>NW_025814823.1:138065000-139324166 GCF_022079265.1 Lynx rufus | reverse complement strand
GAAAAATAACTTCATTTTTTTAAACATGAGAAAACTTTATCTGGCCTGATTTCTATAGCTCCTCAAGTATTTATCCTTATCTTTTTGATTTTTCCCTTTCTTCCTGTTCTTGTTTTTTTTTCTTTTTTTTTTTTTTTAAGTTTTATTTATTTTGAGAGAGACAGAGACTGTGCGAGTGGGTAGGAAGAGAGAGAGAGGGAGACAGCATCCCAAGCAGACTCTCCGCTGTCTGCACAGAGCCTGACGTGAGACCCAAACCCCCAAAACCATGAGATCATGAACTGAGCCGAAACCAAAAGTCGGACACTTAACCCACTGAGACACCCAGGCACCCCCTTTTCTTTTTCTTCAGTATTTTCAACCTTTGGTTCTCTAGAGATTCCTTATTTCTTCTTTCATACATGCTTAAGTTTCTTTACAAATCTTTTACCTGTTTGCCAAGTCTAGCCAGCACCTAAATAAGTGAAACTGCATTACCATTTTTATTTTATTTTATTTTAATTTTAAAATACTTATTTTTGAGAGAAATATAGTGTGAGCAGGGGAGAGGCAGAGAGAGAGGGAGACACAGAATCTGAAGCAGGCTCCAGGCTCTGAGCTTGTCAGCACAGAGCCCGATGCGGGGCTCCAACTTACCAGCCTTGAGATCATGACCTGAGCCGAAGTTGGACACTCAACCAACTTAGCCACCCAGGCGCCCCACCAATTTTATTTTCTTAACTTACTCCACTTTAGCTCCTGCCTCCTCTATTTCATGAAACTATATTTTTATTTTTTTATTAAAAAAAAAAGTTTATTTGAGAGAGATTGATTGGGGGAGGGATAGAGAGGAGGAGATAGTGAATACCCAGCAGGCTCTGTGCGGGGCTTGGAGCACAATGCAAAGCCCAGTGCGGGGCTTGAACCCACGAACTGTAAGATCATGACCTGAACTGAAATCGGTTGCTTAACCAACTGAGCCACCCAGGCGCCCCAGTGAAACTGTGTTTTTAAATGACATTTTCTTCTTGTTTTGTAGGACATTTGGACAGTAAAGTGTTTAAAAAGGGGATTTGTGCACATCCAGACGTTTATGAGAATATATATTTGTGGTCTTGTTCTCTTTTAAAAACTTACGATTAGGGGCGCCTGGGTGGCTCACTTGGTTGAGCTTCCAACTCTCGATTTCAGCTCAGGTCATATAATCCCAGGATGGTGGAATCAAGCTCCATGTTGGGCTCTGTGCTGAGCATGGAGCTTGCTTGGGATTCTATCTCTCTCGCTCTCTGCCCCTCCCCCCACTCGTGATTGCTCTCTCTCTCTTTCTCTTAAAAAAAAAAATATCCTTAAGATTATACTGTACGTACTTCATGTAACCAGTTTCATTTGTCCAGCAACACACTGAGCACATAGTCTTGTAGGTCACCAGTGACGCTTAGTGACTTTCCGTACCTAGATCGATTACTGTGACTTCTTCAATATTCCCTAGTCCCGTGTAATGTAGGCCTTATAACACTACTGTATTTTGGTTTCTAGGTTTTTCCTATCTCTGAAGTTTTGTTTTGCTTTATTACTTAGCTATTCTGCTTCCTTTTTTCCCCTTTATTTGTGGACATCCTGGAAGATTCAGTTCTTGACTTTCTGCTCTTTGGTTCATGTTCTCTCCTTTGAAAATGCATCCAATCCAGTGGTTGAACTCTCATCTCTGTGGGGATGACTAGTAACTCTAGACTTTGAATATTCAGACTGTAATGCTTCAATATTGCTTGTCTCCTGAATATTTTTATGTAGACAGATGTCTTTTATCTTCTTAAATTCAACATAATCTTTATCCTTTCTTATTATTTCTGTATTGGGCTTTTTTTCCTGTAATTTTTTTTTTTTAATCTTCCATTCTGTTCCCAAACCGAAAACTTGAGGGACAGATTTTTCTCTTCTGCTGCTTCTCACTTTTAGTTACCAACATTCTGGTTTTTTTAAGTGTTTGCTATGTTTTTCTCATTTTTTTCTTTCAACATTTTTTCCTATCTTAGTTGATCATTTTATGAACTTTATTGTAAATACCTTCTGTGTGTAGTCTATTTTCCATATATTGTCTGGGCAGATAAATTTTTCTAAGTCCTGATTTCAGTATCCCTATGATTGTAGGGATCCTGCATAATTCAGACGGATCTATTTCTGAACACTTAAGTGCATCAGTTTTCTAAGTTTTAAAATGATAATCAAATGCCCTCTATTAGAATCTCACTAAGATTCATTAGAACTACAAAACATTACATAGAAATATTTTGTGTTGATAAACATTGGAAGAATTTCATAATTGGAGGGCTTGTGTCATCAGCTCACTGATATTTCCGTATTTAATGTGATGTAAGGAGCAGGATTGTTCAAAAAGTGAGCCAGAGTTGACTGGAAAGTTGACTGGAAAATGAACTCAGATCGAGGGCTATTTTCTTTCAGCAAGAAGCTGTGTCCAAACTGAGCTTCCTCCAAGACTGGCAGTGCTTTCTCCCCTTGGTAGGGTAAACCGTAACTTCCCACAGGCCCCAAAGATGTCAAGTGCTGACCAAGTGTTGTGTAAAGAGCTGGCATCAGCTCTAGTCTCTGGTGCCTTTTTACTGAAAAGGTGCCCGTCAGGCTGGCCCTATAAAAAGGAAGAACAAGAAGGGAACAGGGTTTCTTCACTGCATCTCAGACCTGCGCTGTGTCTACAGAGCATCCTGGTCTGTCTGCTGTCTCCATGAGAACAGGGGGAGTTTGGGTTACTTGTGCCTTCTTTTACCGACCCTGCCTGAGAAGTTTGTCTTTTCCTCAGACTAATTCCTTAACTCATGTCCTATAATGTGGTAAAACTTTATGTTGAGTCCTGGTGCATGACAGGTGGAGACTGGGAACGGACTCTCCTTGCATGACAAATAATAAGTTACCTTAAAATTGTATCCTGACTTACTTTTTTCCTCCATTCATGTAGGAATCTGAATTAGAGCCTCTGAATGGTGAGATAATGGATGATACTCTGAAGGCCTCACTTACAACTGAAGAGGAGGACTCCGCTAGTGAAGTTTTAGATGAAGAAACAAAACTGCAGTCTTTTAATTCCAGTGAAGACTCTGCAACTCTTGTTCCAGTGGTGGCAGAATCTTCAAAACCTCCTGAGACTGTTGCACAGGATAAGGTAAGAGGGAGATAATTTCTTACAGTCCACCTGTTCCAGTGTTGGTGACGTGGAAGGGGCATTGCAGTGGATATATTTTCCTCCACTTAATATATATATAGTCCTTCAGGAAAATTAATTATATATTATCACACTACATTAGGTATTTTAAAATAATGCAATCCGTAACGTTCCATAAATTCTAATCTTTGTAACCTTACTCATACATATGTGACTTACGTTAACAAAATGAGTTTTTTTATTTTATATTTTACTTACTTTAAGTATATTTATTTTGAGAGAGAGAGAATGAGCAGAGTAGGGGCAGAGGGAGAGGGAGAAAGAATCCCAAGCAGGCTCTGTGCTGCCACAGCAATCCCAACATGGGGCTCATTCTCAGGAACTGAACCGTGAGATCGTGACCGGAGCCGAAATCAAAGAGTCGGACACTTAACCAACTGAGGCACCCAGGTGCCCTGAAATGAGTTTTGTATTGTAGATTTAGAGAAATGCTTAGAAAAACGGATAAAACATAGTTTACCAAATACTCGAATACCTGTTGCTTACATAGTCTATGACCATAGTCTATGACCATTTTAACACGTTTTAATTGGGGAGAGAGATTCAATGAGTGGGGAAAACCTGATGGAATATTTTAAAAGGAGTTTCATTTTTACTTTTGAATATTCCAATTTAAGGCTGAACAACTATTGTATGGCATTATTTTATTAGTGTTTCACTAAATAAATGAATAAAATTTCCACTGCCCTTCCCTTTCATCTAGTGAAGTCATAGTCAAACTTAGTGGGATGGCCCAGTGTCACACTCCAGAGGACTCTTGCTTGTGGCTCAAGTAAGAGCAAGACACCAAGAAGTTTTAGTTCATTGATGGTTTTAAAGAAACTTCATAGGAAGTTTAAAATGTCCGAAGTACTTTTATTATGTCTTTAAAGGAGGAGTCAAATGATCACATCAGTTGTGAAAAAATTGACTTGTGTTCAGAGTATGCACACCTGATTAATGAAAGTGACTGAGTACTGAATTCTTTAAAATGCAGTTCATTGTCACTGAATATTAGTGTCTGAGAATAATTTATGTAAGAACTGTACTGCAAAGGTTTGTTCACCAGGTGTTTTATTTTTAGACCTCACATATAACTGACTCAGAAATGTTGCTAGACGAAGGCCCATCTGATGAAAAAGGGCACACTGAAGAGAAACTACCACTAGTTTCCAGAAAGAAAGCCCATTTTGGGAGTTCAGACAATGTTGGTACTGTCCCAAATGAAGAACGATCTGACAGTGGTTTTCCAAACTCTGTGATAGCTGAATTTTCTGAGGAGTCCATCTCTGAAAATTTATCGCCCAATACTACTTCTTCATTGGAAGACCAAGGTGAGGAGGGGGTACCTGAGCCCCAAGAAACATCTACAGCTCTTCCCCAGAGTTCTTTGATAGAGGTTGAACTTGAAGATGTGCCATTTGCACAGAACGCGGGACAGAAGAACCAGTCAGAGGAACAGTCTGAAGCATCTTCGGAGCAACTGGATCAGTTTACACAGTCAGCAGAGAAAACTGTGGATAGCAGCTCAGAGGAGATAGAAGTGGAGGTGCCTGTGGTCGACAGGCGGAATTTAAGAAGGAAGGCCAAAGGGCATAAAGGACCTGCTAAGAAGAAAGCGAAGCTGACATGAGTCAAGAAGAAATGCAGATGCTAGAACCCTCTTCTTTGTAACATAATTGTTGTTTTTAAAATATGGTAATAAATGGCATGGGGCACAGGGCAAAAATTCTAAAATTTTACTTTGAACTTATTTATGATGCCAGTTTTCCCTCCCCCTTAGGACCTAGGATTCACCATTCTTTTTAATTTTTCAGGCTGTTTGGTGTAAGTACAATTTTTTATTTTTATTAACCATGTTTCGATTTGGGGAAACCAGATCATACTATATTTTCTTTAACAATTGGGACACCTGACCGTTAGTATTTCAGAAAATATAAATTAAACTGAAAGTAGTAGGCTTTCCATTACTTGTAAGGATCACAGAAATCTTTTATACTATGGATTTTAATAGTAAACTTGGTGAAGGTTCCAGAAGTTTTATCTTAAAAAATCAAAACTAATCATTTTTTAAAATGTAGGCATGTCAAAACAAAAATGTCAGTACGTGAAAATATACTTCAACTAAATGACAGCACAAATACAGAAGTTTATGGTGAAGGGTTTATGAAGGTGGTATTTTGGCCTCCTGATTCGTAGCTGTGTAGATGCTGTTTCCTCCTTTGACTTGTGTCTGAGGAAAGGTACAAAATCTGTTTCCAATTCCATCTTTACAACATCTTATACTAACTATACTGCTAGGGACTTAACTTCGGCATGTCGGCATTCATGATTATATACGTTTCATTTGAAGCTGGGGACTATACTTTTGTCCTCATCCAATTAACATGTATACTTCAGAAGTGTGAGAACCCTTCCTAAGGCTTCTCCTTGATTCTGCCACTGCCTTTACTCTAGAGCTGTATATTCTCCCCAGCTTTTGTCCACTTCCGTAACTCAAGAGAGTGATTCCTACCAAAAGGTCTGCCTGCCTGTCTGCCAGCTTATATCCTTGGCATCCACACCTGGGTAGATTTGGACCATGCCCCCACCACCTTCGATCCAGATGACAAGAATAAATCTGCCTAGGGAGCTACAGTTAAGAGCTTATATCAAATTGGAGGCTTTGGGTGTTGCTCTGGTCTTGCTCACTCTTTTTTTTTTTTTTTATTTTTTTTATTTTTTTTTATTTTTATTTTTTTTAAATTTTTTTTTTTTCAACATTTATTTATTTTTGGGACAGAGAGAGACAGAGCATGAACGGGGGAGGGGCAGAGAGAGAGGGAGACACAGAATCGGAAACAGGCTCCAGGCTCTGAGCCATCAGCCCAGAGCCCGACGCGGGGCTCGAACTCACGGACCGCGAGATCGTGACCTGGCTGAAGTCGGACGTTTAACCGACTGCGCCACCCAGGCGCCCCATGGTCTTGCTCACTCTTAATTTGTTCTTGACAGGTTACAAGCTAGCCTGTATATATACATTGTTACTGTAGCAAAGGCTTTTGCCTAGGAAAATTAAAAAAAAAAAAAATTCTCATTAAGTATTACGTGTGCTCAGATTTGCGCTTCTTGTGGAGAATGCTTTGAGACCATTTAGATTGTTTTTAAAACAGAATTGGTCTTTACATGGAAAAAAACAAAACGTTAAGTCTTTCTGCCGTTATCTGAGGTGCTAAGGATCGACGTTGAATGCTTTATCCTAGTCTGTGGTCAGGTGAGGTCATTAAATTTTATTTTGAGATACTGATATTTTAGATCTAATAAGCTGAGTTAAATGTTTAAGCAGGTAAAATGACAGTAAATTTTGAATGCTCGTATCCCCTACATTTTCCTTTGTTACTGGTCAGAGGCAAGCCAGATGACTTTACTCCAGATGAAAAATTAAAGCACTTTGGCCATTTGTTTTCTGAACAAATGCTGATAAGTCGAAAAAATAAGTATGACTGGTACTAGTACTAGTGTATCTATCATGTTGATGCCGTTTTATAGATTTTGTGAGAAACTTTACTACCACAATTAGGGAAATAAAGATAGGAAGATTTAGTAAATTCTTAACCTTTCCATTTTTAATTTCTTACAATAGATTTAAAAACCTAACACTTAGATATTTTACTTTTTTACTTGGACTATTCATTATTCTCGGGTATAGTTTAAGAAATTTGAGCTGACAACTCTTGATAGGTGAATATATAGTTGCTGAGTTCACAAAATAATCAGTTATTCGTGTATAAGTGGGGACTAACAGTATATACTCACCTTGTTAAACTTGTTTTGTTTATTCTTAAACAGTAAGAGCATTTTCAGCAATTGCAGAACTTTTTGCTTAGCATACCAGAAAACTTTTGATACATATTATCTCTGACAGAGAATGTTATTTTGGGGTTTGTAGATGGTAGAGAAAGTGAGGTCACGTAGAAAAACCTTACTGTCATGGTTAGTAACATGTTCGTGTCCAGTAAATGAGTTCTGTACTCAGTGAGTATAGAATTGATAACAAAATTTGTCCTCAATAAGGAATCTGAATAAAATGAATCAGATACCTAGTTTTTGCCAAGGCATTGGAAAAACTTCAGAATTAGAGAGGACTGAAATCTGATTTCAGCCAGCCAGTCTAGTTGTTGAGTGTCTAGTCACATTCTATAGTCCTTTGTGGACTGCTTTTTTCTGTTTAGAAGTTTTATTTCTGGAAAAGACTTCACTTCAGTTTGTGTAAATACGTATATATTTCCTTATGTAATATAAAACATATATATTAGCAAAATTTTAGTTCTGCTTTCAAGTTTAAATTCTCCAGTTGCTAGACATCACAGAAATATATTTAAGAATTTATTATAAAGCTCCTCTACAACTTTTAAAGGTGAGAGGATCTATTATGATTTTTTATAAAATCAAATAGCATGACAGAATGTCAGTCTTCTACTTAAAATGTCTATATTCACGGTGTTTCCATTCACTGCAGAATGAACATGGCAAGGTAACAATTACTGGTGATCAATGGTTCGCTTTTAGCTGACCACCAGAACACTACCTAAAATTGTTTCAGTGACTTCAGAAAATTATCTTGAAGGTTTATGATTACATCAAACTGAGTCTTGACGTAGTATCTGAATACCTGCTATTAAGTACTGCTTTACCGTTAGGGATTACCTTCTAAGGTTTGGTCACACCAGCAAACTGATACAGATCTTAATGTAAATAAAGAATTTATACTAACATTACCCATCTGTGTAATAGCATTTTAGAAATTTCTGCCTTGTATGTCCACTAGTGGCTAATCTGATGTTAGGGTGTTAGCCAGTCTTTCATGAGTGTTATTAGTTACAAATGTTAGGCTTCTGTTGGTATATTTAATATCAAGCTTTCTTTGTACATGATAGTTAATTTGCTTATTTTGGGTTCTAAAAGATAAGTGGACCTTAGTTCTGTAGTATTGTGCTTACCTTTAACCTTTTTTTCCCCCCACCTTCCAAAACATAGTCATTCACACATTCCCCATTTCTATTAGTGGCAAAAATCAGTCGTTAAAATCTTAATTGTTAAGAAAAGTTCAGCTTCTGTCATCCTAAAGTAATTGTATCATACTGGATAGTCATTCCCAAGGAAATAGGCTTTCTTTTCCCTAAGTGTGTATGTGTTCTAAAACTTCTATGTTTACAGTATTTAGAAAAGATGTTACGTTATTTAGAAGAGCAAGTCTTACTGAGGTACTCATGTTTGTTTTCTTGGTAGTTTTTTTTGTTTTGTTTTTTAAGTTTTAATAGTAGTATGTTTTGTGATCGTTTCCTGGCCTGTGTTTTGATAATTGAATTTGTTTAGACATAAAATAATTTTGTTAAAGGCACAATTAATCACATTGGTTGTACTTTCAAGACAGACTTTAAAAATAAACAATTTAAAACCATTAACGTGATTATAGATTAATGTGATATTACACCTTAAAAGCTCAGAGCTACCAACATTCACATCACAAGAGCACTTTGACTAAGTTACAAAACCTGAAACATGATCTTTTTTATATTATTCACGTTAACTGCAAACAAATTGCTCATAAAGAGCATCAGTGCAGTGTTTTTAAAACTTTACCTGGAATTACTTAACATTTTTAACCCTGTTAAATATATGAAAGTATAAACATTTTATTGTATTTTTTTCCATATATTTTGAGTAGAAAATACAGTTCCTAGTAGATGGAAGTATACATGACTGAGAGGAAGAAAAAATGTGTAAAATACAAAACTAGAGGTGAAAAGATTTTTCTGAATTCTATTTACTGTAGTGTGCCTTCTCTCCTGTACTTTAAATACCTTATAAACAAAGGTTACCAGGGGTTAACCCTACCTTTCTTAGGATTAATGAAGAAAAAAGACTTCAGGTAAGGTCTCAGAAATGACAGTTTCCTAGCATAGGCTCTAGTTTTAAGTGTGCACGAACCTTTATGATAAAAGGTGTTTTCAACTATACTAATTTTTCCAGTAACAAAAAATCTGCATTGCTGAGTATCCACTTCTTAAAGCAGATACAGACCAAGATACTTCTACAATTGCTTTTTAAAATCTTTTTTAAATGTATTTTTAAGTCTTTTGAGAGAGAGAGAGGGAGAGGGGCAGAGACAGAAAAGACATAGGATCCCAAGCAGGCTCTGCACTGTCAGCACAGAGTGCTGAGTAAGCTACCCAGCTCCCCTATAATTGCTTTTTAAAACATTATTCAGATTTATGAACGCCTAAATGCTCAACAGACTAAAAAATAAAGACCAATTTGTAAATAAGCCTATTTTAATGTTTCTTACAATAGAATAAATAGTTCTCTTGAAGGCTGCAGATATGTAAGGCTGTTGGGCAGTATTTGGAGAACCACCACAGAAACGGTGTCTTCTTAACTGGTGAGTAGTCTTCAGTAATTGTCAAGAGTTACTTGTCTGAAAGTGCTGTCAAACCAGCAAGACTGCATTTATGCATCCATCGTTTTCAGGATTGTTGGTAACCTGGGCATATTTTCCTGAAGAAAACAACGCGGGAAAAAGGAGAGATTTAGCTAATAAAAATTAACTTTGCCCAAAATATTTCTAATGGACACTTTTAAGAAAGAAAAAAATAAACGATAGTAGGATCAATGAGATTTTACAAAATCGCTCAAAATCAAACAAGTTCTGGAGGCAATTTTTACATACTATTGTTACACTTTTATAAATAGTGGTCAGCTCCATTCTGTTAGTACGTTGTATTAACAAGCCCTTGTGGATTTACCTGAGCATTGTTGCTTTTCCACACACTTTTCTTACTAGAAAATGCAGTAAGTTTTCATTAAGTTTCAAGTTAATCTAGCAACCTATTTTAAAACTGATGTCTGCCAATATGAAGTAGGAGTTAATGACTCATATAAAGACTCAATCAAGAAGTCAGAGTGTACTCTTCAATTCTGAAGAACATTAAAGCTTACCTGGACACTAAAGGCAGAAAACCAAGAAAACGAGGCATGGCGTCTTTCTGTTTTTTAATTATTATTGAAATAGTGTGGCTATGTGTTTGATGTAGGTCTCCCTTCCCCCATTCCTGGGGGAATTCTAATTCCTTCCAATATGTTACTTATAATTGTAACTTTCCATCTGCTTCTTTCATAGTTTCTCTTAAAACAGCCCTAAATCTAAAAATCCAGTACACTTTATAAACTGATATCAATAATCCAAACTAAAAAGAATCACATTCATAAGGATTTTTCGTAAGTTTACGTCTGATTTACATCATTTTTACTTATCCAGCAATTCTGCATTAAAATTTGCTTACATACTTCCTACCAACTTAAAAATTTCAATTTTAGGGTTATAATAGCAGCAGCCCCATATTCAAAACTTTACTTACCCCAAATAACCTTGCCTCCTTGTGTCACAAGGCCCAACTCACTCACGTTCACTTCAATGACAGTACCTTTGGTAATAACACCCAAAGACGTATATAGTGGGGATGAGGGATTCTTTTTTACACCAAGTATTGGCAGGCAAAAGGTGGCTTTCAATTCAGGATGTGTTACATGGGCCTTTTTGAAACGTAAGCCCTAATAAGTCAAACACAAAAACGTTATGAGTCTAAAATGTTAACGATGAGCAATCATCTGCCTTTACAATGGTCTTCCCCAACAAAAATCCTCATGGATTGACCAATGGCAAATCTTAAGGCATCAAATTAAATATTTATAAATTCTACAGACTACAAACCTGATAAACACATGGGGGAAAAACTCCAAACACATACTCCTGGAGTTGTTACCATGGAGCTTTACCTAGCATCATACTCAGATTTTCCTCTGTAGTTACGTACATTTACTGAGAACTTGCTATATGCCAGGCACTGGGCTGTAGTGTACAAATAGCTCATTTAAGCATTATAACCTTACAACTCCCGTGTTTTTTTTTTTTTTTTTTTTTTTTTTTTATAACATAAGGATTGACATGTGAAATGACTTGTTCCCCAGGTGAAATGGCATGTCTCTATATACCTTAGCTATTTTACATGATGAAAAAGGTGGGGTGGACTGTCAGCTTTTCATTGATGGTAATACTGGTCAAAGACTGGAGAAAGCCCAGACATCTTTTACAGAGACCACAGTCAGTCACTCAGTCACTTAGATATGGCCTCTTGGGGTGTAGCACTTCAGAAGCCACGACACTCTGCAGTCTCTTAAATTTGATTTTTCCACGTATGGGGTAAGGGTACATCAAGTACTTAGTAATGGACTCTTTAATGAAGCTTGTAATAAACTTACACAGTTGGGAATGCCCTTTGACTAATGCACAATAAGAGACTTATCTGTCAAGCTACAGAAAGCCTAGAACAACATGACCAGTATATTCTCTCCCTACAGAACTGATAAAGTTACCAAACTATATTTAAGAGATTATGAATATGAAATCAAAATAAGAGGCATCCATGATACAATCCAGGGACGGGTCAAGGTTTTCTGTAAAGGGATAGTGAACATTTTAGGTTTTGCAGGCCATATGGTCTCTCCTGCAACTACTCAAAAGTCTGCAGGAAAACACAGCCATAGACATTATGTAAATGAAAGGGCACAACTGTGTTTCGACAGAAATTTACAGAAACAGACTGTTTGACAACATTTTAATCCATTAAAAATTATTCAGGTTGAGAAACGGGAACACTGCCAACCTTCCTCTGATTGTTTTTCTAAGCAGGTTAGATATCCAGTGGGGAGAGTAATTCAGTCTGTTTAAAGGGATTTTGCAAAAATACACAGCTGACCCACAAAAACAGGTTTGAATTGCACAAGTCCACTTACATGAAGACTTTTTTTTGATATTTATTTTTCCTTAATGATATTAACTTTTTTTTTTTTCTTTAAGTAGCCTTCATGCCTAGCGCAGAGTCCAATGTGGGGCTTGAACTCAACCCTGAGATCAAGACCTGAGCTGTGATCAAGAGTCAGATGCATAATTGACTCAACCACCCAAGTGCCCCTTTTTTTCTGGTGCCCCTTTTTCTTTAGCTTTAAGAATACAGTATATGATACACTTAACATACAAAATATGTGTTAATCGACAGTTGATGCCATTAGTAAGGTTTCCAGCAACAGTCTATTAGTTTAGTTTTTGAGGAGTCAAAAGTTATATGTGGATTTTCAGCTGTGCAGGTGGTGGGCAACCCTAACCCAAGTTGTTCAAGGGTCAACCATATGTTCAATTACATCTTGGGAAAGGGGACCAGACTGGTTTTGACCATTGGTGTCAAAGGAAATTAAAGTCCCACTCTTATATTAAATTCTTTTTCCAATGATTACATACTGTTTTCAAAAGCATTAATTGCCCTAATAAATAGGATTTGCTTCTTGAAAAAAACTGTCCCTACTGAAGTTTTTGAACTGTTCTTAAATATAACAAGTGTCAGGTATATAGATTACTTGCTGAGTAAAATGACTTAATGTGGAAAATGAAGATTCTAATATGCCATCTATTTAAAAATCAGGATCCACTGACACTGTAATGAAAACTACTTTTCATCTCTTGTTTCTTATGAAGACAAGATTCTTGACAGTACAGGAAAATTCCTAAGCCATCCCTGTCAATAACTTAAAATAACAAAAACAGCCTAAAAAATGTCTTTCAATCTCTTTTCATATCAATTTCAGGAATTTCAGGAAATTCTACTTTACCCAATTTAACACAGCAACCAATATTTAATCCATCCCACTCTTGCAAGGGACTTACCATTGGCCTAATGAATCTTTCATATTTAGGTGGTTTTCGAGTAAAGCCATCTCCAACAAAGCAGACTTTTGTAACCATCCTCTTCCATGCTTTCTTCTTTCTCTTTCCTGTTCGAATAACTTTTAATACTTCTGTTTCTCCCTGGGCACGAACTTTGGGCAAAGGGACTTCCCATTTTCCCTAAAAACAGACCATCATTTAAATTTGTTAGTAAACGGCAATGAGAATGAAAAATCTAATTTTTTTCCTACACCAACAAGATTTTGGCTCAACTGTTTCTAGAGGTCTGTACTGTCTCCTCACAAGCCCCAAATTAATTGGAATTAATGAAGTTTCATATTATGAACACATTAAATAAAATGGTTTGCTTAAGCTAAAAATCTTAATGGCTTGTTATGGATGAAAAATGCCACCTGTAATAAGTCAGTGACTTCTTGAAACTATATGTGCTGACTACCAAATAGTTCATATGTAAAATTAGAAGACTGTTTCCAGGGGCGCCTGGGTGGCGCAGTCGGTTAAGCGTCCGACTTCAGCCAGGTCACGATCTCGCGGTCTGTGAGTTCGAGCCCCGCGTCAGGCTCTGGGCTAATGGCTCAGAGCCTGGAGCCTGTTTCCGATTCTGTGTCTCCCTCTCTCTCTGCCCCTCCCCCGTTCATACTCTGTCTCTCTCTGTCCCAAAAATAAACAAACGTTGAAATGTTAAAAAAAAAAAAAAAAAGAAGACTGTTTCCACCTCTTAATATATCTATTTTTACCTCAAGTGAACTGTTAGATTTTATTACTAGTGAGACAAAATCATCACCACATACTTTGAACCTCCCTAGAATGCAAATTGTTTGAAAAAAGTGAAAGGCAGTATAAAGAATCTGACTCTGGAGCATCTGGGTGGCTCAGTCAATTAAATGTCCAACTCTTGGTTTTGGCTTAGGTCATGATCTCACAGTTTATGAGATCCAGCCCCACGTCAGGCTCTGTGCTGACAGTGAGGAGGCTGCTTGGGATTCTCTGTCTCTGCCCCTCCCCTGCTCTCTCTCAAAATAAATAAACACTGGAAAATAAGTATTTAATAACTTTTAAAAAAATACTAAAAATTTTTTTTTACTTATTACTAACACATAGGTTCTAGAAGCAGTTCTACCATTTCATAGATCTGTGAGCATGAATGATTTACAACCTCCTGGACTTCAGTCTTTTTATTTGTAAAATGAGGAGAGGTTAAGTAGATAACCTCTAAAGTTTGTTTTGGTGCTCAAGTTATACCATTCTAAATGCAGATTCTTACACACCAAAAAAACAGTGTGGTTTTTAAAATCAAATTTGGAGACTGAAAATTCTTTAAAGATAGATACCACATATTCTGTTGCTACCTAGATTTCTGTCAATTTATCCACAGGTGTTTAAAAACAGTACCTATATCTTTTCCTGTTTTTAGCAGAATTTAACCTAATTTGACACAAGCGCAATTCAGTAATGTTTTTAAAAATTCTGAATTTTTATTTAAGTCAAATCAATTAGAGGGTTTTTCACTATTCTACTTCTGAACAAATTTTAGCACAGTAGGGCAGCAAAAAACCAGCAGTCGTATCTTTCTCTGCAAGAGCACAACACCAGGAGGTGTCAAATGTAGGAAGTTGTTAAAACTCTGAATTTGAGATGCACTGCTAACTTTTTAAGTACTTTTTTTTACACTAAAGATGTGTGGTATTCTAATACATTTTTAAAAAGCTGTTAAACACTAACATGTTCTGGTGATGAGAAAGTAAATATTTTATTAAAGAATACAAAATGAAATTTACAAAGACTTTGATACCTGAATAATGGGAATAGTAGCTGGATTTCATGTATCCAATTAAACTGAAGGAAAAAAACTAAGATTAAATTTAAGTAATTCTCTCCTGAACAAAAAAGAAATAAATGCTTCAATTTTCATTACTTACTGCTTTCTCTTTTCGTTTTTGTTTAATCATATTGGAAAGTACTTTAGCTCGGGACTGTCCCTCCCTGTCCAGCAGATACGCAGGTACTGCTCCTTGTGGAGTCTTTTCATCATTCTTTTGCTTGGTGTTTCTCTTTTCATGCATCTTGATACTATCAAGAAAGAAAAAGATTCAAGATTATCCGTTTTAAAACCTATTACTAAAAAGACATTAACTTGTTACAACAAAGAAATGATCACTTACGTCTTTTTCATTTGTATTTTCTCAGCATGGCGCTGTTTATGGTAGAGCTTAGCTTTCAGACCAATCATCTTTTTTGCCTTCTTTGAACGTTCATGAGCCTCTCGACCTTCCTTCTTTCTCTTTTTCTCATGGTAATCCAAACGATAGCCATAGCGCTTCCGGTGTAACTCAATATATTCGTTTTGTGGCTGTAACAATGCAAGAAACATTGATTTTAAAAATGACAGAATTATGTTAAAAAACTTTCTGAGCACCATATGAAGTATAGAAGGCCTTATGTCATCCAAATGTTCACTTGGTTAAGTAACTCTTGTGCTATTAAGCCTAGACAAGTGAGTTAAAAAATGTTTGTTTGATCCTGGATGATATCAGGCGTCAGGATTCACATCTGTAATAATCTCAGTGAAAGTTTCTGTTCATTGAAAGGAACTTCCAAAATCCACTGGCCCCACAAAAAGGATGACCTGATTCCAGGATCTCTCTCTGTCTCTTTTTTTTTTTTTCTTAACATCAGTAATCTGGTTTTTCAATATCGTCATCATTATCCTTTTTATTTAAAAAATTAGTAAGTCAGTTTTATTTACATACAATTTACATATAATGAAATGCGCCCTTTTAAGGTGCAGGTGTACAGTTTTAAGTTTTAACAAACTGTAACAGTTTTGTAACCACCACAATCAGCGTAAGAGAGTCTTTCCATTACCTCAGAAAACTTCCTTGTATATCTTTGAAAGCAATCCTTTTTTCCACCTCCAATCTGTGTGTAGTATACTACTCTAGTTTTGCCTTTTGCAGAGCATAGAAACTTACATATTAACAATTTGTAGCCTTTTGCGTGTAGCTTTTCACTTAAGGCTTTTGAGATCCCCCACGTTGTTACATTCATCAGTACCTCAATCCTTGTTACTGCCTTGAGTCCCAGGTACGGATATACTGACCAGCTGATGGTATTTGGGTTGTTCCCAGTTTTTAGCGAATTAACACGCGCCCATAAGCCTTTTGTGTGGTCATATGCCAAACTGCTTTCAAAAGTGGTTGTACTCTTTTGCTGTCACCAGCAACGCCTCGGATCCCCTTTTGCTTTTTAAGGGCCAGTTTTATTTTACATGGACACTTTTATTTTAAACATGTGGCCACAGTCCATTTGTATTTTAAGACTGCAAAAATAAAACAATGACGCAGTCAACTCCAGCACAGAGAATAATGCCGAGTGACAGTCAACCAGGTACTACGTATCAGGTGCGGTGTTTTCAACCGCTATCACATAAACGTTGCGGCAACCACCAGGAAGGTACGTGGGAATACCACTTTGCAGAGAAACACTAAAGATTCAGTAGAAAGAGGGCAGATGTGGCAGATCTGTGCTGTATGCCTGGCTCCGTTTCCTCAGCAATAAAACGAGGCGGCAGAGGGATATCGCTAGGCTCTGGCACTGACGACACACAACACGTGGCGAAGCCGGCAATTTAACAGACTCTGTGTCCCCCAAACAAGTTTTTTTTCACTCAACCGAGCCCACCCTTCCCTTCAGCAGTACCTCCCTTCCGCCTACCACCCCTCACCCCAGGGCCCCCGCCCCAGGGCCCTCGCCCTCCACCAGCTCTGTAGCCCTACGACCCGAGCTCCCAAAACTACCCCCCTCACCATGGTGACAGCCGCAGAGCCGCCGGGTGCAGGTGCCGGGGCGCAAAGAAGTTCTCAATTTTCGGGTCTCACAGACCCGCGAGTTCACTCCACGCACCCCGACGGGAAAGAGTTCTAAAACGACCGACTGCGGAGAAAGCGCGACACATCAGTTCCGAACCTGGGGTTTTGACGTTTAGATAGAAGGGCGGAAGTTGCCGACAGGAGGCATTTGGGTGGTGCACCGCCGGAAGTGGTGGAGTGCGGCGGCCGGAGGACGTGGGTGAGGAAGCTCGAAGTTCCTTTCTGGTGGTACTAGGGCTTTCGCCGAAGTAGTGTATCGTGACGGTGAGGCCTTTGCGGACTTCGGCGCGGTCTGCACCGGCGGCTCTCAGCACCTGGCGGGAAAAAGCCGACCTCCGCTATGCGCTCCAATGCCAGGTGGGTCGCGGACCGCGCGTTGCGACTCCCGCGTGCCTATGACCCTGCCCCCTTGGCCGCCGTGCCCCCTTGTGGGATACAACAGCCAGCCACGGAGGAGGAGGAAAGGATTCCACCCCCCACCCCCCCCCCCCCCCGCCTCGAAGGCCTTCATCCTCCCCCTCAATCTCAGTGTATGGATTCGAGGCAGTTTTTCATGGCTCTATCTTCTAATGTGATTTATTTTCTTTAAAACCCTAATTCTGACATTTGTGCATTTTCAGGTGCAATACATTACGTAATCTCTCTTCCTAGAATACACTTCCCCCAGGTATTGCTTCACACACTTGAGTTCTTTGCTTAAATGTCATTTATTTTTGTTTTGTTTTTTAATTTATTTTATTTTACTTTATTTTTTAAATTTACATCCAAGTTAGCAATAGTGCAACAGTGATTTCAGGAGTAGACTCCTTAGTGCCCCTTACCCATTTAGCCCACCCCCCTTCCCGCAGCTCCTCCAGGAACCCTCTGTTTGTTCTCCATATTTAAGAGTCTCTTCTGTTTTGTCACCCTCCCTGTTTTTATATTATTTTTGCTTCCCTTCCCTTGTGTTTATCTGTTCTGTCTTAAAGTCCTCATATGATTGAAATCATATATTTGTCTTTCTCTGACTAATTTCGCTTAGCATAATACCCTCCAGTTCCATCCACGTAGCTGCAAATGGCAAGATTTCATTCTTTTTGATTGCCGAGTGATACTCCATTGTATGTATGTATGTGTGTATGTATATATATGTGTGTGTATATATATATGTATATATGTGTGTATATATATATACACACACATATATATATACACCACGTCTTTATCCATTCGTCCATTGATAGACATTTGGGCCCTTTCCATACTTTGGCTATTGTTGATAGTGCTGCTATAAACATTGGGGTGCATGTGTCCTTTCAAAACAGCACACCTGTATCCCTTGGATAAATGCCTAGTAGTGCTATTGCTGGTCCTGCGGTAGTTCTGTTTTTAGTTTTTTGAGGAACCTCCCTACTGTTTTCCAGAGTGGCTGCACCAGCTTGCATTCCCACCAACAGTGCAAAAGAGATCCTCTTTCTCCACATCCTCCCCAACATCTGTTGTCGCCTGAGTTGTTAATGTTAGCCATTCTGACAGGTGTAAGGTGGTATCTCCTTGTGGTGTTGATTTGTATTTCCCTGATGATGACTGATGTTGAGCATTTTTTCATGTGTTGGTTGGTCATCTGGATGTCTTCCTTGGAGAAGTGTCTATTCATGTCTTTTGCCCATTTCTTCACTGGATTATTTGTTTTTTGGGTGTTGAGTTTGATAAGTTCTTTATGGATTTTGGATACTAACCGTTTATTTGATATGTCGTTTGCAAATGTCTTCTCTCAGCTTAAATATCATTTAAATGTCACTTGAGTAAGTGACCTTGGTTACAGTTACTGCCCAATTTTTCTTTCCTAATTCTCTGTAGCACGTATTACCATATGAGGTGCTATGTATTTTATTTATTCCTTTTGTCTATTTCCACCAAATAAGATAGAGACAGTATGAACCCAAGGATGTCTTTTGTACACTAATTTTATTTTTATTTTATTTTATTTTATTTTATTGTGTTAATTTTTTTAAATATATGAAATTTATTGTCAAATTTGTTTCCATACAACACCCAGTGCTCATCCCAAAAGATGCCCTCTTCATTACCCATCACCCACCCTCCCCTCCCTTCCATCCCCCATCAGCCCTCAGTTTGTTCTCATTTTTTTTTTTAATTTTTTTTTTTTTAACATTTATTTATTTTTGAGACAGCATGAACAGGGGAGGGTCAGAGAGAGGGAGACACAGAATCTGAAACAGGCTCCAGTCTCTGAGCTGTCAGCACAGAGCCCGATGCGGGGCTCGAACCCATGGACTGTGAGATCATGACCTGAGCCGAAGTCGGCCGCTTAACCGACTGAGCCACCCAGGCGCCCCTGTTCTCATTTTTTAAGAGTCTCTTATGCTTTGGCTCTCTCCCACTCTAACCTCTCTTTTTTTTTTTTTCCTTCCCCTCCCCCATGGGTTCCTGTTAAGTTTCTCAGGATCCACATAAGAGTGAAAACATACGGTATCTGTCTTTCTCTGTATGGCTTATTTCACTTAGCATATCACTCTCCAGTTCTGTCCACATTGCTACAAAGGGCCATATTTCGTTCTCATTGCCACATAGTACTCCATTGTGTATATAAACCACAATTTCTTTATCCATTCATCAGTTGGTGGACATTTAGGTTCTTTCCATAATTTGGCTATTGTTGAGAGTGCTGCTATAAACATTGGGGTACAAGTGCCCCTATGCATCAGAAATTTTAATCCCTTTACTTAGAAGGCAGTGGTAGATACAACAACAGTAAATTCTTGTTGAATAAATGAACTTAATTCTCATACTGATCCCGTAGTGTTATAGATGGAAAGATAGGCTCAGAGATTTTAACTGAAATATTAAAGATTACAGAATTGGGACTCCAGCAAGTCCTTTAAACTAGTAGGATCTTTGCACCACAAGAGAAGGGTCCACTTGAAGTTTCTATTATAATTAGAAGTTTATGAAAAGGTTTTAAAAGACTTTCATTGCATTGTAACATACACGCAGAACAATGCATACTGTAGACATATGCTTCAGTGAGTTTTCAGACTCTGACCACACCCTGTAATTCACACCCGAATCAAGAAATTATATTAGCCTGCACCTCAGAAGTCCTCCTCATGCCTCTTTCCAGTCACTGGACTCCCAAGTAGAAGAACTGTCCTGACTTGTAGCAGAATGGATTAGCTTTGCCCATTTTATACTTTACATAATAGGAATCATACAGTATGAACCCTTTTGTGTTGATTTTGTTTGGTTAACATTGTGAAACTTATCCTTATTGTTTCCTGTTGTAGTTCTTTCAGCTTATGGAAACTTTTAGTAGGTTTAAGTTGTGAGATCATCAGTATATTTTTTCATTTATGATTGTCAAAGCCACTCATGCACTCTTTGCCTTTTGAATCAAGAACAGAAAATAAATGAAGTTCTAAAGGTTAAGCAGTTGTCACATTTTGATTTGTGTAAAATAGAGGAGGCAAAGTGGTTGGCTATGTTGTTTATCATTTGTTCTTACTTTCAGCTGTGATTGCAGGTTAAAAATGGTTGCTTAAGCAGATTAATGTCAGCAAAACTCTTTTAGAGAAACTTACTTCCTATATATATGGTAGTAGCCAAATTGGGTATCATCACTTCTTTTTACCTATTAAAGTCTATAGTAGCTATCTGTTGTTTGCATGCTGGCAGTTAGAAGCATAAAAGTGCATTCTTCTGATCTGGATGAAACTTTAGGTAGAATTTATTGATATAGATGAGATTATAAGTGAAACGTCCGGAGGTTGTGAAAGCTGATTTATAAATTGATTGTGTGTGGTTAAAAAAGTCAAGCTTCTTTACATTAAAGAATAGGTATAGTAAGACCTTTGTAAAAATTGCCATGAATGAAATAGTTACTACTGTGATATGCATGAGACAGAATAGAATTTTTAAAGCTAACCTTTTTGTTGAGGTTGGGGATCATGTGTTACTTACTTTTTTTATTTCTGATAACCAATTCCCTGTGTTGCTGCAGTAAATGTAGATGAACTGGGGAATTGTGAAGTGCTTTATCAGTCCAGTTGATCTAAATTTAAGAGTATCTTTACCTGAGATTTTTTTTTTCCTTTAGCGAGTAAAAGTTAATTGGGCAAACTTTTTTCTTGAATGAAGTTAAAGGCTAGAACTGATTTTTAAAATTTAGATAAAATGTACCTCACTTTAGATGATTTGTTTTAGAACTTCTGCTAGAAATAAATAAAAACGAGTGTTTAGATTGATAGCACAAGATGACCTAGTCAACATAAAGAGAAAAAGCAAAGATATTAGGGATTGACCTTAATCAATAATAAACATATTGGGCTAATTCAAACTTGATATTTTTCTAAAAAACATTGAATATGACACAAATCTGAAATGAAGTTTCTAATTGAGGAGAAATTAAGTACAGTGACAAATATCTGCAAACAGACCATTTGAGCTTGATGCTGTAGCATCTTTTTTCATATATTACTTGATTCTTAGCAACATCATCTTCATTTTGCTTGCATACTGATGTATTTTGTGCTTGTTCTTTAGTGGTCCATGATTTCTATTTTTGTATATTAAGTTTTACAGGCATGATTCTCTACTGATGTTTTAAAAAACAAACCATGAGTTCTTTGTATTTGTTCATAGTGTAACTTGTTGCTAGTAATGTAGAATGGGTAGTTCGCCTTTTTTCCCCTCATTATTGCTTTTGTTCCATCAGGTGTTACAACATTTAGTGAGTTCTTTATTCTCCAAGGCCTAAGGAGGTCTGGGCCTTATAGAATAACTCACTTTATAGCACCAGTAGTAGGCATCCATTTTTGTTGAAGATCATTGATCCACAGGGAAGAAGAAAATCACTGGAGAGCCCTAATCAACTTAATAGATCAAAAAGTGTAGCATTGTGCTGGGCAGTGTTAGTGGAAGATCCTTCCATTTGGAGAGCTCACAGTAGTGGAGATAGCTTATAAATATTTTATATGTCGTGAGTAAATATAAGTTCTGAGTGTTATAAAAACATAGAGAAGGTGGTATTAAAACTTTCTAGGAAATTAGGAAAAGGTTCCAAGCTGGGACTTGAAGATTGAATGGAAATTTACCAGGTGTGGGGTCTTGGGGATTCTAGGACTGCTTTCAGGCTGTGGCAACATTACATACAAAGATGTGAAGATGCCATAGCATGGTGTTCCTGGGGAATTTTGGCTACAGCTCTCTGGTTTAGAGTAGGGAATAGGAGAGTACAAGTCATGAAGGTAGTTTGGGACAGGTTTTGTTGTATTAAGAACCTTTAAATGTTTTGAGTAGGGAAGTGACAAGAGGTTGTTTATTTGAAGGATATGTGTAAAGAATGGATTAAAGCATTATTTCCCACTTCAGTGATTTGAGTACTACTTTTTGAGACTGGTCATATCTGAATGTCAGCTATGTTATTATTTCCTTAGTATTTTTCCTTAAATTCACCTTTTAAAGCAAATTATTTTAACTTCTTAAGCATTACTGTCTACAAAATGGATTCTCTTGGCTAGTTTTTCTGATATTTGGTAAATCATTTTTTTTTTCTTAGAACCTAAAATAATCATGGGCATTCACTTGGGGAAACAGGGTGTTGGAATAAGTTTTAAAAATGTAGCTAAAGGAACTCTTCACACTCTTAAAAATGATTCAGAACTCCAAAGAGTTTTGTTTATGTGTGTTATAATTCATATTCAATCTTTAGATATTAAAACAAAACTTTAAAATATTTTAGTAATTCACTTAAACATAGTAAATCGACTAACTGTTGATGTAAGTTATACAGTTTTATGGGAAATAACCTATTATTTTCCAAAACAAAAATAATTTCATTTGAGGAATCTTTTACACTGCCTTAGTTTTACAAATCTCTTTAATTTTGGGCATAACAGAATACAGCTGACATCTCATATCACCTTCTGTATTTGTTACTATATATGTATGTTTTTTATTTTTGATTGAACTTCTGAAGTAAGTCCAGCCTCATACATATAGGTGGTTGAGAAAAGGAAGAGTATTTTAATAGTCTTTTCAGAAAATTGTGCATGACTTTACCAGGCTTTTGACAAGTGGTAGTTTCTTAGTGCAATGTGAAGTCAAACCCTGTTAGTGAGTTTTTTCATATTTTATTGTGTTAAAATCTGTTCTATTTTAGAATGGATCTAACATGCATGATACCGCAAACATTGTTTGGTACTGGAAATGAAGAGGGATTGGATTCAAGGTATATTTAGGAAATAAAATCAAAAGGATTTGATGACTTCCTAAATGAGGGCTAGTGAATATGTCTGTTCCAAGACACAGGAACAGATTTAGGAGGAAGAATAATGAATTTTGACATGGATTCTTGTATAACATAGCACACAGTCTATCTCCCTGCTCCCCACCCAGTGTCAGATACTTCTATGAATTTTTCATAGCCTTGATAGTGTACTTGAAACATAGTGAATATTCAGTTCAGTAAATATTTTTGTTTTTAATTTTTAAGTTTATTTATTTTGAGAGAAAGAGAGAGAGTGTGAGCAGGGGAGGGGCAGAGAGAGAGGAAGAGAGAGAATCCCAAGCAGGCTCCATGCTGTCAGCACAGAGACCAATGTAGGGCTCCAACTCAGAAACTGAGATCTTGACTCAGGTCGAAACCAATAGTCAGATGCTTAACCGACTGAGCCACACAAACACCCCATCAATTCAGTAAATATTTTTAAACTAAAGTTCCTTAGTTTTGGAGGGGAGGAGTTAAGATGGCAGAGCAGCATGGAGACCCTGAGGTTGTCTCATCCCTGAAATGCAGCTAGATCAGCACCAGACCATTTTGAACACCTCGGAAATTGATCTGAGGATTAATGCAACAATCTGCATAACTTGAGCCACAAAACTTGGCAGGTACTCGGTACAGAGAGGTGAACTGGTGGAGAGAAAAGCCATGGAGGGTAGGGAGCCATTTTCATGGAGAGAGCACAGAAAAAAAGGGGATAGTGCAGTGCATCAGGATTGTGCAAGAAAAGCACTCTCTGAAAGTAGCTGGAGAGAAAGAGAAAGAGTGAAAACACTTGCAGGGGACTGAACAAGAAATCTGTTCTCCAAAACTACTGACAGGGTGAAAGTAGAGGGTTTTAGTACCACCAGGATTCTATTAACATTGGAGAGCAGAGTCTGAAGTTTCGGAGCTCGGTGACTGGTGGTGCTCTAGGGAGGAATTAGGGTGAATCCCCAGGAGTAGGCAGCAGGGTCTAAGGGGTCCCTGTGTCACATGGGGAGAAGTGGTTCCCCTGCTTGGAGTACATTTGGTAAAGGCCATATGGCCTCTCCTGGGCCAAGGTCCCAGTGGACCCTGGAGAGCAGCCATGTTTGCTGGTATTGGGACAAAGATACCAGAGTGCAGTAAAACTTGATGCTGGTTGTGTGTTGTGGTTTGCGATAATTTCTGAAACTCTGCTGCTGCACTATTGCATGAATGTTTTCTGAGGCAAGCCGGCACCCGGCCATTGCTCAGTGAGACCCTCCCCCAGAGGGTTGGTGTGGGTCCATGCTGCAGGGTCCTCTCAAGTGTGGAGTTTTGAAACACAACCCCATGTGAGATAAAACTCTGGAGGGAGGTGGCACCTGGAAGCCGGGCGGACAGCTTACAGGGTAGAGACAGGGGGCGGACAGAGGCCTGAGATGGAGGAGAGGTACTTGATCACGGGTGGGTGAGAGCGATTTCCACTTCTCCCGTGCTTGCACACATGTGCTACCCCAGTAAGGTAAGCAGCGCCACCTAGTGGAGAACAGAGCCCCACCCAACTGCGCCCATCAAGCACATCCCCCAGAAGATCAGCACAAGTCACTCCACTGGCTTAATGTACAGAACGCAGAGTGCTTCATAGTTTCATTTCTAGGGGAGACTTCATATAACTTCATTCGGGTTTCATTCTGTTCGCTGGTTCATTTGTTCATTTTCTTTGCTTCTGTTTTTGCTTAAATTGTTTTCTTTTTTTTCTTTCATAGATACAGAAAGAAAATTTTTTTAAATTTTTTTACTTTGATTTTTATTTAAAAAATTTTTTTATTCTATTTCATTTTATTTATTTTATTCTATTTAATTTTTTTAACTTTAACATTTTTTCTTTACCTTTTTTCTGTATTCTGTCAGGCTTCTTTAAGCAAGCAGAAACACACCTAGGATCTAGCTTCTTCCTTTGTTTGATTTTTTTGTTTTGTTACTAATTTTTTAATATTTTTTATTTTATTAATTTTTTCTTCCTCCAAAATGACAAAATGAAGGAATTCACCGCAACAGAAAGAACAGGAAGAAATAACAGCAAGGGAGTTAACACAGATATAAATAAGATATCTGAACCAGAATCTAGAACCATGTTAAGAATACTAGCCGGGGTTGAAAAAAGCATAGAAGGCAGCAAAGAATCCTTTTTTGCGGAGACAGAAGAAATAAAATCTATTCAGGCTGAAATTAAAAATGAAAACATGACAGCCCAAAACCTCTGAGATGCAGCAAAGGCAGTCATAAGAGAGAAGCATATAGCAATTCACACCTTCCTAAAGAAGGAAGAAAAGTCTCAAATACACAACCTAACCTTACACCTAAAAGAGCTGGAAAAATAACAGCAAATAAAACCCAAAGCCAGCAGAAAAAGGGAAAAAATAAAGATTAGAGAACAAGTCAATGATCTTAAAATATAAAAACCAAAACAGTAGAACAGATCAATGAAATCAGGTGATGGTTCTTTGAAAGAATTAAGAAAAGTAGAATATTCCCTAGCCAGATTGATCAAAAAGAAAAGGGAAAGGACCCAAGTAAATAAAATCACGAATGAAAGAGGAGAGATCACAACCAACACTGCAGAAGTACAAGCAATAGTAAGAGAATATGAGGAGCAATTATATGCAAACAAATTGGGCAGTCTGGAAGAAGTGGACAAATTCCTAGAAACATATAAACTACCAAAACCGAAACAGGAAGAAATAGAAAATTTGAACAGACCCATTAACAGTAAAGAAATTGGATCACAGACCAAAAATGTCCCAATAAAGAAGAGTTCAGGGCCAGATGGCTTTCTGGGGGAATTCTACCAAACATTTAAAGAAGAGTTAACACCTATTCTTTTGAAGCGATTCCAAAGAATAGAAATGGAAGGAAAACTTCCAGACTGATTCTGCGAGGCCAGTATTACTTTGATTTCAAAACCAAAGATTCCACTAAAAAGGAGGACTACAGGGGCGCCTGGGTGGCTCAGTTGGGCATCCGACTTTGGCCCAGGTCATGATCTTGGCAGTCTGTGAGTTCGAGCCACGCATCAGACTCTGTGCTGACAGCTCAGATCTGGAGCCTGCTTCGGATTTTGTGTCTCCCTCTCTCTCTCTGTCCCTCCCCCGTTCACACTCTGTCTCTCAAAAATAAACATTAAAAAAAATAGTGTTGGGAAAACTGCTCAGTGCAGAAGAATGAACTTGGACCACTTTTCTTACACCATATACAAAAATAAACTCAAAATGGATGAAAGACCTAAACCTAAGACAGGAAGTCATCAAAATACTAAAGGAGAAAACAGGCAACAGCCTCTTTGACTTCAGCCACAGCAACTTCTTACTTGACAAGTCTCCAAAGGCAAGGGAAACAAAAGCAAAAATGAACTATTGTGACCTCATCAAGATAAAAAACTTCTGCACAGCAAAGGAAACAATCAACAAAACTAAAAGGCATCCAGTGGAATGGGAGAAGATATTTGCAGATGACGTGTCAAATAAAGGGTTAGTATCCAAAATCTATAAAGAACTTATCAAACTCCACACCCAAAACCCAAATAATCCAGTAAAGACATGGGCAAACGACATGAATAGACACTTTCCCAAAGAAGACATCCACATGGCCAACAGACACCTGAAAAGATGCTCAACATCACTCATCAGAGAAATATAAATGAAACCCACAATGAAATACCACCTCACACCTGTCAGAATGGCTAAAATTAAAAACTCCTAGCAACAACAGATGTTGGCGAGGATGTGGAGATGGGAATGCAAAAACTGCTTCAGCCACTCTGGAAAACAGTATGGAGGTTCTTCAAAAAATTAAAAATAGAACTACCTTATGACCCAGTAATTGGATTACTAGGTATTTATCCAAAGGATACAGGAGTGCTGATTTGAAGGGGCACGTGCACCTCAATGTTTATAGCAGACCTATCAACAATAGCCAAAGTATGGGAAGCCCAAATAACTATCGACTGATGAATGGATAAAGGAGATGTGGTATATATATTCCATGGAATATTACTTGGTGATCAAAATAATGAAATCTTCCCATTTACAACAATGTGGATGGAACTACAGTGTATTATGCTAAATGAAATAAATCAGAGAAAGACAGGTGATTTCAGTCACATGTGGAATTGTCACATGTGGAATTTAAGAAACCAAACAGATGACCATAGGGGAAGGGAAGCAAAAATAATATAAAAACAGAGAGGGAAACAAACCATAAGAGACTCTTAAATACAGAGAACAAACCGAGGGTTGTTGGCTGTGTGTAGGGTGGGGGGAGGAGCTAAATGGGTGATGGGCATTAAGGAGGGCACTTGTTGGGATGAGCACTGGGTGATACATGTAAGTGATGAATCACTAAATTCTACTCCTGAAACAATTTTTACAGTATATGTTAACTCACTTGGGTTTCAATTAAAAAAAATAAACACGCTTAGTTTTTATAGTCACAGAAGACAACTTGCTCTTGTGTATTTTTTTACATATTTATGGTATGAATGAATAAAATCAGAATATATAAGTAAACCAATAAGTTACATTACCAATGAGAAATTAACAAATTAACATGTAGAAGCTTACCTTTTTATACTAAATTTTACGTAAATACATAAATGCATTTTGGTTACATTTTTATAATTCCATTCTTTTTTATGGTATGTACATGTCTTGAAGAATTAAAACGTTGAAAAAATAAAGAATATTTTAACTTGAGAACCATATTTCTCATTTTTGTCAGAATTTTTATTTTCTGAATGATGCATGGAGTTTTTGATAGCTAAAAGTATTGTACCTATTGTTTCAACATAATACATTGTTACCATATATGTTGCATATGCTTTACATATGTCTTACTGACATATAATATGCAAACTTAGTTTAAAATTTTTGTATATTTCTTTTTCAGAGAATAACAGAGGATCAACATGTTGTCCAACTTGAGGAAATTTGTAGTCAGTCATAAGAAAATACCCATCCTGCACATTAATGTAAGTTTTTCTTGTAAAATTAAATGTACTTAGGCACTTTCAGTTCCTTTACTTCCCCAAAGGCCTAGTATACTCTTAGACTAGTGTATCTTTATTTTCAACAGTTTTTCTTAACAGGGAGTGTGGGAGAAACTGTAACAAAGAAGCAGCAGACCTTATCACTAGTCTGTAAATTCATTTGGCTACTTGAAAATTCACTGTGCAGCGTTTTAAAGAATATCCTTTTGTATATTCCATTTTGAAGTCATTAGTGTCCCAAAGACTTACACAGGTTTTCTTTAGTGTGTTCATTGCTGATGCTTTCAGACTACATGTCTGTGACAGGTAGCTACTCTCTTACCCAGGTCAGTATGCAGTGGAAATTTAAATATCTTTGAGTCTATACTTTTGAAATATTTCTTAGGATAACAGTGTTTTATTGACAAAAACTTGCTAACTAATGTAGAAGTGATATAGAAGACAGGCATGCATTCCAAGATAGCATTAAAAGGCAGATTATGACAACCCCAAATTATTATACTAACTATAATAATTCCAAATGTATTAGCAGCCATTAAATGTGTATCTAGTTGTTTGGGGATAAATTGGGATGGGTAATAATCAACCTCTGTGTGGAAACACTGGGAGAAGATACTAAAGAAACTTTTAAAAAATGCCAGTCCCTAGTTCTCCCAACTACCCCCCATCTCGCCAAATGTTTTTTAAAGTTTTCCAGGTGATTCTAATTTGTAACCACTTTTATAAATCCCCAAAACAGCTAATGGTTTTAGAGTTCATGACCCCTACCAGCTCTTAGCAGCTGTAGAGGGGAATCAAGAAGTAGCCAGGGTGAGAGGCCTGATTAACTTTTCTGTCTCTCTGGAAACTTCAGGGCTGTGGTTCTCAAACTGTAGCTATCAGAATCACCTGGAGGGCTTGTAGAAATGCAGATTGTTCAGTACACCTGAAAGTAATACAACACTGTGTTCATTATACTTCAGTTAAATAAAAATTCCCACAGATTGTTTGCCTCTGTCCCCAGAGTTTGTTATTTTCTTGTCTGGAGTAGATCTGTAGAATTTGTGTTCCTTGTGATATTAATGCTGCAGATCTTAGAGAACCATCATCTAAGATCAGCTCGAAATAGCAAGTCAGTTTTAGTTTTATTTTTGTTCTTTCCTGTAGTATAATTTTGGGTTGTCACTTTTTAAAGGAGCTAGAGTTAATAAATTCAGACTACTTTAAGGAGGTTCAAAGTATTTCATCTTCTCACAAAGCATAGTTATGATGTTAAAAGTACTGTAATCAGAAATGCTAAAGTAAAATTAATGTCAGGGTTCTTTTTCTCCTCACTAGAATATGTGTTGCTCTAAAATGAGAGCAAGTTTACAAAGACTAAAGTCACATGTGCCTCTTGGAAGAAACTACAGTTCTCTACCAGGTACAAAATTGATTCTCATTTTACTGCTTGTTTGCTTTCTCTCTTGTTGGCAAGCATTCCATTTTCAGAATACTGCTTCCTTTTTACTTCTTGGCTATTTCCTTAAGATTATTATGAGTTGGATGTATTCTGATAGATGCCAGGGGTAGTAGGCCTGTGCTCCTTATCTGCTCCCCATCCACATGAGCTAAACAAAGAGAAAGGTTGGTGGCTTTAGTCGCTGGCTCAAAAGTTTAGCGGGTTGTCTATTTGTAGAGTGCTCTTGCTGTAAAATACTTATTTTCTAGTCCTTTTCTGGTTTTTATACATAAGTATTTTCTGTCATTCGAGGTTTGCCCAAATAATTTATTTTAAAGGTTCTTAAGAGTAGTTGGTTAAATACTTATCTGGGATAGTTTACGTTAGGTAGTATGGCTATTGAAAGCTGGTAGCCTGAGCAACTAATTCTGAATGGTCTTCTGTGTTTGAAGCAAGCAAGCATATGGGAGACTCATTAAAACTAGTTGCATTCTGTTGCTGTTCGAATTACCATCTTTGTCATGTGAGAGTAATGGAATAATGATACTGATTGTGTGACTGTTAAGGGCATGTGAATTTAATGGTCTGCAGTATTGGCTTGTATCTACGTTTCTATATTTTGCTCATCAAATTTATCTGTAGCCATACAGGCCATCCTTCAGTCTTCGAACTGCTAGGAGGTTTTCAAAATACAATAGAACTATTCTTTCAACGTTTATTTATTTTTGGGACAGAGAGAGACAGAGCATGAACGGGGGAGGGGCAGAGAGAGAGGGAGACACAGAATCGGAAACAGGCTCCAGGCTCTGAGCCATCAGCCCAGAGCCCGACGCGGGGCTCGAACTCACGGACCACGAGATCGTGACCTGGCTGAAGTCGGACGCTTAACCGACTGCGCCACCCAGGCGCCCCTCAATAGAACTATTCTTAATTTATTGTAGAAGTTTTGCAAAACTGATTTAAATAGGTGTAGATTAAATTTATAAATGTAACTGCATTTTTGCTTTAAAATTAATAAAATATATAAGTATGGAGTAAATTTTTATGGGCTTTTTGTATTCGAGAAATACTACTTGGCCTTTTGGAAGTCTTAGATTGTTATAGCTCCAATTTACTGATACTTCCCAGGCCATCGTTAAAGATATTGTATGCTTGGAAGTACTGAGGGAAGATGGGTTTCAAATTGTACAGAAATTCATCGTCATCTGATATGAGGATCACTCTTAACTCTTTAGGCCTTGACATTGCAGGTTCACAGGACTGTGCATTTTATTTTTCTTTGGTTCAGGAGCTGTTGCCTTAAGATCATTGCTATGAACATTCTTCTATATTTTTTATGTCTATTGTAGAATTGTAGAAAGTGGCAAAGATTAGGGGCACCTGGGTAGCTAAGTCGATTGACCTCAGTCAGTTGGTTCAGGTCATGATCTTGCGGTTCGTGAGTTCGAGCCCCACATCGGGCTCACTGCTGTCAGCACAGAGCCTGCTTTGATTTTCTAGCCCCCTCTCTCATACCCTCTGTCTGCCCCTCTCCTGCTTATGCTCTGTCAAAAATAAATAAACATTAAAAAAAAGTGGGAAAGATTGGGGTAAATTTATATTTTTCTGGATGTCTTCTAGAAATTTATGTTTGAAAATTTACCTTATCATCATCCATTGCCTTTTCTTTAGAGATATAACTTTTAGGTAAAAGAAAGTTTTATTTATCTTGGATTTTACTGTACTTGGAATTATTGTATTTGCTTAAAATTATTTTAACTTCTTTGTCAATTAAAGGAAAATTTCTTAAACTTTTCAATTATAACCCTCTTTCCATTAGGTTTGATAGGAAATGATATCAAATCCCTTCATTCTGTCATCAATCCTCCCATAGCTAAGTAAGTACTATCATTGATACTGTCTTTTTCATTCACTGTGTGAAAAGGTAAAGGTTTCTGTCATGGGCTTAATTTAGCATTGTTAATTTAGCTTTCTGCCCTCGCTAACTATAAATAGATGTTGGTATATATCTTTAAAGCTATTTTTTTTTCCATTTCAGTGCTAAATATTTTTAATGTAGCAGCAGCACAATTTTCATAGAACTAAAAGTAAAATTCACAAGATTGTAGTTAGCTGTTTGTTATTTAGCTGTTTTGTCAGAATAATGTGGTAGGGATGTATTTTCTGGTTTTGTTGTTTTTATGAAATGGTAACTAGCTTTGAAATTTGCACAGCATATAGAATACATATTTTGGTTTTACGGTTTTAGTAATGACCACTATGTAACACATGCTTTTTTTTTTTTTCTCCACCTTTCAAACAGAATCCGAAATATTGGAATTATGGCTCATATTGATGCAGGCAAAACTACCACCACAGAAAGAATATTGTACTATTCTGGATACACAAGATCGCTGGGAGGTTAGAATGGATTCCTCCTCACCCCAACCCCCATTAGCAAAAACATCACTGGAAAATGTTTTAAGAAGTCAACCTAGAGATCTTGAGTATGGCATGGAAGTACTGATGTCTAAACCACAACATAAAGATAAGGTAGTTGCAACACCCACCAAAGAGTTTTCTTAGGTTCAACTCAACATTCAGACTCACAGGACTATCTTGGACAACAATTCGCCCTCGTCTACTCAGAATGCTATAGGACAGGAACCATAGCTTCCCCGCATACCAGCAATAGGTGTTTCTTTCTGCACGAGTCCTTAATGCAGTGCACATAGCTATCTGGGAACTAACTTTTTTGGCCACTCAAAAGTGACAGTACAGGGACGCCTGGGTGGCTCAGTCGGTTAAGCGTCCGGCTTCAGCTCAGGTCATGATCTCGCGGTTCGTGAGTTCAAGCCCCACGTTGGGCTCTGTGCTGACAGCTCAGAGCCTGGAGCCTGCTTCGGATTCTGTGTCTCCCCCTCTCTCTCCCCCTCCCCTGCTCATGCTCTGTCTCTATCTCTCAAGAATAAATAAACTTAAAAAAAAAATTTTTTAAGTGACAGTACAGTTTAAGGCAACAGAATTCACAGGAGCTACCCTGGCTTACAAGCTTCAGGCCCCTTAGGACCCAAAACCTCTCATTACAGCTCCGTGGGCTCTCTTCCAGATTTACTAGAAAGGCTGTGCCATATCCCACTCAGGGGAGCTTCAGGTTGTGTATCTCCATCAAGTATTTACAATTCATGTATAGCTCTTCCCAATTCAGATGTACCTTACCAATCACAAATTTTTTTTTCTGTAAGATATGTTTCTGTGGCGTCTGGGTGGCTCATTAAAATTGGAATGCCCGACTCTTGATTTCGGCTCAGGTTATGATTTCACGATTTGTGGGCTCAAGCCCTGTGCTGACAGCCTGGAGCCTGCTTGGGTTTCTCTCTTTCCCTCTTTCTCTGTCTCTCCTATACTCAGACGTGTGTGCACGCATGCTTCTGCTCAAAATAAATATTTTTAAAAAAGAGAGATATTTTGCCTAGCAACATAGTTGACATACTTGTGTTCTCTGGTTTCTAGAAGAAAAGAACTAGAAAGTTAATTGAATCAAATTCTCTTGCAGAAGAAGAAAGGATTTTGTTAATCCAATTCACAGTAGAAATAGTAGCAGTAGTAGTAGTATTTACTTAAGTTTTGATTTTATTTTTTAATTATAAGATGTCAAAAATGGTAGTTCTTGACCAGTCTTGCACATTTGAATCCCCATGTAATTTTTTTGTTTTATTTTGTTTTTAAATAACAGTGCCTTAGCACCACGCTGGAAATTAAGATTCAGCAAGTATGTGGTATCGCCTGGGTGTCTGTATTTTTGTGTTATGTATTTTAAAACTCTGTATTTATCATATACACATTTATGATTGTTGTGTTTCTCTGACGAATCAACTTTTTTATCATTATAAAGTACCAATCTTTATCTCTGGTAAAACATTTTGTTCTGAAATTTGAGATGGAGGTCCTCATGTGCATAATACCAGAAGTGGAAATCTTTTTCAAAAGCTCCACAGAGATTTTGAAATGCATTATATTGAGAACCATTTCTCTAGACCTTGAAATTGGTTGAGGACTTAGCATAGTATTTATAGAAGAAAAGAACACCCAGGATTAGAATATTCATGATGATAGTTTCTGAAATGTATGAACACATGCATTTCTCATAGAATTACTGCTGTGTAAGTGGGGATATAACAGTAAAATGTGGAACATTATTAGGCTTCTTCTCTTGTATCACAGATATGATGATAATTCTTTTCTCACACCCCCAGTTTGTATTCCTGAAGTGAGGATCCAGATTAGGTGGGCAATTTTCAAGGCAACCTTTTTTTTTAATTGTGGTAAAAAATATACACATATAAGAAAACATTTACCATATTAAGCATTTCTGAGTGTACATTTAAGTAGTGTTAAGTACTGTTGGCAATCTTCAGAACTTTTTAATCTCGTAAAACCCAAATGCTATACCCATTAAATAATAACTCCATGTTTTTCCCTCTGCCCAGCCCCTGGAAACTATCATTCCACTTTGTCTTTCTATGAATTTGACTACTCTAGATAACTCATATAAGTGGAAAGAATCATACAGTATTGGTCTTTTTGTGACTGGCTTATTTATTTATTTATTTTTAATTTTTTTTTTTAACGTTTTATTTATTTTTGAGACAGAGAGAGACAGAACATGAATGGGGGAAGGTCAGAGAGAGAGAGGGAGACACAGAATCTGAAACAGGCTCCAGGCTCTGAGCTGTCAGCACAGAGCCCGACGCGGGGCTCGAACTCACGGACCACGAGATCGTGACCTGAGCTGAAGTCGGCCACTTAACCGACTGAGCCACCCAGGCGCCCCTTGACTGGCTTATTTAATACTTAGCCTGTGTCCACAAGATTTGTCCCAATGGGAGCACTTGGGTGACACAGTCTGCTAGGTGTCCCAATTTTTGGTTTCTGCTCAAGTCATGATCTCATCACGTTTTGTAAGTTCGAGCCCCGTGTCAGTCTCTGTGTGGACAGTGCGCGGCCTGCTTGGGATTCTTTCTCTCTATCTACCCCTCCCCTGCTCTGAGAATAAATAAATGAATAAACTTTAAAGAAAAAAAAAAAGATTTGTCTCTGTGACAACTCTGTCTTTACGACAGCTGTATACATCGTTATGCTCACCACAAGTATAACTACCATCTGTTACCGTACAACACTATTACAGTGTCGTCGACTGTATTCCCTGTGCTGTACCTTTCATCCCCAGCTCTTATTCATTCCATAACTAGAAACCTCCCACTCCCTTATACCCATTTGCCCATCCCCCTGCTTCCCTTCCCTCTGGCTACCATCACTTCTCTGTATTCACAGGTCTGCTTTTGCTTTTTGTTTGTTTTTAGATTGCACTTAGTGAAATCACATGGTACTTGTCTTTCTGGGTATGGCTTATTTCACTTAGCATGATACCCTCTGTTTTTCGGATGGCAGGATCTCATTCTTCTTTGTGACTGTGTAATACGTAATATTCCAGTGTGTGTGTGTGTATGTGTGTACACGTGTATATATATATGTGTGTGTGTGTACGTATATATATATACACACACACGTACACACACACATATATATACACACGTGTACACACACACACACTGGAATATTATGTGTATATATATGTGTGTGTGTACGTATATATATATATATATACACACACACACGTACACACACATATATATGCACATGTACACGTATATATATATATACACACACACGTAAACACACACATATATATATATATATCACATCTTATGTATTGTTGGACACTTAGGTTGCTTCCATTATCTTCGCTATTGTTAATGCTACAGTGAATTTGGGGGTACAGATATCTTTGTTTTGTTTTTTCTTTTTTATCATTTTATTTTTTCATCATAATTATACTCTTTAATTCTCATGCCCTGTTTCCCCCATCCCCCACCCACTCTGTTAACCATCAGTTCTCTATAGTTAAGAGTCTGTTTCTTGATTTCTTTCTTTTTTCTCTTTGTTTTGTTTCTTTGTTTTTCATTATTTTGTTTGTTAAATTCCACAGATAAGTGAGATCATATGATATTCGTCTTTCTCTGACTTATTTCGCTTAGCATTACACTTTCAGCTCTATCCATGTTGTTGCAAATGTCAAGATTTTACTTTTTTATGGCTGAATAGTATTCTGTGTGTGTGTGTGTGTGTGTGTGTGTGTGTGTGTGTGTGTGTGTATCCTACATCTTTATCCATTCATCTGTTGATGGACATTTGACCTGCTTCCGTATCTTAGCTATTGTAAATAATGCTTCAGTAAACATAGGGGTTCATATATCCCTTTAAATTAGGCTTTTTGTATTTTGGGGGGTAGATACCCAGGAGTGTGATTCCTGGGTCCTAGGGTAGTTCTATTTTTAACTTTTTTTTTTTTTTATTTAAAATTTTTTTTTCAACGTTTATTTATTTTTGGGACAGAGAGAGACAGAGCATGAACGGGGGAGGGGCAGAGAGAGAGGGAGACACAGAATCGGAAACAGGCTCCAGGCTCTGAGCCATCAGCCCAGAGCCCGATGCGGGGCTCGAACTCACGGACCGCGAGATCGTGACCTGGCTGAAGTCGGACGCTTAACCGACTGCGCCACCCAGGCACCCCTATTTTTAACTTTTTGAGAAAGCTCCACTGTTTTCCAGAGTGGCTGCACCAGTTTGCATTCCCACCAACAGTAAAAGAGGGTTCTTTTTTCTCCACATTCTCATCAGTACTTGTTATTTCTTGTGTTTTTGATTTTAGCCATTCTGGTAGGTGTGAGGTGATACCTCATTGTGATTTCGATATGTGTTTCTCTGATGATGAGTGATGTTGAGCATCTTCGTGTGTGTGTTAGCCATCTGTATGTCTTCTTTGCAGGTATGTCTGTTCACATCTTCTGCCCATGTTTTGATTGGATTATGTGTTTTTTTGGGTGTTGAGTTGTATCAGTTCTTTATATGTTTTGGGTACTAATCAGTTATGTCATTTGCCTATATCTTCTCCCATTCAGTAGGTTGGTTGCCTTTGAGTTTTGTTGATCATTCCCTTCACTGTGCGGAAGCTTATTATTTTGATGTAGTCCCAATAATTTATTTTTGCTTTTATTTCCCTTGCCTCAGGAGACATACCTAGAAAAATGTTGCTATGGCTGATGTCAGATAGATGACTTTCTGTGCTCTTTTCGAAGGTTTTTATGGTTTCAGGCTCAACATTTAGGTCTTTAATCCATTTTGAGTTCATTTTTGTGTATAGCGTAAGAAAGTGGTCCAGTTTCATTCTTTTGCTTATAGCTGTCTAGCTTTCCCAGCACTGTTTGTTGAAGAGACTGTCTTTTTTCCCACTGGTTATTCATTCTTCCTTTGTCAAAGATTAATTGACCATATATTGTGGGTTTATTTCTTAGTTTTCTGTTCTATTACACTGACCTCTGTGTCTGTTTTTATGCCAGTACCATACTGTTTAATTACTACTGCTTTGTAATATAACTTGAAATCTGGAATTGTGATACCTCCTGTTTTGTTGTTCTTTTTCAAGATTGCTTTGGCTATTCTACATCTTTTGTGGTTTCATACAAATTTTAGGATTGTTCTAGTTCTGTGAAAAATGCTGTTGATATTTTGGTAGGGATTACATTAAATCTATAGATTGTTTGAGGTAGTCTGAACATTTCACCAGTATTTGTTCTTCCAGTCTGTGAATGTCTTTCATTCCTTTGTGTTGTCTTGAATTTCTTTCATCAGTGTTTCATAGCTTTCAGAGTATAGGTCTTTCACCTCTTTGGTTAAATTTTTTCCAAGGTATTTTATTGTTTTGGGTACACTTGTAAATAGGCTTGTTTTCTTATTTTCACTTTCTGCTACTTTGCTATTAGTGTGTAAGAATGCAACAAATTTTTGCACATTGATTTTGTATCCTGCAACTTTATTGAATTCATTTATCAGTTTTAGCAGTTTTTTGGTGGAATCTTTAGGGTTTTCTGTATGTAGTATTGTGTCAGATGGAAATAGTGCAAGTTTTACTTCTTTCTTACCAATTTGGATCCCTATTATTTCTTTTTCTTATCTGATTACTATGGCTAGGACTGCCAGTACTATGTTGAATTAAAGTGAGAGTGGATATCTGTGTCCTGTTCTTTACCTTAAGGGAAAAGTTTTCAGTTTTTCATGGTAGAGTGTGATGTTGGCTGTGAGTTTTTCATAGAAGGCCTTTATCATATGAGGTATGTTTCCTTCTTGACCTATTTTGCACAGGATTTTTATCATGAATGGGTGTACTTTGTCAAGTGCTTTTTATGCATCTGCTAAAATGATTATACAGTTTTTATCCTTTCTCTTATCACAGTGATTGTTTGCAAATACTGGATCGCCCTTGCATCCCTGGAATAAGTCCCACTTGATTGTGGTATATAGTTTTTTTAAATGTATTGTTGGATTTGGTTTGCTCATATTTTGTTCAGGTTTTTTTGCATCTATATTCATGAGAAATATTGGCCTATAGTTCTCTCTTTTTTTGTGTGTGTGGTTTCTGTTTGGTTTTGGTATCGGGATGATACTGGCCTCGTTGAATGAATTTGGAAGTTTTCCTTCCTCCTGTGTTTTTCAGAATATTCTGAGGAGAATAGGTATTAACACTTTATTAAATGTTTTGTAGCATTCCTGTGAAGCCGTCTGGTCCTGGACTTTTGTTTTTTGAGAGTTAAAAAAAAATTTTTTTTAATGTTTATTTTTGAGACAGAGAGGGAGAGAGTGAGAGAGAGAGAGACACAGAGTGGGGAAGGGGCAGAGAGAGAGGGAGACATGGACTCCAAAGCAGGCTTCAGGCTCTGAGCTGTCAGCACAGAGTCTCACGTGGGGCTTAAACTCACCAACTGTGAGATCATGACCTGAGCTGAAGTCAGACACTTAACTGACTGAGCCCTCAGGCATTGCTTTTTTTCTGAGTTTTTTGATGACTGATTTCATTGCAGGTAATTGGTCTGTTCAATTTTTCCATTTCTTTCACCATAGGTTGGGTAGGTTATATGTTTCTAGGAATTTATCCATTTCTTTTAAGTTGTCCAATGTGTTGGCATTGAGGTTTTCATAATATTCTGTAACAATTATTTGTATTTATTTGGTGTTGATTGTTATTTCTCCTCTTTCATTGGTGATTTTGTTTATTTGGGTACCCCCAACCCCTCTTTCTCTGCTTTTTTTTTTTTTTTTTTTTTTTATGAATCTTGCTACGGGTTTTTCAATTTTGTTGATCCTTTCAGAGAATTCTCTCTTGCTTTCGTTGATCCATCCTATTGGGTTTTTTGTTTTTTTACTTTCTGTGTCATTTATTTCTGTTCTAATCTGTATTTTCTTCTTTTGCTGGGTTTGGGTTTTATGTGTTCTTTTTCTAATCCCTTTAGGTGTGAGGTTATGTTGTTTGAGATTTTTCTTGCTTCTCGAAGTAAACCTGTATTGCAATAGTACACTTATCTCTTAGAACCACTTTTGCTGCTTCCCGAAGTTTTTGAATCATTGTAATTTTCATTTTTGTTTCCATGTAATTTTCTTATTCTTTGATTTCTTGGTTGACCCATTCATTGTTTACTAGCATGTCATTTAACTTCCATGTATCTGTGGTCTTTGCAGAGCCTTTCTTGTAGTTGCTTTCTAGTTTCATAGCGTTGTAGTCAGGAAAGATGCATGGTATGACTTTGATTTTTATAATTTGTTAAGACTTGTTCTGTGGCCTAAATATGTGATCTGTTCTGCAGAATGTTCTGTGTGTGTTTGAAAAGAATGTGTTTTCTCCTGTTTTAGATGGAATGTTCTGATACTCCTGTTATATCCATCTGGTCCAGTGTGTCGTTCATAGCCACTATTTCCTTGTTTATTTTCTGGTTTGATGATCTGTCCGTTGATCTAAGTGGGGTATTCAAGTCACTTTACTATTGTTGTGTTACTTTTGATTAGTTCCTTTATGTTTGTTGCTGTTTTATGGAATTGGGTGCTTTCATGTTGGGTGCATAAATATTTACAATTGTTATTCTGCTGTTGGATTGTACCCTTTATTATTCAGTGGTTTTTGTCTCTTGTTACAGACTTTGTTTTAAAGTCTATTTTGTCAGATATAAGTATGGCTATCCTGGCTTTCTTTTGACATCCATTTGCATGATAAATGTTTTTCTGTCCCTCACATTCAATCTGCAAGTGTCTTTCTGTCTGAAATGAGTTTCTTTTTTTTTTTTTTAATTTTTTTTTTTCCAACGTTTATTTATTTTTTTTGGGACAGAGAGAGACAGAGCATGAATGGGGGAGGGGCAGAGAGAGAGGGAGACACAGAATTGGAAACAGGCTCCAGGCTCTGAGCCATCAGCCCAGAGCCCAACGCGGGGCTCGAACTCACGGACCGCGAGATCGTGACCTGGCTGAAGTCGGACGCTTAACCGACTGCGCCACCCAGGCGCCCCTGAAATGAGTTTCTTGTAAGGTAGCATTTAGATGGGTCTTGTTTTTATTCATTCTGTCACCCTGTGTCTTTTGATTGGAGTGTTTAGTCCATTTACATTCAAAGTAATTACTGATCAGTATATATTTTTGCCATTTTGTTACTTGTTTTGTGGTTGTTTTTGCACCTTTTTTCTGACCCTTTCTTTCATGGTTTGTTGGCTTTCTTCAGTGATATACTTGGATTCCTTTTTCTTCATTCTTTGCATATCTATTACTGGTTTTTATTTTGTGATTACCATTAGGTTTGTGTAGAACCTCTTCTGCATATAGTAGTGTATATTAAGTTGATGGTTGCAGAACTTTAAACCCCTCTGTAATCCCACCCCCCATGCTTTTGGTATAGGATGTCATTTTTACATCCTTTTATTTTCTGAATATTTTAACTGGTTTTTACAGAAGCTTTTAGTTTCTTTAAAAAATTTTTTTGTGATGTTTATTTTTGAGAGAGAGAGAGACAGACAGAGCATGAGCAGTATTGGGGCAGAGTCTGAAGCAGGCTCCAGTTCACCCTGGGGCTTGAACTCACAAGCTGTGAAATCATGACCTGAGACAAAGTCAGACACTTAACCGACTGAGCCACCCAGGTGCCCCTGGAAGTATTTACTTTTAATGTTTTTTTTGTGTTTTTTACTTTTTTACACTTATGGTCTTTGCTTCCCACTCAAAGAATGCCCTTTAATATTTCTTGTAGGACTGGTTTAGTGGTCTTAAACTCCTTTAGTTTTTGTTAGTGTGAGAAAGTCTATCTTTCAATTCGAAATGATAGCCTTGCTGGATAGAGTATTCATGGCTGCAGAAAATCCTTTCAGCACTTTGAATATATCATGCCACTCCTGTCTGGCCTGCAGTTTCTGTATGAAAAAAACCACTGATAGCCTTATGGGATTTCTTTGGATGTAACTGTCTTCTTTTCTCTTGCAACCTTTAAAATTCTTTATCATAATTTTTTTTCCATTTTATTTTATTATTTTTTTAACGTTTATTTATTTTTGAGACAGAGAGAGACAGAGCATGAACGGGGGAGGGCCAGAGAGAGGGAGCCACAGAATCTGAAGCAGGCTCCAGGCTCTGAGCTGTCAGCACAGAGCCCGATGCGGGGCTCGAAATCACGGACCGTGAGATCATGACCTGAGCCAAAGTCGGACGCTTAACTGACTGAGCCACCCAGGCTCCCCTTTTCCATTTTAATTAATGTGTGTCTTTGTGTGGAATCCCTTGAGTTGCGTTTGTTGGGGAGTTTGAATTTGTTGTGGCAATTTGTTTGTTGGGGGTTGAATTTGTTGGGACAATTTGTTGTGCCTCCTGAATCTGGATCTCTGTTTCCCTCCTCACATTTGGGAAGTATTCAGCTATTTTTTCTTCAGATACATTTTCTGCCACCCTTTCTCTCTCTTTTGGGATCCGTGTAACGTGAATGTTACTATGCTTGATTGAGTGAGAGTTCTGTAAGTCAGTTCTTATTATGCAGTATTTGTCTCTCATCTGTTCATCTTGATTGCTTCCATTTCTCTATCCTCCGGGTCACTGATAACATTCCTTTGCTTCCTGTAGCCTACTTTTTATTCCATTTATTATATTTTTTTGTTTCATTTATTGAGTCTTCATGTCTGATGTTATTTTTTTCTGTCTTTGCTAAGGGTGTCAACAATATCCTCCACTCCTTTCTCAAGTTTAGTGAGTATCTTTGTGATCATTGTTCTAAATTCTCTACCAGGCTTAGTAATTTCTGTTTCACTTATGTCTCCTGTTGTGATTTTGTCATGTTCTTTCATTTGGGACATATTCCCCTGTCTCCTCATTTTGTCTACCTCTCTGTGTCTGTTTCTGTGTATTAGGAAAGTCAGCCATATTTCTTGCTGTTAAAAGTAGTGGCTTTATGAAGAAGAGGTCTTGTAGTGCCCTGCAGTGTACTGTTCCCTATTCACCAGAAAGTGACACTTCAGAGGAGTCTGCTGTATGTTGCTTGCGTTGCGTTGCTTGCGTCCTACTATTGTGCTTTCTCTTTCAGTCCAGACTTTTGCACTGACTATCTGCCTCTTGTGGGCTGTGCTTGCTTTCTGTGGTATTAGACCCAGGCAGGCCGGCTTGAGAGGGCATGACCATAGGAGGGCTCAGGGGCCAGGCAGCAGTGTTAACCAAAATTTGCACCGAGTCAGTAGTCCCAGGCCAGATCCCCTAAATCACGGTGGTGGCCAGCGGCGTGGCATGTGTTAGTAGCCGGACACAAAGCACACGGCTGAGGTAGTGACAAGAAGCGTACAGGTCTGTGCGTGGTGGCTGGGGGCATTCAACTTTAGCAAAATCTGCACTGAGCTGCTAGACCTGGCTAGGTCTGCCAGAGTGCGATGGCCACAGGGCCACAGCACGCGGAGGCAGTGATTGGGTGGGGCGCACTCAGTGTTAATAAAAGTTGCCCTGAGCCCAGGGCCTAGGCCAGCATACTTAGAGTGGGTGATTCCTCAGGAGAACTCAAGGCACAGCGCACTGCTGGCGCTACCTCACGGGTGTCTGTGCAGCACTGCCTCCCGCCTGTGTCTGTTTATGCTGGGGGGTGGGAGAAAAAATGGCACCTGCCAGTTCCTTTGTTCTCAGAGGAATTCCTCAGTGTGCTCTGAAATCTCTATAAACAGATTTCTTTGCCTTTGTGCAAGCTGTCACGTCTGTGTTGACTCTTCTAAAGGTCCTCGTCTCTTTAAGGGCGGGGACCTGGCTATCACGTGCACTCCTGGCTACCCATTGCTGAGTCACCTGACCTTCAGAGCTCTAGACTCCCAACTCCCCTAGTTATACAGAGTCATGGAGTTCAGTGCCTCTGGTTTTCAAGGCTGGAAGTTATGGGCATTCTTTTTTCCTATGTAAACTCCCCAGTGCTTTGCCTTCTCTGTGACCACAGCTTCCTTTCTCCTGTGGGCAGTGCTCCTGGCTGCCTTTCTGCCCTTTCTAACCTCTCCAGGGCTGGCTTCCTGTATTTGGCTGTGGAGTTTGTTCTGCCAGTCTTCAGATCACTCTCCAGTTTATTGACTCAGATGTGAGTGATATGTAGCTGTAAAAGTAGGATGGGATGAGCTTAGGGTCCTCTTACTCCACCATCTTGCATCCCCTCCTCCTACAAATGTTTTACAAGTTTAAAGCTTTTGGGCACCTGGGTGGCTCAGTAGGTTAGTTGTTCAGCTTCGGACTCTTTGCTGACAGCTCAGGGCCTGGAGTTTGCTTCGAATTCTGGGTCTCCCTTTCTCTCTGCCCCTCCCCTGCTCATGCTCTGTCTCCCTCTCTCAAAAACAAATAAACGTTAAAAAGATAAGCAAATAAAAACTTAGGGCTTTTGGTTAGGTATTTGGTCTTTGTCTCATTAATGATGTTTGTTTTCTTGGTTTGTTATTTTGTGAGTAACTGGCAACACTAATTTTTAACATAGATATTTGGGGCTCCTGAAAAATAAATTTTTCTTTTCTTCCCCCAGTTGGCACATATGTGTACATATGTTTATATACATCTATACATACACAAACAGTGAGGAAAAGTGGTTAGCATTTTTAGAGGTTTAATGCTGACATAAGTAGTGGTAGTATAAGGCCATGATCACTTGTGGTTTTGAATTTTGAATGGTAACGATAAACTCATTTTTACTTCTTTTACTGTATAAATTTAATGAGAGTACAAGAATTTTAATGCAGAATAATTTAGTAGTCAAGGTGAACTTTATCCGTAACTTTTTACTATAGAAGTTCCACCAAGACTATTTTCATTTGTACACATAAGTGTCTTTGGCTGGGGGGTGCGGCAGGGGGGCAGATTTAGTAATCAGAAGGATTTGTAAAGGAGAATTTTACTTGGGAGGAGTTTTTTCTTTACCTTGTTCCCTGTAGCTACCATTTACTTACCATTTACTGGGCTAGGTACTTTATGTAGTCTCATTTTATTCTTACGGCAACCCAGCGAGGTTGCCTCTGTTAACCTTGTAGTACAAATTAGGTTAAGTAGCTTGCTCAGGTTCATACAGTAGTAATGGTAAAGTTGGGATTTAAATCGAGATCTGTCTGTGCTCTTTTCATTGCACTACCCTCCCTCCTGTCAAGGGATCAGATATGAGAAACATAAAAAGGGATAATGAAAGGTAAACTAGGGGAAAAAAATGAAAAAATAAAAAGTTTAGAAAAATTAAAATATTTAGAATTTAATCTCAGAGAAAAAATATTTTTTATGGAAAAATTACTCATTTTGCTGGAAAAGCTTTTCTAGAACAAGGACTTATGTAGAGTAAGATTAAGGCCTCTAGATATTAAGCCAAATATTTTATAAACAGTCTTAAAGCAAATTAAACTGTCATGTAGATATCTTATCTCAATGAAATATACTTGGTATGAAGCCTAACAGTGTCATCTTTTTCCTTGTCAGATGTTGATGATGGAGATACAGTGACAGATTTCATGGCTCAAGAGCGAGAAAGAGGCATTACTATTCAGTCTGCTGCTGTTACGTTTGATTGGAAGGGATATAGAGTCAATTTAATTGATACGCCAGGTATGGTGCTGTTTGAGCAACGCAGAGGTGCTGCATCATTTGAGGTTTTTTTTTTTTTTTTTTTTTTTTTTTAATTTTTTTTTTTCAATGTTTATTTATTTTTGGGACAGACAGAGACAGAGCATGAACGGGGGAGGGGCAGAGAGAGAGGGAGACACAGAATCGGAAACAGGCTCCAGGCTCTGAGCCATCAGCCCAGAGCCTGACGCGGGGCTCGAACTCACGGACCGCGAGATCGTGACCTGGCTGAAGTCGGACGCTTAACCGACTGCGCCACCCAGGCGCCCCCATCATTTGAGGTTTTTATTCATGTTTGTGTTTCCTTTTAAATTGTGGTCAAAAATATATCATAAAATTTACCATCCTAACCATTTTTAAGTGTACAGCTCAGTAGGTAAGTATATTTACATTGTTGTGAAACTGATGTCCAGGAGTACTTAGTCTTGCACAACTGAAACTATATATCCATTATGTAACTACTACTCTTTGTCGTCTGCTCCCATTGCTGGTAATTACTCTTCTACTTTGTAATCTAGGAGATTACTTTAGATACCTCATATGAGCAGAATCATACAGTTTTTGTCCTTTTGTGGGTGACTTACTTTGCTTAGCATGAAATCTTTCAAGGTTTATCTGTCTTATAATATGTGAGAGGATTTCCTTTATTTTTAAGGCTGCATAATATTCCATTGTACATATATAACATAATTTGTATGTAAATATACATCATTCATCCATTGATGGACATTTGGGTTGTGGATTTCCACCTCTTGGCCATTGTGAATAGTTTTACTATGAGTGTGGTGTGCAGATATGTCTTTCAGACTCTCCCTTCAGTTCTTTTGGATATATACCCCAAAGTGGGATTGCTGGATCATGTTTTTTTGTTCAGTTTTTAAAAGATTTTAAGTGTTGGAGCTCCTGGGTGGTTCAGTAGGTTGAGTGTCTAGGCTTAGCTCAGGTCATGATCTCACGGTCCATGAGTTCGAGCCCCGTGTCAGGCTCTGTGCTGACAGCTCAGAGCCTGGAGCCTGCTTAGATTCTGTGTCTCCCTCTCTCTCAGCCCCTCCCCTGCTCATGCTCTGTCTCTCTGTCTCTCTCTCAAAAATAAATAAACAGAAAAATTAATAAAAGATTTTAAGTGTTATGTTTCTTATCTTTTTTTTAGGTCATGTAGACTTTACCTTGGAGGTTGAGCGCTGCCTTAGAGTGTTGGATGGTGCAGTAGCTGTGTTTGATGCCTCTGCTGGTGTAGAGGTAAAAAATATTCTCAAAGTAAAGTGAAGATACCAACAACATGATTTTTTCTTAAAGTAGAATGTATCAGATTTAGTTACGATAGCCCTGTATTTGTTAAGTTCATATTAATCAAATTATGGTGAAATTGGAATTTAATACTGCAATCACATATACAGGTCTATATGTGATCTCAGATATTTCGTAATAAAAAGGAAATAGTTGCTTTTCTATAGAAAATATGAAAGTTAGTGCTGAAAACTGTGAAGGGCTTGAGATTCTTACCTGTTTTTTTAAGCTAACTAGTTAACCTGCCACAGTTTTATGGCATGCTGGCATAAGACTTTTGAGTCAGAGACAAAGGACTGTTAATCACAGGAATAGCAATAGCCAGAGTGTCGATAATTTCTTGTCTTAGTTACCCAAGCCCCAATTCCCACAGGGTGACCTAAAGAGAGTCAGGAGAGTCAAGAGTTGCACATGCCATGGAACCCTGTGCTTAGAAAATGCACATGTTTTATAATAGGCAGTAAGCATGCCTGCTGTTTGCTCTGGAGAGAGGTGTTATCTTCCAGGCTTATAAACAAACCTACCTTTTGACTCAGAGGAAGACACTTCTCTTTCTAAGCTGTTTACTATATTTGAAGACATCTTTGAAGACATCGTCCAGAACAAAGGCAGTTAGTGCCTTTCCTAACAAACTATGTAGAAAGGTGAAATACCCATGAAGAATTGTGTCCTAACAGTTACTGAGTTTTTTGAATAAATCTTAAAAGTGGATTTAAAATAAATTATACTAGGGTCAGTTATGTACTCTTTAGCATATCGCTATATGTCTTACAATTTCAAGATTGGCTTTTTATTAAATATAGAATCCTCTTCACTTCTTCTAATCTTAAAATTACTAAAAGTGATACACTAAATGATCGATATTAACATTTCCCAAATGATACAAATCAACACCATGGGCTTCCTCATAGGATGCACTAAGAAGGGACAACATTATGTTGTATTCTTGGCAGAATGTTTGGCCCAAATCTAATCATGAGAAGGCAATCAAATGAAATTTTTTAAAAGTTTTTTTTAATGTTTGTTTATTTTTGAAAGAGAGAGAGTGTGAGCAGGAGAGGGGCAGAGAGAGAGGGAGACACAGAATCCGAAGTAGGCTCCAGGCTTTGAGCTGTCAACACAGAGCCCCATGCGGGACTTGAACTCCTGAACCATGAGATCACGACCTGAACTGAAGTTGGATGCTTAACTGACTGAGCCACGCAGGCACCCCTGTAGTTGAAAGGATTCTAAACAAACGAGAAAACTAAATGTAATACGATCTTTGGAAGGATCCTGGATTCAAAAACAAAAAGTTACAAAGAGCATCAGTAGGAAAACCAGAATAATTTTAATATAGATAATATGTTATTAGAAAAAAGTATTGTAGGGGCACCCGGGTGGCTCAGTTGGTTAGGCGTCCGACTTCAGCTCAGGTCATGATCTCACGGTCTGTGAGTTTGAGCCCCGCGTCAGGCTCTATGCTGACAGCTCAGATCCTGGAGCCTGTTTCCGATTCTGTGTCTCCCTCTTTCTCTGCCCCTCCCCTGCTCACACTCTGTCTCTCTCTGTCTCAAAAATAAACATTAAAAAGAAAAAAAAGAAAAATATTGTATCTGCTTAAATTCTTTGAATATGATCTTTGTAAATGGTTATGTAGGAGAATATCCTTATTTTTAGAAAATACAGGCTGAAGTATTTAGGATTAAAGTGTCATGATATCTGCATCTTGCTCTAGTGGTTCACCTCCCACGCACACATACATGTATGTTGTTAGTTTGGGTACTTTGAGCATTAGATGCCAAGTTGGGATTAGATGCATAAGAGATTTATTGGTGGAAATCCCTGTGAAGAGTAAAGGAGAAAAGAGAGAAGTGGAAGAGAGCTTTCAGACCAGAGGGCAGATCAGGGAGCTCTTGGTGACAGGACGATTGATTGGGTAGGAAGAGTTTCAGACTATAGCACATTTCCAAAAGGGGTTTGGCTAGGCTGATGGAAGTCCTCAAGGCAAAGTCGCCTGTTGGAGAAGTCCCACATGTTTTGTAGGAATAACCTACATTAGTACTTCTGCTCTGCTTGGCCATTAGCTGGTCCTTGAGAGACCGTGGTAGTTAGTAGTCAAGATGAATAGCACCTGGAGCTATCATTTAATTATCCTTTGTGTAGTAGATCCAAGTGGCACATTCCCATACCCAGTGCACACATTCTAATGTGTTCATATGCACATTTGGGGAGAAAAAGGCAAGTGTGGCAAAGTGTTCATACTTGGTGAATCTAGGTGAAGGGTACATGGGTATTTATTGTACTGTTTTTTTACCTTTTTTATAGGTTTGAGATTTTTCAGAATGAAAAGTTGTTGGGGGGAAATAATACAGTTATGGAAAGCCCGACCTGAGGACCGCTGACAGGCAGTGATGTTTTTTTGATCTAAGTACAGCCTGACCTTGAGGTCTGAGGTTGATTATACATTATTCCCATTTCTTTCTGATCACTTCGCGTCCTAATGGTTGCATTCTTTCTGTCATTATGACTTGTATATGTACATTTGACAGATGGCATTATTTACAAAATTGAAATATATTGGAATAGGAAATTTCTGAATTTGTGACACAGAAGCCTTTTATGTGCTACAACATGCTAAAATGGACTTTTAGCTAGCAGGTGGGATAATGGAAGTCTTTCTATATTTTTTAATATGCTTTTTTCTTGGAAAATTTATAATATACCCCCAGCCCCCACCTCACCATATGCAGAAATTAGTTACCTTGAGGGTAGGTAACAATATCTTAGGATATAAAGCATACTAGAAGAAGAAAAGTTGATTCATTGGACTTTATCAAAATTACATCTTCTCATTAAAACTAAAAAAATTAGAAAATAAAAAGGGAAGCTGTAGGCTATGAAAAAATTTCTCATGTTAGATATAGTATATGAATGTTAAATTTCCAGAATGCGATAACACTATTATGTAGGAAAATATCATTGTTTTAGGAAGTATGTGCTGAAATTTTCATAATACATGGTACATGGGTGTGATCAAGGACTTGTATCCAGAATATATGAATGACTACAAATCAGTAATAAAAACTTACAACTCAGTAAATAAATGGACAAAAGACTTGAGTGGATTTTTCACCAGAGACATGAATGGCCCAGTGAGCACACGAAAAGATGCTCAGTCTCATTGATTATCGAGAAATGCAAATTAAAATTACAAAGAAAAACTATTTGACACCCACAAGAATGGCTAAAGTTGAAAAAAATGATGGCAAATACTGGCTGAAGTTGTGGAACAAGTGGAACTCTTATACACTGTTGGTGGAACTGTAAAATATTATACTTTGGAAGACTATTTGGCAGTTTCTTATAAAATGAAGTCTGCACATATCCTCTCACCCAGCACTTCTACTCCTGTATCTTTATCCAAGGGAATGAGAACATTTGTCTCCTAAAGACTTTTTCAAAATATGTACAGCAGCTAAATTCATAATAGCCCGAAACTAGAAGTAATCTGGGTGCTCATCCACAGGTGGACAAACAAGCTGGCACATTTATACGAAGGGGTTTAGCCAAAAACAAAACAACAACAACAAAAATAACAGCCATCATACCTAACAACATAAATGAATGTCAAAAACTTTATGTTTAGTGTAAGCCATGTTATTTATATGAGCTTCAAAAATGGAATGAATCTGTGGTGACAAATGTGAGGACAGGTTGTTTATGGGGGATGGGACATAAGAAAAATTTCTTAGGTTCTATATCTTGGTTGGGATAGTAGCTATACAAATCTATACATTTACGAGAACGCACTATACACTTGAGTGTTTTTTATTCTATCTAAATTTTACCTAAACAAATTATATAAAGTGGCTTCTGTATCAGGTAATGTCAGCACATTAGGCTTTGTATGCTCTGTTCTAGGGCTTTGAGACTCCACTAGGCAGAGATATTGTAACAGACTCAAACTATTTATATTTAAAATGTGTAAAAATTAGAATTAAAAGAAGTCAAATAGAAAAGCACATGAGAGGGGCGCCTGGGTGGCTCATTTGGTTAAACATCTGACTCTTGATTTCAGTTCAGGTCATAATCCGTGGTTTGTGGGATCAAGCTCCGTATCGGGGCTCTGTGCTGATAGCCTGGAACCTGCCTGGGAGTCTCTCTCTCTCTCTCTCTCTCTCTCTCTCTCTCTCTCTCTCTCTGCCCCCTCCCATGCATGCATGCATGCTTTCTGTCTCTCTCAAAATAAATAATTAAAAAAAAAAAATACGTGAGAATTGCTACTAAGAAATACAGTTATTGGCTTTTTTTTCCCTCACTCTTCAGTTTAACTCAACATTTAAACATTCACAATAAAAATGCATGTACTTTTAAAAAGTTTTATTTAAATTTTAATTAACACATAGTGCAATATTGGTTTCAGGAGTAAAAATGCATATTTTTATCACAGTATCATTTTTTTTTAATTTTTTTAACATTTATTTATTTTTGAGACAGAGAGAGACAGAGCATGAATGGGGGGGGGGGGTCAGAGAGAGAGGGAGACACAGAATTGGAAACAGGCTCCAGGCTCTGAGCTGTCAGCACAGAACCCGATGCGGGGCTTGAACTCACGGACCGTGAGATCATGACCTGAGCCGAAGTCGGACGCTTAACTGACTGAGCCACCCAGGTGCCCCTCACAATATCATTTTTTGTAGTACAGTCCTATTCTTTTTACATTACAACAACAAAAGAATTAAGGCAAAAGTCCCTATTTTGCTGGTCAGCAAACTGATGAGTTCAGTATTATGTGACCTGTTCTGGGTAGGGTGAAACCAGACAAAAATGACATCTTCTGGTTCTTGATTAAGTCCTCTTTCCATGACTCTTAATACCTCCCAGGTGTTTGTTCTCCTTGTATGGCAACCTAGACCACCCAAAGGAGTATTCTCAGTTTGAAGCACATTCTGTATCACACTTCATCACGTTCTTTGTCCTATTACCCACTAGCAGAAGAGTAGCTAGTGCAGCGGCACTAATTCTGTGTTGGAACAGGGCCCAGTTCCATGTTATAATAGATTCTTAGATCTATTTGTTCCATGTGTAGTGGAGTTATTTTTGTACAATATGTGTTTTTTTTTCCCTTTCTCTTTGCTCCAGGCCCAGACTCTCACAGTATGGAGGCAAGCTGATAAACACAAGATACCTCGAATCTGTTTTTTAAACAAAATGGACAAAACTGGAGCAAGGTATTTCAAGGGTTTTTCCCCCCCCATTTGTTAAAAGTAGAAATACAGGGGTGCCTGGGTGGCTCAGTCGGTTAAGCATCCAACTTCAACTCAGGTCATGATCTAACGGTTTGGGAGTTCAAGCCCGACGTTGGGCTCTGTGCTGACAGCTCAGAGCCTGGAGCCTGCTTGGGATTCTGGGTCTGTCTCTCTGCCCCTCCCCTCCTTACATTCTCTCTCCTCTCTCTCCCCCTCTCTCTCAAGAATAAATAAACATTAAAAAAAAGTAGGAATACAATTTTGAGTTTTTAATGGACTATAACTTAAATTTATAAATAGCTGTTCGCTCTAGAGTATAAATATTCCATGGAATCTCAATTCAGTCCCATTAAAAAAGGAGTTTCAAAACAGGTAGAAATGTGATAAGGAGAGATCCTGGTCAGTGTGTAAGTGGCAAATACAAAACACCAACTGTCCCTCTCCTCAAACCACACAGTATGCTTTGTGTTTATGTAATTTTCTATCCTAATTCTGAACTGATAACATGATACCAAGAACGCCTAAGGTAAAGTTACAGCAAAATTGGGCTGGCTTTTGGAAGAAAGGGGATAGCTGTGTGTGATAGCAAATGTAGTTGTTAGAAGAATCCTTGAGTTATAATGACAGATCATGCATTTGAATGTCTAACTGAACTTTATTATTGGTGACTTTGATCAGTTTATTTAATCTTAGTTTCAAACTATAATAAGTGAAGCTTATAATAATAATACTCTAGATATCTCTGTGGCAGGATTATGGTAGATACCCAAGCACTGTTTGAAGTTGACATTGAAAGTTTACTCAAGATATTGTCATGTGGAAAACTGTTCACTGGTGAACATTAGGGACAATGAAAATGGTTGTGATTTTAGAGACCATTCTTAAATCTGTTTTAAGAATCTTAACATTTAAGGGGCGCCTGAGTGGCTCAATCGGTTGAGCATCCAATTCTTTTTTTTTTTTTTTTTTCAACGTTTATTTATTTTTGGGACAGAGAGAGACACAGCATGAACGGGGGAGGGGAAGAGAGAGAGGGAGACACAGAATCGGAAACAGGCTCCAGGCTCCGAGCCATCAGCCCAGAGCCCGACGCGGGGCTCGAACTCGCAGACCGCGAGATCGTGACCTGGCTGAAGTCGGACGCCTAACCGACTGCGCCACCCAGGCGCCCCTGAGCATCCAATTCTTGATTTCCGCTCAAGTCATGATCTCACGGTTCATGAGACGAAGCCTGCATTGAACTCCTTCTGACAGCAAGGAGCTTGCTTGCGATCTCTTTCTGTCTCCCAAAATAAATAAACATTTAAAAAAATCTTAACATTTTTTAAGTTTATTTATTTATTTTTGAGAGAGAGAGGGAGCAAATGAGCAGGGGAGGGTCAGAGAGAAAATCCCAAGCAGGCTCTGTACTGTCAGCGCAGAGCCCAGTGTGAGGCCCTAATAATGAACCACAAGATCATGACCTGAGCGAGAGTGGGACGTTTAACTGACCGAGCCACCCAGGCGGCCCAAGAATCTTAACATTTTTAATTATAGTTATTTTGCTTCCTGCAGTTTTAAATATGCGGTTGAAAGCATCAGAGAGAAGTTGAAGGCAAAGCCATTACTTTTGCAGGTTGGTTGATTAATATTTGATTTATTAATAGCAGCAGCTGCAAATTTCCTCATCATTTTATTGTGACATATATATCTGAAACTATCTCAGATGTTTTTTGGAAGAAGTTGGCATGTAAATAAAAGATATAGATTATGGTAATAATGTTAATAGCCATTTGGGGGAAAGTGGAGAAAGGTAACATTTTCTCATCAATGCAGTTCTAATTGAGTTATCGTTTAATAAAGTTAATCTCGCTTTGATTTGCAGTTACCACTTGGTGAAGGCAAAGCTTTCAAAGGAGTTGTGGATGTAGTAAATAAAGAAAAACTTCTTTGGAATCCTAATTCAGATGATGGAAAAGACTTTGTGAGGAATCCCCTTTTGGAAATGAGTGATCCTGAGTTGCTTAAGGAGACAACTGAAGCAAGGAATGCCTTAATTGAGCAGGTAAAGTAAATACTTTGAGTTTACATTTGCATATTTAGAAAATTTAAAAATATTTTATATATTATGAAATTTATGAAGTAAATATATACTTTATGTATGTTTAAAGTGTAATATATAAAGTGTAATGAAGAATACGATGAACACCAATGTTTCTACCACCCAGCTTAAGAAATAGAATATTAGCAATACCCTTGAATCTTTGTGTGACACTTCTGTTTAAATTTCTCTCCTTTCCACTTATCATTTACTCCCCCCACCACTATTTTGGTTGTAGCCTTTTCTTTCATTTGCTTTGTTTTATAGTTCGCTACAAATGTATATATTCATGAAGGACTTAGTTTTCCATGGTTTTGAACTTTCCATAAATGGAGTGATATTGTTTGTATTTTATAACAGTACATTGCAGATTCATCTTTGTTGTTATGTGTGGTTATGCTTCATTTTCAATCTTGTGTCATGTTCCAATATGATTATACCACATTTGTCCATTCTTCTGTGGGTGGACTTTGAGGTTATGTTGTCTGTTTTGCTGTTACAAACAGTGTTGCTGTGAACATCTTTGTATGTATCTCCTTGTACACACTTGTGACAATTTGTTTAGGGTTAAACCTAGGAATATCAGAGAGTGTGTCCGTCTTTTATTTTATCAAATGTCACATTAACTTAGAAAATTTTAAAGCCATTAATTTTATAGTTAATAGGTAACTCTGGACCTCATCCACCCTCAAAATTTTAATAGAAAGTAGTAAGATTGTTAATATTTATGATATTTTATATGGTATTGTTGGCATATATACTAATAAACGTGGTTTATTTCTGCTATAAGTTTAAGTGCAGTGGCACTAATTCTATCTCTTTGGATTCTGTCTCTCTCAAATAAACTTATATAAAAAAATACATACATACATTTCACTACCATAAGATTCAGAGAGTGAATGGCATGTGCCATAAACTCTCTGAATCTTATGGTAGTGAAAAACATTTGAATCTGAACTGTTTAATTTTTTTTATTTCTGAATTAAATTGGTCAGAGTAGATCCTGTCATCATTAATTGTTTTCATTAATCTTTTGTATGAAGTTGTTCTTGAAGTAATTATTTCCCTTTATAACATACAGTAATCATCAACTTTATCATTAACAGAATAATGGTCATTGTTCTTTTTATTACTGGGTAACTGTTACTGAGGACTTACTGTGAACTAGCTTAAGTGCTTTACATGTGATACATTTAATCCTCATAGCAGCCTATATTATCCTTGTTTTACTGGTGGGGAAACAGAAACTTAGAATCCTTAACGAATTTGTCATACAGCTAATAAGGAGTAGTGCTGGAACCAGAACCCAGGTCTGATTCCATTTAGAGCTGGAGCTCTTACCCGCTTTGCTTTACTGCTTCTCTAATTTGGGGAGCCATAAACAGAATAAAAGTAGAATTGACATTTATGTATGTATGTATGTATGTATTTTTTTATATAAGTTTATTTATTTTGAGAGAGGATCCAAAGCAGGCTCCGTGCTGTCAGCACAGCCTGACATGGATTTTGACCTGAGCAGAAATCAAGAGTTGGCCTCTTAACCAACTGAGCTACCCAGGTGCCTGAAATTGACATTTATTAGTCAGTAATTGGGTGCATAATTAGTTCTCCTTTGAGATTTTTCTTTGTTTTATCTTAGGCATGTCTAATGCATGTCTTAGGACAGGGTAGTATAATATAACAAAAATTAGATTTGAGACTCTCTGTAGATATTAAAGTGCTGATTACAAGGAATACATGTGTATTTATAGAATTGGAGAATAAGACCACATCACACCTGTTAGGATAGCTACAATCAAAAAACCCCCACAAAACCCCTCAACCAGAAGATAAGTGTTGGCAAAATATGGAGAAACTGTAACCTTTCTGCGCTGCTGGTAGGAATGAAGATGATGCAGCCACTGTGGGAAATAGTATGGTGTTTCCTCAGAAGATTGAAAATAGAATTACCAAATGGTCTAGCATTTCTGCTTCTGGATGTATATCCAAAAGAATTGAAAGCAGGGTCTCAAAGAGATATTTGCATTTCCTTGTTCATAGCACCATTATTCCTAATGGGCACAACGTGGGAGCAACCAAGTGTTCATCAACAAGATGAGTAGATAAAATATGGTATAAACATACAATAGAATATTATTCAGCCTTAAAAAGGAATGACATTCTGACACATGCTACGATACAGATGAACCTCGAGGACATTATGCTAATTGAAATAAGTCAGTCCAGGAAAAAAGACAAATACTATAATGATTCCACTTATATGAGGTATTTAGAGTAGTCAGATTTGTAAAGACAGAAAGTAGAATCATAGTTGCCAGGGGATAGGGGATAGGAGAATGAGGAAGAGTTGTTTCGTGGTATAGAATTTGGGTTTTGTGAGATTGAGAATGTTCTGGAGATTAGTTTTACAACAATGTGAATATACTTAACACTACTACTCAACTGTTCAGTGAGAAATGGTTAAGGTGGTAAATTTTATATTCTGTTTATGTTAAATTTTACCACGATTAAATTTTTTTTTAGAGAATAAGATTAGTGTGGACTAGAAGCAACTTCCTGTGTTCTAAAGGTGAATAGTGATAATAAGTTACACTTACTATATTCTTCCTATACATTCTAGAAGCATGATTTCACTTGGTTATTCAATCCTTGCCCTCTGAAGTAGGTACTAGTATTATCTTCATGATTAACCAAGGTGAAGAGAGGTGATGTGGGGGCGCCTGGGTGGGTCCGTTAAGCATCCAACTCTTGGTTTCGGCTCAGGTCATGATCTTGGGGTTCGTGAGATTGAGCCCTGCATCGGGCTTTGCACTGACAGCATGGGACCTGCTTTGGATTCTCTCTCTTCCCTCACTCTGCCCCTCCCCTGCTCATCCTTTCTATCTCTCTCTTTCAAAAATAAATAAATAAATTTAAAAAAAAGAGAGAGGTGATGTAACTTAAGTTTTTGAATAAGTCAGCAAGTAGTGGAGCCATTTCAAGGCAGTTTAATTCCAGAAGCTATGCTTATCCATCATATATGCCCCCCCCCCCCCCGCCCGGAGAATGGTTAGGTATGTTTCTACAATACTTAGCTGTTAAAAGTGTGTTTTTGTCTCCAAGTTTGAATGTTTTGCTCTTTTGTACTATTACAAACTTTTGAAACTTTTATTAAATTTATTGTCAGCTGAATTCTCCTATTTCATATATGCAGATAACTAAGAAAAGAACATGAATTAGATAATTGCATTTTTATTGCTGAAATGATGCCTATGACCCTCAATTTATATCTGTTCCTGCAGTGCCGGATTAGAATAACAGGAATTATTTTAGTTGGACTGCCTTAGGACATCTGGTGAATATTCATAATGTTAAAGGAATACTAGATGAAACTTTTTTTTTTTATGTTTTACTTATTTTGCGGAGAGAGAACATGTGCACATTAGCAGGGGAGGGGTGGACAGAGGATAGGAAGCGGGCTCCTTGCTGGCAGCAGAGAGCCTGATGTGGGGCTCAAACTCACCAACTATAAGATCATGACTTCAGCCGAAGTCAGATGCTTAATCGACTGAGCCACCCAGGCAGGAAACTTTCCCCAGAGGAAACTTTTCAATGAACTAAGACTTCTAAATCTATCTAAAAACAGCAATCCATTAGATATGTTATCACTGACTGTGAATTGTGGTATTTTATTTCTTTCGAGCACTCTGAGTGGATAGCACTTTATTGAGATACTTCATCTGGCTATTGCTTCTCATGTATGTAGGGAACTTATAATAGCACATCTTCAGTTTTCAGTCTCCTTTCCTATGAAAGAAATACTGTTTATCTCTTGAGATGTTGAGGAGAGTTCTGTGGCCTGGATAAGGTAGATCATGTAGCTATTTTGAAATATTTGGATAATGTACATTTATTTGGACTTAATAGTTGTGACAATAAAAGCAAGTTATAGAACTAAAACCGTTCTTTGTAGGTTGCAGATTTGGATGATGAATTTGCTGACTTGGTTTTAGGAGAATTTAGTGAAAATTTTGATTTGCTACCAGCTGAAAAGGTAAATTTTATTATTCATTTGCTTTGATGAAGTTTTACTAATTGGATGTGGTTTGATTTTTCTGTCTCAGGTGTTTAGTTTTTTTCAACTTTGCATAGCATTAGAAAATGCTGACTTAATTAGGAGAACATTAAGATAAAGTCACTATTAATACAAGTGCTTAAATAATGGTAGTGATTTACTGTTTTCAGATATGCTTTACAAAATCAGAAATTGAGTCTTTTTTACTCTTATTGAGTCAGTACAAGTTACTCATTCCTTCTTTGCAGTGCTTTCCTTGTGATCATTTCTTTAGTAGGGAAATTACAGGTGGAAATTTTATATTGAAAATTTACTGGTTTTATAGACTACTGCAATGATTTTTCTTATTTTTTCTGACAGCGTTTTAATTCTTACTAGAAGCTCATTACAGGTCTTTATTTATTTATTTTGTTTCCTTTTGAAATACATTAAACCAGAGAAGAGGCATATAAAATAGTAGTAATAATTGAATTAGGACAAATTTCTTCAAGGCATTTCTGTTATTTTCTGCTAGGGACCTTCCCCTATGAATTTGGCAAACAGTCTTTATTTTTCTTTATGAAACGAGTTACCAGGTAAAGTTGTTTTTTGTTTGCTTGTTTGTTTGTTTTTAAGTAAACTCTGCCCAACACAGAGCCTGAACTCACGCACCCAGGGTCAAGAGTTGCATGCTCCACCAACTCAGCCAGCCAGGCGCCTCCCAAGTATTTTAGGGGGATTATATATATGTATATAATGGGGTCCAGATTGAGCACAGAAAATGTACTTAGTTATTTTTCACAAAAAGAATTAAAGAAAAACATGAGTCTCAAGATTAAGTTTGAGACCTTTGAAGTTAGGAATGGAAAAAAGTACTTTTCTTTTGAACGAAATGCCATAATTATCGAAATATGTTATCGTTTAGTATTTGAGCGCTTAGATGTGATGTTTGTTGTGCCCTGTAGTCACATACCATGGTTTCTCTTTTCAAAGAGCTTATGATCTGAGGAGGAATTGATATACCATTCTCCTACCAGTAGGTTGCAAACACACCCATGCTTTTCTTCGTTTTTGAGGTCTTTCAAATTTGATTTCTACCCTGATTTTTCATTTTTCTTTGGATTTGATTTTTTTTTAAATTTATTTATTTTGAGAGAGAGAGAGCACAAGGGGGAAGGAAGAGAGAGAAAGAGAGAGAGAGAATGAATGAATCCCAAACTCTGCACAAATGCAGAGCCCATTGCGGGGCTCGAACTCATGAACTGTGAGATCATGACCTGAGCCGAAATCAGGAATCAGACGATTAACTGACTGAGCCACCCAGGCGCTCCTGAGTTTGATTTAATGTTGGTCTAATTCCTTTGAGGAAGTTGTAATTCATATATATGTTCTTAATTTCTGTACAGGTCCTCTTTTAGACAATCAAGGTTAAATCAGAAGTATGTTTAATTCATTTATTTGAGAAATATTTTTAAATACCTACTTATTTTAGGTACTTCTGTAGTTTCTGGGGATTTAGCAATGTTTTATGGGACTTATTATAACGCTCATGTAGATTTTATATTCTGGGGGATAAGGACACAGACAATAAACCATTAAATATATATCCAGTATACCAAGTAGTGATTAACATTATAAAGAAAAATACAGAAGAATAAGGCCATGAAGAATGATGGAAGTGTGCTGAGTGGTTCTGTTTTACATGGTTGGTTGGCGAGGGTGTCTAATTCTGAGATACTTCAGTTGGAGCCAGTATACTGCACACAGAATACAGTACTTCTGTCTCTGCTTTATAGCTCCAGACTGCAATTCGCAGAGTAACACTGGCTCAGACAGCAGTGCCTGTGCTTTGTGGAAGTGCCCTGAAAAACAAAGGTGTCCAGCCCTTGTTGGATGCTGTTACTGTGTACTTGCCTTCACCTGAAGAGCGCAACTATGAATTTCTGTAAGTATGCAGTACAGATTAAAATCTTATAGCCTCGCAAAAGCGGGAAAGTAGGTCTTGTTTCACAAAGAGCATTTGAATCACCATTTTTGAATAACATTGGTGAAGAATATTGTTATAAATGATGTAGAGCTATATAAATTTTTACTTGAAAGGGACATTTGTTCGCATGTCTTATAACCTGCTATATTTACAAATGGAGCTAGAATGTGTGGCTGTCATCTTAGTTAAAAAAAACAAACAGTATAGTGGAGTTGTTTGATAAATATTCTGTAGATAAATTTATACTAGATTTCAAGATTTTTAAAAAGCTCAAAATATTTTGTGGTTTAAGGGTATTGTTTTACTTCTGTTGTCACTAACAGCTTTGTACTTGGTAATAAATCCTCTAAAATCCAAGTGACTATTCAGGCAGGAATGGACTTTGTTTAATCCTTTAACTAGGACATTAATCACTTTTCATATCTCTCAATTGGAGAAGCATTAATGGTAAAGTGATTATGGGCATGGACTGTGTACTCCTTGGATTTAAATCTGAGCTCTCCCAAGTTGTTTAACCTTCTACCTGTAAAATACAGAGATTAGGACCTATCCTATTGGATTGTTACAGGAATCAAACGAGTTAATACTTATAAAGCAAATGGAACAGTGCCTACCTAGTATATGGTAAACTCTATATGAGTATTTGCTAAAGTTAAAAATTGGAGGGAATTAGGGATGAGATGGAGAAGTTCTATAATAGGAGTGTCTCACCTACTTTGAGTCATGGGCTCTTTTGAAACTAATGAGAACATGGAGCTTTTCCTCAGAAAAATGTGCCTGTGAACAAAATTTGGCAATTTCAGAGGGATTCAGGCTTTCTGAAACGTATCAGTGTGCACCAGTTTAAGGACATCAATCTGTAAGAATTGTAGATTTCTATGATCATGCAACTGGAGAGAAGGTGGGAGGACAGAGTGTAAGTAGTAGTTAGAAAGCACCTATACATTTACCCTGTACAGGTTTTTGTGAGAAGGTATATTCTCACAAAATAGGAAGGTATACCTATCCTAGGTATATTTTTTGAGGAGTGAATTCTAGGCAGTGAAATTATTTGCGAGTAGACGTAATATCTGGGAGAGAATCCATTATTTTTAATTTTGAGCAATTAATGATCTCCATTAAATAATTTAGTTTTGTGGAGGAAGAGAGGTAGTTAGTACTGACATAATTTAATCAGCCAGAGTAGCTAACTAGAAGATATGAGGGAGGACATTAGGGTTAAGTTTGCACAGTGATTCTGATTTGATCTGCATAGATATATGGGAAGTGTATTTTAAAGGCCTTTCTGGAATGTCTCAATTTTGTAGGCCATGGTATAAGGGTGACTTATGTGCCCTGGCATTTAAAGTTCTTCATGACAAGCAGCGAGGACCACTGGTGTTTATGCGCATTTACTCCGGCATGATAAAACCCCAGTTGGCCATCTATAATATTAATGGAAACTGCACGTAAGTAGAAGCTTATAGGTTCTGTTCTTTTTTTTAATGTTTATTGTTTTGAGAGAGAGTGAGAGCAAGTGGGAGTGGGGCAGAGAGATGGAGAGAGAATCCTAAGCAGGCTCCGCCCGGTCAGTGCAGAGCCTGATGCAGGGCTCAAACTCATGAACCGTGCAATCCTGACTGGAGCCGAAACCAAGAGTTGGATGCTTAACCAACTGAGCCACTCAAGCACTCCAGAAGCTTAGTTTATTTTCTAAAACTGTAGTCATTTCTTTAAAAATTCTTTTACTGAAATAAATCATGGTTTTTACAGGGAGAGAATAAGTCGTCTTCTTTTGCCATTTGCTGACCAACATATAGAAATCCCTTCACTGACTGCTGGTAACATTGCTTTGACTGTTGGCCTTAAACACGTAAGCGACCAGATGGTTTCTCTAGGAACTATTAGCTTAAATGTTTAATTAAAACCAGGCATTTTGCGGTAGCAAAAACCCACAAAGGATCCAAATAGTCATCAATAGTGGGGTAATGAATATTGTAGCATATTCATCAACATGGTTGAATCTCAGAAAGAAAGAAAATTATAGAAGACTGTAAAGTGTGGATTATGTTCATGTAAAATTCAAATCCAAGTGAAAATACACTATAGATACATACCTGTGTTTTAAATTTAATAAATATTTTGTTATTCTCATTGGGTATTTTACTTGATCGTTGCTGACAATTTAATCTAACCTTATAACTGATCCGGGTAATAACTGAAGATATATTGCCAATGAAGGCTTTATGAGGGCAAGGACTTGGGTTTCTTTTGTTCTCTGTCCTTAGTCCCTAGATCAGTGCATCACATATAGGAGGCAGTCCATGACTTGTCAGATGAATGGATGAAAATAAGTTGATGCTGTGTATGTTTTTGGTAAGGTAAAACTAAGGACATTTCATTTATATATGGATTAAATTGAATACATTTTCTCATTAAACTTTGGTGTATTTGGCATTTAGGATAGCCATGGTTACTTTGAACATTTTTTAACCTCTTTATGGTTAATTGCAGGATTCAAGATCCTTTAGTATAAAATGTCCACAGTCCAGATATAGGACTTGTAGCCTTGAAATGTCCTCTGTCCACCTGAAGGCAGGAGCTTCATGTACATATTTGAAGGAGTTACACAGAGACGTTTGAACTATTGCTTCATTAGGAATATCTTTACAGAGAAGGAAATTGGCATGGAATGTTGTAATATTAAAGTTTAAAAGTGAAATTATAGTTTTAAAAAATAATGAGTCTGTAAGGATGCTATCAATTCTGCATGGTCTAGAGAATTCTGGTTAATTGCTTATTTTAGTTAATGGAAGATTTTCTGTAAAACAGTTATAGACATTTTTACTGGTGGTAAAACTCTTAAAATGGACTTCTACAAAAATTGACCTATTTTGATATGATTGAAAATTTAGGAAGGTACATTTGTTTTACCAAATGAATTTTGAATGTGTAGTGAGTGTATGTGAGAGAGAGAGAGAGAGAGAGAGAGAGAGAGAGAGAGACAGAGAGTGTGTGTGTGTGTGTGTGTGTGTTGTTAGAATTTATTACAGCAGTATATTGGATAGAATTCTTACACAAGTTATATTAGCTTTACCTATGCAAAGTTGCAGTGAGCTTTGTGAATTTGTTCCTGTTTTAAGTTCTGATGAAAGTGTCACATTGGAAGTTTTCATATTTCGTGATTCTCGGTGTAAGCTGAGTGCTCACTGAGCCTGTCTTGTTCCAAGAGCGATGTTTGCTTACAGACCGCCACAGGAGACACCATTGCCTCATCCAAGTCCAGTGCGTTAGCCGCAGCTCGTCGAGCCGAAACAGAAGGAGGAAAAAAACATAGACGGAACAATGAAGCCGAAAGACTTCTTCTGGCTGGGGTGGAGATTCCAGAACCTGTCTTCTTCTGTACCATAGAACCCCCTTCGGTGGCTAAGCAGCCAGGTACAATAGTTTTGGTGTATCAATTAACTAGTAATTAGATACAGTTAGTAATTTAGATACAGATAGTTATGTTATGCCCTCAAAAGATTTCTCACATGATTGAGTTCAGTTTTATCAGAAGTCATGGGTATTACTTGGGATTAGTCTTGTTTTCTATTTAAGATGTTTTGATTTTTACATGCTCCTTTTATTTATTCTTTTCCCACATGTTGGCCATTTTCGACTATCATCATCTTCCTTGCTCTGGTTCTTGTGGTGCTGTCATTGGCATCCGAAGTAACTGGCGTCAGGATTCCCCTTCCAGTTATAATAGATTAGACAGTTAACAGTTCAGAAGGATTCATTTTCTCATCACCATTTACAAAATGCTCCTTTTCCTTGCTTTTTGGCTCAACCTTTAGAACTCAGTGAAGATATTTATATACTATGGTAATGTTGTTTGACCTTTTTGAGTGTTGTGTACTCGTGCTTTAGCCTGTTTAAGTTCTCAGTGGCTCCTCATTACTTATATATAGCACAAACCCAGACTCCTTTCTGTGGTATATAAATCTCATGATTTCAGTTGTATGATTTCCAATTGGATTTGGTTGCATATTACAGAAAACCCCCAAGTAACAGTTGCTTTAATGACAAAAGTTTATTTCTCTCTCTTGTAAAATGTGCCTTGGGTTGGGAGCCCAGGGGTTAGAGGGTGGCTCTACACCATCATCAGGCCCCCGGGCTCTCGTTTTTCTGCCCTGCCTCTCTGAGTCTGTAGCTCCCATCCTTAGTTATCACAGGATGGCTGCTAGCACCTCTGGCATCATGGCCGAGTTCCTGAAAGAGACATGGAGTAAGGAGGAAGAAGATGTGTCCTTTTCCCTTTAAAGACTTCTTCTGTGTCACTGGCTATTACTTAGACATCTGGCCGCTCAGTTGCAAGGAGTTTGGTAAATGCAGTCTTTTAGGCAGGCGGCAGCAGAATAGAGAGGAAGACCACTAGCAATCGCTGACACCAGCCTTCTTGCCTGGCCTCGTTGTTTGAAACTTCCTCCTTCATTCTGAACCCTCATCTTTCACCAAAAAAAAAAAAGTAAGACAGAATAACGACTCACACCTTACACTTCTGTAATAAACTAGTTCCAGTTTTCTGAAGATACCATGCTCTTTTTGCATTACTATTTCTTTTCATTTGTTCTGTCTTGCATTATAATGGCATAATGCAGTTTGTCTACCTGGAAGATGTTCACTCTGTAATTAGAAAATCTCATCTCAGGCATCACTTCTTTTTGAGGCCCTCACTGAATTCCTATATTAAGTTGTTGAAGGACAAACCTAGTTCTAGAGGTGGCATTAGAAGCTATTTTTTCCCCTTAAACAAGTTGGGCTCACAGATGATGGAAAAACAAAAGCACCCATTTACTGCCTCCCATGTCTTGAGTACCAAGGGGAAAAGAAACAGGAAGATCCCTAGACAAGTAGGGGTTCCAGTTCCTCACCATTCAAGCTGGAGTTCACATGAAAGAAGTGTGAATACTGGTTTAAGACAGCCCCCAAATACTGAAGGAAACTGGGTCTGTTCTTGTCCAGTTGGTAAAGGTACAGCAATGAAATTAAAACAGGTATAGCAGCAAGTTTTCTTGTCACCTTAAAATGCCCTGAGACCAACTAAGGGTATAGTCTTGACCCTAAGAATCTGGCTACCCAGGTTGATGTGTATCAAAGTTGACCAAACTAGTTATATCAGGGGTAGCCAGGCATTTAAGAGCAGGGGCTGCCCAAACAAAATAATCTGACTTTTAAAAAATATATTTGAGGGGCGCTTGAATGATCCAGTCAGTAAAATGCCGATTTTGGCTCATGTCATGATCTCGCAGTTAGTGAGTTCAAGCCCTGCGTTGGGCTCTCTGCTGACAGCTCAGAGCTTGGAGCCTGTTTTGGATTCTGTGTCTTCCTCTCTCTCTCTGCTCCTCCCCCGCTTGTGCTCGCTCGCTCGCTCTCTCTCTCTCTCTCAGAAATACAATAAACATTTAAAAAATAAAAAATAAAAATATTTTAAAGTAAATTTCATATTTCAAACATTGTGAGTACATAAATTCAAATTGTGACATTGCAGTTAAGTTGCACCAGCTCATTTTAAATCTAGCGCTTCAGCTTTTAACTACTTGAGGAAGAAAAGTCTGGGGTCCAAAGTAAGTCTAGTTAATGGGCATTAGCTTAGAGGTCCGAAGTCCCACAGGGGATGGGACTTTATAGAGTCTCCCTTAGACTTCTTTCAAGCAAATCTACCTTTTCTTTATTCTGGCTCTCCATTGTATTTACCCCATGTTCCTATTATATTGACACTCTGTCTTATAATGCCCTCTTCATCCCAATAAACTCCTGAAGGGTAGATTCGTCATAAATATTTTTGAATGAGTTTGCATTTTACAATAAAGTTACTGTGTTTTCATTTCAAAAGCTACAGTGTCATAAGCATTATTACTTTCTTTGAATAGGTGCTTAAAAATAAGATACTGTGGGGGCGCCTGGGTGGCGCAGTCGGTTAAGCGTCCGACTTCAGCCAGGTCACGATCTCGCGGTCCGTGGGTTCGAGCCCCGCGTCGGGCTCTGGGCTGATGGCTCGGAGCCTGGAGCCTGTTTCCGATTCTGTGTCTCCCTCTCTCTCTGCCCCTCCCCCGTTCATGCTCTGTCTCTCTCTGTCCCAAAAATAAATAAAAAACGTTGAAAAAAAAATTAAAAAAAAAAAATAAGATACTGTGTAAAATAATGCCTCTTAACCTTAATGGGCATAATATATTTCTTGAAATTCTTGTTAAGTGCAGCCTCTGATTCAGTACTGGAACCTGATATTTTGTCTTTCTAACAGGCTCCATATCACGCCAGTGTTGCTGGTTCTTGGACCTGACTTTGGGATGTCAAGAGTCCAGAAGAATACTGTTCAATAGAAATATAACATCAACTGTAATCTAAAATTTTCTTAGAGCTACATAAAAAAATAATAAATTGGCAAAATTAATTTTAATAATATATTTAACCCAGTATATCAAAAATAGTATTTCAACATCTAGTCAATATAAAAAATTAATGAGCTATTTTACTTTCTTTTTTTCATATTTAGTCTTTGAAACCTGGTATGTATTTTATACTTAGAGTATATGTCTGTTTAGACTCCTAATATACTAATTACATGGCTAGTGGATACTACTTGGACAGTGTATATCTAGAAGCGTATGTCCCTGGAATATAAACCAGGGTCCCTGGAATATAAGACCACTTTAAATGTGTGGTAAGGTTGGTTCATGAATCCGTTGCTCAGCTCTTTTCTTTAGCCGCACTTCATGTCTGAGAAACTTCGAACATCTTTTGTAGAGGGGGAGAATACAGTTAACAGCTAATTGATTGTATTAAAGTATCACTTGACTTTAGAGGCTTTATTTCAAATAATATATTCTTGTTTCCTCATTGGGTGTGATAATTCATCATAGAGTGATCACATTAGCATCTCTTTATTCATGGGGTAATTTAGTTTCCTTTGCCAGTTTCTCATTGCTTCTCTTTCTGAAGGCATTTTGCTTTCTTGTCTTTTCCTAGATCTTTGTGAAATACAATCAGATGATGTTAGTGGCTTCCCAGTGCAAATTCAAATTCTGCAGCCTGGCCTACAAGCCCTTACATGATGTGATTACCTGCTAATAGCCAGCTACCATCTTGTTATTTTTCTAATAGCAAACGATTTCTTGCACAGGCATTTTCTCTGGTATTCTGTTTCTTCAGGATTTTGCATATATGGCCATTCTTTATTTGTGTCTTGATCTAACTTACCTTGGGGAGGCCCTTCCAGATCATTCAATCTTAAATAACTTCCCATCACTTTATCACCTCGTTTTATTCACTACAAAGCATTGATGCTGTTTGAAACGTTCTTTTTGAAAATTTGCTTGCTCATTTTTTCCCCCACTAGAACATATGTTACATTATCTAAAAGATGAAATGTAAAGATAACATTTACTGTTTATCCCCTAGATTTGGATTATGCATTGAAATGCCTTCAACGTGAAGATCCCAGTTTGAAAGTGAAGCTAGATGCTGATTCTGGACAGGTTCACATTTTATTACAACTTTACTTCCAGAAATCTTTCAATAGTAGTATTTGTGTGTGTATGTGTTTCTGTATTTAAATGCATATATCTAAAACAGATTGGTCTATGCCCCCGAAAGAAAAAACCTTCTCTTTTGGTTCTCCGATAATACAAATTTCTGATTATCAGGTTGACTGTCAAACTAGATAGAAAAATTTTCCTTACTTCCTCAATATAATTAATTACGCCTCACTTCTTTAAACCACTTTTTAATTTTTTTAACATGGAAGCTTTGCACATTTGCGTGTCACCCTCACACAGGGGCCGTGCTGATCTCTGTATCGTCCCAGTTTTAGTATATGGGCTGCCAAAGTGAGCACATAAAGACCACTGTCATTTCAGTTTTCCAGAAGACAGCCTTTTGTGAAACTTTGAAATAAAGTACAACCCCAAGACAAAGCCTTAAGCTTCTTATGCTCCTAAGGCTTATAAACCCGGCATACTAAAGGGAGGATGCAAAGGTGCTTTTCTTGTCAGTTACATATAAGGTGGGGGGAGAAGTGATGACTAACAACCTAACACTGTGGGAGGAAGTAGAGCTGTAAAGTAGGTGGTAAGAAGTTTGTGGATATTACATTACAGCAGAAGAACACATGTTCATTGTGTCTTTTTAGGAAGGCAGGGTAAAGTTTGTGTAAGATTTTAGAACAAGTTCCTTTAGAAGATTAGAAGATTATAAATTTAAGGATAAACTAAGGATTTAGTTAATCTGAAAACTATGGAGTATTTATTTCCCAAATGCCAGCTAAATGAGGTAGTAATTTAGTTTAATACTGAAGGAGACAGCAACAAGCACTTAAACTTTTTTTTTTTTTTTTAAAAACTTTCATTTAAAAATGCCAACACATACTTTTTTTAAAAAATGACAAATAACACACACGGGTTCAGAGTACAGAATTAAGGTGTCCCTTTTTTCCATCTTAATTTACACAGGTAAACAACTGTGAAAATGTGAATAGACTTTCACACTTTCCCAAATGTCTTACGCTGTGCTATGTTATAAACCACAGTTTATTTTTTCCAGAGATATATACAGATATATAACAAGTCATTCTTTTTGTATTATTCTACAACTTGCTTTTTCCAAATTCACTACTTTAACTTTAAAGTACAGCAATTGAAACAAAATAATCCTTTTGTTTGTTTGTTCCTTATAATTACAGCTCTATTACAGTGGAAGGATAAAATTAGAGCCAGCCAAAGGAAGAAACAAATAGGGCAAAATCTGGGAGAGTTCTAAATGCATTATCTTCCTTCATCTTCAGGGATGTATTAACCCTTTTGGTAAAGGGTATTGCCAGTCAGGGAGGCTCACCCCACCCCTCCAGAGTTTTTATTAAGGCTTGATTACATACTGCTCATGTGGTTGACCTTTAGTTTCCAGTACCTCCTGTAAGTTGAGGCTATTACCTTGACTTTCCAGGTCGGAACAGATAAGGCTATTCTGAAGCGCACATCATAAATCACATTGTTACACTGTCTCGTGGACAAAATCCCCCAGACAAGTAAAGACACTTCCATCAGGCAGCATCCTGGCCTAGAGATTACCTACTAGTAGCTGAGGGTAAGGGCCATACCTCTTTTTGGGTGCAGTTAATTCTTTACTACATAGATGGCATATGAATAAGACTGAGCAAATATGGATTCCTTGCACTATACTCTTTCATACACAAACACCTTAAGGAATAACTAGTGTTGTAAAAAAATTTTTTTAAAAGCATGTCTTGATTGGTTTTGATAAAAATTTGGCTTGTTCTAACAAGGGCCCTAAGTAACAATGAAAGATCAAAGATAAAAGATAATTTCACTGTCAAATAAAGGTCCAAGCTAGTCTGAAAAATTTAACTAGTCACAATACTGTAAGGGGCCCAGGATGATTGGGAAACAAATGCCAATGTGGTTGGGAATATTTGGGGAAAAGCTTATCCTCTTCACCCCCCAAATAACAAGATGTCGCTTTCATCCTTAAGACAGTTGCTTACATTTCCATTAAGACAAGGGCTTTATCCTTTCTTTAAAGGTATAACCCAGAAGTTGCCAACATCAGTTACACTCATGTTTCATTGGCCAGAACTAAGCTATATGGTTGGGAATATAGTCCTGGCTAGATGCTACTTGCCTAATTAAACTGTCATGTAATAAAGACAGAATAGCCTAGAAATTTACTTTTAATCGACCTATTATTCCACTCAGAAAAGAACAAAAATGTTTTGAGGAAGAACCAAAAAAAAAAAATTGCAGAGAAACTCAGTTTGTAATTAATGAAAAATAACATATTGATATAATGCCTTTATATAGTATTTTGTGATAAACATTTTTTCTTTGATCTTGGTTTTATTTTCCTGTTTTAACCAGACTGTCTTATGTGGTATGGGGGAGTTACATATTGAGATTATTCATGACCGAATCAAGAGAGAATATGGATTGGAAACCTATCTAGGGCCTCTCCAGGTGGCATACCGAGAGACTATTCTAAATGCAGTTCGTGCCACAGGTAAAATAAAACATTTAGGATTTGCTGTGTTTTTCTCTCTCTCCAGGATCTCTTTTCCAAATCTTTCAATGTAGTTGCATAAAGCAAGGTTCATATTCACTAGCGTCTTCCATCAGTGGGCATAGGTTTTGTGTGTGTGTATTTTTGTGTCTCTTTAGGATTTTGTTCTGTTTTGTTTTAAACCCAGCCCTATTCCTGTACCACTCAATACATCAAATAAATGATGAGCCCTCATCAAACAAACGTACTTTTCAGTGGTGGTCATGGGGTACAATAAGCCCTTCGTGTAGAGATATTTCACAAAAAGGATATCCAGAGGGCTCATGAACATATTAAAAGATTCTTCATATCAGTAATGATTAGGGTCATGCAAGTTATGAGATATTTTACACCAACACAATTGGCAGGGATTAAATCAGACAGCACCAAGTGTTGGTGAGATGTTGAGCAATGTAAACTCCTAAAAACTTAGGGTGGGAGTGTAAATTATGTAACCACTACAAAAACAATTCGGCAACTTCCTTGTGAAGCCAACTGTGTGCAGACGTTACTACTTAGCACTTCTCACATGCCTTAGAGAAACTCTTATACATGTGCACTGAGAGATGGATATAAGAATGTTCATAAGAACATAATAATAATAACCACCTCTGAATAGAAAAAACCACCCCAAATATTTATGGACAGAGAGTGTGTAAATGGTATTGTGTTCATACAACAGAATATTAAACAGCTGTGAAAAAGAATGAATTACATCAATATGCATCAGCCCAGAGGACCCACAGATAAGCAAAAGAAGCAAGTTGCAGAATACATAATAACAAATTCAAAACACAGCAGAGTGAACTATATTGTTTAGGAATACATGCATATGTAACATAACTAAGGAAACTCATAGGAATGAGTGATTATATCATGATAGTGATGGCTTTGGAAAGCTTGTAGGTTACTACTGGTAGTGGTCTATTTCTGAGTAGTTTTTAGGTTTCATAAGTTCTTTATTTTTAGCTTATTATAAAGAGAAATTGTAGACTATAATTCTTAAGTTTTAATTTAGGTGATGCATCACTCTATTACATGGTCACTAACAAAAATACAACATAGTTTTGTTTTAGTAATGATGGAGATTGGTGACTGCTGTTGGTTGTTAGCAAATGAGAGATACTGCTTTCAATCTTTAAAAAGTCACTATTTTGAGAAATCATAAATGCATAAAACATTGGAAGAATATGAAATTTAACAGTTTGTTGGTTAGTAGAGTTAAAATAGCTTTTTAATTTCATTAGATAAACCCTTTGTACTGTTTTACTGTTAAATAAAAATTTTATAATTAAAAGAATTTCAGTCACATAAGATATTTGAAAAAATTTAAATGTGTGATCTACATGTCAAAACTTGTGGGATCATCTGCCTCAACACATCTTAACCTTGCAGTAATATTAAGTGATTGAGAGCTGGTTTTTACATTGATAAACACAGAAGCAAATGCTTTCTTGATAGAACTTTTTACTCCCACATCTTTATGCTGTATTTAGTACCACTGTAATATTTTTTCCCACTTTATCTTCTATGAGACTTTGAGTTTGTTGACTGCAGTTTTTCCAGTTGTGGTACCTTAATACCTTTCCAGAACAAATCTCTAAGGTATTATATTCTATTTGTTTACAGATACCTTAGATAGAACATTAGGAGACAAACGGCATCTTGTGACTGTAGAACTGGAAGTAAAACCAGTTGAAACAGCCTCTGTTATGCCAGTTATTGAGTATGCTGGAAGTGTTAGTGAAGACCTTCCAACGGCTTCCCAAGAGGCCATTGAAAATGGGATTCACAGTGCATGCCTCCAAGGTAAGGTACTCAAATAAAGGTAAGCTTAGTATCATAATCAACCACTTAGTCACTCCTAATATTATACATTGTTTCTAACTAGGTACTGTTTTCTCACTACTCTTCCCATTATGTGTATGTTAGACCTGTTTCCATTGTCCCGTGGTCCTTAGATATTCTGGTGGGTTTTTGTTTTTGTTTTTTTTTGTTTTTGTTTTTTTTTTTACCAGTCTTCACTTTGTTCTTCTGTTTTGGGGGTTTCTGTGAATAGTTTCTAACTCAGACACACTTTCTTCAGCTGTGTCCAGTCTACTTGTAAGCCTATCAAAGATAATTCATTTCTTTCACTGTTATTTTTTATTTCAAGCATTTCTTTTTGGTTCTTCTTAGGACTTCTGTCTGTTCTTGCATGTGTTTTACTTTATCAGAGTCTTTAGCATATATCAGTCATGTGATACGATCATTCCAACATACTTACCATGTCTGGTTCTGATGCTTGTTCTGTATTCATATTGTGCTTTTGCTTTTTAATATGCCTTGTAATTTCTTCCTGATGGCCTAACATGATGTACTGGGTAAAAGGAACTGCTGTAAACATGGTGTGTAGTAATGTGGAAGTCACGTGTTGGGGGAAAGGAAGCATTCTAATCCATGGGCTTATAGTGAGCCCATGCCTCTGGACGGGGAACCACACAAGTGTTTTTTGTTTTTTTTCACTAGCCTCAGGTTGGACAGGATGGCTAGGGTGGCCTGGAGTTAGGTATTTCACCCAAGTCAGTTAGGTCCTGCTAATGCCCCTGCTTCTTAGGCTCTAGTTAACTAGTTTCCCCTGAGAGCAGGCCTTTGTAAGAACAGAGTGCTCTGGAGTATTTCAGAATGGTTTCTTTTCCACTCTGTCAGAAGTACAAAGACATTTTTCTCTGATACTTACAGGAAGAACCTGCTCGAGCTCCGGGAGGTACATCTCAAAAAATTATGGGGGCCCCCTTATGATTTATGACTGTGTCCCCCTGAAGTTTTTAACTCCCAGACTTCTCTATAGTTGAGGTTTTCCTGCTGTGGCACTGGTTCCTGGGCTGGTGAGGCTCTGCTCCAGGAAGCTGTGACTTCTTTGTTCGCCTGCCTCTCTGGTTTTGGTTTGTCTGGTTTGTCCTTTGTCTTCTCCTCTCTTATGGCTCTAGGAGGGGTTGCTTATTTTTCAGTCTGTTCTGCTTTATACCTGCTGGGACGGAGTGGTGACTTCTAAGCTGCCTAAATGAAGTGGAAACTGGAAGTCCTCTCCCTGTCTTTACTCCTCACTGCATATTGAGTGCTAACCTAAGTTTTTTCCCCTTGCCTAGGACCATTGCTTGGATCCCCAGTCCAAGATGTGGCAGTTGCTGTACATTCACTGGTAATTCATCCTGGTACCTCCACAACTATGATTTCTGCCTGTGTCTCCAGATGCATACAAAAGGTAGAGAATATCCTGTGGTTCTCCTTTTTGCTTTAGGGTGACTGTCCTGATAGCAGTGTGCCATTGCTCCACAGACATCTGTGCCTTGCAGTGCCTCACACTTGTATTGATGCCGTCTGCGCCTTAGAGTCAGCAAGAGTTTTTACCCTGGACAGTCTCTGATTTCTTAATCACCAGGGTTATATCTGTAAGAGGACCTAGGAAGTTACTGCTTAATACAGACTGCCGGGAAATATTCTCTGATTTTAGCAAAGAGTCAGGTTTCCTTAACTGGCATTTTTGGTTTCCCCATCCCAGATACACAGCTGTTAGAGGTGAGCTTTGTAGTTTAATTAGGGGACATTTTGGGGGTATCCTGGCCCAAGATGGACTATAAAGGACATTGAAGATGTAATATTAGTTTCAGTTTTGAGTTCACGTTTATTTGAATAAGATTACCGTAATCAAAGATCACTGAAATCTGATTAAGTCGCAGGGAGCCTGGTTGGCTCAGTCTAGTAAGGGTCCTACTCTTGATTTTGGCTTAGGTCATGATCTCAGGGTCATGAGATTAAGCCCCTCCCGCATTGGGCTACTGGCTGAGCATGGAAACTGCTTCTTAAGATTCTCTCTCCCCCTCTCTCTACCTGAACTTCACCTGCTTATGCTCTCTCTCTCAAAAAAAAAAAAAAAAGGTGAGACTAACTGATAATCCACATAAGCACCTAACTTTATCAAAGCATCAAGCAGTCTAGTCTTGGAACAGTTACTTACCTCCCATTATTTCCTTGAGTGTCTTGCCTCAGTAATCTACCAGAGCTGATTTAACTCACAGGATCTTAGTGTGCCAAATGTTGATTCCATGCATTCTTCTCAGCATGGGACTACTACAGTTTTATAAGTGACTGATTTGCAGTAAAACACTTGCTTTTAAAAGCCATTTTCTGAAATTTTGGACTGTGTCTGAAACTTGATTTTCTGTGGTCTTAACTGAATCTAGAATTATAAAGTTAATGTGAATACCCTAAGTCGCTGACTTAAGAAGGTACAACTTAATGGTCCTTTCATATGATTTCATTTAATTTTCATTTAAAAAAATCTATACATTCAAAAACTATTATTTAAATATTGTTTGCTGGGGTGCCTGGGTGGGTCAGTTGGTTTAGTGTCTGACTTCAGCTCAGGTCATGATCTCATGGTTCGTGAGTTGAAGCCCCACGTCGGGCTCCGTGCTAACAGCTCGGAGCCTGGAACCTGTTTCGGATTCTGTATCTCCCTCTCTTCTGCCCTCCCCTGCTCATGCTCTGTCTAGCTCTCAAAAATAAAATTTTTTTTTATATAGTTTGCCTAAGCATATAGTTAGAAGTATTATCTGGTAAGTTAATGATGCCTCCTGTATTTATTGAGCCTTCTTTGTTGAGCTTACTGTGCACTGCGATGGAATATGGATGTTTGTCTTCACCTAAAGGAGCTTATGATTTTACAAGGTAATTAAATATGGCCAAGTAGCCAAAATATTAGAGCAGACTGGGGGTCATAAAAATGGAGAAGTGGGGAATTAGTATTATTGGAAGGAATATCTGAGCTGTGGATTTTGGTAGTTGGACACAGGGGCATTCCAGACAGGGGAAGATTGAAGTCCCTTTAGCTGTACTCTCAGATGAAGGCAGAGTAGTAGTGAAAGACAGTGTTAGAAAATGGAATCAGACTATAGAGAAACCTTTAAAAACTACCCTGAGGAGTTTGAGGTTTGTTTTGAGAACAGTGGTGAAAAATTTAAAGTTTTTGAGGAGGGCATTATAATCACTGGAATACAGGAGGAACTAGAAGTAGGCAACAGATAATCCAGGACAGGGAATGGACTGGGTCTGAATTAGGATACTGACAATAGGAACAGAAATCTTAAAGCTATTTGGGGAAACGGAAGTTAGAGATGCATGTCCAGGTGAAATGAATATTATGTCCTCAACAGAAATAGGAAAGAGCACACAAGAATGTTTGCAAAAGGAAATAAGATTATCTTGGATTGCTGTGGGATATTTAGAAACTGTCCCAGAGCGGGGGGGAGGGGGGGCGCAGGTAGCGGGTACAAGGCTCAAGCACGTAGAGACTATAGTCTGTATCCTCAATCCAAAGCATTCAATTCTTTGCTTGCTTATAGTGTTTTCATTTTTACCTTCTCCCACTCTGTTATTTTGTTCTGAAAGACATTATGTGAAGTGGTACAAAGCTCTTGGTAAGAATTGCAAAAAGAGAGGTGTGCTGTATGTTTTGAAATTTCGATGATAAATGGGCATATACTCTTGGTTTTACTTATCTGGCCATTTTTCATGATTGTGCGGGTAAAGGGCAGGAGAGGATGGGAAAGGTGGTGACGTATCAGGAACAAAAGAATTTGAGGCCCAGAACCCTTACTTGACAATACAGGCAGTGTTAATGCCCCCTCTAAGGCCTTAAGTAATAATGAGAATCAGTGGGTGGTGGTGGAGCAGCGAACAGAGTGATGACCCGCTGCACCTGGGTAAAGGTGAGGGCACATTCCAGAGCCCCCTTGTGCGAAGTTTCCGCTGTAGATCTCTGTTACATCCCACCTAGTAACAAGAGGCTTAGACTAAATCAGACTTTTATTACTTTTGAATTCTGGCAGGCTCTAGCAGTAGGATAGCTTTTTGATTATTTTTTGAGGTTTATTTATTTTTGAGAGAGAATCCCACGCAGGCCCCGTGCTGTCAGTGTGGAGCCCGCCCCCACCAACCACGAGATCATGACCTGAGGGGAAAACCAAGATCCAGACACTTAACGGGCTGAGCCACCCAGGCAGCCCATTAGGATAGCGTTTTAAATCTGACCCACCGGTACTTACAAGTACTTACAGTGCTTGCATTTGCCATACCAGTTTGTCTGACGTAGTGATACTCTGAAAGACTGGGACCCCAATACATCTTACGTTGCTGCTACTTCCTCCGTTTTCTTCCAGTACTTGCCCTATGTGTTGTATTGGCTTCTGTTCGGTTTCCGTTTTACTTATGTGCTTATTCTTCTTGCCTTTTGTTGAAGGTGTTTCTGTTAACCTTACTGTAGTACATTTCTGGATTAGTCCTGCTATGGACTGTAACTGTAATAGGCATCAGGAACTAAACACGTGGTTTCAACAAATAAGATGTAAGTCTTTGATTGAAAGGGGAAAACCATTTTTTTCTTTGCACTGCCTCTGGCCACGTGTTCTTAGATGCTCTGTGTAATTAAGCAGCCCCTTGCCATGTACCTGATAGCTTCTAAAAAGAGCTCCAGGCTTACAAGGATGGGCACAATTTACGAATCTTTTTTAACAGAAATTTGATTTCCAATAAGGAAAGGGGAGTTAACAGTCTTGAATTTCTTTAGGCTCTGAAGAAGGCTGATAAGCAAGTTTTAGAGCCCCTGATGAAGCTCGAGGTTACAGTCACTAGAGATTACCTCAGCCTTGTCCTGGCAGATCTGGCACAAAGAAGAGGGACCATTCAGGAAATCCAGACTCGTCAGGAAAACAAAATTATTACTGGATTTGTTCCCCTAGCAGAAATTATGGTAGGTACTTAGTTACTGAAAAGAATACTGGGGATATTTATGCTGAACAAAAGTAGACAATCAGGATTTTGAACTGTTAGAGTGTTTGGATTTAAACTGTTATGGGAATCTAAGGGATTACCACAGATGGGAATCTAAGGGATTACCACAGGTAGGTGGGGTCATTACCATTCTCCACGCTTCTCTTCCTAAATGCTGAGACTAGGGAATACTTGTGAAACGTACCCACATTATTAACCTCCACAATATTTGTCTAGTATTTCCTGACAAGATGGTTCAATGAGAACTCACGTGAGTCTCATTTTCACCTTTCCTGATGATGATGAAAAGATTAGCAGCAGGAAGAGATACTTGAGGCTTAAATTTGACAACTGACTTCAATTATTTTGACTAGGGTTATTCAACTGTGCTTCGAACGCTAACATCAGGCTCAGCTACTTTTGCCTTAGAACTATCTAATTATGAAGCCATGAATCCTCAAGACCAAACTGTACTGCTCGGCCGGCGAAGTGGCTTGACCCAAGTACTTTGAGACTCCGGAGCCCCTATCAACTGCAGTTTCAGTAAGAAGAATTTTTATGGCTTTACTCAACTAACTAAACTGACAGTGGTACTGGAGTTGCCCATTCTATAATCAGATAGAGGTCCCATTTTAAAAAAGATACATCTTTTATTTAAAACAGTGCACCAAATCTTAATTTCCATGATTTCAAAATCAAGTTGATTGTAGTACAGATTGCTGTAGGTTTTGTCCCCTCCTCTTTTCTTCATTTAGGCTCATTTTTATGTTTTGTATTCATAGTCACAATATCCAGTAAAAAGAGGTTCTGCAGATATTCCCCGTCTATAGAACAAAGTATGAATTAGGTTTTAGATGGATATAATGCATCTTAAGAATAAACTAAGTTCTTTGAGAGCCTGAGTGGGGGAGGGGCAAAGGGAGACCGAGGATCTGAAGCTGGCTTTGTGCTGACAGCAGAGAGCCCAGCGTTGGGCTCGAACTCATGCACCGTGAGACTGTGAAGTCGGTGTGCTTAACCAACTGAGCCACCCAGGTGCCTCTTAAAGAAAAAGTTCAAATAATCTTTTCTCCTTTTGGGCATAATTCTGTTCGTGCAAAAATCAATTCCCAGTTTCTAAGTAAATCACTACTTGTTAGGTGACCTACAGTTCTTTTTATAGAAAACAAAGTTAATCATCCTGGACTTGGTAATGTCCTAACTTTCAAAATGCCGTACCTGACCATTCTGCAGCGGTGAACTGTCAGTCTGTTGTAGGCATTCCCTACACTTGTGATGTCTTCTGGACTCCAGAGTCTTTCACCAACGGCACTTGCCCGAGGCCTGTAAGTTAAATCACATGTCCCCCAAAGCAGTTTAAATTTATGTGTTCTGAAATTTCTAGTACTTCCCTACTTGGATGGAGAAGGAAAAATAAGGCACTTTAATTCAAATTTATCACTTAAAATTCCATACCATAATCTTGGAGTAAGGTTAGTTGCATCCACAAATTCTCCCCACAGACAAGCTTCTCCGCCAATGACAAGTTTTTTCTGTTCTTGAGAACCTACATTAAAATCATTGAATGGCTGTAAATGAAGTAGCTGCAGCTCCAACCTCTGACAGAGGCAATTACTGGTCCCCTGGTCAGTTCATGGTTTTGGCACAGAAAGAGGTAGCAAACATAATTCCCACAATGCTTGTTAGCATATTTCTACAAATTGGTATCTTTAATACTAGCACACCACTTTATTTTGGTTTTGTGCAAGCTGCTTTGGGTTCAGGAACCATTATTCCCTTGGTTGCCTAAGAAGAGTGTGCCAGGAATTCAAGTTGGAATACTAATAACTACTGCTCACTCCTGCCTTCGATATCTACCTCGTGGTACTAAAAAAGACTCAGTACCCAATTGATATTACATTATGTCAATTCCTAACAGACTTACATACTGATTCGAAACATTTTTTTTTTTAACACTACCATTCTTTAAGGAAATTTTAAAAACTGGATAAAGCAGAAGTGTTCTTAAGGAAGGGGGTCTGAGAGCTGAAAGCTCCACCCCTCTAAGACTACACAGCCTGAAATACAGGGAGCTAGACTACAGCCTTCCTTAAGTGTCTTAACAATTGGAAAGGCCAGTCAGTCAAAAGCAGAGATACAAGGTTAATGCAGACAAGCGTCTTTAAAATGTAAGGTAACAATGCTCAACAGTGGAAACGGAGATAAAGGAACCTACTTTTGAAGTTCTTTTATTCAGGCAAGGATATGGTTTCTTTCACAAATTTTAAGATGTATTGGGGGCCTTTTTTTTTTTCAAAAACATTATCAGGACCAAACATAAAAGGGAGGATAGTGAGTAGGTAATATCTGGATGAAAATTTCCCGGTGGAAGATTAAGGGAAGAAAACTAACAACCCCAGGTAATGAAAAGTGCTTCACTCACCATCAAAATGAAGAGGGTCCACTTTATAGTAATTTCTCCAGTCTTGTCCATAACTAATCCAATCTAAGTACCAAGGAGCAGAAAGGATCACAGGGAAGCCAGCTGCTGTGACTTCACGTAGTTCCTCACTATATACTTGATTTTTCCACACTTGAACAATTGTACCTGGCAGAAGCTATTAAAGTTACAAGCAATATGTATTGATCAGGTCCAACAATTACAGATGAAATTAAAAGTCCCAGCCCATGTTGCTAGGAAAATAGCTTTCTAAGCTTCTGGAAAAACATAATACCAAACGTTACTGGCTATAGGGCCTTAAAATTAGAAGTTTCATCAGTCTTGGGGCACCTGGGTGGCTCAGGTGGTTAAGCGTCCAACTCTTGGTTTTGGCTCAGGTCATTATTCCATGGCTTCATGAGTTCAAGCCCCAAGTGGCTCTGTGCTGTGTGTAGCCAGCTTAGGATTCTGTCTCTGCCCTTCCCCTGTTCTTTCTCTCAAAAAAAAAAAAAAAGTATCAACCTTAAGGTTGGATATTTAACTTCTGCCTATATATGACACTGTATAGGTATAATCAACTAAGGCTTCACTCCCATTTGTCCCACACTACCATTATTCTTACTTTGGAACTGTGAGGATGTCACTAACTCTTCTGGAAAGATAATAGTAGTAGCTGGATTTGAAATTCTCAGTTACCCAAAGGAAAATAAAAAGTGTGTATGTTGACAATTATTGCTACCTTCGTAAAGATTCATCTGTTTTTGTTTGTTCTACCCTTGTTTTTGTTGTTTTACTTTACCCCACATGGGACTCAATCCCACAGGATTATGATCTGGGCTGAAATCAACAGTTGGATGATCAACCTCCTGAGCCACCTAGGTGCCCATGTTCTGCCCTTGTGAAACAAAACAAAACTTCATGTGCTTCAACTTGTGACAAATAATGAGAATAGTGGGGGGAGGAAGATGGGAGACATGAAAGGGAGGCACTAGCGTTGGTCTACAGCTATTGCCTAACAAAAGTTTAAACTAAAAGGTAAGTTAATTTTCCCATAATGTTGGGGACAACTTCATTAGGGTTCCTTCCTTCCAAGATGTTAAAATAGTAAGTCTCTCGTATTATCAGAATCAAATGCAGTCTTCATACTTCTCACCTTCACGTGATCATCAAAAACCTCTTGCCAGACTATGGATCCCTTCTTTACAGTTGAAACAATACCCAAAAGCCTACCATTGGGGGAAAAAAAAAATTTTTCAGATCACAAGCTTAACAGTATATTTAAAGCATGCAGGGTTTCTATGAAGGACTACCATGTTGAGAGGTGCCTTGCACCTCAAGTTGGATCGTGACCCAATGTGGTTCCTGCTTTCCAGCACGTAGCTGGGGACATCACACAGCAGAGGGGTTTAAAAGTCATCTGCTGAATGAATGTGCTACGTACATCTCCAGGTGGGGAAGACATGGCAATTCAAGGTAATATACAAACCACCATCTCTGGTTATTTGAGTATCTTAGAATAAACTATAAAATTGCTGGCAGCTAGTCCACAAATATTTTCTAGTCTCTAGACAATTCCAGGTATTGTGCAGGATTAGAAAATTAGAATGTACTACACAAAAAGCAAAATAGGAATAAACAGCCACATGTGGCTGTGCTATCATACTGGACATAAGAGATCTAAAGTAGAAGAATGCTCCTGGAGTTAACCAAAGGGAATGAATTCCACAGGCTGGATGGTGATGAAGACTTCACAGGCAAAGCAGGACTTGGAACTGAATTCTTTGAACAGAAGACTGCTCAACATTATTTCCTCATTTAATGCAAAAGTCTTAGTCATAATGTCAGTGATTTAAAGAAAGCAGTGCATACTGCTTCCTTCTTGATTTTTACTTTGTCCAACAAGGTATAATATCTATCTATATCTATATATATATATATATATAGATAGATATCTATATAATATCTATATTATTATATAGATCTTTGACAAGGGATAATATCTATATATCTTTATATATAATATCTATACTTTCACAAGGGGTAGAGAGAAAATGAAAAAAGAGTACTAAATAGCTAAAACTTTTACAAACATCACAGATGAAATAAAAATAGAGGAGGCTTATAAGTAACTTACTTTTGAAGGTAGAAAGATTCTAGTCTTCTAAAATCTTTGCCAAAACCTTTCTCCTTCATGAAACCCTGGATTTCTGGATTAGACTCCCTTTAACAAAAAAAGTGATTAAAACTACATTAAAAGTTTGATAAACCCAATCTATTTAAAGCAGCATAGATCTCTATTAAAGTTTGTAGACAGAAAATAAGCCTAAAAACTTTATGAGTTACCCAGGTTTTTCATTACAAATAATTTTTTCCAGAAGCTGGTTACTTGTGAAAATAGCTTTCCCCACCTCTCTCCTCCAACTAAGGCTATTTGCAGAGGATTTTTGTTTAAATGTTTTATTTAATTTTGACAGTGTGTGTGTGAGCAGGGGAGGGGCAGAGAGAGATAATCCCAAGCAGGCTCCATGCTGTCAGTGCAGAGCTCATGACCTGAGCCAAAACCAAGTCAGATACTCTACTGACTGAGGCACGCAGGCGCCCTGCAAAGGATTTTTATTTGAGAAAAATCTCCCCCACCTAATCACTGCCTTTTCACCAAAGCTGTTCTTGTTCACTGTAGTCTGTTTCCAGTCCCCACGGTCTTTCACGTCTTGATTCTCCTTCCTAAAAGCTTTTATTCTCAAGTTATGTTGCTAACTTAAAACCTAGCAAGCAGAGATCTTTCCCAAATCTTCCTTTTTCACGTGGAAACTTCTAATAACTACTTCGAATGCAACGGTTAAAAAAGTAAGGCTTTTAAAGAATTGTCATACCAACATTTAAATTCCACTTCATCTCCTCCCAAGTGAACGAAGTGATCTGGAAACACCATACTAACTTCCTTGAAAAACTGAGACAGGAAGTTATAAGTTGAATTCAGAATAGGGTTTATAGGTCCAAAGGTCCCAGACTGCTCATGTTCATTGTAACATGGAGTCAGGAGGTCTTTCTGACCTGGAAGAAGAAGTATTTTAATCACAAAGACATCACTTTGCATGTGATTATACTACTCTGTTTTGTTGAAGCTGCAAGAGAATTTATACAGAAAAAGATAACCTTATGAGCAATTGTTCCTTGAATCCTGTCCCCTGTACCTCTGTTTGCCTTTCCTCACCCTATTTTATCCATTTCAGATATCTCGTTTATTTGGAACAAATCTTGACCTCACCCAAACCCTTTTTCCTAAGTTTCAATCCATATTTCAGGTTCCCTGCTCAACACAATTAGATATCCCAGCTGCACTTCAAATACCATCTAACAAAAGCCAGATTCTCTGTTCTGTAAGCTCCTTCAGTAGCTGCTCCTGATTACTGTGTTCTGGTAAGCGTTTACCATCTTCCTCCTCTTTAAGTTTTCCTTCTTCTGTCAGCGTTGATCAGTTGCCAAGTTCTAGGGATGTCTCTCAGTTCTGTACATTATTTTCCATTCCCATTAACACCATTCTGGTCTAGGACTTCATCTCCTTCCCCTTCCAGTCGACCACTTCCTCACATAGGTTTTCCTGAAGTGTGGTTCCCATGAGTCCTGATGGAGCCCACATTCCTCACCCAAGGCCCTCCACACTGTACTTCACCAGACTGATTTCTCAATATTCTCCATATCTACCCTAATAGTACTGAACAATTATAAATGCCAGGTGCTGTGTTACATGTTATTTAACCCTCAAAAAATTATATGATAGTTACTACATTTTAGAGATGGGGAAACTGAGGATGAGACATTCTACAACTTGATCAAGGTCACTCAGTTTATAAAAGGCAGAAGTAGGATTCAAACCCAGACAGTGTGGCTCAGGACTCAGTTCTTAACCACCCTATAATGCTTCCTACTCTTTGCTGCACTACACTCCAACTAATGCCCTTCCTCATGTTATTCCCTTTACCAGAAACATGAATATATTCTTTGATCTCGCAAAAGCATTTTTAGTGTTATCCAGGAAACTATTTAACATTCACTTAGCATGTTCTACTTGTAATTTTTCCTTTAGACTTTTTTTTCCCCATACTTTAGGCAGTGACTTGCTCACAACAGACACATAATAACTGAATTCCATCTGTCAATAGTGCTACTCTTGTGCAAACCACAAGGTATTAAGAACAAAATGAACAGGGACGCCTGGGTGGCTCAGTTAAGTGTCCAACTCTTGATTTCAGCTCATGTCATGATCTTATGGTTTGTGAGTTCGAGCCTCAAGTCAGGCTCTGTGCTGATAGCGTGGAGCCTGCTTGGGATTTTCTTCCTCTCTCTCTGCCCGTCCCCCACGTGCACTGTCTCAAAAATATCAACATTAAAAAAAAAAAAATGCAGGAAGGACCTCAGGTATTCACTCTTTGCAACTTAAAAATGACACTCCTTACCTTTTCCCCAAGACTGTGTATGTCCAGGGCTATCAAATTCTGGTATGACTCGAATCCCTCGTAATCTGGCATATTCAATCACCGTATGGACATCATTTGGTGTATAAACATGAGACAGAGAATAGCTGCCCTGTAAAGCCGTATTTATTAAAATGTATGAAATGGGTTTGTCCAGGATACTGTTAACAGTTCTGTTTGCATAGTGATAGGTGATTTTTCTTGTGTAACAATGTATTAAACAGTCCAGTGTGGTGGTGGACGACTCATTTTTTTTTTTTAATCCCCACTTTTATTCATTCATTCATTCATTCACAAGGAAGCTCTACGCCCAGTGTGGGGCTTGAACTCACTACCCCAAGATCAAGAGCTGCATGGTCTACCGACTGAGCCAGCCATTTAAATTATTTACCGTATCTTATTAGCTCTCAGCACACTGTGGGTTAATTCCAGATGTACTAATAGAACTATCTCTTCTAGTTCCTCTTGGTTCAGGAACATCTATCCTCATGCTATTTCAACCTCATGTAACCATACAACAAAATACAAATAAAATGTTTAACTCCAAAGTCAAACTTGTGAAAATGGAAAATACATTCCCCTTGTCAGTTTTAGAATAAAAATTCACACACTATTACAAAGCTGAGCTGTTGCCTTTCGAAGTCATTTTTAATTACTATCAGCTTTAAAAATTCCCCCAGACATATTCTGATAAGTGACTTGATTTTTTTTTTTAAGATTACCCTCAATCCCTTTATAGGTTACACTTGGGTTGTAACTAAAAGTTGATTAAAGGTGTTAGCATAAAGCACATTTCTCAAGGCATAAATATGTAAATATTACATATAAATTATAAGCTATATCTAAATTTATACATAAATGTAAATGCTCAACTCCTAAAAAGTAATCCTGTCTCACCCCCCCCAAATTTGTATCTAATCAAGATGAGATCTAACTACTCATAGTAAATACAGGACAGGAGAATAATTGACAATATGAGAATGCAATCAGCAAAACCCAGACTTTGGGAACTAGACAAATGATTTAGTTTAACAAAAATGGCAAATTACAAAAAAAAATAGATGGGCGGGGTAGATACCTATAACACCAAGACAATGGACACACTAACTGACCACAATGTATGGAACTCATTTGCATGCCATTACAAATAAGATTTTGTTCATTAAAACAAGGTAAAACACTTGGGGAAATATAAATAATGATTGATTAGCTGGATTACTGTTAACTTTTCAGCTGCAATAGTATATTATGGGTTTGTTGTTATTGTTTTTAAAGAAAGACCTTTTTACAAATGTGATGTGGTGTCTGGGATTTTCTTTAAAATATGGTAGGAAGGGAGGGTGAGTGTAAGTGATACAAGATTGGCCAAGTTCTGATTACTGAAGTTGGGTGACAAAGACATGGAAATCTCTGTCTTCTATGTTTACTTCTGTGTATGTGTGAAATTTTCTGTAATAAAAAGTAAAAGCAAACAAAAACGTGAGTGCCAGTAACATTCCAACTTATACTACATCATAACATTGGAGAGAACTTGGGTACGGTGGATAGAGGACATTTAGAGTCCTGGTTTTGTCCCTTCCTAATTGCGACTACAGATAAGGATGTCAGTCTCTCTGTATTACAGGGAGATTAAACAAGATGACACGGGCTTGCTCCCACCTCCACTGATTTATAATACAATTAATTTGAACACTTCTGAGACAGCGATTATTTGCTAAAAAGCTCTCATCTCTAAAATTCTCGATGTAGTTTTTCAGAAAGAAAAAAATCATTTACAGTATCCGGTAACAACTCCACATTAGGTGATAAAAATACTTAACCTTCTATTAGTTATGAATGCTTCAGGTCTCCTATATTCATTTAAGTTTTTAAAATTTTATTTATATAACTACTAGATATCACTTATTTACAGTAACTTAACCATTATAAAAAGTTTTATGGATCTAAATTGCTAAGCCACGCCCTATTAAAGAAGTTTTTAAACCACAAACAGGTAACTTTTATATTTTAATTCCATCCATAAGAAAAAACATTTAAGCTCAAAAGTTCTAATGAAATCATATAAACATTTTTGAAGACAGACTACAATAACATGAATTACTCACTTTGTTGCTTAACTCAGGAAAAGTGACACTCTGATAAGGGAAAGACTGGTCATCAACTATGTGCCAGTGGAGAACATTAAATTTATTAAAAGCCATGGCATCCTGCAAGCAAACATGTTAAAAAATTAACATACCACAGATATAATACACACACACAACCCAACTTACTTGTCTACATTCAGTATTGTCTCCAATGTGTCTACTTCGTTTTAGGGGCCCCTGAGTGGCTCAGTCGGTTAAGTGTCCGACTTCAGCTCAGGTCATGATCTCATGGTTTTTGAGTTTGAGCTCTGCACTGGGGTCTCCACTGTCAGTGTAGAGGCTGCTTCAGATCCTGTCCCCTTCTCTCTGCCCTCCCCTCGCTTGCTCGCTCTCTCTCAAAAATAAATAAGCCATCAAAAAAAATTCTTTTTCAGGAGCGCCTGGGTGGCTCAGTTGGTTAGGCATCCAACTCTTGGTTTCCGCTCAGGTCATGATCTCACAGTTCGTGAGTTCAAGTCTTGTGTGGGGCTCTGCGCTGACAGCACAGAGTCTGCTTGGGATTCTCTCTCCCTACTCTTCCTGCACGCTGTATCTCAAAAATAAGTAAATAAAAATTTAAAAATAAGTTACTTTTTCAGCAAAGCAAGAACGAGAAAGAAGTATAAATTATATGGTATGTCACTTTTATTTTATTTTTTTTTAATGTTTACTTATTTTTGAGACAGGGAGAGACAGAGCATGAACGGGGGAGGGTCAGAGAGAGAGGGAGACACAGAATCCGAAACAGGCTCCAGGCTCTGAGCTGTCAGCACAGAGCCTGACGCGGGGCTCGAACTCACAGACTGTGAGATCATGACCTGAGCCGAAGTCGGACGCTTAACTGACTAAGCCACCCAGGTGCCCCTGGTATGTCACTTTTTAAAAAGCCTATTCAGCATCTGTATTTATTCTAAACAGGGAGCTCTAACTTTGTTCTAGGAAAAGGTAGTCATCTTGTGAACTCCAATTCAATTCTTGTGAATTTAGGCATTGGCCTAGAACAGAAAATGTTCATTTTTGGGAACAGAGCAGGGGGAAAAATGGAGTATTTAAGTATCAGGACTTACAATTCCCACAGAAAAAGTCATTTACAGAATTCATCACAATTCTGACATTTGAGTGCTATCCCTTCTTTAGCAATCAAAGAAACTTGGTATACAAATGCAAAATTCTCAGGAATTTTTGGGGAAATTGCTATCAATTTGATTGATGTTCTAGAGGAATAAACAATGTATTATTTATATAAAATATAAACAGACTATTGTAAAAAGATAAAAATAGTAAAAGGGTAGATTTGTTTGCCCTACCAGCTAAAACTTAAAGCCTCTTTTCTCCATCAAGACTGAAAGGATTTGCTGATGCATATGGAAATAGCTTACCTACAGGCAATTAGGCAAAAGAGTAAAAGTCTTCTAGTGCCTAATGGCAAGATTTTTACCATCAGAGGAAGGAGTGCCTCAGTAAAGACCAGGGGCTTGCAAACTTTTTTCATGAAGGGCCAGACAGTAATTGCCTTGGTTTTATGAGCCACATGTTTCTGTCACAACTGATCCTGCAGCTGTAGAGCAAGATAAAATGTAAACAAATGGATGTGGCTGTGTTCCAGCAAAACTTCAGTAGCAGAAACAAATACAAACTGGATTTGGGCCTTGGGCTCTAGTTTGCCAACCCCTGATATAGATAAGAAATAGAATCAGACAAAAATGTAGAGGTCAGGTAGAAGATACAGTAGGAAGATCCCAAGTTCACCTTGTCCCATTGACATAACAAGATATCTTAACAGTTATATCTGGACAACTAATACTAAAGACTGGCAGAACAGACCTTCCACAGTTAATCAAAGAGCGAAGGCCACACTGAAACAGGAATGGAGATATGGTTGGGAACCAAAACCCTGGTGAGACTAACCACAAGCAAGAGGGACATCAGATGCACAGAGACACGAGCCCCCACACCAGACACCCAAGATACTGGGGACTTGCACTGAGAAGACGTGTCTCCATGACATCTGGCTTTGAAAACCAGTGAGACTTTTAAAATCAGTGCACTTACCTCCAAGAGCCAGAGGGCAACAGTCTCTGCCCTTAAACAGCAAACATAATAAATAACCACCCACACAGCACAGAAGCAGCAATTCGTAAAATGCCTGAGTATGGTAAAGGAGATTTATTTACTAATCTCAGAACATGCACCAGAAGGGCAGGGATCTTGAGGAGACCTTCTCTAAGAATCAAAGTGGTGGCAGGCACCAATCATTTCTCTTCTCCCCACACCTAGATAGCTAACACCAAACACCTCACCTGCTTTGCTAACACCACAGGCCCCACCTCATTCAAAGTGCCTCCTGCCCCGTGGAGAGGAGAATAACCCCATATACCAACATGCCTGCAGTTCCAGCAGCTGAGCCTTTTAGCTGGCTTCTCAAGAACAAGTCCTGCTGGGAGGTGCTCCCACAACTGCAGCAGAGAGGCTAAGTCCAGACTAGTTTGACTGCTGCCCACCCCCCCACCCTCCCTGAGCCCACAGTGGACTCAGGCCCTTCAACAGTGCAGGGACCAAACCCTGCGTGCCGTACTCAAAGCAGGCAACATGGGTCATTAGAGTCAAATGGGCTAAAGGCAAACAGCTCAACCGCAACAAGGCACATGCAACCTACACAGGAGACATCCCTGGAACACCAGATTCTAGTGACCAGGAACACTGCTACAGGGCACCAAAACACCTCTTCTACATAAGGTCACTACTTCCAAGACCAGGAGACACAGCAGACCTCCATAATTCATAAAAACAGAGAGACAAGATGAGAAGACAGAAGAACAGGTCCCAAATGAAAAGGACAAAAATCCTAGCAACAGAGTTCAATGAAACAGAAAAGCAATACACCTGATACAGAATTGGAAGTAATGGTCATACCTGAAACTAATATTCCACTATACATTAACCTCCTGGAATTTAAATAAACAAAACAAAGTAATGGTCATAAAGATACTCAGACTTGAGAAAAGAGTGGATAAACTCAGAATGTCAACAAAGAGAGAGAAAATAATGAAAGAACAGATAAAGAATTTAGTAACTGAAATTAAAAAAAAAACTAGAAGAAACAGGTTAGAGGATGCAAAAGAACACATCAGTAATCTACAAGACACAGTAATGGAAAGCAACCAAGATCATCAGCAAAAAAAAAATTCTAATATAAAATGAGAACAGCTTAAGGGGATCCAGATGACATCACGAGTAATAACATTTGAATTAGAGGAATCCCAGGAGAAGAGAGAAGGGAGTAAAAACTTCTCTGAAGAAGTAACAAACTTAATCTGGGGGAGTAAACAGACACCCATATCCAGGAAGCACAGAAAATTCCTACCAAGATTAACGCAAGTAGGTCCAGATCAAGACATGTAATAATTGAAGCAGCAAACATAATGATAGCGAATTTTAAAGCTACAGAGAAAACAGTAACATACAAGGCAAACCCTATAAGGCTGTTAGCTGATTTTTCAGCAGAAACTTTGCAGGCCAGAAGGGAGTGACCTGATATATTCCAAGTGCTGGGAGGAAAAAACCTGCAAACAAGAACATTCTACCCAGCAAGGTTCTCATTCAGAAAAATAGTTTCTAAGGCGAACAAAAGTTAAAGGAGCTCACTACCATTAAACTGGCCTTAAAAGAAATGTTAAAGGGACTATTTTAAGTAGAAAGGTAAGGCCGTAAACAAGATAATTATGAAAAGAAAAAGTTTCACAGGTAAAAGCAAACATATAATAAAGGTAGATTAATCATTTATAAAGCCAGTATGGGGGCGCCTGGGTGGCTCAGTCGGTTGGGCGGCCGACTTCGGCTCAGGTCATGATCTCGCAGTCTGTGAGTTCGAGCCCCGCATCGGGCTCTGTGCTGACCACTCAGAGCCTGGAGACTGTTTCGGATTCTGTGTCTCCCTCTCTCTCTGACCCTCCCCCGTTCATGCTCTGTCTCTCTCTGTCTCAAAAATAAATAAACAAAATAAATAAATAAATAAAGCCAGTAGGGAGGTTAAAATACAAAAGATGTAAAATCCTATCTATAAAAATCAGTGAAAGGATATACACATGCAGAAGATGTAAAATATGACATCATATACATAAAATACAGAGGGGGGGTTAAACTTTAGTGCTTTTAGAATGTTTGAACTTAAGCAACCATCAACAGACACAGAAAAAAAAAATAAAGAGAAAGGAGTCCAAGCCTAACACTAAAGAAAGGCATCAAACCACAAAGAGTGCAAAAGAAAAAAGGAACATAGAAAAACAAAAATAACCAGAAAAGAGTAAACTGGCAATAAATACATATCTATAATTATTTTAAATGTAAATTGACTAAATGCTCCAGTCAAAAGACAAAGGATGACTAAATGGAAAAAAATACAAAAAAAAACCCAAAAAACAAACCTAAAACAATACCCATCTATATCCTGTCTACAAGAGACTCACTTCACACCTAAAAAAACACACAGACTGAAAAGGGCTGGAAAAACATACCATACAACATACCATAAAAATCTAAATGGAGACCTGAAGCCATAAAACTGTTAGAAGAAGGGCACCTCGGTGGCTCAGTCGGTTAAGCATCCGACTTCAGCTCAGGTCATGATCTCATGGCTCAAGAGTTCGAGCCCCACGTAGGGCTCTGTGCTGACAGCTCAGAGCCTGGAGCCTGCTTCAGATTCTGTGCCTCCCTCTCTGCCCCTGCCCCACTCACGGTTTCTCAAAAATAAACAAACATTTAAAAAAATGAAACTGTTAGAAGAAAACTTAGGCAGTAATCTCTTTGTGACCTGCCTTAGCAACATTTTAATGGATAGTTCTCCTTGGGCAAGGACAACAAAAACAAAATAAAACTTTTGCACAGTGAAGGAAACTGTCCACAAAACACAAAGGCAACCTACTGAATGGTAGAAGACATTTGCAAATAATATACCCCAGGAGGGGTTAATATCCAAAATATATAACTTACACAAGACCAAAAAAACCCCAATATAATCCAATTAAAAACGAGCAAAGGCCCTGAATATTTTTCCAAAGAAGATATACAGACGGCCAACAGATACATTAAAATGTGCTCAACATCACTCATCATCAGTGAAATCCAAGTCAAAACCACAATGAGTTATCTCTCTACATTTGTCACAATGGCTAAAATAAGACAAGAAATAATAAGTGTTGGATATGGAGAATGTGAAAAAAACCCTTGTGCACTGTTACTGGTAATGTAAACTGGTACAGTCACTATGGAGTATGGAGGTTCCTTGAAAAAATTAAAAGTAGATTTACTATATGATCCAGTAATTCCACTAAAGGCTATTTAACCAAAGAAAACAAGAACACTAATTTGAAAATATATATGTGCCCCTATGTTTACTCCAGCATTATTTACAATAGCCAAGCTGTGGAGGCAACCAAGTGTCCACTGATAGATGAGTGGATAAAGAAAAGGTGGTGTGTCTGTGGGTCTGTGTGTATATGCACATACATACATGCAATGGAGTATCAGACACAAAAAAAGAATGACATTTTCAGTTTATTTTTTGCGTATGGTGTAAGACAGTGATCCGATTTCATTTTTTGCATGTATCTGTCCAGCTGTCCCAGCACCATTTGAAGACTGTCTCTTCCCCATTGTACATTCTTGCCTTCTGCCTTCTTTGTTATAGATTAACTGACCTATTTCTGGGCTCTCCTATGTTCCTTGGATTTGTGTGTCTGTTTTTGTGCCATTACCATACTGTTGTGATCATGGCAGCTTTGTTATTATATCTTGAAATCTGGGATTTTTATATTCTCAGCTTTGTTCTTTTTAAAGATTGTTTTGGCTTTTCAGGGTCTTTCGTGGTCCCACACAAATTATAGGATTATTCACTATAGTTCTGTGAAAAATGCTTTGGGTAATTTTGATAGGGACTGAAATCAATCTGTCAATTGCTTTGGGTAGTATGGACATTTTAATTGTATTAATTCCTACAATCCATGAGAATGAAGTATCTTTCCATTTGTTTGCATTGTCTTCAGTTTCTTTCGTCAACATTTTATAGTTTTCAGAATACAGGTCTTTCACCTCCTTGGTTAAGTTTACTTCTAGGTATTTTATTCTTTTTGATGCTACTGTAAGAGGATTGTTGTCTTCCCTTTCTGCTATTTCATTATTAGTGTATAGAAATGCAATAGATTTCTAAATGTTAATTTTCTATACTACAACTTTACTGAATTTATTGGTTTTTGGTGGAGCCTTTAGAGTTTTCTATATATAGTAGAATTGTCATCTGCAAACTGTGGCAGTTTTACTTCCTTACTGATTTGGATGCCTTTTATTTCTTCTTGTCCAAGTGCTGCAGCTGGAACTTCCTGTACTGTGTTGAATGGAAGTGGTGAGAGTGGACACCCTGTCTTGCTCCTGATCTTAGAGGAAAATCCTGACAAGTGTGCAAATTTAAGAATGCTTATTCGGGGCGCCTGGGTGGCGCAGTCGGTTGAACGTCCGACTCTAGCCAGGTCACAATCTCGCGGTCCGTGAGTTCGAGCCCCGCGTCGGGCTCTGGGCTGATGGCTCAGAGCCTGGAGCCTGTTTCCGATTCTGTGTCTCCCTCTCTCTCTGCCCCTCCCCCGTTCATGCTCTGTCTCTCTCTGTCCCAAAAATAAATAAACGTTGGAAAAAAAAAAAAAAAAAGAATGCTTATTCTACAGTACTGTTTATGATTAATTAACCTGGATGTTCGTCAGCATGAGAATGGTTAAACTCACATCATGGTATAAAAAACGGAATATTCAACGGTTTAAAAAGGTGGTACAGACCTTATATATTCTTTCATAAAAAGATGTCCATAACATGTTTTTTAAGGTAGGAGAAGTGCAATTCCAGTTAAGTTTTTTAAAAAGTCATGTCACACCTCAGAGCCTGGAGCCTGCTTCAAATTCTGTGTCTCCCCCTCTCTCTCTCTGCCCCTCCCCTGCTTACTCTCTTTCTCTCAAAAATAGATAAACATTAAAAAAAAAAAAAAACTTTAAAAAAGGGGCGCCTGGGTGGCTCAGTCGGTTGAGCGTCCGACTTCGGCTCAGGTCATGATCTCACAGTATGTGAGCTCGAGCCCCACATCGGGCTCTGTGCTGATGGCTCAGAGCCTGGAGCCTGCTTCCGATTCTGTGTCTCCCTCTCTCTCTGCCCCTTCCCCGCTCATGCTCTGTCTCTCTCTGTCTCAAAAATAAGTAAAAAAACATTAAGAAAAAAGAAAAATTTTTTTTAAATTAAAAAAAGTCATGTCATGTGTATTAATATTCATTTTTAAGGGCAAGACGAGATAAATGGGACACAGAAATTTATGTCAACCTTTGGTAATGCAATTATGGGGTTACTATCTATTTTATGCATATCTATGTTCGAATTTTTTATACTAAGCATTTATTTCTTTCATAAGAGTGACAACAATGTCTTTTTTTTTTTTTTTTTTTTTTTTTATTTTTTTTAAATTTTTTTTTTTTTTAACGTTTATTTATTTTTGAGACAGAGAGAGACAGAGCATGAACGGGGGGAGGGGCAGAGAGAGAGGGAGACACAGAATCAGAAACAGGCTCCAGGCTCTGAGCCATCAGCCCAGAGCCTGACGCGGGGCTCGAACTCACGGACCGTGAGATCGTGACCTGGCTGAAGTCGGACGCTTAACCAACTGCGCCACCCAGGCGCCCCAACAATGTCTTTTAGAGAATAAAATTCAGGACAGTAGTGTGAATGTGAAAATCCCTTTTTAATAATATGGTGTGTTCAGAAGTGATCAAATAAAAGTATAGAAAAACATGGGAGGAAAACCTTCCTACTCTTACAAATTGATGATCGTGCAGATGAACCAATAAAAAGTAGACAGGAGAAAATAGCTACTGTCAACCTCACCCCCAACTCTCACCATCTGAAGTCCATATTTCTTTGGAACATTTCCCTGGCAGCTTCTAGCCAACTTTCTATGACACTTTAAATAAAGTTCAGTGGAGGACACTGGCTTTCTCAGCTGAGGAAATATACTTTCCAGGGGAGGGAAGGAAGAAAGCTCAGTGCTTCAGTATATGACAAACCCTCCCCCTGTTTCAACCTACACAACAGCGTGAATAACCCATATTAAGGAACACCATAAAAGCACACATCTTTGGAATAGAAAATGGATAAAAAAAAATAATAATCACCTACCAGAGTTTTGAGAATGCTCTTAACTGGCAGAAAGTGTCTGGCTGTATCAATTAAAATTCCTCTATGTGGAAACCTTGGAGAATCAATAATGTCAGATTCATTGACGGTGAACTAGAAAACAAAATAAAATTTTGATTTATTTTTAGAATATTCTCTGGACTTGAGTTCAGCGAAGACCGTATCTATGCAAGCACTGGATGAAAGATTAGAAGAAAGTGTCAAGTGTACATTTACCAAAAAAGATAAACATTTGGAGAGAAAAAAACACTCAAGAAGCAATAAACAGCTAAAAACTTTACATTTTTCTTATAGTAAAAGGGATAGCCAGTAATTTTTAGTAACATATAATAATCATACTTACAGTCCCATAAGAATCTTGATAAATTAACTGGCTAAAGGTCTCTAAACCTAGAGAGAGTAAAATTCATAATTTAATGCATTACTTTTATAACATATTAAGTCAGTAAAAGTTGTATTATCCAAACGTAGACCCATAACCAGATAAGGCAAATAAAACTAACTATAATGTTACCTCTATACCTCTAACATATTTTCTAAGATCAAAGCTCAGTTTTAAAAAAATCCCTGTTGCCATCTAATTAAAATGTTTTACTTCATTGTACCCATACCCTGGGTTTTGTTGGAATGATCAACTTAAAAATGAATAGTGACTTCATACAACAAAATACTAGTTACTTAATAAATATATAGTATTATAAAAAATAATTTCTATGCTAAAATATAGTCACTTTAAAATATAATACACTTGGGGTGCCTGGGTGGCTCAGTCAGTTAAACATTCGACTTCCACTCAGGTCATGATCTTGTGGATTTCATGGGTCAAACCCCACATTGTGCTCTCTGCTGTCAGGATAGAGCCCACTTCAGATCCTCTGTCTCCCTCTCTCTGCCCCTCCCCCATGCATGCGCGCCCTCTCTCAGAAATAATAAATAAACCTTAAAAAAAAAAGTATTAGAAGGTACATAAACAGAAGGGAAAAAGGATCAAAAGCACCATTAAAATATAAATGAGAGCCCAACTTAAAACTCAACAATGTTTTACTCACAGCTACAAAGAATATCTCCTGAACATTTTTCACTCAAGTGGATTGTTTCCTTAGTAAACTCTATTACAGGCCATTTCCTCTAACTGCCCTTGACTTTACTATATATATTTTTTCTTTAAATATTTTGAAGCGATCTCTATATCAAACGTGGTGCTTTAACCCACAACCCTGAGATCAAGAGTTGCATACTCCTGGGGTGCCTGGGTGGCTCAGTCGGTTAAGGGTCTGACTTCAGCTCAGGTCATGATCTCACAGTTCGTGGGTTTGAGCCCCATGTCAGGCTCTGTGCTGACAGCTCAGGGCCTGGAGCCTGCTTTGGATTCTGTGTCTCCTTCTCTCTCTGTCCCTCCCCTGCTCATGCTCTCTCTCTCTCTAAAATAAATATATTTTAAAAAATTTAAAAAAAAAAGTTGCATACTCCATTGACTGAGCCAGCCAGGTACCCCCAACTGTACCATAATTCATCATTCTAGCTGACAAGTATAAAGCCAGGGAAAATTTTAACCTAAGAATAGTTCAAAGTCAGAAACGAATCAGGAGACATAACTGATACTACAGAAATAATAAGGCTAAGAGACTACTATGAACAATTATAAGCTAACAAATTAGACAACCTAAGTATTTTACTATCCATTTCTTCTAAGAAATGGATACATTCCTGGAAACATACATACTAAAAAACCTGAATCTTGGAATAGAAAAACTGAAAAGACCACTTACTAGTAAGGAGATTGAATCATTAATCCAAAACCTCTTGACAAACCAAAGTTCAGGACCAGGCTTCAGAAGTGAATTCTACCATTTAAAGAAGAATTAACACCAATTCTTCTCAAACTTTTCCAAAAAACAAACAAACAAACAAAAAACAGAAGAGGAGACAACACTTCAAAACTCATTTTCCAGGGCCAGCATTACCCTGACACCAAAACCAGGTAAGGAAAAAAAAATTACTGGCCAATATCCCTGATGAACATTAATACAAAAATCCTCAACAAAACAGTAGCAAACTGAATTCAGTAATACATAAAAAGAGCCATACACCATGATCAAATGGAATTAATTCCACAAGTGCAGGGATGGTTCAACACCTGCAAATCAATGTGATACACCATATTAACAAAATGAAGGACAAAGTCATAAGATCTTTTTTTAAAAAATTTTTAGTCTATTTTATTTTCTGAGAGAGAGAGCGAGCAGAGGAGGGGCAGAGAGACAGGGAGAGCGAGAATTCCAAGCAGGTTCCACACTATCAATGCAGAGCCTGATGAGGGGCTCGAACCCACCATGATACCATGACCTGAATCGAAATCAAGAGTCGGACACTCAAATGACTGAGCCACCCAGGTGCCCCTAAAATCATAAGATCTTAACAGATGCAGAAAAAGCATTTGACAAAATTCAGTATCCACTTACGACAAACACTCCAGAGGGAACATACCTCAACATAATAAAGGCCATATATGGTAAGCCCACAGCTCACCTCAGACTCAATGATAAAAAGAGCAGCAATAAGACAAGGATGCTCACTCTAACCACTTTTATTCAACTTAGTATTAGAAGACCTAGTCAGAGCATTTAAGCAAGAAAAGAAAAAAAATAAAAGGCATCCAAATCAGAAAGGAAGAAGTAAAATGGTCACTATTTGCAGGTGACATATATAGAAAACCTTAAGATTCCACAAAAAAAGTGTTACAATTAATCAATGAATTCAGTAAGCTTAAATGATAATCAAAATACCAAAAAAATCTGTTGTGTTTCTATATTACCAGAACTAGAAATTAAGAAAACAATCCTATTTACAATGGTATCAAAAAGAATAAAATACAAAGGAGTAGATTTTAAAAAAATTTTTTAATGTTTATTTTTGAGAGAGCGCATGCACACGCACGCATGAGTGGGGGAGCGGCAAAGAGAGAGGGAGACACAGAATCCGAAGCAAGCTCCAGGCTGTGAGCTGTCAGCACAGAGTCCGACATGGGGCCCGAACTCAAGAACCATGAGATCATGACCTGAGCTGAAGTAGGACTCTCAACTGACTGAGCCACCCAGGTGCCCCTATAGGAATAGGTTTAAGCAAGACCTCTACCCTGAAAACTCTAAGGCACAGATGAAAGAAACTGAAGACACAAATGAATGCTAAGATAGTCAATGCTCGTGGATTGGAAGAATACCATTAAAATATCCATACCACTCAAAGCAATGTACATATTCAATGCAATCCCTATCAAAATTCCAATAGCATTTTTCACACAAACACAGCAAACAATCCTAAAATCTGTATGGCACCACAAAAGACCTCAAATCACCAAAGCAAGTTTGAGAGAGACGAATGAACCTGGAGGTATCACACTCCCTGATTTTAAACTATATTACAAAGCTACTGTCATCAAAATAGTATAGTACTGACATACAATCAGATATACTAATCAACATAATGAAACAGAAAACCCAGAAATAAACCCATACATATATGGCCAATTAATTTACCACAACAACAAAAAAACAACTAGGAAAAGACAGTCTCTTCAATAAATGTTGGGAAAACTGCAGCCACGTGAAAAAGAGTTAACAATGGACCACTATCATAAACTATACACAAAAATTAGCTCAAAATTGATTACAGACTTGAATGTAAGACCTTCTTCCTAGAAGAAAACACAGGGTGGTAAGGTCCTTGACATAGGTCTTGGCAACGACTTTTTGTATTTGACACCAAAAGCAAAGGCAACAAAAGCAAAAATAGATAAATGAGACATTTACTAAAAGACTTCCACAAATGACTTGAAACAAAATGAGAAGGCAACCTACTCTATGGCAGAAAATATTTGCAAACTGTACATCTGATGAGGGGTTAATATCCAAAATATAGGAAGAATTCACATAACTCCACAGCAAAAAATACTCTGATTTTAAAATGGGCAGTGGTCGCCCGGGTGGCTCCACTGGTTGAGCGTCCGACTTCAGCTCAGGTCATGATCTCATGGTCCGTGAGTTCGAGCCCTGCATCGGGCTCTGTGCTGACAGCTCAGAGCCTGGAGCCTGCTTCACATTCTGTGTCTCCCTCTCTCTCTGCCCCTCCCCCGTTCATGCTCTGTCTCTCTCTGAATCAAAAATAAAAATAAACATTAAAAAAAAAATTTTAAATGGGCAGTGGATCTAAAAAGACGTTTCTTTCAAAGATGACATACAGATGGTCAACAGGTACATGAAAAGGAGCTTGCTCAACATCAATAATCATCAGGGAAATGCAAATTAAAACCACAAGATACCATCTCAAACCTGAAAAGAAAAGCTATTATCAAAAAGACAAAAAGTGTTGGTGAGGAAGCAGAGAAAAGGGAACCCCTGTGCACTAATGGTAGCAATGTAAGTGGTGCAGCCACTGTGAAAAATGGTATGGAGGGCCCTCAAAAAATTAAAATAGAGGGGCACCTGTGTGGCAGTTGGTTGAGCAACCAACTCTTGATTCCAGGTCAGGTCACAATCACAGGGTATTGGAATCGAGCCTTGCATCAGGCTCTGTGCTGAGCCTGGAGCCTCTTAAGATTCTCTCGCATATTCTCTCATTCTCTCTCTCCCCCCGCCAGCTTGCTCTCTCTCAAATTTAAAAAGACAAAAATTAAAAATAGAATTACATATGATCCGGTAATTGCACTTCTGGGTATTTATCTGAAGAAAATGAAAAAATAACTTGAAAAGATGTGAGTGCTGCCATTTTGACAACATGGATGGACTGTGAGGACATCCTGCTAAATAAAGTCAAAGACATATACCATATGATCTCATTTATATGTGGAATCTCAAAAAAAAAAAAACAACAAAAAAAACACTCATAGATACAAACAACAGATTCGTGGTTGCCAGAGGTGCCGAGTGGGAGTGGGCGAAATGAGTGAGGGGGTCAAAAGGTACAAACTTTCAGTTGTAAAATAAATAAATCCTGGGGCTGTAATGAACAGTATACTGGCTTCATTTCATAGTACTGTGTTGTATATTTGAAAGTTGCTAAGACAGTACATCATTAAAGTTCTTCTCACAAGAAAAAAATGTTTTTAATTAATTTATTTATTTGGGGGGGTGGGGGGGTGAGGGACAGAGAAAAGAGGCAGGGAGAGAATCCCAAGCAGGCTCCACCCTGTCAGCATAGAGCCTGATGCTGGGCTCAAACTCACAAATCGTGAGATCATGATCTGAGCCAAAATCAAGTCAGATGTTTAACCCAGACACCCCAAGGAAAAAAAAAATTGCAACTATGTATGGTGATGGATATTAGCTAGACTTATTGTGGTGAATGTTTTGCAGTATATACAAATACTGAATCATTATGTTGTGCACCTGGAGCTAATAATATTATGTCAATTATACCTCAAAAAAACAAAGACAGGAAATAGAAAAAAAAAAATTCAAAGTCATTTTTGTTGTATCTTCTCCCTCCCTCCAAATACAAGCCCCAGCTGGGAAGAGTAACTTTGGAATTTTCTGTTAAGTGCAATACACTCAATACATTTACTATTTAGAGCATTGCTTTGAGCATCTGACATTTAAGAGAAAAATCAGGTTTTTTCTTAATTTTTTAATTTTTAATGTTTATTTTTGAGAAAGAGAGGGAGACACAGAATCGGAAGCAGGCTCCAGGTTCCAAGTTGTTAGCACAGAGCCCGACACAGGACTCTAACCCATGAACTGTGAGATCATGACCTGAGCCTATGTCAGACACTCAACCGGGCCCTCCAGGCACCCTGAGAGAACATCAGTTCTTGAACTGGAACCTAATCAATGAACATTCTCAGAAGTGCTTCATTTTGATGTGACTCATAGCAAGTAACAATAAGGCTTTGTTTTCCCTAACAAACTTCAGACAAAGGCAGACCAGGCTAAAAAAGCTTAAAACCACATAACATTATATATAAATGATCTAGATGATAATGATTACAGTTACATTTGCAGTAAACACCTATAAATATTTTCATGTTCTATTCTGAAATAAGATTGAAATCATATTATTATTACATACAGCATCACAATGATTATTTCAGATAACATTCAACCTGAATCAAACCCAAGGCCACTTTTATTTTTAATTACTGTAAGTTTGGTTAGCTCACATTTAAAAAAAATTATTCTTTTTTAAAACCCTACTATTTGGAAGTCACTACAACAACATCTCAAATTAGAGGAGTAAGAGTAAAAGAAGCTTTTGCACAGTGCAAGTAAATGTTCCATTACCCTCACTTTGAAATTCCGACTCTGGCTGAAATTCAGATAAAGCTTTTAAGGTTTCTCTCCGCCCACTGCCTCCCACCCCTGTAGGTATGTGTATCTTTCACACTGTCCCTATCAACTTGGGGATGTTTCTAACTCCACAGGGATTTAAAACGGTGTGGGGGGGTGGGGGGGTGGGGGTAGGGCTCTCTCCCTTCTCCCACCCCTGTGGTGTGTGTGGCTGAAGGCTCCTCACCACGGCTTCCCACAAGACTTTCAAGATCAAGTGATTCCTGGCCAAGAAACAAAAACAGAACCACCCCCCGTTCCCCAGTGAAAACTGGTAATAAGATCAGGAGCAACCCCAAGAAGAGACACTGGAGAAGAACCAAGCGGACTGTATAAGGAACTGCACAGGAGACGGCACACGTTTATGCTGTGTCGAGGTCACTAGCATCTCACTTTACCAAGCTGAAAGTATCCCCACTACTTGGACTGACAGGAGAATATGTGTTATCAGGTCGATTCTTCTTCTCTTTGCTCCGGTGCTTCTGCATGAGTAGGTTCCCTAATAAATCTGAAACCTTTTGTTTGTAAATAAAGAAAGTTGTTTATTTATTTATTTATTTATTTATTTTTAATTTTTTTTTTCAACGTTTATTTATTTTTGGGACAGAGAGAGACAGAGCATGAACGGGGGAGGGGCAGAGAGAGAGGGAGACACAGAATCGGAAACAGGCTCCAGGCTCCGAGCCATCAGCCCAGAGCCCGACGCGGGGCTCGAACTCACGGACCGCGAGATCGTGACCTGGCTGAAGTCGGACGCTTAACCGACTGCGCCACCCAGGCGCCCCAATAAAGAAAGTTTTTAAGTGGAGGGAGGGAGAGACTTGCTACCAAAGGCAGCAAGAAAGGAACAATGAAACAAAGTGAAACAAAATCCCCAACTCAGCAGGTTGAGCCACTTCTAGCTCTGTCAACATTACAGTCCCCGGGGCATGGAAGACTTACACTCATGAATAATTATAATAACCCTCCGACATTTTTTAAAAGGTCAAACGATCTTTCTTCTGTGCTCTAAGTGTACACGTTTGATGGAAATTATTTTGCAAACAACCGAGGAACCATCTGTAAAGGGTCTAAGGAAGCAAAATTTTGCTGTGCCCGATCTCCCAAAGCACCAAATGGAAATGTTTCTTCGACTAGGAAATAACTTACCTCGTAATACTCCCCAAACTCTGTTGGCCTTGAGGAAAGCCACTGGTTCTTTCACAAGTAAAGTATCTGCAGTGGGGGGGAAAAAGTTTCTGTTAATCCCTCAGTGACACACAGTGAATTTCCTAAACATGTAATTAATATTTCTGGACCATTCTTTTCTCCCTAGCTCCAGGCCTGTTTCCTCCAACTGCCTCCCGTACATTCTTCACAGAGATACCCTGCGGATTCCTTGAACTGTGCATGCCCAAAGCTGAGCTCCCCCACTCTTTCCTGCTCCATGCTGCCCCTGCCTGTCCCTAGTGCCTTCATCTCCCTGAGGCACCACAGTGCCCTCCTACCAGGTGAACTTTTCGAGTCAGAAATCTGGGTGACATCTCCACAATTCCTTATTTTCCCCTCCAGGAGAGTTATTCTCTCCACGGCCCCTCAACAGACTAGGTTCCTAATTCAGCTATAACTTTAAATCAAACGTGCAAAACGTTCCTCAGTTCTTTAGTTCCTTGGGAAAGCCTCAAGTATCAATCCACCAAAGGCCAGAGACTTACCTCCACTCTTGCTCTTCTCCTTCTGTGCTTCCCTACTTGCCTTGCATCCACCTTCCCAGCTATTAGCCTAAATATGCCTTAAGGTTCACTTCCTAAGTCACTTGAGCTAAATTCAGCTTTGTCCCAATCAACAAAAGGTTCACACCCAGGTAGGGCAGGTTCCAGCTGGATGCTTCTGGACAAAGGGGGGGCGAGGGGGGGGGGGCGGTGCTAATCTCTCAATCTTAAATCCCACTCTGTGTAAGGCTGTCCCAATAGTCATTTGAGACTTTTGGAGAGGGGAGTCAAACACAGATAAAGTAAAGCACCAGACAGTACAGAGAGACTAAAAGCTGAAGGGTGTGGAAAGATGGGGACTCTGCCACAGTAAAGACACTCGAGGGCTGCAGGTTAATGACTTAGTATCATATCTGGCCTGCATCATCACCCTCCACCACCGCCACCCACACTGTCCTACAGGAGCAGGCCGCAGGTAAGGAAAAGAGCCGTCAACAGCCAATAATCAGGTGACTCTCTCACGTGACAGTCTTGTGACAAGGCAGCTGTTTCCATCAGAAGACTGCAGTGCTGGCTAAGAGAGGGATTGCTATTTTGAGTACAATGTAATCATGTTTCCTCTCCACCTCTATCAAGTTCTTAGCCACTAGACTCATGGGATGCTGTTTAAAAACATTTTTTGCTGCAACATCGTTTTGAGATCTCCCAGAAATAGTTGTAACACAAAGAATCACCTAAACACATTAACATGTTGCATGTACTTGATGCTTATTTTCCAATAGCTGAGGATGCAACAAGGGTTCTGATTCAACTCAACGCAAAACCCACAACGAGAAAGCAGTTAAAACGAGATTTTGTTTTCTTAGAAGCTGGAGAATTTTAATTTTTATTTCAAAACCAAATTACGAGTGTTCACAGTGATTACCTCCCTGATGTGGGATGGGAGTGGCACCTTTGACTTTTCAGTTATCCCCTTCTGTGCTTGCTTTCTGCGCCGTAATTACTTCGTTTTCAAGAGTGTGCACACAAATAACATCAATATGTTATTGTTTAAAAATAAAATAGGTAAGGCTAAAATCGCCTTTGAGATGCCCACTCAAGTCCCTCTACTTTCCTCAGAAGAAATACACATCACACCTTTTCCTGGGTATTGACACACACACACACACGTGTTAACAAATGTAGCATGGCTTCATATGTGCGTTCCTGTGCGTGTGCTGAAATACAAACGGTATCCTGCATTAGTATACAATGTCCTTTGTTCAACCCAGCAGTTCATCTTGGCAGGCTCTCCAAGTCTGTTCTTTCACTCTGCCTCTTTATTCTTCACTGCTGTGTTCTTTAGTGTGGACTGACAAGGCATATTTAGTCATTCTTGCGGGGACGAACATGTAGTTTTGTTTATAACTCCTCACTGGTACACACAAGCTGCGTCGAACATCCCTGTTATATGTAATTAATGCTCTACAGGAGAAACTAGGTCATTCCTGGTTCACAGGGAATACACATTTCTAATACATAATGCTGCAACACTTGTCACTCCCTCCACCGTTTTCCCATACTCCGCAGCAGCTGGTGTCATTTCCATCTGTGTTAACTTTCTCAGCATCTTCATCAACTAGTTCAAAACTTAAAACTAGTTTATCCTTCGACCAGAAAAACACAATCAGCTTGGCCCAAGGAGCTTCTCTTTCAGAATAAAGGTTTGCAAAGCTGAATGGATGACAAGCTCTAACTCTCCCATCTCAAAACACTGTATTTTCTGGAATTTACAGTATGTCATTACTGTTGCTAACGGACCGCAAAGACTCCTTGGCAAGTCAATGACGCTTTCTATCTCAATTCAGATTGTAAAACATAATTCATGAAGGGTCTGAGTGCGGTCAACTGAAATTACATGTCTGATGTTGCCCAAGAATCCTGTTTCTCTTCTAAGAACAGCTACAGAATTGAGAAATGAGCTTATTTTTCCGAGGTGTATTATTAAGAAATGTGATCTATACTAAGAGGATGAAGAGACATACTGAACTGTCTGTAACGCAGTCTGAGGACAAAGGAGTCACTCTTTTCTCTGCGATCTGGGGTATCCCTTCTATCCTTACACCCAGCTCACCAGTCTGCTCTCTCTGCGCTTAATCTATCACCTACAACCTCACACTGCTCCCGTTGGTTCCTTGGTGTATATTCCACGTTTTCCCCAGTCAGTAGCCCCTACAGAAACATTTTAGGCAACAAAAATATCTTACAGCTAACTTTTGTTTATATCCTGAAATGAAAGAGCTCCAGCCCCACCCCCAGTTCTGTATCATTTTTGTGTCAAATAAGATTACAAACAGAGATCATGGAGGTACACACAGATTTATCTCCAAAATAAAAGTGAAGAAACTGCCTGATGTCCAAAAATGAGTTATTAGCCAAGTAAATTACTGCACTAAAAATGATGTCATAGAAAAATATTTCATTACATGTTCGTTTCACTAGACAAAAAAAAAAAAAAAAAAAAAAGCCAAATACAAAAACCCCACTTTCACATAATTGTTTCTCATACGTTTATACTTCTATCAACGTGTAATATTTCAATGTATCACTCTACAAAAAAACCACATCTGAAATAACGGTGGTCAAGTGAGTGCTGGAGTTATGAATGATGTACTGTCTCCTCTTCACTTCCTGTGCTTAAAGATGTTCTACAATGACTGTGCATGACTTTAATGTTAAGTTGAAAAATAAAAATCATAAACTCACTGGCCAAGAACTCACAATAGTTCATGGCATGGAAGCTGTTCTGGCACTTAAGTCCCCAACGAGCAGCACAGGATACGACACGCTCACGTTAGCGTAGGTACTCACAGGACTCGTCTGAAGTGATGTTGGGGAAAAGATCACACTCCGAGTCCAGGACAACTGTGACGAGAAGTTGCTGTAACTCTATCGCACTATTAGGTTTAGCAGGGCGACGCTGCCTCTTGTCGAAACCAAAAATGTATTCGTGATATCTGTGTGAGAAATAAATTCAAATAAAGTTTTAAAGCACCGCAGCCAAATTTTACATACATATGTGGCAGTGGACATCCCAGTGGGGCTCCTCCAATCCCGGTCACCCCGTACTGGTCCAATTAGAGGCTCTCACCCCAAGCTGCACATCAGAACTTCCGGAGGAGCTTTTTGAAAATACTGATGTCCAGACCTCCGGAATCAGAATCTCTGAGGGTGGGATACAGGCACGGGAATTTGAGAAGGTACACCCACACTTCCAAGTGCCTCATTTCAAGAGACTGTTAAGAACCAGTAATCAAACCAATAATGGGAATCCCATCACTCTTGGGTAGGCAAGCCAATTGCACCCAGTGATGAAGGTGGTACATTAGGGGTAATGGTGGCAGAAAGTTTCCTACACTAAGTGAGCCACAAAAGCCACATTTCTCTGTATGTGATACCTGGACTGGCTGTAGCCACACTAAAGATAGCAGAGATGGAAAGAACACGGATTCCCTAATGATACTGTTGAGCCACTTAGTCAAGTAGCTGTGGAATCCTGTTTTGGACTTCCTAAAATGTGAGATAATAGGTTTTCTTATTGCTTAAGCTTGACTAAAACAGAGTTCCTGTTACCTTCCAAAAAAAAAAAAAAAAAATCCTAGCTAATACAGAAACCCCCCCAAAAGAAGGTCACTAGCCTACAGAATTCTCGCCAGGGTCTTGAAAATTTACCTTCTGCTGGTACCCAAATACCAGAGAAAGGGGATATTAAAACAGCATTTAAAGGTGCTAAAAGACCAGACAGGCTTCAAAGCAATTATTTAAATAACATTTTATAGATTTTGATAAGCTAGAGGCTGTGTATGCTACTTAAGTATAAGAACACCTTGTGTTTTTTCAGAAAAGTAAGGAGAGGTAGGAAAGTTCCAATGAGTCTGGAAGCGTATGGAAGTTAACCAGTGACAGAACAGAATGGACGATGATGCTGGGGGCCCTTTCCAAGGGAAAACCTTGACAGAATCAGAAGGAAATTAAGAGGGGCACCTGGGTGCCTCTGTTGGTTAAGTGTCTGACTTCGGCTCAGGTCATGATCTCATAGCTCATGGGTTCGAGCCCCCACGTCGGGCTCTGTGCTGACAGCTCAGAGCCTGGAGCCTGTTTCAGATTCTGTGTCTCCCTCTCTCTCTGCCCCTCCCCTGTTCATGCTCTGTCTCTGTCTCAAAAATAAGCAAACATTAAAAAAAAATTAAAAAAAAGGAAATTAAGATCGCTGAACTGTATAGTTAGAAATGGTTAAGATATGGGGTGCCTGGGTGGCTCAGCAGGGTAAGCGTCCAACTCTTGGTTTCTGCTCAGGTCACGATCTCACAGTTCTTCAATTCGAGCCCTGCATGGGGCTCAGCACTGACAGTGCAGAGCCTGCTTGGGATTCTCCCTGTCCCTCTCTCTCTCTCTCTCTGCCCCTTCCCCTGCTCTCGTGTGTGCTTGTCTGCTCTCTTAAATGAATTAAAAATTTTTCTTTCAAAAAAAATTTAAAAAGAATTTTTAAAATTTAAAAATTTTTCTTTCAAAAAAAATTTAAGAAGAAATGGTTAAGATGGCAAATTCTATCTTGTATGTATTTTATCACAGTTAAATAAATTTTTTAAAAAAGGAAATTAAAATTGCCAGCAGCTCTGAATTTTGAGCTAGGTGCTGGCTTGGCCCAAATAAGGAGAACTTTGGTCCTAGATATTAAAACTAACAGAAAACTCAAAGGGTTCTAAACCAATGGTGTCCAAGGTATTTGGGTTAATTTTCCCTTTCAGGAACTGAGGGAGTGCAGCTATTCATTCATTTAAAAAAAATGAGTGACTCAGGGCACCTGGGCAGCTCAGTCAATTGAGCGTCCGACTTCGGCTCAGGTCATGATCTCACAGTTTGTGAGTTCGAGCCCCATGTCAGGCTCTGTACTGATCGCTCAGAGCCTGGAGCCCGCTTCAGATTCTGTGTCTGCCTCTCCCCCGCTTGCGCTCAGTCTCTCTCTCTCAAAAATGAATATTAAAAAAAATTCTTTTTAATTAAAAAATGAGTAACTAGCATGCGACGGACCTTGTTCTACAAGTTGAGGAAGCTGCCATGCACCAGACCCAACTCTCTCCTTGCAAAAAACACAGTTTGAAAGCAGGGTTTGTGATAGAAGTTGGGCCCCCCAAAGACAGGAGCCTCTGGCTCTGAACTGCCTAGGGCACAGACCGTGTGTCCACCTAGAGCCTTTGGAACATCTCCATCATCTCTACGTTCTTCCAACCACACTGCACTTATACTCTGAAATAGATATTGACCTTCCTGAATTCCTAGAATGCTCCCCTGAATGCTTTCAAGTCTTAGCCATAAGGGCTAATGTTTTATATCCTGCTTCCTAACAGCGTAGGGTATAATTAACAGCTGCTTCATACACCAGCCATGGTTAGTTAGGCCAACTCCAGATAATCACCTGCACTGCCTCGAAATGCCAAGCCTTGTTTTCAAACCATCTCACCACTGACTCAAGCCCTTGTTATCCAACCACTGTCAACTTGACTTCCTTGCTCTCTTGCCATAATCCTCGTCATTTCAAGCCTATCACCCAGTCCTCATTTTACTAACAGTATGGCACAGAAGGAAAATACAATTTTAGACACTGAGTCCCAAAGCAAACGTGGTAAGCGTGTTTGTTTTTTTAAAATATTTCCTAGCCAGCACCAAATTACATTCCTTCCCTGAACTGCAGGCCTTCAAGAGACTCCATCCAGCCTACACAGGTCTCACGGTGAGGGGACACCAAAGAAAGGCTGCTGAAACACCTCCCCAAGTGCAATCAGCCTTCTGTGTGGTGTGGCCAGCAAAGCCAGGCTGTCGGCTGCCTCCTCATCCCCTGATTCACCCCGTCTGTGGCCAAAGGGGTTGCAGACATGGAAATGTGGTGAGCTCCAGAACAGGAAGCAGGGAGAGCCAGCACATGACGTGCTGGGAAAAGACGAGCAGAGACTGCGATGAACCCATTACATCGAAGTAATTAGATGAAAGCATGGAACATTTCCTAAGAAACAGACTTTGGGAGTTTTGGGCAATGCTCCAACCTGAGGACTTTCTGCCTTCTGAACTGTTACCTGATTTGGCCAGTGGGGTGGGGAGACTGCAGACGGCAACCAACTTGGGAGTTCTGGTGTCAAGCATTAAGCACTCATTTTCCTCCTAGAATTCTCTTCACGCAAGAAGCTGCCACTCTCCAGCCCCTCCATCCGCCCTACTCTCCCCTCCAAGGCGAAGCTGGGCACAGATTCTGAGCAGCCTACTCCTTCCCTCTCAGTATCCCGCACGCAAACCAGGGTTCCAGAATGCCCGGGAAGTCCCTTAGCAGGCCGGAGGGGGAGGGGAACAGCTTGGGTTTCAGCGGCTGTCTGAGCCGGCTCTCCCACTTTCTGGACTTGTCCCTTTGGCGAGGTCACGGGCCAGCTCGGCACTGGTTCCTTATCTGCTGAAAGGGGAAAAACGCACGCGTACGGTCGCGGCGTTGACAAGAGGCGCGCAGAGATCCCCTCCCCTCGCCCCCCGCGCCGGCCCAGCGCCCCAGGGGGTTGGCCCCGCCTTCGCCCCGCAGCGCGCAGGGAGCGCTCACCGCCGAAAAGCTTCTTGCAGGAGGGAGCAGGTGGGGCCGGCGGTGGACGAGGGGCCGTAGCCAATGGAGAAGTTGTCACGGGAGAGGTGCAGCAGGCGCGGAGACGTCTTCACCGAGAGCGGCATAGGCCACAGGGCCGGCTCCGGCGCGGCGGAGGAGCGCGGGGCCAGCGCCGCCAGCAGCGCCAGCAGCGCCGCCAACCCCATCCCGCAGTGCCTCATGGCCGGTCGGCCCAGGTCTGGCGGAGCTGCAGCCCGCTCACCTGACCTCCGCCCGGACCCCGAGGAGGAAGCGCCGGAGGAAGCGCCGAGCGCGGGGGCGGCGGAGTCAGCTGACGGCGCGCCCCGCCCAGGCCCGCCTCCCGGCCTGTGGGACCGCCCCGCCGCCCTCCGCGCCCCGCCCCGCCCCGCCCCGCCCCGCCCCGCCCCGCCCCGCCCCGCCCCGCCCCGCCCCGCCCGACCCGACCCGACCCGACCCGACCCGACCCGAGGGGAGGCCCCGGGAAACGCGGCGCGGGGCTGGGACGGCGGGGGCTCCTGCGGCGGGGGCTCCGGAGGCTTGCGCCCCAGCCCAGACCGCCCCTGACCGCCGTTCAGCTTGAACCGTAGCCTCCCGTCGGAACCCCGGGGGGCAGACTTGTCAGCAGGTGGGAGGTTCAAAATTAGGCAAAAGGATTTCTCAGTGGATCTTGGCGGAGGACTTCGCGAGACTTCACGGGGACGCCGTGGGCCCAGTTAATTGGGCAGATGATACAAACAGGCAGTGTATTACAATCAGCGATTCATATTGCCACACTGCCATTTTCGAAGAAATTATAAGCGTGACAGTTACAAAATAGAACAAAAATGTGTCAACTATTTTGTTCAACTAACTATTAAATAAGTCAGGTTCGAAAGGTAATTGAATAAACAATGTTAGAATAAGATTGCTAAATAGGAAATTGGGTAGCGTGCTACGGTGACTCAGCCCTAAGTATCTGACAGCCTGGAAACTCCCATCCCCACTCAAGAAAAAAAAGTAATTCCGTTTATAGAGAATTCCTGAGAGCAGCCTCAATGTTTATTGTGGCAGGCCTCTCTGCATCTTTGGAGATAAAACAGCAGATCTAGAAGCAAGCAGAAACAATGTCATTAGGTCCAGTGTGGCAAGGGTTCAAATGTCATCTCTCTCCCTCTTTCCCTCCCCTTGCCCCTCTCCCCTGCTTACATACCTCTATTTTTCAACTCATTTTTTCTCCATATTGGCTTTATTGTCAGACCGGCTCTTCATGATAGCCCTCTTCTTGGGTGGCAAGGACAACCCCTCAGGGAAGCTTATGCCCCTTACTCATCCCTGTCAGTCCTGAAAAAGGATCCCAACTGACAAGTTTGATAGCACACCTAAGGCAAAGGAGTTAAGTTATATGACCCAACGTGGGATGGAGGGTGCTGATGTTCCCCAAAGAAGAGGTTATTGAAGAGAAAACTACGGGGGCATGTGGGTGGCTGAGTTGGGTGGGTGTCCAACTCTTGATTTCTGCTCAGGTTCATGAGTTCAAGCCCCCCACCTGGCTCTTCGCTGACTCTACGGAGCCTGCTTGGGATTCTCTCTCCCTCTCTCTCAAAAAATAAATTAAAACAAAAACAAACAAACTGCAGTCCCAAAATGGCATCACTTAGGTTAAAGCCCCAAGTCAGTAAACCAAAACTTAATACCTAACCTAAATACAATTTCAACTCCCCAGGAATGTAACCTTTAACCAATCAACATGGAATTTTATGGTCAATGCTAGGAAATTTACGGGTAGACCCCATACACTCTCCTAAGGAGCACAACCTTGCCTAAACAGAGTATTCCTTGCTAACAAATTCTTTTCTTCTTCTTTTTAATGCCCTCTCTTGCTTTAATTTTTGTTTATTTATTTTGAGAGAGAGAACAAGTTGGGTAAGGGCAGAGACAGAGAGGGGAGAGAGAGGGAGAGAATCTCAGCACAGAGCCCAGTGCGGGCTCGAACCCACGAACCATTAAGATCATGATCTGAGCCGAAACCAAGAGTCAGACACTTAACCAGCTAAGCCACCCAGGTGCGCCACCCTCCCCCTGCCTCTTGCCTTAAAAAACGTTTCCCTTATTTAGCTCAGTGGAGCTCCCCACTACTTTGCTACATGGGAATGCTGCCCAATTCATTAATCACTTAATAAAGACAATTAGATCTTAAAATTTACTCTGTTGAGTTTTGTTTTTTAACAAAGTGATCTGTTACCCGAAGAAAGAGAAAAGGATACTAGGCAAGCCCAAACCACATATGTGCTATAGTAAGAATTCTGAAAATTTTGGCGAAGACCTCTAAGAAAAGACTTCAAAGAGGATTTGTGGGGCATGCTTAAAATATAGTTATTCCATTACAGCAAGCACCAGTGCCACCTTATTAGTCCCTCTTCTTATAATTAATACAAACTTAATTTGCAATATTCATCTTCACTGCCACTTCTTACCGTTAATTGAAGGCTAACAGCATAATTTCTCCAAGGTTCAATCTCCAATTCATATTGTTGCAATTGCCATTTCTTCAATGGCAACTTCGCCTTGTGTATTAGCTATCTATTGCTGTGTAACAAATTACTGCAAAACATAGGAGCTCAAAACAACAAATAATACATGATAAGATAACAGATACCTCACAATTTCTGTGGATCAGGAATTCAGGAATCTTCGCTGGGTGAGGCTGGCTGAGTCTCTCATGAGGTTGCGATCATCTGAAGCCATTTTCCTAAAGGCTTGGCTAATGCTGGAGGCTAAGTGATTCTAAGCTAGCCGACCTGGCTATTGGCAAGAGACCGGAGTTACTTATTGGCTGTTGGCTGAAGTCCTCAGTTACTTGTCATGTGACTCCATAAGGTTTATTGTGCATATTTACAACATGGCCGCTGGCTTCCCCAAGGCCAAGTGAACCGAGCGAGAACAAGAATAAGGTTTTCATATAATAAAAAATAAAGGGGCGCCTGGGTGGCTCAGTCGGTTGGGCGGCCGACTTCGGCTCAGGTCACGAATTCACGGTCCGTGAGTTCGAGCCTCGCGTCGGGCTCTGGGCTGATGGCTCAGAGCCTGGAGCCTGCTTCCAATTCTGTGTCTCCCTCTCTCTCTGCCCCTCCCCCGTTCATGCTCTGTCTCTGTCTGTCTCAAAAATGAATAAAACGTTAAAAAAAAAAAATTAAAAAAAAAAATAAAAAAAAAAGAAAAAAGAAAAAAAAAACCAATAAGGAAGCCACAACACCTTTCTTTGGCTTCCTCTTGTCAGGATGCTTCCACCATATTCAATCCCTTAGAAGTCAGTTACTACCACAGCCACGTTCAAGGGGAGAGAAATTAGGCTACACTTTTTCAAGGGAGGAGTCTACCCTCTGACCACAAATTGTTTATATTCCTCCCACATACAAAACGTATCCCCTTCCTCCAAAGAACCCCCCCCAAGTCTCATCCTTTTAGAACATTTCCATGAAATTCAGAAGGTTGGCATCTAAATTAGTACTAAGCATGGATGAGGCTCCTAAATGTATTCGTAAATATCCTCAAGTACAGTTTCTCTGAATCTATAGACAAGAGAGTCTCTTAATCTAGAGACAAGTTATCTGTACCCCCACACATGTAAAATACGATGGTGGGACAGACTTAGAATAACCAACAGAGACGGTTCTGTTCAAAAGAGGGAAAATGAGAAGCACTGAGGGGTTTAGAGCAATTCCCAAAGCCCGCCAAGCAAATTTTGGAAGTTGCTTGATAAGGAGTCAAAGATTCAAAGTAATTCTCTATGACTCTTGACTCCAGTGTCTGGCTTTGGGTTCTGCCTTGAGTCATTTTTCCTTGTTCTTGGAAAGTAGTATGTGGTTGCACCTGAGTAGATTTCTTGTAGAAATTTGCAGGTCCAAAGACGTCATTTCATCTGTCACTTTTCCAACTGTTTCTCAGTTCAAACTGGTAGCATTTCTGCTGATACATTTGTGTTAAAAATAGTTAACTCTGGGGCACCTGGGTGGCTCAGTCGGTTGAGCATCCGACTTCGGGCCAGGTCATGATCTCGCGGTTTGTGCGTTCGAGCCTTATGTTGGGCTCTGTGCTGACAGCTGAGAGCCTGGAGCCTGCTTCAGATTCTGTGTCTCATTCTCTCTCTCTGCCCCTTCCCTGCTCATGCTCATGCTCTGTCTCTGACTCTCTCTCAAAATTAAATAAACATTAAAAAAAATTTTAATTGTTGATTCTCTGTGAATCTCACTGAGGTTCATGCCATTAGACAAAAGCTATATGCACCAAATCTTCAATATGTGCCTTTCGCTACTGTGGGCAGCTGCTGGGAACAGGATTCTTAGAAACCCTATTGTTTGAGAGGATCTGTCCGACAAAGTGTTAAAATATTTAAATGACCTTTTGTCTCATTGTCAGATACTCTGAGACACTACAATAGATCTTTCTGAGGTCTTAAGGGATTTTATATTCACAACCTAGATTTCATGTTTATTTTTTTAAGTCTATTTATTTATTTATTATTTTTTTAAATATGAAATTTACTGTCAAATTGGTTTCCATACAACACCCAGCGCTCATCCCAACAGGTGCCCTCCTCAGTGCCCATCACCCACTTTCCCCTCCCTCCCACCCCCCATCAACCCTCAGTTTATTCTCAGTTTTTAAGTCTCTTAAGGTTTGCCTTATTTTTTTTATTTTTTTTAATGTTTATTTATTTTTGAGAGAGAGAGACGTACACAGAGCGTGAGCAGGGGAGGGGTAGAGAGAGCGGGAGACACAGCATCTGAAGCAGGTTCCAGGCTCTGAGCTGTCAGCACAAAGCCTGATGTGGGGCTCGAACTCGTGCCACGAGATCATGACATGAGCCGAAGTTGGACGCTTAACCGACTGAGCCACCCAGGTGCCCCAGTCTATTTATTTATTTTGAGAGAAAGCATGTGAGAACACAAGTGGGGAGGGGCAGAGAGAGGTACAGAGAGAATCCCAAGCAGGCTCTGCACTGCCAGTGCAGAGCCCAACCCAGACGTTAACCGACTGAGTCACCCGGGCGCCCCTGGTTTCGTGTTTAGACCATGTTTTCCTGAGAGAACCTGGGATCCATCTCTGCCTGAAAGCCAAGTCTTCATTTTCCCTGGCTGCCTTGCCTAGAAAATGTGGTTTAAAATTGTTTAAAAAAAACCCAATTAAGCCTTGACTGCTTTATGTTTCGCACTCCTTCCTTCCTTTACCTTGCTCCTCTCATACTTTAGTATAGTGGAAAGATACACCTGGACGGCACCTTGAATATTCTAGCTGGAAATCTCCTTAGTTAGACCCCATATTCATTAGCAGGCGCATCTTCCACTCTCTGCATCACGGAAGGTCATCGTGATCTTTCTGCCAGTGTCACAAGGATCACATTTCCTCCAGTTTCCAGTAAGGTTTTCCTTGCTCTCCCGTAAGCGAGCCTCCTCTGGTCTACGTCCTTCCGCTAACGGTCTTTTCCAGGCCCATCATGCTTTCACAAACCCTGTCTCCAAAATCACTCCAGCTTCTGTCCACTGCCTGAGTCCAAAGTCACTCCCACATTTTAGGTGTTCGTCATGGCCACGCCTTACTTCCAGGGATCAAAGTGATTTTTTTTTTTTAATCTACTGTCATGTGAGAAATTAACAACACCTTAAAAGATGCATACAAATAAAATTTTGATAGATGGTGCCAAATTTCTCTCCAAAACAGGTGACAGTGTAGGAGACTGTTCATATCACAATACTATTCATCGTTTTCAACTTTATCAATGGTTTTAGTCTGTACTTCCTTTATTACTTGCAAGGTTGAAAAAAAAATGGCCATTTTGCATATTCTTGTAGTAAGAGCCGTTTCATATCCTTAGGGTTGTTTTCTTTCTTTAGTGATTTGTATGAGTGGTTGTTAAATTATAGATAATAATCTCTCCTGTATATTGCACACATCTTTTCCCATCCCTCCATTGTCTTTTTTTTTTTTTTTAAATTTTTTTTTCAACGTTTATTTATTTTTGGGACAGAGAGAGACAGAGCATGAACGGGGGAGGGGCAGAGAGAGAGGGAGACACAGAATCGGAAACAGGCTCCAGGCTCTGAGCCATCAGCCCAGAGCCTGACGCGGGGCTCGAACTCACGGACCGCGAGATCGTGACCTGGCTGAAGTCGGACGCTTAACCGACTGCGCCACCCAGGCGCCCCCCTCCATTGTCTTTTATCTCGTGTGCTATTTTGTCTTAAATTGGTTTTACCTTTTTTTTTTTTTTTTTTTTTTTGGTTTAATTTGTCAGTTTTCATTTTACGGCTTCAGAACTTGATCAGGATTCAAAGATGATAAAAATTCTCCTATTTTCTTCTAACGCTTTTATAGTTTTGTTTTTAAGGAGGTTACTACACTCCAGCTGATGTTTGTCTTTGTGCATAGTAAGGCTGTAGCTTTTTTTCCACCCAAATGGATAGTCAATTGTCAAAAGGCCATTTATTGAACAGGCCATTCTTTCTTCACGGATTTAAGATACTTCCTGTAATTTTAAAACAATTTGCACCAAGATGTGTTCATTCTGTTTGGGGGTCTCTGTTCTGTGGGCCTACGTATCTTTCCCTGTGCCAAGTGCTATGCTATTTAAATCATTGTATTATGCTATTATGCATGTATTATGTATTATGCTAAAGTATTATGCTATTTAAATCATTGTAATTTTGAGTGCCTGGGTGGCTCGGTCGGTTAAGTGTCCGACTTCGGCTCAGGTCATGATCTCACAGTTCGTGAGTTTGAGCCCCACATCAGGCTCTGTGCTGACAGCTCAGAGACTGGAGCCTGCTTTGGATTCTGTCTCCTTCTCTGCCCCTCCCCCACTCGTGCTCTGTCTCGCTCTCAAAAATAAATAAACCTTAAAAAAAAGTTTAAATCGCTGTAATTTTGAATTATGCTTTGATATCGTGAAGGGCATACATATACATTGTTCTTATTTCTAAGACTTCTGGGCATTTCTAATCATATTTCCTTCCACATAAACTTAAAGGCTTGATTGCCAAGGTTCAGGAAAGTTGTTGAATATAATTGGAATGGCACTGATTCTGTAGGTCAGTTGGGAGAGAACTGACATCACTGAGTCTTCCAGCTTGGAAATAATTTCTCTTTTTTTTTTAATTTTTTTTAACGTTTATTTATTTTTGAGACAGAGAGAAACAGAGCATGAACGGGGGAGGGTCAGAGAGAGGGAGACACAGAATCTGAAACAGGCCCCAGGCTCTGAGCTGTCAGCACAGAGCCCGACGCGGGGCTCGAACTCACGGACCGCGAGATCGTGACCTGAGCCGAAGTCGGACGTTTAACCGACGGAGCCACCCAGGCGCCCCGGAAATAATTTCTCTTAATTTATGAAGTTGTTTTATGCTTGTCTCCAGAGTCTCATAGACTACTTTTCATGGACTTTCTTATTTCTTAGGCATGATCCTAGGCCTTTCATTCTTTCATTGCTTATGTTAATAGAATCCCTCTCCCTCTCCACCCCTGTAATTTCTCCCCAGAAATGACAAAAGAATGAGGTAGATTGGCCTGGAAAGATTTTTCCACTGGCTGTTCATCCCACCAGCCTCACCCCTACCTCAACCGAGTGGAAACAGCTGCCAAAATCTTCTTTGTAAAATGTAAACGAAGTCATGTCACTTCCTTCCTCACCTCCTTCCTTCAGTGGCTTGTTTCCCACTGCCCCTAGAAGAAAATACAAGTTCCCTAACACGATGCACACGATGGCACAGAATCTGTCACCACCCAGGTCTCTGACCGCATCACTTCCTCCTTGGTATGGCCCTGTCCCGGGCACCCTGACCTTCAGTTACTTCAATCGCTGAGCTTTGGCCTCCCTCCCAGCCCGACCTAAGATGTTAGCAAAATGGGGAAGAGAAAGAGAACTGGTACAGCCTCTTGTTGTCCTGTGCTGAGCACGTTTTCATCTATCAACTGACAAAGAGACTCTCTTTGAACTTTGGTCGGGCCTTTTCGAGCCCCCTTCTTGCCTAGCAGAGCCCAGTTCTAGCAAGAATCCTGGTAAGTCCATTCATCAAGAATCCCCCCACACTTGATATCTCATCACCCGGGCCTCCTTCGACAAGAACCCTGCTAGGTTGGTTTAGCAAGAATCTCTACTACTCCTGATGTTTCCTTTTAGTAATTTTCCATCCAGTGATGCCCCCACCCCCAATTTTGCTTGTTGGCTATAAACCCATAAACCCATAGCTGTCTTTGTTGTATTCAGAGTTGATCCCAATCTCTCTTGGTAGTTTTGACACCTATCGCAATCGTCTTGAATAAAGTCTTCCTTACCATTTTAGCAAGTGTCATAATAATTCTTTCTTTAAAACAACTTATTTAGGGGCGCCTGGGTGGCGTGGTCGGTTAGGCGTCCAACTTCGGCTCAGGTCATGATCTCGCGGTCCGTGAGTCCGAGCCCCGCGTCGGGCTCTGTGCTGACAGCTCAGAGCCTGGAGCCTGTTTCAGATTCTATGTCTCCCTCTCTCTGACCCTCCCCCATTCAGGCTCTGTCTCTCTCTGTCTCAAAAATAACTAAACGTTAAAAAAAATAAAATAAATAAAACAACTTATTTAGATGATATTTGTGGATCAATTAGCCATGGGGAGTGAGGGGGGAAGAGGCATTCAGGAAATTTATAGTTCTAACTGAGGCTTGTGGGCGGACAATTTATTAGTCATTCAAGGCTTAGTTGTAGGGCACAGAATCCACTCCAGCTAGCTTTAGCAGAAATCAACTACAGGGTATCAGAGTACAGGATATTAACCGCAGGTACAGAGGCTCATAGAATCTTGTGAGAGCTGAATAACTTGACTCTTGGCCGAATTTCCTCCAGCAACTGCTCCTTTGTGACTAGAGAGCCAAATGCCTGATGGAGAAGACTTTACTACAGCTGTAATTCTAGAAGCCCTCCAGCTCAGCTCCAATCTTTACCAGTAAAAGGGATACCCCATGCACTGTCTCTGTCTCCACTTTAAAAAAAAAATTTTTTTTTAACATTTATTTATTTTTGAGTGACACAGAGAGAGAGACAGAGACAGAGAGAGAGCAAATGGGAGAGGGGCAGAAAGAGAGGGATCATACAGAATCCAAAGCAGGCTCCAGGCTCAGAGCTGTCAGCACAGAGCTTGACACGGGGCTCAAACCCACCAACTATGAGATCATGACCCGAGCCAAAGTCGGAGACTTCACTGACTGAGCCACCCAGGCCCCCCTGTCTTCACTTAACTCACTTCTGAGTTCAGCTCTCAAGGTACCACAGTGAATAGGCAGACACTAAAGAACGTGGAATCCCAGGGGTGCCTGGGTGGCTCAGTCGGTTGGGTGGCCGACTTCGGCTCAGGTCATGATCTTGCGGCCCATGAGTTCAAGCCCCGCGTCAGGCTCTGTGCTGACCGCTCAGAGCCTGGAGCCTGTTTCCGATTCTGTGTCTCCCTCTCTCTCTGACCCTCCCCCGTTCATGCTCTGTCTCTGTCTCAAAAATAAATAAACGTTAAAAAAAAAAATTAAAAAAAAAAACACAAAACATGGAATCCCAGAGCAAGGATAGTTTCTAGGCTGTGTAATACAGGTGTCCCCACTTTTTGAAAGTTCACATTTCGGACAACTTGCTGTTATGAGAGACCTACATTAGGACCTATTGTCACTAACAGAAAGAAATTCAAAGAGGATTTTCTCTTTTATGAAAAAAGGCGAAAAGCAAAAACAGCATTCGGCGTTTGTTTTGCAGCGAGCGTTTCATGGAGGCTGCGCTCACCCCCAGCAGCAGCGAGAATGGCGCCACCAAGCTCCTTCCCAGGGAACTACACTCAGCATCTCAGCATCTCAGCATCAAGCCCACATAGGGTTGACGTGTCTGTGAGGTCTGTGTTTTTTCTCGAAAGGTATCAGAAAAGCCAAGAGACGGGGTTTTTTTTGGGGGTCTGGGAATGCCCCCCAATTTTTCCATGTAAGTTAATGCTAATTGCTTCTTCACTTTACGCCATTTGGACTTAGGAAAGTTTTCATAGGAAGGCTCTACTTTCAGAGAGCAAGAAAAACCTCTGTAGGATGACATACTAGAAGGGGGTTGAAATGGATGGGTGCTGAGTGAGCAAATTTAGTGCCCTCAGAAAGGTGATACAATTAGTTGAGGACAGACAGCCCAGGACCTGGGCAGACAGGTGGGCAAAGCAGCCTAACTCCTGAAAAAGCATGAGTAGCCTGTGGCAAGGAGGAAGCTCCTGATATTGGATGGAGAGCTTCCCTCTGACCACATTTCTCTGCTCTCAAGGCATATCCATAAACAATCCTGAAATATTTGTGTATTCTGTCACTGCAGTCCTGAAAACGGAGGCTGAGCTCCATTTGGCATGCGAGTACGAAACTGGGCTCTTCCAGAAGGGCCCGAGGGTTTGAGTTAAATCTGCTCTGGCAACTGGCAAGTATTTCCTCCTGTTTCGCTAAGATGAGCTGTAGAAACAATCCCTCCCTCCCTTATCTATTAACAATGCCGCCTGATGGGAAACTAGGCTCACTCTCTCCTCCAACACTCCACCTTCGCCTTCCTCCACTGATGAGCAGTATTTACACAACTTGGCTGTTCATTTAATCTGTTCATGCAGACCGACTACCAAGATGCTAAACAAATAAACAAAATCCCAAATCCATCTGGAAACATTTGGTGACCAAAGGCTGCTGCAATGCCACAAAAGACCAAGATCCACAAGAAGGTAACAGAAGACTTCTAAAACCAGTTCTCCATATTGAGGGTAAAAGTCATGTTGGCAACCGCCTGTCTCCCACTCTTCCCCAAAACATCCCTGCTTTACCCTCCTCTCACCCTCCACAATTTGTCTTGCTATGTGAGACGTCACGATGCAGCAACCTGAACCGGGTGGGACTGGGAACTGTAATGGCAAAGGGGCTTAATTTGATGTATGTCAGTGAGTCAGGCAGACCGAGAGGACAGTCCTTTAGGTAAGAAGACTTGGCACTAGCTAAACAGGTGAACAGGTGCAGGCTCTCCTGGGAGGGCATTGCTGCTGGGTCTACACGTCCGCCTGCCCTGCCCTCCCACATGACGAGGTCTAGAGAGAGGTGGGACAGTTTGACTTCCTGGGGAGAGCCAAGTTCTTGGGGGTTGGAGGCTGGCATTCAGTCGTCTGTTGCTTCAGAGGCTGGGAGACCCCAAAAGAATCACCGAGAAAACGTGAGGTTGACACAGGGCGTGGAATGAGGGTTCACTTCTCACTGGGACTCGAAGGCAGCTGGAGCTCGCAGAAGTGGTGTGGGCAGTGTTGGCATGAAGCACTGTGTGGTGTGCTGTGTGAAGGACCAGAAAGCTCAGTCAGGAGCCTCCAGGAGGGCACTGAACAGGAACTGTTTCCTTTTGTTGAAGACGTGACTGTTAGATAAGGGAGCCATGGGCTGCCCTGGAGAGCTGCCCCATCTGAGCAGAGGGGCATGTAGCCTAAATGGCCCACAGGTATACCACAGGCAGGGAGGTGAGGAATGCATGGCCACCCCATCTGACGGGTTAACCTGTCACGAGGCCAGAGAGGGTTAGGGTGGGGGTATGCCCTGAGAACAAACATCGCATCCACTGCAACACCAGAAACAGATCAGATGGGAAACTCACAAGAGCAAACCGCACAGATCTCATCAGCCCTGAGTCCCAGGAGAGAGTCAGGGATGACCTACAGTAAAGGAGTGGCCACAACCTGGACTTTCGAAGGTGCTGGACTCCACGACAAGAAAATACTTCCCTAATATCCACCACGAACCCTCCCATCATGAACAGACAGAGTCTGAGAACCAGGAAGCAGCTCAAATATCTAGGGGTTCACAGCCTCATTGTGTACCAAGCTCATCTTGGGAGTTTAGGAATCTTTTTACAACTTTATTGAATATATAAGTGACATATAATATATATATGTAATTATATATAATTGTATATGTATATATATATAACTGACATTATAAACACACACACACACACACACACATACACACACTTTGTGCAATTTGGTAATTTTTATGTAACAGTGGAGCCATCACCACAATCAAGATAATGGACATATCTACCACCCCAAAATGTTTCCTCTGGCCCTTTTGCAACCCCTTCCTCCTGCCCTGTCCTCCCCACTCTGGCCCCCCTTCGCCTCATCTTCCATCCAAACAACTGATCAGCTTTCTATCACCATAGATTAGTTTGAATGGTCTAGGATTTTATAGAAATCATACCGTATGTTCTCTTCTTTGATCCTTTTTTTTTTAACTCAGCATAATTATTTTGAGATTCATGCATATTGCAGCATGTATCAGTGGTTGATTCCTATGTATTGCGGAGTCATACTCCATTGTATGGATATACCACAATTGGTTTTACCCTTCATTGGGTGGTAAACATGTAGGATTGTTTCTAGTCCTCTGGAGATTTGGCAGAAGTGAGGTCACATCTGGGTAGGATGAGTCTCATGGCCCTGGAGCACTTTGTTGAGGATGCTCTTGTGGCACTGTCACCCCTTCTTACAGCTGGCATTTTATCTTCAGTGTTTCTGTGCACCTCCTTAGCTCTTAAGGACAGCAATAAGATGCGTTCCCGAATTACATATCCCTATAGCACTACACAGGACAGTTTCTTGTTGACCTGGGGCCCCAGCCCATCACACTTCGCATCCCTTTCTGCGTTCCCATGTATTCTTCTCCCCAGTCCCTTATTTCCCTCATCTCCAGCCAAACTGAGGTATCTACTGTTCACCATTTTATGAGGCCTCGACCTTCCCCTTTGCCCTATTTATGCTCCAATGCCACTGTCTGCCCCGGAAGTCCTTCCCTCTCTTCTCTGCCAGCCTCCTTGGCCCCCTTCATCGCCCCCAACCCCCAACTCTGCTTATTAACATTCTGCAGTTAGTGGGGTGTCGCTCTAGGAAGAGGCAAACAGGTTGATATCACAGAATTGATGGCCCCGATGTGGACCTTATTAGATGTAAGAATTTAATATATGCTGTCAAGAAGGTATCACAGATTAAGGCAGAAAAGGATTGTCAATAAATGGTATAGGAATAATTGATAAGCTTGGAGGAAAAATCAATTCAGGTCTTTAATCTCAGCCTTCCCAAAATCAATTCCAGATGTATTGATGAAGTTAGTTTTAAAAACCTAGAAAAAATTGAGGGGTGCCTGGGTGACTCAGTCGGTTCAGCATCCGACTTCAGCTCAGGTCATGATCTCATGGTTCGTGGGTTTGAGCCCCATGCCGGGCTCTGTGCTGACAGCTCAGAGCCTGAAGCCTGCTTTGGATTCTGTGTCTCCCTCTCTTTCTACCTCTTCCCCGCTTTGCTCTGTCTCTTTGCCTCAAAAATAAATAAACATTAAAAAACATTAAAAAAATAAAAGCTTAGGAGAAATTAAGAGTGAATATTGATTAAATCTTTGGAGAGGGAGGACTGTCTCCTTTTTAGCTTAGATTTGGGTGATGCTCATAAAGGAAGCAAATCAGTAGTTTTAAAAAAAACGTATTAAACTTTTGCATGTCAGAAAAGTAATCCAAAACAAAAGGTGCTCTTTGAACTTTAAAAAACATTGTGGCAAATACAGCCACTAATGGCATCATGCAGAGCAATAAACATTCTAAAGAAAAATTGCCAGAGGCCATGTGTCCAAATAAGGAAACGCACTCAGTTACTGAACATATGGACAAATGTTCAACCTTATTTGCTGCACTCAAAAATGTGTACAATTAAAAAAAGAATGAGATGAGACTCAATCCTTTATAGATTAAATTACTCAAGATTGAAGATAATTAGAATACTTAATGAATTACAGTTTAGTTACCTCTGCCTGATCCTGACTTTTGTGTGCATGTGTCCCTACGGGTGCTCTGCTCACAGCAAGAGGCTCCTGGGGCCTAAGAGCTATCGTTTTTGTTTTTTTTTTAATTTTTTTTCTTACATTTATTTATTTTTTGAGAGACAGAGAGACAGAGCACAAGTTGTGGAGGGGTAGAGAGAGAAGGACACACAGACTCCGAAGCAGGCTCCAGGCTCCGAGCTGTCAGCACAGAACCTGACACAGGGCTCGAACTCACAAACCATGTGATCACGACCTGAGCCAAAGTCAGACGCCCAACCAGTGGAGCCACCCAGGCGCCCCAGAGCTATCGTTTTAAAAGCCCTGCTTTTATCAGAATCTTTACACACAGTCTCTGAAATCCTTATGACAAGGTACAGAAATTTAGGCTCATTTTACAGATGAGGAAGTTTGAGGCGTGGGATTTGAACTCCATTTGGCCCAACCACACGTTCTCGGTCTCTGGTCTCTTCCCACTGGGGTAGGCTGCCTCTCTGAAATGCTCTTAGCCGCTAGGAGCGCCTGGCTGGCTCAAACTTAAAAAAGAAAAGAAAGAAACGCTCTTAGTTGGTGACGAAAGTGGCAGCCTCTGCTGCTGAAGCCTGAATCTGGAAGAGCTGCGTCCCTCCCCCCACAACCCGCAATCTAGAAGGAAGTTGAGTAAGAAGTTATAAAGGAGTTGTAAAGAAGAAAACAGAATGAGGACTGAGAAGTGCCAAGCAGAATTCAAAATCAAAGAACAAAGTGTGCAAAAGAGGAAAAACAAGAGTAGCTCCTGGAAGAGACACGTTGCAGCCGCTCTTGAGACCACTTGCCGCCCCGCCCCCGCCCCCCGTAACTGATCCCTGTCGCCATGAGGTAACCCTGCCTGTGCCGGGTCGGCCTCCAAGGGGATCACAGTCAAGACGTTTTATGGCTGGATATCAAAGCGCCAGGCTCCGCCCCTTTGTGGGGCAATAGGACAGGATTCTGTCCTTTGAGAACCTTTGTCCCTTCTCATTCTGCCCTTTGTGGATAGCGGACGTCAAATAACTGGGGATAATTTAGCTTAATATGATCCAGTATATAACAGTGTGATGCATGTGGAAACAGTTAGCATTTGAGGGCCCCTAATCAGAAAGCCACACCTTAGGGATGATAAGTGAGTCCCCGAAGTACCCTAATCAGGAAGATATACCCCAGAACTACTACAGATTTGAATATTGTTGTTTGAAATGTAATGAGAGAATGCTTGTTGACTAGCATAAGGAACAATTGGAATGATTTCCCACTGGTGACATACAGAATGAAAGCTGTGGCTGACTAGAAAGACTATACTCGCCCTAGTGCCCTCACCTGAGAATCCAGCAAGCCCAGTCCCAAAGCTCTGAAGCAGCACTTGACTCCCAGATGTTGACGTGCCCCTGTGTTCTGCCTGGTCCCCAAGGCCTGTTTCCTGACCCAATTAGAAATTTGGCTAATCCTGATGTAAAAATATTTATTGTTCCTCCTTGGAGAGAACCTCTCAAGCAAACAGCTAGTTGGAACGCCTGAAGAGAGATGGGACCTTTCCCCAACTCACCAGAATGGACCGTCTGATCATTTTTATGCCAGTAGGTCAATAAACACTGGCACATGTAGCAGAATTTGGTCTCAGCCTCCCTTTCATTGTCATCAAACACACGGTAGCAAAGTTGTCCAGGAGAGGATACACAGACCTCACTGTATGTCATACCAGAGGCTACCAGCATTTACAAGAATAACAAAAACAACAAATAAATTGCCTAACACTTGCTTGTAGACACATTGACAGAGATCGGTCTGCAATGTGGCCCTTTTAGCCTGAGAACACATCTGTGAGATGCCTGACAGCCTTTTCCTACCTGAGGACGAAACAAAGGCAGGGATGCTAACTTGAGAGAGGGGAAGCTAAAAAAGATTCCACTCCCCCTTCAAAATCCTACTTTGATTGACAGGTAGGGCCAGCTCCACACATGCTCCAGGGCTTGTGCTCTGCAAGCCTTGTATGTTTTGTGTGTGTGTGTGTGTGTGGTGTGTGTGTGTGTGTGTGTGTGTGTGTAAGGATGGGGACTTGTTGGTAAAAAAGACAGGGGAAGTGACACCCGCTCCTGGTGAACCTGATCCCGTTGTCTTTAGGAGGACAAGACTTCCAACTGGTCTGAGTGAGACTTTTGCTGCATGTAGACAATGAGAACCAGGCCTCTGATCACAGCCAACCTGGGCCATTTTCATTGTCACTGTCAACTTGACCTACTATTATGGAAATTGCTGCAATTACATGCATACATTTGCATGTGAAATGACAACTAAGTGCTTGCCTAAGAGGCATTTTTTTTTTTTTTTTTGCAAATGAAGCTGGGTGTTCTTAAAATAGGGTATTTTGCCCTTTGTTGGGATTTTTTGTGACCAGATGAGATGACAGCCCTCCTCAAGCACTGCCCTGTAGCATGTCATAAATTACTTGTCCCTGAAATGCTTCCTATGGCTTGCAGACGAGCCCCCTGAAATAAATGGGCTTCAATCACTAGCTTCAACAATTCTCCTGTCTCCAAGTAATAAAACATCTGGAAAATTGGGCTAAATGGATAAAACAGTTCTCTGTAATAAGTATCTGGCATCCTTACAACTCTGTATAATGCATTTTTTTTATGACCAGATGTTGTACTTCTATGTTATAAAGAACAGAGGCATGTTTAGTCATGCTTTTTATTACATTTAAAATGCAAGGTATATGTTCATAGCTCCCTGGAGAAATGCTATCCCATTGATTGGGAATTGTTGATGTGTTGGTTTACAAACTTGAAAAGTAAGTGAGTGGCTCAGAAAATTGCGGGTATAACTTAAACAGTCATTAAACTGGACACTCACAGGGAGCTGGCTGAAGAAGAAGAATTCGGCCTATAAATTTCCCTTCACTCCTAGTGGATTTGTTCCACAGGGTCTTTGATCACGCAGCCGTTTATGTTCTTATGTGTCTTCTGCAATATTTACAGCTTTATGAAGAAATGATTTCATCAAACTTGCTATGCACCCTTCCCAATTTCTCATTAAGCAAGCTTAGCTGGGAACCCACCTGCGTAGTCTCGATTTTATAGTCCTTTGTGGGGTTCCAACAAGATGTTTTAAACATGTGTATGTATGGTGGGGGAGGGGGATGGTTCTCCCGGAACCGGAACCGGCACCACCAAACACATGCACGTTGCTTATTTAGGTTAGGAAGTCTGCAAAACACAGAAAATCACGAGACGAAAATTGAAAAATTGTAACTATATCTAGTTGTTACCACTCACCATTCATATACGTGTTTTTCTTTTTTTACTTTGTTTTAATGTTTATTTATTTATTTATTTATTTTTTGAGAGAGAGAGAGAGAACATGAGCAGGAGAGGGGCAGAGAGAGAGAGAGGGAGACACAGAATCCGAAGCAGGCTCCACGCTCTGAGCTGTCAGCACAGAGCCGGACACGGGGCTCGAACTCACAAACAACGGTGAACGTGACCTGAGCCGAAGGTGGACACCCAACCGACTACGCCACCCAGGCGCCCCTAACGTATGTTTCTTTTTATAAGATTATAATCACGCTCTCTATGCTGTTTTGTCACTTCACACACCAGGAACCTTTTTTCTTTAATTAAGTATCCTTTTAAAATAGGAGTCTGGAAGGCTAGACCATTTTTACTGAACTAGTTCCTTCCCGGGCACTTAAATTTTTCAGAGATCTTCACTACCAGAAATAATCTATGACAGATATCTTCATGCAAAAATGTTTTTATAGCTCTCTGAATCTTTCTGGGAAGTAGAGTTACTGGAGTAAAGTGTATGAGCTTTTATCTTTAAGACTTTATTTCAATATGTGCTGTCCCAACTGTTCCGCAGAAAGTGCTCAGGGGTGTAGCTCCCGTCTGCCCCTAATGGAATGCGAGCATTCTGTTAGCACGCACGGGTGTCCTCACATTAGTGACGCTCCTGCAGTGACGATGGTAATCTCTGTCTGCTCTTTGAGTTGCCGGTGTTTTCCTGGTTTGATACTTGCCTTTTTTTTTTTTTTTTTTTTTTAAATTTTTTCCCCAACATTTATTTATTTTTGGGACAGAGAGAGACAGAGCATGAACGGGGGAGGGGCAGAGAGAGAGGGAGACACAGAATCGGAAACAGGATCCAGGCTCTGAGCCATCAGCCCAGAGCCTGACGCGGGGCTCAAACTCACGGACCGCGAGATCGTGACCTGGCTGAAGTCGGACGCTTAACCGACTGCGCCACCCAGGCGCCCCTGATACTTGCCTTTTAACTTGGATGATGAGCTGGAACATTTTATTTGTTTTGTCAGGTCTTCTTCCCTCTCCCCCCTCCTGTTTAGAGGCTTTCAATTTTTCCCTCAATCTTTTCCTTTATGGAGTCTTCCTTCTTTGTCTTTGAGGCTTTGCCACCTTGAAATCAGATTCCAGATTTAGGCTTTTCTTAAATGCGTATTTTTGAGTTCTTTAATGGTTTCATTTAAAAAATATTTTTATAACATTTATTTATTTTTTGAGAGACAGAGACAGAGCATGAGCAGGGGAGGGGCAGACACACACACACACACACACACACACACACACAGATCCTGAACTCAGCTCCAGGCTCTGAGCTGTCAGCACAGAGCCTGATGCGGGGCTCGAACTCACCAACTGCGAGATCATGACCTGAGCCAGAGTCGGATGCTTAACAGACTGAGCCACCCAGGCGCCCCAATGGTTTCATTTCTATACTGAACACAAATATAACCAGAACAGATTTTGGCCTGTTGCCTGAAGGACGGAACCTAATTTATTCTTTGCCACATGGTCAACAACTTGTATCAGCATCATTTCTTCAGCACTCCTTTGTAAAAGAATCCATCTTTAAAAAGCAGAGGTTGTGTTCTTTCTCTATCTGGATCTTTTAGAAATGGGCTTGCTCTCACAGATAATTTACTGATATTTGTTTTCCCCTGTCAATGTGTCTCACCTGAGAGTGGAATTTATCTGTTGTCCCTCGTGGTAAACCACCCCCACTCCTGACTTTGAAACCCTTGACTTCCAACAGGTTTTCCTTGGACGTGAGTCTTCTCAATTTTGCTTCTAGCTTGCCCAGTAAGTTCCAACACAAAATATCTCTGTGCTGTGAGCATCTAAAGTCTTAAGCCTAAGAGAAGTCGGCACACAATCAGAAACAGGTCATTATTTTATTTTTTTTAATTTTTAAATATTTATTTATTTTAGAGAGAGAGAGAGAGAGAGACATAGACAGTGAGTGGGGGAGGAGCAGAGAGAGAGACACACACACAGAATCTGAAGCAGGCTCCAGGCTCTGAGCTGTCAGCACAGAGCCCAACGCGGGGCTTGAAGTCACCAACCACTCATGAACCTCGAAGTGGTCACCTGAGTCGAAGTCGGCTGCTTAACCGACCGAGCCACCCAGGGGCCCCCATTTCATTTTAAAAAATTTTTATTTACTTATGTTACTTTCTGAGGGAGAGGGAGCAGGGGAAGGGCAGAGAGAAGGAGAGAGAGAATCCCAAGCAGGCTCCATGCCTGGAGCCCCATGCGGGGCTCAATCCCACAACCCTGGGATCATGACCTGAGCCAAAATCAAGACTGGGATGCCTAACTGACTGAGCCACTCCGGCCCCCGGAACCAGGTCACCATTTTAGTTGAACAGTTGATTCTAAGGGTGCAACAGACACCCATGTGAGTCTGTGGGCCTCCCTTCACTCATTTGTAAAGTGGCAGAGAAGTAATGAACTTGGAACGTGTCCTTTTAACAGCACTTGTTTTGTTAGATATTACAGGTAAGACTGAGGAGTTAAAAGAACCCAAAACAACTACGGTGGTGGTGGGGATGGGCGATTACTTAAGCAGGCCTCAAAAACCCTGCACTGGATTCCCCCCCAACTTAACCCTTTTAATGACGGTGTAGCCTTGGGGAAATAGTTTAACTTCTGCCAGCATTTTTTTTTCCCCTTCGCAGTAAAATGAGGGTTGCCTCTGACCTAGGACCAAATCTTCATAACAGATGAAATAGAGCTGGTGAATAAATTGCTGAAGAGACACACCAACCTGAGGGGTGATCAAAGATATGCAGATTAACCTCATAATGAGATATGGTGTTTCACCAATAAATAAATATTTTTAAAACGCCCACTCAGTGCTGGTGAGTGGGGAATTGGGGAGTGCAGATTGGTATGAGGCTTGGAGAGGCACTTTGGCAGTCGAGCACCTTAAACATTCATTTCTTTTTTTTTTTTTTTTTTTTAATTTTTTTTTCAACGTTTATTTATTTTGGGACAGAGAGAGACAGAGCATGAACGGGGGAGGGGTAGAGAGAGAGGGAGACACAGAATCGGAAACAGGCTCCAGGCTCTGAGCCATCAGCCCAGAGCCTGACTCGGGGCTCGAACTCCCGGACCGCGAGATCGTGACCCGGCTGAAGTCGGACGCTTAACCAGCTGTGCCACCCAGGCGCCCCTTAAACATTCATTTCTTTTGGAGAACCAGGTCCGTCTCTGATCGCTGAGCCTGAAAAAGTTTGCCATAGTTTTAGACAAAGATTTGTACAGACGGAGGTCCATGAAAGAATGAATGACAGGAGGAAAGACTCAATAGTAGGAAGAGTGGTTAGCCTGGTAGATTCTATAATGGCAAAGTTGTTTTAGATTTTTGTGTGCCCGACACGGGCAGGGTGATCCAAAACAAAATGGGCAAAGTATTTCATTACTGGCAGTAATGAAGCAAATTATAGTGTGCAGTTGTGAAAAAAATGACACTAAGAGGAAAAACATCCTGAAATAATATGCACGTTACGTTGGGTGAAAAAAAAAAAGCAGAAAATAAAATGGTCTAACCACTATTACACCCAAGCGAAACTAACGTGCAGGGTGCGAAGACAAAGAAAACCTTATGAGAATGTAAGGTGCACAATGTATGGCATGGGGACCATAGTTAATAATACTCTACTGCATACCGGAAAGTGGCTAAGAGTAGACCTTAAAAGTGTGCATCACAAGAAAAAAACTGTGTAACTATGTGTGGTGACTAGACTTACCATGGTGACCATTATGCAACATATACAAACACCAAATCCTGCTGTATTCTGGAAACTACCATAATGTTGTATGTCAACTGTGTTTCAACTTAAAGGATTATTTTTAAAAAAAACCTTAAAATCATGGTGGTTTTCTTTGGAGTGTGGAGGGTTTTTTTTCTTTTTTCCACTCTTCTGTATTTTCCAATTTTCTGCAACGAGCACATACAAATTTTACAATCAGCTGGAAACAAACCTATTTTTCAAGTGAAGATTGGCTCTTTGAACAAAAACATACGATTTTGAAAGTAACATCAATTCTTTTCACAAAGACAGCGCTGCCATGAGGATTAAATAGAGTGGTCATGAGGGCAAGCATGTTGTGGACGTGTTTTGCGAAGGATGAAGCACTTTGCACGCATGAAGGGTGTTCTGATTACACACGGACACACTGCTAAAGAATTCTGATGAGTTCAAATCCCGAAGCATAGGCTCATGTCATGAAGAAACCCTGCACTACGCAAAATGAACTCTCCATCCAGAATGTGCACGATCTTCCAGTTTGTTTTGTAGGTTTGGATTTTTTTATGTGTTGGATTTCCTTTAGGTAGAACTCCATTTCAAAATTCGGAACTAAAAGAGGCAAGACTTCTTTTTTTTTTTTTTTAAATTTTTTTTCAATGTTTTTTTATTTATTTTTGGGACAGAGAGAGACAGAGCATGAACGGGGGAGGGGCAGAGAGAGGGGGGGACACAGAATCGGAAACAGGCTCCAGGCTCTGAGCCATCAGCCCAGAGCCCGACGCGGGGCTCGAACCCACGGACCGCGAGATCGTGACCTGGCTGAAGTCGGACGCTTAACCGACTGCGCCACCCAGGCGCCCCAGAGGCAAGACTTCTTGAGGTAGCAGAAGACCTGACTGGTTTGTCTAGCACGGGCTCCTTTCCCCCCCCCCCCCCCCCCCCCCCCCCCCCGGCTTTGCTTTTCCACCTCTTGGCCTCCTAGTGATTTTCTCCTATTCCCATGCAGAGGATAACTCTCGGGGTCAACGACTGTGGACTTCAATTTGTATTCAGCTTCCATAATGCTCTGGGAATCTAATGAGTGCCTGTTACAAGTGCAATTGGCCTGTGCAAAAGCTCTGGGCTTGTCATGCTGGGAGCCAGGGAGGGGACCAATTGCTGCACGATGCCCTCACCAACACCAACAGACACGGCTCCCTGTGGTTCAGCCTGCTGCAGTCTGGCCTGAAGGGCGGATAGGCCGAGCAGAAATGGATTTCTTGCCACCATTCTCTCTCTTCTCTCTCTGCCAGAGGGATGCCGGGTGTGCCCAGGTTCCAGCTCCCACATTCTTACTTTCTTTTTTTTTTTTTATTAGTTTTTTAAATGTTTATTTATTTTTGAGAGAGATAGACAGAGCGTGAGCAGGGGAGGGGCAGAGAGAGAGGGAGACACAGAATCTGAAACAGGCTCCAGGCTCTGAGCTGTCAGCACAGAGCCGGACACGGGGCTCGAACTCACGGACCGCGAGATCAGGACCTGAGTTGAAGTCAGACACTTAACGGACTGAGCCACCCAGGTGCCCCTCTTACTTTCTTGAGTTGCCCCTTTTCTTCTAGTCAATGTCTTGTCTGTCTTACTCTCGCCATAATTGCTTCTCTTGCCTGGTTCAGCTCTCAAATGCAGTTTATGGAGCAGGAGGATCAGAGGCTCTTTGATGGGATGCATGAGTTCTAAGGCAATCTTTTTTTCAAGCAGGCTTCATGCCCAGCACAGAGTCCAATGCAGGGCTTGAACTCACAACCCTGAGTTGAGATTGAGAGTTGCACATTTAACTGACTGACCCCTCCAGGTGCCCTCTAAGACAATTAAAAAAATTACTGAGATTTCTCTAGTGATAATCTAAAATATGATTTTACCAGTTATAAAGGTAATAATCCAAAATTGAAAGACATTTTCTTTTTTTGATTATCAAAAAAAGTTTTTTTGTTTAATGTTTACTTATTTTTGAGAGAGAGAGAGAGAGTGTGAATGAGCAGGGGAGAGGCAAAGAGAGAGAGGGAGACACAGAAGCCAAAGCAGGCTCCAGGCTCTGAGCTGTCAGCACAGAGCCCGACGCGGGGCTTGAACCCACGAACTGCGAGATCATGACCTGAGCTGAAGTTGGACGCTTAACCGACTGAGCCACCCAAGTGCCCCGAAGGACATTGCTTAGCATAAGACCTTTGTATTGGGGCTGCTGCTAGGAAGACAGACATGCTAGGGATGGCTTCAGCAAGAAAGTTCTCATTTTCCTTACCTACCGACATGCCTGGCAGTGGGCAGCTGCTGGCTCAGTTCAGTGGTTTAATGACGTCACGGCTGTTGTCACTGTGATTCTCCTGCCTTGCCCCTCAGAGCTGCAAGTCGGTTGCTGCAGCTTCAGGCATCGTGATCTGCGATGGAGGCTGGATGAAGAGGGAAAGGGGAGGCATAAGCCTCACGGATCTCTTTTAACGGACAAGCAAAACATTTTCCGGAAACCTCCCAGCCGGCTTCCTTTTACTCAGGGGCACCAATCGAGTCACACAGCTCCCCTGGCCAAGAGGGAAGCCTCGAGATCCGCTCCTTGATAAAAGGGATGGGGTTGCTACAATCGGCTTAGACGAATCACTATTCGAGACTTGGGGCTGCACCCGGCGTTGAGGGTCAGATCAAGGTTTGAGGTGGCTGTTGGGCATGCGGCGTGGGCCATGCAGCACACGTGCCCTTCCCTCTGGCCTCCTTCCCCTTTGTTCCCTTGTCTCCTCGCCTTTGGCTTCTTGCTCTGTTACCGTGGTGACTTCCTCCTGCCTTTGGGCTCCTCCCCGCCTCCTCCACTCCATCCACTCTGTCCAGTTATGGACAGAGTATCGCCCGTCAGTCCCCAGTCCTTCACCATCGGGGTGGGAAAGGTCATTACATCGAAGTTAAGAGCCCCTTTGACTTCAGAGCTCTGATACAAAATCCCAGGTATTTATCACACTTTCAAGGTGGGAATTCTATTTGTCGTCATCAAAGTGCAACTTCCCGGGTTGAGGAAGAACACGCGTGCTCGGCTGATAGCAAAGCAATGTTAGTTTCTGCTCAAGGACCTGAGAGTCAAGTGTAGCTAACTGAAAAGTTAAGAGAGAAGGGATTTAGCACAGCTCTTGGTTCCCCATCCACCCCCTGCCCCCCAGAGGAATGAGCTGGGCTTGTTCCCTAGCTCTCCATGCTTCCACACCTTCTCTAGGACATCCCACTTTGTTCACATCTACTAAGTGCCTCTGCGTCTTTCCTTACACCTCCTTTACCCCTCCCTGCTGTCTGGGACTTATCTTTCACCTTGTGATCCCTTCAAGGTCAGGATTGCCTGTGGCTCCCCTTCATCATTTCTGCACTTTTCCTGAGGCAGACAAGCTCCCGTTTCCTCCTGGTTCAGCGCCTTCACCTGCTGCTTCCAGGTTATCATGGGCTTTCTAGTGTGTTCTAAGGTTAATATGTCTTGACCCTGACCATGGGCTATGAGGCAGCGAGGGGTCGGGCCCTGCATGTTTTTTTCTCAGTTTGGCTGTGAGCATTGTGAGGCCTCAGGCAGGTGACTTCATTACGCTGCAAAATTCATACTATGCTGGGACATTATTTTCAAATTCAACATTTTTAAAGTCTCTTGGGACTTAGTGACACAAATATTACATAAGTACCAATGACATGTTGTTCCCCTGTTTGGAAAGTCTGTTTCCTCTATGAAAGCTTTTAAATGTAAAGAAATGTGAAAATAAAAGATAAAGTGACATGGAGGAAGGAGCATACATACGGTATTGGACTGAAACACCTCAGATCCATGGCCCCCGTCTCCTCGTGCTTTGGGGACGTCACCAGTATCACCAGACTGTGAGGTTTGAAGGCACGGTCCCCAAGCCGCCCTCACTTCTGACACCAAGTCCAAGGTTGTGGGAAGGCAGTTTATAAAACCCTGTTTTGATAATTCACTAGAAGGAAGACTTATAGAAGCCGCTGGAAGCTATTGTGCCCACAGTTATGCTACATCACAGGACAAGGATACAGACTGAAATCAACCAAAGGAAGAGAATATAGAGCAGGTGGGGGAGGGTGCCAGGGCAAAGCTTCCGACCACCCTGGCATCACCGTGTGACAGACACATGGGACATCACCCATCAGGGACGCTCACCTGAGCTGTGGTGTTCAGAAGACGTTGGGGCTCTTTTTACCTTGGCATGATTGACTTTCCAGGGATTGATCTCAGCCTCCAGCCAAAGGCCCCCACCTAAATCACATGGTTGGTCTTTCTGGCATGGCCAGCTCTCACCCTGAAACTGTCAGGTGTGGCTAACCCCACCCTAAGATCTGGTGTATCCAGACCTTGCCCTAAACAGACACTTCTAAAATGTCTTTTTTTGTTTTTTTAGTTTATTTATTTGTTTTGAGAAAGAGACAGCGTGTGCAGGAGGGGCAGAGAGAGAGGGAGAGAGAGAATTCCAAGCAGGCTCTGTATGGTCAGTGCGAGGAGCCTGATGTTGGGGCTCAAACTCATGAACCGTGAGATCGTGACCTGAGCCGAAATCAAGAGTCAGACACTTAACCAACTGAGCCACCCAGGAGCCCTTCCTTTCTATCAGGAATGACACAGATTACATCCCAGGAGCCGAGCTCAAGGGCCAGGACTCTTTCTGGGCAAAGGCTTCGCTGTGCAGGATGCTTTGCTTCTGATTCACTATGGACCTCTCGTGTGCCTCCAGGTAAGTGCAAAGTGAGAAAGGCATCTGGCACCATTTGGAGGCAGCAATTTGTTAGCGGGTGCTGGTGTTCAATCCCCACCCCTTTGGGGCCCGTTTTCTTTCTCACCAGAAATGCCCTCTCGATGCTGGGAGACACAGGTACCAAAGGTCTCAGGCTGCCACTTCCCACAGCTCAGACCTCAGAGATGCCGGAGAGGCAGGGCCCCTGGAATCTTCCCTGTTTCAAGATGCCAACGCCCTGGGGGCTCACAGACAGCTGACGCTTTTGAAAGTTACTGACCTTCCATCAGCCTAGGTCAGAGTCTGTGATTCAGCTCTGTTAGTGGATTCAGCTGGAGCTGGAGACTGGGCAGGAAAACCTGGCCCTTACATGCTAACAATAAGAGAGGTAAGCTGAGGTAAGAGAGGTAAGACACAACATGTGACATGCAGACCCAATAGCAAATCAGCCAAGGAGCAGACAGGACGCGGAGGCTCGTTTGAAAACATGAGACTGCCAATGATCAGTGTCAAGTTTCGCAAGGAAAATACATTCTTCACTCAGTGAAGGATTTATTAGCCTTCTAATAAAATTTTGAAGAACAAGTGCTATCTATTTAACAACTATTTATTGAGGATTTACCAGGTGTCATGCAACATTCTAGGTGCGAAGGTTTTAGCAGAGAGCGCAACTGACAAACTCCCTCTCCTCACAGTAGGAGGCGGTGAGAAGTAAGCTGAAGGAAAATTAAGCAGGAGGAAGGGATGGAGAGGGAAAGGACCTTGTTGTCTCAGGCCAGGAGCTCAGGGACAGCCTCACTTATCAGGAGACATCTGAGCAGGGATGTGAATGAAGGGAGGGTCCTGGTCATGTGATATCTACGGAAAAGTTTTCTAGGCAGGTCCATAAGTGCAAAGGTCCTGAGGTTGGGGAACGCTTGGTGTGGAATGGGGATGAATGAGGCAGCCAGTGTGGCTGGAGTAAAGATGAAAGTAGATAAACAGGGGCGCCTGGGTGGCGCGGTCGGTTAAGCGTCCGACTTCAGCCAGGTCACGATCTCGCGGTCCGTGAGTTCGAGCCCCGCGTCGGGCTCTGGGCTGATGGCTCAGAGCCTGGAGCCTGTTTCCGATTCTGTGTCTCCCTCTCTCTCTGCCCCTCCCCCGTTCATGCTCTGTATCTCTTTGTCCCCCAAAAAATAAACGTTGAAAAAAAAATTAAAAAAAAAAAAGAAAGTAGATAAACAGCACCTTGTGGTTGTAGAAAGGGGGTGGAAGCCACTAGAGGATGTCAGCTCTAAGTTTATGTGACGGGGACAACAGAAGATTGTGTATGCACACACACACCCACCTCACCGTCCTTAGTCAGGGAGGATCTGACAGCTTCCTGCTTCCATCATGATCTTGACCAGGGGGGTAACTGTGGAAGAGTCTTGGACACAGCTGAGAGGCTAAACTGATTTCATACTGGAAAGGAGTTGGAGTGACCACGGGAAGGAATGATCTCTGGAAGTCACTACGGGTGCGGTGGCCAGTGAAGGGGCAGCAAGGGGGCAGGGAGAAGGTACTGAGAGCAGTCTTTTGGGGAAGAACAATTTTAAGGGGAGCAGCTACTGAGATAAAGGAAATGAAAAATTTTAGAATATTCTGTGTGTCATCCAGTATGGTTCCCTGTTTGCTGCCTCTCCAAGAGATTTCGCACATTAAGCTGCAAGGCTTTTTGGAGCTGGGTTTGTGTTTCTTTTGAATGCAACACGCTGCTGAGACCAGCTCCAAGGTGGCCCAGGTTTCATTTCTATCCATAGTGCCCAGGAAGTGATAGATGAACTAGCTGTCTTATAGCCTTTTCTAGCCAGCTCTAAATATTTTCTTTTTCTTTGAACGATTAAAAAAAAACCCCTCTGTTTCACTTTAGAATATTTATGCAATTGCCATTATGCAACAGGTAACCTCATTTCGAGTCTCAGATTTTCTGTCACCAGCCATGTTATCTCACTCAGGTCGGTCACCTGACCTTTTTAAACTCCAGGAGTCTTATCTGTAACTGGAGATAATCCTTAAAAAATTTCTACACAGAGGGGCGCCTGGGTGGCACAGTCGGTTAAGCGTCCGACTTCAGCCAGGTCACGATCTCACGGTCCGTGAGTTCGAGCCCCGCGTCAGGCTCTGGGCTGATGGCTCAGAGCCTGGAGCCTGTTTCCAATTCTGTGTCTCCCTCTCTCTGCCCCTCCCCCGTTCATGCTGTGTCTTGTGTCTCTCTCTGTCCCAAAAATAAAATAAACGTTGAAAAAAAAAAAATTAAAAAAAAAATTTCTACACAGAATCTCAAGAATGAAATGATACTCCGCACGTAAGAAAGAATGCAAACGACAGTGTTTTAACTGATTATTGTTTTTAAATTACCATTTGGATACTAACACGTGCTCATGAAATATATGTGCAATAAATTTAACAATTAAAAGAAACGTATACAATGTCAACTTAGTTGGGCATAAATATCACAAATGTAGATTCATTTGACCAGAAGAGACACAATGTGTGCCTCAGAGTGCAGTCAATTATATCGAATTGCTGGAATCTCTTTCTTAGCCTACATGAGTCAAGAAAGATATATGAAATGTTGCTTCTCTTTTATTTTTCAGAGTATGCAATCCTGAGAATAAATTTCCCTTATTAATAATAAAAATAAATTCTCCCAAACTATAACTTGTGTCAGAAGTCACGTGATGATTACTGAAATTATAACTCAGAAATAAACACCAGCTATATATATAAATATAAGTATATACATATATATATATGTACACACACACATATATGAGAACAACCTATTATGTAGAATTTCTGGAAAATAACACCGAAAACAGCAAGAATAATCATTTGTACAAGACTGGCTTTGCTGTGAAAAGGAGATTTGGCTCCTTTAAAAAAAGTAAACTCTGGGGTGCTGGGTGGCTCAGTCGGTTAAGCATCCGACTTCGGCTCAGGTCATGATCTCACAGTCTGTGAGTTCGAGCCCTGCATCGGGCTCTGTGCTGACAGCTTGGAGCCTGGAGCCAGCTTTGGATTCTGTGTCTCCTTTTCTCTCTGCCCTCCCCAGCTCTTGCTCTGTCTCTCAAAATTAAATAAACATTAAAAAAAAATTTTTTTAATTAGTAAAATAATAAAAAACAGTAAACTGATTTTTTTTTCATTGCTTCAAGTCATCTGCATTTAATAATAGTGGACTACCTAATCGTGTGAATTAGCATAAAGACTGATTGCTGACCAGTTGTAACTGGCTTTGCCACACCATAATGAACACAGGTTTTAATAGACTCTGAGAGATCAATGGTCAATAGTCTGAGACTCTTTTCCAAGTTAAAAAAAAAGTTCAACACTTTAACAGTTACAATCTCCATGCTTATCTGAATGTTGGCTACAACATTCTTAAAAGCTTGATGTTCTTATCACAGCCCTTCTTAGCGCCTGACATAAACAACTATGTCGTTTTTACCCTTATCTTAACAGATGCTGTTGGGGCGCGTGGGTGGCTCAGTCGGTTAAGCTTCCGACTTCAGCTCAGGTCATGATCTTGTGGTCCGTGAGTTCGAGCCCCGCATTGGGCTTTGGGCTGATGGCTCAGAGCCTGGAGCCTGCTTCCGATTCCGTGTCTCCCTCTCTCTCTGACCCTCCCCCATTCATGCTCTGTCTCTCTCTGTCTCAAAAATAAATAAACTTAAAAAAAAAATTAAGGGGCACCTGGGTGGCTCAGTCAGTTAAGTGTCCGACTTCGGCTCAGGTCATGATCTCGCAGTCTGTGAGTTCAAGCCCCGCATCAGGCTCTGTGCTGACAGCTCAGAGCCTGGAGCCTATTTCAGATTCTGTGTCTCCCTCTCTTTCTGACCCTCCCCCATTCATACTCTGTCTCTCTCTGTCTCAAAAATAAATAAATGGTAAAAAAAATAAAAAAATAAAAAACATCGCTGTTATTTTTTTAAAAAATAAAAATTAAAAAAAAAATTAAAAAAAATTAAAAACAACAACAACCAGATGCTGTTAGTGCTGGTGCTGATGGAAAAGGACACCCAGAGCCAAAGAACCACTTAGTGTGGCTTTGCCAGGGCCTCCCATCACCTCTACCCTCCCTGGGAAGACGCATCCCCCTAACTCCCGACCCCCTTTTCATATGCACGTGGGAATCGGGGTCCGTCCTCGAGGTCAGACACCAGCTTCAGATTGCTGGTGTCCATCTCCTGGACTTTGAGCCCCACCCAACTTCAGTATCTGCACAGCCACACCTACTGTCTTCCCACTCCCCCAACTGCCACTTCCGTGACAAAGGCACCAGGAACCACATCTGAACCACATCTGCGGGTTGTGGGGATCCTGCTTCCCTGCTGTCTTCAGCGTGGTCTAGACCTTCACTGTCTGTTACATTAGAGCTATCTTCCTGGGTCTGGCCTGCCTTTCCCTACCTGACTGCATACCCAGCAGTCAGGATGCTCTAGAATACCTGTTCAATTATAACACAATAAAATACATTAAAATACATATTCTCCAGGGGCACCTGGATGGCTCAGTTGGTTAAGCATCTGACTTGGCTCAGGTCATGATCTCATTCAGTTCCTGAGTTTAATTAAGCCTCGAGTAGGGCTCTGTGCTGACAGCTCAGAGCTTGGAGCCTGCTTTGGATTCTGTGTCTCCCTTTCTCTCACCCCTCCCCCGCTCATGCTCTGTCTATCTCTCTAAAATAAACAAACATTAAAAAATTTAAAGTTAAAAAAAAATGTTCCCCGGTTTAACCTTTGAGTCCCTTGTAGGGACTTACCCCTCTGTGCCTGTTCTTCCTCTCCATCCACTGAACTCCTATTTTACACACTTAGCTCAGAAATCACCTCCTTCCAGAAGCCTTCCCCAACCTCCCCAGGGAGTCCATCATCCTCTTACGTTCTATGCACTATATTTATTTACATGTCAGATCCCCTTAACTAAGGAATGAAAGCTAACCTCGCCTCTAAGGAGCCATCGTCTCACGAGGCTGAAGAGCGGTTCATATCACTCACGGGAATGTCTCCAGGAGATTCTGTGGTTACAGATGGCTTCCTTAATACTGTATCTTGCAAGACCTTGCCTCTCAGGTGTGGCCTGCAGCCCAGTAGCATGGGCAGGCACCTGAGAGCTTGTTAGAATCACAGAATCTCTGTTCCTACTCCAGACCTTCTGAATAAGACTCTACGGTTGAACAAGATCCCCACGTAATTTGTATGCACATTAAAGTTTGAGAAGCACTGGCATAGGGGATGTTAATGTCAAGAGTTTAAGTAGAAAGTGTAAAATACCTGCTGATTCCTGGCAAGCAATTTTAGAGCTGGGCTAGATTCGGGACGGGTTGGCTCCCCATTACTCAGTCCTGGGCATTAATGTGACGCCTGGGTAGGACAAAGGGAGCAAAGACAGCTTCACTAGGGGGAGCTGGGAGGGCTCCCCATCTCTCCCTGCATCACCCAAGCTGGTGCCCACGGGATATCTTTATCTTTTGTTGCATAGGAAATTGACATATAGGAGGTGGCCTAATCGCTGATTAAGAATTTAGAGACTAGAGCGCCCCCTACCGGGCTCTGCGTTCCCCGAACGTGTCCTATTGGCCTCTGCAAAGCTGACCTGTGGTGGGTGCTCAGCAAATGTTTATGGTTGGATTTGGGCTTATGTGACGTGCATTGTGCCTGCTCACACCTCTCAGGTCAGCGTTCTGTGTACAATCCCCCCAGTTCTAACAGAAATCATTCAGTCACCACAGAAGTCCGGGAGCTTCATCGGGGCTTAATGTTATCCTTTTTGGCCACAATTATTTACAACAGCATCAAACTCAACATCGCAAGAGCTAAACCTCACTTAGTTAAGTGCAAATCTATTTGTGCCTTCAAGCAAAGACGGGATGGATTTAACGTTCTAAAGCAGAGGTGCTGGGGGAATAGGTCTGCCTGTAAGTTTGGACTGTGGCCTGTGAGGTTGGCTTTGGTTGCCTGACGACCCAGTGGTTTAAGGGTCCTTTTTTCATACACTTTGTCTAGTTTTCGTCGTTTCAGATGGAAGGTAAATCTGGTCTCCATTACTCCATTTTGGCCAGAAGTGGAAATTGCCCACTTCATTTACCTACCTTTTTTTTTTTTTTTTTTTTGAAAGAGAGAGAGACTGAGAGAGAGAACGTGTGCAAGTATGGGCGAGGGGCAGAAGGAAAGAGAGAGAGAATCTCATGCTGAGCGTGGAGACTGATGTGGGGCTCGATCCCACAACCCTGGGATCATGACCTGAGCAGAAATCAAGAGTCAGACGTTCAACTGACTGAGCCACCCAGGTGCGCCTATTCGTGTAATTTCGTGGTGTCTTAATACCAACTGAATTATCCAGGGTTAGGACCACTGTGAGAAGTGAGGGACAACTCCTCTCTGTCTGGTTTGGGATTTTGGCAAGATAATCATTTTGCTAAGCCATGTTGCTGATGTAATGTGAGTCCTGGTCCTTGAGTGGCCAATGTCATTCTATATTTGGAGATGTGTGTTCACAGTGATCCTGCATTCGTAGGATCCTTTCTAATGTCTGTTACTGTGGTCATGTTAGGGCATTTACATATTTAAGCACATATGAATTTATTACACTTTTCCATGGAGGGAGAAGGCTGTGTGGTGAGTTCAGGCAGAAAGGGTCTTATACAACCTCACAGAGTTTCCAAAAAGGAACAGGGCAGCAAAATGATGGAGGGCAACTGAGAGGGGCTGGCAAGTTCATCGGTAACCACCGGATGAAGATCAGAAGGGGTGGTGGTCGTCCTGGGGGTGGGGGTGGGGCAGGTGTGCCTCCATCCTTGACCTTGTGGCTCCTCAAAAGCACTTCGGAACGTGGACAAAACCCCGGGGAGAAAGGGAAGGGGGCCGAGGGAGGTAATCCCTTCAGTGACTGAGAACAATTTTCTGCCAAAGGAGCAGTGAATAATAAAAATTAAGTTCCATTCTAGAAAAAAAAAAATGACATTTCATATACTTAGTGCCTTAAGATTCGTAATTACTACCCAAGCTCTTTTCAGTGTAAAAAAAAATTGCAGAATGTCCCAAGCATGAGAGCCGCTGTGATTTAACATCTGTTGATTGAGAAAAGACATGAAGGCAAAACGCTGCCCTGTATTCAGGAGGCGCTTGCCTCTCGCACAGTTAGATTTGCAGATCAGTAGGCTCACAAGCTAGGAAGAACACCCCCGCCCCCATTTAATGTTTACTTACTTATTTTTGAGAAAGAGAGAATGAGCAGCAGAGAAGGAGAAGCAGACAGAAAATCCCAAGCTGGCTCCACGCTGTCAGCACAGAGCCTGATGTGGGGCTCGAACTCACAAACTGGGAGATTGTGATGGGAACTGAAATCTAGAGTTGGAGGCATATATTGTTTATGTTAACATGTACTCCTTTCATTACTATTCTATTTTGAAATAAGGTAAATATTGATTGACATAGTCTACATAAATGAAAGGTTTTGGAATTGTCAATAATTTTTAAGTACTGACCCAGTATTTGGAAGGACGCCTTTAGTAATGGCAACAAGAAAACATGGACAACTTTAACTATCAAATTTGTTAAATGAATGGTGTTATAAAAAGGTTTTCTGGGATACTCCCCTTCTTTTTCTAAATAGGGCTCTGGCTGTTTTGGAGTAATTTTTTTTTTTTACTTATTATACATGATTATAAGCTCCTTATGCACCTTGCAACTCAGATTTCATGCTCCTATGTTGATGATTGACTTTATTTAACTTGATAGAGATTGGCTAAATATATGAATAATGATTAAAATGCTGTATTAAAATAATTTTGAACTAGCTTTTCATTAAAAAAAAAAAAAGAGTTGGAGGCTTAACCGACTGAGCCACCCAAGTGCCCCAAGAGCAAAGGTTCTGAATAAGAAAGTCTGGGCCCAGAGTTTGCTATTTACTAACTGTGGGCAAGTTAAATTGCATTGTTTCTCCTGTTTCCTCATTAACAAAATGGGGATAATGAGAATACCTACCTCCCAGGATGATTGAGACAATCCAGCCCACTCTGTAAGCCATGGTGTGATTATAACGGACACGAATTGTTGTTTATAGATGCTGCATGTATATGTATTGCCTACAGACATAAAAGTGAGCATTAATTAATTTCTGTGTTAGACTCATTCCTCCAGAGTTAGGTATTAAATCAAATGAAAATAATTTAGGGTTAGACTTTTTAGGGAATTCCTAGTCTGTCGGGCATGAGGGGAGCTTTACACAGAGCCGGTGAACAGACTACCTACCAAACCACAAGATTCGTGCTGGCATGTTAGAATTAACAACCGGCTACTCATTGTGAAGCTTTCCCAACAGGGAGATGCGTTCTGGTTTTCCATTACCTGAGTCTTATCCTTTCTAGCGCCAAAGAATACAGACCAAATGATCACCAGGGAACAGAAATGAATTACTTCACCTTTGGGCGACCTGCTGTTTGGGTGACTTGGCACTTCTTATCTCGAGAGGAAAAGCACAGTGATGCCGGTTGGTCCACAGTGGGAGGGGCCCACCCTTCCACGAAGGCCCAAGTTATTGCGAAGAGGCATTCGTCATCTGCTGATCATGGTTCTTGTTTGGGGGTTGGGGGAAAATTTCTTCTCATTCACGGCTCTGAATGTGGTCCTATTTCTTGAGGCATCCAGTGGAACCCTGATTAAGCAAAATACTGTGGAAATGGGGTTTTCCCCGATAAGGTAAGGGGATCATCTAGGCTGAGCCCAAGTTGAAAACGTATTCTGAACGCTTTGCTAGACCTTCTTGCCTTAGCAAGTACAGAGCAGTGAATGCATTTTGGATATTTCTTTGTGAGGTAGTTGGAAGAGGTGTTCGTTCATTTGTGACACCATTCATGTATTCATTCCACAAATATCTATTGTATTACTGCTGAGTTCTGGGAGAGGGGCTGGCCACGGGGTGGTAAAAAGACAAAGGTGGTCTGATCCTCTGCAGAACCTGTGTTCAGACCACAACCATCGCCACTTAGCAACCATGTGATCCCAGGCAAGTTCTTTATTCTCTCTGACCCAGTTTCTTATCAGGGAAAAGGGGCCCGATAACTCTAATATTCACCTTGCCAAGGGCGTCTGAGGATTATAAAGCAAAAAACACTCTACAAACAGCAGGTGTCTATGAATGGGCATATTATTTGATGACTGCGAACCTTGCCTTGCATTGTGAAAATCGTTCTAAAAGGCCCAAACCATTATATCATTTTAAGGGATGTCTATGTAGACTCCATATTGTATAAAAAAGTAACATTTGGGGGGGGAGGGGGGAAGGAACTATCTGGTTCAATTCCTTTTTGACTAATTAGAAAACCCAGGCCCCAAGAGGTGGACTGACCAGCCCAAGGATTCTGTTAACAGATAAACTGAGGCACATTGAAAATTTTAAGAGTTTATTTGAGCAAAAGTTGGCTCAAACTGGGCAGCGTCAGATCTAGCTGAGAGGAAAAAGCCAGCTGTAAGAAGCCGTACAAAAAGTGAATGACTTTTCTAGACAGAGGGGAGGAGGAACGAGGAAATTATATTAAGAGTGGGCTGGTTATTGCAAGGTTACTTTCCTTTAGGGGAGGGCAGGGGTCTGTCAGGCAGATTACCTAACTAGTGCTGATCAGATTCCTGACTGACTGGTTGAACATTCCATTTCTGGAAGAGTTGAAACCCTAATCAAGTTCAGTCTTGGTTTGGTGACATGGGATTCAGCATAAGCAACTTCCTTCGGGACCCGGTGTCTTGTTTTTAACATCGCACAGAGCTGGGGCTAGAGCTCAGTCCTGTTCCTCCGACCAGTTTCATTACTCAGACTGAGTCACAGACCCACAAAACATAGGATGATACTAGCTCACAAATAACAGTAGCTTGTACCCCGATATTGGGCTGTAACTTCTCTCCACTTGAATCTGTCTTTGAGGAAGAATAGAATTATTGTCCGTTCAATCCATTTCCAAGAACCGTTGATTTTTTCTTTCTTTCTTTCTTTCTTTCTTTCTTTCTTTCTTTCTTTCTTTCTTTTCTTTCTTTCTTTTTTATTCTCTAGTTAATATACAGTGGAGTATTGGCTTCAGGAGTAGAAACCCGTGATTCATCACTAACACTATAACACCCAGTAATCATCCCAACAAGTGCCGTCCTTAATGCCCATCACCCATTTAGCCCACCCCCGGTTTTATCTTTCTATTTAAACCTGTGTGGCAGGCATAATTCTGGCCTCCACGGTCTCTGCCCTCCCATGTCATGCCCATGGTTATATTAGGAGGAGAAGGGACGTGGCAGATATAATCAAGGTCACTAAACAGCTGGCCTTAAGAGAGGGAGATTATCCTGTATTATCCAGGTAAGCCTAGATTAATCACAGGAGCCCTTAAAAACCAAAAAGGAAGCCCGAAGAGGAAATCAGATAGACGTAGCAAAAGGGAAAGTTGGAGATGCCAAGCCTGCGAGGGGTTCCATGCACCACTGTTGGCTTGAAGATGAAGGGGGTTATGTGATGGGAAAATGGGGATCCCAGTGCTACAACCTCAAGCAACTGAATTCTGTCAATAACTGAAATGAGTTTGGAAGTGGAAACTCCCTCCGAACCTCTAGGGAAGACACCAGGCTGGTGGAACCCAGACTTCGGCCTTGGGAAGCCCTGAACAGGGGACCCAGTTGAGGGCTCTCTGCTGGGACTTCTGACCCACTGAGGTACTACATAGGTATTGCTTTAAGATTTTCTTTTTTCTTTTTGTCATTGACTTTTAAAAATTTCTTTTAAATGCAGATGGATGTGCAAATGGTACAGAAGGATGAGAAGAGAGAGCAGCCATACCCTGTTCAGTAAACCCCTCCCAACCTGCGCTCCCTGCAGAGGGCCGCCAGGGGGAGCAGTTGCTGTTTTCTGCTCTTCAGCTACACCCTCCATCTGTCAAATCACCCCTCTATTGCTTTTTTAAACAATTTGAGATGCTACTTATTGATTCGTCATTTAGGTAGATATCATTTACTTTTATAAGAAATCTCCAACAGGGACATCGTTTCTTGTGTTTGGTATCTTTCTTCTAAAAGGTCAGTAGAGGAGGGCCCCTGGGTGGCTCAGTCGGTCAAGCATCCGACTTCAGCTCAGGTCATGATCTCACGGTTCGTGAGTTCAAGCCCCGCGTCAGGCTCAGAGCCTGCAGCCTGTTTCCGATTCTGTGTCTCCCTCTCTCTCTGCCCCTCTCCCGCTCATGCTCTGTCTCTCTCTATCTCTCTTTCAAAAATATATAAACGTTAAGACACACACACATGTAATTTCAACCAGTTGATGGCAGCTTCTCATTTGTCATACCTTCATCAGACCTGTCAACACAAAGCAAAGCAAACCAAGCAATTCATTTCTTCTTCTCTGGTAAATTTGCTGCATATGTGCTGGGCGGCTAAAGCTGACATTCCCCGGGACAGAAAAGCAGAAGCCCTAGTTGATCAGGAAAATGGAGGAGGCAGTGCATGTCAGTGGTTAGAAACTCACCTCTAACAGGATACAAACCACTTTGGCTTCAATCGGTGAGATCTTTAATCTTTTAGGGTTGTTGGGATTATGATATGAGATGGGTACATAGTGCTTAGCGTATGTACATAAATGTTAGGGTTGCTAGTCATTCTTATTACTTCCAAGACCATCCCAGTGGACATATGGGTCCCTGTCCAGCAGCCTTGAGGACAACTTATATTAGTATTGTACGCAGGAGGGGGCAATGGCACTAGACTGACCAGCTGGGAACTGCCCAGCCTGTGCTGAGGAGAGACATGACTCAGTGGTGCCCTCTGCTTGCCGGTTTATAGAGCACAGGAGTAGCAGGGCATTGTTGCGGACTGGCCGGACCTTGGATTACACTTGGCATTGCGCATTTGAAGCGCGGCCTTTATCGCTATTGACTCTTGACTTCGGCTCAGGTCATGGTCTCACCCTTCCTGAGTTTGAGCCCTGCATCTGTTAGCACAGAGCCTATTTGGGATTCTCTCTCTCCCTCTCTCTCTGCCCCTCCCCCTTTGTTCTCTCTCAAAATAAATAAAAATAAACTAAAAAAAAAACAAACAAACCCACCCACTATATTGAAGTATGATCAACCTACAAAAAGCTGTATGTATTTAATGCACATGACTTGATGAGTTTGGGGATAATTATACACCCACGAAACCATCACCACATCTAGGCCATAGACATATCCGTCACCTCCAAAAGTTTTCTCCCACCTTCTTTCTTTCTTATTATTGTGATAATAGCATTTAACGTAAGACCTACCCTCTTGTCACAGCACAATATAGTGTTGTTAACTGTGGCCGCAATGCGAACCGCACCTCTAGGATTGGTCTCGAATTTTGTTTCTTTTGTAATTAGTTCTTCATTGGAGCCAGGAGAGGGCACTGTTGCCTCATCCAAATTCTGCACCGTGGTCTACCAGCTGTGCGTCTTGAGCTACAGTGTCTCATTTTCTGGCTTTGTTGGGTGTGGCAGTTAATTTCTTAGGTACCCAACAGGGAAACGAAACAAAAAACAAAACAAAACAAAACAAAACAAAACAAGACAAAACGACCTTTTGTCTGTACTAGGACAAACACAAAACCTTGAGATTTGACAAATTAAAACAAAAATTTTAAACCATAAAATTGTGTGTAGAAGTTTTTAAAAACACACACGTGCAACAGAGGCAATTCTTTGAAACTGATCAAGGATCTTTCTGAAACCACTGTCTGAAAAATTAGAGTCTAAAGCTGGTGTTCCTTCTCATTTTTGGCATCAAAGTGACAGGGAAAAGACGTAGAAGAGGCTGATACGCAGTTTTAGGGAACTCTGGGATGTTTCCTTCTCCTGTGGCAACACTCATAACCTCCAGAAAACAGAAGCCTTTGTTAAGAGCAAGGAGGGTGCAATGTTGCCACTCACCCCCTACTTCTGCCTCTGAGGTTCGCCTGTTTCTTTCTTGGCCGATGCCATTACGAGCCGTGACAAGCCACTTTGCCATTTTTAACAGGCCCTTTTTAAATGAGGCAATAATGGCTTTATTTATAATCTTTGGGTGAAAATTGGCACTTGAAGAGGACCGTTTCACAATCCAGGCGGTCTGCATTCTCGTGGTTCTCTTCCAAACTAGCAGTCTAATAAGGGTGGCAGGAGCTGAGCTCCTTTTTGGCCCTGCCATTCCCTCTCAAGTTTCCCTATATGTGATTTCTGTCCATGGCTTCAGAGTTGGACTGAGATATTCAAAATGCAAAATACAAATATGCTGATGGCAAGCCGAGCCTACACAGTGTCACATCGCAGCGTAGGGCTGAAAAACCTCGCGGTACTGGAGACTATCCCCAGCACCAAGTACTCATATATGATGCCTGTAAATAAATATTTGCTGGATGAACGACTGATTGATTGGGTGAGTGAAGGAAACCACTCACTTCTCAAGATAATTGTGGGTGTGAAAACTGATTCGTAACTATTTGAATAGACGTGACGTTTAAAAAATGTTACCATTAAATATTTGGGATTTTATACCGAATGCTTTCCAAAGATTTCCCATGAGGCCAACAGAAATTGATGAATGCGTGTCTACGTGCATTTATGTCCTCACTCACGCTGTTATTTCAAAATCACGAGGAGAGACAAGTGTGGGAACTTGAAGACATCGCGTCTGTCAACATTTCGCATTTCTCCTTTTTTATTCTTTCTTCATTCTGGTAATGGTAACTTGCAGCTTGTTTGGCTGGTTGGTTGGTTTTTTTCCAGACTCCTGTCTGAGCTGAACTCCGTGCAGTGAGTAAAGTCTGGGCTCACAGAGGGCCATAAAATCCTTTTAATATTCATTTGAAGGTACAAGCTCTTGGACCACAAAGGTCCCTTCTCCTGGTCCCCTTTTCATGCCCAGACATGCTCAGGGACTTGGCATCTTGCCCTGGACGCAAGGCATATAGGCCCAACAAAACGCTCATTTTCACTGCTTGGAACAATGATCAATTCTTTAATGTAATTACTTAGAACAAATTAAGAGTTTAGATCCGGGAGCCTTGGGGCACTCAAAGATTATGGAAAATAGTGGGGTGGGGAATGGTTTCAGATGCCCCCGGGCTGTAAAAAGCCACACCCCTCAGAGGCCGGGTGTGATTCTGATAGATAGGTATGAGCTTTTACTAAGTACACCCTGAAGATCTGCAGGGCAGGAAAAAGTAGGAGCTTACGGTCCATGTGTGCTCTGTCTTTGCCAGGCCACCTTCTAAAAATAGCTAGCGGCTGCGTTTTTAACTGTGTGACTTCTTAAATACGTTTCCCTTTCCAGCAGCTCAGTTTGCTAGAGGAAGTGGAGAGTAAAAATATTGTTTCTTTGTCTTCAGCTGAAGACCGGTGGCCCCAGTGTTAAGACATGAAGACAGTATCGATAGGTGATAGGAGGGGGCAAAGGCAAACCCCGTGAATTTGAGCTTTTATTGCACGCACTGCCGGGTTCCTGGGTGTGGGAGAAAAGCAGACCCTTACATACAGACGTCAAGAGAACCTCTAATTTCACTCAAGACAGGAAGTGTCCTTTAACCCAATGCTACTGGGCAAATGTGGAAATAGGAACTTTGATAATGATTCAAGTTACTTTTACTTGGGAAGGTTCGGGAGGAAATAGCTGTAGGAATACCATTCTTAAACAGCTTCCTAAGGCATTATCCAGGCATAAAGCAGGCATTATCCAGGGCTCACTGCAAGCCAGGCACTGCCCTCTGTGCTTTCCATATGCTAGTTTATTTAATCAGCAAAACAATGCTCGGAGCCAGGTGCTCATATGACCTCCCATTGCAAAGAACCAGGAAACTAAGGCACCAGGATACTAGGAAGCTTGCCCCTCAAACACCCAGCTAGTACAGGAAGTCCAGCTTGATTCTAGGCTCTGTCCTTGACTGCTTAACTGCTAAAAATAAGACACTTTATGGATACAGAAAGACGGAACTGAAGTGCTAAATGTCATTAACTCCAAATGGCGGTTTCACGGTTTTTTTCTTTTACTTTTTTGTGTTTTTCCCCCCAAATGTCTACCATGTGTTGCTTTTATAATCAGGGAAAAAATAATAAATGCGGCTTTAAAATCCTGACCCTAAAATCCATAACCTACAGCAGACTGTGAAGATCATTGCATGGAAGGGCTTTGGAGAAGAAAGAACACAGGCAGCCTAGATTGCTTGATTTACTAAAGACCAGACTTTATAGACGGACACCAAGGACAAGTGGCTCAGATGTATCCCCCTCTGCAGTCCTGTAAGCAGCCAGGAAACAATCTACCCCTTGCAATGTTACCTGGGGCTGTAGGACGTGATGGTCAGTCTCAAAGGAAGAGTGAATTTCCTGGCTACAATAACTCTGAATGGTGGGCTCGGCACTGAAAGGACACAAATACACTTTCACACACAACTTTCTATGAAAAGTCATAAAACAGTGGCGCCTGGGTGGTGCACTTAAGCATCCGACTCTTGGTTTTGGTTCGGGTCAGGGGCGCATAGTTTGGGAGTTCGAGCCCCGCGTTGGGCTCTGCACTGACAGTTGGGAGCCCGCTTGGGATTCTCTCTCTCCCTCTTTCTGCCCCTCCCCTCCTCTCCCTGTCTCTATTTTCTCAAGATAAATAAATAAACTTTTAAAAAAAGTCCTAATACAAAAGTCCATTGTATTCGTATAGATCAGCCATGAACAACTGGAATTTGAAATTAAAAAGTAATGCTATAGCCCAATTTAATTCACAAAATACACGGAAGGTGGTGGCACACATAATGGATGCAGGAAGCAACTGAAATTTTAGAATACGACTGTGTCCATTTGGATACAATTTTAAGAATATTCTCAAGGTTTATCCTAACATATATTTGACACAAATACAGTTGAAAAGACATACATGCAGAAGGTGGGAAACCAAAATTTAGAAAACCATCAGTTCAGAGTTCTTGTTTGTTCCCAGAGGAAAATAACTGACTTCTACAATGCTGATAACTTCTCATATTGACCAACTTACTTTATAATTTTCCTTGTAATTTTTATTTTATTTTATTTATTTTTTTAACGTTTTATTTATTTTTGAGACAGAGAGAGACAGAGCATGAACGGGGGAGGGGCAGAGAGAGAGGGAGACACAGAATCGGAAGCAGGCTCCAGGCTCTGAGCCATCAGCCCAGAGCCCGACGCGGGGCTCGAACTCACGGACCGCGAGATCGTGACCTGAGCTGAAGTCGGACATTTAACCGACTGAGCCACCCAGGCGCCCCTGTAATTTTTAATAAATAGCCAGACTAAAAAAAAAAATCCCCATCTTTTTGAAAGTAAGAGGAGTGCTGGGAGGAACTGAGGTCTCACTTTTCTAGGTTTGAGTATCTGTGTGAAAGGGAAGCGTTGAAATGGGCGCAGAGCTGAGTCCCTCAAATCCTCGAACGAGAGAGGACTCCCTCCCCCAGCTCTGGGGGCACTGGCAGCAGAAGGTCCTCAGCCACCTGCCCTCTACAGAACTGGGGACTCTGTGGACGAGTGCCACCTTGGCCAAGGCCTTGGGCCCTTTCCTGGGTAGCCTGCGCTCAGCAACCGGTGGATGCGGCCCTTTAAGCCCTGGCCTTCTGGCTTTTACGGGGGCAGCTCTGCAGGGTCACGTCCACTCCAGACCTGCCCACAGGGCCACCCAAGGCCTCCGCTGAGACCGCTTTTTTCCCAGCCGAACTCTGCCTGTCTGTCCCACTTCCCTCCCTTTCCTTCCACAGGTATTGATCCCAAGGCAAGCGCAGACGGGGGATGCTGTCCCTGGCTCTGGGTCCATGTCCCAGCACAAACCCAACACGGAGAGGGGGGTGGCGGGCTAGGGAGGAAGAACACAAGGCTTTGGTGAGCAGCTGGCCCCTCTGCCACACGGATTCTACGGGCCACAGCCCTGGAGCCCGTCTTGGAAATTACACGAGGAAGGAAAGCAGTGCCATTTTCCACACACAGATTCAGGAAGTGAACCGAAGAACAAAGAAGACACTTTGGGAAGCCTGGCAGGGGACACGTCTGAAATTCGGGCGGGGCTCTGGGGGACCACAGGAGGCAGGATGGCAGCTGCATAGCCCACTGTTTGGTCTAATCCCCTGAGCTGTCCTGTCCCTGGTACCGTGGTCTCACTGTGTTAATTAAATCATTCTCATTAATTCAGCCCGAGTGTAAATTAGGAAGGAATGAAGATAAATTAGGTTTGAAGGCAGCTAATACATTTAACCCCATGCTGCTTGTTTTGCAGCCTAACAGAATAACGTTGTTAAGGGAGATAACAAGGCCAAAGCCTTGGGCACAGCTTCTTAATAGCATTAAAAATGAGACCTTGGTTTGGTGTCACAAGGCAGAGGCAAAGACCAGCTCCCGGGGGCCTTTGGGACTGGCCTAACATCTTGAGTCAGGTGGTGGCCAGTTTATGACACGGACCCATAGCATTTCCTGAGTTGTTTATGCCTCAGATAGCTACCACGTTTGTGGTTGTCCAGTTTGATCACAGGCCTGTCTAGAGAGTTCTTCCTGTACAGACACAAGATTTGCTCACCTTCTCGTCCTGTGAGGGAAGTGATAAGGATTACCTTTAGGATTGGCTGGAGTAATGACGATTTGAGTTGCTATGATCGGAAATATGCTAACTTGCAAATCGCTTTCAGCTGTGAAATAAACACTAGAAACTTGCACACAGGCCTGAAAACTTTTGATACAGTGGTTCAAGCAAACCAGTGCAGTTTGTAGGAGGTCATTGAAGGCACACACATTTTCCCCCAGATGCAAGTTTAGTTCCTCTATCTCTCAGCAGGAACGTGTCTTTCACTTTTATGCCCTCTGTAAGCTCATTTCTTTCCCCTGCCTCATGTTGCTTATCTCCCTGAGGCAGATGAAGCAAATGTCGATGGTCACTGAACACATTTCAAGATTTCCTAAAGCTACAACATTTTTTTCCTTCTCTTTTCTTGCAGCCTAGGAGGACGGCAACATTAGGTTGAAGAGACCAGGAAAATGGCATCGGTGGACGATGACACGATGTCCGCAGCATCCCTGCCTGCTTAGCAGAGTTTTGTGCAAAGAGAGAGAAATGCTGCTGTCCCGTCGGTTAAGGACACTGCAGTTTCCAGGTGGTGAAGATACAACAGAAACAGATTGGCTGTTCCCAACTCAGTGGCTTCCTGGGACAAAATCCCCAGCCAACCAACTGAGCTATGCACATGTTTTATATTTCTAGGCAAGATCAGCTAGGCGTAGATTGGGTAAGTAACTGAAGTAAGAAACAGATACTTCTCCTTAATGAGAAAAAGTGTTAACCTCTCAGTTTAAACAGAACGATTCCCCCAAAGGAAGGCGTTGCATCCGGCTCTTCAAACCAGCATGCCTACTTTGAGCCCACAACCCAGACAGACAAAGCGCTTCTAGAAGGTGCCTTTGCGGCTGCCCTGATGGACTTCCTCCACATCTCTCCACAGGCTACAGAAACGTGTTTTTAAAAGTGGGGGGTGCTAGAGCTGCACATAGCCACTTCGCCTCTTTTCAGCACCCGCCTCTGGTGTGTGTCTACACTCTCTCTGGTCCGGCCTGATTTTATCCACCTCTCCTTCAGGAACAGGGTCGGCTCTTCACCTGGCCAACCCCAGAGTCGCTGCACGTGGCTCTTACCATGAGCTGACCCAGCTGTCCCTGGCTTTGTGAAGCAGTCTGGAGCTGAGGCCCCGCATAAAGAATTAAACTATGAAACAGACTCGGAAAGGCTCCTGGTGAGGCTGGCGAGTTAATGCTAACAAAGGACTTCAGAGGGCACTGTCTTTCCTTGCATGCAAGGAGCAAAATTTCTCAGCGCAGACCGGCAGGGACCGGGGTACAGAAAAGTGTGGATTAGAATAAAGAACCGACAGAGTCTTGGTTCAGGCAGTCTCTGGACAGCGGGAGCTCTAGGTGGGGCCTCCTCAGCCTGTGTAAAACATTTCTGCGTCTAGTGTTTAGAGGAAAGCTGGGGGGGGGGCGGAGAGGGGAGAAAACCCTTGGTCAGTGGATCCTTACTCGAGCTGCAGAGCGAGGCCACTGCTAAGTGGCCGTGGGACCTCGAGCTGGACTATTCACATCACCCTGGGCCCCACTTTCCCAACGTGCAAAACGAGGTGGCTGGGCAGGTAATCGCTACAGTTCATTCATAGATTGTATTCCAAATACCTAATAAAATCCAAACACGAGCTTTAGCTCCCGCTGGAAAACCAGTCCTTAGTGCAAAGATCAGAAATGGATTTCGCAAAGGGCGATCGCCACGCGAGATGAGTTTTCGAACCGCCTTCCTTCCTCCTGGCACGCGGCGCTTCAAACAGGCGCGCTGGGCCATTTCTTTGCTGAGCTCCAAGCTAAACACAACAGAGCGATAAAAGACAGGAAGGGCCCAGCCCGAAAGGGCGATTTCGGCTCTATCGCCAGGGAGAGGGGGCGGCGTGGCCGCTCCTTTGAGCAGCTCGCTTTGAATCAAGCGGCGGCGGCGATTGGCTGCGGAGCACGTGGTGCGCGCCCCGCGGGACAGCGCCCGACTGCGGCTGCTGCTGCTCCCCGCAGCGTGGGGCAGAGTCCGGCCGCGGGTGCCGCACCCGCCGGGGTGGGGCGGTGGGGCGGTGGGGCGGCGGGGCACAGGGGAAACGCCAGGGGCTCGAGTCTGGCTGCCCCTTGCCAGCGAGAAACCCCACGGGCCGCCTTTGGCCGACCTGCAGTGTCCCCGGAGTGGCCAAACTTGTGCCCCTGCCCTCGCCACTGCCCTCGCTCCAGGTGTCCCACGCAGCGCGCGTGCGCCGGGCACCTTGCCTGCTCCTCGCCACCTTTCCTGAGCATCTCGCGGGCTCCGGCTTCGCGGAGCGCACAGCCGGGTGCCTCCCCTGCCCAGGGTCCCTCAGCTCCGGGGCTATCCATTCACCGGGCTGGGCCAGAGAGGCGCAGGCACTCCGACCCGGCCAAACTTCTGCTACTCTCGGTCCCAGAGGGTTGCAGCTGCTAGTGGCTCAGGCACCGTGTCCGCTTTGTCTCTCTCTACTCTCCGCAGCCCCCCCCCCCCGCTTCCTCTCTCGATTAACTCCCCCGACACGCTCTTCTCCAGCTCCTCGCCGTCGCCTCCTCCTCCCCTTCCTCCTCCTCCTCCTCCTCCTCCTCCTCCTCCTCCTCCTCCTCCTCCTCCTCGGCGGGCGGCCTTCACGCGCTTCCTCCCTCCTTCCCTTGGTGTCACTCTGCACCCGCGCCCTCTCCTCCCTCCCCTCCCTTCTCCTCCCCGCCCCGCCGCGCCGCGCCGCTTATAGCCCGGCGCGCGGCTGCTGGGCGCAGACTGCTTGGGCAGCCAGAGTGGAGGCGGCGCGGCGGTGGCGCTGCGGAGACCGGGTCCAGACGCCAGGCGGCCGCCGGCGCGCACAGCGCTTCCTCGCTCCCTCCCCGGAGTGCACTGCCCGCCTCCTCGTGCGGCGCCGGCAGCCGCAGGCTCGCTCACCCTTCCCGAGACGCGCTCCCGGAGACGCTCCGCGGGTCGCGGGCAGAGGCCGCGGCGTGGGAGTCGCGAGGCGCTGTCCTCTTCCCGGCTGGCGCCCCATGCGCGCTCCTTTCGTCCGGGTTGTCGCCGCCGCTCCCCGGGGCTGAGACGTCCGCCTCGTCTCCTCCTGCCTGGTGACCTAGGCGAGAACCCATCTGGTTGTGCGCCGACGCCGGTCGCCTCTGCTGTAAGTTTCATCCGCTGCCCGGAACCTGTTGCGGGCGCCGCGGCTTTGCGGGGCTGCTCGGCCTGCGGGGGTGCGTTCGCCCCGGAGCCCGGAACTCCGACTTGGGAAGAGGTGGGGGAACTGTTCTTGGGGAGGAGACCTCGGGAGCCGCTGCTGCCCTTCCATAGTGTGCAGACGCTGGCCATCGCCGGAGGGGCCTCCTCTCGTCCGCGGCCCCCCGGGACGAGCTGCTGGGGATCCGAGAGCCCCGCCAGGGTAGTATCTGTCTCCTTCCTCCGCCCGAAGCGGCGCTTCCCTCGGGGTGGGTGTCGCTCTGCCCGGCACCGCGCAGCCCCTAGAGCCGAGCAAGTTGCACCCTACCCGGCACAGGGGAGCGCTGGGGCCACACGCACGCACCCTTCGTCAGGGCATGTTCACTGCGGCGGAATGTCTGTAGGGAATGAATGAAAACTTCCTGAAAAATTAATTTCCTCTCATGCAGGTATTTGGCCTTCAGTGTAATATTCTGAGTTTCGAAGGATAGGAATTGGTGGGCGTGGTGGGGACGAACCATGAAACTTGTTCAGGATGCAATTTCGTGTTGCCCTCTCAGGTGTGGCCAGCGCGTTAAAGAGCGTTGCAAGTGTTCTAGGCGGCTGTATGGTCGATTGTTTTTCTCGTTGACAGTGTTTTTCTAAAGTTCCATTGTATCAGTAAGGTAAATGCCCGAGAAAATCTGCCTAGTTTCTCCTTTGAGTGCATTGAGAACAGGTTCAAAATCTTAGGAGATGTGACGGGATGCAAAGTGTTGGAAGCAGAGGGCTTGGGTAAAGAGCATTAAGTGAACTGAACTTACTGTAACTAGGAGTCCTTTTGATGTTCACGGTAATAGCAGCCCTTTTCTCTCTCTTCTTTGTAGATGCAGGTTAAGTATATGTGTGCAGTTTTTTTTTTTTTTTTTGGCTACTTACTTGGCATGCAAATATTATTTCTCTGGGGGCTTAAAAATGCCAGAAGGATGATTCATTTTCTGTTGAAGGTATGTTTAGTGACTGCATAAATGGCTTCTGCTGATATTTTGATGTTTGCATAATTTTCAACCAGAAAGCAGGTCGTTTCCCTTGGGTCTTTAAGTTTACCTTTTATTTTAAGCAAATATTGCCGTAAGAGTGTTGGATTTTGACTGTGACATGCTTCTCCATCTGGATGGTAGCCAAGATGACAGGCTAGCCTCTTCCTTCTGGTTTTGTGGGCCAACTTGGAAAATGCAGGAGCATAAACATAGAATGCATAGGGATGCAGATCCTATATCCTAAGGCCTTCTAAACAAACTGTTTTCTTAAGTGTAAGCCTCCTGAATGTTGTTTTACACTGTCTGAAATCTAATGCTCAGGGAAACATGTTCTGGGTCCGGGTGTGATCCCCACTCGGTGTGATGGCACTGTGGTGCTTACATACCTTGTGCAGGCAGTCTCATTCTCCAGTTACGGCTGTATTCGCTCTTAGCTTGAGAGAAGGCAGCTTTTGAGGGTGCTTTCGAAACATTAGCTTTAAAAAAGAACTACTGATTTGATTTGGCATGTTTGTGAGTTTCTATGTAAGGCATAGGAATATTCATACTATGTTTTTTTTTTTTTCCCCCTCATATTATCTTTTGAGGTTTAAGCTTAAAATCGTGCTCAAAGTACTTGGGACTGGATGTACGAATTCACAACTGTAATGGTAGAGCATCAGAGATGTTAGGCTCTCCGGAGCACTGGGCGTTGGTTAAAGGGACCAGACTGTAGAGGCTTTGCTTGAGGTAAGAGTGATGTGTGGCTCCTGGGTCCTAGCCTAAGTCACCATGGACACTAATGTTGTCTTCCGAACAACAGAACCCTAGGACTTTGTGTTACTAACTTTCTTCCAGTAAGCTGTTTACTCTTAATGAAAAGTTACAATCCAAAAATGAAGGAAAACAAGTTGCCTCACCTAACAGCTCCGTGGCCGGAGAGTCAATGGCAAATCTGGTGCTGCCTTTGCTGTTTGCTGTGCTGTGCCACAGCTGCTCAGGAAATCCAGCTTGGTATCTAGCCCGTGCATCTGTGGTACATCATGCATTTGCATGTATTAATAATTACTGCAATATAAACCAAAACAGTAAATATCCGAGTGGTTGAAGGAAACAAGGAGGCGGTAGGTTTCAGCTCTATGCTGTGAGAACTAGCTGTTCTGGGTTTGGAACAGATACTGTAACTTACACAGTTTACCCTCTTGGGATAAACAACTTCCTTAAGAATCCCTGGACAGGCAGGTTCTTGAAGGCTTTATTGCTTTGAAATAACAGAAGGATACAGTTTGAAAAAAAAAAAAAAAGCATGTGGTTCTGCTTTTGAAGGTAGGTGATAGGTATTTACTATGTCTTTAACCTACAGTTTACCTCCTGAAAAAAAGCCAAAGAGAGCATTAGATTTTGCAGTAATTTCAATAATATGGAGGAAAGCATGTCAGTCAGCAAATAAATTCTAGGGTGGCCCTCAATTAACAACGGCTGGCAACACACACACACACACACACACACACGCACAAGGGCTTTTGATTTACATAAGGCAGTGTTTGCATTTTGAACTCCTATGCACGTGCCCGTGTTTGCAGGTACATAAGGATGATTCTGGTGATGCACTGTCTAATCGAAAAGAGAGGGATGGATAGATCCTTTGTTCTTGCATCTTGTTTTCTAAGAATTGATATAAAGCAGGAAAATAGAAAAACAGCAGTCATGGGTATGCTTCTCAAAATATTCTTCCTTTTATGTTTGCAAATCCTCATTTTGGAAGCTGTCCAGAGCAAGAAAGATGGGTGGTGATCGTGGCCAGGATCTGTTCTGTGTTTTCACAAAAGCCTGCTCATCAGTACTTGATCATGTTTATATTGGTGTTCTTTGAGGACCCTGCAGTGGTAGAATTGTCTGGTTGGAAATTATTTGTGACACTTAAAGAAAGATCCAATCATAGTAGAAGTTGGCCTAGGCCTATGATTTTAATGTCACGTTTCCCATTGACTGTGATTCAGAGAGAGACTGGATCTTACTAAAGGAGTTCTTAATGGGATTAATTAATAGGTATTTTGTTTTACACATGGCTTTATGTTGCATAGGGCATAAAAGCTGGTGCCCATCCTGGCGTTACGAGAGCTGGAGGCCCAGCATTTTACGTGGCCTGCGTGAATCAGCTGGACAAGGGACAGGAAGGTGTGAGAGTGAGGCCTGGGTTTTGCTGACTTACATTCTCGAGGACTTCAGTATCCTGAAAGTGGGCAGTCAGGTTTTCCAAGACGAACCTGCTTTCAAGCAGTGGCTTTTTTTTTTTTTTAAACAGTGTTCCAGTAGCTCAACAGTGTTCCAGTGAATGCCTTTCCTTCTAGGTGGCCGTCTCTGACGCTGGACAGGAGTGACTGACTGTCCACTATTCAGAACAGTGGGCAGTAAGACCAGTGGCGAAGGGTCCTGTTCTCTCTGCTCACGACTCCTTGTTTTGCTTTGTTCTGCTGTTCTGAGCCTCAGGAGCATCGCTGTTCAATGGTCTGTTTTGTTTTGTTTTGTTTTGTTTTTAGGAGTGGAAACAAAATGTCAGTCAGCGTGCATGAGAACCGCAAGTCTAGGGCCAGCAGCGGCTCCATCAACATCTATCTGTTTCACAAGTCTTCCTACGCGGACAGCGTCCTCACGCACTTGAACCTTTTACGCCAGCAGCGCCTCTTCACGGATGTCCTCCTCCATGCTGGAAATAGGACCTTCCCTTGTCACCGGGCCGTGCTGGCTGCGTGCAGCCGCTACTTTGAAGCCATGTTCAGCGGCGGCCTGAAAGAGAGCCAGGACAGTGAGGTCAACTTCGACAACTCCATCCACCCCGAGGTTTTGGAGCTGCTGCTTGACTACGCGTACTCCTCCCGGGTCATCATCAATGAAGAAAATGCGGAATCGCTCCTGGAAGCCGGTGACATGCTGGAGTTTCAGGACATCCGGGATGCATGCGCAGAGTTCCTAGAAAAGAATCTGCACCCCACCAACTGCCTGGGCATGCTGCTGCTCTCCGATGCGCACCAGTGCACTAAGCTGTACGAACTCTCCTGGAGAATGTGTCTCAGCAATTTCCAAACCATCAGGAAGAACGAAGACTTCCTCCAGCTGCCCCAGGACATGGTGGTGCAGCTCTTGTCCAGCGAAGAGCTGGAGACGGAAGATGAAAGGCTTGTGTACGAGTCTGCAATTAACTGGATCAGCTATGACCTGAAGAAACGCTATTGCTACCTCCCAGAGCTGTTGCAGACAGTGAGGCTGGCTCTCCTGCCAGCCATTTATCTCATGGAGAACGTGGCCATGGAGGAACTCATCACCAAGCAGAGAAAGAGCAAGGAGATTGTGGAAGAGGCCATCAGGTGCAAACTGAAAATCCTGCAGAACGACGGCGTGGTAACCAGCCTCTGTGCCCGGCCTCGGAAAACTGGCCATGCCCTCTTCCTCTTGGGGGGCCAGACCTTCATGTGTGACAAGCTGTACCTGGTAGACCAGAAGGCCAAAGAAATAATTCCCAAGGCTGACATCCCCAGCCCCAGAAAAGAGTTCAGTGCATGTGCAATTGGCTGCAAAGTGTACATTACTGGGGGGCGGGGGTCTGAAAACGGGGTCTCGAAAGATGTCTGGGTTTATGATACCCTGCATGAAGAGTGGTCCAAAGCTGCCCCCATGCTGGTGGCCAGGTTTGGCCACGGCTCTGCTGAACTGAAGCACTGCCTGTATGTGGTTGGGGGGCACACGGCTGCGACTGGCTGTCTCCCGGCCTCGCCCTCAGTCTCCCTAAAGCAGGTAGAACACTATGACCCCACAACCAACAAATGGACCATGGTGGCCCCGCTCCGAGAAGGCGTTAGCAACGCCGCGGTAGTGAGTGCCAAACTCAAGTTGTTTGCTTTCGGAGGTACCAGCGTCAGTCATGACAAGCTCCCTAAGGTTCAGTGTTACGATCAGTGTGAAAACAGGTGGACGGTACCCGCCACCTGTCCCCAGCCCTGGCGTTACACAGCGGCCGCTGTGCTGGGTAACCAGATTTTCATTATGGGGGGAGACACAGAGTTCTCCGCCTGCTCTGCTTACAAATTCAACAGCGAGACTTACCAGTGGACCAAGGTGGGAGACGTGACGGCAAAGCGCATGAGCTGCCACGCCGTGGCCTCCGGAAACAAACTCTACGTGGTTGGAGGCTACTTTGGCATTCAGCGATGCAAGACTTTGGACTGCTATGATCCAACGTTAGATGTGTGGAACAGCATAACCACGGTCCCGTACTCGCTGATCCCTACTGCGTTTGTCAGCACCTGGAAACATCTGCCTTCTTAGGCGCGGGACATCGTGAAGGAAGCGAGCGTGAGGTAAGACGTTAAGTCAGTGGTTCTCAGCCTTGACTGAGCCTAGGAACCTCCCAGAGAGCTTTTCAAGAGCTTCCCGTCCCGGAGACTGGATTTCATTTGGTCTGGGTAGGTCCCAGGCCTCAGCACCTTTAGAACGTTTTCTAGTGATTCTAATACACAGCCAGGTTGAGAACCCCTGACCTACGTTAATGATGCCAACCCATGCTTAATGAGCCCTCCCTGTATGCCTGGAGCCGGGCCGTGTGTTTCACATGGATCATTTCATTTGATCCTGACAACAACCTCGCGAGATACTATTACTAGAGCGTTTTATAGACGAAAACAACTGATGCACACAGAGGTTAAATAAGTAAGTTGCCCAAGGTCATAGAGCTTAGTCTGTGGAGGAGTTGGTCGAGAAAACAACCCAGGCACTCTGGCTCCAGGGTGGAAGCATGTGAGCATCATGCTCAACTGCTTAATAAACTTGAGCTTCACATTGGTATCACTCCAGGAGATATTTGGTGACGTCCAAACTTAGATTCCTCAAGCCCTTTTCTGGAATGAAGTAGGGTGTAAAAAACTGAATGCTTAAATTTATTCGTAGTTCATTCTCTCCAATATTATTTGTTTGCTTATTTAAAACTTCTTTTCCTCAAAAAAAAAAAATAGTAATAGCCCCCTTTAGGCATTTATTAGCTTTCGAGGGAAGTCAAGGTCTATCCTTGTAAAAAAGTTGCACCTGCATTGTATAAATTTGTCTGCGGCGTGGATACACTGAACCATCTAGACCGCCTTATACTGCAGCCTTTCAGAGTTAATCAGACAGGCTGAGCCTATTGTCAGGGCTAACAAAAGTTGTCTTTCCGTGTCATATATCTGAGTCCATAATGGTCGTCTTGTGTTCTTAAGAGTATATAATACCCTTGGCTCAAATAATTAATAGGTCTACACAGTTCAGCGTTCGTGAAGCTAATGGCCGCTTTGCTGCCGTTAAGCATCCTTAGTATTGGCCCCAGGAACCACTTAGGCATGTCTAAGTGTAGCACAGAATACGTGGACTTTGTTGATTTGTTTTGCTAATTCATGGGCTTGTTCCTAATAGTAAGAGAATAAAATCAAAACTTTGCTTTGGAGGAAGTACAGTGAAAACTGACTCATTCCTTGAAAACTTTTGGCTCTGTTTTCCCTAGTATGTTTCACATTTTTGAAGGGGACTTTCAAAGGGAAAAAAAGGAAATCAAGGAGTCTTTGCGAGCAAAGCAAAGAGGGATTTTGACTCGTTTGTCTTTTCTTTCCACATTTCGTACAGCTCGTTTTAAGACACCACTAAAGTTGGCCTCACTTTTACAATTACTCTTTCTTTCTTTTTCATCTCTTCAGTTATCTCTCCAGCCCATTACAGTTAGTAGAATTCTTATAATATAGTGTAACCTTGGAATGAAGTTCGTTCAAAGGAGCTGGAACAGTCAGAAACCTCCTGTGGGGAGCTGGGCTGACAGCGTCCCACACCAAACTGGTTTTTGCAGCCTTGCTGGCATCTCAGTAATCCTAAGTAAACAAATGCTCTGAATGTGGTTATTTCCTCTGCGATATGAGCGCATGACTCAAGTCTAAAGCAGGTTTCAAGAACCTTCTAGGCAAACGCATCAATTAGCAGCATGCCAAGTTCGGTGTTAGTCCAGAACCGACTAAGTTTGCATGGGAGAGCCATAAACATTGCCAGTGATGGTGGTGGCACGTCAAAATGATGACTGGTCGATTGGCTGGCATCCTTGGAGCAAGGTAAGGAAACTGAGGCAGGAAGAGGCCACATGTGCTTTCTGGCTCTGGCTCTAAGCTGTGGTGTCTAGACCTTTCTGTACTTCGGATCCCTCCTTTGTCAAATGAGTGATTTGAATGAGGCTTCTCCTGGCTCTGTCCCCAGACTTGGGTGAATTGATAAGGGGTGGGGGAAGGGAGAGAAAAATACCTTGCCCAGTGCCTGGCATATATCAGGTGTTCAATACTCTTAGCTTTGTTTCCTCCTTCAATTTAGACCTTAACTTGTCATGGAATTAGCTTTGTGTGTGGAGTTTGACCATTATCTGATTGGAATGTTTGTACTTCATTTTTGGTGCCTCCTTTCTCAGCCCAGAGTATGTTGGCAAACACTTGAATTCACCCTATCCTGGGTATTTGAACCTAAGCACATACTTCCGGTCCCTGGGAAACGAGCAAAATAAAGTGTTAGGTCATATGTGAAACACCTACCCACCCTTGGTGCTCCCAGCCGGAGTCCAGCCCACAACAACGAGATCTGACAGGGCCCGGTTTGCCTTTTTAAAGGGCGGCGTGAGCCTGCTCAAAGCCACCCTTGCGGTTTCCGATAGGGAGAATGTTGGCTTAAATTTCTCGAGTTTTCTACACACAAGATAGTGTTAAAACACTTAAGCTCCATGGAGTGACTTAAAAGAGGTGCTGTGTAGGTATCAGCCCTAAACTGCCAAAACTTCCGGGACATCTCTTTGATCTCCAAGTGTAGGTGCTAACCGAATTAATACAGTGTTAACAAGAAGTTTCCCTAGGTCTAAAAGCTCATTCACCAAGGGGATTTTACTCTCCTGCTGCTCTGTCAGTGGGTGGGAAGGACCAAAAGGAAATTACGTAAAAAATTTTTTTTTTCTTTTAATGTTTATTTATTTTTGAGAGAGACAGAATGCGAGTGGGTTGGGAGCACAGAGAGAGGGAGACACAGAATCCGAAGCAGGCTCCAGGCTCCGAGCTGTCAGCACAGAGCCCGACGCGGGGCTCGAACTCATGAGCTGTGAGATCATGACCTGAGCCGAAGTCGGATGCTCAACCGACTGAGCCACCCAGGCGCCCCAGGAAATTACTTTTGATTACTCTCCCGTTTTCATGGTGCTGTGTGGCTCCAGCCTGACACGTGACAGCTTTTGGATTTTGATTTATTTCTTCCTTGTTTAGATATTTCCTTTCCCTTCCCTTTCCCTTCCCCTTCCCCTTCCCTATTTGAGTGTGCAGCATCGTGAAGTGTCGTGTTATTACAAGATACATTCTTCTGGCCGAATGTTGATCTATAGGTTACTGGGAGGTGGGGTAGAAGGATGACTCTGTAGTCTAAGGAATGCCTTGAGAGCTTGAATCACGGTTATGAAACTGCCAAAAGAAACAACTAACGAAATGAATCAGACTTCTGAGCACACAAAAGCGAGAAGAATTCAGGGCAAGTAATGAGCAGCCCCTCCTGCGTTCCCTTTGTGTGCACTTAGAGTTCTAGCAGCAGGAATGAGATTCCTCCACTGGTGCTGGAAATGTGCTCTCTGAACAGATAGGGCGAGTGTTTGAGAGACAAAAACCCTGTGCAGAATTTTCCCCATATCTATAAAATTGGATACAGCGGGTGGGGATGGTGGCTTGTGTGAGGAGATAGCGGTTCCCGTGCAATGTGCAGCCTCTGTGGTTATGGCTCCCTGAATTTATATTCACGCTTGATGTCGGTAGTCTGTAGATCATAAGTGCATACCATAGCTGGCGTCTCCCAAGTGTGGACTGATGAACGTGGAGAATAAACTCCCAGCCTTGGGCTGTGGAGGCCTGGTATGTTACTCGTGTGAAAGGAAGCGAGACTGATTTCTGCCGTAATGAATAGCAGAGATGCATTTAAATAAGAGGATTAATATGTCTGCCTTCTATATGGTGAATAAATTGATTTGGGGATCCTTTGTGGGAAATGGGCCAAGGAGGGTTTGCCCAAGAATCTTTTTTGACCCTCGGCCGATCGCTTCACAGTGGCTCTGCTTAACCATGGAGATGAATTATGAATGTTGGAAGCAGAAGGTGGCAACTCATAACAGCACCTGCACGTATATAAGTTTGTATTTGAACATACGCACGTTTAAGGTTTAGTAGAGAAATGAAGATTTTTCTTTGGGCACCGTTGTGTCTGTTCAGCTAGTCTTCCGTATCCGTGCGCATCCCATGCGTGTGCATCGAAGGCAAGCGATTTATCCTTGCACACTTGCTACTGAACAAGTACTTAAGACCTTTAGAAGCAATATTGACCGGCTCTGTCCTGATTTTACCTTTTTTGTAGATTTCGAGGCTACTAACAAGAATCCTTTCGTTCCCTCTGTTTTAGCTCACTCCATCACTTGGCGAGACAAAACCAAGATTTCGACTTTGGAGAGGCCAAACTTAATGAGGAGGAAGAAAAGAAAAAGGAAAAGAAGTTGCTACAAGACTCGATTACAATCCACTGCACCTTGTAAATGCTCTAACTGGACATGAAGGAGGGGGTGGGGGAGGGGGTGGGATTTTCAGTGCAAGTAGCACATGGTTTAAATATGAATGGATGAACCTGTGATCTAGTCCTTGTCTTGTAATTGTGGATTAATGTCAGCGTTAATCAGCCCCTCAAAGGGAGAGAAAAGCCGGGCCTTTTCCCTTGCTGTACCATATTCAGCATTTGATTTCCATGGGCTCCACCATTTATGTGTAAAATTTGAAATGGTTGTCACCTCTCTCCGAGGAGCAAGCTTGAAGCCTCCACACCAGCTGCTGTTGGAGATTGAAAGCCCAACTGTGGGGCCAGGAGGGGAGCTGGCTTGGCTGGCCGCAGAGTGAGGACCCCTGGACTCTCCACTAATCTCTGAGGGGTTGTTCTCCCCAGGAAGGTTCTGAACAATGGGGTCATTGTTGGTAGGCATTTGGTGGATGTTCTTTTCTATTTATAAGTGACTTTAAACTTTCCCTTGGCTGTTAAGAAGTTTGTTATAGATTGAGCTATTTATTGTTTGAGGCCTGCATGCTGTAACAGTGCTTAAAATGGTCTTCACGTGTATGGATGTGTGTGGATGGTTGTATGTTTTGCACAATTTTGTGGCTGTTGGTGAAGCGCTTTGCTGCACAAATATGAAAACTTGGGAGTTACTGTTTGGAGTATAACTGGAGGGTGGGTTGGGAAGGGGGGGGTTTGTAAATGTCAAGACAGGGAAGGAGTACAAAACAAAAACAAATCACATCGTAGAGGTAGAGGACGCACGGAGGTTGCTTTTCTTAGACTCACTCACTTTTAATGGTGTTTCGTGGGCCCTACTCATGCTGATGGCTCATGGGGTGAGAGGGAAGGCTTCCTTCTGCCCTGCTCCTTCCCATCCGGTTCACCCACTTCAATCTCAGCTACTGAAATTTGGAAAGGACCAAGTCGCCTCGCGGTTTTTTTTCCTTTGTGTCGTATCCTGAAATCCTGGAAAATGCTATGGCATCGTTTTGTATATAGGGCACAGGTAAAGGCATTGCCCCCGAGTTTATTTATTTCTCTATTTATTACCCTGTGAAAATGCTTTGCCATAACCACAGTTACCAGGAAAAGGCCGAATTGTCAACAGACGTCCGTGAATTCGCTCGCCAGATTTGCTCGACCTGGATGCATTGTTCTCGCTTCTCGCCTTACGATAGTCGCAAGCGTTAGAAGTTCTTCAAGACCGCGTTCACGTTGGCACAGGATAGACTTCAGCGCTCACCCTTCGCGAGGTCTCTAAAAGAACTCTTTGGTGTGTAAAAGTGACACATCTGGCAGGGAGACACCAAAGAATTACGAGCAGTGGCCCCCGTTGAAAGGTTTTTCCGGGCTAGGTGGGAATCTGTTGTGAATACATTCTTTGCTAGTTCGAGTGTTTGTTTACTAACCGTGTGCCGTGATAGGTATTAGTGCCAGACCCCACGAGGCACTTCCTCAGGGGCGTCGGGGGAAGGCCAGGGGTTGCCAGTCAGCACCGCTTTCATCCGTGCTGTTCACGTTACCGTAGTTTAGAAAATAGAGCTTAGGACTGATAACAACCTTTTACATCGTGAGTGTGTTTGCATTGTCTAGTGACAGATCAACCCTTCGCATTTCTCTTTACCTGGATGCTTTAGACTAACTGTCCCTGTCTGTTCGTGCCACGAGTAAGTGGGCTATCGCTGGACCAAAAGCAATGAGCCGTTGGAATAAAAGCATCCCAGTACTTTTCCAGCAGTCAGCCCCTCGCTCCTAGATGTGTTGCAAGCCATGCAAATGTCTAATTGCACCCTGGCGGCAGAGGGGTGGCGTTTATACTGTAGCTCTTACAGCTCTCCGGTTTATGATGCAAATCTGCCGAGATGTGTGTGTGTCACTGCGTGACTTCTGAAAGCGGGATGAATTTTCTGCAGCTGTTTCAAAGTTGTGGTCTGTCCTTGAATCCTCTATTAATTACTGTGTGTGAGCCAGAGGGAGCCGTGGTCAGGGTGGGCCCCCAGCCTGCAGGGAACTTTCTGGACTCCCGCTCTTTGAATTGATGTAGGCATTTGGGCTCACTACTTGACCATTCTCACCCTGTGAAACGTCCCCCACTTTGAAGCAAACACAATTCACAGCACAGTGCACACAAAAACCTTGGCAGAAGACAGAGAAGGTTCTTCTTATTCTGTGGACTGGTTGCTGTGGAAACAGATAACAAAGGGCAGCCTTCCACTTCTGGTATAATTGTGTAGCCCCCTTTTCTCTGGGCTTGACACCTGTCTGAATAAGAGTGATTAGAGCTGAATAATATCCCTCTCTTGGCTGTTGAATATGTGGTTCACGTACAAAACTCCGTGTAAGTTGAAGTGAAGTGTTCGTGTTCGTATGTGCTCGGTTGCCACTACTACATTTTTGAGGTTTTGTAAAACTGTTATTTTTGTTTTTCACAATGTGAAACTGAAGGTCAAATAAATTATTAGAGTTCTTCTCTTCATCGTGTGTGTGAGTCTTTATTTTAATACATCAGAACTTAATCTGCGGAAATCTTGTGTCCTTTCTAGCTTAATCAAGATGAGGATCGTCGCGTGTATTTTCTGAAGGCCTTTCTTGAGCCATCTAGTCACGTACAATCAGGAAAGCAGTTTTGCGCATTGAATCATTAAAAATGTTGGCCTTTTAGGATATTTCTTTAAGCGAAGCAAAACACCTCAATTCTGGGTTATTGGTAGCTTAGAATATAGAAAGTCACGTATCATGCAATGTTAAGACAGCGTGTGTAATGTATAGAAGAAGTGATTTTTTAAATCCAGCTCGTGTGGGTTATATTTTGGTTGGAAAACAGAGAGAAGGGGTTGGAGTTCAATCCCCTTTTCATCTGATGTGCCTTAGAAATCATTTAAAGTAAGTGGGAATATATGCCTATTCTTTCCCTGGATTGGCACAGAAAAACACAAGTTTAATCCCTCTGATACACTTAGCTTCCCCCAGTGTCCCAGCTGGCTCAGTATAAAGACTGAGGAAGACTTTCACCCCCACCTCACGATCACTTCCTGTCACAACAAGATGCTCCTTTATCACTTGGGCTGGGCTCCTTGCTGTTTTAATGTGCAGAGCAATGTTGGGCATAATCTTTTTCGGATAGGCAATAAATGCTACCTAATTAGAACTCTAGGAGAGCTCACGGGTAGGCAGAATGCAATTATAGCCTTTGGACTTTGACCAAAATGCCAGAGCAGATGCCTTGGGCTTTACAGAAGGATCATCCAGTGCTGTGCTGGGTGAGGCTGGTCTAGTGCCAAGTTTTGGAGGCCTCAGATCCCATGGGCAGGGTGCTGATGACCCATGGAAACCCTGTTGATGACACAATATACAACACAATATGACAGGGAAGAGGGAAGAGTTAGCAGCTGGGAGTCGACACGTGGGACTTGGATGGTCAGCAAAAGTCTTGATGTTAATAATCCTCAGAAAGGGTGAGAATGACTCCTAGGGAGATGATTGGAACGCAACACTTCATACCCAGCAGTTCTTTTTCTTGATCATCTCAGTGAGGACATGTAGGGAGAGTGGAGTAGAGAAGATACTTCAAATACTTAATTTTTGTTAATTTGGACATTTCATTTCATTCGGACGTTCAGGTGGCCCAAAACAGTGGATGAACTGGTTTGGATCGCCTTCGGTTGCGTGTAATAGGAAAATAGGAATCTGGCGATAATGGTGGCTTAACCGCAGTGGTGAAACTGTTCGGCAGCTGGCAGCCCAGGGCTGTAACGGTGCCGTGCACAAGCCCACGGAGGTCTGGGGCTGCTCCTTCTGCTTTGCCATCTTGGGCATGGACCTCTGGGCCTCAGGATAGCAGCTGTAGCTCATGGGGTCACATGGGCTTTCCAGTCAGCAAAGATGGGGACAGGCTAAGGGAGAGAAGCATGGGCCAGACGAAGCTCTTCTCTTTTCTGGGGACAGTGATGGTTTAACAAAGGACCCACCTAGGAGACTTACACTTCTCTCTTGTTGTCCAGAACCAGGTCACGTGAACTTCTAAGGAATAAGGGAGACCGAAGAGAGGCGTGCTTTCATTGGAACACACTGTCAGCCCACACAAAAATGTGATTTTGTTAGTGAGGATGAAAGAAAGAATGAATGGATTGGCAGCCACACAGAGTCACTTTAAATCGTAGCCTCGTTGATTGATTACGTTGTGCTCAGACGACACGAAGGACGTGCTTTAGGTTCTCTCTTAATCCTCACAAAAAATGTAGGTAAATCCAGAACTTTCTTAACATCTCTGAACCTCAGCTCCTTCATTTATAAAATAAGGATTAATACTCTCTAATAGGAAGAGTTAATAATTCACAAATTTAAATTAAAAAAAAAATCGAATGTTAGTTTTGAGAGAGAGGGGCAGAGAGAGAGGGAGACACAGAATCTAGAACAGGCTCCAGGCTCTGAGCTGTCAGCACAGAGCCCAACGCGGGGCTTGAACTCATGAGTTGTGAGATCGTGACACTGAGCCGGAGTCGGACACTTTACCAACTGAGCCACCCAGGCGCCCAATACTTCACAAATTTAAGACAAAGCACTATACTTAGTGCCTGGCATATAGTAGGTTCTTGATGATTTTCAGCCATCGTTTTAATTTTTATTTTTAAAGATTTTATTTTATTTTTAAAATTGTTTTGGTTTTTGGTTTTGTTTGTTTGTTTTGGAGAAAAAGAGAGCCTGAGCAGAGAAGGAGCAGAGAGAGAGCAAGAGAGAGAGAATCCCAAGCAGCCTCTGTGCTGTCAGGACAGGGCCCAACGTGGGGCTCGAACTCACAAAGTGTGAGCTCATGACCTGAGCCAATGTCAAGAGTTGGACGCTTAACTGACTGAGCCACCCAGGTGTCCCAAAGATTTTGTTTTTTTTTTTTTTTTTTTTTTTTTTTTTTTTTTAATTTTTTTTTTTTTTTTCAACGTTTATTTATTTTTGGGACAGAGAGAGACACAGCATGAACGGGGGAGGGGCAGAGAGAGAGGGAGACACAGAATCGGAAACAGGCTCCAGGCTCTGAGCCATCAGCCCAGAGCCCGACGCGGGGCCCGAACTCACGGACCGCGAGATCGTGACCTGGCTGAAGTCGGACGCTTAACCGACTGCGCCACCCAGGCGCCCCTCAAAGATTTTGTTTTTTTAAGTAATCTCTACTCCCAATGTGGGGCTCAAACTCACAACCCTGAGGATCAAAAGTCACACGCTCCTCCGACTGAGCCAGCCAGGCGCCCCTCCGTCATCATTTTGAAACACTGCTAGGAGAAATACACCTGCTAAATCTAAATGCTAGTACCTATTTCATGCAAGGGATTGCGTGAAGGGGTGCGGACTCACCACCTAACTCTATCCTCACGGCAACCCTGATAGCCAGGCACTATTGTTACCCTCACTTTGTAGATGAAGAAACAGGCTTGGAGAGATTATCTAACTTGCCCAAGGGAGTGGTGGAGCCTGGGTTTCAAGGCCTGCTCTCCAACCTGCTCCTCTCCATCCAGGAATGTGGAGAAGGGATTCACAGGGCTGAGCCCAACTGTAGGAAACTCAGGGCTCTTTGTGTCCCACACTTCCAGCAAGACTTCACTTCACAAGAAGATCCAAGGGAGCTACAGCTGGAGAGTCCGGCCCTAAGACACGAGAACTGAAGAAGCACGTGGGAGGACTCTATGTGGTGGTTCGCAATGCCCCCTGACAACATGTTCTGAAGACAAGATTGCGGAGAATTTAAAAATAAAGGCCCCCCCCCCCCCCGCCCCGGGTGGCTGTTACATTTGAGAATTTATGGAGCTGTATGCTTATGCCGGGTGTACTTTTCTATTTGTACAACTTTTATTGACTGAGAGGTTGAATATACAATGGACAATAGCCAGACCATAATAGGAAGAGAACTCTGACCCACAGACTGCAACAAGCAGCTCGGGAAACCATAATCTCTAGCAGCCAGCCCACAGTTGAAGCCAGACTTGTGGGAAAGTCAGACCACTATCTCTAGCAACTGGTTCAGGAAGCCAAACACCCAGTGTAACAACTGCCTCAAAATGGCCAGCATTCTGGTTGATAACGGATGCATTCCCTAATTTGTGTCCTTGCTTCCGATTTAGGACCAGCCAAAGTCAAACAGGCACCCCTGACCATCACCCACTTTTAATCAGCCCACCTACAGCTTCCCCAGGCCACCTGCCTCCGATCAGGGCAGAGCCGAAGCCTTCCCTTTCCTCCTCCACTCTAGAGCTTTCTCACTTCTCAGCCAGCCTTTGAGACTCTCTGCCAGAATGCAACTGACAGCAGCCGACTCTCTTGCTGTAGCAAGCTCTGAATAAATAACCTTTGCCTGCTCCCATTTGGCAGGCCTTTGTTTACTCTCGCAGACAAATGTTTGTTCAATAAAATAATTAAATATTTCAATAAAAAGGTTCACAAAAATGAAGTGGGGATCAACACTGTGCATTCTGGGCAAATGGGGTTTGCAGAAGGATCCTGTTTTCGTCCTGATGGAATAAAATGAAATGTGCACCATACATATGAGAAAAAATGGATTTTGAGTTAATGGGGTTGAGATTAGGGCATCTGGTTGGCCAAAAGGAGAGCAATTGCTTTGTTTGGGTATATTTTGAAAAAAAGTGAGAACACTTAAGTAAATTTTTACGGCCATATTCGTGGTGCACATGAATGTATGAATAAATGCAAAAATTTAGCAGTTAATTCCTGGTCGTGCCTGTCACAAATCTTAAGTGCTTTGCCTGTCTGACACATACTCAGACAAGCCATCTGTCCTGCATTTGAGTTTAATCGTAGACAATGAATTTTAAAGCTCTGTTATTTGTCAGACATTGGGCCACAAAGTTTAAGACCTAAATTTCAGAGGAAAAAAAAATGTACACTGAGGCATGACTGTGAATTGAAAGTAATTTCCCTAAGTAAATTATAAATCTATCATAATCTTGTCCAGCTCTGTTTATAGCCCAGCTTGCTTTGTGATTCCTGGGGAACCAAAAGAGACAAAGTTTCTGTCTTTCTCTCTCTGGTCCTGTTTCCTTGGCAACCTAATCTTTATCTGAAGAAAGATGGAGGTCTGTGCGGAGGAAAGGCAGTTGGAATTTCAGCAAAGTCACTCACTAATCCTTCTGGTGTGTTATCCAATGATTTGTTTTGTTACAAAAAGTTATTTTACACCCACTTTGTAGATAGTACTGGGAGGTGTTTATTGGATATCCTGTAAAGGCTGAGAGAATGTGTCCATGTGAAGCTGTACCCACAAAGAAGATGAAATCAGCCTCTTGGGGGACACAACTAGGCACCCGCAAAGTGAGAACTGAATGTCTCTTGGGGCGCCTGTCTGGCCGTCCGTGGAGCTCCAACTCTTGATCCCGGGGTTGTGAGTTCAAGGCCCACGTTAGGCCTAGAGATTATTTTAGAAAAATCTCTCTTTCTCTGGTCTCAGCTACCCACATACCTTCTGGCCAAGCATTGATGCCAGGAGAACCATTCTGAGAGAATGAATCTTGGAATTTTGACATCATTTGTATTCTCGGGAGGAAAGGAAGGGAGAAAGAGGAAAAAGGTGAAGGACACTGAGGGATAGGCGTCTGGTGGGTCGTGACCCACTTCGCATCCCTTTCTGGCACTTTCTGAGAGTGCACTTGCTGAGGAGATGGATGGGGGTCCACCAACGTGCCCAGGCCCCTTTTGAGGGGGCTGTTAGTCATTCACACGTTTATATAAGTCAGGCCAGTTGGAAGGGTGGTGCAGCTTGGGAGTGCTGACAGGCGGCTTCCGGGTACCCTAGCAGGGCGCTTGCCTGAGTGGGATTCAGACACTATGGCACCCCCAGGGGGAACACCAGGAGGTAGGAAGCCTGGAGGTGTAGTAGTAGCAGGTGGGAGAAGAATGAGAAAGGCAAAATTTTACTTCCAAATATTATGGTTAGAGAGGAAGGGCGGATGACTATGTAGGACCCAGAAGATTTTTAGGGCCATGGAACTACTCTGTATGAGACTACAAAGGTGAGTGCTTGCCATTACACATTTGTCAAAACCCATAGAATGTGCATCACCAGGAGTGAATCCTAACGCAAACTATGGATGTCGGGTGGTAAGGATGTGTAAGTAGAGGTGCTTTTGTGCGGTGCCAGATGTTGGTAGGGGGGAGGTTGTGTGTGTGCCTGAGGGGGTCGCTCTACCCTTTCCTCTCAACTTTGCTGTGAACCTAAACCTGTTCTAAAAAATGTTTATTAAATGCCAAAAAAAAAAAAAATTACCTTAGAAGCAAAGGAATCTTTCTGGGGTGTGCAGTACATTGTTTCATCAAGCATACAATATATATTTCTATTTTTATTTATTTATTATTTATTTATTTATTTTAATTTTTTTAACATTTATTTATTTTTGAGACAGAGAGAGACAGAGCATGAACAGGGGAGGGGCAGAGAGAGAGGGAGACGCAGAATCTGAAACAGGCTCCAGGCTCTGAGCCATCAGCACAGAGCCCGAGGCAGGGCTGGAACTCACAGACCATGAGATCATGACCTGAGCCGAAGTCGGACGCTCAACCGACTGAGCCACCCAGGCGCCCCTCAATATATATTTTTATTTTTTTTTATTTTTTAAATTTTATTTATTTATTTATTTATTTATTTATTTATATATATGAAATTTATTGACAAATTGGTTTCCATACAACACCCAGTGCTCATCCCAAAAGGTGCCCTCCTCAATACCCATCACCCTCCCTCCCCTCCCTCCCACCCCCCATCAACCCTCAGTTTGTTCTCAGTTTTTAACAATCTCTTATGCTTTGGCTCTCTCCCACTCTAACGTCTTTTTTTTTTTTTTTTCCTTCCCCTCCCCCATGGGTTCCTGTTAAGTTTCTCAGGATCCACATAAGAGTGAAACCATATGGTATCTGTCTTTCTCTGTGTGGCTTATTTCACTTAGCATCACACTCTCCAGTTCCATCCACGTTGCTACAAAAGGCCATATTTCATTTTTTCTCATTGCCACGTAGTATTCCATTGTGTATATAAACCACAATTTCTTTATCCATTCATCAGTTGATGGACATTTAGGCTCTTTCCATCAATATATATTTTTAAAAGTGTCATTGTGAATGGATTCCAAGTACTGGAACAAGAAAAAAAACTCTTCTTCCCATTCCTGTGTCTGTTTTCCCAGGACGCAGAACCAGGCCGATACTAGTAGAGGCTCAGGAAATGGCATCACGATGACTAATCGTGACCCAACCCCCAATGATTTCATGGCCGATAGGGTATGTGTCCCACCTTCTGAACTGATAACTTACAACTCACACTGTCGGAACAGACTCACCCATAACTTAACGACAGCCTATATTTTGGCAAATACCTGTATACGAATATCTGCACTCACTGTGTAAATGCTGATTCAGGGATTTTATTTCTGCAAGGGTTTCTCTCTGCAATACTTGGCAGTCAAAATTTAATTACTATAATATATTTTCATTTTCCTTTTCAGGTATTTCTCTGGAGCAGAAAACTAATTTTGTAAATCGGCTGCGTGGGTGTGCAAATGCCCATGTGTGGCTAGAAATTCATTTCTTCATTTGTTGCTTTATTTGCTGGGGAAAAGAAAATTAATGCCATTTACTGGAAGTGTAGAAATGTTCAAAGAGATAGACTAAACTATTTGGGCAGAACAATGGGTGTTTCAAAAAGTTTTGCTAGAGTTGATTAAAGATGTCTGGGAGGGGAGCAGAGTGTTTCTCTTGGATGACAGGAGCTTGGCCTTGATGGCCAGTGTTAGGGCAGAACTCCTTGAGCTTTCTATGAAGAGGCACCTGTCAGCCTTGATATCCCTAAGGGTGGAGAAGTTTGTGGGGAGGAATCTTGTAGGGCGGTGACTGCCTATACAGTCTCTAAATGGCACTCACCGCTTCTTCTGACCTTCGAGAATCATGAGAAAGGCAGAGAACCATGATATCTTGACGTCTCTTGGTTGGCTCTGCTTGTGCTCTGACATGCAACGTTGAGTGTGTCACTCAAGGTGATAGGTGTCATTAGTAGATCTTGTCTAGCCTCTGACAACAAGGGATGGGCATGACTCCTTCCTACACATCACTGAGAGCGTAGGAGCTCTCAGAACCAGAGAGGAAAGAACCATGAGGTAGAAGGTGTTGCCATAATTGCCCCTGGAAGCCGGCGCCAGGCATTAGCTCTTAGTGGGGAGCAGAGAGGGGAGAATCTGAGACAGAGATCTGGGCATCTCTCCTCTCTCCAGGTTGGCTTACGCACCAACAGCTCTTGTTCGCGGGTGGGCGTGGAAAGGCATGAGAGAGTCTATGACGGGCACAGCCCTAGACTCTGTAATCTGCGGCACTGAACAGAACCTGCCAGAATAAGGTAAGAGAGATGACAGATGGAGCAGCTCCTGCCCGACACAGAAGGCCCCCCCACCCATGGGAAAACATGAGTGTTTACAAGAATGCTCTGTATCCTTCTTCCGTCAGGTCCCAGGGGTCCCCCTGCACTGTGGTCTGAATGCTCTCCCTGGTCCTCTCTCCTTATTCTGCAAGTTCTTTCTCTCTAGACATCTCTTGCTGGTCTATTCCTGTCTTGACATCTGCCCTTGAAGATCCAAATGAACTCAAGAGGGTTCTAATTGAAGACTAAGATCGAATCCGCCCCCCCCCCCAACCCCCATCATCTTGTCCTCTGGCCCTATGATTTCATGTGGGCAGGGCATGTGTAGGAAGGTGACAGAAGTTGTTTTTACAAGGGATGCCATCACCCCAGTGGCCCAGCTTTTAGCATCTTACTTAAAAAGGGCCAGTTTCTTCACTTTCTTTTTTATATTTGGGGAGATGACTAAATGTTTTTGAAAATTTCTTAGCATTTGGCAATAATCTGCCTGAGCATAGTGATATGATTGCTCTGTTCACAACTAAGCTGCAATTTTAGGCAGAATTTTCAGAGCATCTCAGCATCTAACAACTCACGAAAGCTTGACAGTAATTTCAGGACACATAACATCTGCTCATTTCATTTTGTTACAAGTCACCTGGGCAAAAACTTCCTCACTCTGGTCTGTAAATGAGCTAATATCCAGTTAGAACATTCTGGTTAATAGCAGTAGCAATCTTCCCTGAGCCATGTATAACGAAGCCTTAAAGGTAATGGCACTTCTCTGTGTTAACAAAACAAAACCATTATTTGTCTTTGTAGCTCAGATGGGCTATTTGCTAATGTCTTACTAGTTCTAAAAGCTTATTCTCTGAGGAGGGAGCAGTCTTGGTTTCTTTGAGTACAAACTACTCCTTTTATCTGTGAATTTTGAGCAAATGGATTTGGGATCCATTTAATGGGCATTTTGTTTTATTTTATTTATTTTTATTTATTTTTTTTTAATTTTTTTTCAATGTTTTTATTTATTTTTGGGACAGAGAGAGACAGAGCATGAACGGGGGAGGTGCAGAGAGAGAGGGAGACACAGAATCGGAAACAGGCTCCAGGCTCCGAGCCATCAGCCCCGAGCCTGACGCGGGGCTCGAACTCACGGACCGCGAGATCGTGACCTGGCTGAAGTCGGACGCTTAACCGACTGCGCCACCCAGGCGCCCCTATTTTTATTTTTTAGAGTGAGAGAGAGAGAACACGAGCAGGGAAGAAGGGCAAAGGGCGGGGGGATGAGGGAGGGGGGATGCCAAGCAGTCTCCACACCTAGCACGGAGCCCGATCCCACAACCCCGGGATCATGACCTGAGCTGAAAGTCAAGAGCTGGACACTCAACTAACTGAGCCACCCAGGTGCCCCTAATGCTCATTTTAAAATAATGCGGTGCTATACTAACACTATAGCCTCGTACTTTCTGATCATTTTTTAAAGTATGACTATTGCATCTATTTGAGATTTTCCAAAGGGGGCCTTTGAGTATTGTTATTAAATAGATGCCAAGCACATGGAGCTCCATAGTTATTTCTTCTCCCATTTGCCACCACCCCTGCCTCCCCCCGGCCCCCCCCCCCAGATGGCTATAATGTCACTCAAGAGAAGTGTATCGATTGAACACGTTTGCAAGGACCTCCCTGCTTTGGAAGGAGCAGGAAGCGCACATTGGTCATCTTCAGTTTATTACATAACCTGGCCACACGGCAAGTGTCTTTCTTCAAGGTCGGCTTTCTGTTGCTGGTGTGCGGTTTTAGAGGATGACCAGAGTACAGCACCCTGGAGAAGACCGCAGGTGATGCCAGGCTCTTGGGGCCGTCAACCACGGCCAGAAAAGAGCCTATCAGCCTCCATTGCAGGCTGCAGTCCCCATCCTGCTTCTGGGTCCTTTGGCCAAACTGGAGACGGCAGGAAATCATTGAGAGTTGGGCGCCTGGGTGGCTCAGTGGGCTGAACATCTGACTTCGGCTCAGGTCATGATCTCGGGGTTTGTGGGTATGAGCCCTGCATCGGGCTCTGTACTGACGGCTTACAGCTTGGAGCCTGCTTCGGACTCTGTGTGTGTGTGTGTGTGTGTGTGTGTGTGTGTGTGTTTCCCTCTGCCCCTCCCCTGCACACACTCTGTCTCTCTCTCTCAAAAATAAATAAACACTACAAATTTTTTTTTAATTAAAAAAAAAAAAGGAAATGACCAAAAGTCATCTGAGCTGGGGCCTAACCAAAAACTCGAAAGTTCCTTTTTAGCGCTCCATGCACGTTTCCTCTGCACCTGTGCTTTACCCCAGAGATGAAGCTCTCAGGATATCATGGGCTCAGAGCGGATCATCAGTCCAGGGCTTGAAGCTGACCTTGAATCTGGACTCTGGGCCTGTGCTTAATTCTCTGCAGTGGCAATGAAAGCTCATTAAAAAGCTGACACATTGTTGTCAGCCTTGAGCTCATCTCTGTGATTCACTTCAATGTCTTAAGGAAGGAGAAGAAACCAAATTAGTCACAGGAAAAAAAAAAAAAGAAAGAAAGAAACATTTGGGGCCTCCTTTTTTATGTCATAAAGTTATTTGTAATTGGAGAGTTATTAACCGATCCCACTAAGAGCCCCTTCTGTTGAAATGTTAACAGCAGGAGACAAGCTAAACCTACCCGGAGCGCTGTCCTTCACCCACTTGAAGTGTTACTGAAGAACTAAAATAGAATCACAGACAGCCACACGCCTTGCTGCAAATTCATCCTTAGAATTTAGCTGAAGGAGGAATGACAGATGATGAAGAAGTGTTTTAAATGCGGAAGAAGTTGACTGGAGAGCTTTCATGTTTCAGCTTGATAAAAATAATTTCAAACTTCTTTTTTTTTTTTTTTTACCAGAATTAAAATATCTGAATAACTCGGGCTAGTCCCCTTATACCGCAGTGCATAAAACCAGATCGATTTAAATAGCAATAAACACCCAGTTGTTATTTAACTTGATAATCATACTTCCAGATGGGAATAATTTTCCAGGGAATTTGAAGAAATATTTTTTGAGGTGAGGTTTGGGGCTTTATGTGGCACCTGTGATGGCAGAGTCCCCAGAAATGCGCCAAAGGCCTAAAGGAAAAGGTAGGTGCTTGTCAGAAGTAACCGCCCAGATTTTGGAAAGTAAGAGTCAGGATAGATTCTCAGTGAAGCCAATTATTATGTAACAAATTTTTGAAAGGCTGTAAGAATGACATATGTTTAAAAGCTGATGAGCAAGAGTTGTTTAAATTTGAGACCCAGCTTTCCACGGAGAGGGTGTTAACCTGGATGGGTGCAGTTTTACGCTGGCCCCTAAAATGGGGTGGCCCAGATATAGTTGATCCCTAATACCACACGTGCCTGGTTTCTGATGAATCTGGCGTAGGGACAGAGCAGGCCGGAGCAATCATACTATCCTTATTAATCTGCAACTTGTATTTTTTCTCTTCGTATACCATTCAGGTTTTCCTATGCAAATATTCTCCGAATCTTGTTCTCTTTTCCTCGGGAAGGGGGTTGGATATCTGGACATTAGGAATAAGTAGGCCCTCTGGCCTACCCTGTCTTACTTGCTCCGCAGACATATCCAACCGGAAACAGTCTTCGTTTTTTCCTGTTTCACATTCCATTGGCCTCCTCAATCCAAGCTGCCCAGTAAACACTTGTACTTGACTTCTAACTGCCTTTTTTGGGTCCTTTGCCAGTTTGGATCTGAGTTCCAAACATATTTGAATGGATGCAATCAACAAACACATTCTCAGCGGCTTTGCTATGGACAGAACTTCCTAACGCTAACTGTCATAAAGTTTATTTTTCAGAAGCGCAGTCTGTTGGCAAAGTGCTCAGACCTCCAAACCGCTTTAGTTGATGCCTTTGCGACGCGTGTGACACCGCCGTTGTGGTTGGTGGCCTTGGCGCTGTTCAGCCTCTCACAGTTGATGTGCCAGGACCTCTGTCCATCGCCGCTGCCACGGCTGTAAGATGTTCAGTCAAGAACTGATGCATTGAGCAGCGGAGCAGGTGCACAGCAGAACAGTATGGCGATGATACGTGGGAGAGAAGAAAATGGACTTGCAAAGCATTTGCCCAGGTTAACCGGTAGACCTTACCTGTCTTCCTGCCTTTAACAGCAACATGAATTGTTTTATTAAAAACAGTGACATGATGAACACATAGAGGTGCCATTGATTTTTTAACTCTATTTTTAGCTTTGAATGAAGTGACTGCAATAAAAATGTACACCTTTGTTTACTGAGGAAATGGAAGTTGAATGAATAAAAACCTTTCTTTCTTGGGGCGCCTGGGTGGCTCAGTCGGTTAAGCGTCTGACTTAAGCTCAGGTCATTATCTTGTGGCTTGTGGGTTCGAGCCCCGCATCGGGCTCTGAGCTGACAGCTCAGAGTCTGGAGCCTGCTTCAAATTCTGTGTCTTCTTCTCTCTCTGCCCCTCCCCGCTCATGTGCTGTCTCTTTCTTTCTCAAAAAAAAAAAAAAAAAAAAAACCAAAACAAAAAAACAAAAAAACCCAAAACAAAAAAACCCCTTTCTTTCTTAAATTTTTTTTTTTTCAACGTTTATTTATTTTTGGGACAGAGAGAGACAGAGCATGAACGGGGGAGGGTCAGAGAGAGAGGGAGACACAGAATCGGAAACAGGCTCCAGGCTCTGAGCCATCAGCCCAGAGCCCGACGCGGGGCTCGAACTCACGGACCGCGAGATCGTGACCTGGCTGAAGTCGGACGCTTAACCGACTGCGCCACCCAGGTGCCCCCCCCTTTCTTTCTTAAACTGATGTCTTCTTTCTTGGGGACTAGAGCGTTTTGTTTTGTTTTGTTTTATTTTGTTTTAATTTTAATTGCAGCAGGGAGTCCCTAAATCATGAGAGTAGGAAAAGTATCATGGATGCCATAGCAGGGACACCTGACCTAACCTTATTTTCCTAGCTTGCAATGACACCAACCCATGTCACTAGCTGCAGAATGTGTTCAATTATGTGGTGTCTTTAATCTGGAATGTCTCCATGCTTGGGAAACATCATTGCTTTAATTATCACCACACCCCTAGGAGGAACCAGAGGTGGAAACCCTGACCAGCATCCCGGTATTACAGGTGAAGGAGTGAAGGAAGGGCTGCTGAATGGCTAGACAGACAGCCTTGAAGGCCTGGGGGCAGCAAGCATACCGGCACCGAGGCGCTGAGTTCAAACTCACAGGTCATTACGCTGGTCTGTAATGACCAGTGTCCATTGACTGAGATAGGTGATGACCCTGAGGCAAGCTGAAGTGGTATATCAGCAATGGATTTGAATGGAGTCAAGAACCAGGTAGCTAATCCCCATGCTGGCTTTACTGAGGGTAAAAAAAACACCACTTTCCTGGCATATGGGAGGACTAAGTACCTTCAGAGGATTTTGAATCACTAGTTCGGGGCAGCCTGGCCAGACGGTTAGATCTGAGGGACAAAGTAATGCTCACTGGTCTTGCCTTTGGATTGTCCTCTTCTGTAGTCCTTCAGGCCAACAAAAGCATGTGCGAGCGCACTCTCTCTCTCTCTCTCTCTCTCTCCCTATGTCTCTCTCACTCTCTCTCACCACCACCACCCCCACCCGCCCCCCCGCACCCTCCAGCTCTACTCGGAATGTGTGAATCTTTTTCAGTTGACAGTTAAGGAGAACTACGATATCATGATATTAAGAATTAAAACCATATTTCCTCTAAAAAAAAAAAATCTCAAAGGAGAAAATGCCCGGGGCTATGGACCCAGCTTGTTGTCTTTCTGGGCAGCTGGTGCATCTCAGAGCTAAAGATGCACATAGCCATTTGGAGGTGAGGCATCAGGACAGCGGGGTTCTGTCTGTGTCTCACGTCTCGCGAGTATTTACCGAGGGACACCTGGTATGGCATGGTGTGGCGGGAGGACAATGTGGCAGAAAGGACTGATGAGCAGGGATGCTGTATACAGGACCAGTATTTTATTCACACGTGTGAGAAACAGTCACACGAGGTGTCATTCTGCGTCTTCGGTGCTGGTAGCCCTCGAGCAAGCAGTGTCTCTGCCCTCCAGGCGAGAGTCCAACCACAGGCAGTGCCCCCCACCCTTTTTAAAAAAATTATAAATATTGTATCATTTTCCTCTTGACTCTCTGAAATTTAAATTGCCAGATGACCTACCGCCCAGGGGCCAATAACCGTTACAGTGTTCTGTGTCAGGTTCCCCCGGGGGAAACAGAACCTGAGACGGCATTAGGAGGCAAGAAGTATATCAGACGTACTCTCAGGATCAATGAGAGAAGGAGAGGGAGGGAAGCAGGACTGGGCTGAGGCAGAGGTTGGGCTGTGCTTTGAGGCAGTCTCCCAAGTGACTCAGCAGATCTCACAGGGAGCTCTGGAGCTGGGGTGATCCTGAAGAATTGTGCCCAGCCAGTGCCTTCCCACCACCCACCTCCCTTCAGTGACAGTCAATGGGTGCGGGCGGCTCCCAGAGAGCAGTCAGCAACCCGGAGACCAGAGCGGTGGCTGGGAAGGGCGGTGGCACTCAGCTATGGGCCGCCAGCGGTCACAGCTGGAGCAGCTGTGGGAGCCCTGATGTGGGGACCTAGGAAGGGGCCTCAGGGCCCAGCACAAACTGTAATAGAAAGAAAATATAATAGGAAAGTAATTCATAATAAAAGCATGTGTATTTCCGGCAGGACTAAACTGAAAGGTATTATGAAGTGGTTTGATACTTACAACTATTTGTAACCAACTGGTCGGGGCTTAAGAGAAGGTAATACTCAACTGAATGTTGTCAACACTTTATATTGCGCATTTTGAAATAAGGGCTAGGTAAGCGTATGTGTATCTATACTCAAATGTGACAGTTACATATGCAAACTGATACATTGTCATTGGATGTAAATGTCAGACGTTTACTGAAAAGATGACCAGTTCTTGGTAAAATTCCACACAGAGCAAGTATCTGCACACAGAGGTTGCATTCTTGGAAAATTCAATGTATATTAAATCTGTGAAAAAATATTTTGTTATAGATGTTAAATGGAGTTAGATATGAGGCGCAGCTAATTTTATTACGTTTTCCACTTACATAAGCAGATATTTATGTGAAGTTTGGGATGGATATGGGAAAATTCCTCACCATGGGGACCAGATCCCACACTTGGTCGAGTGTTTACCACCTCTAGCCACACACACTAAATGCTAATGGTGCCTCCCAACCCATGTGACAATCAAAAATAGTCTCACAAATTTCCCTATTTCTCCAAGGAGTAATATCCCTTCCTCTGAGAACTCAGTTAGTTACTCCTCTGCTTCTAGCCCAAACAGAATGGTCTTCCCTTCTGTTTAGGTGTTTTAAAGATGTCTTAAAGCAAGAGATCTGGCAAGCTCTGTTAGGTCCCAGTTTCAACACAGCAGTCCAAATTAAAGAGACTGCACAGCTATGTGCACACATGGTCAAGAGCGAAGTCACACGTGGGATCCCACAGCCTTGAGTGCTGGTCCCCTGGCTCTCCCATAAATCCTGGGAGGTCACCCTCCGGTGTTTGATCGTCAAAGCCACAATCTAGTTTATCTAGAACTGACTGATCAGCATCCGGGAAGGGTTGTGGGCATCCTGGGTTTGTTTCCTTTACTTAGTCAGACTTTCACTGCCCACTGCGGTTCCTCAGCGGCTTCTCGCTTTGGCAAAGCTGAATTTTAGGAGAAGACCGCAGATTCATGGGGGGGGGGGGGGGGATGTAATCTATCATACCTGCTTACATACAAGCCAGGGAAATGGTTGTTTTCTCACAAGCTTGATTTGACCCTTAGTGGGGCAGACTCTGTGCTCCTTTCTTCCTACATCAAACAGTTGGCCCCAGCAAACACAACAAGAGTAGCCCGCCCAAGGGAAATTGAGAAGAATGGTAGGACAAGGACCAAGGAAATGGAATTTGAGATAAGGAGAAAGATTTCCCAGCTGATTTGAAATAGAAGAGGCAGCCACACCAACCGGGAAATCGAAAAGGAAAGTCTTGGCTACGAATTATCTTGCAAGGGATGTTTTATGCTAATTCAGATGTTAGGATTTAATTGTAAAGCAGCAAAACTGCTGATGCTAGTGATGGTTCAGTCTGTATGAAGAATTACAAGAGTCTGGAAATGACTGCCCAAGACTTAGAGTAATTTGCATCCACAAGAGTCCACGCTAAGGAGATGGACGTGTTTTATCCGTGCACCTGAATAACATACAGACAAGTGTTAGTCATTTGTTTATGAATATTTTCCATTACCACTCCTCTCTCAACATGTGGCAAACATTTATTATTTCCTTCTGTCCCCTCTTCGGTGGGCTGTTGGAAACAGCTGGCACATATCTTTTGATAATTTTGCTGATGACTTTTCTGATGCGCTGGGTTTCTTCTCGTGAGAGAAGAAATTATTGATCTTCCCGAGACATTAGTTCATTGCTGCCGAGAGGCCCAGGAGTGTTTTTTAAATGAATAATCAATCATGCTGCTGATTCTACCTCAAAATGTGAGTATCTTAGGAATTTCTGAACAAATGCATATTGACATAAGTGCCGTTCTACACTCGAAGGACTACAGTGTGATAATTTTCTAAATCGTGGTATTACACCTTCGTGGACTTGAATAGTTCACATTTCATTAGAAAAAGTAGTGCTGAAAATTGTGTGCATGCAGTTAATTGTAGCCAATCCTTGTTAACTCTGATATGATGCAGCCTAATTTCAGTTTTATTCTGGTTTTATGCAACTTATCTTAGTTTTTTTTTTTTTTTTAAAGTAATACAAGCAATTCTGAGTATTTGGACCTCAAGTTCTTAGATTCTTGGGAACATGGGCTGAAATGGACAGATGCATCATGGCAATCCTGTAGTCCTTGAGATGAGCGAAACTTTACCATTGGAATGCTCTCAAAGTAGATTAAATCAAAATAGGTCAATAAGAGTTATAATCAACCTGGGTGATCTCATTGATGGTAAAATGAAGGAGACTCAGAAACTAATTCCAAAGGCAATTACAAGTGAAGATTTCTAAAAAGATATTCTCCGTGAAATCAATACACAACCTTCCAAATTGTTATTTTTTAAAAATTACATGCTTGCTTTTTTTAGATAAAAGTTTCTCATTACCTAGTATTTTTATTTTACATTCAATTCTGAATTTTCTCTGTTTCTAAGGATAAGGATATCATGCATAATTGGTACCTGTAACTTAAATATTTTACTGAACTGGTGACTAAAAGAGTGAATTAAACTTTATCCCTTTATCTGCCTGCACATTGTACAGGAGTATAAAAATATATATTCACTTATACACATACATGTATTTTTTAAAGGTGAGAAGGCAAGCTGTAAGAATATAAGAAAAGGCATAAACCTAGTAAAATGTACATTGTATAGTCTGTCTCAGAGTAGTTGAGTTAATCTGAAATAAAAAGGAGCTGTGTTTAAATAGCGTCTCAAATGAAATCATATTATGTATTATGGTTCAGAATTAACAGCAAAAAAAAAAGAAAAAAAAAAGAAAAGATTATTACGCTTAAAATTTTAAGGCAAACACTGAGTGATTTTTTTCCTCAAAAGCATAAAACACAGATAATTGAAAATGGACAAAGAACTTGAATAGACAGTCTATCAAAGAGAAAATAAAACTAATAAAAAACATGGGAGGGCGCCTGGATAGCTCAGTCAGTTACGCATCTGACTCTCAATTTCAGCTCAGGTCATGATCTCACAGTCTGGGTTCGAGCCCCATGCGGGGCTCCGCGCTGACAGCACAGAGCCTGATTGGGATTCTCTCCCTCTCTCTCTGCCCCTCCCCTGCTTTCTCTTTCTCTCTCTCTTGCAATCAAAATAAATAAATAAACCTAATTTTTTTTTTTTTGCCTAACAAATTAGTAAGAGTTAAGACAGAGAGAAAGAGAGAGAACTGACAAAACTATGATAGAACAAGTACTTTCATACATTGTCAATGGCAGCATAACTTGACACAATATTTCAAGACACAATCTAGACTATCCATTTCAGGATCCTTAAAAGGCTGACGCCTTTGGGGCGCTTGCTTGGGTTGCTGAGTCGGTTAAGGGTCTGACTCTGCACCCAGTTCATGTCTTGATCTCAGTGTTGTGACCTCAAAGCACTGTACTGGGCTCTGTGCTGGGTGTGAAGCCTACTTAAAAAAACAAAGGGGGCACCTGGGTGGCTCAGTCGGTTAAGCGGCCGACTTCGGCTCAGGTCATGATCTCGTGGTCCGTGAGTTCGAGCCCCGCGTCGGGCTCTGTGCTGACAGCTCAGAGCCTGGAGCCTGTTTCAGATTCCGTGTCTCCCCCTCTCTGACCCTCCCCTGTTCATGCTCTGTCTCTCCCTGTCTCAAAAATAAATAAACATTAAAAAAAAAAATTAAAAAAAAAAAAGAAAAAAAGGCTGATACCTTGGACCCAGTTATGCCACATCCAAGTGTCCTTACTGTGGAAGGACTTAGTGAGAAAGATTCAGGTTACAACGAACGCTTCCCAAGCCCCAATTGTCCAGTGACAGACTGCTGGACAGTGAACAATGGCCTATCAACTTGATGGAATGCTGCACAGCCATTAAATGGAATGTTTACAAAAGATACGTCATAAAGAAGAAGATGTTTATGGTAGGATGTTAAGGAAAAATAAAACAGCTCTCACGGGGATGAAGGGTATATCGTAGGGAATACAGTCAGCAGGACTGTGATCATGGGTGACGACAGACAGTAGCTCTACCGGGGGAGAGCAGAGCACAATGTACAGAGACGTCGAATCACTGGGTTGTGCACCTGACAGTAAGGTAACATTGTGTGTCAACAGTACTTCAGTAAAGAAATAAAAAGAAAACAGTTCTCAGAGTCATACATGGAGTGTTAGTTACATTAAGAAGAAGCAGCGAAACTCAAAGATGACGGATAAGACAAATGGCTGAAAATAAATAAATCCAAATAGAAACTCTGGTTTTCTTTGGATGATGATGTAGCCCATGTATCATGCGTTTCCTTTTTTCCTACTTTTCCAAGCGTCTTTTGAAAACAACAACAACAAGAACAAAACTGGGGCGTCTGGGTGGCTCAGTTGGTTAAGCGTCTGACTTCCGCTCGGGTCATGATGTCGTGGTTCGTGAGTTCGGGCCCCAGGTCAGGCTCTGTGCTGACAGCTCGGAGCCTGGAGCCTGCTTCGGATTCTGTGTCTCCCTCTGTCTCTGCCCCTCCCCTGCTCACACTCATTCGCTCTGTCTCTGTCTCTGTCTCAAAAATAAACATTAAAAAAAAACCCTACTTCAAAAATCATAAATTTAAAAACTTAATAACGTGTTACAATTATACGCTAAGAGAAGTAGTTAGGGTGTCAGATGGCAAATCTTACCAGGTGAGTTTTCAAAAAATTCTGGATGGTGACATGGTTTAAGCTGTGTCATGACTCTAAAACATGAGACATAAAAGTGCCAATTATCTAGCTATTATCTGCATACATGAACTCCAAAGACGGGACTAGCTGAAACGTTTCTGGGAACCACCATTCTATGAACCTGTGCTGTGTGAGCTCAGTCTGACTCTGTCCTATCCGCACACCCTGCCCCCCTTCTCTGGCCTGCCCGCGCGCCCCCTTCTCATTACTGGGGAAGCCAGACTCCTGGATACTTCCACAGAATGAATGCTAGAACAAGCCACTCCTAAGCCATTCTGCGTTTTAGTTTCTAGTGACTCACTATTGCCTGTCTACAGAAAGGCCCAGGGTCACCAGGTCTGCTATTTCTTGTTCTTTTAGAATTATGCCTGCCGCCCCCAGTAACATCAGGAGTTATAACTAGAAAACTAAAAATGTCTTAGCTACAACAAGCAAACGGTGCTGGGGATCTTGATGGCTTGGAGGGAGAGGGGCGCTTCGAAGAAAGGCATTAATAGCTCTGGAAACTCCTTTTGCATTGTTTGCTGGAGAAAAGACTGGCTCTGCTCTTTCCCCCTTTTCTGAGCTGATCATACTCCTCGTCTTTAAGGTCTCAAATTTAGCATCGCTTCTTCATAGATGCCTTCCTTGGCGCCAAAACCCGTATGCTTCATAGCGCACCACCCTCCCTTTCCTAGAACTTACAAGGAGTACTTGTAAGTATTAGTAAATCCTTCTTTCCTGCTGGACTCTGAGTCCATGAGAGCAGAAACCTTATCTATTCTGTTTATCGTCATGTCCCCGATGCCAAGAACAGGAGCCTGGTATGCACTGGGTGCTGAATAAATATTTGTTTAATGAATGCATTTTCCGGTGTGGTCTACTAAGGTAGAGAAAGAGTGGTTGGCACAGAACCAAACAGTGGTGGAGTTGGAGGCATAAATACTAAAAGCCTTACTATTTTTTTTAAACAAGTATAAACATATACATAAATAATATCCTATCATGGCTCTAGTATTGAATTCAAGAAGATTGGCCTTGGCTTTTGTCTCTGAAAGCGATGAACACAGTTTGTCTGGTTCCTCCACTGTGAGAGGAGCAGGCATTTGGTACTCCTCCAAAATTTAGGCTATCTACTCCTTAGATACGTTTACCCACTTGAGCACGACTTTTATGTAAATAAAGTTTAGCACAACTGGAGAAATGCAGTGTGGCAAGGCGAGTTGTGATTCCAGAGACCCCCTAAGTCCCTCTTTCCTGGAGTTCAAGATAAATCGCTCCACTTAGCATATCTGTTGTTTGCAGCCTCTACTTCCTTGCCTTTTTGTCAAAGCAAAATTCTTGGAATTTATCTTACAAGCGCAAATCACCTGTAATTCTTTGCACTTAGTAGCTATTGAGCATGTAACTACAGAGCTTAACAATTACCATATACTGTAATCATGCAAAGATTTTAATCTTTCAAATTAGATCTCACCTCCACACTGGGAGAGGAAAGGAAATTTACAGGATCATTAGCTCATGGGCTAGCTGGCACCTCTAGCAATGTCAGGAAGTCATATGCATGAATGGTCTTAAGGTATTATTTATTTTTTATTAAGTGCCTTTCATTAAAACTGCCGTGCGTGCTCTGTATTGAAGAAACTGGAGAAAAATCCTTTTTGCAAGGGAAGGTAGCCCTTGCTCGATAACAAAACTTGAGTGGAGGATGGCATAGTTTGTAGTGGCATATTCTGCTGCCCTTCGGGGTGAATACTTAGACGTTCGCGTGTAACAAGGGAACCGAGTCAGATGCTAGAACTGGAATGCCAAAAAAAAAAAAAAAAAAAAAAAGCTTGTGCTTAGTCTTTACGAGCTGGTTTCACACCAAATTTGGGAAAGAGAGTTTTGAGCTACAGAGCTACCTCTTCTTACCCCAAACCCCAAACCAGAGCCTGCTCCATCCTGCTCCCTGGAGCAGATTGTGTACATGTGTTCCCACCTCCACATTCAGTGATGCCACATTCATAACTTGCAGTCAGCCATAGGGGTACTCATTACACCATGACAATTGCCAATGTGCAAACCAGGGCTCCGTCCACCAGACTGGCTGGTACACATTTACCAGTATATCGCTTTCCCAAGCCTACCTCTAGGAGAGAGGGGGGATGGGCAAGGAAGAGAGGGAGGGAGAAAGATTTGGGAAGAAATACACACACACACACACACACACACACACACACACAGACATTGTGAGGCAACCAGTAGAAAAGTCCCTGACCTAGAGCAGGTGCCCAGTAAATTCAAATACCTCCCTCCCCCCCCCACACACACAGACATTGTGAGGCAACCAGTAGAAAAGTCCCTGACCTAGAGCAGGTGCCCAGTAAATTCAAATACCTCCCTCCCTTTAGCAACAGACAAGAGGAGTGAGACCACAGAGCCAGTATGGCAGCACGTGGAAATGTGCGTGTGGAGGACATCATGCCAATTGGGTCTACTGGCTGTGATACATGTGGCATTTTTCAGAGGTTGATCTATGAGAGTGAGGAGGCTGGAGGGGACCATGGCCAGGAAAACGTGGGTGAGTTGAAAAGAGGCAAATCGCGCTCAGCATCAACCCCTGAGAGCAGGAGTGGGGAGCAGAGAGATCTTGGGGGAATTTATTAAGTACACGGGGAGTGTTGGGACTGAATTCAGGGCTTTGGGAGGGTTTGGAGCAGTTTCTTTTCCAGAGACATAAAAATGAAAGGTATTGAACTTGGTATTTTTTCAACTTTTCAATCTCATGAAGTCAGAAGCCATCTTTATGCACGTATTCACTTATATGATAAAGGGAATCATTTTTGCTATTCAAAAAGTGCTAATGAGAACTTACATGACCTGTCCTAGAGCTCATACTGCAGAGTTTCAGGACACGGATCAAACATAAGCCTTATTTCCAAAGGTTTTATAATCTCTTTAGGACAAAGCTAACCCACAGAATACGGTAAGATAAAAAATTAACTGCTGGGCAGTTTTATGCTTGTTAAAAAGATTCCAGTAGGGTTGAGAGAAGGCAGGGTGCGCCGTGGGTAGATAATTCTTCAAGACAATGATAATAGAGCTTTTCTGAGCTTCTGTGCCTGCTGATATATTTCTCTATATCATTATGAGCTCCATTACAATCAGCAGTCAAATTATAGTACCGCTAATAGAGATCCATAATAATAAATTCTTTACGATGGTTATAGACTCACTCAGCCTTAGAGCTACACTCCAAAGTAGGACGATTGCCAAGTGTTTTTAGATCCCTGCTTTATACTCACTGAGACAGTCAAATTCAATACCTCGTCTCCAGCTTTTTATCATGTCAGTAGCAGAACCGGGGAAAAACAAAACAAAACACATGTCCCCACCTCTGATCACTGGCTCTAACGAACCAGCATGAAGAGTGGTATCAGGTCTGAATATGGAAACCAGCCTAGAAAAGTCCCAAGATATCAGAGACGACGAGAACAACCAAGGAAGTGATATATGCGCCTCTTGGATGGAGAACAGACACAGGATTTTCATCTGTAGACCTTCAGACAATAGGGAGGTATGTGGACCATAAAAGGAAAAATTGGAACTGTCTAGAGAAATTGAGATTAAGGTGTGCACATGGGCTTCGATCTCAGCAGGGAGCAATTCTAGGAATGTTTTAGAGATAGCACTAGGCAGACCAGTTGAGGAAGTGGTGTGGGAATTCAGTAAAAATTGAGGGCTCAGCTTTCAGACCCGATGACCTGGGAACAAATTACAGAAAAGGCAAAAAAAAAAAAAAAAAAAAAGGAAAGAAAAAAGACATATTTTGTTCTAAAATAGAACGTATAGCACATACAGGCAGTAAAGACAGAAAACATCGGTGTGTGTTAAAAGTGACTGAGAAGATGAGTTGGGGAGAAATGCAGATTTAAGGAAGGATCATCATCATCAGAGATACAATAGTGTTTGGGGAAAACATGAGGTTAAATATCAAAGTACAAAAGGTGCAACTAAGCTTAGGAGAGCTCGGTATTGAATGGGCTACAAATTTTAGTCCGACTGCTCAGAGAATATGGGGCAGAAGAAATTTCTAAGACCCAGAAATGTCAGTTGTTGCCTGTCACACTGTGGTGCGGACAGGTCACGATAATACATGGTTCTTAGATTTATCAGACTGCTTCATCCAGAAGAAGAAAGAGACTCAGAGGCGCCTGTGTGGCTCAGTCAGTTAAGCAGCTGAATCTTGATTTCGGCTCAGGTCATGATCTCACCGTTTGTGAGTTTGAGCCTTGTGTTGGGCTTCAGGCTGGGAGTGTGGAACCTGCTTGGGATTCTGTTTCTCTCCCTCGCTCTCTCTGTCTCTCTCTGCCCCTCCTTGCTCTCCCTCTCTCTCAAAATAAATAAATAAACTTAAAATAAAAAGATAGACCCTCCAATCTTGAGTTCCTTCCTCCCTTCATAATTCCTTCCTTCCCTTTTCCATTCATTCATTTAACAAATATTTATGGAGCGTCCACTTTTGGTCATTCTCTGTGTTGGCTGTTCAGGGTATGAAGTTAAATAAGGCCCACACAGCCCTCGTCCTTGAGCAGCTCGCGGTGAAGCAGACAAAACAGATGGCTTGGAAAATATGTATTTACAAAATAACGTAATGATGTGTTATAAGAAAAGAAAGTTCATAGGCAATCACACTGTCTTTTGAAAAGGAGCTTCCATTTCATTTTGGAAATTATATGTTGCTCACTCTGCATCAGAGAATTATCCAAATCCTTTATGGTGCTCTTTGGGACTCTGAGGCAAGGGAAGGCTATGTCAGAATCACTCGTCATCACGCAGAGACAGCACAGATGTGCAAAGGGAGATATGAAGCTCGCATCCGAAGGAGAATTTTCGTTGGGGGAACCATTCATTTTTACAGCATTCATCATAGTTCAGTATTGAGCATCACTGCTGTAGGAATACTGACATTCTTCCTTATCTAGCAGAGCAGCTCCTGCCAGATGGCCTTTCTGTTTTGCACAATGACATATATCATTATCAGACACAAAGGCGAATACTCTGTTGAAAAGGCAGAGATTCGTTCAGTCAATCAATAGGTTATCTTGTTATATTGATATCAAACAAGAAATTTTATTAATTTAGGAATTGGAAAGACATCTTTATATTCAGAGCATTAAATTAAGTTGGAGGTGTTAGGGGGCATTGAGCGGACAACAAAGTACACTTTTAGAATCTTGTTCAAGAGGGGCAAAGACAGGACTTGCAAGAATTCTGGATTATGTTGGAAATCCATACCACGTGAAATCGATGTAAGCGATAGGATCTGATCTATAGTATAAACTGACGATACATGAAGGAATGTGTTATCATGGGGTTTGTCTCTTCTGGTCATGCCTCTAGCTAACTGGCTTTTATCTACACACTTTGTGGTATGAAGAATATGTCACCCATAAGGCCCAAACCAAAAATGATCTAAATATTCTATGAACAGAGGTTGCAGGAATGCCTACAAAAGGATGTTAAGAACTGAAGCAAATTTCTGGATAATTCGATAGGAAAAATATCCACTTGGCACATCTGGGTATTATAAGGGAGATACAGAGTGGGGGGAGGGCGCCTGGGTGGCTCAGTTGGTTGAGAGTCCGACTCTTGATTTCGGCTCATGGTTCATGGGATCGAACCCCGCGTCACAGAGCCTGCTTGGGATTCTCTGCCACTCATTCTCTCTCTCTCAAAATAAATAAATAAACATTAAAAAAAAGAGAAATCCATAGGTATCTTGGGGGGGGGGGTCTGTCATTTTCTTCACATGTGCTTCACATTTGCTTATTCTCAGAGAACATTTTGTTTGCCACTTATGCCCAAATTGCTAGCGGGGGCGCATCTGGACAGGCTCCAGAACATTACCCGAAGCTCATGTTTATAGCACTGATACTGTTTTTACTCAGTTTACATTTTAGGGGTGGTGGCTAAGGGAGGTTGTAGTGATGGAGATTATTGAGGGGGAGCTTTGAAGTGCTCTCAGGTTACCGCGTGGCACTGCACCTCTCCTCTGGCCAACACTTGGGAGAAACTGAGTACTACAGCTCCGCAGAGAATCTTAACACCATTTGCGTATTAAAAGTAGCTGAGGCCTGCTCCATCTCAACTCAGCATTTCTGAAACTTAACTTTACCACAGAAACCAACCTCCCCTCGACTTTGCCTTCCCAACTCAGGATGACATCCCAAAGAAACGGGGTTTCTAAAAACTCATTTGTTTGCCTGGGCACTCCCAAACGATTTTTCAAAAACTATGTACTCTCTGGTAGAGTTAACATCTAAAATTTTCATCCTGGATTTACAGAAGTACATTCTTGGGGAAGCCTGGATGGCTCAATTGGTTAAGCATCCAACTCTTCGTTTTGGTTCATGTTGTGATCTCATGGTTTGTGGGATTGAGCTGGTTTTTGGGATCAAGCCTCGCGTCAGGCTCTATGCTGACATTGCGGAGCCTGCTTGGGATTCTCTCTCCCTCTCTGCCCCTCCCCCGATTTCTCTCTCACTCTCAAAATAAATAAATAAACTTAAAAAAAAAAGTAAAGGGGCGCCTGGGTGGCTCAGTCGGTTAAGCGGCCGACTTCAGCTCAGGTCATGATCTCGCGGTCCGTGAGTTCAAGCCCTGCGTCGGGCTCTGTGCTGACGGCTCAGAGCCTGAAGCCTGTTTCAGATTCTGTGTCTCCCTCTCTCTGACCCTCCCCTGTTCATGCTCTGTCTCTCCTTGTCTCAAAAAAATAAATTAAAAAACGTTAAAAAAAAAAGTAAAAAAAAAAAAAAAAGTACACTCTTTGTAACCAGGAGGTAGAAAACATTAAATATGTTATAATTTGAAATAAGATGATAACTGACTGTAATTAAAAGAAATATTTTATGACAGGTTTGAGAAAATAGATTTTAGGTGACTTCCTGAAATGCTGCTTGAATCAGAAAGAATTTGAAAAGAATCCCTGCTTGTGGGTTTCATCTTTAAAAAGTTGATAATTCTAGGAAACATTCCAAGAACATTTGAGTGATCAATATCATTAATCTATACTGCATTGATTATTCTGAAGTCAGAACCTCCCACACAGGTCAAATTTCATTCTATTTTTTTTAATTTTATTTTTTATTTTTAAAAATTTACATCCAAATTAGCATATAGTGCAACAATGATTTCAGGAGTAGATTCCTTAATGCCCCTTACCCATTTAGCCCATCCCCCCTCCCACAACCCCTCCAGTAACCCTCAGTTTGTTCTCCATATTTATGAGTCTCTTCTGTTTTGTCCCCCTCCCTGTTTTTACATTATTTTTCCCTTCCCTTATGTTCATCTGTTTTGCCTCTTAAAGTCCTCATATGAGTGAAGTCATATGATTTTTGTCTCTGACTAATTTCACTTAGCATCATACCCTCCAGTTCCATCCACGTAGTTGCAAATGGCAAGATTTCATTCTTTTTGATTGCCGAGTAATACTCCATTGTATATACATACCACATCTTCTTTATCCATCCATCGATGGACATTTGGGCTCTTTCCACACTTTGGCTATTGTGGGTAGTGCTGCTATAAACATGGGGGTGCATGTGTCCCTTCAAAACAGCACACCTGTATCCCTTGTATAAATGCCTAGTAGTGCAATTGCTGGGTCATAGGGTAGTTCTATTTTTAGTTTCTTGAGGAACCTCCATACTGTTTTCCAGAGTGGCTGCACCAGCTTGCATTCCCACACATTTCATTCTTAACAGAAGGAACTGAGATGACAAGACAGGAAGCCCCTATGTTTAAGGTGACTTGATGAATGATTAGCTCACCATAAAAGATCTGGCTTAAGAGAAGGGTATGTCTTTCTTTTTCAAGTGTGATTTGGGCTATCAGGCAGTTTCAGAAAAGGACATATAGAACATATAGGACACCAAAAAAAAAAAAAAAGCATAGAGGACATAGAGGAGATGAAGATCTACAAACTGATTCCCTTCAGATGGTTTATTTAGCATCTTTACCCCCTGGAAAGTCTGTGGGTCTCTAGGGGTGTAAGTGTTGCTTTGTAGACCTCTTGCCTTAGAGCACACTTTTGGGTGCTGTTACCACAGCGTTTGGCAGTAACACCTGAACTGGTCTCTTACAAGTCTCTTTTTGTCCCCTAACCAGTTACTTCCATCCCCACAAAACCTTTTTCTCCATGGAATGAAACAAATGTCTTGACCAGGGCAGGAAGCTTCTCCACAATATGGTCTTTGCTGACCTCACGCTTTCTTTTCCTGCTCCCAGCCCCAGGCCCTAAGAACCCTGAACTCCAGCCCCAGGGATCTCCAGGCTCTTTCTGGAATGTGCATTGCCCTTTCCTGCCTCCGTGTCCTTGTTCTCTTTGTTAGGCACTGTTATTTTCCAGAGATCTGCTTCTCCCTACCTATTAAGAAAGAGCTTGACTCACACCTTCAGAAGGGCTGCTCATTCAGTCTCTCTCCCTTCTCCCATTCTCATGTTGTCCTTTGTACCTCCCGCATATCTTCTGTGTCTCCCATTAGCAATATCTGGACAAGTGTTTGTCTTCTGAATTACAGTCAAGTCCCTGAGCAGCCATGACTGTATTCAACTGTATTCAACTGTATTCCTCCTAACACCTAGCACAAGGCTGGTTAAATGTTGGTCAATTGGTCAATTTAAATGGTTTAAACCCATTTCGAATATGAGAAGGGCGTGGAATCTCCAAGAAGGAATGTTTCTCTTCCTTGTGCCTGGGGAGCCCCCTGGCCTTAGGAGTTGGATATTTTGACATACCAGCTGTAGCCTGAGAGACCAAAAGAACAAGATGGCTGTGCCCCCAATCCACCTTAACTGTAATGGCGGCGGTATGCTGGTGATTGCAAGCTGGCTTAGATTTGTGGAATAGCTGTAAAATTTGCAAGGCTACCCACAAATTATACTTATTTGCAAAGGCAAATAAGTATCTCCTTTTCTTAAAAGAAAAAAAAAAGTTTGCATACCCAAAGTGTTTTAGGTAAATGAAGACCTTAGTTTTCCCTAAAGGGCCTAACAAAGAATTTCAGTCCCTATTGTCAGAAATGTCTTTGTGGCAGGTCCCTAATCTTTCTTTTTCAAATTTCCTTCAAAGGATGGTTAAGGAGTCTTTAATTAACTATTAAAACGGGTGTTCTAACACGGAGGACAAGATTTAGAAAATCCCTTTAATTACTGGAACCAGATTTTCTCCTGATTTGTAAATACCAGTTTACTCCTCAACCAAATTAGGCTTTAATTAAACTGGGGGTAGGGGCTTGGGGGCCTGAGTACTGGGAAGTGCCTTAATTTGCATCAGCCCTAGTTTCAATGAAGTTGGTTTAAGGGTGGGGATGAGAGACTCTTACTGTTTATTGTTTAAACTGGAAAATCAGGCAAAATGGGATTTGCTTTCCATACAGGAACTCATGGAAATTAGACACACCCTTGCCACCTCCAATTTATTCAAATGCCATTGCTAGAGGATTACCATGGGGTCTCTCAGTGGTATGAGTTTATGAAGCAGCCCCGTGTTTCTTGCTTGCTTGCTTTTTTTCCTCTGTATACATTAATTAGGCAAAACGAGGCTTATGGTTCTAGTGACAAGGAAAGAAAAACCAGAGCTTGCTCGACACCTCCCTCAATATAATGTTTAACGTTCAATATGGTGCACAGTTTGTTGAGAAAATAAGGTACATGTTTTGTCATTCCCCTTATGGATTTCAGTCAACACATGGAGGTGTTTGAAATGATCTGCTAATCCAGTTTCCTTTCCTTGAACCATCTGGTTCAAATTCTGTCTACCTGCTTGGAGTGCACCAGTCTCGTCTGCATGTACATATAAGGAAGTCACAACTCATTAACAGTTTAGGGAAAATCCCTGTGGAAATATACAACTTTACTATTGTGGTAGGTTTCCTCTTGGGAGAAAATTAGATAGGACTTTGATGTAAACCAAAGACACTTGAGGGTTTTGGGAAGACATGAGTGGTCCTGAAAAAAATTAAACCACTTTAAAAGCTTTTATTTTAAATGGGAATAAAGTTATTAGCTCACTCATACCACAGCTCAACTACCAGTGGTCATGTGAAGTGATGTGCCGAATGTGGTCTTACTAGTTTCATGATGGGCCCCTTGATCGAATTTTCGGAAGGAACATCCAGCAATAATAAAATTAATGGATAATTGGCTAAGTCAATAGACCTACTCAGTCTTCTTGTGGCCCATTTTGGAGGTTGGGAAATCTTAACACCCTCTTTTCCAGCGCCCTTGAAGCTAGGAATGTCTATCACATGGATTTGGCCAATGAATTATAAGTCAAAACTTGTTGGGGGCTTCTGGGAAATATTGCTTTCCTGGTAAAAGGGAAAGATATATCAGACCTACCGCCTTCTCTTTCTTAGACCCAAAAAGAAAGACTGAATGCAGACGCGATGTCTACAGTAGAGGCGATCATTTTACGACCCTAAGAGGAAGTCTATAAACATTGTAGACATCAAACAGATTTTGTCAAGACACAAAACCAAAACCAGCAGCCGCTTCCCTCTAGATTTCTTTGTATTTAAACCACCTTGTTGATGACTTGAAGCTGAGTGCCATCAATATAAATCCTACATACTTGCATGTGCCTTGAGAAAGGTCTTCCTAAGCTGAGTGACTCAGCCAACCTTCCCTCCTCCACTGGGGCCTCCAATGGCTTGGGATGTCTAGGTGAGCCTGGAAGGTAGCATCCGGGCCTGAGCACAGAGCCAATGATATAGTGTGGGTTGAAAGAAGAAGTCAAAGACCCAAGAAGAAAGACGAGAGATGATTCCCCAGTCTCCACTTTGCACATGAGGAAATGATGCAAGCAAATGTTGCCGTCTAATGATTTTGCACGATGTAAGTTAGATGAAAAGTCAGAACTCCATACAAGTATTTGCAGGTGCCCCCCCTCTACCCCCCACCCTCATTCACTGATTCGCTGCATTTCTCTCTTCCCACGACCTTCCCCAGCACATGGAATCTTCTCAGGAAGTCAGAGCCTTGACATATTTGCTTATTTATCTCCGTGTTTATTTGTCATGGCTAAACTTTGATACTAGTCTACATCCCCTTCTCAATTCCTCCCACCTTTCCGTTTCTTAAAAGCACTTCCCCTCAGCTCCCCTGGTCTCATCTTACACAAAGTTAGTTCAGAGGTACGTGCAAGTTTATAGTGTCTGACATTTTAGCCAGAAATGAAAATCTGTGGCGATGAGGAAATAAAAAGAGAACCCTTAAGAGCACACGCAGATGTTGCATTTCCTGATGTGGAAGAGGATATAATATCTAAAAAAAAAAAAAGCTGTCATAAACATTTTTACTTTTCCTGAGCTGGATTTTGCCTTTTTTTTTTTTTTTAAGAGTGCTTCTCATTGACTCGATATATGGAATAAAATGGAAAATAAGGCTACAAAAATCTGACTGTGTTCATTTTTTATTTTCCCCTAGAGGTGCGCTGCTTAAGGACAAAGAGACTTTTCTAAGAGGAGTTTTTCCCTGTGTCCTGGAAAAATCCCAGAGACAGACCCCCAATTCAGCAGGTCAAAGGCCCACTTGAGCAGAGGCGCTGCTAGGGCAGGAAATGGTGGATTTCCTCTTCAATAGGAATCCCTCCCAGAGCCCGGCAGGTTTGGGGGAGGGGAGGCAGCTGTTTTGACCACTCAAATTCAGAATTTAAATTGGGAGAGACTGCCCAGAGCTGAGATCCTGTCCCCAGGTCTGTGGAGATGGGAAAATGTGCCGCCTGGTTTTACAAACCCAAGTCAGCCCTGACAGAAACGCCAGGAGGGAAGCCCAGGTGATTCTGCAGAGCCAGGGGCTGAATGCCCCAGAGACGGTGTTTCCCAAAATGCGTGTAGGTGTTGGGTAAGACCCTAAGATCCTAATTAGAGCTCTGCGAAATGAAGTTTCCTTGGGGAAGCACCCCCTTACCTCAACAAGTTTCTCCACTCTTGCGATTTTCTAAGAGAGGATTTAGTGTCCAGGGTCCCCCAAATGGACTTGATGGCAAACTTAACTGCTTCTGTTTTTCTTTTTTGGTGGAGTGGCGAAATATTCCTCAAGAGTAGCAAATGGTTACTACAATGCAGGGAAATGCTTGGGGGTGGGATGGGGGAGAATCTGCTGTGGGGATTCATCTTCCTCCCCCTTCTCACTCTTAACCGGCTACACAGTAATGACAGCTAACCGTATCTGGCCACTTGTACTTAACCTGTTCCTAATCCAGCTCTCCAGTGAAGAAGTAACCAAAGGGCGACAGCGTTTAATATCTGAAGACTCTTCTAAAAGAACTTGGAGACTGAGTACATTGTTCTGCCTCTATTATTGGCAAAGCAAAGTTTACCTTTTTGAAGAAGGAGAACATGGCACTGTTTACACAGGCACAGGAAATTATTGGCAAAGCTGCAGCTGTATTTTTCAGAGCCTCATGAATTACCCATTGCGTTCATGTAGAAAGATGATCCCTTCCCCCTTTTTGTTTGGTCTCGAAACAGACCCTTGGCTAATTCCTTTGTTGGGAGAGAATGAATTTGAAAATGATTGTTCATTTTTTAAAGAAGAAATTACTTTCTTCCTCTTCTTTTTTTTTTTTTTTTTTTTGGCCAGCTGGGATGATCCATGATTAAGATCTCTGTTCTTTTTTTTTTTTTTTTTTAAATTTTTTTCAACGTTTATTTAATATTTTTGGGAGACAGCATGAGAGACAGCATGAACGGGGGAGGGGCAGAGAGAGAGGGAGACACAGAATCGGAAACAGGCTCCAGGCTCTGAGCCATCAGCCCAGAGCCCGACGCGGGGCTCGAACTCACGGACCGCGAGATCGTGACCTGACTGAAGTCGGACGCTTAACCGACTGCGCCACCCAGGTGCCCCATAAGATCTCTGTTCTTTTGAATAGCCCTAAAGCACTACCTACGCTGACAGCTTGCAAATCAAATTCTCAGCCCAGAACTTTCTTTTCTGGACTCCCAACCAATCTCTACAACCAGCCAGTGAACAGCCATTCTAGGATGTCCCAGAGACACCACAAATTCACTGTTATTCCGGTTCGCCTCTTCCTGTATCTCTCTCCTGACGAACAGCCCTACTGTCCGTCTACTAACACGGAACGAAACCTGGGATTGGTCCCCCCGCACCCCACCCACTGACTTTCGGCATCCAAATGTCAATCAACTTCAAAACCGTTCTCAAAAATGTTGCCTCTTCTCCACCATCTGTCCCAGACTTTTCTATAATGATCGAGTAAGTGTCAAATCATCTAGTACAAAGCCTGATACAGAATATGTCCTCGCTGTGAGTTTTGTTGTCTTGCCATTTTTTTAAAGGCAAAAAAAATGAAACTATTTTTTTTTCTTGAAAATCTGCGCATAGGCTATGGGAAGACGATGGTTGCCAGTGTGCAGGATGTTTTGTGTGTATGTTCTTTCCTCTTCCTCAGGCAAACCCCTCTCCCTCCACACTGTTTCTCTTTCTCTTGCATCCCCAGGGCAAGACGTTGCTCCTGCCACGTCCCCTCTGCAGAAGTTCAAGGTTCTCTTGTTGTACAGAACCCTCCTTAATTCTGCTCTGCACGCACTCGGGCTATTTTCACTAAGTGACCTAAGAGCAGGTCTCCTCTTGGGGCCTCTGCATATCATTCCTGTTCTGGCCACTGCAGTCTGGCTGCTGTCCTAGCTATTCATACGACACCTGCTAAAGTCAACTCTGGCCTCCTGTTGGCTAAATTCAATGGGAAGTTCGGCCCTTATCAATGTTACTGCATCTGTTGCCATCAAAACTCTTTCAATTCCCTCTCTGAAGCCCTACCTCCTCTTGGCCGCTGTGACATCACTCTGTCCTTGTTCTCTTCCTACCCTTTGGACAGTATCTTCTCACATTTCCTCCCTTTTTCACCCTCTCTAAATATTGATACAAAATCTCACCCATTCTTTGAAACTCAGCTCAATTTCTACTTATTCCAAAAAAACCAAATCCCATTTCTATACTTAGTGATCGTAACTTAATTGTTCTAATATTACTATTATTCTATGTTAATATTATGATAATATTATTTCCAGATGGAATCAGTATCTTTATCTCATTGTATTTATGAATGGCTATTTGTCTCGGGACTGAGGGATTCCCAAGGTGGCCGGGGAGTTGAGGTGGGCAGCTGGTTTACTCATCATTCCATTCCAGCTATGGTCACATTTTCTGTACCAGATATTGCTCTCACTCATGATAACTCATTCTGTATTATTCAGTATAATAATTGAATGTGGGCATTTCAGTTCGATTCAGCAAAACCACACTGAGCTGTCCACGGAGCGTGAGGCATCGTACCAGGCCTCGAGATGCACAAATGAATGAGGCTCAATCCTTACCCTCAAGGATTTCTTGGTTGGGCTGGAGCTAGTTTGGGTATGAACTACCTAAACTCCAAACTGACTTGGAAATTTAGCCTTGATGACTGCAATATGGCTGGTCTGGTGACCCTTGAAGGTTGGTTGAAGGGGTAATTCACTATGTGGCCCTCTGTTACAAAACTTGGAGCTATGGCGGCTTGAATCTTTGAGGTGATTGTCTTCTGCTCACGCCAGTGAGATTGTTCAGGTGTGCTTTGTGTCCTAACATCTCCTGCTTCTTCATGGGCACAAGGCTGATTTTATTGGCCGGGCTTCCACAGCTACTGGGTTTACCATGCTAGAAAGTTTGGAGAACGTGTCTTCAGATGTCTCTTTCCTAAGCAGCGGAAGAGAGTTTGGACTAGGTGAGATCTACAGTCCCTTTTGACCTTGAAACTCTGTGGTGGTATAAAAACAGCCCAGAGCCAGAGGTCTGAGTCTCAGCCTCACTATTCATGCTGGCCTGTCTGGCTTGTTAGCGTTAATCAGGAAGCAGGTTGCTAAGACAATATTTGAGAGGTAGATTCTACTGGATTAATGTGGAGGTGGGTAGAAGAAAGTATATTTTGAGGAGAACGGTGGTTACAGGGACACAAAAATAAATCTGGCTTAAGCCCCACTTTTTCCTGGAAGAGTTTTTATACTCTACGAACCTTCAGCTTAAGTAGCTACACAGGCCTTTACAAAATACTCTGCACTTAGACTATGAAGAACCTCTGACATAATGGTTTCTTTCTCTCTCCTCCCTCCCCCTCTCTCTCCTTCCCTTTCTCTTCCCCATCACCTGTTTCATAAAATGATATGTATTTGGTTTGTAACGCCCAATGTATTTGAGGTTAGGGACCATGTCTTACGCATTTTTGGGAAATGCCCCTTCTCTCCTAGTACCTAGCCCATGTTAGACACACAGTTTGGGCTTCAAAAGAACTTGATTGGTTGTGTGAAAGTTTCCAAGGATTTTAACTTAAGCCTTCTGTGCTGGGAGGGCAAGGAATGCTCAAGGCCCTCTCTCCTCAGTACAGGTCCCTGAAAAAATTCTTACAGATTACTGGGGTGCTAGAGTTAGGTGATCACAGTGTAGCTTTTCCCAAAACTTGTGGACCACCAAATCCATTGCCACAGTGAACTGAGGTCTTTCGTGGTTGGTTTCCATGAAGAGAAAACCAAGGACAGAAGATGATGACAGACTTTCTTTGGAGTACTAGTGGAGGCTAGCTTCCCATTCTCCCAGGGCAGCAAATACTTCATGTCCCCAACACTGATTGCTACCTCTTGGTTCAGGTACTGTGAACTCTTGGGTCCAAGGATGGCCACAGGAGTAATGGAAGCCTAGCTTTCCAAAATGTCGTGCAAATGAGTGATGTGTAATCCCATTGCTTTATGTTCTTGAAATTACTGAGAAACAGTACTTTATCCACATTTCTGCTACACAGGCTTTCTGGGGGATGATTTGTATCGGAACATGCACAGATCTTACAAGAGAGGGTGGGGGTAAGCAGGCCATTTGGCCTAGGGCCTGAGGCTCAAAAGGGGAGGTCACACTTTGATTTAAAACAAAAAGACTTAATTTTTTTTAAAGAGCAGTTTTAGGTTCACAGCAAAAGTGAGAGGAAGGCACAGAGATTCTCCTGCTCCCGCATACATGCATAACCTCTCCCATTATCAACACCCCTCACCAGAGTGGTGCATTTGTTAGAGATGATGAACCTACAGTGACACATCATTATCACCCAAAGCCCATAGTACATTAGGGTTCATCCCTAGAGTTGTACATTCTATGGGTTTGGACAAATATATGTGTCCCCCACTCTGGTACCATACAGAGTATTTTCACTGCCCTAAATGTCCTTTATGCTCTGCCTATTTATTCACCCCCCTTTCCATTAACTCCTGGCAACCATTCATCTCTTTACTGTCTCCAAGGCTTTGTTTTTTTGTTTTGTTTTTCCTTTTCCAGAATGATTCCGGTTGGGGTCATATTGTTTGCAGCATTTTCAGATTGCCCTCTTTCACCTGGTGATAGGCATTTAAGTTTCCTTTACGTATCTTTCCATGGCCAGGTAGCTCATTTCGTTTTATCACTGAATAATATTCCATTGTCCGTTTATACTGCTGTTTATTTATCTCTTCACCCCCCAAAGGAGAGCTTAGTTGCTTCCAAGTTTTGACAATTATGAACCAAACCGCCACAAATGTCTATGCCAGTTTTCCGCGCAGCCATAAGCTTTTGATTCCTTTGTATAGAAACCAAAGATCGTGATCGCTGCATCATAGGATAAGAGAATTTTTAGTTTTGTAAGAAACTGCCAAATGGTGTGCCAGGGTGGCTGTACCATTTTGCATTCCCGCCAGCGATGAACGAGAGTTCCTTTGGCTCCACACCCTCACCAGCGTTTGGTGTTGTCAGTGTTCTGCATTTTGGTCATTCTAATACATGTGTAGTGGCAGCTCACTGTCACTTTTATTTGCATTTTTCTGATGACATGTGATAGAGACCATCTTTTTATGTGCTTACTCGCCATCTGTGTATGTTCTTTGGTGAGGTGTCTGTTAAGGTCTTTGGCCCGTTTTTAAATCAGGTTGTTTGTTTTCTTATTGTTGAATCCTAAGTGTTCCTTGTATATGTTGTGTAGCAGATTTTTTTTTTTAACGTTTATTTATTTTTGAGACAGAGAGAGACAGAGCGTGAACAGGAGAGGGGCAGAGAGAGATGGAGACACAGAATCTGAAACAGCGTCCAGGCTCTGAACGGTCAGCACAGAGCCCGGCGCGGGGCTCGAACTCACAGACCGTGAGATCATGACCTGAGCCGAAGTCGGACGCTTAACAGACTGAGCCACCCAGGCGCCCCTAGCAGATCTTTATCAGATGGACCTTTTGGAAGCAATTTCTCCCAGCCTGTGGCTTGTCTTTTCCTTCTCTTGATCGTGTCTTTCTCAGAGCAGAAATTGTTAATTTTAATGAAGTTCAGATTAGCAGCTCTCTCATAGATCATGCTTTTGGTGACATACCTGAAACGTCACCAACAAACTCAAGGTTGTCTCTATTTTCTCCTATGTTATTTTCTAGGAGTTTTATAGTTTTGCATTTAACATCTATGTCTATGATCCATTTTGAGTTGATTTTTGTGAAGGATATAAGGTCTGTATCTGATTCATATTTTTTGCATGTAGATGTCTAGTTGTTCCTATTTTTTCTCCATTTTATTGTTTTTACTTTTGACCTTTTTAGTGGCATACTTGTTCTTGCACGGAGTTGAGGTCGCAACACTATGCAAGATGAATAGTGATGATGAATCTACTTCATCAGTTTGTCTCCCACCCCCACATTAGGTAAACTGAGGGTAGGAAGCCTGCCTTAAGGTTAAGCGTCTTTCAAACTGGAAGCCCTGGGGTTTCGAGAACTTGGGCACTGTCTGGTTCCAGCAGTGAATCTGGAACAAAGATCTAGGAAAGCTTTTCTCCTTGAAGTAAGCCTGGAAAAGCAAAAGCTGGGAGAAACCTTGCCTGAAAGGCAAGCAACTCATACAATAGTAGGCGCAGAAAAATTAGATAGTAACATCCCAATCCTGTGGCCGGAAGGCTCTTAAACAGAGTTCTCTAGATTTCACAGCACCCTATCTTTGCACAATGAGAGATCTGCTTTTAACTTCCACTTTGAGCCAGAAATCCTTTCTTGCTGAAGAGGGATTGAGCTGCCTCCCCCTTCCCTTTGCTGCTTAACACATTAAGACAGAAAGTGCTTAGTTGGGGAGCAGGAACTATAACATTATACAGCCACTCCTGGGGTTAACAAGCAACAAAAACTAAGAAATGCATGTGAGTGGAAACTAGAGCCCCTAAGCAGGTGGCGTGCACCAGGCGTCACTGTCACGGTCAACTTGGGAAATACAGAAGAGGCTCCACATTGGACCATTCCTATTTAGCACTGCTTAACACTAGGGAAACCACCCTGGTTAACACGAGGAAGGAGTTTGCTACTGGTTTTGCACTAAAGAGAAATTAAAACTGAAATCCTAAAACCGAGCCATTGCATATCCTTTTTGTTTATGTCAAATACGCCCAAATCTACCGTACCCAAACTATACATAATTCTCGTAGAGAGTGGGTTCTTTTGTTCCCAGCAAAATATTTGGTTGTCCTCCTAAAGTCATGAGTTAATAAAGAACTCAGAGGTAATATTACCTTGTGTCGGATTTGGTCGATCTTCCAGGATGAGGAAAACCAACATCAGAATTCACATTGGGCTAATGTGGCTAATTAGCCATAATGTGGCTAATGTGGGCTAATGCAGAGTTAGCCCAGAGTTTTAAGATGATGGCTATTGTGTTGAATGTTTCGGTGAGCTCAAATCTTCTTTTTCTCTATTACTACCTCTTTGAGTTTTAGTCCCTCTGGTTAGAGAGATAGGAGGGAGGAATTTTTTTTTTTCTGGTATAATTATTGAGTCGCATATTTTTCTAATAATAACAAGATTAAGAAATGGTTATTGAACATTTATTATAACTTTGGTACTGTTTTAATTGCTTTACATTTATTAAATCAGTGACTCCTCACCACCACATGAAAAAATATCGTGATTATCCCTGATTTACAGATGGAGAAACTGAGGTGCCAAGAAATTAAGACCTTGCCTGAGGTAACAGCTAGTAAGGAGCAAAGCTAGGATTCAAACACAGGCAATCAGTTGCCTCACTCATGCTGTGTTTCTCTTCAAAGTATTCAGCCTTCCAATAAGACTCTCTAGAATTGGGGCGCCTGGGTGGCGCAGTCGGTTAAGCGTCCGACTTCAGCCAGGTCACGATCTCGCGGTCCGTGAGTTCGAGCCCCGCGTCGGGCTCTGGGCTGATGGCTCAGAGCCTGGAGCCTGTTTCCGATTCTGTGTCTCCCTCTCTCTCTGCCCCTCCCCCGTTCATGCTCTGTCTCTCTCTGTCCCAAAAATAAAAATAAACGTTGAAAAAAAAAATTAAAAAAAAAAAAAAAGACTCTCTAGAATGTTGTAACGACAATTTTGGTCTTGGTCAGTTCTGTCACTGCTAGGCTGAGTGGGCTGTCTTTTGTATCCTGATGAGCAAATGAGGAGAGTGGAGAGAAACCAGGGTCTTCTTCCCAATGTGTGCATGCCTCTATTTAAATCCTAGGGCATCTGTGTTGGGCACCTAGTGTTGGATGAGTAGGGACAGAGAATCAACATCTAGTGATCTGATTTATTTTCCCTTGTCCTATAAGGAATATTCCCAGGGCAAGATGATGTTTATGGTATGAAGGCAAAATGGAAATCAGAAAATGTGAATGTGGTCAAAGTCTGACAAGCAAAATTTGGTAGAATTGGAATTTCATTTTCTATTAAAAATAGATTACCTGATATGAAACATTATTTGATATGATTTACGGAAAGACTCCTCCCGTACCCATGCTGACAACCCACCCTTTTCCACACAAACGAGCACAACAGACATGAAGGCACATGGACACCGAAACAAGGAGCTAGCCCAAATCCCCCATTAATCTATCTAATAAGCTTTGAGGCTTAAGCAAATGCCCACCCTGTGGCGAAGCCAGCCTTGCCACAACCTAAATAAGCCTGCTCTTCTGACGTTGATATCGCTCTCCAGGCGTCGAATGGCAGCAGAATGCACCAAGCCCTACGGCCCAAAGGGTGGGCTTTCCAACTGGACTCTTGTCAGAGCACAGTAGAGCTGAGGACTGAATTGGTGGGGGACTCAGGCTGACACTGACTTGATGTTTTTCTGGAAACTGAGGGAAGTTCTGAGACTTTTGATCCTGGCCAGGGATATTTCCACAGAGCCGGAAACCAACTCCCCCCCCCCCCCCACCTCCTGTCCCCCCCCACCCCCAACTCTTCCTCACTTCCCTTCACTCCCAGTAGAATACCATAGCAAGATTAGAAGCAGATTGTGTGACAGCAAAACGACGAAACCATTTCTCACAAAGGACAATTTCAAAAAAAAAAAAAAAAATTGAAGACAGCATTGCTTGAAATAATGGTTACATTAAAGTGTATTTTGAATTTAGTATTGACTGTTGCTCAGAAAAACTGCAGTTATGAGTATGCACTTGGGATAGAAGGTGAAATACATACATTTAAGGATGATGATCTCTTCCTTTTGTAGACTCTATGACCTAACGAGTGTGTTCTCATGCATCGTCTCATGTAATCCTCACAAGTGACCTGCGAGGTAGGTGGGACTCATCACTATTCCACCGGCTATCGTTCACTATGATCACCATTTCACAGACAGAAATCTCAGAGGCTGTGACCTTACTAGGGTCCAAAACCTGTAAATGGAGCCTCAAATTCAGATCCATTGCTGTAGTAGCCTGATCTTCCCTACATAGAGCCTTGATGAAGCGCACTGTCGTACAGGTGGTGTTTTTCTAGCTGCTTCCTAAAATTCTTTACACCCCAGAGAAGTCAAAGACCTGTCCTATTGTAGTTTACAGTGTCAGAGGCTTCTTTTGTCATAGAATTTTCGGTGGGGGGGGGTGGCTGAGCAGGAGAGCTTTATTTGCCACATTGAATGCTAACCACCATCCCCCGCCCCCCCCGTCCCCCACCACCCACTCCCCAGTAATCTTTGGCTAGCAAAAATTGGAGTAGAAGTAATTCTCGACTCATAGTAACATTGCACTCTTAAGCCAGGAACTTGAATAATGGAAATGAATTAGGTGATTCAATTATACTATTCAGTTAAACGTCAGTAATTATAGTCATCTTTGTCCTTTGTAATCTTCTTAACCTTGTGGTATTTCCTAACTCTGACATTCTTGGTGTGATTCTATCTATCAGCTGGGATGATGACTAATTCCTCTGAGCTATTTTCTGTCTGCTTGTTCTTATTTGTAATGGGGAACTATCTCTTTGTAAATCTGTACCAAAAAGACCAATTATTATTATCACTTTTATAAATGTAGCTTAACGCAGTACCTGGGACATAGCACCCAATACACGGTGGTTATGATAATGAAAAAAATCAAGGTTTGCTCAGGAACCTGCTGAGTGGGTGATTTTTGAAGCCCGACAGTCACAGAACTTGGGAAATCTGGTAAGTTTTTCCAAAGTGGCTACATGAGAAATCCAAGGAAAAGCAGTCAAACCAATGCTTTGCCAGACCATCTTTTTGTTGGTCCCTTTCATGTTTTCAACTCTTCGGTGAAAAAGACAGATGAGGACTTCCCCAAATTCACAGGCACTTGATACATAACCACATGTTGCAATAACAATGTGAACATTCTTGCTCGATTGGAAGAGCTTTGACAGTCTTCCACTCATCATCCCATGTTGATAAAACACATCCTGAAGGACCATTCCAGGATGGCTCTGCTCACTTTAGCTCCTCTCAACTTCAGTTCAGAGAACATTCCCCAGAGATCTGCTCCACCCTCTTGGTCCTGAGCCATCAGGACCAAACATGACAGAAAGTCAAACATCTGATTCCTATGCGCAGGAGTGGAGTCAGTCTTGAGTGCCTAATAAGCTGTAACCTTCCAACTCCCACTGTGTGTGTCCAGTTTCTGAGTGAGACTCCATTTCCTGCATCCTGTCACTACCTGGAGTTTCCTGTAGCTGTACCTCTTTCACCAGAGTAGACAATGATCGGCACAGTTGCATTTTAAGTGCAGGTCAGTGGGATCAATCCCCCAAGGGTACGAAAAATAAAGGGTGCCTTTTCCAAGTTCTAAACAACTGATTTTTTAATAATTTATGTCAGATGAGCATATGTTTATTATTGTCCTTTAATACACATTATGGTTTGACACAGTTGTGTAATACACATTTTAATATTATTGTCTTGAAAAAAAATTTTTTTTAATGTTTATTTATCTTTGAGAGAGAGGGTTAGGGGCAGAGAGAGAGGGAGACACAGAATCCGAAGCAGGCTCCAGGCTCCGAGCTCTCAGCACAGAGCCCCACGTGGGGCTTGAACCCACGAGCCATGAGATCATGACCTGAGCTGAAGTCAGATGCTCAACCGACTGAGCCACCCAGGCGCCCCTGATATTATTGTCTTTTAATTACACATTTCACAAAAACATGGACTTTAGTTCTGAGGACACCCCTCATTATACAGTTGGACCTCAACCCAGGTGGAAACAGATGTTTGTTTCCTAAATTCACAGCAATTCAAAATCATTTGAGCTGGGTGTAGGGCATAAGTTAGAGGGTCCAACCCCTGTGATAACAGCCATTGCTGCATTTATTTTTTTTTTCAGATGTCGCTGCATTTAAACAGTAGATTCAAAATAAAAAATGATGGCATAATGATTGCAAACGTGAAGGAACAAGATCACGTGGAGCTTCTGTGTTTATAATTAAAAAAAAAATTTTTTTTTAACGTTTATTTATTTTTGAGACAGAGAGAGACAGAGCATGAACGGGGGACGGTCAGAGAGAGAGGGAGACACAGAATCTGAAACAGGATCCAGGCTCGGAGCAGTCAGCACAGAGCCCAACGTGGGGCTCGAACTCACATACCGCGAGATCGTGACCTGAGCCGAAGTTGGACGCTTAAGCAACTGAGCCACCCAGGTGCCCCAGTGTTTATAATTTTAAACAGCGAAGCCCAGTGTGAACTGTGAGATTCATTACTGTAATAGACTGTAATAGACCAATATGTACTTATGAGTTACTCTGTTTCCAGAAAATATGCTAATGTAAATTAGAAAGTATTAATATTCATGTTTCCCTTTTATATACTTTAGCGTATTTTATTATGATGACTTTTTACAGGCACAATTATACACAGGAAGTTCAATAAAAGAACACTTTCACGTTGAAAAAAAAAATTAAAAAAAAAAAAACTACTTGGGGCGCCTGGGTGGCGCAGTCGGTTAAGTGTCCGACTTCAGCCAGGTCACGATCTTGCGGTCCATGAGTTCGAGCCCCGCGTCGGGCTCTGGGCTGATGGCTCAGAGCCTGGAGCCTGTTTCCGATTCTGTGTCTCCCTCTCTCTCTGCCCCTCCCCCGTTCATGCTCTGTCTCTCTGTCCCAAAAATAAATAAACGTTGAAAAAAAAAAATTAAAAAAAAAGAACACTTTCACTACCTTTATTCCTTTTCTGGCCATTGTTATTTTTAGGTTTATTTCGTGATTACTACTAAAAAGAGCTTTTTAGGGGTGCCTGGGTCGGTTAAGCGCTCAACTCTTGATTTTGGCTCGGGTCATCATCTCGAGTTTCATGAGTTTGAGCCCCACATCGAACTCTGCCATGACAACATGGAACTTGCTTTGGATTCAGGGTCTCCTTCTCTCTCTGCCCCTCCCCTGCTCGGGCTCTCTCTCAAAAATAAATAAACATTAAAAAAAGAAAAATTAATAAAAATAATTGTTTGGTGTTGAGGGGAGCAAGGGTGTCAAAAATGATCTCCTCGCTGTGTCAGATACTCTACCTACAGCACGGAGTCTGAGTTCACTGTGCTTCTTGGACACTATGATTTGAATTATAGGCCATCCTTTCCACCCAGAGGACCCCTCCTGTCATCTATCTTACTTGGTCTTTCTATTCCTAGTTTGTGTCTCTGCTGAGATACCAGCACGCCTTGCATCAGACCCACCAGGGTTTTGACACCTGAAACGTCAGATGACCCCATCTCCCTTGTAGCAAACGTCCAGGTGAAAAGAAAATTCCAGTTAATCATCCAGATCTTTTGTTTCCTTGAAGGCAGGCGTCTGGTTGATTGAACACTTTTATCAGTGGAACGACATGGTCACCGTCAGCACGGGACACTTTCATCTTTCAGATCTATCCGGGGCAGCAGTCAGGCAGGTGTCATGGTCATTGGTGGATGTGGCTAGGCATTGTTGGCAAAAATGAGTCTCTGCGCTGAATGGGCCTCTCGTCTGCCATGACCACAGCATCCTATTTCCATTTTGTTTTGCCACCCTGTGTGGTTTCAAGGGTGACTTGATTATAACTGGCGCCCCATGCGGCCCAGTCTTGGGGTGGTTTAAAGAAATAGTTGTTTCACAGAAAGATAAACCTAACAACGCGTTCCTTTTGAACGGATGCCTGGAGAAACTACAAAAGGACAGAAGAAAACACACGCTGTATGGAGGCCAAGTGCTCTTCAAAGTCTAATGCTCTCATTTCAGTCACCTGGGTGCTTTGCAGACAGGGGCGGTTCCTTCCTTTCTCTCTCTCTCTCTCTCTCTCTCTCTCTCTGTCTCTCCTCACTCTTACTCCTAACCAAAAAGAAACAAAACAAAACAAAACAAAGCCCTTATCACCAGGAAGCAAAAACTCTTGCCCACCCAGCTGGTCCAGCCCTTTTCTTCTCCGTTTGTTTCCTGGCTTTTCCATGACCTCTCTCCCGTCCTCTATCCATGTCCCTCTTTCTGCATCACAAATGCACAGAGCTGGATGAGCAAAGACCACTTCCTCTTAAGCCTAGAGGGAAGGAGGAAATGCTGTGAACATACACATAAATGGCTTTGTCTCATAAGGCTTCCTAGGTGCGCTGCTATCAGAACGACACCTAAGGGCCTATTATATTTGATATAGTGCTATGCAAACAATATAGTTACCTTCTGCCCCGTGGCACTTGTCTCATACCCGAGGGGAGAGCTCCAGTTTGGGTATCTTGCACTACTGATCAGAAACCATCAAAAGACCCGGGGAAGTATAAGGTTTGAGACGGATGGTAGACTGAGATGCCTTAACAAGTCATTTGATTCAAGCCTAGCTCATCCTCAAGTCATTCCCACTTAATGATTGCTCAGAGGCCTGTGCATGGTTGTTTGTTGGTCTCAATCTAGTCATTGGTGGCCAGCTGTCCATGACCAACGGCCCCATTGTTTGACCGGGAAGTGCTGTCGGTTGAGCTGTGTCAGATCTCCTTTTGTATTCCTCTCCTGAATATGAGCTCAGGTATTACGGGGTGTTGGGGTCGGGGCAGGGGAGAAGTTCGGGAGAGGAAAGGACATTTCGAAAGGTGAAATTACTGTTGGCTATCGCTTGTTTTTTGCCCCAGGGGACCAGAAAAACAAGCTCAACCAGTGTCAAACTCCAACAAGTGTGTGAAGCTGCATGTTAATGGCTCAGGCTGAGTGTAATAAATTGCCTCCACTGGGGCCTTGCCAGGTTGTTGTCGATTCTGAGGGAAAGTGGCATTTTCATAGGCTCCTGGTTATTCTGAGCTGGAGAACTTTTCAAACATGCTAAGGAAATATACAACCGCACTTTCCGCAAGGCTAACCTTTCCAGAAGGGTGTCCAGTGTCATGTCTGGAGACGTTTAATCTTAGCTGCTGTGATGGCTTTTTGATCAGTGAACTTTTTCTGCTTCCTTTTCTCCAATTTCATGACCCAGTTTACTAGTTCACTTCCTATTGTACATCCACGCTGTCAAATGCAGTTTCAGATGACTGGCATTTTGTCTTGATCAAAGCTAAGGAGAATTTTATGTTTGCTGTTTTCCTGGTTGCAAGTCAACGGGGTAATTTCTTAGGAGATAATAGAGAAGTGGCCAGAAATACAAGTCTTTCCTTACTTGGAGATCAGGAACCGAACTCTGTGGACCTCAGGAGGTCCCAATGTGGAAATTATTAAAGGAATATGAATTTGAACATAAAACCCAAGACAAACCAACACAACTTATTCCGGAGGTAGCATAGCCTTTCTGAAAGCAGAGCATCACCTCCTAACTTACTTCAGCACAAATCAAATAAAACGTAGAGTACATTTTCCCATCATTTCCCTACTTTAATTTTTTCCACAGTTAGCGACCGGCAAGTGCCTTTCTGATCCCTGAGTTGGAGGGACCCCGGGGGCTGCAGTCACGCTGCCCTCCTTCTCTCAAGAAAATCTCCCAGGTCAATAACCTTTTATTTCTGACCTTTTAACCAGCGCTAGTGGGCCATGAAAACCTAAATGCCATTTCTTTCAGGTTCCTGGGAAGCTTCAGGTCTCTTGAATCCAATTCTCTAGGGGAGTTTACCCCGTCTGCTCAGGTCATTGATCCTGGAATAACAGCCTCAAGTCATTTGTGCCAATCCTTCCTCGAGGGGAGGGCAGCGCCTGCTCGACAGGGGGAGGATGATGTCATTAGACAGCTGTAGTCCTCCCCAAAGCCAGGAAGCTGTCATTTCTAAGGTCAGGGAGACTCGGATAAGCATTAGGAACAGGGATGTGGACTGTTCTCATGGCGGAGAAGTTTGAAAGACTAATCGACATGGAGCGTTGCTGCTTACTCCGACGCTTGCTGAAGAACCCATGGGCAAAATGGGTCTTGAAATAAAGCAGGCGGTACCCATGTTCACATGTGCTTCTGATGCCCACGTGTTCGGACCTTGAAAGTATTTGGATGGAAACCTCAGGGGCTACGACGGTTGTTTGAGATTGTATGACATATTTGCAACATCTGGAAGCTTCAGCACAGGTCTGGCCTGTAAAGCAACAATATGGCCCAGAGCGGGGGGGACTGGGCCACTGAAGGCCTATCGTAAGTGGGAGGTCATTTCTAGCAGACTTGACTAAAACGACCGGGCATGTCATTTCTAGAGAGTTCGTATCCTTTTGCCATCAGGAAGTTGATATTCCACGTTAGCAATTTCCAAGACCTTGATTGGGAGTCAACATTCCTGAATTCTAGCCCAGGCCCCGTCGGTAGATCAGATCAGCTGTCTGATCTTGCACTCTGAAATTTCTGTCACAATTTCTGTACCTGTGCAATGGGAACACTATCACCTGCTGGCATCTGCGTGTCTATTCCATAGGGTTGTTGTACCAACAACAATAGATGTGAAATGCCTTGGAAATAACAAAAGCAATTGTGCCTGTCATGGCCTTAGAATTTATTCAAATTTTTCTTGACGACATCCTGGGGAAATGAGTCTCAAAGGAAGGCCACTCACCATAGAACTGGTGCCTCTTCACCAGTTTGCTTTTTTTTTTGGAGGAGACGTGGCAGGGTTTAAGCTTGTGTCTTTCAAACTTAAGTATGCACTTGATACAGAACGTCTCTTTAACATTTTATTTACTGAGAACCGTTACCTTTAAAATGTAGGAGAGTGTGCAGCTGAATGACCGAAAAATAAGCAAATCAGTGTAAACGTTATAATCTAACAGCAGTTGGCTCTGTGTTTACGGCTTCGATCACCCTTTATTGTATTCCACGACAGGATATGGAATGAACGGTTGAGATTTTATGAAAACCTGAGGTGAATTGTTCATCTTCCCTACTGCATCCTGGCTGTCCTGCTGTGCGAGATGTGACTTATGCTCCTCGCTTCCATTTTATAAACATAACAGCACTGGAAAATTATTCAGCAAGGACACTGTGAGTGGCAGAGCGGTGATTTGACTTGAATCACTGCTGGGCTTGGCAAATGAATCCTGGCCTGCGTGGTAGGTAGATTCAAATTTAGTCAATGATTTGTGGCTCTCAACAGGTGATGGGTTATCTTTAATTTGACCAGATGGTTAAACCTGATTTCATAACAGAACGGGATCCTTGGATTCCCTTAACTCTTTGCCTCAGGCTTCCCTCCTATGCCAAACAAAATGGTCCCTTTGTTGTTGAAAGGGCTGGTAAATGATGTAAATGACATTGCGGCCATATATATATATATATATATATATATATATATTCCAATTGAGGTTATATATTTCATTAAATTTCCCAATAACCCCTTAAAATAAATTCATATTTATATATACCAATGATGCACGAATACACTCTAGTTGTAAATACACTCTTGCAAAACCCCCAAATAATACAGGAAAATCAAACCCTCCGGCCAATTTGTGCCATTGCCCTCTCTCCAATGAACCAGACTGCTTTTCCCCTTTTTCTCTACACAGTTACATTTATATGTTCCCATAGAAAAATCATTTTGTTTTCATTTGGTATATGTGTGTACATACACAAATGGGGTTACATTTGTTCAGTAACTTGCTCCCCCCCCTTTAATATGTTCTAGACATCATCCCAAGTCACTACATGAAAATCTATATTGTTCTTTTAAACTACTGGATAGTATTCTAAAATATGGGTGTATAACTGTTTATTGTAGTTAGACTACTTGAGATTTTTCAAACATTAGAAACAATACTACATCTTGCCGTTTGCGACGACACGGATGGAGCTAGAAGGTATTATGCTAAGCGAAATAAGTCAGAGAAGACAAACACCATACGATTTCACTCATGTGGAATTTAAGAAACAAAACAAATAAACGTAGGGGGAAGATAAAAAAAAGGGAGGCAAACCAAGAAACAGACTCTTAACTACAGAAAACAAACTGATGGTTAGTGGAGGGAAGGTGGGTAGGGGAATGGGTTACAGAGATGATGGGGATTAAGGAGGGCACTTTTGAGAAGGACCTGGTGTGGTATTGGAAGTGTTGAATCACTAAATTCTACGCCTGAAACTAAGAGTACATCGTACGCTAGCTAACGCGCATTTAAATAAAAACTTGGGAAAAAACCCACAATGCTACAGTGAGTATTCTAATACCTGCCAAATTTAGAAGTGGAATTTTTGGACAGAAGGATATGAAGGATATAAAGAGACCAAGGGAAAGGTAGTAGTAAGTTACATGTTTGCTGGGCTGGTGACTGTCTATTTATTTTGTTTCTGATGCCAGAGATTATGGCTTTCGTTTCTGTTTTCATAATCCTCTCCTTCTGCACCCCCTTTGGGGCTATACTTGTGTTCATCTGCCCCTGAAGGAGAGGTCACTACTCAAAGTCAATTCCAGGAGCATATGGGTTACAGGAGCTTGGACACCCTTAACAGTAAAGACACCCAACAACAGAGCTACCAAACGAACAGCTTGGAGAGGGCTTTGCTCTCTCTGTTCTGAGTTGGCAGAGGTGGCTGGGGCCAAGGCAGGGGTGGGACCAGGTCAGGGGTTATTCCTCCCAGGAGCCAATGAGGCCTAAGTGATGGCAGGCAGGGCTGTACTTCCCGGCTCCTGGGAGGCATGGAGACTCTACTCAGAGCACAGGTCCTTGTTTTGTTTTGTTTTTGTTTTTTTCTTTTTAAATTAAGTTATAATCGACATGTAACATTATATTAGTTTCAGGTGTGCACCATAAGGATTCGATGTTTGTACATATTGTGAAATGATCACGGTAAGTGTAGTTTAGTCCACATCCAACACCACACATAGTTACAAACTTCCTTTATTCTCTCCACGGGAACTTTTAAGATCTACTGTCGTAGCAACTTGCAAAATTGCAATAGAGATTTATTAACTAGGGCCACCATGCTGTGATTACATCCCTAAGGCTTGTTTATTTTTTTTAAAAAAAAATTTTTTTTTCAACGTTTATTTATTTTTGGGACAGAGAGAGACACAGCATGAACGGGCGAGGGGCAGAGAGAGAGGGAGACACAGAATCGGAAACAGGCTCCAGGCTCTGAGCCATCAGCCCAGAGCCCGACGCGGGGCTCGAACTCACAGACCGCAAGATCGTGACCTGGCTGAAGTCGGACGCTTAACCGACTGCGCCACCCAGGCGCCCCAAGGCTTGTTTATTTTAATAACTGGAAGCTTGCACCTTTTGACCCTCTTCACCCTTTTGTCCTCTCCCCATCCCCAGATCGGCGACTACTGATCCGTTCTCTACATCCATGAGTGCAGTTTATGGTTTGTTTGTTTGTTTGTTTGTTTTTTAAGATCCCACATGTAAGTGAGAGAGGACCTTTTCAATGGCCTGTGTGCCAGTGGGAATGACACCCAAGTCTCCTGAGCAACAGCCAAGCGGTGGGCAACACGGTCACAGGCATCCTCTCTAGAAGAAAGGAATCCTATGCTAAGGAATGTCCCTCCTCCTCCCCTTTCCAATTGACTTCTGAACTTATTTTTACTTCTGATAAGAACATTTTGGATAATATCGTAGGTCAGGGCATTTTTGTTTTTTTGGTTTTAGAGAGAAAGAGAGCGTGGGTGAGTGGCAGAAAGGGGCACAGGAAGAGGGAGAGAGACAGTGACAGAGACAGAGAAAGAGGGAGAATTCTTAACAGGCTGCAGACTCAGCACAGAGCCTGACGCAGGGCTCCATCCCACAACCCTGGGATCATGACCTGAGCCGAAATCAAGAGTTGGGTTCTCAACTGACTGAGCCACTCAGGCTCAGCCCCATCCATCTTTTTAAATAGAGGGATCATTACATAACAGAGAGAAATCTGGATTTACACTCAGAGTGTCAACTGGTTTTTGTTTGTTTGTTTGTTTGTTTTAAATTCAAGTTAGTTAACATACAGTGTAGTATTCATTTCAGGAGTGGAATTCAGTGATTCATCACTTACATGCAACAGCCAGTGCTCATCCCAGCAAGTGCCCTCCTTAACGCTCATGAACTCTTAACGATGATCATAATTATACTCCTGTACACTCTTGCCTCACTTGGTCTTCTGAGAGAGAATTTTTTTTGCCCGCATAGAATATCTGCCCCAAATCCCCGACTCTTTCTTTAGCATGATGATCTGGGGTGTATTAACCCTAGGAAAACCTGAAGGTCTCCATGCTATAAACTCAAGGGAAGGAGAGACTAATTCTGGTCCAAGTATCAGGTGAATTCCTTTGGAGAAAAAAGGTGATTTTTTTGAGCTATAATATCTCTTTTTTTTTTAAAGTTTATTTATTTTGAGAGAGAGAGAGAAAGACGGAGACAGAGAGAGCACGTAAGTGGGGTAAGGGCAGAAACAGAGGATCCCAAGCAGACTCCACACGGTCAGCACAGAGCCTGACATGGGGCTTGAACTCACCAACCGTGAGATCATGACCTGAGCTGAAATTAAGAGTCGGATGCTCAACCAACTGAGCCACCCCCTGCTTCATGCGCTATAATATCTTGATAAAATATTCCTCCAGTCCAACTCTCTTGGCAATGATTATGCTTACCAAGTAAGCATCTGCTATTATTTTGTTTTCCCTGATGAGGACAAAAGGTTCTAAGAGGTTGACATGCGAAGTCTGGTCATCTTGACCGTTCTATTTATCCCTAAATGAAGAGACCAGAATTTGGGATTTCTGGCTAATCTCCTGGGATCTTGCTAAATAGGACATGGAGAGCATCCAGAACAAAGGAGGGAAGGAAGAATAAGTTTTAGACGACTGTGCTTTTCTCCTTGACCTCAAGCATAGAAGACTCCATGACTGGAGTCTTCCTGGTCTTGAGGAGAAGACTAGGCCATCAGTGGGGCTGCTGGCTGCTCTGCTCCCAGGAGGGCCGCTGGCCACTGTGATTCTACGCCCTGGACTCGGAGGGCGACCCAGCATTCATCCACCAGCTCGTGCTCTGGTTTCATCTGTGTTTTGAATTTATTTCCATTCCTTTCCACCCACCATTTTGACTCCCTTTGACCTCTTGCCATTCTCAGAGAACCTGAATAATCACATGTAAAAACGAAATCTCTGCAAGGTTCCTGCCCCTGGGGACGCCACATTTAGACGCAGAGGCTGTGAATGACGGATGGCTATAGGCCATTTTAAGGGCCACAGCATCCACTGTTCATTTGTAAAAACTTACTCTCCTGCCAGTTTCCTGCCAGAACTGATGTAAATCAATGTGTCAGTGTCTGGACTAAAATAACTTTTCTCCCCCTCTGCGAAAACAGGTTTTCAGATAGAGTTAGCCTGACCCTCACTGTGCCCCTGGGGAGGTGTAATAGCTCTGTGCCCTCTGACACTGCAGAAAGAGTGTGCTCCTGCACCCAGGAACAGCTTCTCCTGGATTCCAGGCTTCACCATGTCCAGCACTGAATGCAGCAGGGACCCAGGTAGCCAGAGCCGACAGCCTCCGGGAGCACACTTTCCAGAACTGCGTGGAAACTTTGCATCCAGGTAGAAGGGCTCCGGCTACACATAGTGGAAAAGGCCAGGGCCTGGCCAGGGTGATCCAACTTCCTTTATTTATTTTATTTTATTTTATTCATTTATTTTTGAGATACAGAACGAGTGTGAGAGGGGCAGAGAGAGAGGGAGAGAGAATCCCAAGCAGATTCCATGCTCTGTGTAGAGCCTGAGCCTGAGAGGTCACAACCTGAGTCGATGCCGAGAGTTGGGTGCTTAACTAACTGAGCCACCCAGGTGCCCCAAGAGTTATCCAACTTCTTTTTAAAAAAATTTTCAACGTTTATTTTATTTTTGAGAGAGAGAGAGAGAGCGTGCATGAATGGGGGAGGTGCAGAGAGAGAGGGAGACACAGAATCCAAAGCAGGCTCCAGGCTCTGAGCTGTCAGCACAGAGCCTGATGCAGGGCTTGAACTCACAGACCATGCGATCATGACTTGAGCTGAAGTCAGACACTTCACTCACTGAGCCACTCCAGGCGCCCCAGGTGATCCAACTCCTTATACCACACTCCATACATTCCCCTAACATGCAAACACACACACACACACACACACACACACACACACACAAACTCACACACACACTCTCTCTAAATAGGACTCAAGCCCACATTTAGGTTGGTGTCTTACAAAATAAAGCAACTTTGCAATTTCCCTTCTATAACCTAGCTAAGCTTTTATAATCCTGACTTCTTCTAGGTTCAGGGAATAGACATAGGCTGGAGTTCATCTTCTTAGCTGAGCTATTGAGTTATTAAAGATCTCCCTAACAGACGCCTATGTCAAGTCACGTTCACAGAAATTATGTATTTTTTTTTTCCGTATGAGACCAAAAATGTGCTGGTCTGATTTAATTCCTTTCCTTCTCTCTCATTTATGACTTAGTTTTATCACGAAACCAAAAAGGCGGGGGGGGGGCAGGGTCACATTTGATCTTTCAGTTGACCATTTCTTTGCAATTCTTTTAAGCCGTAACAATTTTCCATTAACTCATCTTTACCAAGATAAATGAAGGTGAAAACAAGCCTGTGGGGTGAGTGGTCTGGGAGGTGAGGGCTGGGAGGAGAGAGAGCTGGAAATGAACAATGCTGAACACGTGAGCGACCTATGCACCTCGTCTCAGATTTAACAGCCATTTGCCACGATTTACAATCCAAGGTACCATTCCTTGCCTCTTCTATCCCCAAGACATGAAGAACAGAAAGAACAAAAATGTCATGTATTTCTTACATTGATGACTTATGGGTTTTTAAGGAGGTTCTCTTGGACATCAGAGCAAGTTGCCCTTGACAGATGACTCTGCTACTGTATTTGATTTCAAGTTCCCACCAAGGAGTGCCAAACAAAATCGGTTGTTTTAAATTGTCCTATAATTTTTGCCCCTTCCCTCTACTCTGCCATGCCCCCAACCAACAAATAAATCACGCCAAGTTCTTTTAACCACACGCTTTAAAATGAAACAAGCACAAGGGACATTTTTCAACCTGACATCTGGACCCATTGTTCAGGAAGAACTTTACCAGGTGATGTTCAATTTCTCATGACAAATCACAGCATCCAGTCCATCTGGGAGAGCATTCTAGGGTGATTCGGGGAGGCTGAAGGGCTTCCTTCTGCCTCTGATATAGACAAACGACCTGTGCTGACACAGAGGGCTTTTAAGACTATCTAGTCACCCACTGAGCAAATTGAATCATCAAGCATGGATGCTGCCTCCACCAGATGGTCCAGGTCCAGATGATGCAGCTTATAGAAATAGCCTTCTGAACCCAAGGCGATTGAAGATGAAAAGAGAAAAAGAAAAGACAAACTTTGAAACTCAGCCTCCGTTCTTTCTCTCTTCAAGTTCTCCATTAGTCAATCCAAGGAGAGTATGTTCTGGAGAAACATAGTCTCATGTCTGAAAGTCATGGAAGATAGTTAATCAGGAAGTCATTGCTTTTCTTTCTTTTGCTCTTTCCTTTCTTTTCTCCCTCCTCCCCTTCCCTTTGTTCTCTCTTTTCCCCTTTCCCTCCCTCCTTCCTTCCCTCCCTTTCTTCTCCCTCCCTCCTCTCCTCCCCTCCCTTCTCTCCTTCCTTCCTTCCTCCCTCCCTCCCTCCTTCCTTCCTCCCTCCCTCCCTCCCTCCTTCCTTCCTTCCTCTCTCCCTCCCCCCTTTGTCTCTGTCTCTCTCATTCTTCTATTTCAGGACTTAAGATAGTTCTGGGCTCACAGAAGTTATGACATGGATACTTTGTGATCTTGCTTGGTTTGATTGGTGAGAACACCAGAGTCAACAGGGGACGAGTGCCCTACTTGAATAGGAGCTATAGCAGGAGGCTCTAAAGGATGTTACCCTGTGTTCTCTGCACAAGAAGAAGAAACCAGAGGGTGGGAGGAAAATTCCCAAAGAACAGTCTTAGCTTCTTGCCATGAATGGAGGGAGTCAAAAGCAGCTGAGAAATGAGCTATCAAAGGGGAACCTCAAAAGCCAGATTCCTGGGCAGAGAAGTCCTTACGCCCCAAATGGGAGGTTTTGAAGGGAGATTATGGACATGGCCTCTGAAGAGAAGCTATTTTTGAACACAGAATTTATTTAAAAAATTTCTTATTGTTTACTTATTTTTGGGAGAGAGGCAGAGCATGAGCAGGGGAGGGACAGAGAGAGAGGGAGACATAGAGTCCAAAGCAGGCTCTGTGCTGACAGAATAGCACAGAGCCTCAGGTGGGGCTCGAGTCTTCAACCATGAGATCATGACCTGAGCCAAAGTTGGCCGCTTAACCGACTGAGCCATCCAGGCACCCCTGAACACAGAATTTATAACCAGATCTCAGTTTTGTTCCTGTTTAGAGTATATTACCCACAGGGACTTGTGCCTGATGATGACAATAGTAGAATTTTAAAAATTCTTCTGAAACTAATCAGTTGGCTAACATCTGGCAGGTCATGGGCACATGTGACTAGAAGTGAGGAAAATGTGTTGATGTGACCCATGGTTTTATGGAGTGAAGAGAGGGTCTCAACCTCATTCCTAGCTTTCCCTTCCTCTGTAGGCAAAGGGTTCAATGTTTCATGTGTTAGAAGCACAAAGAACATGTGATAACACTCGCATGTTTATATTGATTTCCTGGCTTCGAGAAAAGGGTTTCTTGCTATCAAGAGCTTGGCTTTCTTAGGGGTCTCTGAAAAAAAAAAAAAAAAAAACCAACAAAGAGAAAATGCTTGTGGTGTTTTGAAACTTTTATCATGGAAAGTTCCAAAAACATACACGCATAAAGAGAGCATTGTCTACTGGCCCCATCCTCCCATCACGAGGCATCAGCAATTATCAGTTCAAGCCTGAGTGTGCTTCCTTAATTCTCCACCCTTTCCCCTGCCCCCAAGAGGACTTTCTTGACCAAGATCCCAGGCGTCATATTTTTTCACTGGTAACTACTTCGAACCTTATCTCTGAGAGCTATGGACTCTTCCTCTCTTTCTTAAACGTAACCGCAATATCATTATCACACCTAAAAAATCCTAACAATAATTCTTTAATGTCATCCAAATTTCATGACCTTTTGCATTTGATTGGTTTGAGAACCTTCTGGCTGGTGGGAAGGGGCTCTCTGGCAGGTCACTGGGCACCATGTTAATGCTTCTATTATGTGGTGTGATGTCCACAGGTATAATTAGGCCTGTGGCCTTCTCAGCCCCAGGCAGCCACTAACGAAAATGCAGGGCAACAGCTAAAGGAAAAAAAAAAAAAAAAGCTCTGATTTAGCAATTCCCCTCAGGCGTTCTTTTTTCCTCCTGGTTGTTATCCCACAACCAGTTACCATTTTGTAATTTCCCCAAACCACCCCCATTCTTGTATTATCTAATCACTTACAGAGCATCATAGATGTTGGTAACATTGTTGTGTTTCCGAGAAAATACTTCTCTATTTCTAAGTCTGTCACTGAGGCGAGAGCCATTGAACTCTGGAAAACTGTCGGGTTAGCTGTAATTATGGTGTGGGGTCAGGGACAAAGATTTGGGGAAAACACCAGGGCTCCTTAGAGCGAGGAAGGGGACCACTGAGGACAAGGCGCCCTCTGTTTCTGGCATATAATTGCTTTAGCATTGAAAAAAATGGCAATCCTTGACCTCTGAGTCTGGAACTTTCTTCAGCATCTCTGACAGAATGTCACTCTGTTTACGACTGTGGTGAGATGATCCTTTACTCCCAGTCTTCTCAAGAGTTGTGGATCACGACGAATATTGTCTGGCGGTCTCACGTTGAGCGTTTTGAACTACAACGAATCTAAAAGCTGTTTGGATCATTGTGTTTTGGGTTTGGTAATTTTTTCCAATTTGCAGGCACAGCCACTCACATCTAAGAGCACCAATTCATCGAGTTAATTGAGGTGGCCCAGCAAGGGCTTTTCGTTGCAAAATGTTAATTTGGAATAGGGCTTCAAACCTTTCTCTTCCTGGTAGAGCCACATGGCTCGATAGAGGCCCGTCCAGCTCTCTGGACAGTGCATGAGGACAGTGTTGATTATACAGTTCCATTTCGGCCACGGAAAGGTTCTGTGCCTGTGCCCTCAGGTAGAGACAGGGGAGAATTACAGTTGCCTTTTGAGTTCCCACGCTGGGCCCAGGTGTGTTCCTCCCTGCAATCCTATTAACTCACTCTGGGAAGGTAAAGGAGGGTGGGATTTGTCCCTTCCTTTTTGCATCACAACTGCCCCTGTTAGACTGGCTTTCCTCAAACCTTTGCTCTTTTATGCAAATATCCAAAGCCAATCAGTTCAGCAAACCTGCTGGCCCTCTCCTACTAAATGCAGGGTCTGTAGTTAGGCTCAGGGAAGCAAGAAATAGTGGAGATTTTTGTCCTCAGGGAAGAAAGATCTACCCCCAGGTAGCCTCGTCCAATACAAACCAATGTCCTGTTGACCCACCCTCTGAAATACCATCGAATCTGTCAACATTTCTCCATGGCCATCTGGCCCAAGCCACCGCCACCACCACCACCATCATCTGCGTGGCTGCTTGCAGGGACTTCTACCTGGTCTTTGTGCATCCACCTTTGCCTCTCTACAGTCCCATGTCAATCCACACAGCACATGAAACCAACTTTTCAAAAACAGACACAACGATAAATCACCCCTCGGCTTGAAGGCTAAAGGTACAAATTCTTAACAAGGCCTTCAAGGCCCCCCTGTCCCCCACCCCCCAACTGTCTCTTTTGCCCCCTTTGGCTCATCTCCCTCACTGCGGTTCACTGTGACCTGCAGGTCCTGTCCTCGAGAGACTTCCTCCTGCCCCAGCTCTCCCTGATAAACTCTTCCTTCCATTTGCCTAATGAGTTCCCAAGCAGCCAGGAGCTCTAGGCTCAAACATCTCTCCTTAGGGACTTTCCCAGAGAGCCACATAGCATCATGTTCTTCTCTGCAGTGTCCCTCACAGTTGTCATCTTCCTCTTGCTGTGTGATTACTTGATGTAGGCCTGTCTCTCCATGCCTTTTGGACCATAAGCAACATGATCCGTGAAGAAGACAGGGACCACGGCTCCTTTATTCACTGTTGCGTCCCTAGTGCCCAGCACAACCGCTGGTGTGGAACGAACGAACAAGGCAAATGCCCTAGGTCAGGGAGACAAGTCACATTGGGAAAGGTGGTCTGGTAGCCTTAGAAATGAAAGGCAGTGCTGAAAGATAAACTGAGGTACATTAAAACTTTTAAGAGCTTGTTTGAACAGAAATTGATCTGGGGATGCCTCGGCGGCTCAGGCGGTTGAGTGTCCGACTTCGGCTCAGGTCATGATCTCGCGGTCCGTGAGTTCGAGCCCCGCATTGGGCTCTGTGCTGACAGCTCAGAGCCTGGAGACTGCTTTGGATTCTGTGTGTCCCTCACTCACTGCCCCTCCCCCACTCATGCTTGGTCTCTCTCTCTCTCTCTCTCTCTGTCAAAAAGAAATAAACATTAAAAAAAACTTTTAAAGATTGGTTTGAAGAGGGCAGCAGGAAACAGAAGGGGTTAAGGGCGCTCTTCTGACCAGAGCACAAAGAGACTCTCATAGACCAAAGGCGAATGCAAAACAATGAAGTTATTGATTAGCTATAGCTCAAACGTTTGCTCTACTTGGAAAAGCCTAGGTGGCCATTTGTGATTGGTTGTCCTTAGGTTCCCACTGAGTAACCTTGAGGCTTTACAGGCTTCAGTTTTGGTTTGTTGATGTTGGTGGCTGCTAAGCTATTAGGACCACTTCAGTCTAATGACCACCTTGATTAACTAATTTAGCAGAAGAGAAGGGAAGGAAAGCAGAGATGAGAGACTTTGGGAGACAGAGTCGAGGTGACTCGAAAAGCACCAAAGGTAAGAGAGCCTTGACGTTTATGAATTCCCACACTTGATGGCTATTTCCCAGAATACATTGCTCAGCACACTTATCCCAAGAAGGGTCCCCTAAAAGAAAAAAAGGGGTCCACGGACAAATACTTTTGAAAAGTATTCTCATCCATATCTCTTTTTTGGAGCTTCACAATACGAATGATCATATTTGTACCTGATACTTTAAGGTTACTTAAAGAAAGCCTATTTGACTTGAAATGAGGAAGAGCTATTTGGTGGGTGGGAAGGAGTTACAGGGTAATTACCTTTTCTGATCTGTTGAGTTAAAATGCCAGCGACTATCCGAGCGGGGATGTTAAACAGGTCATTGCAAATGTAGCTCTGGAGATGAGAGGGTAGATATGTGAAAATGCTCAGAAAAATATAAGTTCAGGCCTGAACACGTCCATCTTCTACAGGAATGGGCTTTCTGGGGATACAGTCCTTTAGCCTCCAGATAAACTATCTTGGAGGAAAGTTCAGACAAAATGTGCTCACCAATCTCCCTTGCAGTTAAGGGTGGCCAGTAAAAATAAGTGGGAGTTGGTTGGGACTTCCTGCCCAGCTCTTCAGAAGGGACCTACCTGATATACCTGAGCTCCTAAGGAGTGGTATTCACCACAGCCAAAAAGGGGAAACAACCCAAATGTCTACTGACATGCATGGGTAAACAAAATGTGGTGTTGCTTTCTAAAGGGAAGAGCCAACAAAGAACCACGGGCAGGCCAGTGAAGTCTGGGTGCTTCTTGAGCGATAAGCAGGAGAATTACATTTTTTGCATGTTTCTTTAAAGGTAAAACCTCTTGGTAAATAATTCAACGCTATCATAATTTTAGGGGTGAGACTGCCAGGTTCTTGGCTACAATTCACGGTTGAGTATTAGTTGCACTATCTATGATTGAGCTAATTGTAGGTTACCGATGCCGTATGTATATTTATTCAATATCAACCCACATTTGTTTGAGTCCCACTTTGTACGTGTAGTGAGCAGCAAGGAACAATAGACCTGACTGAAGCCACAGTGATGGATCTTATTGCAAACCACAAGCTTTTAAAACTCCCCATTAAATGCAGAGAGTCCTCATGGAAGGAAGGAACTAAGATCCCTATTGATAAATACAGACACCGGATGACCTCATTGCCTCTGCCCCCTTCCACCCGCCAGAGTGTCTCTCAAGGTCCCTGGGTAATTGTGACACTAACAGGCTCCTTTGTAGATCAGCCATTAATTTTAATTTTTAAAAAAAAAAAAGTCTTGGGGTTGCATTTGAGCTCAAAAGAAGAATGAAGCCCCTGCAACCAAGAGTGATTGTGGGGCAGGTGGAGAGTAATGAAGACATGACCTTGGGCAAGTCTTCTCTGCAAAACCCAGCTCTTCATCTATAAAATACAAGTGTTGGAAGAGGTTATTTCAGGAACCTTCCAGAGCTGATAGTCTGTGATGCTAGTTATTGAGCTACTTAAATGAAACGGCTTGTGAGGAATTTGAAATTATGTCTCTCCTGGACTGTTAGAGCCCTAAGTTACGGGATGTTCAGTCACACATTCACTCATCCATACTTTCATCCACCGAGCATTTATCAAGGTCATACTGTGTGCCTGTTCTTAGCCGCTAGAATTGTGTTGATGGATATGACATGGTTCTTACCTAGAGAAACTCAGGGTTCACCTGCCGAGGCACAAACACCTTAAGAGCTTTAACAAAGGTGAGATTGCAAAGGAGGAAATAGCTGCAATATGTTTATGCAGGTATTATGCAGGACAAAAAAAAGTTTCTAAAGCAATTAAATGAGAAGACAGGATCTTAAAAAGAGGGGAATGCTCCAGCTTGGGAGCTAGAGAGGGAATGAAAGGGGTGAGGTCGTAGGGACCTATCATGCTAAGAATTTTGGTCATTTCTGGTTGAGAATAATCAAGGACAATTATTAAATAATCAAATAAACTAGGATAACAATCACATGATGAACAAACAAGAAAATAATCAAAAGTAGGTTCTAAAAGCATCCCACTCCCCTTTTTAAGAAAAGATTTTATTTTTAAGTAATCTCTACACTGAATGTGGGGCTCAAACCCATAACCCCAAGATCAAGAGTTGCATGCTCTGCTGACTGAGCCAGTCAGGTGCTAACATCATCTCTGAGAGCTCAGGATAAGAAAAATCCAAGGAGTTGTTCATATCCGTAATCTCGTGGAATGTGACAGCCGAAACTGTAAGGATGTCCCCAGGAAGGTTCCACAAAACTCAAGAGGTAATCATCCCCCCTGCCTCATATTATCACTTTAACAGAGTAACATGACCCGCAAATGGCAAGATTTCATTCTTTTTCATGGCTGAGTAATATTCTACTGTATATATGTACCACATTTTCTTAAAAAATTTTTTTTAAATGTTTTTACTTATTTTTGAAGGAGAGAGAGAGAGAGAGCGCGCAAGCATGAGCAGGGGAGGAGCAGAGAGAGAGGGAGACACCGAATTCGAAGCAGGTTCAGGTTCTGAGCTGTCAGCACAGAGCCCAACGCTGGGCTCGAACTCACAGACCGTGAGATCATGACCTGAGCCCAAGTCAGATGCTTAACCGACTGAGCCACCCAGACGTCCCTGTACCACATTTTCTTCATGGAGCTAGAGAGTATACTGCTCACATGTGGAATTTAAGAAACAAAATAGGGGTGGCTATCTGGATCAGTCATTGGAACATGCAACTCTTGATCTTGGGGTTATGAGTTCAAGACCCATGTTGGGTGTAGAAATTACTGAACAGAGAGAGGGAGAGAGGGAGAGAGGGAGGGAGGGAGAGAGGGAGAGAGAGAAAGAGAGAGAGAGAAAGAGAGAGCGAGAGAGCGAGAGGAATCAAGAAATAGACTCTTAATTATAGAGAACTGATCGTTACCAGGGGGGAGGGGGGTTGGGTTAAACAGGCAATGGGGACTAAGGAGGGCACTTGTGATGATCACTGGGTGATGTATGGAAGTGCTGAATCACTATATTGTACACGTGAAACTAATATAACACTGTATGTTAGCTGACGGAAATTAAAATAAAAACTTAAAAAAACCCCAGAGTAACATGACCTAATGTGTCATGATTCAATGTCAAAACGCTCAAGTGAGGTCCTTCTTTTTTTAGTGTTTCAAGAAGGCAGAGGGATAGCTTTGAACTTGGACTGATGTAGATCAAATAGCAATTCCATGTAACCTTACACTGATCACTTAATCTCTCTGAACCCCAATTTACTCTTCCATAAAATGAAGGTAATACTTCCTACTTTTTAGGGTTATGAGAATCAAATAAATCAATGAAAGTATTTAGAATTTGCTAGTGCAATTATACATTTATTGCTGTGATTTTTATTTTTTTTATTTATTTTTTTCTTTTCTTTTTTTTTTTTTAATTTTTTTTTTTTCAACGTTTATTTTATTTTTGGGACAGAGAGAGACAGAGCATGAACGGGCGAGGGGCAGAGAGAGAGGGAGACACAGAATCGGAAACAGGCTCCAGGCTCTGAGCCATCAGCCCAGAGCCCGACGCGGGGCTCGAACTCACGGACCGCGAGATCGTGACGTGGCTGAAGTCGGACGCTTAACCGACTGCGCCACCCAGGCGCCCCAACCTCTGGATCTTTTAAATGATGCTTTCTCAGTCATGACTTCATTTTTCTTGGGGTTAGTCTCCGCGGTAATTTTCTTTCCTTTTTTCTATAATTGAAATATATCTGACGTATCACATCGTGTAAACTTAAAGTGCACAACATGCTGATCGGATACATTTGTATATTACAGCATGGTTGCCACTGTAGCAATTATAAACGACTCTCAGGTCACGTAATTATCATCTCAGTGGTTCGAATAATTAAGACAGTTTCTTAAGCAAGTTTGATGATTACAATACATCGTTGTTGTCTGCATTCACTATATTGTACATTAGATCTCTAGCACATTGCAAATTTGTACCCTTGATCAGCATCTGTCCCGTCCCGCCACCCTCCATCCCCTGGTAACCATAATTTTACTCTGTTATTACAAGTTGGTTTTTTTTTTTTATAAGATTCCACATATAAGCAATATGCAATATTTGTCATTCTCCATCTGACATCTCGCTTAGCATAATGTCCTCAAGGTCCATCCGTGTTGTCACACTGCAATTTTCTAAAGTGGATAATGTTAAGGTCTAAGTACTTCGGGTGCTTGGGATAACCATCACATCAAGATAAACTCCTCTGTCAGATTTTAAAGTTACAGACGGATCTGTAGCAGACTCAAATAATAATTTGGGTGTTCTAGGCATTATTCTCACTGGAGTATGCGCAGGGAAATTCTTCTGCAGGCATGATTTTCTGCTTGACACTTTCTTCCTGAATATGGAAGAAAATGGCCTTTCCCCATTTCCCTTTCTTCAAGATTTGGTCCTTCATCTAGACCCTCCTGAGATAACCTCCAGATCACGGTGTCTTGCAAAACACATGGACTTCAAAGTCAGATCTCAGCTGCAATCTGGACTTACTACTTAACCAACTACGAAAATGTGGGCAGAGGCTTTGGATTTATTGTACATCAGGTTCTTCTTCTACAAAATGAAAATAATAATAACGTGTGTTTCAGAGGGTTATTACAGATGTCACCAGATGTAGACATTTTATTTGCCTTAGCTTCTCTTGTAGAGAACACTGTATTTGTCTGGAAGGAATACCGGGGCGAGGGTAAGACCCCTAAGGGCAAGCTCAAGACACCCGATGTGATTAATACACTCAATTGCAGGCAATACGAGGAGGATTTGACTTAGCTTATAAGGAAAAAGGGAAAGGGAAAGGAGGAGAGAGCGGAGATAGGGAGATGGTGGAGGGCTCTATATTGTTCAGTTAGACATTTCCTCAAGCCCTTTTCTTGCCCCCTAGCAAATCTATAAATTTGATCAAACTCACCAGATTGGTTCTAGAAACATGTGAATGGGGCTGGATTTCCATTTGGGATCAAAGAGGAGATAGCACATGTGGATGTAAACCAGGTAAAAGATTAGACTAATGCTCTGGGAGTTCATGGAAATTGAGGGAAGGGCTTGGAACTTCCATGGTTTTTAGAATTGAGGTTCAAGCCAAGTTCACTAGAGGTCAAGGAACAAGGAAATCCTAGGGGATGGCTGGATTCTTGAGGATTTGAGTTAATGTACCTAAAATTGTCTACTACGCATTGTTCATCTAAAAACTGATGGCTACTGGAGTGCCTGAGTGGCTCCGTCCATTGAGCATCTGACTCTTGATTTTGACTCAGGTCATGTTCTCCCAGTCTGTGAGTTCAAGTCCTGCCTCAGGCTCTGCACTGACAGTGTGGATCCTGTTCGAGATTCTCTCTCTCTCCCTCTCTTTCTGCCCCTCCTCCAATTTCTTTCTCTCTCTCTCTCAAAAGAAATAAACTTTAATAAAAAAATAAAAACGATGGCTGCTATCTTTGGCCACATGCAAATCCAATGTTGAGTATTAGACTTGAATTGCATTTCAAAGCTGGAGCTAAGCCCAGATGGAGAAATTAGATATAAGAAGACTTCATCTGACTTAAAGAGGGGAGGGAGGAGAGAGTGCAGAAAAGAGATGCCCAAAATAGGTATTTCTGTCCATCCAGTCCTCTGTTTGTCGTTTCTAAGTCCAGAAACAAGAGCTGTCATTTTTACATTCCTAGTAACTAGCTCTGGAGCCTTTAACATGCCTTCTAATGTCTCAGCCTTAGTTTGACTTTTTTTGCAAAGTGAATTTCCCTACATTGACCTCAAAGGAAGCATGTCTGGTTTGAATGAAATAAGGGAACGTGAAAGTACTTTTCCAAATATGAAGTCTTACACAAGAGCAATCGTGAGCATGATCATGGCTGCCCTGACCACCCACCACCGCAAGCTACTTAAGGGCATGGGTTACTGTCTTATTCATGGCCTTATCTCTTTGCCTAAGACAATGCCCAGAAAGTATTTACTGAGTGAACAAATGACTGCATTCAGCATTTTTCACTTTTTGAATAACCACCACACCTGAAAGTTTATCGTCTACACTGTCTTCATAGCACCTATGCCAACGTTTCTCTGTTCCTCTGACCCCCCACCTCCATTTCTTCTCTTTGAGCTCATGACTTCATCCACTAAAGAAGAGTATTAAAAAAAAAAAAAAGTTATTGCAATTCTTCCTCTTGAGCCAATTCTGTGCATCTGGGATTTCTATTTCCTACCCATAAACCCAAGTGATCTGGTTTCTGTCCCGACACTCGACTGAAATTGTTCCCAAATAGTCAATGTAAATTCACCAATTGGAAAGCCTGATTACCTTTTCTTAGACTTTATTCTTCTTGACCTCCTTGAAACACAGGACACTCCGGTTACATTTGGCCACTTTATCCTTTGGCCACTGGACTCTACCCCCTGGGGTCTTTTACCATAAATAATGTATATCCCCCTTGGCTTCCCTCCCTTCTTCTATCTGTCCCCATTTCTGGACCAAATTCTCATTCCCTCCTCAATGAGTCTCCAATGGTTTCTACCTTTTCAACTTCCTGATACGTGTGCCCTGCCTGCTTTGGGCACCAGCACCTGGATCATATTTTCCCACGTCATAGACTCTCCAATTCCCTAGTGCTCTAACATGCTGCTCTGTGCTTCTGGGAGGATGCTTGGGATCCACCTCCACCTCTACCTTGGGGCAGGTCTCCCCTTCCTGAAACTGGAAGGCAGCAGCTGAACAGAGGGACATAGGGACAGTCTCTTCAGTCTTCCCCTCTCTTGGAATGTATCACAACATCGTCTGTGATTCCTGTTTAGATGACTCAGGGACACATTTCTCTGGCTGTCATGTCACCAGACATCAGTCCACATTTCCCATGGCTTCCTAGATACTTCTATTAGAAGCCCCTGCCACCTTCTCAGCCTCAACTCTATTAAAATCTGACCCACCTTCCCACATAATCTGGATCTCCCTCTTTACAGTCAATAGCACTACCATTTTCTCCAGTTTTTAAAGTTTATTTTTCATTTTCAAATTCATCTCTGATTCTTTCTGCTACTTCTAACTTATTTCTGCTCTGTTTAATTATAGTAAAATAACTTGCTGCCTCTTCCCCTCTTCTCTATAACATCCCTCTCATTTTCCCTCCTTTTCATTTCCACTCAATTTCCATTCCAGCCTCGCTTTTGTGTAGGTCATCATCTCAGGTCTGAATGAATACAGAATTCCTCAGCTTACCAGGAGTTGGAGCTTGGAGTATTTGGAGTTGGGCTGCCTAGGTTTGTGTCCAGACCTTACTGCTTCTTACTGTGTATTGAGGACATTGTCCTTGGGCCGTATCCCTGGCCAGATATGCATGACCTGTTCCCCTCACTGCTCAGCTTCTACTCCCGCTGCATGGCTCAGCTTGTCTCACCTCCATGTGGCCCCCGTGACACAGCCATTGCACACTGCTTTCTTTCTCCTCTGAAACACGCTAGCCTTTATGTATTAGTAGCACCATTTCCTAGTTAGGAAAACTTACATCGTACTACATGAATGTATCCAGTAAATATTTACAGAGCGCTTTCCTAGGCACTGGGGAAATAGTGTGGCATAGGGTATATAATGAAGCCTACATTCTAATTATGCAGGTATGGAAGATGTGGTTGGCAATTATGTAAACAAGTCAGCAATCAAGAACAACCTAGTAATAGGCACTATGACAAAAATGAAATGGCGATGGATCTGAAAGTGTTTCATCAGCTATTTTGGATTGGTGGTATAGACAAGGAGAATGTGTTGATTTTCTGAGGAGGGAACAGCGAAACTGAGATCTGAATCACGGAAGAGTTAACCCTGGGACGATCTGGGACCAGAAGTGTCTAGGTGTAGAGACCAGCAAGTTCAGTGCCCCAAGGATGGAACAAGCCTAGTGACTGGAGAAACACAAAGAAGGTCCATTTACCTGCAGGGTATATATAGGAGGAGGCAGATAAGTCAGAGAGGTTGCCATGGGCGTATGGGAGCCCCAGATCAGATACAGCCTTGTAGCCTCAGGTAGGAAGTTTTAGATTTAAGTTTAGATGTGGTGAAGCAGAAGAATGATACGGCCCGATTTATTTTGAAAATCTCACTCTGGCTGCTGTGTGGAGAAATAGCAGAGGAACATCCAAGTGGAGGCAGGGAGGCTGGCTGCGAGGCCACTGCAGGAGTCCCAGAGAGTGTTGGTGGTGGGAACGGCACGGGATGGGGGAAGGGTGCACACTGGGATATGTTTTGAAGGTGTGGTTGGCATGGCTTGCTGACAGATTGATGTAACCGTGGATGGGAAATGACAAACCAAGGATGTTGGGGTCTCAGCTTGAGCAATTCGTGGTAAGAGTTGCTTTTTACTGAGGTGAGGATGACAGGGCTCCCCTCCGTGAGGCGGGCAGAAGGTAAGTGTTTTAGAGGAGAGAGAAGTCCCTATGGGCAAGAGGGCAGGTTGGCTCCTCGGAAGGGGACAAGCTGAGCCTTGAACGATCATCATGGAACTTAATCTAAGAGAGGTTCAACTTATTTTTTTACATTTCGATATCGGGTTTTAATAAGAGAGATATTCAAAATCATTATGGTCGAAATTATTACATCAAAAACTTTTATAATAAATGCTTGTTGTTAGTCTACATACAATTTCGTTTTTGGTGCAAAGTTCTTTGACTGCAAGAAAGAATTTTTGGCTTACTTCACTAATAGGAATATCTCTTAATGTTGGGGTGGCCTCTTCTTCGTATTTCTTCTGCTGTTGATTTTTAGCCTAGTTATCTGTGATGGCATGAGTGGAGTTGAGCTGAGAGGTACTCATCATGTTTATTCCCAACAAGAGTACGTAACCGATTACTATAGTAATGAGGAGGTAGACGGACAACGCAAACGCCCAATACTTTTGAGGCCAGTAGGTTAAGCCTAAGGAGTTTAGCCAAGATTCAGAAATAAAAGCTCATAGAAGATATAGTATGAAGCCACATTGGGAGCTTAAGAAAAGAGCAAAGCCGGGGCGCCTGGGTGGCGCAGTCGGTTAAGCGTCCGACTTCAGCCAGGTCATGATCTCGCGGTCCGTGAGTTCGAGCCCCGCGTCGGGCTCTGGGCTGATGGCTCAGAGCCTGGAGCCTGTTTCCGATTCTGTGTCTCCCTCTCTCTCTGCCCCTCCCCCGTTCATGCTCTGTCTCTCTCTGTCCCAAAGATAAATAAACGTTGAAAAAAAAATTTTTTTAAAAAGAAAAGAGCAAAGCCATACATCGCTCTTTCTGGCAATGGTGATGGTGAATGTTCCACCATTTCCCCTGTGGCTTTAGACAATCTTGGGTCCTCGAAGCGCCCACTCAGGCCCCTCCTGACAGCTCGGCCACCTCAGCTTCGAGTCCCCTGTGCAAGTGCTGCCCTGGGCTTTCGATATGTTAGGGTGAATGGATATATTTGATGAGAAAGCTAAGGACAGAGAGACTACATATGTTAAAACCAAGTCTGTCCTCATTCACACCAACGATTTTGCTAAACTCAAACCTCATTAGGTTTCGGCACTTTACTGGCCCATGTTGCTGAAGCGTTAGCAGTGAGGTGGAGGGAGATGTAGAGATTTGAAGAACGGGATTCGACAGCAGAGGGACTTCAGGTACGTTCTCTGACCTTCTCCCATGGCTCTGACTTCTAAAGCCTCACCTTTTCCATTCATACTTGTGCTGGTTTTATGTTTGTCTGACTTGTCTCTTTGTCTTTGATGGCACCCCTGTTTTTGTTCCCTGGGGGCCTTCATTTAATACTCTTCACTGATCTCCTGTCTCCCTTGCCTGAGGAATTCTCTTTCATCATCAAAAGCATTTCATCAGGCACCTATTTAGCACCCTGCTCTGTGTTAGGAGCTAGACATGTTTCTGGCCTCCAGGTTTCTGACAATTCTTAAATTCCTTTTATATTGTGCCTTTTTGCAGAAATTGTTGTGGCCGCCCAGTCTACACCACCAGACTTCAGAGAGTTGGTGACAGTGGACCTTGCTCCAGCTCTATGGCAGGCGCTCGGATGTGGCTGGTAATTAGAGAAACTCTACGTTTCCTGGGCTCTCTGTGTTTTAGGGCAATGGCTATGGCCAGAGTGCTCATGAGCCAGATAGAGCAAGGTTCGAATGCTGACGGCTACTTTCTAACTGCGTGATGTGACTGACAGTGCTCGTTTTCCTAAACCTCGGTTTCCTTCATTGTAAACAGGCTATTACACAGCTACTTAGCAGTGCTGTGGAGACCTACGTGAGCTAATGTATGTAAGCCCCCAGCACAGTGCCCGACACAGGTAAGGGGTCAATAAATGGTGGAATTTCTTACTGATTTATCAATCTGTCATTATTGATAAAATGACATGCCCAGTAGAGCATTAACAAGGGATAGAAAAACAGACACAAATACGATGAGAAAGTGATGATAGAATCTTAGACGTGGAAGAGGCCAAAGTAGAAGAGATAAAAGTTATTCAGAAAATAAATGGTGAGTGCATACATGGAAATTTATTTATTTATTTATTTAAAAAAAATTTTTTTTTCAACGTTTTTATTTATTTTTGGGACAGAGAGAGACAGAGCATGAACGGGGGAGGGGCAGAGAGAGAGAGGGAGACACAGAATCGGAAGCAGGCTCCAGGCTCCGAGCCATCAGCCCAGAGCCTGACGCGGGGCTCGAACTCACGGACCGCGAGATCGTGACCTGGCTGAAGTCGGACGCTTAACCGACTGCGCCACCCAGGCACCCCTATACTTGGAAATTTAAAGGCTTGTGTTGTCAGCCTGATTGAGTTCATGGGGGTCTGAAAGGGCAGGGTAATAATATTTCCCAGGACCCACCCCCTCAGGAATAGTAAGCTATAGGACTTCTTTCTTCCTAGATACACAGAAAGGCAGCAGCACAGTGGATAACTTCCCGAAGACTTCTTTAGGAAGGTTTGCAGGCAGGGACTGAATCTCTGAAAAAATCCACTCCAGGGGGGCACTGATGCTCTGAGGGCCAGGAAATGGTTCTCTGAAGGGCCTTCTCTTGGCTTTGCCTCGGACAGGATTGCACTAACTTCTTCGAGTTAGCCTATAGTTTGGCAAAAAGCCTTCCCTCCTGGGTAGCTGAATAATTTTCAGATGATCCAGCTGGCACATTGTAGAAATGGGCTAATGAGTCAGGAATGATCTTCTAAGGCTCTTCCACACCAAACTCGCTCAAGGGTAGAGAATTTCCAGGAAAGTCAGTGGAAGATTTATGAGACGAATCCCGGAACTATTTTCTCCTCCATCTATTGTTTCAGAAACAGTGGGCTTGCGGGGCGAGGGGTGGAGAGGGCAAATTAGCGTGGGACAAAGACACGACTCCTGCTTTCCAGAGAGAGCTGGAGAAAAGAGTGACTCCAGAAGCCAGCTAATGAGGATTCCATGACAAGGTAATATTCAAGATTGGAATGCGCCTGCCTGCAGGCCCCACAGAGCCTCAGAGATGAATTTGAGGAGGAAAAGAGGTGCAAAACTCAGAGGCACTGAGGGGAGAAAGCTTACTCCAACTCTGTGCTGGAAGGGGTCTGATCAGCTGGCTCCTCTGTGTTCACATAGATGGGGAAGAGGTGGAGGGAGAGAAGAGGAGGGGGAGTGGGAAGGTGGAGGAGGAGGAGGAGGAGGAGGAGGAGGAGGAGGAGGAGGAGAAAGTGGTAGCTGCAGTGCTGAGCCTGGTGGTGTTTCTTGTCACCAGGTGAAATTCCTTATTCACTCCCCGCATGTTGCTGCCTTTTCTTGGAGTGAGATGGTCTTTCCGTTACATCGTTACATGGTAGGCTGGAGAGCTACCGAGGCTTTCATAGAACCCGAGAGTCCTTTACAGAAAACTTAGGGGATATGACTTGGATCGCTATTGGATCATTGGGAGAATATCTACAAGAGGGTGCTGCTCTTTGGTAAAAAGGGCTCCTACAGGCACTCAAAATATGGGGACGTCTGGGGTGCCGGCCTGGCTCATTTGGTGGAACGTGCGACTCGATCTTGGGGTGGTGAGTTAGAGTCCCACATTGGGTGCAGAGATAACTTAAAAATAACATCTTAAAAACCCCCACATTTATATTTTTAAGAAATACAAAACGGCAAAAGGGAATAACAAGACTTGATTAATTTGGTTCCATTTCGGTCATGCAGGGACAAAGGGGATAGATCCATCAGGCATGATTTACATGGATAGATTGTCCAAAGAAGCTTGATTGTGCCACAGCTTTAAGGTTTCTTCTTCAAAAAATCTTGTAGTTGTAAAAAGTGGAACAATTGAATTATTAGAATTGCACCTCCTGGATGTCCCCCAGCCAGAAATAGTCAAAAAGTATGCCAACACTGGGGGAGACATCAGGCACATGTGGAACCCACCAGTTGGATAACCAAGATATAATAAGCCATAGGCAAGGCCTTATCTTGGTTAACAAGGTGGTCACAAGAAGAAGAGGTCTTCTGGAGGCCAGGGACAGTGGTTGGGACTTTCAGTTCAGATTCCTCCTAGGCCCGCAATGGCTGCTGTCACATGGGCACAACGGTTGGCTTCCCACCTACTTCCAGCTCCACCCGAAGCTTTCCAAACATGGATGAACAGTTTAATAAGTAAAACTGAGGGGCGCCTGGGTGGCTCAGTCGGTTGAGCATCCGACTTCAGCTCAGGTCATGATCTTGCAGTCTGTGGGTTCGAGCCCCCTGTCGGGCTCTGTGCTGACAGCTCGGAGCCTGGAGCCTGCTTCAGATTCTGTCTCCCTCTCTCTCTCTGCCCTCCCCTTGCTCATGCTCTGTCTCTGTCAAAAATAAATAAACATTAAAAAAATTAATAAGTCAAACTGAGCTTTTCATAATATAGTAGGCTTTAACTACTGACAGTCTTGGTAGCAGAAAGGATGTTCACATCATTTCCCTTCCAGACATTTCTAAGAGGTCTCCAACACTCTCAGAAATGACTCTTCTTTTCTTTTCTTTTTTTTTAATTATTATTTTTTAACATTTATTTGGTTTTGAGAGACAGAGACAGAGTGTGAGCGGTGGAGGGGCAGAGAGAGAGGGGGACAGAACCGGAAGCAGGCTCCAGGTTCTAAGCTGTCAGCACAGAGCCCAACATGGGGCTCCAACCCAGGAACCGTGAGATCATGACCTGAGCCGAAGTCGGCTGCCTAACTGACTGAGCCATCCAGGTGCCCCAAGACTCTTATTTTCAAATAAAAGGAGTTTTCTTGGATGAATCCACCATTTTTACAGTTGATTTTTTCAATACTTAAGGTCTCTAAAATGTGTTTGTCCTTCCCACTAATATGAAATTTTGTGATGGCATGCATACGTGTGTGCATGGGAGAAGTGAAGAAAGGGCTCAAGTATAGCAAAGAAAACTTCAGTTTGACTACAAGCCTCGGGCCCTAACCATAGGCTCCAGATTGGGGAGCCTTCAAAACTATTCCCTTCAAAACCAGAAATAATAATAAGTAATAATCTTCTGTTAATGGTTCATCCCGTATACCATTGACTTATCCTTTGGAGGAAGATTGAAATGAGTTACCATGTCAGAACTGGCAGCCACAGGTCACATGTTCAAGATTCGATTATGAGAACAAAACTTTTAATTAAGACTTTTAATTTTGACTTCTGTTTGTAAGATGTGCAGGATTCCAAGCCTTGCAACACTTGGGAATACCCAGTGGATTTTTTTTTTTTTTCATAACTCTAAGTCTTTGCTAACAGGAAACAGAAAAGACTGATTAAAAATTTTTTTGGAGCTGGGTCTGGTGGGAATTAGAATGACACCCATGATGCATTTCACAGGGGCTGCTAAACAGCTTCAGATAGAAATTACTTTCGGTGCTTTTTTCCCTTCTCGTCCTGAACAGGAGCTTGTGTTTCCTGCTGATTACAGAAAAAAAAAAGCCGCTGTGTTTACCAACATTGCTGATCCAGTCAATCCCTCTGGCCTCTGTGTTTTGAACTAATGTGTGGTTTCTTTGAGTCTGAAGTAGGCTTAGAAGCAGAGGTTCAGACCACCCACTTTTAGGATCACTAAGGCAGTGCTAGAACTAAGTTGAAACTGAGGTACTTCATGCAAGCTCGTGGGTTTGAGCAGAGGCAATTTTAATGGTCAGAAAGCATTTTGAAGCCATTTTCATATTAATGTCCCCAGTGGATGGGGCCAAGACCGGGCCTCCTGCCTACCCATGCTGTGTGAATGAATCTACCTGCATATGAAGTATAATTTCAGTTTCCTGACTTGTCAGCAAATGCAAACATTATTTAGGCATTTTCATTAAAAAGAAAAAAAAGAAATGAAATCAGGGGACCTGGGTGGCTCAGTCAGTTAAGCATCTGGCTCTTGATTTCGGCTCAGGTCATAAACGCACGGTTCCTGAGATGGACCCCCGCCCCGGGCGCCACCCTGACATTGTGGACCCTGCTTGGGATTCTCTCTCTCCCTCTCTCTCTCTGCCCCTCTCCCACTTGCTCTCTCTCTCTCTCTCTCTCTCTCTGTCTCTCAAAATAAATAAACTTAAAAAATGACATCAGAATGCCCAACATTCTCCCATTGATTGCCTATTTTCTCTCTCTAGTAGGAAAACTCTATTTGTTTTTTAAAGTGTATTTATTTATTTTGAGAGAGTGAGCAGGAGAGAGAGAATCCCAAGTAGGTTCTGTGCTGACAGCACAGATGGCAGGGGTCATTCTCAAGAACAGTGAGATCGTGACCTGAGCCGAAATCAGGAGTCGGACGCTTACCAGACTGAGCCACCTAGGTGGCCCTCTGTGTAAATCAGGCATACTCAACCCTTTCCGGTGAGCAGCTAGCTTTGAGTTTGCCAAGTTTTCCAATAATCATAGATTATTCAACCTGGATCCTTGGCTCGAATTCTTTCATCTTATTGGTGTGGCAACCACGGTCTTGGCTACTGCATTTATTCGTTTAGTAATTTCTTCATGCATCTAAGTTTTACAGATCTACTATGTGTTGGGCCCTGTGTTAAGCACTGGGTATACCATCATGAGCAAGACAGAAAGGATCCCTTAAGGAGTTTGCAGTCCGGTCAGAGAGGTAGATGCTAAGAAAATAAACGTTACACATGTTAATGCATTTCATGAATTGAACAGGCAGGTGGGGTCGGGGGGTGGGGGAAAGGGAGAACCTCTCTTGGGTAGAGTCTTCAGGTAGGAAGACCCTGGAAAGTGATGTTTTAGGCACTGGGAGAGGAAGGGGTGTGTTGTGAGTACATTGCTGATAGAAGGAAGAATGGGAGTTATGGTGAAGAAGCGAAGACATCCACGGGCCATTCTCAATTCTCCAAAAGGAATCCTCGTCAATTTTCCTGTGGGTCCCAGGGGACTATCAGTGTTGGGCTGGTGGATCTTGAATGGGCAGTGGGGTTTATTATCAGGTGTCACTCTAAATTACTGAGAGGTCCCCCACCCTCTCTTTTCTCATCTATTGTAGAAGAAGTGGTATAAAGATTAGACTAGGAGAGATTTGATGTAAAATACAGATTCTACCACATCCTGGGATGGAGAGAGGAAAAGCTCACCCATGCCCACACGCTTGCTGAGTTACAACGGTAGAGGTAAATCACTCACCCTCGAGTCTAACATACATACGAGGACAACTCAACACAGCCCAGTCCCTGATTGTTCTTCCTCAGGTAGAAATAGCCTTTCTTTCTGTCTAGCTCCAGGTCTCTGGAATGCTACTTTGGATCACCTAGTTTTTGTGGGCACTTCCAACCTCTGTCACGTCTCACAAGTTCCTTGAGGGTAGGATGCTATTGAACCCAGCATCCGCTAGCAAAGCCAGCACCCAGCATATTGCCATGGGCACAAAAACCACTCAGTGAATATTTGTTGAACGGATCATATAGAAAGATTTAGTCTTCAGGAAGAGGAGTTAGAAAGGCAGTACCACTTTTCTTCTTTCTGGCTTTTGCACCGTGACCGGAAGTGGGAGCCCAGTATGATTACTCTCATTACCAACAACAAAAAATGGCTATCACAGGATCCCGGCTTCATTCCTGTGATGAAGCCATTGGCCTGGTGACAAGAATATCACTGAGGACAGAGAAGCAAACGTTGAGCTGTTTAACAGAACCCTCAGCAGGGACGTTGTTGCATCATTCCGCTGAGATGTGAAGTAATGTCTGAGCGCTCGGTTCCCAGCGCTGGGCCGCCTCGGTCCCCGCTCCCACTTCAGACAGTGGCTAGACCCTGCATCCTGTCTCCTGACCCGGGCTCTGCCGGCTCCAGGCCAGTCCTACCAGAGGCAACTGGGCAGCAAGGCCCATGAGGAAGTGCACGCAGCCCCACGAGGCCCTCATAAGCACAGGTCAACGCTGTGTCTGCCACGGAAACTTTGGGGGAAGGATCACCACGCTCCGTGCAGTCCTTTCCCCTGACACTGCTCAGGCCCCACTCCCAAGCAAAGGAAGAGTATTGCAGCCGGAAATTTGAAACTCTATTGTTCTAGGGCTATCCACTGAGAAAACCACTAAAGATCCCAGGTCAGTTTCCCGTTCGCGCCAAAGCCAAGAACTCGCTCTGAAATAACAGTGGTGGGTGGTGTTTCCAAAGATAAAGGAGTTTGGGGGTGGGGCCCAGAGGCAGGCAGTCTGTCCCTGCCTGGTGGGTGCCGGGGTAGGTCCCTCCTGCTGTATCACAACTCCAATAAGGGTGTTTCACTTCGGTCCTACGAGAAAGATTCATTTTTACTGGCAAGGGAAGGGGTCCGTTCTGAGCTGACAATGTGGAGTTGTCGGAGGTCAGAGGTGGGACATGAGATGAAAGATGGTAAAAAGGATTAATGTCAGCAATGTGCAGATTGGCACCCTGCCTCTGGAAACCACTCAGCCAACAGCAGGGAAACTGGGCCACAGTTAACTGGACATCTGCGCCAGAGGCACGAAGAGGTGTTTATCATTTAGAGGATTCCTGTGCTCTTGGTGAATGAAGACTTCAGGAATGACAAACTTCCCTCCTCGAAGGTTCTTCTCGAAGATACTGTATGGTCTTCTGATTGACTTTGGTTTTAATGGCCTACAATTAGCATTAGATGAGGAGACAAAGGTCTGTTTGTTGTATTTCGTACTACTTTCTTTTGCCTTTACCCTTCCCTGAAACATAAGCTGAAAAGAAGAAGAAAAAGAAAAAACAAGCCCAGGTAAGAAGGCTCAGCACCCTGGACTAACACTGAGGGCAGAACCTCTTCAGTTGAAAAGAAACCACTACCGGTTATTGTGTGGGGGGCTGGAATCACCCAGAGACCAATTAACACCTTGTTTTGGGGATTACCCCCTGCAGTATTTGCAGATAGTTTCTTAAACAGCCGTGTTTAGAGTCCACACTGTAGGAGTGACTCAAGTGCTGATGAAAGAGCTTCCAGAACAAATAAGGAACCCTACGGGAAACTCTGGCGGAGGTGTGGAGGGCTTCAGTCTTTGGGTTAACAGCTTGGCACTACATTCATTGCTGGAGGAATCTGAGCCTCACAAAAGACAGCTTTTCAAGGAAAAAACTCTTTTTCTTAGAACTGGTTAACAGTCTATTTGTTCTCCAAAGGCTGTTTGGTTAGGGCCCCCTAACATGCAGTTCCTCCAGGGGCCTGCACCTCCCGGGACTTGGAGCTTGTGTGTGCCAATTGGCTTTGGGCTGAATCTATGAGATTCTAGCTTGGGAATCGAGTCCTTGTTGTTCTCAGCGGCCACCGTTTTTATTTTAAACTGCTCTGCACAATTGCCAAGGTACTTTCCAATTAGAGGAACTTGCCCTCATTTTCTTCACTCACCGTTTGCTGTATTCGTTCGGTAAACTGCTAACCGGGGGTAACTGGGACTGGGAGGATGGAGATAGGAGTCTGAGGGGCAGTTTGGTGACATCTGGAGCCTGCTTCTTGCAGTCCTAATGCTAGTGAAACTGTCCCCAAACAGAAGCCGTTCTGGGGATTAACTGACGTGACACATTCCCACCGCTATCTCCCAGGGAAATGGGCTAACTCTTCTTTCAAAGAACGCATAATGATGAAATTAATTACAGCTCCACACTCCAGGTACATAAAACTCATAGAGCCCCCCTTTCGCACAGGAGGAATCTCGGCGTGTGCCCGTTTTCTTTGTATGGGCACCTTGTTGCTGTGCCCAATTTGGTGCCTAAATGGACATTAAATCAATAAACATAAATAGAGGTTTTGATCTATAATGCTTTTACACAAAGTTTTTTATTTTAATAAAACATTTTATTCTAAAAAAAATTTTTTTTTTTTGAAACTCAGTGCCAAAGATCATTAGAGCTGGCGGGGATTAATACAGTCTTATTTTATAGATGAGGAAACTGAGTCCCAGAGAGGGAAAAATAATCCTTCCTCACCCCTTGCTCAAAGTCTTAAAGCTAGTTACTAGCAGAACTGGGATAGGACCAGGTCTTTTGACTTCTAGAGTAGGATTTAGCTCATTAATTAGAATTGTCAGAGTTCCAACCTAGATTTCTCCCAGAATGCATGACACATTTTCATGTTTGGTGTTGATTCCCTCAGGGCTGCCTGACTAGTTTAAACTTTGAGCCAACATTTCAGAAATTATAGTCTTTCTACCACCCATGTAAGAATTACCTGTTAAAAATGCAGAGCCCTAGACTTTCCCAACTTTCAGGATCAGAATCTGAGAACTGTATCTGCAATCTGGATTTTAATGAGCTTCCCTATGAAGACTCTTATGCATTTGAGAACCATTTTACCTGGCTCCAAATCAAGTTAATAAACTTTATTGATTTAAAATGCTAATTTAAAATAAAAAGTCAACAAGTGGGACTACATGAAACTTAACAGCTTCTGCACAGTAAAAGAAACAAAACGAAAAGGGAACCGACAGGATGGGAGAACATTTTTGCAAACTATGTATTGGATAGGGGGTTAATATCCAACAATTACAAACAATTCACATAACTCAAAAACAATGACAAAAGAGCTCAAATAAGCTGATTAAAAAATGGGTTGAGGGACTAAATCGACATTTTTTTCCAAAGAAGACCTTCAAATGGCCAACAGGTCCATGCAAAGGTGCTCAACATCATTAATCATCAGGGAAGTGAAATCAAAACCATGATGAGAAATCCCATCACATCTGTAAGAATGCTCCCCATCACGAAGACGAGACATAAGTGTTGGCAGGGATGTGGAGGAAAGGGAACCCTTGTGCATGTTGATGGGAGTGTGAACTTGTTCAGCTGTTGTGGAGACCGATATGAAGATTCTTCAAAAAATCAAAAATGAAACTTCCATAGAATCTGGCAATCTCACTTTTGGGTATCCAAAGGAAATGAAAATGGTTTATTGAAGGGATAGATATATACACGCCTGTGTTTATTGCAGGAGTATTCACAATAGCGACGATAAGGAAACAAGCTAAGTCTCAATGGACGAATAGATAAAGGACATGGATGGATAAAGATGAATGAGAAAAAAGGAAATTCTGTTTCAGGACATTATGCTAAGTGAGGTAAGTCAGAGAAAGCCAAATACTATAGGATATCTCTTGTAATATGGGGAATCTAAAAAAAAAATTCAGAGTACAGTGATTTTAGGCCATAATCCTGTAGTTTAAACATTAAACTTACTAAGACACTACGCCTCCATTGTTCCCACCACTAGAAGATATTTGTGTGACACAACAGAGGTTTTAGCTCATGCTACGATGGTGATCCTACTTCAGTATGAATGTATCAAATCAATTTGTTGTACGCTTTGATCTTACACAATGTTGTATGTCAAATATAACTCAGCTGAAAAAAAATAAAATGCGTAATGTTTCTGAAATTAGGTGGCACCTTACAATCAATGATTAATGTAGACAAAAAAGTGTTTAAGTGAATGGAGTCATAATTAATAGCAACTTCAAATTGAGGACCAAGTTTTTCTCTTAAATCCTTTAGTTACTGAAGAAGCAAAAATTTTAATTTTTATCTGACTTCAATTTCACAGCATGTGATGCTTTCACTGCTTAAATTCCTTTTCAGTAGCAAACAAGAAATGTGGCAAAATTTTGTTTCCTCAGGCCCTGGGCAGTCGGTGGTGAACTGCTTCTCCACACATTAAGTTCTGCCCCAAAGAGGGTTCGAGTCCATTCAATAGAAGACTTTGACTCCTATATTTTAGATTTTACTTTCTGTGATTATATTCAAATCTATGACTTATATTTATGATCTATAATATATATTTGTTATATGTATTTTACGTGTTTACTGCAAAATTTCTAACAAAATCTTGAGTTACCCAATATCTGTACCTTCTTTCTGAAAGATTCAAGGAATTTAGCATTTCCTACCCACCCAATATCACCCCCCTCTTTCAGAGTATCTCTGCCTAGATTTTTAGACTTCTATTTATTTTACTTTGTGGAGTGAGTGAGAGAGAGCCCAAGCACAAGTGGAGGAGGGGCACAGGGGTGGGGAGACAGAGAGAGAGAGAGAGAGAGACAGAGACAGAGACAGAGACAGAGAGAGAGAGAGAATCTTAAGAGGAGCCTGATTTGGTGTTTTGATCCCATGACCCTGGGATCATGACCTGAGCCAAAATCTAGAGCTGGACACTTAACCTGCTGAGTCACCCAGGCACCCCTGGATTTATTTATTTATTTTTTAGAACACAAATTAGTTATTTAAAGTCAGTGGCTAATTATATTCGTCCAAGTATTTCATCCATTTTGGGGGGCTTAGCATGTGAGTGGTAACCCACTTAATCTTTTTGTCTGAAAAAGATTTATTTGACTCTGTTGCAAATAATATAGATATAGAATTCTTGGTTAATAGTTGTTTTTTGTCAAGGCTGTGAAAAGATTGCTGTCTTCTGGAATCCGTTGTGCATGAGAATTAGTTTACCTGTCATTTCTTTGCAGCTCATCTGTCTTTTCTTGATGGTAGGAATTTTTTTTTTTAATTTTTTTTTTTTTTTGAGGAACCTCTGCACCCAACTTGGGGCTCAAACTCACAACCCCGAGACCAAGAGCTGCACGTTCCTCCGACTGAGCCAGCCAGGTGTTCCCTCTCCAGGAGCTTTTAAGATTTTCTCTTATCTTCAATGTTTACCAATGTCACTATCAAATGTTTCTTGGTTAAATTCCCTATTATGTATTCTGTTTGACATCTGGTGCTCCCTTTTACAGACGTAAAAGGTTTCATGTATTATTTTCTTCTGAGAACACATGTCATTTCCTTTGTTATGAAAAGTTCTCAGCCGGTGTCTCTTGGGCTACTGATTCACAGATATTTTCCTCTATTCTATTCTTGAAATCCCCCGTTAGACATATATTAGAACCTCTCAGTATGTGTTCTCTGTCTCTTAGCTGCAGTTCAGCCCCCTGTTTAATTCTTTATGTTGCATTCTGGGTAAATTCCTCCATATCATCTTCCAGTTTACCAGTTGTCTCTATTACTATTTCCAAGATGGAATTAATCCTGTCTATGGCACTTTTAATTAAAGTACTATGCTTTTCATTACCAGGATTTCCAATCTGATCTTTTCCATACACACCTGTTTTGTTCCACAGTTTACTGACCATTTTAATGGATATTCTTTCTTTTTCTCTTTGAAGATTCTAAAAACCCTTATTTTAAGTAAACTTTCAGGGGCACCTGGATGGCTCGGTCAGTTAAGCATCTGGCTCTGGATTTCAGTTTAGGTCATGATCTCACAGCTTGTGAGTTCAAGCCCCGCATCAGGCTCTGTCCTGACAGTGTGGGAGTCTCCTTGGGATTCTCTCTCTCTCTCTCTCTCTCTCTCTCTGCCCCTCCCCCATTCACTTGCACATACTCTAAGTAAATAAAAAATAAATGAACTTTCAGATTCTGCTATTATTCTCATATAATGTGGCATGAAAGTCTCCCAATATTGATGTTATTGGCTGCCTTTCTTAGTGCTAGTTTTTTTAAGTGTGTTAGCATTTTAATGTTCGTGATGTACATCTGGAGGGGTGTCACACAGAGTTTCTCTTACTTTCTTTTTCTATCCCTTTCTCTTCTGCCTGTTTACTCTTTCCTGTCTCACAGTTTTGCAGTTGCTTCCAGTTAGGACTCAGGGTCCCTGTCCACAACCTGGTTTTGTGTTGGTGGCTATGGACTCCTTTCTTATGATGACGCTGGGACATTTCGGATTCAGTCACTGGCAGTTTGGCCCATGTCCTGGCCACAAGGTCTGGCTTGTTTATTCCTGCTTTTCTAGATTCACATTCATCTAAGCCCTCACCTCAACTGCATATTTTTTTCTGGCAGGCACTCCCACCCCATTCAAATTCAAGCAATAAACTTGGAATCGGGCTTCATCCATGCAAGACAATACTTTATCCCCAGTATTTTTTGTTTGTTTGTTTGTTTGAGAGAGAGGAAGAGAGGGCGCGAGTGAGGGGCAGAGAGAGAGAGAGAGGGAGAAGCAGCGCTCACCCAATGCACGGTTTGTGTTTTACCAAAAGTAGGGCTCACCGGATGTGGGACTTGAACTCACAAACTGTGAAATCATGACCTGAGCGGAAGTCACATGCTAAAGGACTAGCCACCCAGGTGCCCACTTTATCCGTAGTACTGTGGAGGAGATCTAGCATATCTTGGCTTACCTTGAGAGTCTACCAAGCTCACAGCTTTAGGAACTTGTTGTGTTAGATTTCTGTTCAATTACTAGTGCACAAATACTGATTTCTTCTTTATGTACGCATGTGTGCATGCTTTACTCCCCCCGCAACTATCTTTTTTTTTTTTTAATTTTTATTTATTTATTTTGAAAGAGAGAGAGAGAGGTAACAGGGAAAGGGCAGAGAGAGACAGGAAGACAGAGAGAATCCCAAACAGGCTCCATGCTGTCAGCACAGAGCCCGATGTGGGGCTCGATCTCACAAACGGAGATCCTGACTTGAGTCGAAATCAAGAGTTGGATGCTTAAATGACTGAGCCACCTAGGTGCACCCCCCCAACTATCTTTTAAATTTACTTAAAAAAAATTTTTTTTTAATGTTTATTTTTGAGAGAGAGAGAGCGCACGCATGAGTAGGGCAGAGGCAGAGAGAGAGAGAGAGAGGGAGACACAGACTCTGAAGCAGCCTCCAGGTTCTGAGCGGTCAGCACAGAGCCAATGCAGGGCTCGAACCCACAAACCGTGAGATCATGACCTGAACCAAAGTTGGATGCTTAACTGACTGAGTCACGGACTGAGTCACGCGGGTGCCCCTAAATTTGCTGTTTTTTTTTTTTTTAATTTTTTAATTTTTTTTTTTTCAACGTTTATTTATTTTTGGGACAGAGAGAGACAGAGCATGAACGGGGGAGGGGCAGAGAGAGAGGGAGACACAGAATCGGAAACGGGCTCCAGGCTCTGAGCTGTCAGCCCAGAGCCCGACGCGGGGCTCGAACTCACGGACCGCGAGATCGTGACCTGGCTGAAGGCGGACGCTTAACCGACTGCGCCACCCAGGCGCCCCTAAATTTGCTGTTTTAAAATAGGTTATCTGTAATGTCCTTTGTTTCCCATATAACATGCATTCCTCTCCGAATATGGCTCAGTGCCTGACAAAGCCCAGTTGATGTAGTTGAGTTTTCCTTTAAATGACTTTATTAAGCCCATCAATGATTCACTTAGCAAGCCCTTTTGTAATACATTTGTAATATCCTCTAACGAAATGGATCTGGAGGACAGCCAGACTAATTTAGTAGGGAACATGGTTTAAAAATGAATGAATCATTCTCAAAAGCACACAAGATGGTTATAGAAATATATTAATATGTGTCTCTCTTTCCACACATTAAACTAAGATTCTTCGCAGATATTAAAACAAACAGAAAATTCCCAAGATTAGGAATCCCAACCAAGCGTTCAATGAGCTTATTTGCTTTAGCCTGGAGAGAAAAGTCATGATATGCTGCTGAATTACATCAGCGAGGAACCAAAGGTGAGACTGGATTTGGTTCTAGAATCCCCTTAGGTGTGCAGTATGCAAATCACTGCAGCAGTGTAGAGATGCATGAATTATTCAGGGATTTCTTAGGGCTTCCCAGAGAAGCCTCCATTTCTTTCATTAAAAATGGTTTCGTAAGGCAGTCCAAAAAATCATTTTTGGCAGGTCACTATATTTAAATCAGTTGTTTGAAACGCATCTGCATTTTTTTTCAGTGTTACCCTTGGTGGTTAAGGATTCCTTGGCAGTTCACAAGGGGCCATTCAACTCATAATCGTGTAAGAGGACAAAGAAATAATTTCAGCTTGGTATGATGAGAGCTATAATGAAGATATGCAGAAGAGGGGCCCCTCACATAGACTGTGGGGTTCAAAGAAGACATCCTAGATGAGGTAATGCAGAGCTAAGCTTCCCAGAAGAAGCAAGAATGCATCAGGCAGGATGAGGGTGGTAATGGTGGGTGGGAAGGGTGGGATGAAGTGTTTCAAGAAAAACAGCGTCGTGACATACACAATTGTTACTTTTCGGATGACCAGCAGCTGCACCCCACACTGATTTATTCTGGGGACTTAAACTCTCTCCTTACCCATTGCCCACTGTTGTACTATTGACAGGAGGGAATACACAGGTCCCTTTCTCCTAGAGACTTGAATTAAACACCCTTCCTTAAGTGATCTCAATAGTACAATGACAGCAAGCTGAGCTATGCAATTCAGATTCTCTCTCCTTGAACTTCACTTTTGACCCAAGGCTGGAATGAAGACTTGGAGGTAATTCACTGCAATACTGGCATGCCTAGTGGATTGTTCCCATTGGAACACTCCTGCTGTCCTTTCTATTTCCTCCTTAGTATCCATGGTTCCTGCCTCTTCCCAAGCCTCAGCCCCCATATCCTTTCAGTAAATCTCCTTTTGTTTTAACTGGTTAAACTATTCCATTTTGGGGGAAGAGAGAGAAGTAGATCAGAAAGTGTCTTACATGACACACAGAGGCATTTCAACTTTATGCCTGAGGCATCAGGAAGGCTTGATTGTAAGCACGAGCAGCTTTATATCATTTTTGTGGCAGCTCTGTGGTACGCTATTGGGAAAAGGATGGGTGAAGGAACAGACTGGAAGCAGGGAGAGGGTAGTTACAGAAGATTTCAGTAATTGAGGTAAGAAGTGATGTGATGATGCTTTGCGTCTCTAAGGACTTGGCTGATTCAGATGTGGGAGGTGAGGGAGAGGTGCATGTCTTACTGTCCGATGTGGGGACTTGAGGAGGGTACAAGTCAGGGTTTTCCAGGGAAACAGAATCGATGGAAGATTTATTATGAGGAATTGACTCATAGATTTTAGAGGCTGAGAGGCCCCATGATCTCCATCTGCAAGCTGGAGATCCAAGAAAGCTGGTGGTGTAATTTAGTTTGAGTCTGAAGCCCTGAGAACCAGGGGAGCCAGTAGTATAAATCCAAGCTCTAGGGCTGGAGAAAATGAAATGAGATGTCCCATCGCAATCATCAAGGCAGGAGGGAAAGGGCACAAATTCTTCCTTCTTCTGCCTTTTGTTCTATTTAGGCCCTCAAGAGATTGGATGGTGCCCACTGTTGGTCTGTTTGGACTGTAGTGATGCACCACAGATCTGGTGGCCTATAACAGAGGACATTTATCTCTCACAGTTCTGGAGGCCAGAAGTCTGAAATCAGGGTGCCAGCAATGGTCTACTTCCGGTGAGGGCTCTCTCCTTGGTTTCATACTATTGACTTCTTGCTTTGTCTTCATATGGAGCAAAGGGGCAAGGGAGTTCTGCGGGTCCTGTTCTATAAGGGTACTAATCACCTCCCAACAGTCTCACCTTCTAATACCATCAGCTTGAGGATTAGGATCTCAACATAGGAATTTTGGTGGGGGGGACACAAACATTCAGACCATAATACCCACCCACACTGGGAGGGCAGTTGACTTTCTTGAGTCCGTACATTCAAATACTAATCTTATCTGGAAATATCCTCACAGACACTCCCAGAAATAACATTTAACCTGGGTGGGCATCCTGTGATTATTTAAGCTGACACATGAAATTAACCATTATAATGGAGCTATCCCAGAGATAAGAATATAGGAGGAAGTAGGAGGGGTATATGTGTGGTAGTTAAAGAGCTCAGTTAGGGTTTTAAGTGCTCACTTTGGACGAGAAAATTCTCTCCTGCTGCAGCAGCAGGGAGGAAACATCCATTTGCTAACCACGGTGTTGACTAACTTGGTCCACGTTTGAAATTCCAGCTGGGCAGGTCTGGTGGAGGTCTAAAAGCGGGGCATGGGGCCCATTGGAGAGACAGGTGGGTGTAGGGGGGTGTGGGTTGGTAAGAGTCCCTGGAAGTTTAGGTGGAAGAAGCTGGACTTCCTGCCAATGTAATACACTTTTCTAGGATTCCTCTTCTTTACCCTGTTGGTGGATCCCAGGGTTGAGCTACCTTTTTTTTCAAAAAAAAATTTTTATGTTTATTCATTTTTGAAAGACAGAGAGAGACAGAGCACAAGCAGGGGTGGGGCAGAGAGAGAGGGGGACACAGAATTGGAAGCAGGCTCCAGGCTCTGAGCTGTCAGCACAGAGCCCGATGCGGGGCTCGAACTCACGAACTGTGAGATCATGACCTGAGCCGACGTCGGAAGCTCAATCAACTGAGCCACCCAGGCGCCCCCCAGGGTTGGCCTATCTTATTCTCTTTGCCTTGCCCACACCTGTTGGCACTCAAGGTTTCTATCTCCCAGGGACTTGCTGTGAGAGGTTCCTGTGATGGGGAAGAGAATGGTTTGGTTTAAGATTGGATGGATCTACACAAAAAGGGTTTGGCTTCCTGGGGAACAAATGTAGGGCTAGGAAGTAGAACTTAGGAGTCATCCAGTTACTAATGGATCAGTTGGTGTCAAGTTGGTCTAAGGAACCAGACTGCATGCCCATATTTTGTCTTCCTCAATGGAGCTCACACCCTGAAATTTCTTTACACTCTGGCAAAATAGTTTCTGTGTTGCAAATTGGTGACTTTTACAGAAAAAGGCATTCTGGAAGCAAGGGGGAAAGATTACAATTCCAAGGACTGTCTGTGGAAAAAAAAAAGAACAACTCTCCTTTTCTTTTTCATTGCCTTGGAAGTGGAAAGATATTACTGTCTCTATAGCCAAAATGCTCAGGAGGGCCTATCCCTGGACTTTACCATGAAATGCTGTGATCCCAGGAAAATTTTCATGTCAACTTTGACTTTTGAGTCTAGGAAGAACAGGAGGTGGTTGTAGACAGGAAAGGGCAGATCCCAGAGATAATTTTAAAGTAGGACAATCTGATCTTCAGAGTGGGATGTGTTTTCTTGAAATTTATTTCTCTTCTGGGGCGCCTGGGTGGCTCAGTCGGTTAGGCGTCCGACTTCGGCTCAGGTCATGATCTCACAGCTCTTGAGTTCAAGCCCCGTATCGGGCTCTGTGCTGACAGCTCAGAGCCTGGAGCCTGCTTCTCATCCTGCGTCTCTCTCTCTCTGCCCCTCCCCCGCTTGTGCTCTGTCTCTCTCTGTCTCTCAAAAGTGAATACATGTTAAAAAAAAAATTTTTTTAAAAGAAACTTATTTCTCTTCCGGCTCCCTGTCACAGAATGAACATGCTTATCATTTTAAATCACATTTATCATTTATACCTTTCCTTAGATTAAGAGCTTCTTAAAAACATGAACTCAGTTTTATTCATTTTCCTCCTCTTTAGAGTCTCGTCCAGAGAGTGGCATTCAATAAAAACTCAACCAGTGTTTGTGAATTAGATATGAATAATTTCCAGAAACTCCTCTATTCTTCATGATTTCTTTCCTGCCCTTTCCTTTCTGGAAGGCCCTCACCCATTCAGACTTAATAATAGAGGGAGAGAAGGAGAGCATATTCGAGGATTCTAATAGATTTAACATCATTGTATTCCTTACCTACCTCTGATCCCTCGTTCTGAAAAGGAATCTATTATTCAGGAAAGCCTCTGAAACTCACTGACATTAAGGACCTAATAACTGATAGTGGGTACGTGCTAATAAGCAAATCCTTTTGTTGATAGTATAGGGCTCTAACAATTTTTTTTCTTTTCTGGTTCACCCCATATTCTCTTTCTCTCTAATCTCCTCTGCCTCTCTCCCTAGTCACCCAGGCATCAAGAGATTGAATAATTTTCAGCCATTTTGGTTATTAGTAAACTCTCCTTTTTTTAAAAAAATATTTTAATGTTTATTTTTGAAAGAGAGAGAAAGAGCACTTGCATAGGAGGGGCAGAGACAGAGGGAGACAGAGGATCCTAAGGAGTCTCTGTGCTGACAGCAGAGAGCCCGACGCAGGGCTCAAACCTAAGAACTGCAAGACTATGACCTGAGCTGAAGTCAGAGGCCACCCAGGGGCCCCTTCTTTTTTTTTTTTTTTTTAATATTTATTATTTTGAGAGAGAGAGCGCGTGAGCTAGTTGGGGAGGGGCAGAGAGAGAGGAGAGAGAGAATCCCAAGCAGCCCGGGCACTGAGCCCGATGAGGGGCTTGAACTCACAAAACTGTGATATCATGACCTGAGCTGATATCAAGAGTTGGACGTTTAACCGACTGAGCCACCCAGGAGCCCTAGTAAATTCTCCTTTACGTTATTTTAAGAGAGAAGCGATGGTCTGTATCCATATGAAGAAATCCAAGCAGATGGCAAATTGTCTAAAAGAATTCCACTTTTAAATGAAAGAAAGCAGTTAATCTAAGGGACAAAAGAGAGGAGCCACGAAGGAAGGCATGTGGGTCCACACACCTGCGTGCAGGCCCAGCCCGGGCGTGGCTGTCCTGGTGTCTCAGAATTGGGACCTGTGCTATGTGCTTTGATGCTCATCTTTCCAAACATTTTTGTTTTTTTGTATGGGTTTTATTTCCGTTTCTAATTTCTCCTTAGATTCGTCGTAAAATTCTTTTGAAAAGTGTACCATGTATCGGCTGAACCAAAAGAGGAAGAAGAGAGTTTTGTGTCCGTTTAGACTGGAAAACAAGACTCGAAGTAAGAGTTTGCTATAATTCTATGGCAGTGACTCTGAATTTGGGGGAGGTGCCAGACGGCTTTGAGAATCTTAGTGAATACTTTGGACTCTTTTAGAAGAATGCACATAGGCACAACATCCCGCATTCAGTTTCAGAGAGTTTGAAGGGTCTTTAGATCCGAGGTTAAAAATCTCTGCCTTGGCGGTGGGGCGGGGAAGGCGCGGTGGCAAGCTGAGGAAGAAAGCCTCTGATGTTTGGTGCCTTCATCACGTCCAATCTGAATCAATTCCTTTGTGAGCTCACTTGTTTCTTGGATTATCTCACTTCACCAAGTCATTATGGTTAATAGCTTACATTTATTGAATATATGTTAGCACAGGATCTCACATAATTGTGCCAACAACCTTAGGAGGCAGCTGTGTTATTTTCATTTTATAGGTAAGGAACCTGAGATTTAGTGAGGTTTAGGTACTCGCCCTCAGCGATTTGCTCAAAGCAAATAGTCCAAATTACGTTCACTTTTTTTGTGTGTTCTGTTATATTCGAATCTGAGATTTCTTGACAGGTCTCAGTTATCCAGAATGCTACGGTGCCTCCTGGCTTACCAGGGGTCATTAAGACCCCGTAGAGCTGCATGCGTTTTTGTGAGCCTCATCTTCTTTGGGGGCAAGTTATTTTCTGAATTTCCAGCTGTCATTTTCCTCCTACATTCTTGGCAGACCTGTAGGGAATACAGGGAATATTTTCCTGAGGTGAAACGCGAAGAGTTAAGTGATCTCATCAGATGCAAAGAACATAATATTGTTTTCTTTGGAGGACAGCCAATCTCCTCCTTCGTGTCAACCGTCGTTAATTGAGCACTTACAGCATGCCATGCACCTTGCTGGGGCCACAGCAGAACTGTCTGCTCTTTGCTCGCATCTTAGTGGGCAAACAAGTGCTCTTCTCAAGCAGGTGTTGGTCAAAACTGCCAGAGTTTTGAAGTTTTAGGAGACTTGGAGTTTACCTCCTAAATAATACAAGTGGAGTGATCAGAATTTGGGGGAGGTTTATGTCTGTATTGGGGTGTTATTCTCATTAAGGGACAGAGAAAAGTGAATCGGAGAGGGATTTGCACTTGGACTCATAGTCATAGCCCTGACATTAACTCACCGTTCTGGCTGGGGACACTATCAGCAGTTATAATGGGCTGTGCAGGACAGGTTGGTGCACATCCACTTTATGCTGAGGGCCATTCATAAATGGGAGTCATATTTTATTGATAATTGCAGTGCATACTATAGAGTTTTTATTTTAAAAAAAAATTTTTTTTTCAACGTTTATTTATTTTTTGGGACAGAGAGAGACAGAGCATGAACGGGGGAGGGGCAGAGAGAGAGGGAGACACAGAATCGGAAACATGCTCCAGGCTCTGAGCCGTCAGCCCAGAGCCCGACGCGGGGCTCGAACTCACGGACCACGAGATCGTGACCTGGCTGAAGTCGGACGCTTAACCGACTGCGCCACCCAGGCGCCCCATACTATAGAGTTTTTAAAAGTTAAGGGACAAAAGGATGACATTAAGAGTGAGTTGTTAGGGGCACTTGGCTGGCTCAGTCAGAAGAGGATGCGACTCTTTCTTCTCGGGGTCCTGAGTTCGAACCCACGGTGGGTGTAGCGATGATTTAAATACATAAATAAACTTAAAAAAAAAAAAAAGGAGCTGTTACACAGAAGACTTCATCACTTTCATTTCCTACAAAGCATCACCATTTAGGGGCGCCTGGGCGGCTCAGTCGGTTAAGCACCTGACTTCAGCTCAGGTCATGATCTCACAGTTTGTGGGTTCGAGCCCCACATCAGGCTCTGTGCTGACAGCTCAGGGCCTGGAGCCTGCTTTGGATTCTGTGTCTCCCTCTCTCTCTGCTCCTCCCCTGCTCACACACTGTCTCTCTCCCTCTCTCAAAGAAAATAAATAAACATTAAAAAAAAACTTAAAAAAAAACAAAAACAAAGCATCACTATTTGCTTTATGAGTTTGTAGTCATTTTAAGAAGATGGCTTAACCCATGCTATTGCAGTCGGTTCAATTACGTATCGCTCTGGGAAGCATTACTTTTCCTTTAGGTGAAAGGGCTAGTCTTCTAAATCAATTTCACTTCTTTTTGACTCTGTGTTTTCTTGCTTGTGTAGAAAAACTGCAAATGTTTTGGCTCATTAGCTGAGAACCTCAGATGTAATTGAATGATGCATTAGACATTTTGGAAAGGAAATTGCTTCTTTGAAGAATTAGTTTTGTCCTCCTGTGGTATAGGCTAGAGGACAGAAAAATCCCTGGGGTACCAGTGGGAGAAAAAAAGAGGGCAGGAAAACACAAGGATAAACTGGCTTAGTATTCCCAGATACACCTGTCCTCACTGAGAAGGATCATCAGTTTCTCCATCTGTCCCATTATCCTGCCATCTTATCAAATGCTACATCTCTTTGTATCCTGTCCATTTCAACAGTCAGCACTGTGGCTTTTACTGTCTTTTGTGTGTGCTATTACAGTGTCATCCTAAATCTTCACTGACTGTAAATAAAAGGACAGAATGGCAAATAAACATGAAGTCAATGCTAAGAACTGTGCCTGACCCGTAATACTTACGGACTAAATATTTGGCAGAAGAATAAAAGGGAAAGACAGAATGTTGAGGGAAATTAGACTTAAAAAGGATGTACAATAAACATCAAGCGCCTTAGAAAGCACATACCTGAATCGTTAACTTCAGAGCTGAAAGAGATTGTAAATCATTGGAGGAAAAATTTAATGTAGCCAAATTTGATGTACATGCAACATCTTGGGATCATGATAATTATAAACAATGGTTTGCATGAAGTTGTTTGAAATGAAAACCTGTTTCCATATTATAAGACCTGACATATTGCTCATTTAAATAATTATTTGCCTCCTAGTGCCCCCATTCTCGCTATGTGTATATGGTTCATATAGATTCTATTCGAGTGCTCATTCTGCTTAGTCTATTGGGCATGGTCCTGCTAAACCTAGGGAAGATGTTTTCCTGACACAGCTCCTAAAGTTTTAAAAAAAACTTTCATTAAGACTTAATTTTGGGGGGCACCTCGGTGTCTCAGTTGGTTAAGCATCTGACTCTTGATTTCGGCTCAGGTGATGATCTCACAGTTCGTGAGATCGAGCCCTGTCGTCGAGCTCTGCTCTGACAGTGCATAGCCTGCTTGGGATTCTCTCTCTCCCTCTCTCTGTCCCTCCCCCAATCTCTCTCCTCTTCTCTCTCAAAATAAATAAGCTTTGAAAAAAAAAGTCTTAATTTTTTAAAGCACTTTTAGGTTCACAGCAAATTGAGAGGAAGGTACCGAGATTTCCCATGTACCCCACCCTGGCCCCACACATGCAGAGCCCCACCAGAATGATACATTTGCTACAACTGATGAACCTACATCAACACATCATAATCACCCAAAGTCCATTGTTTACATTGGTGTTGTGCATGCTGTGGGTTTGGACAAATGTGCAATGACATGTATCCATCATTATGGTATCACATGGAGCATTTTCACTGCCCTAAAAATCCTCTGCACTACAATGATTCATCCCTCCCCCTGCTCCCGCCCAAACCTCCGATTGCCACTCATCTTTTCACCGACTCCATTGCCTTTTCCACAATGTCATTTAGTTGGAATCATATGGTATGGGGCCTTTTCAGGTTGACTTCTTTCACGCAGTAATTTGCATTTAAGGTTACTCCATGCATTTTTATGGATCGATAGCTCATTTCTTTGTAGGGCTGTAGAGTATCCCATGTCTAGATGCCCCACTGTTGATCCATCCACCTACCGAAGGGCATCTTGGTTGCTTCCAAGTTGTGGCAATTACGAATAAAGCTGTTAGAAACATCCACGTGCAGGTTTTTATGTGGACACAAGTTTTCACCTCCTTTGGGTAAATACCAAGGAACACAATTGCTGGATCGTATGGTAAGAGTACATTTAGTTTTGCAGGAAACTGCCAAACTGTCTTCCAAAGTGGCAGAACCATTTCGCATTTCCATGAACAACGAATGAGAATTCTTGTTCCTCTACATCCTTGCCAACATTTGGCGGTGTCAGTGTTCTGGATTCTGACCACGCTGATAGATGCGCCGTGGTGGCTCAGTGTTATTTTTCCCTCGTATTTCCCTGATGACATACGATTCATCCATTCACTTTTTTAGGCTAGTAAGATGCTCACCCAGTGGGATCCCTTTCCACCTGCTTCAATCCCCACCCTTCCCCAAATCATTAGTGTGGTTAGGATTCCTGTTCAGTGTGTCCTCTAGCCTTTTAGAATATTCTGACACCCCCTGAATGCTGGATAACAGGCCTGCCCACATTGTTCCTCTAACACAAATGGTCTTCTAAGACCTTGGGTCGTGTAAAGTATAAGCATAAGGCTTGACCCAGTGTGTTGAGCCCAAAAAGCATTTCCGAAGAAGCAGCTTCAATAAGTTGTTTAGTTCGGCAAGTTAATCCATATTTCCCAGGGAGAACAGAACTCTGCCAAGCCTGCCAATTCCTTTTCCTTTTCATTTGTCCATGGTCCCAGAACCCAGTTAAATTCTGTTTGCTGGTGTGCGTGCTGTGACGCAAATGCAGAGAAAGGAGGAAATTCACTTCTCTGCCCAGTTGACATTGGTTTTTCCAGGGGCGAGAGCCCAGGATGGCACCGATGTTACCTCTGAACATCCTTCCCTGCACAGCAGGTGCCTGCCTAGGAGACTGAACCATTTGCATCTGCCATTTGCATATATGTCTTGTGCACTTAGTGTTGATGTTGGCAGCATCTTCCGGTGCAGCCATTTCCTAACCAGCCCGGCAAAAACCAAGGCAAACCTTTTCAAAAGGGCCGAGTGGGGCTTTTGGAAATGCAAATGTACATATGGGCTTGGGACAGAGGATGGCTTATAATTAACGATCTTTTGTGTATTGCTCATTAAGGGGGTCGACTCAATAAAAAACACATTGCTTCTTCTATGTCAGTGACAGATACTCTTATCAGAAACAAGGCTTTTATTGTGCTAGTTTCCCTCTGATGGGAGAACAAAGGGGTCGCTGTGCACCGGCACTGATGGGGACAGTGAGGGAGAGGGAGCCCAAGGCTGGGGGGGGTGGGGCGGGGCGCTTCACCCTAAACACCATTTAAACACACTAGCATATTTATTGGCATAATTATTAACACACTGTTTCACTTCATAGTGCAATTTGAGGTCTAGTGTATGTGTTAAGGTGTGGATTCCTCTCTGCCGTCCTTTTTAAGGTGTAAACCTGCCAACCTCTTAAAAGAGACTAAACACCCATCACCCACTTTTGTAAATGGTAGACTTTTTAGAAATCGCAAACAAAACACATTTCTCTCCAGGCGCTTTCTGCATTACCCTCTCTTTCTTGAAATTTAGCATCCTCCACAAACATTCAAGAAACAAGTCAGAAGAACACCAAGAAGGAATTCAGGGGCTCAAAGCAGAGACCTTGTCTCAACTAAAATAATGGCTGAGGAGTGAGGTTCTTCCTTGGTGGGGAGCAGGTCATGTGTTTATCCTCATGAGAGCTGCAAGTGAGAAATACTGTCTGATCTGGTAGCTAGCTTTAGGGATTCTATAATTGAGTCTCTCCAACAGGTTGCAAAATTGACATGGATGTTTTCCTCTTCTGGATTAAAACTAATTCTAGAAGTTTCCTTTTGTTGAAGGCATAGGAACCTTGAAGCTCTCTGAAATGGATTTCAGTAAGTAATTATAAGTGCCCTTTGATGTGCTGAGCAGCCCTTCACATTTGTCATCAAACCTACCCAGCTCTGGGACTTGGCCCAGCTCCCTGAACTTCTCTGGTCCTTTTCTGTAAAACGGGGATCCTGGTAGTGTCTACTTCATGGAGCTGTGAGCATTACAGGAGTCAGTGGCTGGAAAGTGTGTGGTGCATAGAAAGTACATAGGAAACACTGCGTTAGCCTTTCTCCTCCTCTTCCTCTCCCCTCATTTATCTGCCCCTCTTATCTTGACAAGGTCTGTCCCTTGTCAACAGACCACTGAGAACGCAAATGTTCTTAACACAAGCCTTAGGTGTGCTCATCATTTTCCAAAGAGCGGGGGGAAATCCCTTGAAAACCAGATAACCAAAAGAAGACAGAGAAATAATGTAGAACGTGCAACATTTCTCTATAGGCTCACAGCCTGCTTTTCTTCAGGGTCTTCCGTGCAATCTCAGGAGCCAAAGGGCCGGCTAGTTGCCTATGGTTCTGCCAATGAGGTTAGCCTGGCCCACTGAGGCAGGGAATGAAGGCAGGACCACTGGGCTGGCACCCTGGCCTGATTCCGGTCTTCACTCTGCTGGAATTCTGGAGGGCTAGGCAAGTCATCCTACCTCCCTGGGACTTGTTCCTTCTCCTGCAAATGAGAGGTGTGCGCATATTGAAACTTAGGCATCCTTTCAGCAGGGGAGCCTGGGGATTCAAACCCTGGGAACCTGGGACATGCTTGTATAATTAAATAACTCCTGATTTGAGAACTTCCTGTGGGGTGAGGGTGTGGAGGACAAGGACCACCTTCTCAGTGTCAGACTTGCAGGCCGTCAGCCTATTTCAGCAGCATTAAGACCTGTATTTAGGATGGGAGCTTCGTCGGTCCCAGGGCCGTGCCCTCATTCACCACTGGGGATCTGAAGTGACCGTGGGCTACCCCACTGTCACCCGTCTCCACCCAAGTGCTTGAAACTTGCCCTGCATGAACAAAGCAAAAAATGATCCGGATAAAGGAGCTGTTTCAGAGTGAGCGGAGCCACCGAGCCCGGAGTGCTAGTGTGGCACCCCCTTCTGCTTGGTGGAGCAGGGATGATTGTGGAGGGTGTTTCTGAGGGAGGGGATTCATTAGCTCTCTTTTTGCCCCTGGAGTCCCCATGGACTGAAACTCTTCTGACTGGTCCCAAGAGCTGCAAACAGAAAGAGTCTGTGACAGGCCACTGGGGGTTCAGGGGTAGCTGCCGAAAGAGCGGGTCACACCTGGTGGTGTTATCACTTATTCCCATCTTGAAGTGGTTCACTGAACTGGAAGGGCATTGATGGTGGAAAAACCATGGGGCAATGGAGGCCTGGGGGAGCGGGGAGGGAAGGGTTAGAAGATTGTGCACTGGGAGTAGATCCAGGGGCAGGGAAGTGGACTTTCTATGAATGTGTCTGTTCTCATGTTACAGTGATACATGTCCATGGTTAGGCCAATTTTCGGGGAGCCTGGAGCCTGTCTTATCTTTGGAGATCAGGTGCCCTCGAGTGGGTCTACTCATGTGGCTTCTCCAGCCCTTCCTCATCTCTGCCTTCCTGTCCTGGCTCATGGGTCTCTCCACTTGCCCTTCAACCTTCAGAACATACTGTTAGGTTGTAGGTTCCCTTAGAGATAGTTTGATTTCATTTCTTCTTGCTGGTAAGGAATCCAAGGTCTGGAGATATGAAAAGAGATGCCCAAGGCCACATGGCAGGGCAAAGACTGGAAGCCACATCTTTGACCTCTAGTTCTGTGTCAAAGGGAGAGAGAGGGCAAGGGAATTCAGATTTATTCAGAGCTTCTCTGGGCTCAGCACTGTGTCGTAGTTAGCTCGGCTCTTTCATTTAATTTTACTCTATCACAGAGGTTTTGCCACTCACTTTACAGAGGAAGGAGTTGAGACTTTGGAGAGGTTAATTCATTTGTGCTGATAAATTGCAGACCTTTATCAGACCGGTTCCAAGCCAAGTCCTTTGGAGTTTCCCACTCCTGTTTCCTCCATACCCTGCAATATGGAAGCCAGGCATTACCCTGACTCGTGCAAATGGTGGATCAAACTTGTATTGCCTTTCTCTGGCTTCTCTGGGTTCAAAAGGTTGCTCATCGAGGCTGCATTCTTTTGCTCTTGTTGGGACTAAGGATTCTGAACATCTTCGAATATTCCGATACTCCTGAACAATGAAGAAATGTTCTACACAGCATACCTCTGTGTACCTCTTGAAAAAGCTGCACTCATTTAAAACACACATGCCTTCCCAAAGACTCGTTGTGATGTTCAGGCTAGAAATTTTGAATGGAAGTGAGCTCTCAAGAGAAAGACTTGAAGTCTGGTGAGCCTTCCTTCATTAGAACATAGTGGGAGATGACTTCATAATCCACGTAGCAATCTGGCCCTGCAGAAACATATCCCGTTACCACTTTCTCTAAGCTTCCTTTTCCTTATGGGCAAAATGGGAATAATTACAGCACCTTTCTTATTGCTGTTTTATTTTAATAAGTCAGTATACACAGAATGCTTACAATAGTGTCTGGCACAATTAATTCAAGCGAAACAATAACTTTAATCCTGAATATGATGTAAAGCGTTGAACGGAAACGTTAGAGTTCTTTTGCAAAATGTTCAACTATAGGTACTAAAAAGTTGAAATATCCTAGTGTTCTCCGAAATTTAAAGTAAAAATGAAACATTTTGATACCCTGAAAATATGTACCTGCTGCTGGAGAATAAGAATTCTAGAAGTTGAAGAGTTAGAACCAAATCAAATAAAAAACAGACACACTAACATTCACATTTCTGGGGCGCCTGGGTGGCGCAGTCGGTTAAGCGTCCGACTTCAGCCAGGTCACGATCTCGCGGTCCGTGAGTTCGAGCCCCGCGTCGGGCTCTGGGCTGATGGCTCAGAGCCTGGAGCCTGTTTCCGATTCTGTGTCTCCCTCTCTCTCTGCCCCTCCCCCATTCATGCTCTGTCTCTCTCTGTCCCAAAAATAAATAAACGTTGAAAAAAAAAATTTTAACATTCACATTTCTCCAGGCCTCAGTGATGTCTCTGGGGCTGGGTTGTCTGCTCTCTTCTTGTCATCTGGACCCCAGGATGGACAGTGGTTTTCCTGGGTAAAGGGTCTGCAGGCACGTCACATGCCAGGGCCGAGAGTAGCCAGGAAAACCCGGAGAGAGAGAATTCACAAGGGCTCTTTTACTGTTGTGGGGTGTTGAGGTTGTACTTACATTTGTAACACCCTCAGCTGGATGGCTGGATTTAGGGCTGGGTAGTTGGGCTTTAAAGAGCCAGGTCATTCTAAAGGAATGTGAGGGGTGCATCTTTGTGAACAGAGGTTAAACAGTGGGAAAGTGGATAAGTAATCGGCTATCTCTCAGCTAATGGCTCGCTAAAAGTTAACATTTCACTACCTCCTGCAGGGAAGCTAATGAGCAAGCTACTCACACAGTTTTACTTAGAAGAGGACACAATGGCGTGGGGGTGGGGGGGCGGGGGGGGGATGAATTTATCACTGCTGCACACACAGCCCCTCCAGATACGCCAGTCTTGTTGTTTCTTAAGACAGCCTTGTGTTTCATTCTTGGAACAGGCACAACAACGTTGGAGGGTCCATGCAACGTGCTCCTTGTGATATTAAGTAGTAAATGTCAATGTAATGACATATTCCAGTGTCCTTCAATCTATCATGGGCCTGTTGTAGGAGGGAAAGTGTAGTAAAGCCTAGGGTAGGTTCAAAGCAAAGAGTGACCCCTAGCCTCAAGGGATTTACAGCATATTAAATACCTAAGACACATATAGCACTGTTTCTCAAAGAGCCCTTTTCAAAATCACGGGTTGCGTCGTGTGGCTGGCTCAGTTGGTGGAGTATGCGACTCTTGATCATGGGGTTGAAAGTTTGAGCCCCATGTTGGGTGTGGAGATTACTTGAAAAAATAAAATCTTAATAAAACTCAGGTCTGTTACACGAGAAGATCCCCAGCAACCCGTAAATCTGCACTTAATCCTCACCCCCGTAATTCTGATAAACACACTGGGGTTTGAGTGGCTTTGGTCTGGAGTAAATGTAGGCTCTGAGCCTGGGGTATAAAGCCTTCATTTTCTGTGTCTATACAATTAGCGCAGCCGTATCTTATAGGGGAATGTTGAAAGATATTGAAAGAAGTGTGCAGCTCATAGACCCCAAGATGAGAAAGACATGTTAGGTGTGTTTGAAAAGTAGAGGAATTCTGGGGCACCTGGGTGGCTCAGTTGGTTAAGCGTCCGATTTCGGCTCAGGTCAGGATCTCACAGTTCGTGCATTCAAGCCCCACGTCAGGCTCTGTGCTGACAGCTCAGAGCCTGGAGCCTACTTCCGATTCTATGTCTCCCTCTTCCTCTGCTCCTCCCCTGCTCACTCTGTCTCTCTCTCAAAATAAATAAACATTAAGAAAAAAAGTTTTTTTAAAAAAGAAAAGTAGAGGAATTGGTCTTGGGAGGTAAGAAGTGGCTTCTATGGCAACCAGAGGAATAAATGAATAGAATCCCAATGTTTATGGAAAGGCCGATTGAGTGACTGATGTGCCCATCATCGGGGCTTAGGCCTAATGCTTTTTAGTAAGCCATCAGGCCAGAGGGAAATCCTGCGACTTGCTTCTCCACAAATAGTTATCAATGGATATTTGGGGAATGAAAACATACCGGGAAATAGGTTTCATTTATACATGTCTGTCTTTGCGTGGATGAGTTGGAGAGATTAGATATATCTATTGGGTACTATAGACAGAGACTCCTGGTTGGTTTGGGGTGCTTCTGGTTGGGATGGTGAAGGTTTATACCTGGGGGAATAAACTGAGAAAGTCTGAACTTTGGAAAGGAGAATCTTTAGAGGGACAGGGGGGGAGAAAGAGCGACGTGTGCATGTGTTGGGAGGAGGAGGCAGTTCAGGGAAGCTCAGAAGTTGTTCTTTTCCTTGGCAGTTTCCCTGGAGGAATTTCTGCGGCAGAGCTCAGAGCGCATTGTGCAGCCTGCGCTCAAGAGGCTGAGTGGGAGATGCAGGAGTGTAAAGTCTAGAAGTGGACTATGGTTGGGCAGAAAGGGCCTTCCTTCCTTCCGACCGCAAAAGCAGAGAGAGCTAAGTGTAGGCCTGGAGAAGAAGAAGGAGAAGTTGCCAGAAGAGTGTGATGCTCTGGGTGGGGGCAGAATAGGGACTATGTGGAGGAGAAACAGTTAACGCTGGAAGCCCGAGTCCAGCTATCTGAATTACGGGGCCTTGTCTTTTAGCTTAGCTCTTGACCTTGACCTTGAGATGCTCTCCCACTGCACCAAAAAGTGGGGGGTATTTACATATCTCATAACGGGATGAGGAGAAGCGGAGTCCTAGATGGAGGAATGGTAGAGCGGGTGGAAGTCTTTGAACAAATCCTTTTATAATCCTCTAGGTAGTAACGGGCTGAGGAATCCACAAGAGGCTGGTAGGTGAAGACTTTGGTTCAAGGCCTGCCTCTGGGATTTTGTCTTTGGGATTCTTCTATCCTGAGACGAAAAGCAGTTTTGTGTGGAAGCATTGTTTACCCTGTGAACTGATCTAGCTCACCCAGTCCTTGGAAGAGTTGTAAATGAAGTGCTACCTTAGCTTGAAAACGAAAGAAACCGATGTTGTCGCTTTTTTGACCCCTGATGGGATACTCCGGCTCAAGGTGAACCAAGCTGTTCTTGTTCAGTAGCTCCTCCAGGCTTCTCTTTTTGCTCTTATAAAAACTAGTTGAAGATTGGGAAGCAAGATCTCTAGCTGCATGATAGCCCTTGATCCACCTGCCTCCGGGGCACTGGGTAAACTTACACTGTCATTGGTCTTGGCTTTCTTTTGGGCCCCTAGCATGTGGCGAGGGGATGCTGGGCTCCATCAGGCTGGGGGCTCAACTTTCAATGGTGAGCAAGTACGTAGAGAAGGACTAGAAGAGCCCCTTTGTAGGGAATACCCCAGAGGTTGTTTGGAAGCAGGCCTGGGACCCCAGAAGCTATAGCTCAGCTCCACAGTGGCAAGATCTCCTGCAGGAAGCCCTATGGTGCCTGCAACACCTAAGTTCAGCAGTCCTCCGACAGCGCAGTCCTGTGGGACAGATTCTATTCGGCATGGGGATGAGGGACCTTGTGTATTTTCGACGAGCACAACACACCGGGACATAGTCACCCAAGTGAGCGAGTGTTAGCTTTTTCGAAGTAGCTTCAAAGCAAACTACAAGTCCTCTTGCTCCTTTGACATTTTCTCTGAATACTCAGTGATGGTAAATTCTCTCTACCTGAAATGGATTCTTGCAAATTACCCAAATCCTGAGGAGTCAGAGTCAATGAATGAAGTAGGAGATCCAACAAGCTCAATTATAATATCCTGATATTCTTTTCTTCATGGAAAATGGCCCTAAAAGCAATTATAACAGGAATTTCCATATTATACTAAACAATGGCAGCCCAGTTGGAATATCCTCCATGGTGAGCCATTGTGTTTTTTGTTTTTAATTTTTTTGAATGTTTATTTATTTTTGAGAGAGAGAGAGCACGAACAGGGGAGGGTAAGAGAGAGAAGGAGACACGGGATCTGAAGCAGGATCCAGGCTCCGAGCAATGGGCACGGAGCCCAACATGGGGCTCAAACTCACAAACCATGAGATCATTACTCGAGCTGAAGTCAGATGCTTAACCAACTGAGCCACCCAGGCACCCCGGTGAGCCACTGTTTTAAAAACATAGATAAGTGTCATCACTTTTTCTCTCCCATGTGAAATTCATATGCCTACTATCATTCATCAACCAATACTAAATTTAGAGCTTCCAGTGAGAATTGCTGTTTCTCTAAAACAAACCTCTTTTCCTCTTTAAAATGTTCTTCACACGCGCATAGAACATGATTGAAAAGATTGGCTTTGAGGAAACAAAATTGCATGATTTTACCCGATTTAATGTTTTGTCAGTACAAGTTTGATGGCCTAACAGCTCCGATCCAGTGAGAAGGTTGGAGAAACAAACATAGTCTCTGTCAGAGCTGAGACACTAACTTTATTAGTGACAGATACTAGGAGAGAGATTCCATTAGAACCACCCTAAACTTAACTTTGAAAGATTATTTCTGTGTTTGATGGAACTTCTAGTTGCCCAAGCATTTGAATGCTTCAAAAAGATAACCCCTTGTGGATCCTGAGAAACTTAACAGAAGACCATGGGGGAGGGGAAGGAGAAAAAAAGTTACAGAGAGGGAAGGAGGCAAACCCTAAGAGACTCTTAAAAACTGAGAATAAACTGAGGGTTGATGGGAGGTGGGAGGGAGGGCGGGGTGGTGATGGGCATTGAGGAGGGCACCTGTTGGGATGAGCACTGGGTGTTATGTGGAAACCAATTTGACAATAAATTTCATATTAAAAAAAAAGATAACCCTTATTCCTATCACATTCTAAATTTTTTCCTTGGCATATGAAAATTTCAAGCTAAGTAAGCATGTCTGTCCTTGCTCATGTCATACACTCTTCAACTTGGATTCAGCAAAATCCCAAAGACAAGATTTGGAGCAGGACTATCTGTTCATGTCATCACACAGAGAAGCTAAATTGCTGGGCGATGATGAAAGGGCAGCTCGGTTCCCCCCAGATTGCAAGTGGGCTTGGCAGATCTTTAGTTGGAAATCTCTGAGGCTCACTCCTTTCGTACACTACATCTTGAAAACTGATTAAGCATTTCTTCAATTTACAATGCAGATATGTTTTTAAAAAATTCTAAGAGTTTCAAGGTACCAAGTCCCTTTTTACATCTGTGTCTTTTGAGAAACTGATTCATGGTATAAATATAAGAAATTAACCTGGATCATAATAACTGAGGGCTACTGGTGAATTAGAAAAATCTAGAAAATTGTTCCTCAGGTAATAAACAGAGAGAGAGACACACAGAGAGAAAGTCAAAGTAATAGTTTTTGCTTTAGCCATTCAAGTAAAGGTGAAAATTCTTAACTTTTTTTTTTTCTTTTAATGTTTGTTTTTGAGACAGAGAGAGACAGAGCACGAGCCAGGGAGGGGCAGACAGAGAGGGAGACACAGAATCTGAAACAGGCTCCAGGCTCTGAGCTGTCAGCACAGAACCCGATGCGGGGCTTGAACCCACAAACTGTGAGATCATGACCTGAATTGAAGTTGGATGCTTAACCGACTGAGCCACCCAGGCGCCCCGAAAATTCTACTCAAAAATTCATAAGTCATCTTAATTTTCTTTGTTATCTTGAAATTTGAAGTGAAATTTTATAAACAGGGGGGAAAGCATTACTAGGTAGGTGATATTCAGTAGCTACTCTTAGATGAAAGCAAAAAATATAGCTACATGTGTTGCCTAAAAATTGTGGTATAAAATATGTAAAGAACCTGTATGGTTAAAGCATTTTCTTAGGATAATAAGTAGTTTAGGGTTCATGTGTTTCTCCAAGAGTTCAGGTTGCTTCATCAACCCCCTTCAACTTTAGATAGGCTTTGTAGCTAACTATTTCCCACCTGAACTCTTGGTCAAAAAGGAACAACCCACGGCATGTATGGATTGTCAACCTACTTAAAAATAATGGATGTTCTTGGAAATATTGTACCAATAATATTAGAGAAAGTTTTGAAGGAAAAGCTGCTCATGATTATCACTATCCTAGCATAGTGTTTCAATTTTTATAGAGTATCTTCCAATTGTTATCTGCGTACAGGCATATCCTTAGGTACTTGTAATCATTTTGTGTATTGTCTTATAATCTACATTTAATTTAGGATGCCTGTAATGGGTAATGGGAGTTATCTCTATTATTTGAGAATATTCAAATAATACAAGAAAAACAAACAGGATGTTTGAGACTCCTATGATGTGTTAAGCATTCATTACCATTTAAGTAGTAGCTTATGAGATATAGGCAAAAGGCCCCTGATGTGTTAGGCATGCAGAGAATGAGGAAGCAAGCAGTTCTGCAGGTAGCATTCATAAGATATGCTAAATACACTTAGTACATAAATTAGTAAACCATAAGGCGTGTTAAAAATAGAATGGAATATGTAATGGAACAAACAAGAGAGTTACTTTTAGATAAAGGAAGAATAGAAAGATCATGTCCTAATGTTTGATCACTTCTGCATTGACAGCTATGTCAGCCCTAAATTGGCACCCATCAGTGATATCTTTTTTTTTTTTTTTTTTTAACGATTATTTATTTTTGAGACAGGGAGAGACACAGCATGAACAGGGGAGGGTCAAAATCTGAAGCAGGCTCCAGGCTCTGAGCTGTCAGCACAGAGCCCGACGCGGGGCTAGAACTCACGGACCGCGAGATCATGACCTGAGCCGAAGTCGGACGCTTAACCGACTGAGCCACCCAGGCGCCCCTAGTGATATCTTTATAGTCCCACTACGGATCCTCCTGTGCTCAGCCCGAGAAAGGCAAATCAAATCCACAGCTGTTCAGCAGGCTATTTGGCAAGTTATAGTTATTGGCCAGATGTACTTGCCCCTGCATCTCTGATAGAGCAAGACTGCACTTTGGCCCATCTCAGTGTGGTCCTTGGAACCCCACGAGTGGCAGAGAAGTCTCATGGAGAGGAGAGAGAGGGAGACTGAGTGAAAGAGAGGACGTAAAATCATTGTGTAACTAGGATTCAGGTAGTACGGTCTTCCCACCCTGCTTATATCTTATCCTGAGTATGTTAACTTAGCAAACGTAGTCGCACTTGTATCTTGCCATGTGTTTAAGTGACTTTAATATACTGGGGTGGGGGGGGGCAGTGTGCTGAGCGTGTTAATTTGGTTTGTGAGTCTTTCTTTTCTGTGACCCTGGGAGAGCTTGCTTGGTGGCGGACGTGGGTCTACCGTATGACAATCACTGAGATTTCAAAAGTATTTAATCTCCAAAGGGAAAGGATTATGACTCCACTTCTCTCCAGCAAATGATGAAACAATCAGGGGACTAGAAGAAAAGTTGATTGTGTAGCAATAAGGGTCTTGAGCCAGCATGGTAGGTATAGGTATTCAAATAAATAAATACCTGTTGAAGGAATGAATGAATGTGTGCGAAGAGTTGGGGCTAGCAAAGGAGCTAGGAAACCTGAAGGGAAGAGAAAGAAGGTGAGTAATGTGGGGTGTAAGCTGTGTTTAAGGGGTGTAGGTTAATTGAGCTACATGGGACTGTACTTGATACTTATTTGTAGGCCATTTGTGCCAAAGATCCCTGGCTCTATGAGCCAAAGAGCCAAGCAAATAATCTTCTGGTAGAGAGAAGGCAAAGTGGGAAGAGATGTGGGTTCCAGAAGCTGTATTTCCAAAAGCCAAAATGACTCCATTGAAGTGTTGGAATTTACTTTCACATACTTCAGAACAGATAGTGTGAACTGTGTGTGCTTTGCTGGTTTAAATCAAATCCTGGTGGGGTAGATTAAACATCTGAAGTATCTCCCAAAGAGGGATTCGTACTCCAGGGATTAGTGAATTAGCATTTGAAGGTCCTAATTGGAAACGCATACCCTGAGGCGGTTACTATAAACCCATTTTGACTAGGCCCCACTAGATCTGCCAAAGATGATTCATCAATGGTTATAAAGGAATGTTAGAAATAATTTATTGGAGCGATGACGGCCATTTGATTTGTGGGCATTGGGTAGAAATATACACTTGCATGAATAGAGTCTAAGACTGTGGTAGAACCAGAAACCTAATACCTTTTGGAGTGGCATTCTTGGCCTAGAGCTCCAATCTAGTCCTATGTGCTGTCACTTGATAGGTGATTCTGTCACTTAATCTAAGTAGAGGATTAGAGTATTTTGCCACATCCGTCTCAGGTAAACCAGGTAGTTGGTGTGCCTAAGGGACAGAGAAGCGGGGCCACCGGTCATTTGAAGAACAGATTATGGGACTCTTTGGGCCTGCTGACTCATCAGTGTTTGCAGGCGTGCTGAAATGTGGCCTAAGCTTGCTGTCATTATAACATATGGTCCAGAGCTGCAAAGGGCCTAGGATTTTACCCTACTTACTAGCTACCAAGCTCACCTGCCACGGCTTCGTGGATGCTGGTGGGACACATGAGAGTCTTACTTCAGAGATGAACAGTGTATCAGTCACAGCATAAACAGCAGCTAGTGTTAGCAGTTTTGAACTGGTTCCTTGAGCCTCAATCCTTACATGGTGAGAAGAGGGCCAGCTGATAGCTACACAGGGAGTGCTGATGTTACAGGAGAAAACACATGAGTTTAGGGAAACGAAACATTTTATCACGGGGACTAAGCTCTGGACAGAGAGACTATCTCTTTTTTCCCATACTATTCACAATTTCCTAAGGCTATTGTGCAAACATGCTTGAAAAGGTAGCCCAGGACAAAAGACAGTCCAGGGCTTACTAATAAGATGTGCAAAATGCGAGAGAACCATGGAGAATTGCTTCCCAACACACTCCTTAAACCCCCAGGAATAAGGTGTGAAGGAGGAGTCCTAGTGTCTTCACCAGCTCAGATTATTGGACACAACCAACAACCAACAGAGAGACCATGAAAACTGAACAGCCAAATGGTCCCAGACCCTTGGTGGTCCCCGTGCCAAGCCAACTGAAGTCTTCCATTTCAAGTGGTGGGATGCCTGACTGGGAACTTTCTGTTTGGCTTTGTTCCCCTGACCACTTGGACAAATCCCCTTCCAATGCTGCAGATATGGTTATGAGGTTCACAGTCAGTTAGCTTTCCTTCTCTGAAGAAAGCTGCAAGGCCAAGGCTAGGTCAAGGCTGCCTATGTTCCATGGGATCTATCAGTGGCTAAGAAGGCCAGTCACTAGGGATTAGACTTCATCCTGTGTGTACTGAATTTTCTGGATTCTGTTTGGTAAACTCAGATAAAACCATACGATTAGGTCACTGGCACTAAAAAAAAAGATTTACTGTGGGGCACCTGGGAGGCTCGGTCGGTTAAGAGTCTGATTTCCGCTCAGGTGATGGTCTTGTGAGCTTGCCTTGGGCTCTGTGCTGACAGCGCAGAGCTTGATAGGGAGTCTCTCTCTCTGCCCCTCCTCTCTTTCTCTCAAAAAAAACAAAAAAACAAAAAAAACAAAAAAACAAAAAAACCAAAAAAAAAACCCCAAAAAAAAACCCCACCAAAAACCAAAAAGAAAAAAAGGTTTTACTGAAGGGGATAAAAAGTATGACAGGGGTCTTAGTAACTATACACAGAATGAACAGATGTATAAAGAGCTGGGTGGGGTAGATGGGAAAAGGAGGTTGCAGAGAAACTAATGAGCAAAACAAAATCCCTTTCTTGTCCAGTCTGATGACTTCTCATGTCCTAAGCAAAGGTGCATTTTGAGTTATCAGTACTGTAAAAGACAGCAATCATTTCGGGAAGCAGGAGTGCTGTTGTGTATTCTCATTAAACCATTTTTTTAACGTTTATTTATTTGAGAGAGAGAGAGTGAGAGAGAGAGACAGAGGGCAAGCAGGGGAGGGGCAGAGAGAGGGAGACACAGAATCCAAAGCAGGCTCCAGGCTCCAAGCTGTCAGAACAGAGCCCGATGCGGGGCTGGAACCTATGAACCACGCTATCATGACGAGAGCTGAAGCCTGACACCTCATGGACTGAGCCACCCAGGTGCCCCAGATATTCTCATTTTTTAAAGCTTACTTTAGATATTTACTTCTTTAAGGACGGGGTCCTTGGAAGACCCAAGCTGGGCATTCACTGAAGCTATCGGTTTCTAGATGTTCAAATACCTGGCCTTGTTAGAAGCATGAGGGAGAGAAACACTCCATCAAGGCACGACTGAGATTAAGACGTAGGGACCTGGCAGAGTAGGAGATCAGCGTTAACACACCCAGTCAAGGGGAAACAAATGGATTCTCTACCTGCCCCATTAACCGCAAGTCCTTGGGCCATCCCAGGGGTAAGCGACAGGAGGGAGAGGGGCTCCCTAGAACACTATTAAACAGCTGCAAATGGAACCATTAATCTTTGTGATAGCCGTAGAGGAAAACCAGTCCTCCAGCTGACGGGCTTCCCATTAGGAAAGTTCTGGTTAGCAGTGGGGCCCTCTCTTGGGGGAGCTCTGGGGATCGGTTTGGGGATGGCAATCCCCTGGCAGCACCCAAGCATTTCATGATAATCATAAAGGAGAGGGAATCGTGCCTTCTTCACAACACTTCCCTGGAATTTGCAGATAGTTTCGGCATCAGCGATTTGATGGTTTTTCTCACAAGCACCAGACGAGAAGGGGCCTACTTCTGCCGGGAGAACGGATTGGGAGTCTGGTCACAGAAAATGTGAGCTGTCACACGGTCTGCTTCCGGCTGCTGCTCCTGGATCGTGGTGTGCCTGGGTATCAAGCCCTGTCAGAGCTGAGGCCACCGGGCACTCTGTGTGAGGGGCTGCTGGAAAGGGGGTTGTTGTTGGGGGCTTCAAGGCATCCCACGGATGGCTCTGCCTCTCTGGAGTTGCAAGAACTTTCCGGGGTCTCAGGTCTGCTTCAGAATGTACTTGGCACATAATAATGTCTGACAATTATCGCCCACTCTATATCCTAGGTACTGTTCCAAGTGCCTTGTACATATTAAATCAGTTTTATTATTAAAAATTTTTTAATTCATTTATTTATTTTGATAGAGAGAGACAGAATACAAGTGGGGGAGGGGCAGAGAGAGAGGGAGACACAGAATCCGAAGCAGGCTGCAGGCTCTGAGCTGTCAGCACAGAGCCCGACGCGGGGCTCGAACTCACAAACTGTGAGATTATGACCTGAGCCGAAGTCTGACGCCTAACCGACTGAGCCACCCCACTCAAATCATTTAAGTCTTCAAAACCTCTCAGTTTGGTATTGAATATTGGTCGATTGAATCAGAGGGTTTAAGCTACTTGCTCAAGGTCACTTAGCTCATCAAGAGTAGAACTAGCCTTTGAAGCACACAGCAGGCTCTTCACCTGTGGGATGTGCACTCATGGTGTGCACTCAGTCACTAGGCTGATGACAGGGACCCTCTTCTTCTTGGTAGAGATTTCCCATTTGCAGCTGGGCTGACCGGATATGGACTTCTGCACGGTGCCTGCTCCTGGCCTCTTCCAGGCTGGCCTCTGCTGACCAGTGCGGACACCCTGTTGCTCGGTCCAGCTGCTTTATTGGAATGTTCTGCTACAGCCCCTGGTCCTGTATTCTGTTTCCAGGGTTAGGCTGCTCCCCGTGGGAAGGGAGGACACATTCTGAACTCCTGCACTCCATCGTCAGCATTTTCCCTACTGCTGGCTGTGTGTTTACCACCGAGCTACTGCACCTGCCTCTGGCTCACAGGGCGATCGGCTGCACCCCAATGGAGTGGGAAGGAGGAGGTGTTGGTACCTGCTGAAGATCACTTGTGTGACATCCAGAAAGTCGTTCATCTTTACTTTTTATTTAAAAAAAAAAACGCGTATTTATTTTGAGAGACAACAAGGGGGGAGGGGCAGAGTTCGAGGGGCTCGAACTCGCCAACCGTGAGATCATGACCTGAGCTGAAATCAAGAGTCGGACGCTTAGCCGATGAACCAAGCCACCCAGGCAGGCACCCTGGAAGGCACTCATCTTTAAACTGAGACAAAAAGAGGAGCCCACTTTTGTGAAAGGACGCACCGGACATAGAACTTAGCACGCAATAGGCTGTTGACTGCGTTCTCTTTCCCTGCCTTTTCCATAGGAAATATAGCTACTCAGAATAAACGAGTGCCTCTTTCAGCCGTAGGCCGTAGGAATTTCACATGTTTGCTTAGTGCCCCCGAGGAGGAACTGTGGGTGTATGTGGGTTAGCTGCGTGAGCAGGTAGGACCATGCAATGCATAGCCCAGACCATTAATAACCATGTGGCTTCTATGTTTGAAAGCCAAAGATACGTTCATACAAGGCCTGAGTATGTTTTTACAGCTCCACAAACCATTCATCTACTTCGGCAGGACTTTTTTAATGCCAGTTTTAGAATTTTTGATGTTTTCTCTTTTCTCCTAAAAAAGTGATTTACATTGCAAAGCAGTTTCTGGCCTTGACACACTGCAGAGTTGGGGCCTGGACATTTTTTTTTTTTCTTTAACAGTTTATTAAGGATGTAGGATCCCTCTTGGAGAGATCCTGAATCCTGTGAATTCTGTTAAAAGGTTCAGCCCCAACTACTTTTTGAGCATAAAAAGCAAAGAATTGGTTTAAAAATGTATATAAATCGATTTATCGCTCCCTGCTGAGACCTGGGAGGACTGTGGTAATATGGGAAGTCAGAGAATACCAGGAAGGCTGGTGGGGGGTGTGGAGAGTCGGGGCTTGGGAACCCGCTGGTTCAAGGGTTTCTAGGAAGTGAAGGCTCTTAGTGCTGTCTTTGGCTGCCCCGGTAAGGTAAATTTTGGGGCACCTGGGTGGCTCAGTCACTTGAGTGTCCAACTCTTGATTTCAGCTCAGATCGTGATCTCACAATTCATGAGTTTGAGCCCCACATCGGACTCTGTGCTGACAGCGCAGAGCCTGCTTGGGATTGTCTCCCTCTCTCCCTCATTCTCTGCCCCTCCACTGCTTGCGCTCTCTCTTAATATAAAAAATAAACTTTAAAAAATAAAACAGAAAACCCCTGCTCTCCTTAATCGGGTTGAAGGTACATTTAACATACTCACCACCTACAGGATAGGAGATGCCAAATTTGAGTCCTATTTCTGTGATGTTGGTCACCACTGATTTCCCATTTTCCAAAACAAAACAAAACAAGACAAGACAAAACAAAACACACAAAAAACACATTCCTAACAGCGCCTTGAGCTATCTACAAATAAGAGGCTGACCTGGGACTTAGAACTTTTTACCTGTCAGTGGTTTGTGTGTGAGATTATTTATTTATTTCAGTACTCTGTCTCTGCAGTCCATCTGGCACTTACTTGGTAGAGAAGCCAGGGGCTTTACCACCGATAGCCTGCAGGACAAGCTTCGCGGGTCTGTGACCTGTGCGGTCACACAGGGCCCTGCCCTTGGTAAGGGGCCCCACGCTTGGTTTATGATCTGCTGTGGCTGTCTCGAAATTCTTGATACTTTTTGAAAGACGGGGCCCTGCGTTTTCTTTTTGTGCTGAGCTCTGAGAATTGTGTAGCCAGTCTGGATGGCCAGACTTAATCCCGTTCATTAAGGTCATAGGCCCTTTCTTTCTTCCCTCCCTCCTTCTCCATATGTCACCTTGGTGCCCCTCCGTCTGATGATGTGGATGGTGTTTCATTGCTTTTCTTTCTTTCTTTTTTTTCTGAGAAAGAAAAAGAGCGTGAATGGGGGGAGGGGCAGAGAGAGAGGGAGACACAGAATCGGAAGCAGGCTCCAGGCTCCGAGCTGTCAGCACAGAGCCTGACGCGGGGCTCGAGCCCACGAACCGTGAGATCATGACCTGAGCCGAAGTTGGACGCTCAACCAACTGAGCCACCCAGGTGCCCTGCGGCTGTTTCATTTCTCCCAGCCTCTATGGGTTACCTTGGAGATTTGGCCAACATGGAAAGAGCTGAGGACCGTGAGTGTACAATCCAGATTTGACCAGGCAGCAGAATGCTCCGATCCTGGGGCTCCAGAAACACAGGGAACATCTAGGGGAGACCTGTGTGACCTTTAGAGTGACTAAAAGTAACAATGTTGCTCACAGCCAAGAGGATTTGTATAGCCTTTGAAGAAGGGGTCAGTACTGTCCTGGGGGTGGGCTGGGTAGGGGCATTATTTAGAAACAAAAAGACCTATGATGGGATGTTGAGGTTTTAAGGCACAGAAGCTGCAGTGAGTAAAGGTCCAGTTTATTAAGTTGCATGTGCAGAAAGGGGACATGAAAACGGGTGATTTTCTCCTTATTTGTCCCTGTCGCCCTCTCCTTTATTTAGTGAAGTCCTTTCTGGTACTCCTTCACGCTGAAACACAGATTGCTGTTTCTCAGGATATAACTGTGTGGGGTGCCTTGTTAAGGCAGGATTTTTGAGTAAGATATCAAGGCCAGTTTAGATTCCCTAGGGCCAGATGCAAATTCCTGGCCAGCGTGTGAAGATCAAGGACCTTGGTCACTCTCGCAGTTCACACACAGGTGCAAATGCGACCAGAAGCAGAACTTGATGTAATAGAAACGTGGAGCAGACAGGACTGGGGCGCCAGGCAGAGAGGGCTTCGGGGGTGGAAACTGGCGGGGTGGAAACTGGCGGGGGCTGTGTCTGCCCCAGGGCACGGCCTTTTGGTAATTCGCACAAAGGAAAGGAATGGGCTATCTCAGTCTTCAGACCTTGGATTCTATCACAGGATTTCTTAAATGTAAAGAAACTTAAGTATATATATTTTTCTCCGTTTAAAGGTTAAAGTTGGTCATTGTGTAAAAACTTGGAAAATAAAGAAAAGAATCAAGAAAAATATTTATAATCCTGTATTTTGGTGATGATCACTGTCTTTTTTTTTTAATTTTTTTAATTTATTTTTTTATTTTTTTATTTTATTTTTTTAACGTTTATTTATTTTTGAGACAGGGAGAGACAGAGCATGAACAGGGGACGGTCAGAGAGAGAGGGAGACACAGAATCTGAAACAGGCTCCAGGCTCTGAGCTGTCAGCACAGAGCCTGATGCAGGGCTTGAACCCACGGACTGCGAGATCATGACCTGAACCGAAGCCGGATGCCTAACTGACTGAGCCACCTAGGCGCCCCCACTGTCTTTTTTTTTTGGTTTTTAAAAGATTATTTCTTTGTTTTTATTTTTATTTTTTTAATGTTTTAGATGTTTATTTATTTTTTGAGAGACAGAGAGAGGCAGAGCGTGAGCGAGGGAGGGGCAAAGGGAGAAGGAGTCACAGACTCTGAGCTGCCAGCACAGAGCTCAGTGCAGGGGTCAAACCCGTGAACTGTGAGATCATGACCTGAGCTGAAGTTGGACGCCCAACCCCGACTGAGTCACCCAGGCACCCCAAAAGATTGTTTCTTTGTAAAGGAGCTAAGTCTCCTGCTGTATTTAAAGAATGGCTATATACAGATCTCCTGTGCTCATTAGTCTCCTGCACATGTGAACAGTCGTTAAAGGATGAATGGCTTCCTTTTTTTTTTTTTTTTTAATGTTTATTTATTTTGGGGACAGAGAGAGACAGAGCATGAACGGGGGAGGGGCAGAGAGAGAGGGAGACACAGAATCGGAAGCAGGCTCCAGGCTCTGAGCCATCAGCCCAGAGCCCGACGCGGGGCTCGAACTCACGGACCGCGAGATCGTGACCCGAGCTGAAGTCGGACGCTTAACCGACTGAGCCACCCAGGCGCCCCGGATGAATGGCTTTCTGAAGGGCTCCTGGCAAAAACTATTTTGTGTCTCTTCCAACTAGATTGTTAGTGTTCTTTATGAAATTTCTTTTCCTTCTCTTCATTGTGGTAGAGGAAGATGTTTATGCATTACGTTCGGGCTGATTGAAAGTGAGAACTGACTTGTCTAAAAATCCACTTTTTAGGAGTGGACTTCTATTATTTAAGTGTTCTAATGATTTAACTGCATGAGCAGAACCTCTTATGCCATGAACCTACCTGTGTTTATTGAACTTAAATTTTTATGGGTTGTTGAGAGTTTCCCGTGCTACTCTTAGGCAAGGGTCCTCTGGAAAAAGAACTCACAGGTCTATCTTTGAGTGGCCAGAGTACTGGTGTTACTGGGAGAAGTGATTTTCATCCTATGGCATGTTTTTTCTCTCTTTAGTTAAAAAAAAAAAAAAATCATTAAAGCCCTTTGTGTTTGTGTAACTTGGAAGACTAAGAGGCCCACGGTTAACTTGAGAGTTAAATTATAACTTAGTACCTTCTGTGTAAATACTCAGTTTAAAAGAAGAAAAAGGAAGAAATCAATGCCCAAATTGAGAGAGCAAGAGAGACAGTGAGTGCAAGCTGGGGAGGGGCAAAGAGAGAGAGAGAGAGAGAGAGAGAGAGAAAGAGAGAGAGAGAATCCCAAGCAGGCTCCACACTGCCAGCCTGGAGCCCAATGCAGGGCTCCAACTCACGAACCGTTAGTTCATGACCTGAGCCGAAATCTAGAGTTGGATGCTCAACTGACTGAGCCACCCAGGTGCCCCTTGTTTTATTTTGGAGTTTTACAGGTTTCACTGAATTTATCCAGTTCGATTCAACCAGCATTTCCACATTGTAGGCACCTACCTACCTTTTGGGGCTGAGGCAAGGAGAGGAAGAGTGAAAACAAAAGTGTGCCCCCTCGCCTATCCCCCCAGGAGTATAACCCTAGCTAGCTGGCTGGGCAAATGGAATCTTACTCCTAGTCGTAAATGATACATTGATTTTACTCTAATCACAAAACTGTTTTACAGTTTCAAGACAGGGATGATCATTTTAAGCATCTGACTTCACTAGCAGCTTTCTGCAAGGGCTGAAGCTGAGACGGAGGCCCGTTAATCGGCTCCGTGTATCGTGTCTCGCAGCAGCCCCTCAGGCTCATTGGGGCAGCACCCTTTGGTTTTCTTCGTTATGTGGGGTTTTTGGAAGTCATTGCAAGGGCCTTGATCAGGATGGGCCTCAGGAACATCTAGGTTGGTGTCCTCTCTCCCTTACTTCCCCTGGAATTTCCCTAACATTGTCAGAGGATGTGGAGGCCCATGGTTGCTGGGATTATACGGGTCTGTGTCTGTGTAGGCGGAGAGAACACAGTGGACTGGCTGGGGCTACGTCTCCTGCTGGCCACCTTGAGACCTCCGCAAAGCGAGGGCCAGACGGCCCTGGCTACAGTTCTATGTTTTTGGTGTTTTTTGGTCCTTTTGGTTTCTCAGTCTGAGGTTGACCACAGAATTGTTAGAGTATAGAAGCTAGACCTCCTTGGAAGTGCTAGTTTGTGTTGCCTAATATCCCTTTGTGAGGGAGCTATTAATTCTAGGCAGAAATGAAACACAAATTAGATAACTTGTCCCCATTTAGACAACGTGGAAAGTCAGAGACCTTCAGCCTCAGGCCCTGGAGCTTGGGTAGGTCTCTCAGCTCCTAGGGCATCTGTAACATCATCAATTCAGAAATGCTGCAGGGGAGAATTGACTTTTGTCCGAAGCAGTTTTATTTTTATAGGCAACGGTAGTACTTTTTCTTTGAAAAAAAAAAAAAAAAATCAAGGTGTGGATTATTTTCAAACGAAAGGCATGAGTCTGCATTTTATCTTCTAGATGAAATCTTCTAGAGAACTTACTCATTGAAAATTAGGCTAACAAGTATCCATAAAAATGAAACTGTATCTGATAATTATGTGTATTTCTAAAACCAGACCTGAAGAGTTCTTTTAAATGCCACATTTGCATCTTGAAAAGAGGATATTATTTATTTCCTTTTTTTTTTTTTTTTCTTGGCCCTCTGGTCTTTGACAGACTATTTTGCTGTGATTGGTAGCATTTTCCTCTCGTGTTCCATTTTCAAATGTTAATCATTAGTCATTCCTCGTGACCTCTCCATGCAGCAACCCAGACTATAGGGCTTTTAAGGGCTGCCTACTGGAACAATGCTGGAGGAGGCTCTGAGGGTTTCAAGTGACCCGGGGTCATGTCCTGGGTCAAAAAAAGATGAAAGGTTAGTCTGGTGGTCACAGCCCCCAGGTCCTGGGAAAGGTAGGCCTCTGCAAGCTGTGGAAACTGAGAAGGAAGAACGTCCATGCGCTGCCCTGGTTGTGCTCAGTCAGGGAGATGGGCCTCGCAGGTTCCCAGAAACCCCTTTGATTCGCTGCCCGTTCCACACGATGTTTAGTAATAAACAGAGTTCAATGACCAGTCTAGACAAACAAATCATGGCCCTGGCAAACCCTGTGTTCTGATGACATGTTATGTCTCTGCAATGCAGAGAGGAAGCAGCCAGCTTTGAAACTAACGCAGGGCCTTTGTGAGCTAACAGCAAACAGAGAGGCTGAGAGGGATTCAGACAGCAGACCCCGCTGTGGCCAAATTAGAAGGTATTCCCCGCTTTGTGGTTTGCGAGTTTCCTGCTCTGTCTTCCTCCAGGCATTAGGAAGCTGCCCTGAACTTGAGTGAAATGCGAGAGGTTTAAATATTAATATTTCTGAAGCCCTCAGGGTAGACTCAACCACCTGCTTCCCCCGTAGCAGCTGTCCTACACGGTTTTCACTAGAGAGACACTATTTTTCTCCTTAACAGAGTATTTTCATCAAAGTTGGATTTTAATGGAGTCAGGAAGCCTTCCAAGAGATTTCCTTTTCACGTTCATTGGCTAGCTTTATCTGTCATTTGGAGGTGAAATCTCAGAATTTCCTCGTTTAACTTGCTCTTTCCTCTTCTACCCTGTCAATCAAAGTATGGTACCAAACCTTGGCGAGTTTGTGTGTTATCAGCATGTAAGGCAAACAGTGAAATCTGATTTCTGTTGGGACTAAAAGAGGAAAAATGCTAAGAAAGAACTGAGCTTACTGCACTCTGTAAAAGAATCCTGGGTGAAAACATCAGGGTTTTTATGTGTGTGTGTGTGTGTGTGTGATTTTTTTTTTTTTTTTTAATTTGAACATGTGCTTCTTATAAATACAGTGCTGGATGATAAACTGTGTACATACACAACAAAGAATGTTTAGAAGATATCTCTGGTAGTATTCTTCTGTGGATGTGTTTGGGCTGTTTTCATTTAGAAATAATTCATTTTCAGTATTTATCAGGGGAGGTTCCTTTACGATTATTTAAATACATTTTTTCTTCGCCTGCATTGAATTGTTTACTTAATGTTAATGGTTCTTCACAAATATTTACTAAATCTCTCTGTAAACCGTCCTCTGAATTAGACCAGAGGGCTCAACACTCTGACTAACGCCCTTCTTTAGGTATCCGGCCTTTTAAGGTAATCTCTCTGCTGATATCTGTGCAATTAACTGAGAGCATTTTAATAACAGGGAATAATAATTGCTGTTTGCCTATCACTGAGAGGAATTTCCCTCCGAACATCTATTTTTAGGGAGACCAGATTGTCATGGAGAACGTGATGACACTGATCAAGACTTTATTACTTCCTATGTGAGAGATTTTGGTGGAACAAGAATTCGCAGTACTTTTGCTCATATTTTGTGCAGAATTAAGAGTCTTAAATCCCTGGGAATGCAAGCTGGTGCAGCCACTCTGGAAAACAGTATGAAGATTCCTCAAAAAACTAAAAATAGAACTACCCTACGACCCAGCAATTGCACTAGTAGGTATTTATCTAAGGGATGCAGATGTGCTGTTTCGAAGGGACACATGCACCCCCATGTTTACAGCAACACTATCAACAATAGCCAAAATATGGAAAGAGCCCAAATGTCCATCAATGGATGAATGGATAAAGAAGATATGGTATATATATACAATGGAGTATTACTTGGCAATCAAAAAGAATGAAATCTTGCCATTTGCAACTACGTGGATGGAACTGGAGGGTTTATGCTTAACGTGAAATTAGTCAGAGAAAGACAAACATCCTATGACTTCACTCATATGAGGAACTTTAAGAGACAAAACAGATGAACATAAGGGAAGGGAAACAAAAATAATATAAAAACAGGGAGGGGGACAAAACAGAAGAGACTCATAAACATGGAGAACAAATTGAGGGTTACTGGAGGGGTTGTGGGAGGGGGATGGGCTAAATGGCCAAGAGGCATTAAGGACTCTACTCCTGAAATCATTGCCGCACTATATGCTAACTAATTTGGATGTAAATTAAAAAAAAAAAAAAGAGTCTCAAATCTCTACCATCACTGAAACCGTGGGAGCTGCTGGAGAAAAAGGTGTTTCATAGATAACTACCAATCTATAAGAATATTCATGTGTGCATCAAAATATGTGGAGATGAACAAGCGATCAGGAAACAAAAACAAGAGCCTATCCATGCTTTTTCTATTCTTTTACAGGGAAATGGTTTTGTCATGGATATAAATTAATTCCTCTATAGACCAATCTGGGAAAAAGAAAGTGTGTTCATGTGCCCTACCTTAGTTCAGTACAATGCTATTTCCATATGCATTTTTCCTTACATGGCCAATTCTGTAAATATTAATTTTTATTTTGCAGTATGAAAGAATTATACCTCATTCCACCTAACATTTACCCCAGTCTAAATTCAAACTCACACATTTTTGATAAAGCAATGCCCATGTTAATTAGATTTCAGGGATCAAGGATTGTATTAAATACGCTTGATTAATATGTATGTAAACATGTGCTCGTGATACTCCATCTGCAATTAATAGAATGCAAACATATTAACCATTTCTCCGTTACTGCAAAGATTCATCAGTTCAGACAAGGCGTTCTTTGTCATCTTTCAACTGGGAAAGGAAACGTGACTCAGGTAGCTTAAGAATCTCAAAGCCAGAATGAGAAAGAAATTCACCTGTCTCATCACATTAGTTCATTCACTTTGCATTCATGCAACAGATGAGGGCCTACTATGTGCCAGCCTTCCCTGCTAGGTGTCAGGATTACAGGTTCCCCTGCTACCAGGAAGTAGAATGTTCCTATGAAAATTTCATGAGCCAAAGTGGTATAAAGTGAAGAAACAATTATCGTTAATTTATATGGAAAACTTTCTGAATGTGCCCAGCACCCCCCCCCCCCCAAATAACCTCTCTTAGGCTTTCCTGATACCTTAGGACACGTCTTGCTGACAGACGCACAAAATAAATTGGGATAAAGCACAGATGTGGACAGACACAGCTCAGAGCTATGGCAGCTTGATGCTAGGATGTTGAGTATAGTTCCTTGGGGAAGGAGTATAGTTCTTTGCGGTGCATGCTGCCTCTGTAAGGGCTCACTGCAAAATAAATGCTAAACACTATTTTCGATTTTCACCTTTTTTTCCCATAAAAGCAAAAATCCTCTTCTGACTTCTTTTGCTTAGCAAAAACTGGTCCTAATATCGGTCCTTCATAAAAGCAGAGTGGTGTAACTTGAACTCTTGGAAAGTGGGGATACTTACACAGTGGTGAGCAAAAGCAGATCAGGTCCCACTCTCATGAAGTGGACACTGGGGAGAATTGACGTGATCCGATTTGCATTTTGAAATGATTAGCCTCGTTTACTCTGAAATTTTAAAGATGATTATGATATTTAAGTGAACTACTGGAACAAAACCTTAGAATAGCAGGAAAATTTAAAAGGTGATATAGATTCATTGTGTAAACTACCAGGAAGGTTTCTAATACTATATTTATATTATTTTCTGTGGCAGAAGTTAAAAAATATACCTCAGATATTAGGTAGTAATATTTGTGCACCCTGCCCCTCCCTACCCTCAGCTTTCCGGATTTATTTTGCTCTGGTGAAGGCTAAACTTTCTGCAGCCTTAATTAATAGTTGCACAGTGGGTAAGAAGTCACAAGCAGTTGAACTTAACCTCTACCATATCCGATCCTCCTTGGGACCTGAAAATTCAATCTTGCCAATTCAAGGAAAACAGTCCAGTTAGCAAGCACCCAGTCATTTCTGCCTAGGCCCAGTCATGTGCAAGGTTCCGCCCCCTCCCCTAGTTCTGGGGTTGGCATCTAAGTTCACCCATGGGAAGGGCTGGCAGCACTTGAGGGATGGGTTGGGGGAGATCCTCTGGTTTCTGGCTGGCACCGTATGAGATGTCCTTTGGCCCCACGGTTTTTAAGGGCTGTTGGCCTCAATCCCTTCTAGATGCTGCAGTTATGTCCACATGGCTTCTCCCAGCCAGCCCTCCACCCCCAACACAACTCCACACTCTGTCTCAAATTCATTTCAGAAGACTCCTTCCGGTCTGTCAGTCCCTTCCTCTGCCCTTCCTTGCCTCCGCCGCAGGGGTGGGACTCTTCACAGACACATCACTGGCTCTTTCAGCTTTACCCCCTAGGGCATTGGTGGATGAACCACCTTTAGAAAAACTTGCCTCACTGGGATTTCTAGCACAGGCTTCTCTGATCTGGGACTCCTTCAGGGTATTTAACTCAGGCAGGACAGGTGGGCAGGGCTTGGGGCAGAGCTTGGAGCACCTATGACGTAGGACTTGTGGGCGGGGTGTGTAGGCGGGGCTGTGGGCAGGGGTGAAGCTGGGCATGTGGACAGGATGTGTGGAAGGGGCTTGGGGCAGGTGCGAGGCAGGGGGTACAGGCAGGGCGCGTGGGGCAGATTGTGGGGGGCGGGGGTGGGCAGATCACACCAGCAGTGAACACTAGTGTTCTCTCATTTCTCCACACTCCATTCCCAGCCATAAAGATTTTTAATCTCCTCTTTTTCCGGTGGGAGAAAGTTCCCCGCCCCCCCCCCAACTATTTTTTATGGATAAGCTTTATATATATAGGGCTGTAGCACCTGATTTTTAAAACCAAGCTTTTGAACCTCCGAACAACTTTGATCTGTTCAAAAGCCTTGTTTTTGTACGTCAGAAGGCTCTTGGTTTTCAAGACTATTGTCACGATTATAAGTTTAAAAAACTGGTGTTCAGAAACGTGATTGCTCTATTCGCACTGTGTTTTGACCTCTCATGAGGCTGTAAACCTCAGCCTTAAATTCAGTTTTCTTTCTTAAAGCTTATTATTATTATTATTATTATTACTACTACTACTATTTTAGTAATCTCTGCACCCAGGGTGTGGCTTGAACTCACAGCCCTGCGATCAAGAGTTGCATGCTCTTCTGACTGAGCCAGCCAAGCACCCCTCAAATTCAGTTTTAATGGAGAAAAACTAGGGAGTAGGTAGGGACGTTTGTAAGAGCAGGAAAGTGAAAGGACTATTGATTGGAACAACTTACTGAGTACAAAACCCCTTCAGAAATGTTTCAAAAATGTTATCCCTGTGTACTTAGAATTGGAGCTACCTGGTAGAATCTGTAGAATCTCAGGTTTTCTTTAGGCAGGACAGAGCATACTCCTCAACATCTCAGGAGTGTGCCATTTTCCCCTTGCTTACGGCTTTCTTAGCAAGGTCTTAATTAAGGCCAGTTCTGTATCTGCCCCAAATTTATGACCTAATCTGCCCTGGAAACTATTTTTGTTTCTGCTTTCTATGCCTCCATGGTGGTGTTTAAATTTGCTAAGTGTGAAATCTCACCCCAACGCCTTTTCTTGAAAGTGATCCCAACCATCGAGGAGTAGATGATTGAAGCCACTCTTCAAAAACCATTACACAAAAGGCAATATGAAATGAGACACAAGCCGCCGGTCATGAAGGTGACAACACGAGGCCGGAATGTGTTTGTAAAAATGCGATTGTGGATTCAAATGATATTACCATTACCAGATCACCACTGGGAGCCAAGTGGAGTTGTATTTCAAGCCCCTGGAGGTTTTGCTTAGTTCTCTAGTAGCTTAGTTGTAAGGAAAAACTAAATAGCAACATAGGTCTGCAACATGACTGATACATAGAAGTATAGACTGAACGTCTGGCTTCTCACAGGCCGATCAGCAGAGCCTTTGAGACAAGCTGAGCTGACAGATCATCCATCCCCTTCATTTTTCTGGGAAGAAACTCGAGGCACATTGACTGCAGCATAAGGAAGGAGATGGGGCATTAGTTTTTGTTCTGTGAGACTGGCTGTCAGGAGAATTCCGGTGCCTAGGGAATTTTTGTCGATTAATAAAAATTCTTGCCCCATCATGTGAGACAGTGGGTTTTTTTTTTTTTTTTGAGGTTTTTATTTATTTATTTATTTATTTTAGAGAGAGAGAGTACAAATGGGGGACGGGCAGAGTGAGAGGGGGACAGATCTGAAGTGGGCTCTTCGAGGACAGCAGAGAGCCCGATGTGGGACTCAAACTCACGAACCATGAGATCAGGACCTGAGCTGAAGGCGGATGTTTCACCAACTGAGCCACCCAGGCGCCCCATGTGGTACAAAATTTTAATGAAATCTCAAAGGATACTACAGGGCCCTTTACCGTTTAGATCAATCAGGGACAGAGAATGACAAAGTACAAAACCAGGTAGGGTCTGGGCCCTGCCACTCTTGTTGCCTCTTTTATTGAGAAACAGTGTAGCAAAATAAAGAGTGGCCCTGAATGCAAATCCTGCCTCTGTTGTTTGCTAGCTATTTGACCCTGAAGGAGTAACTTAACCTGTTAGAACTTCAGTAGAGCTATCAGTAGGCTTGTGAAGATAAAAAAGATTAATATGCCAAGTACCCATGAATTGAAGTTACAGTTTGTGTTTTAAATGTTTTCTTTCACACTTTCCAAATATATAAAATACGTGCATATTGAATATGTTCTTTCAAACGACAACCCCCTCCCATATTTGTGAGTTGCCCCCTTCTGTTGGTGGTCACTGAATTGGAATTTTTATTTTTTTTTATTTTTTATTTTTTTTTCAACGTTTATTTATTTTTGGGACAGAGAGAGACAGAGCATGAACGGGGGAGGGGCAGAGAGAGAGGGAGACACAGAATCGGAAACAGGCTCCAGGCTCTGAGCCATCAGCCCAGAGCCCGACGCGGGGCTCGAACTCACGGACTGCGAGATCGTGATCTGGCTGAAGTCGGACGCTTAACCGACTGCGCCACCCAGGCGCCCCAAATGGGACTTTTTAAATCTACCCTCATGCTCATCTAGAACATAAACAGCAGAATATTATAATATAATCAATCTGATTGTCATTACCATTCATTACCTTTAAAAGCCTTTGTGAGGCAGCTATATGCTTGGGGCACTGTCTAGATGGATCCGTAGACCTTGATTTCTGGCACCTTGCAAGCCAAGATGGTTCTGCAGTAATCGGGCTTGGAGTCTTGAAAATGGAAAGACTGGCAAGATTGGGTCACAATTAGGGCCTTTTCAGAGGACATAAGCAAAGGGAAGGAATACCTGGGATCATATGGCATGTAGTGACTAATGCAGAGGAACCTAAAATGGGGGAGAAGATGGGGAGAGGTTTGTTAGTCTGGAAAATCTCAGAGGTGGAGATTGGGTTTTGGGAGCTGCTCCAGAGAAGGGAAGGACACAGAGGGGGTTGGTCCAGCCAGTTAGGGATAAATCCAGATTGAAGCAGGAATAAATCCAGATAAATCCTGTGATTTCAAAGATTTGGGGAAGCCATGGAGATCTTCTCATCCTACCAATGAATGAAATATTCTATACCCATTGTGTGCTGGTCCAGGGCTACAGGAGAAATTTCCGCTTTCCAGGAGCTACTAACTACTCCAGTGTCTGATGTGTCAGGGTAAATGCAGGACAGTCTGTCATGAGTATTTGGGAGGAAGTGTCTAGTTCAGTTGGGGGAGTAGCACTTGCTTGGGGAAAGCTTCACAGACAACGTGAGATTCTACAGATGAGGAAATTGAGGTCCAGAGAGACAAAACAAATGGTTCAAGAACACACAACAGAGAAGTAACAGAATTGAGATTACAACCCAAGCCCTGAGCTATGACTCCTTCTTGTCCATTTTGCTGATAGCTGTTTGTCTGTCTGAAGAAGGTGAGGAATCATGTGGCTGAAGGAGCGATGGAACAGAAAGCGAGCCCTGATGAAAAACCTTGAGACTGGCCCTTGGTTTATGTACAAAAGACCTGTATCCTGGGGATCCCTAAGCGAAGCTGAGAATGAAGACCGCACAGTGGAGAGCTGAGATTCCACAGGTCAATGACATCATTTGACCTCTAAAGGTCTACCCGTGGACTTTTGCTTCATCCAATTGGAGTTCTGATGTGGTACCCAAGAATTTTCACTGGTGCAATTAAGCCAGTGCATTGGCAGGGGCTCTCCCAGGTCTTTATTGCGGACCTACTTAAAGGACACTGTGGTAAGTTAGCAGGACTCCTACTAAGACTGTAAATGTAGAGATGGGAAAGGATGTTTGGCAAGACGCTGAAGAGTACAAAAGCAGGAGAATTTGATGGATAACCAGGTGGATAGATGAAAGGATGAATCTCCTATCTCCGTAAGACTCTCAGTTTTGTAGTTGTTGGTGAGGTGCGGGGTGGATGACGATGTCTAAGAGCCAACATTCTGGGGGGACTAGAGACGCTCTATAATTTCCTGTCTAGCCGTTCTTTTCCCAACCATACTTATTTTTAGTTGCTCTATCTAGATCCACTGAGTGATGAAAATCTTGGAATTCTCAAAGCAGTGGGGACAACAACAGTCATTTGAATGTGGTTTTTGAAAGCTTGCTGGCTACCAGAGGTAGCCTTAAGGCAGTCTGCTGGCAGAACAACCTTTAGGGAAACTTGAAAAGAATATTCCACCAGAGCAGTGGAAAATACCCACCCTGTGGTTTTAGGGTTTGATGTTCGAATTGTACGGCAGCTAAGGATTCAGAGAGTGAATTAGCTGGAGTTAGGCTGCTCATAAATGCTATTCTTGTAGTTAGATGATGAGATGAAAATTCTAGAAGCTTCCAACTCAATTTCCTTCATTTACAATATTCTCATTTAACAAGTGGGACCCTAAGAAAGCAGCTTGAGACAATGTCAAAAATATGGAGGGACAAAAGGAAGAAATAAGAAGACGTGAGACTGATTGTAGTTAACCTAATTTGGGGATTCTAGTCAAAGAGATTCACAGCCCTTTGGGTCCCCTCACAGTTCCTTGGTACACTAATATGATCTGACTTCCTAGTTTTAGAATGGGAAATTCAGTGAAATATAAGAAACACCTATGTTTAGAGAAGCTAGAAATTGGCTGAGTGTAAGCTGATCGCCCCGCTGACAGCTAGAAAGATGAACCAATGTGACTCTTGAGGCACAGCAGGCTGGGTATGAAATAGTTGGGAGAGCCAGAAAGAACACTGTTTTAGAGCATGGCCTTGTTAGATGTCACAGGAGGAAAAAATTTGCTCTGATTTTTTTTTGGACAGACTCAAGATACTTTATTTATTTAGCATAACGGATGCTTTTAATGAATTTCAGCAGTTTAGTTATCTCATTTCGTGGGTGACCTAACCGCAGAGTGTGAGTAAGCAGAACAGGATGCCGTTTCTGAGAAAAGCATTATTCATGTCGTTGGAGAGGTGAGCTTTAGGGAAAGGCACGCCTGGAACCATTTCTGGAGACCATGACCCTGATCAGTTGGAGAAAGAAGTCAACAAGTCTCTAAGTCAGGGGACCTCTGTTGTTCAGTCTAAGACAAATTTAATTTCCAGTTTTGCCAGTGCTGATGACACGGGAAGAAAAGAGTCATTAACCCCAGCACCAGTGAGCTGCTTCTTTGGACTGGAGGAAGTTTCATTGTATCGATGAGCTTTGGAGTGACTCCTGAATAAATATCAACTTGGCATTCTCCTCCTCTTCTATCCTTTTGAGCTGTATGAAAGTGAAAATAGGAAAGGCAAGACAATAATTGAATGACGGTTGCTCAGTTTGTAGAGCAAACTGGTGATTCCCAACGAAGTTGGAGATATATCTCCTCTACGAATCAGTTATTTCACTTCTATGTATTTACTCTAAGACTCTCTCACGAATGCTCAAGGAGCACTGTTTGTACTAGCAAAAAAAAGGAGAAATGACCCAAATCTCTATTGACTAGGGCGGGGGCTTGACCAGTTACAGCCCCCTGGGTTAAAAGCCAGCTACTTGTTTATAGTGTGCAAGTAGTTTTTACATTTTCAGACGCTTAACAATATCTGTGACACGTAACGTTTTATATCATGTAAAAATTGTATGAAATTTGAATGTTAGTGTTCGTAGTAAAGTTTTACTGGAACACGGCCATGCTCATTCCTGTAAGCATTGCACCGTGAGGCTTCTGTGCAGTTCTGATGCACCCTGAAGTCTGAGGAACAGCGGAAGAAAGGAATGAATAGATTGTGGTGGATTCAGATAATGGGTAGTGTACCATAGTTAAGATCAATGAATTAGATCTATATGTGAACGTGGCAAAACCTTAAAGGGAAAACCCCCCCTAAAGGATATGTATAGTACTGTTTGGCACATTAAAATATACTAAATGTGGTTTAGACATACATCTGTAAGTGGCGAAAGTTGTACAACATGCATATACATAATACTAATTACAGAATGGTGGTTACCCCTGCAAAAGAGGGGGGAATGAAGGAGGGATTAGAGTTTAGCTATATTTATATTTTACCGCTTAAAAATAGAGAGACTGGAATTAAATATGACAAATCCTATTTCCATTAAATATGAATAGTGAATATGTGAGTGTGATAGTTTTTTAAATTTATTTTTATTTAAATTTTTTAGATATTTATTTTTGAGAGAGAGACAGAGAGAGACAGAGAGAGAGAGAGAGAGGGCATGAGTGGAGGAGGGATAGAGAGAAAGAGGGGAGACCCAGAATGTGAAGCAGCCTCCAGGCTCTGAGCTATCAGCACAGAGCCTGATGCAGGGATTGAACCCACAGGTTATGAGATCATGACCTGAGCTGAAGTCAGATGCTTAACCAACTGAGCCACCCAGGAGCCCTGTGATAGTTTTTCTATGCTTGAAAATTGAAAGCCATACCTATTCATTAAAACAATTAGGAATATAAAGAATATTAAATAATTAGATATTAAGATGATCACCCACCACCTGAAGATAATTACTCAATATTTTGGTATTTTCCCTTCTACTCCTCTTTTTTTTATGCATGGTAAAATACTTTTCATTATATGATATTTACAATTTTATATTCTTTTGCTTCCTATTTAATACTGGCTGGTAGAATTTTCCACGCAGTTATTCTGATTTGTATAATACCCACATTTGCTCCATATATGTGTAACACTTTTTCTGATTTTTCACATAATGGATGTTTGCTATACAAATTTGGAAAATAAATAAAGTATAAAGAAAATAAAAACCATCTGTTATCGCAGCACTTTGATGCAATAATGTTTTGTGTACATTTCTTCAGTCCTGATTGTTGTTTTGCATCTTTAATATTGTTACTTAACCATGTGCTGTGAAAATTTTGCTGTGATATTAGTATTCGAAACATGATTTTATTTATTTCTTTTATAATTTAACTTTATTTTTTTATTTTTTAAGATTTACATCCAAATTAGTATATAGTGAAGCAATGACTTCAGGAGCAAATTTGAAACACGATTTTAAACGGCTTCATGTTATTCTGTGACACGTGGATTCAGAAATGCACACGCTCATTTAACCCATCTTCCTATCTTACTGTCTGTCCACATTTGATAGCATAGGATAGAATACTGAATGGTTTATTGCCGATCTGCGTGGGACCAAGGAGAGCGGAGCAGACGTGGGGGGAGGTTGAAGGAAAGTCTCCTAAGCTTTGAGGAGTGGGAGGGTGGGTGGGGTCACTCTTGATTCTCACCCAGAATGGGCTCTACATGAGTTGAAAGGGTCTGCTTCTCATCTTTCATCTCCACCTCCGGACTGCTGGCTTGGGGCTGGCTGACCGGCAGGGCAAATTTTGGGGGGAAAACATACTGGATGGTTCTCACCTTCTCTATTAAGGAGACAAGCAAGAACTGTTGGGTGCAAGTAGAAAATATTCAGACCACAAAGCCTTACTTTGTGGTTTGAATATCTTAAATATTTAAATAAATATTAAATATTTAAAGTTTTTAAATATTTAAAATACTTAAATAGAAAAGATACTTTCGAGGTCATTTTACCGTTAACTTGCTTGTTTTACGTAACTTGCGTAGCCCAAGAACAGGTCTTACTTTTTCTTCATCTTACGTGGTAACCTCTCTCAACAATTCTGAGCTGTACATTTGTTCATATTTTAATATCCCCGAAACTGAGATAGGTCTCACAATTCCCGGTGTCTTGTTATCACTTTTAACTGTTGTTTCCACTTTAACATCTCTGAAATCAGGACATGACTTACAATCTAGGACTTCCTGGGTTCAATACAACATTGTATTTTAAAGCTGTGGTTTTTCAATCCTGGCTACACATTAGAATCATCTGGAGCACTTTAAAACTGTATATATGCCTAGGCCTATATATGTAAGATGCCTAGGCCTGCCCCAAGAGATTCTATTAAATTCACTGGAGTGGGGGCCTACATGTCCCTGTGTTAAAAAAGCTCCCCAGAGTTGGAACCATTGTCATATACTTTAATGGAGTTAAGAAGAATGTATCACCATAACAATCAAAGACCAAGGGAGGGTGTCTCTTAATAAAGTTGCTAGAAAACTTGGCTTCCAACTTTTAGAGGAGTGGGGTTAGCTACCCTGGTGCTAGAAGAATGACCCCTTGGTTTGGAATCAAAAGATTGGCCTTCATTTCTAGTAGTTTTTAGTTCTAAGGTCTTCGGTAGATGAGTTAGCCTCTCCCAGCCTTGGTGGGAATAGCAACCTACCTGCTTCATGGGGTTGTCGTGAGGCCTGAACAAGGTAATGTATTAAAATGCCTCCCACATTTTAGGACTCATTTTAAGTACCTGTAAATGGAGGTTTTATTGCAAATGCGGTTAATTTAAATTGAAAGTAGATTTCTTGAGCCTGGATGAATAAAATGGCACTATGTGTGATTTATTTAAACCTTTTGAATGAATTCCTAGTGTTAGGGTCGCCAACTCGTTTAACGTGGTGAAAATAGAAGGCAACAAAAGTTTAAAGGTGAGTGTCAGCTTATTTTTTCACTTTTTGGTAAAATAATTAAACGAATTGCGTAGAAAGGTCTTAGGCTAACAAACTTAAATTTACATATCCAAAAGAATTCAAAATTCACCTGGCTACACTTGTAGAAAAAGGGACCACTTTTTGCAACAGCCAGTAATCACAGAGGATCACATGGAATGTCATAAATTCATGTGTTGACAGCAACATGGACTTCACTTCCTGCTTTGGGTTTGGTAAATTGTGTGTTTTACGTTGTGTTAAAGTCAATGTCTATACGTATCATAACGGTTTCCTGTGTTTGTTGCAGAGATACATAACAGGGTAGGCTTTTTTTCCACCATGAGAAAAAATATTTTCCAGCTGCGCTGCATTTCTGGAAATGGAACCAACCGTAACCACTGGCACCAAATAGTTAGCAGTCTGGACGCTGGTGGAGAGAGAAGGGGGGAGTTTGCGCTGCTCTCAAATCGCTTTTGCCACAGGGCGGATATCATAATGTGATATTTCTGTGCTCTGAATGGTTGAGCTTGTGGGGGAAGCCGGGATTGCCGTGCTTAGTGTCAAAGCACAGCCTGGAGTTATCGTGCCCACTAGGGCCTTGGGTGGCTGGGAGAAGCTCTTTTCCACGTAGAGCCGGGGCTTGATTATCTGCTTGTGTGGATAACCCACTTTATGGATTATTGACCGAAATTTTTAGGCCGAGCCTGGATCCTTTTCTCCCCACTGTCTTCCCACCCACGAGGATTCTTTAAACTAGCTCCATTCAGTTGGTGGGTTATAATGCCTCCACGTTAGCATTTATCAAATGCCTATCATGTGCCAAACTTTTTATTACATCACATCTTTAGACAACTTTGTGACCTTAGGTGGGATCATCTTATTTTCCAGAGGAGGGGACAAAGACTTTGAGTCCAACAGACTTGTGTAAGGTCACATGCACATTTCAGAGCTGAGTATAAGGAGGTCTAGGTTAACCCCTGCTTTTGCAAACTTGAGTTATGGAAACTTCTCTATGAGTGGGAGGAATCTGAAATGGTGTGTACCAATTTAGCACGCCAAATTTCAAATTGATCTCTCATTATATATTCTATATATAAATAAATATATAATACATATAAATATATTATATATTAATAAAAATGTATGTTATATATATAAATGTTTATTTATTTTTGAGAGAGAGAAAGAGAGAGAGCACAAGAGGGGAGGGGCAGAGAGAGAGGGAGAGACAGAATCCCAAGCAGGCTCTGTGATTCTCAGCAGGCTACAGGGCTTGAACCCACGAACTGTGACATCGTGACCTGAGCTGAAATCAAGAGCCGGATGCTTAACTGACTGAGTCACCAGGTGCTCCCCTCTCTCTCTTTTTTTTAAGTCAACTCTACCCTTAACATAGGGTCGAACTCATGGTCAAAAGCTGCATGTCCTTCTGAATTAACTACCCAGGCGCCTCTAAATCCATCTCCTTTTATATAAAACAAAAAACCCTTAAAGGCATTCGAGAAGGCAAGCAAGTAAATAAAATTCAAGCTTTAACATATTATGTTATTTAGGTTTTAGAAATAAAATCAATTGAACAAAGATAGTTCAAGTGTCTATTGCTAGATAATTATTCTTTTAGGGCAGATTATAAATGTAGATAAATTTTTCAAGGCATTTTGCCTGATAGACAGCAATTTCCACATTCTTTCTAGAAGATTCCTTTGTTAATATTCCTGTTTAAAGCCTTGTTACCTTTGCTCTGTGTCCTACTGTACATCATTGTTTCCATAGCAACAAGATAGACTGAGGAGGGGGTAGCAACTGGCTCTTGAAAGAATGAAAATGCAATGGAAAGTTCCACCTGAAATAACAACATGCAAATCACTTTAGCATATGATAAACAACAAAGAAAGTGATGCTTTTTTGGGGAGACAGCTTATTTGGTTTTTGGAATGTTCTCATTTTTCTGACAGCTTCTCTTTCTTGTGCTATCTTTCTTGCCTCATTTTTTCTTTTTTTGAGACCAAAATAAAATCATTAAAAAACAAAAATTCAACCTGACATTGCATGTGACTCAATGGCAGATGTAGCAATTTGAGCTTCCAGAGATAGTTCTTGAGCAGAACATTTATAAAAGCTTTTGATTTTGAAACGAATTTGACTCTTCATTAAGCTACCTTTCATTGCCAGGATATTGCTGACGGGTGAGATATTCCTCTGAAGTGAGATTTCCCCAACTGTTTTGCTATCAAGGGACTTCTGCCATTATTTTTCCTTGCATCTTTCCAGAAGATCTTTAGCATACTCAAATAATTGAAAGTACTCGATAGTGAACTATATGGTCTTAGAGAAATATAAGATTTCCTTTTTGGAATATGGAAAATCACTTTCAAAATTGAGTTCTTCTAGAACAAAATCACTGCTGAAATACCATCTGGAGATGGCCAGTAGAATAGGGTGGACCATCTAGATATTAATTCTGTGTTAACAAAAACTGTGGGGCTGTTTTAAGCATCCCTTCCTTGTAACAACACAAAGCACACTGTAAACGCTGTTTACATGTGGGAGTAAAAAAATATATGGAAATGGTGTTCCTGTAAAATTGGGGGGAGATGCCTGTATCATTTCACTTTGAGGCCAAATAAAGTCCTTTTTCATAGCTGTTTATTGCTATTATTTATGGATGTTGCTCTTTTCCCCTAGGTTTTAAAGCAATCAAACATTACAGAATACATTTTTAAAACCCTGGGAATGTAACAATTAAGTACTATAATGCCTTCTTTTACGCATATATGTAGTGTGGCTATCACATGTCTGCTGAATTCTCTCAAGCTGCACCCTTCCCTTTGAGTATGTTCTTCGAGTATCTTCACACACACCTTCCCCTGGGACCAGCCCTGCATGCAGGAGCCCCATTCATAAAACCCAGGGCCTTCACTTGAAAGTTGCTCTTTTATATTTTGCTCTGTTTTATTAAGTAATGAAGTCAATAGCTAGAAGATCTCAAGATGAGGTCCTTGGCCATCTGCTTCAGAATAACGTGGTATCTGCTAAAAACGCAGCCCTGAATACAGACCTGTCGATCCTTTTCTGGGGGTGAGATGTATAATCTGAATTTTGAATGGGTTCCCAATTCTTTCCTTCTTTTCTTGTTCTTTTTTTTTTTTTTTTTATTGATGCTAAATAAAGCCCTCAGCTGAAGAAGATTCAGGGTGGGGGGCTGTCGCTGGTGCTTAAAACCTATGAAGTCCCCATTTGCAGGAGCCACCCTAACACCTGTCCTTTTTTTTCTCTTGGTTACTACACCAACCCCTCCTTGGCCCCTGAGCCTGACTCTGTCATTTGCCTCCTCACCAGTCCCTATACCCTTTGGGTTACTCCTTCTCATATGCTCCTGAATTCTTTTGAGAAATGATGTCATTTGCAAAATATGGATTAGGAAAATGGTTATATGTGTGGTGTAAGTAGGGCTGATGTGAGGGAGCTGGAAGTGTTGTATTTTTGTCCCAAGAGCTCTGCCCTCGTAGGATGACCTTGACCACACTGGTTCTTCCTGGGGGGTGTGGGGAGGGGGGATAGCAATGGGGTGGAGGATAGGAGGATAGGGATATTCCATGTAGGGCCTTATATGAAAACATTTTCTTTTAGTGAGATAGACACTACCTTGATATGATTTGGGGGGCAGCATAGTTATCTAATAGTTTGGTCCAGGGGACCATGTGAATCTTAGCTTGCATTTCCTGACAGTAAACCAAATTGTGACTGCAGGAGAGTGACTCAGCAACACTGATATATGGAGAAATCTATTTGGGTTTTTAAAAATATATATTCATTAATAATCGACAAATGGATAATTTTGAGCTAACTTGAAAGAGTCTTTGATTCCATTGTAACCAACTGATATCTCTGGGGTAATATGAGAGTAGAGGGAATAACAATCCATTTGGCCCTGATAGGAAGTTCTAAAGTCAGGCCTGTCTCTTAGAATCACAGGTGAGAAGTATCCTCTACAGAGTTTTTTTTATGATTTGGGGATTTAGAGAAGTCACATGATTTGGGATATGAATACAGTCGCTATCTTTGTTTCCTCCAGGCTGGATTTCCTGGGCTTGGTGACGAGCATGATATGAATAGGTCACCATGCCCTCCTCTAGGTTTGAAAATTTGTAAAAGTTCCATTTCATCCCCTGGGAGTTCTGAATATCCTGTGCCAATATTGAAATTGCTCCGGAAAATTCAAGGTTTCTAGTAAGTGCTCGGTAGGGCAGCAGTTTCTCTGATAGCACAATGGGTGGCAGATTGACTGTTTGGCATCTAGCAGAGCTCACACCTTGTCGAAGGGAAAATTGACAGGGACATATTATGGGGATACAGGGGTCAGTAAGGCTCAGGGTGTAGTATTGATAATAGCCTGGTCTGGGTAGAAGCAGAGGTACTAAGAGGGTACTGGGCTTTAGTAAATGGGGAGAGCCTGTGGAAAATCTAAGAACAAATGAAGGAAACATGAGGACACAAAGTGATAGCAGCAGTCACCCTGTCGTTTGCAAATAATTTATAGTTTTCCTAGCCATGAGCTCTTTTGATCCTTCTAAGAGCACTCAAGATGTAGTGGTGGTTATTATCCCCATTTTACAGATGAGCATACTGAACCACAGAGATGTCATGGCTCGCTCAAGGCTGGCTGGGGCTACAACACAAGTCTTTTGTCTCTTGTCCCGCTCTTCTAGTTCTTTCATTCTACACGGACTAATAGACTGAGAGTCACCCTATTCGAACCGCCTATGTCATAGTTTTGCCTGGGGTCAGCCTGAGCAGGGAATAAGTGATCAATGATGGAGGCATATCGAGGAGACTGGATTTTCCCCAAGGTTGACTTGCACTAAATGAATGCTCATGACCAATGGTGTTTCTTTAGACTAAACTGCATAATGGGTCTCTAATGTGGGTAAGAGAAGACCACCCAACTCACTTTTAACTGATGAAGCTGAAACCAGATCTCCAGAGGTGAAACGCCTGTGCATTAGCCCTGTGATAATAGATTTCCAGATGGCTGGAATCGGACCTCTGTCTCTGGCCTTGGCTAGTGATATTGACCAATAAACTGCTTTATGTCAATCGATCATGAGATATGGTGCAAGTGAATGTTACATGTGGATAATAGCCTTTATTCAGGGTCTTTTATAAAGCGATTTAATGTGCAATCTTTACTTAAGACTCTCAGAGGAGAAATGTTCCGAGAAACCTCTCTGGGATGCAAATTATCCACATGATCCATGCTTATTGAGGGTAACATATACTAAAATTAAGCAAGGTGTACTCCTAAGAAGGAAAAAGGTGAAGGCACTTGTGAACAGTTTGAACAGTGCCTGTAAGAAATAGCATTGCCCTTCCAAGTGTCCTTTCCACAGATGTCATTTTAAAAGCAGTTTTATGACTGACACACAAAACGGTAGAAGACAATCTGTTTTCTCATGGAGAAACACAGTTATTTTCCACTCTATCTTATGTAAATGTAAACGTGCGTCTCTGAGAAGGCTATTCTCCCCTGTGAATTAATGGAGTCCATCTGAAAGGGGGAGATGAGCGGGCTTCATGTAAATTATGACGTCCCTGGATGTTTCTTTGACATTCGATTTAAGGAGATTGATCTGGTTGAGGCCGGTAATTGTGCCTCTTTCCACGGGGGGCGGTACGCATATTTGCATGGAAGGGAAACTAAGGCAAAGGCGTATCTGGGCATGCCCTAGGTACTTGGGAGTTGGCAGGGGACCTCTTTTAGTGATTGTTTTTATAATTTATTTTTTTTTTAATTTTTTTTTCAACGTTTATTTATTTTTGGGACTAGTGATTGTTTTTAAAGCGTTGCTAGGAGGGGGCTGGGGAGTAAGCTATTTAAAAATCAATGGTGGAGTTTAGTCTCTGAATTAAATTCCTTATTCATGGTGAGAATCCAGAATATTATTGTGAAAAATACAACCCCGAGGCGAACAGGGTGGAAAGTCGAGGTAGTGCTCTAAGGAAGAAGTCAGCAGCCCACACATGGCTGGGGTAGCCCTAGCGGTGGGGACATGCACTGGGCGCCCCAGTTATTTGTGTGTCTGTCACCTGGGGGCCAGTGAGGCTGCAGAGATGTAAGGGCTTCTGTACCAGCCGCGTCTGCAGTAGGAATCGGGATGAAGGGGGAACGTGAGAAGTCAACCACAGCTCTGAGGTGTCTCAGAAAGATGGAGGGTGACCAAATTTCCTGTCTCCCTTATCTTAGGGCTGGCCACGCTGCTCTGAAGAATAGGATCATCGATCTGAAATTGGGGCAAAATCAAAGTCTTCGGTATGTGTGGTTCTTGATTTCATCGTCTTTCCTCTGGCACAGTTTATAGCAAGAACCACAGGCGATGAAGTTTTCCGGTTATAAGAAGTAAGGGTGCTAAGAGAGCACAAATAACTTTGGCTTCTCTTGTACATTTTGTCCTCCATATAACTCAGGTGCAGATAAGTTTATGCAGTAAGTTTCTCTTAAGTTCTCTCATTTGCGGTTTCTGTTTACAAAACGGACAAGACGTTGTTCATTTCTTCAACCCAACAAATAACTCATTGAATTGCTTACCGTGAGCCCTGCTCTTTTCTGAGCGCTTTACAAGGCTTATCTCTCTTGAATCCTCACAAGCCCATGAGATTGTGCCTTTGGTCAGATTCCCCAGGAATCAGATTTTGAGATGGAGAGGCATGTGCAGAAAGTTTATGAGGGAATGCTTTTGAGGTCGGCCCCTGTGGGTTTCGAAGGGCATGGGGCCAGGGGGACAGTGGCGGGGGAAGGGTTACACTGCCAGGTAGCTGCAGCAAAGGTCTCTGCTGATCTTTGAGAGAGCTCTGGAGCTGGGAAGGCACTTTAGCTTCCCATCTGAGGCGAGGCAACAAGGTTTTTACATCCTCGATGCCTCTCAATGGTCAGTGGATATCAGATGTCCCCAGGAGGGGGTGTGACCCTTAGCAAGGTCAACTGTCAACTCTGAGCGCCATAAGCTGTCAATACTCCTAGGAGCTGGGGACAGACGCAGAAACAGAGGCTCCACGAATTTCACAACATGTCCAAAGTCACACAGCTAAGTGCAGGGCCGGGATAGGCCCCCTGTGGGCTGATCCAGAGCCCGTACTCTGAACCCTGCAGACCAGGTAAGTGAACTGCGAAATGAATGAGATAATTTTGAAGAGAAGGAAAGGCTCTGAAGATAATTTGGAGTTAATATACCAAAGACGCTTCTGCTTTCATTTTGCGTGCGGCAGAGACCGCTAACCATCCTGTTCTTCCTGATCACACGCCCAGATGGCATTCTCCGGTTTCTCCTGTGGTGACACGGGTCACTTCCCAGCCTGGCCAATAGAACCCCCATCCACCATGCTCCTTCTCCAGACCTGTGGGCTTCAGTGGCTAGAATAGCCTTGGAAGCTGGTGCTAAAGACAGAAGAGCCACCATGGCAGTGGATGTCTCATAGATGTCATACAGCAGAGAGCAGCTGGCCTGGAGCCCTCATGGGGGGCTTTTTGTGACAAGAGAGAAATAAAGTCATTCTTTTAAGCCTCGGATTTTTAGGGGGTCAGCATTTAAAAACTTTTTTTAAACGTTTATTTCTGACAGAGAGAGAGACAGAGCACGAGCAGGGGACGGACAGAGAGAGAGGGAGACACAGAATCCGAAGCAGGCTCCAGGCTCTGAGCTATCAGCATAGAATCTGACACAGGGCCTGAACTCATGAGCCATGAGTTCGTGATCTGAGCCGAAGTTGGATGCTTAACTGACTGAGCCACCCAAGCGCCCCTGGGGGGGGGGGCGGTCAGTATTTTTAACAGGAGCTTCATCTCATATCAAGAGTACAGTGTGGAAATTTATTTAAGATACTTTAGTATAATAGTATAATATATGGGTAGTGATTATTGGGATGGGATGATGGTTAATTTTATTTGTCAGCTTGGCTGGGACACAGTGTCCAGATATTTGGTTAAGCATCATTCCGGATGTTTCTGTGAAGCTATTTTTTGAATGAGATTATCATTTAAATAGGTGGAGTTTAAGTCAAGCTGAATACTTTCCATGAAGTGAGGGGGCCTCATCCAATTAGTCGAATGCCTTCATAGAACAGAGACTGACCTCTCTCAAGCACGAAGGAATTCTGCCAGCACTCTGCCTTCCAGCTTCTTCTGCAACATCTGTCCTTCCTGGTCCCCAACAGACTGCCTTTGGACTCACACTCTACTTTTTCCTGACTCTCCAGCCTGCCAGCCTCCCCCATCAGATTTTGGGCTCCTCAAGCCTCCACAGTCATTCATTAAAATCAATTTCTCTATATAGACATATCTTGTTGGTTCTGTTTGGACAAGCCTGACTGATAGAAGTAGTCATTAGCATTTGAAGCACCCGAGTGAGGAATCTGAGGTTCAGAGATGGCAATCACATCTTCACATATCATTATAGAAATCTACTCCAGAAAGCTTGCTAATTAAGATAAAGAATGTTCGAAATACATTTTTTTTAAATTGCTGGTATCGATTGTATTCAAGATACATGGTTGGGTAAGAAGATTTTTCTGTCCCCATTACCGTGATCAGAATGAGATAGAAGGATCTGTCAAGGCCCATAGCCTTAGGCCCAGATCACTACTGGGCCTGGTCATGTGTTCCACAGAGAACTCCACAGTCTGATGCAACCAGGGGCCTGGGTCTGCTGCTGTTAGACTTTCTTACGCCTGCCTCTGAGTGAGCCCCTCAGGCGAAGTGTTTGCTCGTGAGGTGGTGAGCCTGAGAACAGAGAAAAGGGTTTCACTCAGCTTCCAGGGATAGGTTATTAGACTGTGTGTGTGTGTGTGTGTGTGTGTGTGTATTTCTTCATCAATAATATACAGGTGGCAATAAAAAAAAAAACCCAACACATTAAAAAGGGGCGCCTGGGTGGCTCAGTTGGTTAAGTGTCCTGACCTTCATTCAGCTCAGGTCATGATCTCATGGTTGGCGGGTTCTAGCCTCGCATCAGTCTCAGCACTGACAGCCCACTTCGAGTTCTGTGTCTGGAGCCCACTTCGAGTTCTGTGTCTGGAGCCCACTTCGAGTTCTGTGTCTCCCTCTCTCTCTGCCCCTCCCCTGCTCATATTCTGTCTCAAACAAACAGATAGATAAATAAATAAATAAATAAATAATAAAATACAGGTAGCACAATTTGATATGCGATATCTCACCTTTAATCTCCAAAGGCTGTCATTATTTGCCCCCAAGAACTGCCCATTGCTGAGCGACCAGTTTGACTTAGATCAGTTCCCAAGAAAGGAAACAAGGCAATGCGGCATAGTATGTTGGTGAATATGGATGGGGTCTTCAGAGGACCTGGATTTAAATCCGGTATCGGCCACTTGCCAGTTGTGTGGCCTTGGTGAACACACTCTTCGTTTTCGGTCTTTTATCAACTCTGTACCAGGCACTGGGGGCTGTCGGGAATAGCACATGAGCTAAAGCCTATGCCATGCTTAGTTCACTGCCTGAGTAAATGTTAACATACATCACCAGTGATAATGAGCAGGGCTGTGGAATGGAGGGTTTCAGATAAGTGAAGGTTAATCTTTTAAGCATTGTTACAAACGCCAACAATTTTGACAGATACAGTTCTTACTTGCCTTCTTAATAAAGACAATGAACGCTGAGAAAACAACACAGGGACCCCCTGATTTTTCAAAGTTTCTATTATGCCACGTTGCTTTTGCAAAAGGCGTACATCACGACCTGTCCTGTTTTCACTAACCGCAAGGAACCCAAAGGGAATTTTCACTTTTATGAAAAAAGGGGAAAGGCTAAAATTGCGTTGGTTTTGCCGCCGGCCCTTAGAGATGCACCCCAAGCACCGAGAGTGACGCCACCAAACTCCTTGCCCAGGAACTACACTCAGCATCTCAGCGTCAGGCTGTCCCAGCTTTGAGTTGGTCTCTGCGGGCACCTGTGCTTTATCTTCATTTATTTTGTGGGTCGGTTAGCAAGATGCATCCTAAGGTACCAGAAAAGCCTGAGGGACATTATTTTTTTGGGTCTGGGAATGCTCAAAAAGTTTCCCATGTAAATGAACGGTAATTGCTTCTTTGCTTTATGCCGTTTCTGCTTACCAAAGGTTTCATAGGAATGTTCTGCTGTTGGACAGCAGGGGAAATTTGTACTCCCCTACACCACTAAACAGTGAAGGCTGCAGTGTTTACGGGAAAGGGGTGTGGAGATAGCTGTACCTTAATTCTTTGAATCACCCTGGACAGTATTTTCTGAGCCATTTTGAGAGATGTTGCTATGAGCTTTGGGACCTGAGCGTTCTATGGTCAAGTAGGTTTGGGAAATCGTGGTGCATTTGTCTGTTTGGGCTGCCATAACTGAACGCCACAGGCTGGGTGACTGAAGCAACAGAAACTTATTTTCTCACCGTTCTGGAAGTCTAAGGTCAAAATGCTGGCAAGGTTGGTTTGCAGTGAGGCCTCTCTTCCTGGCTTATAGGTGGTTTCTTGCTCTCTCCTCACCATGACCTTTCCTCTGTACGTGGGCACTCGTGGTCTCTCTTCTTCTTACAAGGATACCAGTCTTATTGGATGAGTACCTCACCCTTATAACTTCACTTTACCTTAATTACCTTCTTAATTCTCTATCTCCAAATACCCCCAAAGTTTCATTGGCGGTTAGGGCTTCAACATAGGAATTTTGGGGGAACACAATGGAGTCCGAAATGTTGACTATGTTTTTTTGTTACAGGACTTTATTATCCTAAAGAGACACCCCAAAAGGACATTTAATAATAGAGTGTTTCCTAAACTTAATTATTCTAGGAGGTTCCATTTTCATTGTTAAGACCCCATTTATTAAGGATTTGGGAAAAACTACTCAGAATAAACCGATGTGCTCATCTGTACGTGCATTGGAAAGCTCAGACAGGTAGGACCGTTGGCTTTTGTATTAAATATTCTAGCTTGTCCTCGCCTTTGGTTAATTGGGTTTGATGCTGGTTTTTGTAACCACCCCAACCAGGCCAGCGAGAGGACTCCTTTCTTTGCAATAGTGAGGTTGTTCATCACAGCGTGCCTCCTGTCACATCCACTATTTTGGTGGCTACTCATGCTCAGATACTCTTTCACAGTTTCCCTGGAAGGCTGAGGGTGTACAACATCTAAATTTTAATAAGTGGTACGTCATTGTAGTTAGAGTGCAATTCCCTGTCTCCCGACAAAAAAAAGGAAATACTAAAATATTACGCTGTTGGACTGACATTGCTGTGATGTGATGTGCTCATTTATATTCACACAGAACTTCCAAACAAGTATCCCAGTCTGCAGATCTTTCTAATTAAATAGCTGGAAAAACCATCTCCCATTATCTCATTTGAACTCTGTAATAGCTCATTTCCTCTTCTCCTTTTTAACGTACAAATACAGCCTTCAGATTTTAATTTCCTTGGGACTTTTCCTCATTCCTAAATACTACCTTTCTGGACATTCTTTTCCATTGGTTTATTTAAAATAAAATTTCATGACGTTATCTTTCTGATGCAAAGTTAAAAGGCAAATTGGGGCATTCCTCAGTAGTGAGGAATTGTTATTAATAAATATGGTGATTCGTCACTGCAAAACGTTAAAGCATATAATTTTCTTCCCTGTGTCAAGCCTCGTTATTTAACAAATATGAAGCTTCATTATTACTTGGTGATTGTGTTTAGGAATAACATTCTCTCAAAGGCAGGATGGTGTGGCAATGTGGCCTCCCGTATCACAGAAGCCATTTATTAGCTTTCAGACTCTGGAAAGGGGGTGGGAGGGGGGTGTCTCACTTTTAAAATTTGTAAAATAAGGCTTTTTTTTTTTTAATTTGTGTGATTGCAAGGATGACAAATCCATTCAAGGAAGCTGGAAAAAAAAAAAGGAGAGTTTTCTCTAAAAACATATTATCAGTTGATCATTAATTGACTTAGTGACTGACTCAAAAACCTTCAGCACTAATAGCACCCAAACAGGCAGGCACGCACCCATACACCCTAACCCATCTATAGCTTACTGCTCTGAACCTTTGTTTAACCATTCCTCTATTTGGGGTGTTTCAATTGTTTTCAACTTTTACAATCACAAATCATGTTACAATAACTTTTTTGGTACTTAAATCCTCCCAAGACTGTGATTATTTTGTTAGAGAAGATTCCTGGAAGTAAAATTAAGTAGATCAAAATGAATATACTTAAATATTTTATGCATGTATTTCAAAATTGCTTTCCTGAAAAATAATTCAATTTACTTTTCTGCCTAGGGGTTTATGAGTTAGCCACCTCTCCATATGCCTACTAGTACTTAAAAACAGTATCTTGTTGTCTTAACTGGCATACCTATGGTTATTAGTAATTGGTTACTAGTAAGATGAAACATTTTCTAATACATATTTTTTTAATATTTATTTTTGAGAGAGACAGAGTGTGAGTGGGGAAGGGGCAGAGAGAGGGAGACCCAGAATCTGAAGCAGGCTCCGGGCTCTGAGCTGTTCGCACAGAGTCTGATGCAGGGCTCAACCCACAAACCGTGAGCTCGTGACCTGAGCTGAAGTCGAACACTCAGAGAATGAGGCACACAGGAGCCCCAATTTTCTAATATTTTTATTAGCCGGTTCCATTTTCCTGAGAATTGTCTAATTGTACAAGCCTATCTTTGTATTAGATAATACTACTTTTCTTATTAATTTATGGCAATTCTTTACATATTAAACCTATTAAACCTTTATTATATTATTTGCAAATACATTTTCCTATTTATCATTTGATATTAATTTTGTTTATACCATAATCTGGTGGACAGAATTTTAAGTTGTTTTATGTGGAAAAATTAAATGTCTATTAAATATGGACGGTGGAATTATGGGCATTTATGTATTTTTTCTAGTCTAAAATGATTCATAGGTAAAACAAATTTAAAGTCGTACTTGCTTATTAAATATTTCTCCATTTTATTTATACTTACAAGGTCCTATTTTTCCTAGCATTATTTTATAAAGAATTCAGTTCTTCCCCCTTAGTTTGCTTCATCGAGGGCTGTCATTATTAACTTTTTATTTTCCTACTTGACTGTGAACTAGAACCTTGCATCTCTGAGTCCACAATGTCAGTTAGGTCTCATTAAATGTTTACTGAGTAAAGGAAAGAACAATGTCTGGGGTAGAAAGGACCATGAGAAGGATGTGTGAGTTTGCAAACTGATTGGCCGCTACATCATCATCTTGAAACTGTGGGAATGATTCGTCTTCAAGATAGGAAGCTCTCAGCAACATGATTTGACACAGATTTTACGGTAGTGACTATCAGAGTATTTTTATTTTATTTTTATTTTTTTCAATATATGAACTTTATTGTCAAATTGGTTTCCATACAACACCCAGTGCTCATCCCAAAAGGTGCCCTCCTCGATACCCATCACCCACCCTCCCCTCCCTCCCACCCCCCATCAACCCTCAGTTTGTTCTCAGTTTTTAAGAGTCTCTTATGCTTTGGCTCTCTCCCACTCTAACCTCTTTTTTTTTTCTTCCCCTCCCCCATGGGTTCCTGTTAAGTTTCTCAGGATCCACATAAGAGTGAAAACATATGGTATCTGTCTTTCTCTGTATGGCTTATTTCACTTAGCATCACACTCTCCAGTTCCACCCATGTTGCTACAAAGGGCCATATTTCATTCTTTCTCATTGCCACGTAGTATTCCATTGTGTGTATAAACCACAATTTCTTTATCCATTCATCAGTTGATGGACATTTAGGCTCTTTCCATAATTTGGCCATTGTTGAGAGTGCTGCTATAAACATTGGGGTACAAGTGCCCCTATGCGTCAGTACTCCTGTATCCCTTGGGTAAATTCCTAGCAGTGCTACTGCTGGGTCATAGGGTAGGTCTATTTTTAATTTTTTGAGGAACCTCCACACTGTTTTCCAGAGCGGCTGCCCCAGTTTGCATTCCCACCAACAGTGCAAGAGGGTTCCTGTTTCTCCACATCCTCTCCAGCATCTATAGTCTCCTGATTTGTTCATTTTGGCCACTCTCAGTCAGAGTATTTTAGATGCAGCCATGAATACATGTCAACCTCCTCCCCAAACTCATCCCTTTTCCCAGGGTTTAAGTAGGGACATACCACCGTGGACACCCCCATCACCAAACTCCCTGAGCACTCAAGAGCAGGAGCTGAACTGTACGATGTAACCCAGTACCTTGTGGTCAGTCAAGGCTTGGGGGTTGGTCTTGACTTAAAAAGAAGGCAAACTTCTCAAGTGACCTGGCCATGTTACTTGCACCTTATTTCCTACCGTGCCCAGAAAATTGCTCACTGTATAGATGCTCAGTGAATACCCAAAGGATTATAATTTTCTTTGCTTTTGCGGATTGCTATTCTTAGCAATTTTGTATCCAACAGGAGGATTTTATTTAATTATTTAGTCTTCTCGGATTTTTGTTTCCAACCAAGATGCTTTTTTTATACCCAGGCCTGAGAGTAAGTATTCTAAATATTATGTTAAATCTCAAACACACAGGCTGTTTTTCAAAGGCTCATTTTGGATTCTTGTTTCAGCTCATGATTACCTAGTTATTTTGTGTCCCATGGTGGTGGGAGTTGTCCAGAAGATTCTTCTCTCATCTAGATGCAGCCCTGGTTCTCCCTTAAATCTGTAAAGCAACTTGTTGGAAAAGTGTGCATCTTGTCGTGTTCTTCTGCTCTAGATTGGAGGCAGATAGTAGAACATCTATGACGGACTAGAGAACCAGGCAACACAGCGTGAATAAAGCAACTTGGTAAAGAGTAGTCAAAACAAGGGAAGTTCGGGGTCTGACATGTCCCCAGTAGGAGGTCTGAGGTACGCGGGTCAGATGTTACCAGCAGCGCAATGTAATTGTTTGAAAAGCAGCTTTTACTAGGAAATCAACAACCAGCTATGTTGGCTGCATATAAGAAGCAAGGAAAAGCGGAAAGTAATATGCTAGAACATGAGGTCCCCGTGAGACCTATGAGGTATTGCTTTTCCACACCGGGTGCATCCATTTGCTTCTTCTAACCACTGTTGTTTTTTGCCTTCTTTATTATCAGCCTCAGGCACACTTTTTCATGAGTTTTCTGGAAGGTTTTTTTTGTCTTTCCAATTTTTAAAACTTGTGGTAAAATAACACATAAAATTTACTATCTTGACCATTTCTAGGCATACAGGTTAGTGGTATTAAGTACATTCATGGTTTTGCTGTATTTTCGGCACCAAAATTTTCTGGATTTGCTGCCTCAGGCCCATGAGGCAGCTGAAAGGCAAACAGATTGGCACTCAGCATTGAATGAAATTAGCCTGGAATTTTTATTTGTGTTTTAAAATTTCAAAATTCATTGGGATTTTTATTTTTAAAGGGTATCATTATTGTTGTTAGTGGTGGTAGTGAAATGTGAGATTGAAAATAAAACCTGGCTTTGTTATCTAATATGACATTAAAGGGAACTCACTGGTATTATAATTCAGATGGAAAAATCTCTGGGGCGTCAGGAATCAATTATTTGTCACACCAGAGCTGGTTTTCTAGACTGGTGTTCCACTCCAGTGCTGATGCTCGGTTTAAATTTCAACTCTTCTGAAGTGTCTTTTTCAAGTTTATTTTATTTTTGGGAGAGAGAGAGAGAGAGAGAGAGAGAGAGAGAGGACAGGGGCATGATAGGGGGCGGGGCATAGAAAGATAGAGACTCCAACCAGGCTCTTCACTGACGGCGTGAAGCCCGATGTGGGCTCAAACTCACGAACCACGAGATCATGACCTGAGCCAAGATCAAGAGTCCTATACTTAACCTACGGAGCCACCCAGGCGCCCCTCTTCTGAGGTGTATTCTAAAGGCAGTGAGCGAAAACACATTGTTGTACGTCTTCCATGGTGCTCCTGGGGACCAACCAACCACAAGATTTCAGGAAAGTCACCTTTCTGTTTCTGTGCTGTGGTTCGTCCTGCAGATAACAGCAGAGTTTTGTACATTACCAAAGAGCTGAAAGAAAGACATCTATATAGATGAGTAGTGTGAGAAAATCATGTTGTCTTCACGGCCATTGTCACATGGCCCAACCCTGCTTTGTTCCTACAAAGCATCTGGTGTACCAGGAGTTGTCAATATCCTCTGGATGGGGTGTGTGTGTGTGCGCGCGCGCGCATGCATGTGCAGGAGGTAATTGTGAATGTATATTGCTGCTTCCGCTAGTTATTCAACTCGTAATTGAACAGAGGTAGTGAAACAAACGATGCTCACATTCTTCACTGCTCACTTGGCAGGGCGTCTACCTTGCTCCGTGTGCTTATTTGCAAACCGAGAAATAAAAAGGCCTGGGCAGAGTTGTTCTAGGAGGTGTAGACTTCTAGTTCCTTATTCCCATTCTTACAGATTTTCTCTTTCCTCTCCCTTCTTCCCTCCTTTCTTTCTCAGGCATGGAGCATACTACTTATTCCTCACGGTCTTTCTTGGGTAACTATCACACTTTGTGACCACACCAGTGACACCTGTAACGGTTTCTTTGCAGGCGCATTTTATTGTTAAGATGTGGGGAGGGATACTCTAAAGTTGCTCGGTTTATTACACTTGGTGTGCCGTAGCCAAGAAATACAATTCTGGTTTTCACGTCTTTTTTTAATGCTGCAGTTTGTACTTCATAATATCCTGCACTTCAAGAACATGATTGCTGCTAATTATCATTTAGAAAATCGTTCTTTGCTTGATTAGAGATTTTAGCTACGTGTACTCAAATCTAGTGGGTCTTCATTATGTGCATTACTTTCTATTCTATACTGGCTTAAATATTAATATATGGAAATTCAGCTTCATCTGCCATACCTTTTGATGTCAGAAGCATAATCAGTGTAATTGGCTTAGATTGTTTTCTCTCCTGTTTGTATTTCATATTATCTAATGTCATTAGTGAGTTGGCTGCTGAGTGGGTAATCTGCATTTCAGAACTGCTTCTTGAGCACATTATTACCATTGATTTTGATTATTTTAATTTCCATTCACCCTAGGCAGGCCCTCAAGCTGTGTCATATTATTCAAAGAACTGCTTTCTTCTATTCACTGAGCCAATCTTTCTGTTTCTGAAAACCCATCAGCATTCTGATAAATCCTGATGTTTTTACTTAGTCTGGGGAGCAACTTCAGTTTTGCAGCATATGGGAGGGGGTAGGTAGCTCGAGACTCATGTGTCTTCATGCTGAGCGGTGGTTAGCATAGTGGCGTCTGGTGCCCAGAGGGAAGCTGGGTGCCTGGTCGGGTCTGCTTTCAGAGACTGAGCTGGGTAATCATCCCGCTTCTCTGAGCCTGAAGCCAGGGCTCCCCATCCGTAGGACTCCTGTGCAGTTTACTGTTGGTACGCAGCAGCCATACCTCTCCTGGCTCTCCCCAAGGCTTGCACGTTTATCTTTGGCCCATGGAGAATGCTTGCTGGCCTGCCCGAGGGATCGGAATCCAACTTCCTTTTGGTTTTTGAGTGTATTCCAAAACTAACTGTAAAAAGAACCCCACATTAAGGTCTAAGTTTGGCTACGGTCAGCCACAGAGTCTGCTTAGCCTCTGGCTTGGATGCATGTGCTCTGTTTAGCTGCTGGTGGTGATTAAGTCATTTGTAGTTGCACGGAATCTTGAATGTTGAGGCTGCAAAAGAAATGACCAGCGCCAGTAATCTACTTCTGTCTTTTTATAGACAAGAAAACAGAGGCCTGGAGAGGCCAACGACTAGTTTGAGGTCACATGGTTACCGAGTGTCAGAGCTAAGTGGCAGAGTCCTCTTTTTGCAGGCAGTGCTCTTGACTCCTTAATGGCACCTTGTTATTGGATGAGCTAGTGTAGCAACATATTGCACACACCTGCTAACCACCAGTCAGGGTGGGTGATCGGCAGCTATGTATGTATCCATGTAGTTCCATGTGGTTTTTTGGGGCAGAGGGTTTTATAAGGGAAATGAGAATACACAAGCAATGTAATGAGAAGCACGTGTGTAGGTGTCTACACACATGTATGTGTCAGAGGTCTAGCAGGGGGATTCTGCCCGAACGTGACCCATGTTAGCTTGGATTAAAGATTCTTATTCTCCTTTCCCCCATCTGGGCAAGCTTCTTGCTCCTCTAGGGCCGGAGAAACATAGTAGTTTGGCACTAAAAGTTCTGTACTCCTTGGAAGGCGTGGCCTGAGTGAGATGCCCACTGCCTTAGCCCTTTTCTTCACTGTCTGGATTGACCCGAGGATGTGGAAGCATTGGTAGCTTCCTCTGGGACACTGGAGGTCGAAGTTTGTCTGTTTGGAGATTCTGATTCTAATTATTTTAGGGCCCACCAAACTAGAGCTCCTAACGAATTTAATTACTATAGGAATTCTTAATTGTCCAAAGGATTTCTAAATGTTGTAGCCAATAAGCCTTGGGGGTGACTCTTTTGGAATACGTGACACTGGTTCCCATAACCGGCAGTTCCTTTAACAGTTAATTTGGCTCCAAAGGAAGCAAATAAAATTGATCCAGGCAATATTTGACTGTACATGCCTAGAAATGAGCATCTGAATCCTGAATAATCGCTTCCTGCTGTTTCCTCCTTGGGCCAGGCCTCTCTTCATTTGAGTTCGCTTCTTTCTGATACAGGGATGTGAGCTAATTCCCTCCCTTCTCAATCGTGTGTGAGAACCTGGTCTCCTGATTGACCCAGAATGGGCCTCCATCATACGACCTTTCTTTTCACTTGAGTGACAAACGTAAGGCAAGTGGGTTGCTTGGCACCGAGTAAATCTTGGACAGGCCAGAACGTTTGGAGACTGACTGAATTTTTGTCTGAGCTTCCAGGGACTTTCAATTTGAATGGATCTGGGTACTTAGCTGAATTTACTTAATGAAAGGGACAAAAGGATGGACTAGACCAGTGGTTTCTGGACTCTTGGATTTCACTGACCTATAACATTTCTACCATGATTTTTAAGGCGGACATAGAATTATTAGCATTTCTTTTTGCTAAGTGAGGGCATTAAAACATACCAAGGTATCCCCCACTATGACACCACATGTGTGTGTGTGTGTGTGACAGAGAGAGAGAGAGAGAGAGAGAGAGAGAGAGAGAGAGAGAGAGATGAACGTAAAGGACAGTCCTTGCATTCAATGAAAACACTCTATGAAGAACTTAATATGGCGTTTTGATTTTTTTTCTCATTTCACCAAAGAGGGATAAAATTGACATTTAACAGCTACGGAGCCAAGGTGGCCTTCCAGAGTCCCTTTCGGAGATCACACTGACTTATATTTAACTTCTATCACTATGACCCAAAGATCCTTTGCATTTGTACTCATTTTTTTCCCTTCTCGGTAACCCTTTCCTTGCTTGTGACCGTCCTTCTTCCCCCATTGTACCTCCCCCACCTCCCGCCTCTCCCATTCTCCAGTGTTTTCCAGGTGATCTCTCAATGGTACAAAGTCTGGGTGTCACCACTCTGGGGTACCCCATCCAAGGGGCTGGTTTCTTTATTGAATGGGGCAGTGCTCTCAAACCTAAGGAGAGTGCCATCACACAAAACACTCATGCCAGAGATCCAAATGTAAAACATCTTTGTTTGGCCGACATCCATCTATTCATGGCTACTTCATGGCTATAATCCCCCAACTGTGCACCTCCTGAGTAGTTTTGTGTTCTGAATATTTTTCTAATTAGTCCCTGTTGTCTGAGACTAAATAAAAAAAAAAACAAACTTCTTAAATCAAGATATATTAGGCTGTTTGCTTCTCTTCAATCTACTGGGCTATTACTCTGTCATAGAAATAGATTAATGGGCTGAAAATTTTGCTAGAGCTGGTTTTCTCAGGAGTTTTGCTGATCTAACTGCTTTTGTTTGGGCCAGAATTTACAGTAACCATGGGGCTGGTTGTTTTTCAATATTTGGACTTCTAGTTTCCATAAAATATTTCCAAAGTCTTCAAGAAGGAAGGGAAATTAAAAATATTTTTATAAATTTTACAAATAGGCCCATTTTCGATACTCACAAGATCAGCAGGTTCGGCTTTTCGATAGTAATTAGGTTAGTGTTCCTCCTTCAAATGACTTCTGGGGAACTATTTTATCAGTGAATTTGAAACAAAAACCCCTTTTCTTTAATGAATTACAGTGTTGTATTCTAATTAGCATGAAATAAAGTATAGCAGCTGGATAGTGGCATCTTAATTTATTCAGGGTTTGAATTCAAGGACTAGATAACATCTTTTGATTAATGGAAGAGAATACTGCATAAATTCCTTAAAACTTCAGAGAACTATTCCTTTTGTTCTGTCCGTAAACACAAAAAATGCAAGCAAGCCTCAGTTTTAATCAGGTACCATGATTCCCTCAAACATTTTGGCAGATTTCTTTGGTCAGAGATGGTTTTGATATCTGTGGGGTATTTAGGACCTTCTATAGTGGGAAATAGAATTAAACGCTCAGGAGATTCTAAGTTCTTCACATAAAAACATTGTGGTCCATAGAGTCCAGGAGTTAAAATACCAACAAATTCATGGTAATGCTGAGATGCTGGCTTCGCAAGTTAAATCTGAGAATCAAAGTTCCAGGAGAGCATGGGGTCTTTTAAGCTTACGGAAGTTCTGTGTGTCAGGCATTGGATATGCATGAGGGTCACCTACCAGCTCTAGAGTCTTGTGAATGGCTCTACCCTACCTCAGCCGTGATATTGTGGACAGGGCACTGAACTTGGGCAGAGAATCCCCGGACTCAAGTCCTGACAAGCCCCTCTCTAGCCACTGAGTCACGGTCTTCTCATCCGGGAACGGCAGTTCTTCACTCAGAGGGTTGTTGTGCAGATTAAAAGACATAATGTGGGGGCGCCTGGCTGGCTCAGTCAGTTAAGCGTCCGACTTGGGCTCAGGTCATGATCTCACGGTTCGTGAGTTCAAGCCCCATGTCGGGTTCTGTGCTGACAGCTCGGAGCCTGGAGCCTGTTTCAGATTCTGTGCCTCCCTCTCTCCCTCTGACCCTCCCCTGTTCATGCTCTGTCTCTCTCCGTCTCAAAAATAAATAAACGCTAAAAAAAAAATTAAAAAGAAAAATAAAAGACATAATGTGGAGAAAAGTCTTTTATAAATTGTGGAGCTCTTTCAAGTATTTGCAATTGCGTTAACCCTGTCAGAAGCCAGTGTGGTTGAGAATTGAAAGGGGTCGGGACACCTGGGTGGCTCAGTCTGACTCTTGGTTTTTGGCTCAGGTCATGATTCCAGGGTCATGGGATCAAGATCCACATTGGACTCGGTGCTGACAGCTCAGAGCTTGCTTGAGATTCTCTCTCCCTCTCCCACTCTCCCCCAAACCCCCAACTCACGTTCTCTCTCTGAAAACAAATAAAGAAAAATTAAAAAAAAAATGGGTAGGTGTTGACCAAATACATTCCTATCCTCTACATTTTCTGGATGGTGGGTAGCCCATCTGCTGTCCTCCTAATCTGCTCTGGTATGTTGATTCGATAGCAGTTATGGGGCATCAGTCTTATCACATGATTTTATTTGGTCTCGTAACGTCACCAAAGGGACTCCATGTCAGGATATGTACAATCTTAGAATTCTGGAGGTTTGATGGTAATCATTTCCATCTCAGAGTGTGGGCTGATATATCCTTCAAGAACTAGAGGAAAGAAGCTAAATATTAAAAGCAAGTAAGACTTCTGCCTCAACATGTCATCTGGTTGGAGGTGGAGGGGAGAAAATTCTGCCCTGGTGGCATCTGAGCCCTGACAGAATGGGAGGCATGTGGAGACCCATGCTTTGTTCTTGGCATAAAGAGCCAGCCTAGGGGCACCTGAGTGGCTCAGTCGGTTGGGCGTCCGACTTCAGCTCAGGTCATGATCTCACAGCTTGTGAGTTCGAGCCCCGCGTCGGGCTCTGTGCCAACAACTCAGAGCCTGGAGCCTGCTTCAGATTCTGTCTCCCTCTCTCTCTGCCCCTCCTCTGCTCATGCTCTGTCTCTCTGTCTCAGAAATAAATAAAAACATCAAAAAAAAATTAAAGAAAAAAAAACCCAGCCTACCGGGCTCCTTGGCAGGAATGAACTGAAGCATCTGCTGGGAGTAGAGAGTATATTTAAGCAGAGTTAGTTTCCATATTTCAGTTTCTTGTCACTAGGGATGAGCAAACCCAGCACTGCTCTATGTTTTCACAAAGTCTGACTTATTTTTCAAGCATTTTGGGTTTGGCTAAATTCTGTGTGTGTTTTGCCAGCTTTCCTTCCTTAATTATTAGTATTAAACCCGTGTGGATGAATTTGAATGAAAATTTCATAGCCATTTTAATATTTATTTACATTTGAATTCATCCAGAAGCTGTGTTGAGTAAGAGCAGTTCTATCTTGTAGAATCTCTGAAGACAGTTGATAAACATTTCTCTTCATAAGATGTGACATCAATTTCAATCTTTCTTCTCTCAAAAAGAAATTTGGATTTGGGGATGGTTAGAATGGGATCCCAATTCCAAATCTGTGATGCTTATGGCGTGGTTTGAACAACACAAAGCAAATTCTCACTGTCTTAATTGCATTTGACTTGGAGGCAGTCATTTTGGTAAAATCCCCAAAAGGATTTTCGAGAAAGCACATGCTCTTTTCGAAAACATTATTCTCCATCCCTAGATCTTGCATACAGTTGCCAGAGCCATGGAAAAACAATTTCTGTGGCCCGTTATTTATTTACTTATTTTTTGCCAAGAACAACAGACAGATTGGTTCCAGGCAGTCGGAGATGAGTAAAAAGAGAAATGGTAATTTCCACATACGTCTTACCTTCTCATTGCCGGGTAACCCATTTGTATCTATCTCAGGCTTTGTGCAAGATTAACTACATCAGTGATACTGATTTAAAGGAAAAGGCATCATTAATGACAAAATAATAGTGTTATTTTGCTCTGATCACAAGGTACTATTCTATCCATGACAGTTTGTTCTTAGCTAACAGCAGCTGTGGGAAGCGTGGTTACAAATGTTAGAGCTGAGGTGGGGGGGTGGGGGTTGGGTGGGGACTTAGTGACTGTCCAGTCAAACCCCCTTGTTATCAAAAGGTTAATATTAAATGAAATATTAAATGAACAAACATAAACCTATGTGCATGGTAGGCATTTGATGTTTTTGAATTAATGCATTAATGGAAGACTAAGCTCTTTTCATGTCAAAGGAATTGCAAGTATTAAATGGAATTGAATGTCCAGGAAAGAAGTGTAGCTGTTTATTCTCATGTCCTTCTCTTTGGTCCTTTGTCTACAGAACTGAGCTGTGCTTCCTTGAATTGAGAATGAATTTTGTACTCCATTGTCAGTTAATACAATCTCATAACAGTAAATGTTGTACTTGTATGAGTAGTAGATTGGAGAGTAGAAAATGGTTTCAAAATCACCAGATTTTGGTCCTAATTTATGAACTTGTTTACCTAAAAAGCTGCCCTGTTCCCATTTTGTACACTCAACTTTGTATTTTGAGGTAATTATAGATTGACCTGCAGTTGTAAGATATAATACAGAGACCACCCATATCCTCTCTACCCAGTGGTTACTAAAACTATGGTAAAATACCTTAACTAGGATTTGGCATTAATATAGTCAGGATATAGAGCATTTAAAAAAATTGGTGTACAACTGGCATAACACTGATTTCAGGTGTACAATGTAATAATGTGTTATTTGCATACATTGTGGAACGATCACATGAAATCTAGTTACCATCCATCACCACACATAGTGATCAAATTTTGTTTATGAAGATTTTTAAGATTGACTTTCTTATCAACTTGTAAATACGCAAATACAGTATTACTAACTACAGTCCCCATGCTGTGTATTACGTTCCCAGGACTTATTTTATAAACAGAAGTTTGTACCTTTTGGCCCCCTTCACCCCTTTTGCCCAACCCCCACCCCACACCTCTAGCAACTGCTAACCTGTTCTCTGCATCTATGAGTGAGGATTTTTGTTTTGTTTTTAAGATTCCGCACGTAAGTGAGATCCTACAGGATTTGTCTTCCTCTGTCTGACTTATTTCACTTAGCATAATGCCCTCAAGGTCCATCCATGTTGTACTTAGTGGCACGATTTGTTCTCTTCTAGGACTCCATAGACTTCCACTCTATGTATATACCACATCTTTTTAATCCATTCATTCATCGATGGACACTTACGTTGTTTCTCTACCTTGGCTATTGCATATACTGCTGCAGTGAACAGGGAGGTGCATGGATCTTTTTAAATTAGTATTTTCATTTTCTTAGGATAGGCACCTGAAGTGGAATTTCTGGATCGTATGATAGTTCTATTTTTGATTTTTTGAGGAAACTCCACACGGTCTTACAGGGTGGCTGCACCAATTCACATTTTCACGAAGAGGGCACGGACGTTCCCTTTTCTCCCGATCCTTACCAACACTGGTTACTTCTTGTCCTTTTGATAATAGCCATTTTAACAGGTGTGAAGTGTTAGCTCTTTCCGGTTTTGATTTGCACCTCCCTGATGATTAGTGAAGGATGTTGAGCATCTTTTCTTGTACCAGTTGGCCGTCTGCAGGTCTTTTTGGAAAAATGTCTCTTCAAATCCTCCGCCCATTTTATCATTGGATTTCTTGTTTCTTTGCTACTGAGTTGTAGGCATTCTTTATACATTTTGATATTAACCCTGTATCGGATATAGGACGTGTAAATATCCCATTTGGTAGGTTGCCTTTTCATTTTGTTGATGGCTTTCTTTGCTGTGCAGAAGCTGTTTAATTTGATGTAGTTCTACTTGTTTATTTTTGGTTTTATGACCTTTGCAGTCAGATCCAAAAAAATCATCAAGGGTAAGGTCAAGGAGCTTACTGCCTGTGTTTTCTCCTAGGAGTCTCATGGTTTTGGGTCTTACTTTCAACTCTTTAATCCATTTGGACTTAATTTTTATGTATGGTATACGACAGTAGTTTAGTTTCAAGATATTGAACATTTCTATCACACAGTGATCCCTCAAAATTACCCTTGTATCTCTCCCAACCTTGCCTGTTCATTAACTCTTGACAACCATGAATCCGTCCTCCATTTCCATAATGTTTTCAGTCCAAGAATGTTATAAAGGGAATCATATAGTATGTAACATTTTCGGATGGACTTTTTTTTCATTCAGCATAATTCTGCAGAGATTCATCCAGGTTGCTGCACGTATCAATAGTATATTCCTTTTTATTGGTAAGTAACATTCCATATTATGGATACAACAGTTTGAAGAATGTCTGGGTTTCTAAATTTTGGTTTATTCTAGTATTTTCTATTTCTTTAACGAGGCTATTTCTTTATTGAGACTTATTTTTTCATTTGTTTCAAGCACCTTTATTTTTAAATATGTATTTATCTTGAGGGAGAGGGAGAGAGAGAGCATGTGTGTGTGCACATGAGTGGGGGAGGGAGAGAGAGAGAGAGAGAGGGAAAGAGAGAATCCCAAGCAGGGTCCATGCCATCAGCATAGAGTCTGATGAGGGACTCAATCTCACAAACTGAAATCAAGAGTTGGAGGCTTAAATGACTGTGCCACCCAGACACCCTGGTTCCAAGCATGTTTATAATTGTTTTTTGAAGCATTTTATGATGGTTGCTTTAAAGTCTTTGTTAGTTCAAATATCTCTGTCATCTCAGCATTGGCATCCACTGATTGTCTTTTTTTCAGTCAGTGTGAAATCTCCCTAGCTCCTGGTGTGATGAGTGATTTTTTGATTGAAACCTGGACCTCTTGGGTATTATGTTATGAGATTCAGAATCTTATTTAAACCTTCTGTTTTTGTTCATTTCCTCTGTCATCACTGCAGCAGGGGGAGGGGAGGAAGCATCTCAGTATCAGCTGGTACAAGTCCTGGTTCTCCACCATGCCTCTTTTGATGCTCAAGGGCTCTCCATATAATTGCTGGGCAGACACGAGAGCTCTGATATCCTGCCTTCACGAATACCTCCCTGCCTGGGAGGGGTAGTGGGGATGCCTGGTTACTGCTCCCCACATGGCCTCCACTGACAGCATGGGAGGAGAAACTGTCTTCTTATTGCAAGTGACAAGGGTAGTGATGAACGTCCTCGATCTCAACGAGGTCTCCTATGCTCACTCTAGCAGGGGAGAGAGGAACATCTCTTTACTGCTGTGTGTCAAGTCTAGGCTCTCCATGTGGCATCTCTGGGAGTGAGAAGGGGCTTGTTATCCTTCAGCAGGAACCAAAGTCCTTGCTCCCTGCTTGGCACCTCATCGCGCCCTCCAGAAGGTGAAAGTCTAGGCTTCCCTTAGCCTTTGTTGGTGTGGGTAGGGGTAGGGCCATAGATTTTTCTCTGGTGTTTGGTTGGATCACTGTCTAAAAGTTTTCTGTCTTACCAGGCTGTTCCTTTCCTGGTCTTTTGGCTAGAGGGGGCAGGCTTCGATGTTGCTGTTTTTGTCTGGCATTAGTTGGTGTTTCTGGCTGGCTAGCTTCTTTAGCTACCAGTTTGAGACATAGGAGGCAAAAAGACAACCCAGAAAACTTACCACCCTTTTGTTTCCTGGGTCTTGACCTTCCTAATGGTTTGCTTTCTCCCCACCTTTCAAGTCTGACATGTTTATTTTATATATAATGTCCAGGCTTCTTGTTGTTGTTGTTATAGTTAGTGGGAAGAATAGGAAAAAGTAATCTGCTCAACCTTCCCATGTTTTTGTTTTAAATAGGAGGGGAAGGGGAACCTGGGTGGCTCAGTTGGTTGAGTGTCTGATTCTTGATTTCAGGTTGTGATCCTAGGATCATGGGATCAAGCCCCACATCAGGCTCTTGGCTAAGTGTGGAGCCTGCTTGAGATTTTTTTCTCTCTCCCTCTCCCTGTTCCTTCTTGCCGCCCCCACCCTGACCCTGTCCCCTGCTTGTGCTACTTCTAAAATTAAGGAAAATATAAATAAAAAACAAACGAACAATAAACAGTAGGGGAAGAGATGAAATTAATGTCAGATAATAAGTTGTTTTTTTTTTTTTAATGATTGCTGCTGATTGAGAAAAGCAATCAACTTTCCCTTTTCATTAAAGCCAGGCATTTGCAGCTTGGCATGCTGCAGTCAGCCCTTTGGAGGGAAACCCTGGGAGGTGATGTCACTTTGGGAAGGCTCCTATTTTCTGACAGGTCCAATCTCTTCTGCTGTCCGTGTCTTTGCTCCTCACAGACACGGTGGTTGGTCAGCAGTTTTTTTTATTTTATCACTCAACCCAGGGAAGGGTTTTGTGTGGTAACATGTTCCTTAGGAATAACATTTTGGGCCCATTAAAATGATCGTCATCACCAAAGCTCTATTTGGAAGACCCGTTTTGAACTCTGCTAAGTAACTTGGTCTTGAAAAACTGTATTTACACATCCATCCATACACACGTGCAGCGACTCCCAACTTAAAAATTGGCTGTTAGCTTTCGTATGTTATTGAACCAATAAATTATGAGTTTAACATTTTAGTCAAATTGAATGCCAAGTGTTTCATTTCAGGCCCTAGTGTCCATATTGACAGGACTTTAAATCTACTACTTGTGCATCTGGAGCTTGTTAGATGTTTATAGTTTGAAGGGAGCCAAATGTCAATGGCACCTTTGGTCTATGGAGAGAGATCCAGTGGAGCAAGAAGTTACTCTGCCTCTATGAGGCAGAAAGAGGCACCAGAGGGCCAGGACCCCTCTGCTCTGCGTTGTGTAAGCAAGGTCTTGGTCAGTGGGGAGATTGGTCGCACTTATAGTTACAAGTGTTCTCATAATTCATCTCTGAGAAACAAGGAATATGTTCACAGAAACATGCATAAGTGCTATGGTGGGGGGACCAGTACAGTCTCTCTGGAGTAGTACTGTCCAATAGAACTTTCTGTGGTGATGGACTGTTTCTGTATCTCTGTCATCTAACACGTAGCCACTCACCACATGTGACTACTGAGCATTCCAAATATGGCTAGTGTGATGGAGACTGAACTTTGACTTAATATTAAACATTTTAATTTTAATAGGCATAGGTAGTCAACGATTACTGTGTTGAACAGCCCAGCTCTAGAGCCAATCCAGATGTGAAAAAAAATCCAAGGAATCAGTTCCTTTTCTGCGGCCATAATTACCCAGTGATGAGTTGTGATTGCATCTATCCAACCACTCACCCAACATTGACCTCTGAAATGTATGTTAAACATTTCTACAGCAAGGCACTGTGACGAGTAGAGAAGATTCATAGGCACATGCTATTCCTAGCCTTTCTCTTGGTTCAGAATGTCCATTGGAATTAATTTCTCTACAAATGCAGCACAAAACATCATGAGGAGATATGGCTGGTGGCTTCAGACAGGTTTTAATTCCTGAGTTTCAAGTCTACCTCAGCTCTTCCTATCTCCTTAGGCATGTTACCTAATCTCGCTGAGCCTCAATCGTTTCATCTACAAACTGAGATTAAAATCTACTTATGATGGTTCATTTTGTGTTCCACCTTGGCTGGACCATGATACCCAGATATTTGGCCATATGCTAGTCTGGTTGCTTCTGTGAGAGCGTTTTTGGGTGAGATTTCTATGCAAATTGGTCGACTTTGAGTAAAACGGATTTCTCTCTATCATGTGGGTGGGCCCCATTCAATCAGCTGAAGGTCTAAATAGAACAAAAGGCTGATCATCCCCGAGCAAGAGGAATTCTCCAGCAGACTGCCTTTGGGTTTTATCTGCAACATTGGCTTTTCCTGGTTTTCCAGCCGACTGCCTTTGGATTGGAACTGCAACATTTTCCTGAGGCTCTAGGCTAGGGGCCTCCTCCATCACACTTTCGACTCACCAAGGCCTACAATTGTGTGAGCCACCTCCTTAAAATAAATGTCCTCATAACTATCTACCTATCTATCTATCTATCTACACACACACATACACACACACACATACACACACACCTATTATGGATGGGATGTTTGTGCATCCTCTACATTCATATGTTGAAGCCCTAATTGCCAGTGTGGTGGTATTTGGAGATGAGGCCTTTGGAAGGTAATTAGGGTTGGACTGGGTAGTGAGTATAGAGCCCTCATGATGGGATTATTGGCCCTATTAAAAGGAGAAAAGAGAGAGGGAGAGAGACATTGATTTCTCTCCTTCTCTCTTTCTGTCTCCTCTCTCTACCATGTAAGGACAGTTAGGAGGCAGTCCAGGAAGAGATTGCTCACCAGAACCCAACCTCACTGGCACCCTGACCTCAGTCTCCCAGCCTCCAGAATTCAGAGAAGTAAATTTCTGTTGTTTGCACCACCCCGTCAATGGCCTTTTGTTATGTCAGCCTGAGCAGATTAATACAACGTCCTACTGGTTCTGTTTCTCTGGAGAGCCCCAACTAATACACTACCTCACAAGGCTGCTGAGGAACTTGATTGAAGCAAAGTACCTGTCACAGTACTTGGCATGAAGAGAGTACTTGCTGGGTATCAGTACTTTTGTCCTTCCCACAGCATGAACACTGCCCTCTTTTCCAGGCCATTCCATCCCCTTCATGCTGTTTGTTCTAGATGGCATGACTTCCCATCTCTTCCCCATGATTCAAAGTCTAGCCATCTTTCTAGGTCAGTCCATGTCCTGCTTCCACAGTGCTACTTTCCCAGAAGACTTCAATGGATAGCAAGGTCTTCTTTTTCCAAACTCTAGCATACTTCAAAATCTATTCCTTCAATATTTAATACTTTTGAATATGCTTCCTTGTTTTAAATTAAAAAAAAAAACAAAAACATAGCCACTATTTAGTGACTACTTACTATGGACCAGGCACTGTAACAAGCACTTGCCATGTATCATCTTGTTTAATTCTCACAATGACCTTATGTCATGTCATGTAGGCATTAGCATAGTCATTGTACAATTCATAGATGAAGGAATGAAAGTCTGGAGACTCTTACTGTGTGCACTTGTGCTCTAGCAGAAAAGATACTTGGAATACTTTTGATGCATTCCCCCTCAGTATTCTGATATCGCCCCTTCCCCTACAGCCCTTCTGCCATTACAGCTGAGCAAAGAGTTTTGTTGGCCTCAGAAGGAGAGAGTGGGGACAGCGTGGAACACAAGGTGACAGTGTGTCCCTCTGGCTTCTCTCTGGCAGCACTACCTTCCATGATAATGGTGGGTAACGCTGGGAAGGCACTTTCCCAGCGTCCTTTGTTGCTAGTCACGGGCCGGAGAGTCTGTTCAGACCAAAGCAACTGGGGAGGCATTGCCAAGAGCTTCTGGGAAATCGTTCATCCCTGATTCAAAGAGGGTCTCTCTGCTCTCCCTGATTAAAAGAGGAGCAGCGTCTCCTCTCTTCTTTCCGTCCTCCTGTTGATACTGACCAGCGAGGCCTTGCCACTGCAGCCATCTTGCAACCACAAAGGGAGGGTTGCCAGCCCTCTGTTCATGGCTGAACAGGAACATGGTGGGCCCTTGACACCCTGCCACTGGTGTCCTTCCCCGAGGCCACTGTGGAACTACCGAACCAACTCTCAAACTTACCTACCTGCTTACCTTCTCATTATGAGAGACAATAAAAATGTTTCAGACAGTTACATATTCTGTTCCTGAGAGATAAAAGGTCTATGATGAATCTCAAATTATACTTTAAGAACTTTTTGAGTCCCGGTTGAGGCAATAATAATCTCGAAAGTTAGGGTTCCATCACTCAAAGAAGAGTCAGCACATACTGATGTGGAGAAGCAAGTGGAAGGAAGTTGTTCATATGGCCTGGGGGGGTCCCTAGGAAATGAGTCCTCCCTCCTCCAGTAAAAGAAGGGAATACATCTCCATGAGTAAATCACAGAGGTGTCACAGGCATGGAAATACGTAGAAACAAGGGAGCTGTAGAGGTCAAGATGGAGAAAACCAAAATACCATAGAGATGAAATCATCCATCATGTAGTCTTTACCAAAAATTGTTCTTACTTAAAATTTTATTTTAATTTTTGAATTGAAATATAATGGACATATAACATTATTTTCAGGTGTATAACGTAATGATTTGGTATTTGTATACATTATGTGGTCTTTGAGTCTGGCCTATCTTACTTGCATCATCCATGTTATTGTGCATATTATTGTTTTTTGTTTTTGTTCTTTATTGCTGAATAGCATTCCAGGGGTACCCATAATTTATTCATCAATTCTCCACTTGAGATACTAGTCATTTTTAGTTTTTGACAATTTTGAATAAAGCCACTATAAACATTTGTATACAGTTTTTTTTTGTGTGTGTGTGTGGAAACATAGGATTTTACTTCATTGAGTAAATATTTAAAGAGGAGATTCCTGGGTCATATGACAAGTCTATGTTTAAATTTCTAAGAAACTGAAAAACTATTTTTTCCAGGCAGCTGCATCACCTTGCCATCCAATTAGCAATGCATCAGAGTTCCAGTTCTCCATGTCCTGATAAGCATGGGATACTGCCCACTGTTTAAAATTTCAACCTTTGTAAAGGATCTCATCATGGTTTTAATTTGTGTGTGACTAATAATGCTGAACATCTTTTTATGTGATTAATTGCCATCTGTGTATTTTATTTTTTAAATATATTTTTTAGGTTTATCAATATTAAAAATTTTTTAAATATTTACTTATTTTTGAAAGACAGAGAGAGACAGAGCACTAGTCAGGGAGGGGCAGAGAGAGAAGGAGACACAGAATCCGAAGCAGGCTCCAGGCTCTGAGTTGTCAGCACAGAGCCTGATGCGGAGCTCGAACCCACGAAACCGTGAGATCATGACCTGAGCCGAAGTTGGACGCTTAACTGACTGAGCCGTCCAGGAGGCCCATGTTTATTTATTTTGGAAGAAGGAGAGAAATAGAGAGAGAGGGAGAGGAGAGAAAATCCCAAGCAGGCTCCACACAGTCAGCTCAGAGCCCGAAGCACGTCTCAAACTCACCAACTGTGATATCATGACCTGAGCTGAGATCAAGAGTCAGACGTTTAACAGACTGAGCTACTCAGGCGCCCATCTATATATCGTCTTTAGTGAAGAGTCTGTTCAAATCTTTGGTCAATTAAGAAAAAAAAAAACCTAGTCTCCCCCACTTCCCCCCCATTATTGAGTTGTGAGAGTTCTTTATATATTCTGGATATGAGTTATTACATAAGTGCTTTGCAAACATTTTCTCCTAGTCTCTCTTTTCATTCTCTTAACAGTGTCTGTTGAAGAGACATTCTTAATTTTGATGAGTTCCAATTTATCAGTTTTTCTCTTTATGCATCATGCTTTTTGTATCCTAGTCAATTTTCTAAAAGCTTTGTAAGTTTTACATTTTGAATTTAGGTTTATGATTCATTTTGAATTAGATTTTGTCAGGGGTGGGAAGTGTGGATATTTCCTTTTTTTGTATACGTGAATCCAATCGAGCACTATTTGTTGAAAATATTTTGTGAAAAAAATTTAAATTAGCAAACAGAGTGACCCTTCAGCAAGAATGGCTTGAGGAGCAAGGACTTTACACAATGGTTTCATTTAGTTCCTGCCCTGAGATCCAGTCTCAGATTATCGTCAAGATGTCCAAGTGTCCTTCGATGAGCCACAGCTACTCCCCTTTCACTAAAATTATTCACAGCCTGGATTAGGAAGGCAGAATGAGCTCACACCTGATTAATCAAAGAATAGCTTTTTAGCTTTCTCTGTTTGGTAAATAAAAGGCATTCTCAGAAATTCAACACAAAGCGTTCTTTCTTCTTTTTAATCTTGGAACAATTGAGCTTGCAATTTTTCTTCCCAAAATGTTCTAAATCTCTCTGGCTGCTGGAGAAACTGGATAAAGATTCCCTTCTGTCCTCATTTTATCACACATTGCTCGGTTCCAAATAGTTGGAAACAGCTGGATTTTTCATTAATCTGTGGGAAACTTTGAAATCGCTAAAGGCTGGCAAATAAGTCAAAGCTATGTGTGAAATCCTACATCACATTCCGGAAGAGAAAGCGGTACAGCTCAAATGGCACTGGGTAGCAGTCTCCTGTGGAGGGATGTTTGGCAGAAAGAGGCACCTTGTTGATGAGGGCGGTCATGCTCTCACTTTTGGTGGAGAAACTGAGGACTCCGCTCTCACGTTGGCACTTGAATAATCAGGCGAACCTTTGTGTTGGCAGGAGAGTAACTAAGCCGTGTTGACGTCGTAACCCAGTACTGGTGGGAAGGATAAGTGTTGCTGGAAAGTACATTTCATCACAGGGAGAGTAATCCGTTATTCTTGGCACCACCCAGTTAGTTCTGAAATTTAGGCAAATGCAAAAGGGAGATAAGCATATTCCTCCACCTCCTCTCTCGTCTGCAATGTGTTGGGCTCTATAAATTTATCAGTTCATGACACGGTGCAGTAACAGTGGCTAGATATGTTGGTCTCAGAGTCTATGCGACTCTGTTGAGTTGTCTGGGAAGTCAGGAGTTCTGTTATCAAAACCAAGAATGTTTCCTAAAATGACAAGATGCTACAAAAGCTATTTTACATGCAGGTGACCTTTACCCTGATCTACAAAAAGAGGATAAAAGTGGAACGCTGAGAAGTCAGAAAAATCACTGGTTAACAGAAGGGTCTCTTATCTCAGAGGTTGGTGCTCAAAAACCTAAAACCAAGCCCCAATACTCTCCTGTTCCCATCTTAGGAATTTTTTTTTCTTGTTTCTTTTCTGCAATCAAACTTGCTCAAGTGGACTGAATTTGTCAGGAGGATGTGGAGTGTGCCATGGACCGGGGGGCAGGAGTTTTAGCCAGATATCTGAAGAGACTGATGATGGTTGGGTGACCAGTCGGTTCTAGGGAGGCCATGTTCCTGCCCCTCTCTGCATGCTTGTTTCCTTCTTCTATCACTAGCACACTCCCCTTCATCTTCTGGTGAGCTAACACAGTTGCCCCAGCTTAATTTTATATCACTTCTCAGTTTAAGTGCCCAACAGAGACGAACTAGAGCCCCAAGTCCCCCCATATTTCCAAGTCCTGTTTGCTAACACAATGTGCTAACCGAGGCCTGTCTTGACTTGGGTCCTCACTTCTGATTTAATTGGCATGGCCTGGGTCCAGAGCCTGGGGCCTGTTTTCCAACCACATAGGTGGAGGAATCACACTTTCTATAAAGAGACATGACCAGTAGGTCAACTGGCTACACTTTCCTATAAATGTCACCACTACAAATATAATGTGGAAGGAGTGCTAAATGATATAAATATTGAACACTGTTCAGAAAGAAACATAGATTCTGGTATAGCTTTGCTCTCTATCCTTGGAGCCAAAACAGACGGACGGGATCCAGAAGGATCTGCAATGACTGCATCATGTGACCCTGGAAAGAATGGATCCCGTAGCTGTCTGCACCCATGATGGCTTTGCAGTGACTTACCAAGCTGAATTAATCAAATAGCCTTCTAAGCCACCATCTTCCTGGACATTAGGGCTCCTACAGCTCAGGGGAAATTATTGTCCCAGTTCAGGTGACTACGTGGCAGCCATGGTGTTGCCTTCAACATGGTGTGGACCATTTACAAACTGACCAAGAGAGGTTCCTTGTAGAGAAAGAGGATGGGAACACACTAATAAAGTCGTTTTTTATAACTTAAAGTTTGTCCGAGTGGATTTGCCTCTGTCAATAAATAAGAGTTGCAATAACCTTATCACACTTTCTCATTCTTTAACATCAGCCTCTTCATTTGTAAGTTTTCTTTCCCACTTGTACCTTTTCCCTGCTTGGATACTTTATCATGCATCTGACACAACAGGGGCTCCTCTGCCTTTCCTTAACAGGTGCTCTCTTTGTCTGCTATCTGCTCACGGAGGCAGGTAAGCCACCTATGAGTTACAGTTTATTCACCCACCTTTCACTAGAGACTCAATGGGGCAAAGACTGAGCCCTTCCCAAGAAGCTGGGTCCATCCAATGAGCCCCACAGTTTTGATGGTGGTAGGAAAGAACACTATGGGTAGGAAGAGAAATCACGTTCAGGGGTAGAAATCCATGTTTAGGAAGCAGCAAAGGGTGGGGATTGGGGGAGAACAACTAGAAATGGAGAGTGGGTCTGACTCAGAGAAGAGATTTGGGAGAGACTGACTGAACAGGACCTGTGTTCACTGAGGAATGAAGGGGGAGAGGTGAGCCAGCATTTCTAGGAAATCAGACAGTCTGTGTGTAGATCTCCAAACACAGAATCCCTCCTTTTATCCTGACTTGCTTGTCTGTCATGTGTTATTAATTCATTAAGGAGGTGTTCCCAGAAAAATGGCATGGGAGTGGTATGAGCATGATAGGGAAGAAGGGTGTGATTTCCAGAAGGGTCCCTCGGATGCCAGGTATGGCATGATCCCAAAAGGAACTCTGGTGATAAATAGTTCTGTCCTCAAAGCATGTCCCAATCCAAGGTGAGGAATTTGGTCTTTCACACTCCTAAGCCCCTTAGTCATTGGTTAAGCACTTCTCCCAGGGGTTCCTAGCTGGGTTTTAATTCAGTCCTACAATCAGATCTTTCAGCCTGTCTCTGAAAAGACTCCCTTATACAAGTAAGTGCTTAGGCCTTTAAAAAATGTTGACATACAATAAATGGTTATTTCCAACGATGTATCAATTCATTCATCCATCAAACTTTTTCTGAATGCCTCCTATGGATGAGAATTTTGCCAGGCACTGGGGATGCAAAATCAACCCCACATAGTCCTGTTTTGCAAGTAGTTGAGGAGACAAAGAAATCATCAATTCTTATAATAACAGAGCTATAAAAGGGTGCTGCCCATCTAATTATGGATAGTATAACTTTGGTGCCCACTGATTCAATTGCCACATATCATCATCAGGGAATGGAACTGTCTCTTTCCTAGATTCTTTTCATGACCTATTGTTGTGTCCCCTTAGTGATTGCAGACGACGCTAATAAAATATACTACTATATTTAATAGTATACTAAAAAGCATAAAGGAATATTCTCTTTTGAGTTTTTTTAACTGTTAATTTTTGAGAGAGAGAGAAAAAGAGCACGGCTGGGAAAGGGGCAGACAGAAAGAGAGAGAGGGAGACGGAGGATCCGAAGCAGAGAGGACGTTTACTTAGAGAGCAGCTAACCGATGGGACAGTCTACTCCTCCTTGCTTCCGGGCTCCAGGGGAACATTTTGGGTAACAGTGGATGAAGCACTGGGGTGGTGAAGGAAGAGGATTGTGGAAAATACTGGCAGGGCCATAAAAAACAGAGCAAGCGGAAACTTTGCTTTGGATGAGAGACAGAAATTAGGTCACCAAAAGTGAGTCTGCACTCTCTCTTCCCTTGTATTTTGGGGTGCAAGAGAGATTGTGAAAAACTGTTGGTGAACAATTTTAATTTACATATATATATATATATATATATATATATATATATATAGTCGGCCCTTCAATTTTTACAAAAAGTTTAATAGTCACAGAAAGGCCAAGAATAGCTGTGATGAAAATGCTGACCGGTAGGCACAGGGTCTGGTCCCTTTCAGACCAAGCCTGAGGGAACCGGATAGGGCTTGAATGGCAGCGGGGGGGAGGGGGGGCACCTGAAACTGTTATCCTGGACCTGGTGCCCTCAGATCAAACAAAGATGAGTACAGCAAGGGAATAAACAATTGGATTAGTCACGCAGCCTAAATAAGGTCTTTCCCTCTGTCTATGAGACATGGGAACCTCCGTGTATTGTGGATGAAATCAATCAGAGTCTGGTGGCATTGTCAGCTGGAGTCAGCTCTGTGTCCGAACTTAGACTGTATGTCTAGAATCTCGGTCTTAATGTAAATTGGCTTATGGCTAGGTCTTCCCTGGGGCATAAGCTTCCGTCATCCAGATGGCAGAGTGGCCCTCGTGGAAAGAAACATATGGTAGGTTTATATCTGTTGTGCACAGAAGAAGGAGGACGCTGTTCCAAGAGCCACTGTGGCCGATGCCACCAACAGTGGATATCTCTGACAACAGATTGCCAGGAAAATGCAACTTTGGGGTGAGGAGTGTTGAGAAGTAGGGAAGAAGGGACCTATCACCAGCATGCTGATCAGAAGATGGGGAAAAGGGAGGGATATAAGGGAGGTAGGGAAACATTAAGGCGTGGGTATATCTTGTGCTTTGAAGTTCTTCTGTGGGGGAGTTATCAACAACAGGGACAGCAAGACAGATATTTCCTGTGGTTTTGGGCCAACTTCCATATTCTTTGGAGAGAGATTGCCTTAGTTTGGATATCCTCAGGAGGAGACGCTAAGGCAAGGATTAAAGTGCAAGTAGTTAATGTAGGGAACACCAATAGGGGCCTGGGGAAGTGAGACAGGAACATGAGAAGGCAACCAGCTAAGGGTGTTTATCAAGCCAGTCACCCCTGTGGTGGACTGGTATTCAGTTCCTCTGGTGAAGCAGTGGCAGCAAGGGTCAAAAACACTCCCTCAAAGTCATTTTACCCAAAGGGCAAGGGAGTTGGGGTACTTAGGCACCAAGTGTTTCTAGTCATGGGTTGAGGACTACTCCGGGGACGTTCCTCCTGCGATACTTGGCCCATCTGCAGAGAGCAGCACAGCAGGTTTGGGCAATGTGAAAACACTCTTTGACAAAGAAAGGCTGATGTTGCACTTGGAAGCAGGGCAGGTGTATGCAGATGAGGCCGAAGGGAGGCAGGAGGTGCCCTGATAACGTTGCAACTACGATTTCACAACTGAAAGAAATTTACAGTGGGGATGGGAGAGCAGAGGACACACATGTGCATATACCACATGCAGGGACATATTTACACTTAGGTAAATATAGAAATATGAATTTTATTTGTTGAGGAAATAATGCCCGTTGATGGTTGGAAATCAGCACAGAGAAGTACAGGGAAAGATCACAGTTCTATTATAGAAAAATCATAGCACCTAAGATTGAACAAAACCTTTTCCCTGTTTTATCTCAGGTGCTTTCTCCTCTTTGGAAATGGGGCATAGCAAATGGAAGATCTCCTTCTTATAACTAAAAATTATTTGAAGATAAAAATACTAAAAACAATTATTCGCACCTGGAACTTGCTCTAAACCTACCTGAAACTTGTGATACATTTTTGTGATAACATCGTAAGTTACAAAAATAGTCAAATCATTCTCATGAAGTAGAACTCACTGTGTCATGCCTATCAAAGTTTTATTGGGGAACTTGCTGCACTGAATTATAAAGAAAAGCATTTATTTATCGGATTTTTTTAATGAGCCATTTGCTACAAAGAGCCATCTAATGGATGTTGCACCTTGGTGTTGACAAGAGTTCCTGTCCCTAGAAGATAAATGAACATAAAACAACATATTCTCGCATTTCACAGGAGGGAGAAAGTGAGGCACAGAAGGCTATATGGGGTAGAGTATCTTCAACTTTTTTCATAGGGGCTGTAGAAGTATCCATTCCATTGGGAGACACATTTGATTCACTGTCTCATTTCTTCCCTGTGAGCGAGGGAAATAGAACAGCGAGGAGTCATCATGGAGGGTCACGGTTAGTGGCTAATGGCGTTTCCTTGCCATATGGGAGATCAGCTATACCATGATATGTCCAGATATAGCTACTCTATGTTAAAAACCTCATGCACACATAGGAGAAAGGGAAGCATACAGCGGATAAAACCTAACAAACTGGGGCCACATAGGCTGTGGTTAATATAAGTAAGAACCAAAGGTCTACTTGAAAGACCAAGACTTATGTGAAGACCCAAACTGGTGGACCAGTCCTGCCTGCAAACATGAATGCTCAGCTCAGGAATGAGCTTCTTTTGGGCTAGCTCTATGCATTATGAAATAAAGAATATGACATAATCCTGTGAGACTATAATATATCAAAAATACAGTTGGATAGTTGAGAACTAAATGTTTTGAATGAGGAAAGATCTTAAGTTTCCTGTAGGTGGGATCTTAAAGAGGCATCACAGTAAAGTGGCTGAGAGCATGAACTCTGGAGCCTTACTGCTTGGGCTCAACTCTTGGTTACACTATTCATTGCCTGTGTGATTTTGGGAGGCACATATAACCTTCATAGGGTTATATAGGGAACCTTCAGTTCCCTTCATAGAATCTATTTCCTAGAGCTATTTGCAAATATTTACAATAATGTTTGGCACACAATAAGCCCTGTGTTTTTAAAGGAAATAAACCTTAGCAGAGGCGCTTTCATTGAGTTCCTTCTGTATCTCAGAGTTTTCTGAAGATTTAAATTCAGCAAATATTTACTGAGTACTCACTTGGACTGGGCATGTTCCGAGTACTGGATAAAAGTGAATTTCTTAAATCTCTGTCCTTCCAGGTGTTCATGAGATAACTTTTTTTTCTTTTTTTTTGAAAGCTAATTTTTAAAAAATGCTTTGAAACAATGATAAACTTACAAAATGGTTGGAAATGTAATGTAAATCATTTGTCCCTCTACCTAAATGAGAAAAAGTTGTCACATAATGCCCGTCACCCCTGATTACTTCAACGTGCTTTTCTTACAAGAATAAAGACATTCTTCTCCATAACACAATCCAACCACCGCCATGAGGAAGTAACAGTGACACATTGCGACCATTTAATCTTCGGACCCCATTCAAGTCTGTCATTTGCTCTTGTCATGTTTTCCAGTTTGAAATTACATGGTGCATTGGGTTACATCTCTTCAGTTTGCCTTAGACTCGAACATGTTATCTTTCTTTCCTCATCTTTCATGACCTTGCCACTTTTGAAGATTATAAGCCAGTCATTTTGTCCTCCAATTTGGATATGATCATGATTAGATTTAGGTTGTGCCTTTGGGGAATGACAACATAGAAATGATTTTGTGTTTTCTCCATTGCACCTTGTCTAGTAGCACCAAATTTCAAGTTGTTCCATCCTGTGATGTCCATTCTGATCACTTAAGATGGTGTCTACCAGGCTTCCCCACTATAAAGTCATCCTTTGTCCTTTGTAATTTATAAACATTTTGGGGGGAGGTACTTTGAAACCATGTAAAAATTCTCTTCTTCATCAAGCTTTCAATTAGTTTGTTTATTTCAGTATGGACTTCTAATTTCCTGTTGTATTCAATGGGCTATAATCTGTTACTATTATCATCTCTCACTGCTTCAATTGTCCCTGATTTAGCCAATGTGAGTCCATTGAAGCTGGCCTCTGTGTTCTTTTGACATTTTTACCTTCATCTTCGAGTCTGGCTTTCTGGCATGACAAGATAGGTGGAATATCTTGTACTTTCCCTGTTCCAGCTCTGAAGCAGATGTTTCTCTGAGGAAGAACCCTGGTTTCTTTTTGTGCAGGATGGTAGTTAGAAGTGAGTACCTAAGTACGCTAGGTGTGCCCATTGTCCTTGTGGTGTCATCAGTCCCAGGCCCACCGAGTGGACACAGCTATATTTCTTTCTGTTTAATGTTTATTTTATTTTTGAGAGAGAGAGAGAGAGAGAGAGAGAGAGAGAAAGAATGAATGAGGGAGGGATAGAGAGACACACACACACAGAATCCGAAGCAGTTTCCAGGCTCTGAGCTGTCAGCACGGAGCCCAATGCAGGGCTTGAACCCATGAACCATGAGATCATGACCTGAGCCCAAGTCAGACACTTAACCGACTGAACCTCCCAGGTACCCTGAGCTATATTTATTTGAAAACCATTCATTCACATTAATATATCCCATTCCAATCCACTATTACACAGGGCCCATTCTGGTTTTCTGCCTTTCTACTGTACTTAAAATGTTTACTTATCTGATCAGTCCTCCTCTATGTAACCCATGTCCCATCTCCATTGCTCTGAAGTCTCTCTCCTTTGGATGCTCAGGCTCTGAACCCCATTCTTCACTATGAGTCCACTCGGCCTCATGAACACCCCCCTCACCCTGCTGGGACTCTCACTCCCTGGGCCTGGCTAACCCTCCCACCTCCATATAGACACCCTCCTGCACGGGCCTGGGCTCCAGCCCCCCGTGTCAGGCCACCCCTTCCATGTAGATGCCTTCTACAACCTGCTCAGCCTTTCTGGCAGTTACGTACAGGGTGACTGAGGGCAGATCTTCAAAGGCTCCTCTGGGGCATATTGAACTGAATTGAAGAAACCAAGCTAAAACAAAACAAAACAAAAAACAAAACTAAACCCCCAAAGCAAAAAACACTGTGATGTAATCCCATGTATCACACTTCAAAATATGTAGCTAAGAGTACTAAGATGAAATTTGTTGAGTCTCCTCCTCTCTTCCATTTTTAAACTTTAAATTAAAATGAATGATAGCACTTAGCTGGGAGATCTCAATAGCTGACTGATGGAAAAGGAAATGAAGTCAAGTTTAGCTAGGTTCACACCTGAGTCAAGTGAATGCAAGTCTAGGGGATGAGGAATCAACCCGGACCAGGATGAAAGGGGCAGACTCTTTTCTGCCTTTATGAGTTTTGATCTTGACCCCAGAGACAGATATCCTGATTAGGGAAGAAATGAAGATTGGGAAATAGCCAAGAGTTCAGGAAGGGGCAACCGATGGAAGATGCTTCTGGTATACCCGGGAGACTTCCATGGGCGAGAAAAGAAATTTCATCCAATTTTATCTAAGTGAATTTCCTCTCAACCCAGAACAGCAGGACATGTAATCTCCCAGGAAAGATAGTGTTGAAGATCTCATTTTCTAGTTATCACTTCTCCTATGCTAGAGAAACAATTTTACTTCAAAGGCATAGACTAGGGGACGTTCCCTGTGAGTGTGAACGGATTTGAACAACTGGCTGGTACTCTGCTCCTTTCCGGTAAAATACCCGTGGGGGTGGGGGCAGCCCTTCTAGGGAGCACAGCTTCCCTGGGCCCCTGTCTTCCCCTGGGGGAAGGGAGGAGAGCTGTCCACTGCAGGAAGCCAATTGTCCTGGTTTTATCTTCTTCCTAAACGTGTGCTTCCTGGGTGGGAAGGCAAAGGAAGAGGAGACTCCCGCCTCCGCACCCCTCTCTTCCCCAGTCTGAAAGTCTAAGAGATTCCCTCAGACCAGGTCAAGTCCCAGGTATTTGTTGGAGTTTCAGGGAAGGAGGAAACAGATCCCCCGTTTTGCCCCAGCCCTGGTCAATCCAGCAAACTCTCAAGGGTCCACAAGGAACCAGGGAAATGCTATTTTGAGAAGTGCTAATTTTTATCGGGCATGCCTTAATCAAAGGGCATCCCCCCCCCTTTTTTTCCTTTGTTTTGTTTTCCTTTTTAAGAATAATCACTTCAAAATGATTAATGATGCCTGAAGCCACCAGTCTCGCTTCCTGCGGTGAAATGCAGAACTTTTGTGCATGCCTGGGTTTGTAGGAGGGTGTGCTCCAAACGGCAGCAACAGATAGTTTCCCATACTGCACAGACAGTTGGGTCTTTGTTCAGCAAATCTGGCTCTCTGGAGGAAATGTGCTACAGAATGGGGACCCTATCCCCTGCAGGGAGGGACGGCTCTGCTCCAGTTACGGAAGGGAAGGGAAATCCTTCACTTCTTAAGGTGTCAGAACAAGATTGCTGCTGGGTTAGCTGGAGCCTAATACTTATTTTATTTATTTTTTTTGGTAGGCGCTAAGAACAATGAGGAGGGTGTCTTTGAAAACAGGTGGGATTACTGAAGGATTACAATAGAGGGATAGGTAACACCAAAAGCCACCACCCTCTGGGGATGCTGCGGCCTTACTGGACCTCTAGGCTGAGCTGGGGGAAATAATTCCCAGGGGAGCAGCCTGTTCCTCCAGCCCATTTCCCAAGACCAGGCTAACCCGCTCTTATCCTCTCTTCACCGAGGACCCAGAAGGGGAAAGACAGAGCAGGTTGGCAGCAGCTGCGTTTGACATTTGTGCGAATCCTGTTCGGGAAGGAGTCTACGTGATCCTTGCTTATGAAAACTAAAACTAAATACACAGGACTGTGGATAGACTCTTTCACAGAGTTTTCTAAGTCTAAAATTTTGTCATGCAAATCCCCGCGCCCCTCTGCTAGCCTTCGTATCACTGCTCTGGAAAATGCGATATGGTGAAGTGAAAACGCAATTCCCCTTTCTGGAGCTCACAGCAACCTCTACCATGGTCCCTTCTTTCAATAAAGTGATTTATAGGGGAGCCGAACTTCCCATTCAGAAGGGCAGCAGATAACACGGTGAGGAAGTGGGAGGGGATGTATCACAGTGGAGGTGTGAACGCTAAGGGAGGTGTCTGTGAGAGCATAGGTGTCCACACGCGAACGCACAACATACATGTAACCAGCCTTCTCCCTTCTGGACAAATTAATGCCAGTAGGTCTGTTTCCTTGGGACCCACGTTTCCCACTCACGGGCGGCATCGGAGGCGCAGCAGATCGCAGCAAGGAAACGTGAAAGCATCAAGTATTGCTGTATGGTTATCTTGTATTAGAAAAGTCAGATGGCAGAAAACAAAACAAAGCCAAAAAATCTTCCCCAAACTCAAAGCTGGTACCGGCTCCTCCCGGGCTGAGCCGTTCTTAGGTTACACCGGGTAAACCAGGCTCTCATTTTGCAGAACCATGTTAGCATCAACTGTGTGAGAAATTGTAAGTAATTTTGGGCAGTGTGCCCAAAGGGTTGGAGCCAGGAAGACGGATCTTTATGTTAACAGGCAGAGCACCTGCCTGAGAAATCTGGGAACACACGTTTTCTTCCCACGACGCCTTCTCCATGTGAATTAATCTATTAGCTGGTACGTGTGTCGGTTTATTTAGGAGCATGTGTGCTGACAATTGACTTCTGACTGTAAAATATGGTCTTCGGGGAGAAAATGATTAATTGCCTGTTGCCTGCTTTAACGTGTGTGTGTGTGTGTGTGTGTGTGTGTGTGTGTGATGACAGTCACTGTTAGCATGTGTGTGTCTACAAAACTAAAGACAAATAATCGTTAAGAAACTGGAAGGTGTGAATAAATAAAAAAAGCTCTTGGTATTTGGACATTTGCACCCTCTTTATGGACACGAGAGTCAAGGAAATCTCATTTGTTACTGAATGCATTGTTTCCAAATATAGAACAGGAGGCAACTCACGGCGAAAAAAAACAATTCCAACCCTTGCGTTTTCGGTTTTATGATGAAGCCTACTTTCTTGGGAAGAAACTGAGGGCTGCAGACCTCTCACATGGTGTTTACCATTATCAACATCTTTTCGTCTCTGTAGTTTCACTTTTAAAATGCTGTGATAGTAAACTCTTCATTTGACCTGGTAAGAAGGCAGAGACCACAGGTAGATGTCCCGAACAGGCTAGCTGATCTGATTTCCAAAACACAAAAGTGCATTTCCCAATAAGGATACTGAAATAAGGGAAAATGGCCACTGTTTCATTATAGAAAGGACATTTTTTAGAAGGCGGGAATATATAATCTCCTAAGTTGAAGAAATGTAATGTGGTGGGAAGCTCACAACGCTGCCTTCATCTTTCTCATTTTCCCTTCATGGACATTTGGGAAACCTTCTTTTGTATTTTTCTTCTTTTTTATTATTTCTTCTTTTTTCATGTTTTTTATTTTTGAGAGAGAGAGAGAGAGAGAGAGAGACAGAGTGTAAGGGGGGAAAAGGGCAGAGAGAGAGAGACACACACAGAATCCGAAGCAGGCTCCAGGCTCTGAGCTGTTGGCACAGAGCCTGACATGGGGCTCGAACCCACAGACCGTGAGATCATGACCTGAGCCAAAGTCAGACGCTCTACCGACTGAGCCCCCCAGGCGCTCCTATTTTTATTTATTTATTTAAACCTTCTTTTCTGTAAGTGCTGGAGGCAGCACATCGGAGGCTTTTGACACTGCATTAAGCATATCCTGACAGCAGTGGTGCTCAGAGTGAATTAAAGGGAAGAGAGGAAGGAACAGAGTGGCCAGTTTGGAGCCCAGCTCGTCCAGGGGGAGGAGGACAAGGCTCACTAAGTGTCTAAGGCCCTCTGCTAAGTGCATACATAAGCCATTACCTCATTTAATGACCATCTAGCTTCCAGAATCTGTTGAGGGGGAGGCTTGTTTCAATTCACATATGTTCCCAGGCTGTCTACACTGGGGTTCCGGAGAGTGATTGGGGCTGGGAGCTTTATGAAGTCGGCAGCGGGAGACTTGGAAAGGAGAATGCTGCTCAGACAAAGAGGCTGTATGGGAAGCTGGAAAGGGTGGTGGTGGGGGCGGGCGGTGAACTCGAGACTTAAAAATAAACTCGGAGAAGGCCGTGACACAAAAGGCAGGAACGTCAAGGCATCAGATGCCACAGAGGGGCAGGGAGTGGAAATGCGTAGCAGCCCATATTGACTGTGCATATTGACTAGGGTGATTGGGAAATAATGTAACATCAGGAAAGCAATCCAGTTGGCACCAGAAATCCACTTGCAGAGGGGTGGGGACCGAGTAAGGAGAAGTTTAGGGAGAAGGAAAGCAGAGATGCAGGCGTAGAGAGCGGTTCCAGAAGGCAGCAGCGCGATAGCTGTATTTCCTTTTTTTAGTGCAAAGACTTGAGCGTTCTTTCAATCACTCAACAAACATTCATCGGATATGTGTTACGTATCAAGGATTGTGATAAGTGCTGGAGACTTCGAGATCAAAGGAGCAGTCTCTGCCCTTCGAGAGCTCTCAGGCTGTGAACTTTTTGAGGGAGACAGAGATGTGGACAGATAATGCTAACGTTGTGGGGTAAGAGCTCTGGGGAAGGAGAGTTTGAGGCTCTTGCCACACAGGGCAAGAAGTATTCATCTTTCCCGGAGAGGGCCAGTGGCTGGGAACAGCATCACAGGGTTTGAGGCTGAGCTGGACTTTGAAGGATGACTAGGAGTTCTGTAGGCAACGGATGGAGGAATACCTTGCAGGCAGAGAAAACAGAGGGTGCAAAGGAATGGCGAGATGTCAGTGAGTTGTAACGCTGGATCGGAGGGCACAATGAGTCTAGTAGTGTGGAGGCGGGAGACATCTCACGAGTTTCCTACCATGCTGTAGACTTTGGATTTTAAGGTGTCAGTAGATACAGAGGAAGCAGCCCGTTGAAGAAAGATGAGGGGATGATAGCTGAAGGGGAAGGAAGAGAAGCTGAGTGAAGAGTGATTCTGAGGTGGTGAGGAGGAATGTCAAGGTTGTGGGTGGGGGCTGGCCTTGATCGCCTCCACAAGGTAGTGGCTTTGGCCATCTGGCACTGAGGGCAAGACTGGGAGGGGGAGGGGGGTCTGGCAGAGCTGCTCCGGGGAATTCTAGAGAGAAACAAAAGGATCACCATATTGTCATTATTTGAGATTCACAGACTTTCATCAGACACGTAACTGATCTCACTGACACCATCACCCCTACATCTGTTGTTCTGCTTTTAAATGAAGTGCGACCTTACTTTCCAATATCCATTTTCTGTAAAGATATCAAGTGCCAGACGCATGGCCGTTCTGAACAGGAGCCAAGGTATATTGATTACATACACTCTGTCTTCTTGTTGAGACTTGTTTATATTTCACAGAGTCAGACAGCAACCAACAGGAAGGACTCTTTATGGAACACCAATTATTTCTATCGGTGGGAAGTTTTCAATGAAGAAGAAAAGCAGGACAAGTATTTACACTCGGTATTTATCTGAAAGTGAATTCCTACCGAATTTTCTATCTCGAAGGGAAGAATGACATAGAAAAGGTAGTGTGGCTAGCATGAAGAGCACTGGGTCTGGAGTCCACAGGCTGAGGTTTTTGTCTGGGTTATACCATTAATAACTCTGTGACTGTGGGCAAAGTTTATTCTTGGTTCCAGTAGCGGCGGGGTTATAATTTTTCTCTCCCTGTTTCCCCACCCCCAGCATAATTATAGAAACATACTAATTAATGTATTAGAAACTTAAGACTTTCAGTTTATGATTTTATAGGTGCAAATAAACAACTTCAGGAAGTAATTCTAAATTCTATCCTTGTGCCCAATTTATGAAATGAAATCGACTAACATCTGTTTTATCAGTTCATGAAAAGCTAAGTCTGCTCAGGGGATTCACTAGTTTTAACACCTTAAGGGAGAAGGATGGTGAGACCGGAATTTGACAAAACCAGCATGTGGAGAATCAGAGCTGGAAGGACAGGTTGGAGGAACCGTATGTGGTGAAAGGAACATTGGCTTTGCAGATGTCTGATGTTTGCGGACGGTATCCACAAGGATTTTATCATGTAATTTAGATAATTTGCGGCAAGTTTTCAAATAGAAGGACATATGTGTGAGTCCTTTTTCCCCATAAAAGAAGATAAAGGAAGGGGCGCCTGGGTGGCGCAGTCGGTTAAGCGTCTGACTTCAGCCAGGTCACAATCTCGCGGTCCATGAGTTCGAGCCCCACGTCGGGCTCTGGGCTGATGGCTCGGAGCCTGGAGCCTGTTTCCGATTCTGTGTCTCCCTCTCTCTCTGCCCCTCCCCCGTTCATGCTCTGTCTCTCTCTGTCCCAAAAATAAATAAACGTTGAAAAAAAAATAAAAAAAAAAAAGAAGATAAAGGAAAAAGGAGGATAGTCTTTTCACAAGGATAGGGATGATATGAACTGCTCACCCAAGGACTTGTAGTTTTTTAGGAATCAACTCTGTGGTAGGCAGAATAATGTCCCCTGCCCTCCAAAAAGAGATCGACATCCTAATGTCTGGAACTTGTGAATGTGTGGTTTTACATGGCTGAGGGACTTTACAGATCTGATTGAGTTAAGGATCTGAGATTAGAGACGATCTTCGATTGTCCAGGTGTGGTCAATGTAATCGCAGGTTCTTGTAAGAAAAAGGCAGGAGTGTCAGAGTCAGAGAGAGGGAGATGTGACAACAGAAGGCAGCACAGGTCAGTGTGATGCCATTGGAGGAAGCAGGGCATAAGCCCCTGAGCCAGAGAAGCCCATGGACTCCAGAAACTGAAGAAGGCAAGGAATGGATTCTCTGCTAGAGTGTCCAGAAAGGTTGTAGCCTTACTGATACCTGCATTATAGTCCCTCAGGCCCATTTTTGGACTTCTGATCTCTGATGTGCTAACACGATAAAGTTGTGTTGTTTTAGGTCAGTAAGTTTGTAACGTGTTACAGCAGCAACAGTGGGCACGGTGGCTGGCATGGGAATAAGAACACAACCACTGGTTGACTGAACAGGTGACATCAGGGCCAGGTAAGGAATTTTCAAATGGATCAAAAGGGTGGGATGGATCAAAGGAAGTATATCTGCCATTTCTGGCCTGCTAAAAAACTGGAGGTCACACTTTGGTGATACCAACTGAAAGGGTTGTGAGGGAATGTGAGGAAGCATCTTTTTATCCCCACGTTCCTTGGGTCCAGCCATTTTCTTCTCTTACACTGTGGTCTGATCAAGTCTGGCATGAATAGTTGGCTTGTGTGGGTGATTCAAGCAGAGTGGGCTGTGAGGCCTTCTGAGGGGACCCATCCAAGAAAGATCTTCGCCAGCTCTTGTTTAACTCATACGCCCTGATAATGTGTTGGAAGCGTTATATAATCGCTACGTATACTCATTCCTCTTTCATGCTCTGTGTTGGGTTTCTTGGGGTCAGACCTTCTGGAGACTGCCCCTCAACTTCTGCTCTTGGGCCTGGGCCTGGGCCCAGCCTTCAGACCTTCTTTGATCTCTGGAGCAAGTAAGTCTTTTCTGTTCAGACCCCAGTTGCACCTTCTGTGAGCCTTCGGCTGAGTTCCAGTGAGAGTTACCTTCTCCATCACCGGGGTCTCACCAGGGATTTGACTTCCTATCTTCGGTCTCTGCACTTGACAATGCTTGAAAGGCTGCATGTACGTTTCATACTTTTGCGTATTCTCAACCTGCCCTTCTTGGATTCCTGTGTCTCTGGATTCTGCAGAGGGTCTGTTCGTCACTCTTGCTCCTTTCTTTTTTTTCCCCCTCTCTGTCCCGGATGACTTTATCAAAGAAACTCCACTCGGCTCTCTCTAGCACTTTCCCTTTCAGCACCAACCACCCAGGGCGCCCACCTGAGACTTCCTGGTCTACCCAGCCCGGCCTTCTTTTCTCCTGCTACCAAATGACTGTTTGGTAGGTCACACCGTACACTTTCATGGTGAAGACAACTTCATCCTTTTCCAAAGAAGTCCCCAGGGGGTTAAAAGTGCGTAACATTTAAAAGCACTAAAGGAAGAACATGGGGGTGTTGTGGCTGCAACTTCTGTCACTCTGCTGCTTGCCAGGGTGGGCAGAGTTAGCTGATGGTGAGGAAGAGCTTCCTACCTCCTCTCTCACCAAGCTAATGATGGCTCTTTCAAAGACACATGCTAGGGGCGCCTGGGTGGCTCAGTCGGTTAAGTGGCCGACTTCAGCTCAGGTCACGATCTGACGGTCCATGAGTTCGAGCCCCGCGTCGGGCTCTGGGCTGATGGCTCAGAGCCTGGAGCCTGCTTCCGATTCTGTGTCTCCCTCTCTCTCTGCCCCTCCCCCGTTCATGCTCTGTATCTCTCTGTCTCAAAAATAAATAAAACGTTAAAAAAAAATTAAAATAAAAAAGACACATGCTAGATTGAAGCAATGGCCTTCTCTGATAGACAAAGACATTTTTGGTAAAAATAATTAAAATCAAACGGAGGGCATATAACCCTAAGAATTGCAAGTAGGGACTGGCACAGATATTTGTATACCTATGTTCACAGCGGATTTCTTCACAATAGCCAAATGTGTAAACAACCAAAATGTCTACCGGTAAAAGGATACACAAAATGCGGCACATGCACGCAATAGAACATTACTCTTCCTTAAAAAGTGAATTCTGATATATGCTACGATGTGGTTCAACCTTAAAGACCTTCCGCTAAGTCAAAGAAACCAGGCACAGAAGGATAATTATTGTATGATTCCATTCCTAGGAGACACCTGCAAGAGTGAAATTCATAGAAAGTAGAATGGTGGTTATCAGGGGCTTGAGGGTGAGCGAGGGGAATGGGGAGCTATCGTTTCAAGGGTACACAGTTGCAGTTTGGGAAGCTGAAATATCTGTGGAGATGGGATGTGGTGATGGTTGTACGATACCCATGTACTTAATGCTTCAAAATGGTTAAAGTGGTAAAATTAATGTATATCTTTTCACAAAAAAAATATTTAAAAAATAATATGGTGCCCAGGTGGCTCAGTCAGTTAAGCATCTGATGCAGCTCAGGTCATGATTTCACAGTTCGTGGGTTTGAGCCCTGCATCGGGCTCTGTGCTGACAGCTCAGAGCCTAGAGCCTGCTTCATATTCTGTGTCTCCCTCTCTCTCTCTCTCTCTCTCTCTCTGTCCCTCCCCGGTTCATGCTGTCTCTCCAAAATAAGCATTTAAAAAATTACGGGGCGCCTGGGTGGCGCAGTCGGTTAAGCATCCGACTTCAGCCAGGTCACGATCTCGCGGTCCGTGAGTTCGAGCCCCGCGTTGGGCTCTGGGCTGATGGCTCAGAGCCTGGAGCCTGTTTCCAATTCTGTGTCTCCCTCTCTCTCTGCCCCTCCCCCGTTCATGCTCTGTCTCTCTCTGTCCCAAAAAAAATAAATAAACGTTGAAAAAAAAATTTTTTAAAATTAAAAAAAATAATATGGAAATTACGGCCTGCTGGCCTTTCCATGATTCACATTCACTTTTTGGTCAAGGTACACCTAAAAATGTCAAACGGGGCACAAAAATTGTTGAGATTACCTATCAGCGTGGTTCCTATTTTGTGTACTTTCTTCTTTCTGAGTAATGATGAGAAAATCTTCTTCAAACAGTACTCAAGTACACCCTCCTACTGAGCAATTTTTTTCCTGTGCCTGTAGCACACTTATCTAAGAAAGAACACATGTTCAATGATTCGAATGTGTATTTACAAAAGTTACCAAATAAACTCGGTGACCATGGTAACACCTTGGAGCTGTGCTGGGTAACCCGGATTTTGCAATTCATGCCCACGCATGATAGGACACTTTTGTCCTGGGCTCCTTTACTTCACATAGGAAGTTTGTGCCCTCTAGGTAGCCACGCTCCGAAATGGAGCTTTGATTGAAACAAAGCAGGCAGTCGGATTCCTCTTGGTTTAGGTGATGTTGTGGCTGATTGTCATGTGGAACTTCTGAAAGAGAGATACCATCTGGTCACTCTGGGAATGGGAGTTTGTTGTTTGGGTTGAATAAATGCAGATTTGGTGGCCAGATACCCTGAGCACTTGGTAGGCTTGTTGGATGATTTCTAGGGAGTCACGTTGCTCCTCTGGACCTAGATGCAGTGGTGTTGTCACATCACATCTGCCCAGACTTCCCAGGGCAACCCAGGTTGCGTTTCTTGTCATAATGTGGGGTGCAGGTATGGCGAGAATAGAAGCATCTCTTTCGTGCAGTTTAAAATAAAAATAACGCCAGATTGAGATACCACCTCACACCAATCAGAGTGGCTAAAATTAACAACTCCGGAAACGACAGATGTTGGCGAGGATGTGGAGAAATGGGAACCCTCTTGCACTGGTGGTGGGAATGAAAACTGGTGCAGCCGCTCTGGAAAACAATGTGGAGGTTCCTCAAAAAATTAAAAATAGAACTATCCTACGACCCAGCAATAGCACTGTTAGGAATTTACCCAAAAGATACAGGAGTGCTGATGCGTAGGGGCACTTGTACCCCAATGTTTATAGCAGCACTCTCAACAATAGCCAAATTATGGAAAGAGCCCAAATGTCCAACAACTGATGAATGGATAAAGAAGATGTGGTTTATATACACAATGGAATACTACTTGGCAATGAGAAAGAAGGAAATCCTGCCATTTGCAACAACATGGTTGGAACTGGAGAGTATTATGTTAAGTGAAATAAATCAGTCAGAGAAAGACAGATATCATATGTTTTCACTCATATGTGGAACTTGAGAAATTTAATAGAAGACCATGGGGGAAGGGAAGGGGGAAAATTTTTCAACAGAGAGAGAGGCAAACCATAAGAGACTCTTATATACAGAGAACAAACTGGGGTTAATGGGGGGGGGATGGGTGATGGGCACTGAGGAGGGCACTTGTTGGGATGAGCACCGCGTGTTGTATGTAAGCGATGAATCACGGGAATCTACTCCTGAAACCAAGAGCACTCTGTATACACTGTTAGCTGATATGACAATAGATTACACATATAGATATTTTGCATTTCTCCCTAATGATTAATTCAGGACTGTTTAAAATATCAAATAGTAACTATTTCATAGTATTCTTCCTTTCTCCCTCCTTGTTTTCCTCCTTCCATCCTTCTTCCGTTTTTTCTTTGTTTTGTAATGCATGCACCCTGAGTGTTGCTTTGTCTGCTTTTCATGTCATCCAAAGGGGCCAAAACAAAATGCCAAATAAAATTATCTGTCCTGGTTTGTTGTCATGTCTTTAGGCGAGGATTATAGGTGGCTACAATAATATATAATGGGAGACGTAGAGGGTGGTGTAAGGAGTTGGCCTAATGGATGGTAAGCATCATTTGAAAATAGAAAATACAGGGAGGGTGTGAAGGCATCCTCCCCGACCGCCATTTTCTTTTCTGGCAACATTTCTCAATTCCTATACAGAAAAGACTTTCCTAGTAGAAAACGAATAGGGCCCCAAGGAAAACAGGCAGTCATGTAGTGCTTACTCTTTCTCTTTGAGATGGCCCGAGTGGCCTAGGTGGGGGCTGGGCATTGTGCTTCCACCTGATAGATACCTTGCCCCCGAAGACGCAGTGGATCCACTGAGGCTGGAAGGCTGGGACAAGGGAGATCCCGCTCCAGGGCTCTTGTTATCACTTCCAGGAGAGACAGGAAGCGGGTCCTCTGGTTTCTTTCAAAGTTGTCCATATGACTCAGATTGGCATGATAGTAAAAGCAGTAGATACACTGTCCCTGAGTAAAGATTACGTATTTGGCCCTTTCTCAATGACCCAAGTGGAGGTTGGGTTTGGGTGATGGGAAACTCTTCTAGCAGCATTTGAGATGTTGCTCAATATGAGGAGTAATAATAATTACAGCTAATAGGGCAGCTAAGTGCTTTTTCTGCATCATCTCATTTCAACTGTATGAGGCATTGCTATTCTTTTCAAACATGTAAGATAGGTAGTATCATTATCCATAATATACATAGTATCTCCATTTTACGTATTCAATCTCAAATAAGTTATTTGCCCAAGGACAGGGTGACTAAGGGGCAGACTCTTCCTTCTAAGTCTATTTATTGCCTCCTTCTTTTACTCTTTTCAACACTATTAATTCTTATCTTTTGCTAAGAAATAATGAGATCCACTGTGTATATCAAGAAACAAAGTGAAGTCTTGTTTGAAAGCTATCTCCGGGAATTTGCTGCAGGTAAGAGAGGGAAGGTAGCTTCTCTGAGCCAAACGTCTTGTTGGCGAAAGCAGGAAGTACTTCCCATCATCTGGCATAAATCAGGCTTGATTAAATTTTATTGGGATGTGGGGGTGACAGTGAAAAACAGTTTTGAGGTATAGTTTTCTCGAGGTGATGTGGAGATAAAGTTTTTTTAAGTGATATTTTGGTTTCGGCAATAATACTTGTACAATTTTGAATTCCAAATGAAAGGAAAAGCCAATATTATAGCGTTAACTAAGGACACAGAACTACCGATGAGGCAGGCAATGGCAGATGGCAGCCACCAGCTGGAGAGAAACCAGCTTAGAGCCCCACGGGGCAAGGGAACCCCACTGGAAGAGCTCTCTAGCTGCACTGGTTATTCTCTGCTGCCTTCTCTCATTGTCAGCTCTGTGCCCAGGGCGCCTGACCTTGGGGACCGTGCCTTCCGGGCTCCCTTGCACTCCGTCTTCTGGTTGGGTTTGGCCAAGAACAGGGGGAAAGGCTGAAGTATCTCTCCCTACTTTGGTGATGTCTCCAGAGTTGCTGCCTCCTCTTTGAAGTCAGCTCCTCCAGGCAGCTTCTCCTCAATGGTTCTAGCACAGAATGGACTCAAATAGCACTACCTCCCCTTCATGTTCCCTCAGCCCCAGGGATTGTAAGAGTGGCAGCTGTTGCTGGTCCAAAATTCCTCTCCATCCCTGTGAGTTCTGCTCTCTGGCCCCACTTTCCCAGGTGGTCCCTTCAATGCACCGCTCCTTTTGTTCCAGCCATGGTGGCTGAGGTCTCTTTATCGGCAAGACCGTGACTGAGACATCACAAATGGTGGTGCGTCTCAAATGGGACGTTCCTAGGAGTCACCTGGGGTCTGGTCAAATGCAGATTCTGATTCAGTAGATCTGGAGTGGGGCCCCAGAGTTGGCGTCTCTAACAAGCTCCCAGATGATGCTGAAGCTGCTGGCCTGGGGACAGCGCTTTGAGGAGGAAACAATAGCACTTCCCTTATTAACTGTATTGGTAGAGCTGTTGGCAAATATAGCCCCAGAGATGGAAAAATTGAGTCTCATTACAAAACACGGTGAACAAAAATGTAGGCTTCCACTTATCCTGAAAGTCAGAAATAGATTGATGTAAAAGCAAAACAGAAGACATTTGCTTTTCAGGTTTGGCTCCTAGCCATCCAGCTGTGTGTGTGTGTGTGTGTGTGTGTGTGTGTGTGTGTGTGTGCTGTATGTTATATACATAGGCAACAGGAATTCCTACGTCCACTGATTGCCAAATGGTTGTGGGTCATTTCACAAAATCAGCCTGGACACAGGGACAGGTAGGGTGGCATGGTGATATAGAATAAAATCTTGTTTTCTTAGACCCGACATTGGCAAACTATGGCCCCAAAGTCAAACTTAGCACACCACCCAGATTTGTAAATGAAACTTCACCGGAACACAGCCATCTTCATTTGCTTCTGTACTGTCTATGGTGACTTTTGCGTTACAATGGCACTTTTGAGTTGTTACTACAGAGATCCTATGGCCACCCAGGCTAAAATGTTGAATGTCGGGCCGTTCACAGAAAAATTTGCTGATCCCTGCTTTAGACTATTGTGCAGAGTTTCTCAAGAATTTAGATCCTTGAGCAATGTGAATCATACGAATCATCTTGTCTCATTTCACAGATGGGGAAATGGATACCCACGTTCTCCCAGGTAACTTAAATGTGTAGTTTTAAAAAGACACATGGGAAAACCCGGAAGGAATTTAGAGAAGAAAAATCAACAATTATTAGATGTCCTTTGAGGAAGCCAAACTCGAATGATAGAGGCTGAAGAGTCGAAGGTGAGACAATAATTACCTCTATGTTATCAGAAAGTATGCTGAATTGTTCCTCTCTCTTTCTACACAGGAAAGGGTTTCCCACATGTAAATGAGGCAGGCTGGAATTAGGATTCCAAGGGAGGTCAGAGTCGGTGATCTTTAACAAAACGTTGGGGGACCTGTCTCAAAAGCCATAGGCTGAGACTGAGGAGCTTTCTGAGGCAGCACCTGAACTTGTCGTTCACTTATTCACTACGAAATAGTCAGGAGGAAGGCAGGGACCGAAGGCAGGGGAAGGACAATTTGGCATGCCATCGCTGGTATGTGCATACACACACACACACACAGGCACACACACGCGTGTGCATGCACAGAGGATTCCGTCGTCTCTGTCTCTGACCATGCTGAAAATCATCCTGAAGCTAGTCAATTGCCAAACATTGGTATAATCATGTGTCATCTGGGTTGAAGGACCCCTTCAAGCTTATGAATTCTGAGAGTCGAGTGATAGGGCTTAACCCCTTTAAAAATATAATATATAAAATACAAGTATATAAATATGTAAGTATAAAATATAAATAAAAACTATAAAAATACAATATGATAATTTGCAGCACTTGTAGATTCAAATAGCACTAATACACTTTTGATATGAAAACAGAAACCGGGTGCAAAATTTGAATTTGTCATAGTATAGATCATGGTCTAATATAGTCATTGCTGATGGGGAAGTCAGCTACAAAATTTTGGTGGTGTTTTTGAGGAAGGTCTTTCTTTGGGATGCTCTAAGCTTCTGACAGACTCGTCTCTCTCTACACTATATAGAGAATGCATAGGTCTCCTATTTTAAGTCTGAGCTCTGCAGCAGTAAGAACTATGTATTATTTAATTTCTGTATTTCCAGCGCTTAATGCAGTCCTGCGCATTGTAGGTGCAAGATAAATGTTTATTTCTTCCTGGGGTTGGGGAGAGTAGCAAGTGTGCATTAAATTGTAGCACTAAGTCTTTGTGGCGAGCCGCCCAGGAGGGAAGATTAAGCGGTATGATAACAAGGATTGGCCTGGAGATAATGTGTTTTTCAGTCGGAGGCACTCCTGCCCTTCCCTGTGCATATCAAGGTCATCCTGGTTTCGATCTGCTGACAGGTGGGAATTGCCTCAGCAGCACATATCTGTGAGTTCACACTGATGTCTTGAACAATAATGCTGGAATTTTTATTGAGCCTTTCATCTTTGAGGTTCAATGTTCTAACTCTAATCTTTATGACTTCCCCTGTGAAGTCGGAGAGGGTTTGTTTTAATTTCATTTTTTTCAGGTAGAGGGGGAATGTGATAGAGACATAGATTCAAGGACCTGCTGGGCAACTCTGAATGGGTCAAGGCCAGGGTGGGAATGGAACTGGACATTTTGTTGCTCAGTATTAGTCTTTATTATCTTTTTCCCAGTGAAAAATTGGGTAAATGAAGCATGCCTTTTTTTAAAAAATTATTTTTCAATTTGAATTCTAATGTACTTAACATGCATTGTTACATTAGTTTTGGTTGTATGCAACATGCCTCTTTTTATTCTTAGGACAGAGATGCTTGCACCGCTTTTTTTCTAGTGTGTTCCAAATATGTTTAGAATCAGAGAGACAGAAATCAAAGACATTGCAAGGTCTATATTTGTAAAAGTCTCTTCTAAAGGGCTTATAACACCTTTGGTCCGACTGCTGGATTTAATTTGGAGCTTAGGATATAGTCATCATTCCTACTTTCCCCTCAGCCTGGCTTTTCTTCTCAGCTTCCCATCTGATCTTTCCTTAAAGTCACTATTAAAATGTCTCTGTTACAACTCACAGGCTTATGATGCCTTGGTGATTACTAGCCAAACTCAAGGCTTTAGGCAGATTATGTCTCTCGGATCACAACACAGACCCTAAAGTTTGACTCAGCAGCTACTGTTGAAAACTCAAGACTCTATAATTAAACCACGATGGTTATCTGGAGGACAATGGAGAACGGCAATACAATTTACAAAGCGGTCTCAGTACATAAGGAGACCTGTGGTGGTCTCATTTATAGAGCAGATGTAAAAATAGATGTGAGGTGAACACATAATACCATCTTCCAGAAATCCTTGACACTTAGTCCATAGGACATCCTTGATAAATAATTAAATATCCTAATTTGAACTTTGCAGAAGAGACGCACCAGGAAGTTATGACTTGGCTACAAGCCATGGTTGCAGTGGACATTCCGTGAAAGCCTGGCCTTTCAGACAGATAACTCTCATTGCACTGTTTCTCAAACTTCACGCTGTTTCACGGTTACAAGATAAATCGTGAGAAAATTTATTTTAATGCTTTTTCATTTACTTTTGTCAGAAAGAGACAGAGGCGTGAGCCGGGGAGGGGCAGAGAGAGAAAGAGAGAGGGAGGGAGACATAGAACCTGAAGCGGGCTCCAGGCTCCGAGCTGTGAGCACAGAGCCTGATGCGGGCCTCGAACGCATCATGGACCTTGAGATCATGACCTGAGCTGAAATCGGACACTTAACTGACTGAGCCACCCAGGCACCCCAAGAAAATTTGTTTTAACTTTAACAAGTATATGTCTGATGGAAAATAAAAATGTGCTTAGTTTACATCAGAATTAATCCTTGCCTTTTGCCAGCCTTATCTGGCACAGATAAGCCGAGCCTGACGTGAAGCTCGAACCCACAAACCACGAGATCATGACCTGAGCCGAAGTCGGATGTTTAACTGACTGAGCCACCCAGGCGCCCCACTAACATTTAAGTACATTGGTTTGAAGTAAGACTCTGCTACCAAAATGCATCTTGTTCAATTGCCTAGAGTAAAAATAGGCCTTAAAAATATAGGACACGACTTGCCAAAGCCAGAATACCTTGTCTAACAGACATGGTTTCCTTCCCTGTGGCCACTGTGCTGTGTTGTAGACGTAAAATGTCAACATTTTAAGACGAAGTCAATTATTTACCCTTTGCTAACTCCCTTCAGAAAACTTCCTAGTCAATAGCATGTTAAATTAATAGAGATTGAAACAGATTCTGTAGAAACGAAGGCCTGTATTGAATCAAGATATGCTAAGTATACTAAGGTTTTAGATTACTAAGACTAGGTGGTCATTGCCTATATTAGAAAAAATGAAAATTTGAGAGACTTTCTTTCTACACGTATTTCTACATGAAGATTCTTTAAAATACTATGCTTTTTAAAAATGTGACTAACGTAGTCTTGCGTGACATAAAACGATCATGGAGACAGAATTCTATAAAAAGATGTTGACCTTAAGAAATAAATGATTAAATTATTCATTATTTTATGCTGATCTGGTTGTTTTAAAATTTTCGTTTCTTTAATATCGAGGAAAATATGCTCACATTAATAATTTCTAAGGATACCATGAAAGTAATAACACCAGCTAATCCTGAAAGAGTTAGGCATTGTTTCGAGACCTTTACATTTGCCAGATACTCTTCATGATAATCCTATGAAGAAGGTAGTGCTACCATCCTAATTTTGCAGATGAGGAAACGGAGGCTCAGAATAAAAAACATTGACAAGGTCATAAACTAGTATGTGGGGAAGTCAGGATTTGAACCTGGGCATCCCAGCCCTGAAGGGTTAACGACCATTTGTACTGATCCCACTTGAGCAAACCCCAGGATGGAGGCACTTGGTCCAGGGTCCAGGGGTGAGGTGGGGAGTATTGAAGATATGCTACATAGCAGTAGGAAAATTTAAGGAAGAAATTCTCAGTGAAGAAAATCACATGGGAGCGATTTGAGGGTAAAGTAATTACAATGAGAAAAAATGAGAGAGAGAGAGAGAGAGAATCCCAAGCTCCATTAACAGCTAACCGCACAGAGCCCGATGCTGGGGCTCCGTCTCAAACCGTGAGATCATGACCTGCGCCGACATCAAGATTCGGACGCTTTAATCAACGGAACCACCCAGGCACCCCAGAGATGTTTTGACTTAAGTGTATCATCAGCTATACAGGATTGGTTTTATATTCTGCCATTAAACTTGGCAAGGGGAGAGGGAAAAAGAAGAATGGTGGGCACTGGGAGAATGATGAAGGCAGTACCGTCATGGTTTTCAATCGCTTAAAGATCTTTCCTAGACCTGGGCATGACGCTGTTTGACTAGACCTCAGATATGTCTAAGTATGCGTTTCGACCTTTGGCCTATGTGCACTATATACACGTGCAATATAGGTGTTGAAGATATTTTCAAATTCTCACCTACTGTACCTCTCAAATGTAATGATCGTAGCATCTGAAGTGAGTCGTAACGATTTATTAAGAGCGTATTTCAATCATCCCTTTTTAAAAAGGCACAGAGAGATTTTTCAAAGGGAAAAACTACCGTGGAGTAGAAGCTGAGTAGCATTTGAAACTGAGCCCAGTTGGTGTCTTGCTGCTTAAGTCTTATCTACCAGAGCCAGGGATGAAAGGCAGAAAGACCAGACTCCTCCCTGTTTGTTTATTTCTTGGCTTTCTTGTCCTGTCTGATGCTTTGCCCCCAGAGCTCTGCAACTGTATTTATTTCCCATCTGCTTCCTGCTCTCTAGACAGTCTGAGACAGGCTGCTCACCAGCCAGCAGTCACAGACAGAGAGAAATAAATATTGTAGTGTGCATAAAACCCACGGCAGCAGGCAGGAACGACTAGCAGCACAGGCAGATTCAGGTGTGGATGGGATTAAGAAACAATGTTCTTTGGAGCGAGGCAGGGCTGCCTATTCAGGAGGAATTTTTTGAAGAAACCAGGCCTCTTGTTCTGTTCCCTCATCAGATGTTGGTTAGCATCTTTGGCAGCAGGCAGATGGGATCATCCGAACCATTTCTTAGGGTTTATTGGTTTATTTTTTTGGTCAATTTGACCAGTGCTTCTGGATTTCTGGCTATCACAGCCTCATTAAAAAAAATAAAAAAGAAGTAAATGGTGTGTGTGTGTGTGTGTGTGTGTGTGTGTGAAGGGATGGGGCAGATCTCTTTAGGATTGTTAGTTTTTGTTTTTGCCAAATACAGACATTAAACATCTCCTCCTTGTTTCAAATCTGAAAGGACAACTTAATCCTGAAGAGCACGGTACAGGCCCATCCTTCCTAAGAAACATAGTCAACAACTCTAAATGTTGAGAACAATGGATTTAAAATTTTCGAACGCAGAACGATGAGGGAACATCCCAGTTAATCATAGTAACTGTTAGAAACTGGTTTACTTGTTACAGGTTTGTCGATTTGCAGATTTGTGTTCTACAGCATGGAATGGAAGCCAAATAGTTTCTAAGAACATTTAAAACCAAATAGTCAGTTTCTAGGAACAACATTTAAAAACCATCTTCAGTGCCCCAAATCCAGTTTCTCAAAACTGTGTCAATGGAATCCTCATTCTTGGGGTTATTTCAATGAATTTGGAAGTTCCTGGGCAGGGTAGTACCTGTGGGTGGCTGCGGCCGTGTAATTTTCAATTACCTTCCCACTGGTAAGATTCACACTCAGCCTTTGTTAAGGTGGAGGGCAGGACAGTGGTGTTCACTGAGTAGAGGAAGGACAGAGAAGGAAAATTGGTGGCAGAACTCAGTCTTGGCTCTGATTGATTTGAACCAGCAAAAGCTGCCCCCAACCTTGAAAATCCTACTCAACAAAACCAAATCCTTTAGCTAGCAGGATCTGTTGTTCTCCTGTGAAGACAATCAGAGAGACATCTGTTGTGATTTGAACATGCTCTCAGAGTGCTGCTCAACCCTATTCATCCAGATAAATACAATTTTCTTTGTATGATTTCATTTTAAGTGATTTTAAGAACTCCTGTGGTATAGGAGTTTGACAGCCGGGAAGGATGTTCTGCTGGCTTGACTCCTTAGCAGGGTCCAAATTCTGTGTGAGCCCCCCGAAAAATCAACAAACAAGAACCACATGACCAGGGGCTTCTCCTGCCCTCTCTCTGGGTTGGGAGGAGAGCAGACTGTGGCCGACCAGGTGCCTGGCCAGTGCAAAGTATGTGAAGGGATGCAGGGAGCTGTGTTCAAGGGGCAGGGTGACAGAGGAGGCCTAAAACACAGCAGGCAAGACGATATAGGAGAAATCTGTAGGACATGGAGGTTGCATTTTTCATCCATCTCGACCCTGCACCAGGATTTGGGAGTTGATTCAGATGTTGGTATGGGTTGCATCGTCCACCCACCTCCCCAATTTCGTATATTGAAGTCTTCACCCCCAGTAGCTCAGAATGTGACCTTATGTAGACACAGAGTCGTCGCAGATGCAGTTAGTGAAGATGAGGTCATACCTTTGACCTTGTTTTGAGGCAATCCATGGCCACGCCTTTCATCCTCCATTATCTGCTGGCATGGCTATAAAATGCCTTTAGACCAGAGATACTCAGGGAATTGGCATGAGAGACGACCACATCTCTTTGTACTTTCCATTAAAATTCCTCTAACCCCCATAGCTGTGCCCAAATGCACTCTGATTGGACTGAGGGTCACCCAGGCCAGATGTAGAATGCTGGAAATGGACTTTGAGGTCTCTTGGTAGTAGCTCCTGGGAGAATATTCTGAGCATGGCACGATTAACCGGGGTCAAGTTCTCACGAGTCTAACAGCAGAGATTTGAATGAATGGGAAGAAAAAAGCACGCCCAGGGTTGCACCTTTCTCCTAGGAAAGGGTTTCCTATGGATGCATTAATTGGACCTAACCTGGACGCAGAGCTTGTAAACTTCAAAGCACTGGGCCAACACTTGCCATTTCCTGAGCATGTTTGGAAGAGGTATCCTCGTCACCCTTGTTCTCCAGAAGGGCACCTTGGGCAAGGGAATAGAGGTTTTATAACTGCGGTGTGGGATGCTGCCTGAGTCAAGTTTCCTAAGTTTCCATTCTTCCATTCTTTAGGCTTTGAGCGGTTTTTCCCAGTACCTCTGGTAGAAGACAAACCTAATACAGGGATAGGAGCAGTGAAGGGAACCGGGGTTAGATCGTAGATTGTCAGACTGCGATGCAGGCTTCTGAAACATCCAGGGGTTACTGACAACGTCCCTCCATCTCTGAGGCTAGCATCTTAAATTATTAAGGATAGAAGCTTCGTCAACACTTGGACTCCTTGGAGACAACCAGTAATTATCGCAGATTCTGTTCCCACTGCCACCGCTCCCCAACTTCAAAGGAACCTCATTACGAGTCTCCGAATTCTTGAAATTACTTTCCCATCATCTCAAATGATGTACGTAAGTAGTTCATAATGAGGGTCTAGCCTCACCCTTTAGATTACTCAAGAAGCTCACAGAAGATGGACTGTGATAACATTATTCCAAGGCAAGGTGTTTATCTTCAGATTGTTCTTCGCAAGATTTTATTCACTGGTTTGCTAACATTTTAGACATTTTATGTACATAGACTCACAGAAATCATTTATTCAAACTTCTTCCTGACCTCTGTTTGCAAATAACGCCCATATTCAACCTCTTCTCATAATGAAGTATTTTATGTCTCACGGACGAATAATTAAGAAACGCATATTAAACAGGACTGAATTTGATGAGCATGTCTGAGGTTGCCAGTAAAATCTAGCTGTCTTTGTTTTCTAGAAGATTGTATTTTATAGGAGAGAGATCAGGAGACTGAAACACTGTATGAAAGGGCAGACAGGCTAGTTCATTAATTTGAGCAGCGTTCCTGTTTAGATTTACCCTTGACATCAACAAAAGTAAAAAAGAGGTACAGAGAGAAGAGGCTTGTAGAAACAGATACCCAACTGTCAGGTAGCCTATGTTTTTAAACCAGGGAGTTTTTCAAAGCTTGCTTACATGATTATTTCTCTCTTAGAAATTTAAATAGAAAGCTAGATGATTAAATTTGAGGGTAAGATTTTTCTGGAGATCGTCTTTATATTGAACAAAACACAAACGCATCAGACTGCCCCTGTCCTCTTTAGGTCTTTATCCTTCCCCTTCTCCTTAGGCTCCCCCCAGTAGTAGTGGGGTACGCACCCACAGTTACTCACCGTGTCTTTCAAGGTTACCAAGGGAGAGGCAGAGGTTGGAGTGCAGGGGTGTGAAATCGAGAGCAAGAATCTGCCTTGAAGAATGTTAAGGTCCATAGAGACAGTGGCCCGTGAGTGACAATCACGGGAGCGCTGTGCTGCTCCCGAGCTCCCAGGAGAAGAATCTGATACAACTATGGAGGGCCAAGAATATGAAACTGTGTCCATTATTGCAGGCAAATAGCAGGAACTCCTGTTCTATGTGCAGCAAAAATAGAGAGACGGGAAAACGGGCAGAGAGCTGGACCACTGGGTAGATGGAATCTACAGCTCGGTTCTTTGTAGATCCTATCCTCAGGGGATTCTTGGATCTTAACCTGATTCCTTTTTACTCACAGTGAATCTCTCATGTCCTGTTTCTTGCTCCAATTTCTGCATTAAAGCTGGAAAGTCTTTTGGGGAAATAGAACTGAAGACCGGTTATAGGGCACACAACTGTGGAAGAACTCAGATCACGAAAAAGTTCAAAAAGATGTAATGTTACCCATCATAGCTTTGTGCATTTCTGAATAGATCTTATTAGCTGTTTAGGAAAAGCAGACACAATCAAAAGGGAAACTTTGCCACATGAGCACATTCATTTTTAACCTCAAACTCACGGGGCTGAAGGCTAACTAAGTCTTTGGATACAGATAAGGCAGGTGGAAATGCTTTGAAAACAAACTCTTCCCTGGAAGTCAAGAGGCCTGAAAAAAGGGGGAGGGAGAAGATTCAGGCAAAGGAGTCAAAAGGCAGGTGGAAGTTTCTCATTGCCTCTTCCTTTCTTTTGCCGGGGGAGGGGGGGGGCCTTGCTGTGGGTCCTGGGCACTCGAAGGAAAAGGGGGACTATCAGAAACAGATAAATGGGGCCCAAACAGATGGACATGAACTACAAAGCGGAAGTAAACAGAATGCAAAGAAAAATCTTATTTGGCAGATAATTGTAAAATGGCTGGTTTGTTTCTGTACCATTGAAGTTAACACACTTCATGAGGGTAATCTTACTGTGGTTTGCACTCTGCAGGGGACCCCATTCTCAAGTGGAGAACAGCAGCCAGTCCAGACCACTGCATAGACCTGCCAAGAACTCAGCCAGGCGATCTGGAGCTATAACGACGTAGGCAAGAAGAATAAGGTGCATTTGTATGGAGCATAGACAGCATCCTCATCATGAGCATTGTTGTTCTTGGAATACCAGACCAGGCAAGAGGAAGCTAGCTATGTGTTTTTTTTTTTTTTTTTAATTTTTTTTTTTTCCAACGTTTATTTATTTTTGGGACAGAGAGAGACAGAGCATGAACGGGGGAGGGGCAGAGAGAGAGGGAGACACAGAATCGGAAACAGGCTCCAGGCTCTGAGCCATCTGCCCAGAGCCCGACGCGGGGCTCGAACTCCCGGACTGCGAGATCGTGACCTGGCTGAAGTCGGACGCTTAACCGACTGTGCCACCCAGGCGCCCCTGCTATGTGCTTTTTTAATTGAAAACACTTTTTAAATGTTTATTTTTGAGAGAAAGAGTGCGAATGAAGGGGAAGAGAGAGAGACACACACAGAATCTGACACAGACTCCAGGCTCCGAGCTGTCGGCACAGAGCCCGATGCGGGGCTCGAACCCACAAACTGTGAGATCAGGACCTGAGCCAAAGTCGAAGGCCTCACTGACTGAGCCACTCTGGGACCCCATCTCTCAACCCAATGTTTAAAATGTTTGTTACCGTTCTTAGCAAGTCCTGTTAGGGATCTTAAGGGTCTGCGAACTTTACTCTTTCTTGACGCAGAACCTACAATCTTAGCCTGTTCACCCTTTTCCCACCAACAATCCACTGCATTCCTTTGTTCTGTTCCTCCTAACATGGCTTGTGAAGTTGGTCTTATCCGTTCCTCATATTCCCCCCAAATGTGCAAGCCCTTGTCACTTACTGGTTTTAAAACAGATCATAATGAAAACTGCAAAAGTGGAGAAATTCTAAGTGTTCAGAAATATTATTTGAATCCTAATCTAAAATACTGTTTTCTCCAACAGCTCTCATGAGAACTCCAATAGGGTTTCGTTTTCTCTCTCCAATAATTCTGGGGCGTCCCCAGGGAGAGGTTAACTCCCGGGACTGCAGCTCTTCTGCCCTGTTTTCCGGGGCCCCGGAGTCTCTCCTGGCGACCCTGGCAGGCACGGCAATGCTTTGAGCATTGCTTTGAGCACCTTTTGAAGGTGCAACGATCTCTGGTACCGCCGGAGAGAAGGCTCCCTTCCTTGTGTTACACTGTGGTAAAGGTGAGGCATGGGCTCTGCTTGAGCTAATGGCATTTATTGAAAAGCTGTTTTAGAGAGTGTGGGCAGATCATTCTCTTTCCCTAGGAGCCATCTAAACCCGTGGCCCGTGGGGGTGGGCACACTGCCGCAAGCGGACTCCTCCCACATCCTCTGTGAACACGAAGACTCTGCTTTCTTCAGCCCTATTCTTGGCTCCTTCCTTGCAGAATGAGCTGCTTCCCAGAGCTCCCCGGTCCCGCCCAAGAGTGGAATTTTGCCTGGTAGTGCACCGGGTTGCAGCGTACCCAGACTGCCTACTCTCCAGCACTGTTCCCAGGAAGCTGCTGAGCCCCCAGGCGCTAGGCCTCCACCAGGCGCCAGGCCTCCACCAGGCGCCAGCCACCAGCCCGGGTCCAGAGAGCTCTGACCCCAGGCAGTGGATGGCAGCGGGTCTCAGGCTAACGCTGAGATCCTCCTGTACGGCCGTGGTCTCTGGTTCCTAGTTCTGAAATAACTAGTAAATAGTAACTGGGAGAGTGGTCTGTGGGCTTTCTGTCCTTCCATTTTGTTTCTGAGTGTTGGGCTCACCCAACTCTCCCCAAGAGAAATCAGGGGTGAGGGTCCTTTCCAGGAAGGTCTACGGAGGCAACAGTGTGTCTCCAAAGGTCAGGGACTCCCTAAGTGCCTGTTGCCCCTTGCCTTTAGTCTCTGTTTTATCACAAGCATGCCCCCCTCCCCCGTGAGCATCACCTGACAAACCTCACAAGCATCATCTTCCACCGATGTCGGCTTATCTTCCCACAAATTCCGGATTCAGTGAGATCGGAGTTGATGAGCTCTTAGTGATTTCGATTCTCACATCAAGATGATGTGTGGCAAATTATATATGCTTATGATTTAGGGTAGAGCACGTTTCAATTTTGTGAATATAAAAATACAATCTAGGCTATAACTATCTAAACGGAATTGAGAAGAAATTTCTCCTATGCAGAAAAAACAGTTTCAGATGTCATGAATGTGTTAGACACAGATAAGAGCCAAGTTTAAGATAAGTAAAACATTTACTCTGACGGCTGTTAAGTATGCATTTGATTTAGAATCTGGAGTTATCTGTCAGTTGTCTATGAAATCCACTGCGTTAGAAGAGAAACTAGAGAACTGAAAGCTATTTGTTACTTGTTTTCTTTCTTTTGAAATTCAGTATCTTTCTTAAACCCACCCCTCTTTTGGTTTCAGCTTTTCTCAGAGACCCAGAGAGGTAGTTTATACAGTGCTTGGTAGCATAGAGATTCCATAAAGTTGACTAGTAATTTAAAGCAACACTTGCATTCTACCTGAAGTGAGTTGACTTATGAATCAGTGTTTGGTTAATGCTCTGAGATCTTCACAGCAGACACGAGATCCAAATACACTGTATTATTGCTTTGCTTTGTCTTTTGTAAAGCACCTGGTACCATGACAATATTCACTAGGCAAATAGCAAATGAAATGAAATATACTTCCTTCTCTATTTTAATAATGTACTATTCATGCATTTTTTCCCCCGTGGAACAAAGAATCATTGTAGTAAGTTGCTCTGCCAATATTAGACTGATATCTTGTTGCAAGCAGAATAAAGAGATAAAATGGCATGCCACAGGAAAACTGATAAAGTTTCTTTTCAAAATAAAAGAGAACAAGGCAATAACACAGATTATGAAAAGCCAGGAAATGGTTCAATGGAATTAATACAAATATGAACATAGGTCCCTTGATTTTCTGTCACTATCCTTGCTATAAAGTAGCATCTACATGTCCAGGGCAAGGTTCAAATTAGTTTCTTAATCAATTCTACTTTTTTTTTTTTTTTTTTAAATCTACTGTTCTTCTTTGAATAATCTTGTCCTGGAGAAAGCTGTCAGGGATGTTTAATTTAACAGAGCAGAGCCATTTCCAGACATTTCTAGAGGGCATTGAGCTACCAAATATTTTCCTCAAATTATAGAAAATTGCCATTTGTAGAGCCCACATTATACTTAGCTTCTTAATTTAGGATTAAACAACATCTATAACTTATTATTATGACATCCGGAGAGTTTGCAAAACTCTATAATATGAATATTATCTCTCTCTTTAGTCCCCATGGTGTCTCTTTGAAGAAAGTTGTTTTGGTCCCATTCGTAAAGATTCGCTGATGGCCTAAAGAACCGGTGTATAATTCTAGAGTGAAAAAATTGAGGTCTTCTGTAATGCAATGTTGACATGTTTCACCCAAAATTTACTGCCAGTTGACCAAGGATCCAGATGGTGGTTACCCTTCTGACTACCTCATATATCCCGAGGGACCCAACGGAACATAGAGAAATGACAACTTCATCTCTCATTCCTCTGACTTTGGCTAAAGACCAAAATGCTATAATAACACAAACTTTGGAAGAATTCAGGCATGGCCATAATTCTCCCCGCTAGGCTTCCCAGGCAATACTCAGGTAGCGTACAGAATCTTATTTTTAAAACATTCAAGGAGCACGTAGTGGACATTGAGATCTTTTAATGACCAAATATAGTGGAGCAGCTTAAGGTTTCTGAAAGATCAAGGGGAATGTAATAGAACTGGAACCTTGCATTTAGAATCTTTTTAAGAAACAGAAGCGAAAGGAAGTTCAAAGAAGGCTTTCTAGCAACGTCAACGTTAAAGTTGAGCCTTGAAGGATGAAAAAGAGGACATTAGGATCAGATTCCAGAGAAGGTATGCTGGCTAAGGGAATCGTGGGTAAAACAAAGAAGTGGTAAAGGACATAGTGTTTTTAAATATTGACTGGTGTTCTCCAGGGGTCCTAGAGGTACAAATTTTAGAAAAGTTCTCCGAAATCCTACTCTTCCCAGTTATTGGCATTGATGGTATTCCTTCTGGAAGGCTTTCCTCTCACCACCAGTACTGAATTGAATGCCATTTTCCTTTCAGAACTCTCTGCCCTTGTCCCAGTGTAGTTCTTTGTACAAAATATGCATTTACTTGTTCTTATTTGACTTCCTCTCTGTGTTAAGCTCCTTACGGAAGGGACCTTGTCTTGACCACTTCTGTCTTAAAGCCCTGGACAGTGCTCGGTAGGCACTCAATAATTATTTTTGGAACTGCATGAATAATGCAAGCTTTTCCTTAAATAAGGACTTGCAAATGTTTGAAATTTTTTCAAAGGCCTTAGATAAAGCTTGGTAATTGTTCTAAAGGCATAAATTAGCACATTAATAAATGTGGCTATATTTTATAATTAAACTACTAAAAATAAAACTTACCCTCAACTGTTATAGAGGGAACAGAATACAATACCAAATGCGTACCTTTTGGATCCAACCAAAGGATTTATCTGCCAACTGCTAAAAGGTCCTCTTTGTAAAAGGAGTTTCATCTAGAAGACAACTGGCCAGTGTAAGGGACCACTGGAAGAGTGGGTAGAGCCCTTACAGCCTACTAAGGAAAGTCTATGTTGGAAAGAATTCTCAAGTTGAAGTCAGAGAACTTGGGACCCAGCTCTAGAAATTGCTAGGTGAACCTAGGCGATCCACGCGGTCTCTGATCTTCAATTTCATATCTGTACACTCAGAACCCTAATACCAGTTCTGTTTACCTCAGGAGTTGTGAAGATAAGATAATGTAGAAATGAGATGGTCAACTACAAAGAATTTGCCTTCTTCTTATCACAATGTTGCAAGAAGTGAGTTGAATTGACCTCCGGAACACTAGGTTGTCTTTTGTCCACCAGTTAAACAGATACTAGACCTTAGGACTTTTGATGTGACATTCAATCCATCGATTGTACTGTGCCGCCCTGTCATAATCTAACAAGGAAAAGAATACAAATCACTAGGAGAGGAATGTAGGGTTGTAAAAGTTTGTCCTTGGCGGGATACTTTATACCTTCTGGAATGTAACACCAAATCCCAGAGTCAGATTCAGCCTCCAGGTAGTTTTCGTGTACAGCTTATCGATAGCTGTGTGAAAACATCCAATGACAGATTCTGGCCACAGTGATGTTGAATGTTGGCAGGACAGACGAGCACTGTTCTCTGGCCCATCTCTCCCGTTCTCTGCTTGTTTTCAGGCTGTCAGGGGTTGGGTCTGGCCAACATGTTGAAAGGCCCGGCCAGTTTTCCTTCAAGGCTGTTCAGTCTAGGTTAGAGAGAGGATTGGCGTGTTTACCAATCCTGTATCTACACTGACTGTTCTGACAGCATTTAAACTTGAGAGGGGTTGGTCTCTCCCTGGTGGCCCTTTGTCTTGGTTTATGATGGATTTATTATCTTTGACCTACCAAACCTGGACAGGAGACGATGGGTGTTTGATTTCATATGCCAGGTACCGTTGGCTTTAATTATCTTGAAATCAGTCCAGCATTCAGGGATGAGGGACCAAAGTCTCAAATTGCTCCATAGTTCGGATAGTCTGTAAAACCACAATGTGTATGTGTTCTTTAGTTATTCAGTATTTGTCAAGAAAATGACACATTTTGCTGATCTGTGATTTTCTGATAGGCTTCATTTAAAATGAATTTTTTTGGAGATTTATAATTCTGACAGGGAAATAGCTGTAAAACGTAGAATGTATAACCAGTCAGGGCTGGAACACATGCCATCTAATTTCTCCATCCGCTCTGCTGAGTTTGGGGATATGTAAGTCCTCGTCTTTGCTTGGTGATAGACTAAGTTGGCAGAAAGACTGAAAGAACGGGGTAGCAGGGGGGGCATCAGTTGGATTGTATTTAATAGCATTGAGAGTCAACTTTTTTTTTTTTTCAATTTCAAATATTCCTCCCTAAAATTCGGTCCCATTGCTTGGATCCTGTTTAGTTCCCTTTAGTTTGTGGAATAGTTCAGTCAATTGTGGAATAAGAGCTTTACAAAAAGCATAGAGCTGTGCACACACACACACACACACACACACACACACACACACATCCATCCAGTCTGCCAGCACTTGGTATAGGAAAGGCCCCGGGGTAAGAGTAGACATACCACTCTTGAGTTTATAGAGCAGAGCAGTGGTTTTTAACCTCTCTCCTACTCCTTGGAGAATCCGACAGCAACTACGGACCTCCTCTCTGAGGAAAACCACACCTTCAGTTGCAGGGTATTCATCAACCAACAATGGGCAGGTTGAAGGACTTCTATTCCTTCAGGAGGCACAGATAAGTCAATGTAAATCACAGTGGAACAGGAGGCTCTATGTCTGAGACACATGCAGGTGCTATGGATTACAGAAGAGGAAGTGCTGCACTTTTCATCTGGAAGGAGGACCCTGCCGCCTCACCAATGGTCCAGCATATGCTCGGAGTTGTGTTTGTCAATGGCAGTAGACTTTTCCCGTCTCAACAAAGTTTTTGTGGTGGTGGTGTGGGAGACGGCAGCAAAATCGATAGGCAGACTGGTGAGAGTTCCGGACTTGGGATTAGAAGCTTAGGCAGTAGTGGTTCTTGGTTCACCACTCTCTAGTTGTACTCAATGGACACATTCCTTAATCTCTTTGTCCCATGATCCAGTCTGTGAAATTAAAATAGAGACATGTGCACCGTCAAACTCATGGCCAGGGGAGGGGGGACCTTGTGATGAGAGGGAGTAGGGGGTAGGGGGTAGGGTGTATGGTATGGCAAACAGTGAAGTTCTACATAAATTGTAAGGTCCTAGAAACATATTGTGTTGTCATCACCATGCCCACAAATACAGATATTTGAGTTATAGATAAAACTTGGTTGAAAAGGAGACAACCTGTTGCATCCAGGCTTCCTATGGCTCATGGGGACAAGAAGGCACTTACAGGCTGCTACACAGAACTAAACTTCCAGGCTCCCCTGGGACAGATACCACCATCTCGATTCTCAAGAACGATGCATCTAAGCAACTGCATTCAAAAGCCCTGAATGTGTCGGCCAGAGAGCGTACTTATAAATTCAGAGAAAATGGTGAGTGAAATAGTTAGAAGCCAGGGGTTTGATTAGTAGACATCCATTTATTTACTTTACTCTCATGTAGGGTTTTCAAAAACCAGGAGGCTATAAAAACTTTGTCAGCGTGCCCACCCTTACTCAGTTCATCCATCACCTCTTTCTTGATCTCTTACGCTCCAAGGGAGAGGCAGCCTGTGGCTTAGATGGCCGCCAGGCACGGCATCAGGTGGAGAATGTGGGGATCCCGGTCTTGGAGATTGAAGTCCTGGGTGTGAGTCTTGGCCCTACCCCCACTGAGCAGCTCCCAGACAGTGAACTATCCAATCAATGCCCCAGATTCTTCATCAGGAAAGAAGAGAATATCCAGTTTGCTTATCTTATCGGGCTGTTGAAAGCTCTCAGCAAATTTTTTTTATAACATGTAACGAGCCGGCCGTATAAAGAGGTATTATGATTGTGTGGATAAATGTACATGTTTATCAATGAAACGATCAAAAGAGAGGAAAAGATCCCACATTATAGGTTTACAGACTGCTTAACTAAGGCAAAGTGGGCAGCCAAACATCAGGATGCATGGCTGCCTAGTTCTGTTTGTGAAGGATGGGTCTAGAAGCTTCTGATCAACATATATCCAGGAGCTCTGCCCTGGCTGCAGAAAGGAAGGCAATCTTCCACTGGTGTTTTTCACATTTCCTGTTTAGCAAAAGGAACTTAACAAGTTTGATTCTCAAGAAGCTATCAAATACATTCTATCTTATGTGGGAACACATACCAAACCCTCCCCCTGCTCCACACTTTTGCCATATGCTCCCTCTCAATTCTTATTGCCCTCCCCCTACTTGCCCTTTCTATTCCCTTCCTCCTCCCCCACCCCTCCTGCTGGCTGTGTATTTACAGTCCAGAAGTGGCAGCTGCCCACGCAGATGAATCTGAGTGGATTCATCATGGCACTGTATCCATAGGAACCTGAAAAGAACGAGGCAGGCTCTGCTTTCCAACCCACGTGTTTGCGGTGTGGCCAGACTGGCTGATGAACGAGTTTCGCTCCAGCCATGACACTTAGGAATAGACAGTGCAGAAACTCCCAGCCTTTGATCCAGACACTGGGATGTAAAACAATGCCCAGCAGGGACCATTAAGGGCAGTTGTAGCTCTCTTCCTATTAACCCCTACCTCTTCCTCCAAGCTGAACATCCCCAGCTCCCAGCCACGCTGGGTATGTTGGTAAACTAGGAAGAGAATCTTTGAACAGGGAGCTTATCCTTTCAGTCAATACTCATCAAACGTGTACTGAATACCAGAGACTGTGCTAAGGATTAGAAGAAAACCCAAATGAGATATGGTTCCTGTTTTTAAGAAGTTGACAGTCTAGTGAGAAAGACAAACATGTACAGAAATTATAATATGTGACAAGTGCTATTTCATGGCTAAGCACTACGGAGACCATGGGAGGAAGTAGGGAGTTCTGCTTAGGTTTGTGAAGGTCTAAGAGAGGAGGGGAGTTTGGCGTGCACCATGAAAAAGAACTCCTATTCCACGTGGAAGAGACAAGAATGGCATTACTGGCATAGGAATTGGCAAGAAGACAGGCAGAGTAGCATGCGGATGTTCAAGGAATGGTGAGTGTCCATATGTGGAATCTGAGAAACACAACAGATGGACATAGGGGAAGAGAAGGAAAAATAAGATAAAAACAGAGAGGGAGACCAACGCTAAGAGACTCAAATACAGAGAACAAACTGAAGGTTGCTGAAGGGGAGCTGGGTGGGGGGAGGGGATACATGGGGGATGAGTATCAAGAAGGGCACTTGTTGGGATGAGCACTGGCTGTCGTATGTAAGTGATGGATCCCTGGGTTCTACTCCTGAAACCAATACTACATTGTATGTTAACTAACTGGAATTAAATAAATTAAAGAAAAAGGGACGGCGAGTGTCTAATATGGCTGGAACACAGTATTTAGTGGGGGGGGGGCACATAGGGGCAAATGAGCGGAGAGGTGGGCCTGGGCCAGGTTGTGAAAAAAACACTGCCAAGGAGACTGGATGCAAAAAGGAGCCAAGGAAGATGTTGTTAAGATACTATTTATCCTGAAAAATTCTAAACCTGCATGCAGTCCACTGCAAGTGCCTATGCTGGTGAGTGATCCCATTAAAATACATCTTTTGAATGCAAACTCTGGGGCAGTGAGAAATGGCCTGCTGGATGAGGACAGGGAGACCAATGGGAGGCAGGGAGGCCCATTAAACAGCCGTTGCAAAGTGGAAAAGACTCCAGAGGGTGGGGCAGGATGACAGGAGAGCAGGTGAGTTGGACATAGATTTGGTAGGGCTCCAGGGACTGGTTGGGTAGAATGGTTTGGGGAGGCAGGGATGATACTAACTCAGAGGATGGGATGGGGAGACAGTGATGTGGAGAACCAATATGGAGATCCCAGGAGGAAGCTCCCAGGGCAATGGAGAGCACAGGACGCCCTTTCCACTTCAGTTAGAAGTTCTCAGCCAGAATTTGCATTCCAACAGTTGGAGTTGGGAAGGGCCATGGCCCTCATGGCCCACAGCAGGCCTGTGTCCTGACACAAACATCTAAGATATTTGAAAACAGGTATGTAGCCTTCCCTTCGTTTCACGATCAGAATAAACCATCTCTACTCTTTTAATCCTCCCTCAAGGGTCTTAAATAACCTAGGCTGATCCGTACCGTCTCCTCTTTTTCCCACATCCCACCTAGAATGCAAAGCCCCAGGCTAGAGATGACACATCAATCTTTCTCAAGCTATACATATAATTACATATTTATATGTGCTGTGCACACTTTATTAAAGATTACTTAATTCCCACATTTAACACTTTATAGTTATTAAATGCCTTTTTCCTGCAAACACTTTACGATTTTTACTTCATTGTTTTTCATCTCCTCACTACATATTTATTTCCGACGATGGGTTTGCCTGCCCTGTGCACAGTTATCAGTGCCTGTCTTTAGAAATCTTTGTAGCAAAACTCTTTTTCTCATGACCCTTAGTGCAGGATTGCTGTTTGGATAACGTTCCAGGGTCGGATTACATTAAGGGAAGAGATTCCTCTGGCAAAACATAAAATGAAGGAACAGCCACATCCTGTCAGGAGGACACTGGTGGTCCGGCAAGATTTTTTAGGAGGCCCAAGGACTGATTTTGCACTTGAAGGATTGTGCTAGTATCTTGGATAGTTCCTCTGTCAACACAGGGAGAAAATGGCCTGAGAAAGAGGCTGTTTCCTGTCAAGACTTTGCCATCAGAAAGCATTGACTCAACAGTACCCCACCTAACCATTTTAGGCCTTCTGAATATCTGTCTAACAGGCAAATGGAAAAGACGAAGGAATTTTAGGAAGTGCTTGACTTGTATTCAAAGATATCCACAGAGATGTTCATTGCCCCCGAGAATCCTTAATTGGACCTGCAGGTTGCTGCTTGGACGACCCTCTTTCTGCCAGCCTCACTCCTTCAAGAAGGCCTCTCTCATGGCCTCAGGGCCATGAGACTCATGGCCCCCGAAGGGCCAGAGTCTACAAAGGCACCTGTGACTTGCCATGCTGCTTATTCCTCCACTGGGTCCTGCCACCTCCCTGGACTCTCCCTGCTCCACAAGGCCAGGTTTTCTTGTCCCATCCACCTGGCACTCTGCTGACTCTGGCACCTTTCCCCGCTCACCGGGACCCTTCCCTGCCTGTAATCTCTTGATTCTCCTGTCCTTCCCTCTAGCCAGTCTTTTTAAAGTGGAGTTCCTCATCCAAACCACAGTACTCAGGGGCAAATTTTAAAATTCTCCCAAGGGCAACACATAACTAGTCCTCTTTTAGATGCGTACGAGATAGGTTAATGCATTAGATACAGTGGATCTCTTAGGGCATTGAGGCTTATTTCTGCTGTGGAGGGAAAGAGAGACTTCGCTTGTAGAATATTTTCCTAGCTTGGAGGTGGAGAAGTTCTAGTTCTCTCAATCACCCCACCCCCCCAACCGAGGACATGTCTCCCAACTATACTGATGATGTTGGGACTCTCCTCTGATCTACCAAGGGCTTAGGTTTTCACAAACTCTTGCCAGAAAAGAGATTCTCAGTGAGTTCTCCCATGCAAAACCCAGTCCTGAAGCAACGTGTCCAGGATAGCCTATTAAGGCATGGCTCAAATCAGGGTAAGAGGAGGAAAATACTAGAGGAGAAGATAGACTTGTCATCCTGTAACCTTTAGAGGAAAGCTACCCTCACTTATTTCAGGGTCTGGCAAGTAGGCAAGGAGTAGGTTTGTCATGTACTTTAAAGGATGCGTGTATGAAAGGAAGTGATATGCTAGCTGCTGAAGCAGATGATGCCCACAGCCCAGGGACGAAGCAGCATACAAATTTATTTCTTGCCCGTATCACAGGCCGCTGAAGGTGCAGGTAGGGGTAGGTCACTGTCACATACAGTTAGTCAGGGACCCAGGCTCCCTCATCTTGGGCCTAGCCCTCCACTCTGTCTCCACAGTCCTTTCCATTTTGTTGCAAGAGGAGGAAGGAGTGAGGATCACATGTGGGGAGGTTTCCAGGTACCAGGCCTGGAAAAGACACAGAACACCTGGCTCACATTCCCTTGGCCAGAACTCAGTTCTCTGGCTGCAGCTAACTGCGGGGAGGCTGGAAAATGTAGTCTAGCTGTACATCTGTGAAGAGGAAGAGAGCATGAGTGTCCGTGGTAGCCAAAGCTTAGATGTTTGGGGCCATAGGCTTTGGCTCAAAAGGATAGGAATTACTTGTGTGAATTAGCATGGCTCATGACGGACAAACTTATGAAGTAAGAAGTTCACGGTCACTGGAAAGTTGGTTGGAGAACAAACTCCTGCCATCTCTCCTCTGGAGCTCTATAATTGCAGTTCCCAAACAGCATAGCGAGTCCTCCCACACTCCTGCTCCTACTTTTCCCATGGTGCAAAATGCTTGGTTCCCATTACTGAGAAAAGAGTGGGTCCCATGGTGCTACCTCTTCTGCAGAAGATACTCTTCATTTTTCCTTTTCCTTTTTTGTGATGGCACCATGGATGCTGAGGTGATCTTGGTGGTGAGCGGACAAGATCTGAGGGCCTCTCTGCAAGGAGCTCTGCAGATGGGGAAGGCGAGCCTGCCCATTGTGGAAATATGCATCTGGGACAAGAATTAGCACAGAGTTCTTTTGTACAAATAGAGAGTAATTCTGCTCAGCTTTACTTTTCAAGTGTAACATTCTGGAATCCTACGATTTGGGCATCGGAAAGGACACTAAAACCCGTGAGTCTGGTCCTATTGTGTTGTACATGAAGAGGAATAGAGGGTCAAGCTCTTTGTCTTTAGGGTTGTACAGCCAGTCCTGGCAAAGCACAGTTAGAACCTGGGCCTCCTGAATCCTAGACCTGGGCTCCTCCCACCAATAGAATATCAGGATTTTCATGGCCTTAGAATATATTTACAATAGTTTTGTCCAGTTCCACTGATGTTCTGACCTGTTAAGAGACAGAGAGAAGGAACTGTGGGAGGCAGCAGACAGGATAGCTCTGCTCTCAGCTCTGTGTGGCTTTGGGCTGGTGGATGGGCCTTCGGTTTCTCACACATACACTGAAGAATTTGGATTAGATCATGGTCTTCAAATCCAATTTCCCATAGGGAGGCCCAGTATATTAACTTTTGTTAGAAGATTCTATGGCTTAATGATTTGAAAACCATTCCTTCCACTGGAGGAAATGGTCTCTGAGTGTCACTGCTTGTCAGAGTTGCAGATTCATAGGCCTTCGGGGTCATGTAGGTGATGTAAGAAGAGGCAGGAATAGGTAATGGATTGTGTCCCCCTCCCTAATACCTATGGTGAAGTACTAACCCCTAGTACCTTAGAACGTGACTGTATTTAGAGATAGGGCCTTTCAAGAGGACACGGAGTTAATAGGAGGTCATCAGGGTGGGACCTCATCCAAGAAGACTGGTATTCTTGTAAGATGCACACACAGAAGAGAGATCATGCGAACACAGAGAAGGGCAGCCATCCCTAAGCCTCCGAGAGAGGCCTGAAAGAAACCAATAGCGCTGGCACCTTGATCTGGGACTCCTGGCCTTTGGAACTGTGAGAAAATACATTTGTGTTGGTTCAGCCACCCAGCCTGCAGTACTTTGTGATAGCAGCCCTAGAAGACTAATATAGAATGTGTGTGCTTTTGTGTGGGTAGGTGCTTGTGTGTGTGTGTGTGTGTGTATGTCAAACAAGAGGGAGTGGTAGACACTATGGAAGTTTTGAGCACGTTTGTCATGATGGGAAGGGGGAGGGCGCCCTTCAGTTCCTGCTGATTATACCTAGACCCATATGGGGATCTTAACTGTGTTGCCAGATGTTCTAAATTTTTAAGACAAGTGGACTTTTTAATTGTGTAATTTCCCAGTCTTTAAGATACTCCACGGCAAACAAAACGGGTCTGTGGGCTGAATTTGACCTGCAGACCACCAGTTGTGACCAGTGACCCCCCATGTCCAAGGAAACAATTTAGAACTGACCTCATAAGGCAGGGTGTGACTAGAGAGCACACATTAAGAGACTGGAATACTGGTGAGGCGCCAGGACACCTGGCTGGCTTTCATGGCCAGACTATCTTGCTGTTAGACCTGGAGCCAGATCTCAGTTCCCATTCTCGGCAGATGAGGAGACTAAACTAGCCTCTGCCAGCAAAGGTGATTGGAGATTTCAAGTCCGAGTGCCATACTCTGTAAACATCAGGGAATTATGGCCAAGATAATTGCTTTCTGCTTGGCTGTTTCTCTCTAAGAATAAGTGCCTGATGTTCTACAGTCACAGAGAAAGGGATTGAGTGTAATTAAGGATTTGAGTGCAGAGAAGTAGATAAAATAGGCCCAGGTCTCAGAAAAAGCTGCTCAAAGTGGAAAAAGAAAAATGCAAAGAAAGCAGAGGAGTTGCTCCAAATGAACGTCGTTGCACGTATCGGCCCAAGAGGGTAAGCACGGTTTCGTCATGAAAATTCCTTTGCTTTGCATTGAAATGGTCACTGCAGGGTTTTCTTGGCTCCTTTTTTTGGTCAGCATTTCAAGGAGAGAGTATGGACACGGATTAATAAAAGAATTATTGAGGGGCGCCTGGATGGCTCAATCAATGAAGCATCCAGCTCTTCGATCTTGGCTCAGGTCATGATCTCGCAGTTTGTGAGATCAAGCCCCATGTCAGGCTCTGGGCTGACAGCCCCGAGCCTGCTTGGAATTTTCTCCCTCACTCTTTGCCCCTCCCCCGATTGTGCGCACGCGCTCTCTAAATAAACTTAAAAAAATTAAAAAGAAAAGAATTATTGAGCCCTTACCATATGCCAGAGACTTTACACATACATGCATTTCTTACTGTAACGCAAAATAACACTTCCCAGAATATTTTGTCCTCTGCAAAATTTAACCTAAAAATAGGACCAAAGCAGACCTTTCAAATTTCATGCAACTCTGATGAACCAAAACAACCACTGCTATCTGAGGTCACGTGGACTACCTTGGCAGCAGCTGAGTGGCTGCAAGCTACCAGAAGATATTAAAATGAGGGGCGCCTGGGTGGCTTAAGCAGTCGAGTGTCCGACTTCGGCTCAGGTCATGATCTCCTGGTTCATGAGTTTGAGCCCCGCCTGGGGATCTGTGCTGACAGCTCAGAGCCTGGAGCCTGCTTCCAAATCTGTGTCTCCCTCTCTCTCTCTCTGCCCCTCCCCTGCTCACGTTCTGTCTGTCTCTCTCTCTTTCAAATAGACATTTTTAAAAAATGCATAAAAGCTATAGAGATGAGAAGCTGGTAACTCTTCAACTACACCAGTGCTGGCATGGGTGGAGAGAGAGAAATGGAAATGAACTCTGAGTCAGTGGGGCTATGGTCAAGGTGAGCACAGGAGGCAGGACAACCTCACACAAGGCTAGGGTGCACCTACTGGGGAAGAAGAACCCTGGATGCAGGTGCTCATTTAAAAATCCCTCAGAACACAGCAAAACAGTTCCTGCTGGTAAGGCAGCAGTGGCCCCTTGGCCCTTCTCCATTCCCACTGAAGGTTATGGTTCTTCTCCTGAGATTCCAGCCCCTCTTGCTCAGGAAAACCCACCTAGGATATGGGGAAAACCATCATGCGATTTCCACATGGCAGCGTAAAATTTTAATGTGCAATTATGTGCCATAGAGCATGCAGTTTTCACATGTCAGTGACACCAGGCCTCAATAGCCAATCACTGATGGGGTCATTCAAGCTACGGAAACACACGTGTAGAAGAACAGAATGTATTACCCTCACATTCATGTGCATCTGAATTACTTGGAGGGCTTGTTAAAACGGATCACTGGGTTTCACCCCCAGGGTTTCTGGTTCAGTAGGGTCTGGGGTGTCGCCGAAGAATCGGCATTTCTGATCAAGTCCCAGACGATACTGATGTCGCTGGCCTGGGAACGACATTTGAGAACTACTAAACCTCAGGAAATGGCTAATTGGCAAGATTTTGTGATTTACCAAGATTTCTGCAGGAATGGGCCTAAGGGGAGCCTCAATCTTGGGCCTCATGAGACTAGTATGCTGGAGAAATTGACCTTTGATGATCTATAAACACTTAAGAATGTGCTGGGGTTGGAGCACCTGGATGGCTCAGTCAGTTAAGTGTCTGGCTTTGGCTCAGGTCATGATGTTACAGTTGGTGGGTTTGAGCCCCACATAGGACTCTCTGCTGTCACTGAAGAGCCTGCCTCAGGTCGTCTGTCTCCCTCCCTCTGCACATGTGCGCTCTCGCTCTCCAAAGTAAATAAACATTTAAAAAAAAAAAGAGAGAAAGTGCTGGGGTTGGTTTTTGTACCTGAGGAGTCTGTACGCCCACCTGGGGACATGCTGTGTGGTCTCCTATTTTGTAAGACACCTCCCAAATTTTTGGTCTCATTTGCTATTTAAGAACTTACCTCTAGTGGCTGTCTGTTACAGTCCCACCATCCTGTGCATAACCTTCCTGCTAAGGCAGCTGACAGCCAACGGCCTAGGATTCGAACCCAGGCACTCTCATTCTAGCACCCATGTCCTTCCCCATCCAGCTGCACTGCCCCCTGAAGAGTTTCCCAGTGGGAGCCAAGTGCGGAGGTAGGGGGAGTCTACTGTGACATGCTCATGCTCCTATTTTGTGTGGGTTGTTTCAGGGCCACGCAAGACAAGGTACCAAAGTTGTGGCTGAATAGAAAGCCCAACTGTGAGAACTGCTCTGAATGCCTATCACACCCCTTGGTAATTGACTCGCTTTGTCTTTGAGGATTTAAAAGTTGTGGCGAAGGTGGTGTGGTATCCTCGCAGAAATGAGAACTTTGTCTCCGTGTAGCCACGAAAAACTCCCGATTGCGGAAAGTTGTAGTTGATTGCTGCATTAGTGTTGTGAGGTTATAGACGGAACTAAAAGTGGGGAGAGAAAAGTGTGGACTCTTCTTAAATGCCTCTTAACGTTTCGGGAGATATGCCCCCTGCCCCGGGAGCATGACGTGACAGGAATCCGTGGGTTATTCACGGATTGTGTGATAGTGGGAAATTTATCAGACTAATCAAAGCCTCCATTTCCTCTTCTATTAAAGTGGTCTAATATTTATTTCACTAGATTATCATGAGGATAAAATGGCCACCAGTAATGCACATACACTTTTGACATCCACAGCGTCCTGAGGCATAGACTAGGTCGCTCTTTGGTCTCCCTGTGGTATTATAGTGGATCCAAGGAGCATCCTAGCCGATGCATTGTATTCAACCTTGCACTTGCTCTGTAAGGGCCAGAAACCAGGCAGCAACCTCATCTCAAGACAGAAGTGGAGGCCTGCTGAAAATTGACTTGGCTGAGACATCTGGTTCAAAGCGTCATGAAGCTAGCAGTTTTCCCTAACTTCATTCTAACATTTATACAAAGACATGGAAAAAAAAAAAAAGACAACACTGAAAAGACAACATTGGAACCACCAAATTCCAAAATTTTAAAGGAACTGATGATAATTACAAGGCAGATGGAGACGACCAAGAATAACCATGTCTCTTTCAGCTTATGTCATACGTCTACTTTGCCTCCATGATTTGGCGAGGTGGTGCCTGTATCAAACAGAAAACTTCCTGGTGCCATGAGGAAAGCAGAGTGCCTCTCTTTCTGTTTCTCTCTCTCCTTCCTCCCACCACCACCTGTCCCTCTGTCTCTTATCCCCACTTAGGTTTCCATCTTGTTAGAATTTTGGCCAACATCCCAAATTTCAGCAAAGTGTCCAGGAAATAATGGAGTGTTGGCAATGGCCCGAGACCTGTGGATGACATACTCTAGGTGATCCCAAAGAGTCACACTCTTGAATAATCCTGTCCCCTTGAATGTAGGCAGTACTTGTGACTGGCTCTAAGACAGTGGAGTACGGCGAAGGTGATAGAGGTCACCGCTGTGAGGATATTACAGAGCAAGAGTCTCCTGCTGGCCTTGAAGAAGGAAGTCGCCATGTTGTGAGAAAGCCTGAGAAAGGCCACATACAAGGACCTGTGGAGCAGCCCCCCGTGGACAAAGGGTGAGCGAGTGTGGCCGCAGTCCCAGTTACCTAGAGCAGAATACAGTCCACAACCCTGTGAGCTTGGAAAAGGGCCCCAACGTCCAGAAAGAAATGCAGCTCACCAACACTCTGATTCCAGCTTGGGAGGCCCTGAGCACAGGACACGGGCAAGCCGGGCCCAGACTTCCAACCCAGGGAAACTGAAGTAATAAATGTATGTTGTTTTCAGTTGCTGAGTGTGTGGTTGTGTAGTGAAAGAGGAGTAATAGAGTGAGTTACAGTCTCTGTAAAGTAGGCATTGTGTGGGGAATAGAGAAGCAGCCTGGGAGGAGAGCATGCTGGGAATCAGAGCGATTAAGTGGGTCCTCAGAAACTAGCAGCCAGATAGTGGAGGTCAGAGGAAGGTGCCACCTCAAGATGACAGAGGTAAAGTCTGTGGGAAGTGGAACTTTGCCTGGGAGCTGTAAATATGAAAACCTGTCCTGCAACTGTAAATCTGATAAGGAGATTCCATTACACTGCATGTGACCCATTGGGGGTGGGGGTGGGAAGGGAAAGAAAATGAACTTTTCATAAACTTACCAGGAAATGTCTAGAAATATGAAGAAGGTTTAAAAATCTTAATGGGAGACTAATTTAAATGGAGACTTATTCAGAATTTGACAAAATAATTATAAGTTATTCAGAACAATGATCACTTCAGAGGAGCTGATAAACTTTTTGAAAAAGACTAATGAGGAAGGCTTTGTCTTAGCAGAAAATAAAACATCTTAAAACCCTAATAACTGTAATAGGCAGCCAGATGATGGAACAGAAGTCCAGAAGAGACCCAAGGATAGGTATGTGTAGACCCTTGTGCATTTATTTTGTTTTGGTATAGGAGACACATTTTATTTCTAATCACTGGGGTAAGGCTGAGTAGTTTATAAATGCTGTTGGGGGAAATGACCAACCCATTGGGGCATACTATATCACTACTGCACATAAAAATAAATTCTGATTAATTCACATTTGATTGTAAAAATGAGAATTTATAGGTTAAAGAAAATACGGGTCAATATTTTGCGTGTCTTTAAGGGGTAGAAAAGGCACGTCCAAGTGGGATACCAAAGCTAAGAATCATAAAAGAAAGGATTGTTACAGTTGATCACACAAAGAGAAATTCTGTAGAGTATAAAATTACTCACAAAAAACTTGAAAGAAAAACAAACAGAGAAGAAATATGTAACACAAATGCCAGGTATTGTTAAGCTTTCAGCTTTTATAAGTCAATAAGAAAAAGATAAACAACAAATTGGAAAAGTGGGGCAAGGCTGGAAGGAGCCTTGTTTGCTTTGTCCCATGTGCCGTTTTTTCCTTCCAGAAATCTTGATCTCTCAGGCTTCTGGGAGCAGCAATGTTAGGCGTATTACAATGATGGCCATTGTGACATATTTTGGGGGAGATGTACAGTATTCATCTTTCCGCTAAGGTTCTTTTTCTTCCCCGTCACCCAGCAATTTCCAGTAAGTGATCAGACCTTCCTTTTATTAAATAATATCATCAAGTGGAGATTTTATACCCCCTCACACTTTCACCCTAAAGAATGCATCCATTATTAATGCCTGTTTTATTAAAAACATTATTTTCCAAAATGGATACGGCTTTATTTTTTTATGTTTGTGAAGGCAGTTCATGCGTCTTGTGAAAACATTCATGCTGTTCAGAAAAACGTTTGGAAGACAGTAAAAATATGTTAATCTTGCTGCCCAAAGATAACTTATATTTCCTCCATGTGAGTGTGTGCATACATTGATGCACATTCACTCACACAAGTGTTGATTTATATTTTTACAAAAATGAGATCATACTTTTTCCCAGTTCAACTATACATCATGAACATCTTTCCATGTTAACACATGTAGATCTACATAATTTTAAAAGGATTCAGATTATTCTTCAAAATGAATGTGCTATAATTAATTTAACCACTCTCCTACTGATAAAATTTAAGATTTTTTTCTTTACCATTATAAAGAACTCTAATTGATTCCTTATGCATATATTTGGCCATGGGTCTGGTTATTTCCTAAGAATAAATTCCTAGAACAGAGATAACCAGTCAGCTGTCCTAAGGGAAGAAAGAGCCAGACAAGATGACCTGATGCTGTAAGCTACAGTATTTGAGGAAGAGAAAAGATTGTGAGTTTATCACAGTCCCTATCGCTTGAATCTGTGCCCAGCCCAGCCCTATGGATACATGTCTGAGTTCCAGTGAGAGAGAAGATACAAGCAACACGGCTTCCAAAGCCTTCTAACAGGGGGGTCAGGGAAGGAGGAGAGGGCAGAGTGGCTTCCTCCTGCTCTGCTTCAGGCTGAGATGGAACACTGCGGAGTTGCTGGGCTTGGCAATGTGAGCAGGGGGTACCCCTCCGAGGAATTGTATGCAAATCTGAGAATCCCATTGGGACCTCCAGAAACATATAACAGGGCATTTTCAGAGACTGGTGGGAGCAGGGGCCAATGAGGTTTGAGTTGTTAGTATTGCTTGATCCTGTCTACACCCAGTGGCAGGCGAGGCTAGGAGAAACATGTGGGTCCAAACCAACTCTGTGTGTTGACTACCTCAAGATACTGAACAACATACTCTGTTTTTAAGCACATAACCAGGGCTTGCCCGATCTGTAGTTTGAGAGTCTAAATTTTTTAAGGTTTATTTATTTTTGAGAGAGAGACAGAGAGACCATAGGAGCAGGGTAGGGGCAGAGAGAGCGGGAGACACAGAATCTGAAGCAGGCTCCAGGCTCCAAGCTGTCAGCACAGAGCCCGACTCAGGGCTCGAACCCACGAACTGTGAGATCATGACCTGAGCAGAAGTCGGACGCTCAACCGACTGAGGCACCCAGGCGCCCCTGTAGTTGTATAGTCTAGGAGTAGTACCTTGGGGCTTGTTCTTTCCCACCTGCTGTGTACTCATGGCTGAGGTAAGGTCTCTTGGATTCTATTGACAGTCATTTGCCACCCCAGCTATGCAGGATTCAAATTCTTTCACCTCTATTTAAAATCCAATAGGAGATGGGTTCTCTCAAACAAAGCCTTCAAGTAACTGGTAATTATATAGAGATCACGTCTTTTATCTTTATCCCCTATTTCTTAGAATAGTGCCTTTCCACAATTCAAAAAAGTTAAACCATGAGCAAGAACCCAAACTCCAAAGTAAGAGAATGGCAGGCAGTGTTTGTTATCACCCAATACTCATCCCCCTTCCTGCCCACTCGTTTTCAATGACAGAAGTCTAGTTTATACAGGAGCTAGCTAGAGACCCACGGGTTCAGCCCCTTTCCCAGTCCCAAAATATAAACCATGATTACTCAAGACCAGCCACAATAATCTCATTTTGCTCGGCCTTTGGCTGAAGGATAGCACATGACCCTGTTTTGACTAGTGAGATATAAGGGGGAGTCTACTGAAATAAGTTCAGTTTTCCAAATGAAAAGGTAAAGTCTCCCCACAAGCTGTTTTTCTCCTGCTTTTTCTACTTTCCTAAAATGGGGAGATCGTGCCTTGAAGTGCAGTGACCACAAGATAAGGGTGAGGGTGCTAAAACGCTAGATCAGCAAAATAGAGGGTGCCTGGGTCCCTGGGGGCAACGTGAGCAACCGAACCCCTCTAGCAATCGCTGGTCTTCATACTTACTGTTAAGTAATAAAGGTGAATTCCTACTTAAAAAAAAAAATTTTTTTTAATGTTTATTTATTTCTGAGACAGAGAGAGAGCATGAGTGAGGGAGGGGCAGAGAGAGAGGGAGACACAGAACCAGAAGCAGGCTCCAGGCTCTGAGCTGTCAGCACAGAGCCCGACGCGGGGCTCAAAATCACCAACCATGAGATCATGACCTGAGCCGAAGTCAGTCTCTCAACCAACTGAGCCACCCAGGTGCCCCATGAATTCCTACTTTTAAAGGCTATACTAAGTTTGATTTTTGCTTATACCAAAAACATTCCTAAGTGGTACACAGAATAAAACAAGAGTGACTTGATTATCCAGGGCAATGAACTCTTGAGCCAGATTGCCTGGGTTTAAGTCTAAGCTCTTCTATGTGCTAGTTTTGCGACTTTGGTTGGGTTCAACTTTCGGCACCTCAGTTTCTCTATATGTAATATGGAGAAGCTAATAGCTATTACTTCCTAGGTTGTGTGTGGTAGTCTGGAAGAAATAACAAACATCAGCTTGACTTTTTTTGTGGGGTCCTATCAGTATATAGGTGTCCAAAGTTAGAAAATTGTGCTTAGGTTATTTTTAATCAAAGAATGCAGGGATGCCTGGATGGCTCAGTGGTTGAGCGTCCAACCCTTGGTATTGGCTCAGGTCATGACCTCACAGTTGTGAAATCGAGCCCCATGTCCAGCTCTTCACTGACAACACAGAGCCTGCTTGGCATTCTCTCTCCCTCCCTGCTCCTCCCCTCCTCACACTCTCTCAAAATGAATAAACTTTAAAAAAAACGCAAAATCTCTGGTAACACATTAAGTACACTTGGACTGAGAAACGGTTTGAAAGTTTTTTTTCAACTCTTCTCATATTTATTATGGCCAAATGTAAAAATCATGAGTCTCAAAGATGGTCTGGAATAGATGTTTGGGATTTTCCAGTCTCATTAAACCAAAGAGCAGAGTTATTCCACATGTAAGTCCTAGCCTTAATCTGCTCTAAAGAGTGGAACCTGGTTGTTTAACAGCTCTCGTTCTAAGTTCATATTTATGTGGCCACCTTTTTTCCCCTCAATGTAGTGTTCCTTCTTAAGTTTCTTTTCTTTTTCCCCCCGAAACTTCTTTAACTCTGAGTTGGTATTTCTGCCTCTTTGTTTCTTTGGGTTATAGCTTTTTAAAAAGATTAATCATCAGAAGTGCAAAGGAAGTAGGGAAGAGGTCTTTGCTCTCCTGCTGTTTTTAGTTTTGTACATCGGGATATGAGGTCACCTGATGTTCTGCTTCTACAGGTGGGTTTATTAAGCAGGAGGCGTTGGACATTTATAGCTCAGTTGACCAAAAAACTCAGAGGTCTTCCCATGCCATTTCTGATGAGCAGGTGGTTACCTGAAGAGACCAAGGCAAAGACCTATTTAAATTTGGTGCTCATGAGAACCCTTGGCATTGTCTCTTGTGGGCTATCCAGGCTTCTGACTCTAAGGGAGTTGTGCTTGTCTGCTAAGTTATCCAACGACAATGGAGTGCTAAGAGGTAAATCCAGCATTCTCTATGGGATAGCGTCCTTTCTGACTCAAAGGAGAAAGATAGATCAGAGTTTTGGCACAGCTGGTAAAATGGGATTAACCATAGACCAACTCCTCCGGGCTGCTAATCACAGCTTGGATGTCATTTGCCTCAGGACCAACAAGGATTCATTAAGCCCCCGTGTGGTACATGCCATTGGATTAAGAACTCAGATAATGCTGAGGCTCTGAACGTGGACTTCAATCTTACACTTTTGCTTGAGGTAATAAAACATTCATAATAACATTCCATTGAGATTCTTGACTCCTCTCTGCCTTCTAATTTCCTAATACTCTCATGATGACTCAGGAAAGCATCATTTCAGTGAGCCAACATTAGGCATCTATCCCATCCTCTGGCAACAGAGGCTCAAGGTCTGATGAACTAGGGAAGAAGAATTTAAAAGTAGTAAAACCACCTCAGTTTTTAGTCCAACCACCTGAAATCAGACATTTATAGACACAATCGTAGCATGTGACAATCAGAAGGTTATTTAACGAACATCTTGGCCCAAAGTTCTCCAACTTTCACGTCCATTGGGATCACTTGGAAGGCATGTCAAGACACAGGTGAAAGTGCATAGTGTCTGATTCGGGAAGTTTGGGGTGGGGCCCAAGAATTTGCATTGCGAACATGTTCCCAGGTACGGTTAATACTTCTGGTCCCCTGTACCACACCTTGAGAACCACTGATTTAGACAACCCCTGCCCTTCACAATTAAGGAAGCTGGAAAGGAGAAATGGGGGGGGGGGGACTGTCCAAGGTAATTGAGGAAATGGAAGAATGAGAACCGAATTCATTTCTCTTGTTTCGGGTTTTTGGCTTTTTTTTCCATTCTACCATTGATGCCACAGATTAAATGCGTTCATAATAATTGCTTCAGAACAAAAGGACAGTAGAGCTCACAAATCTTAGCTTTCCCATCAGGTAACGGATGGACATTGGGAAGCCATGCGACCTCTTTATGGTTTCAGTTTCTGTAAAACAAAACAATAGAAGTATAGGACCTGCCTCATAGACTAGTTGTAAGGATTAAAATAGACTACCTTTGGGGCGCCTGGGTGGCGCAGTCGGTTAAGCGTCCGACTTCAGCCAGGTCACGATCTCGCGGTCCGGGAGTTCGAGCCCCGCGTCAGGCTCTGGGCTGATGGCTCAGAGCCTGGAGCCTGTTTCCGATTCTGTGTCTCCCTCTCTCTCTGCCCCTCCCCCGTTCATGCTCTGTCTCTCTCTGTCCCAAAAATAAATAAACGTTGAAAAAAAAAATAGACTACCATTGTAAAGTCCTTAGAATCATGCCTTGCCAACTGCTACAGTTATTACTATTATTTCTTATTAACTTGGAAATAGTTTATATTCCCAATGTTCACTTTATCTGGTCAAACTGCTTGGTCCAAGAATGGTAAAGGTGACTAAAAGGAAAACTTCAGAATTTGTTAGTCCCAAAGATGGTGATTCAAAATAGCTAGATTGTAGAGTTTAGGTGTTAGATCTTCTAAGTTATCTGCTCTATCCCTGTCTTCCTATGTGGGGAATGGAAAAGTTAGAAACTTTTATACCTAGTTAGCAACGCTGCCAGTTTGACAGCTCAGTTTAATTCAATTCATTACTTTCTTGATCTACACAGTCTTTTTGCATGTGGCATTGTAGCGTCCCCTTACAGATTTTTCTCTTTCCTACTGGTAGGGATTCAGCTCAGCCATACAGTTGACAATGGACCACCACTTTAATCTCATTTTTTCTTGGCTCTGAGCGTCTTTTTTCTGGAACCCTTTTTTGTTATTGTTCCTGCATGCAGTAAAACGAGAGGACCTTATTTCTATCACGTTCTAACAATGCTCGGAAAAGTATTTGAACCCACCCAGCTTATTCTACACTTTCTTGCCCAGTCTTCCTTGTGTGGAGAGGAGTCAAAGCCATGAAAATCAAGTATTCCTCAGCTTAAAAATAGGGACTCATTTAAAGTATCTAAATTGCAACTTGGACAGCAAAAGGTTAATAGTGCATTGAAAAAAAAATTCCAGCAGTCCACAAATCTAAGCATAATTATGTATGAACATGAGGCTTTTATTGCTGTCAAAATTAATCACTTTTCAACTTCCAGCTGTTAAAACCCTCTGGCAGTTCTCCAAGCAATTCCCCTACAGTTACTTTTCCTTCAATTAAATTCTGGTGCGGTTCACAGGCTCCTGTTACATAAGCAGCAATTTAAAAATGGACTTCTCGGGGTTTTCTTCCTGTCTTTCTTTGGTCTTTGCTTGAAACTAGCAAAGGACAGAAAATGAAGTTTGCTTCTCTTACTCTTTCAGCTCAACTTTGACTTAAGCTTCAGGCCTACAAGACAAGCAATAGGGGATTAAAGCATTAGTGTTTATTATAAAGCACTTTCTATGTGTGTAGTGATTTGTAATAATTTTTATTAGCCATTTCTCTCAACTGTCCTCGGAGGTCAGTGAACGTTGTTATATTTGCTCTCTGCAGCCCCCCTCCGCCCCCCACTTTTCTTTCCCCCACAGCAACTCTGCAGGAAATGTCATTTACAAACCTTCGGTGGTAGGTTTAGTCCCTATGTGATGCTACTGTGAATTTCTAGGACAGTGGTAACACTTGGTCCTCCTTTGTCATGGTAGGAATGATCCTGCAAAGTGAAGCCACCTGAAGTGTCTGCAGCTGCCCAGCTTCCTGGACGCTCCAGGGGTGGACCGCACCTGCTGATTCCAGAAGCAGCTGCAGAGAAGCCCGTTGAGCAGTGAAGCACAGAGGCTCACGGCAGGCTAAGGCCACTGGGCCGAGTATGGATCCTCAGGGAGATTCAGAAATGGTCCCAGAACACGATTTTGGTTTACGAATGGAAAGGAGTCCACATCTTTGCGTTCCCTTGGCACAGAACTGAGTGCTTGCACACACGGATGTTGTATTGGAATTACAGTCTTTCAGAATCCCAGAAAGGAAACGTGGGAAGAATCGACCTTTTGTCCTTTTTCAGAGCTGTCCAGGGATGAGATGAGAAGTGAAGCTTTGCTCTACAGGGACTGGCGATTCTGAGCCCTCTCACCTTCCCTGTGGTATCAGGACACACGCCCTTCAACATTGGAGTTCATTCAGCCAGGGTCACTTCCCTGGCTTGTCTCTCCCAATTCCGTCTGATGGTGCCTGCTGTGTTTGAGTCTAGGCTGGAGAGCACCTTCCCTGGTCACTCCTGTGGGTCTCTGAGCCTTCTTCCTCACTCATGCCGTATCGTGCTGTGGCTGTGTGTTAAATGCAGTAATGAGCACATGTCTCCAGTGGGCAGTCTCTAATTTCTGCTCTCATCCTCTACTTCCATGCAAAATTAACATATTTCCAGGTGCTCATTTCTTCCTGAGCTTTTCTACCTGATAGTAGCAGCTGGCATGAGATCGAAGATGGGGCAAGGGGTATGAAGAGGGCTTTGTGGCAGAGATAAGAGTATAGAGGTCTTGCATGTCCAAGAAAAATAAGAACGCAGCAAACACCTTGTAGTGCTTCCATTGTACCATGAATATGCAGTTCTATGGTGTGTGGTTGGCAAGAGAGACTGCAGGTGCAGGGGAAATCTTCATTCCACGATCATCATGCACACTCTAAAGTGACTTGTCATTAACAACTTGGACTCTGACAACCTGAGCCAGCCACGGTTTAGGATACTGAGCAAGAGTCTCTGTCCAAATAGAAGTCTTGCTAGTCAGTGGCCCAGGGAGTCAACGGTGTGAATTTACTAGAGCACTATTCCGCTCAGGCTGCCCTGGTTGAAGATCGCTGCTGGCCAAATCATATCCATGCTCAGGGAAATAGCTCCAGGCCTGGGCACCTTTGCAGGAATTTGGAGAAGGGACAGATTCATTGAGAAGTAATCAGGTTCTCTGTACTGCAGGGAGAAATTTGTCAATCCCTCCCTCATTCCTTCATAAATTAGTTACCTCGTTAGTTTGCTCTACTATGATGGAGTTGATTTACTCCAACCAGTGTCATTTGGACAAATCTTCCTGAGCTTGGCTTGATGGCCTAGAGAGGACTGAATCAGGATTAAGAGCAGCTTGGACTTGGGGCGCCTGGGTGGCTCAGTTGGTTAAGCGTCCACCTTCAGCACAGCACAAACTCACAGTTTGTGAGTTCAAGCCCCATGTTGGGCTCTGTGCTGACAGCTCAGAGCCTGGAGCCTGCTTCAGATTCTGTGTGTCTCTTTCTCTCCCCACCCCGCTGCTAATGATTTATCTCTCTGTCTCTCAAAGAAATTAAAAAAAATTAGACAAGAAAAAAAGAGTGGCTTAGACTTGACACCCAGAGGCCAAGATTCCTCCACTGGGAAGCTGCCAAGATGTCCAAGAGACAAGATGGAGGTCATGTTGGCAGATCCAAGGCCAGGAAGCACTGGTTACAAAGTTTTGCCCTTCTCTTCATTAACATACCTTCTCTTTGCAGGGCATTTCTTAGAAATTGCCACATGCATAGTTTTTCTTAATTGACTTATATACCATATTTGTATATACCATAAATATTTCCAACACAAATATTTTGCATGTATTTTATTCGCTTGTTTTCTTAGTTTGATAATCCATGGGTGGTTTGGCCAAACTTGGTGTCCCTTAGACCTTTAGATTCTAGGATTCTAACTCCCAACATCTCACCAACTCTACCTGCTGGTAATTAAAAACAAATACATAGGCAATCAACAAGTTGGGGAGAAAAAGTTCTGCTTGGAGTTAGAGTCATTTTGCATTTGGCAAAATACAGTTACACTAATTTGTATTGCTCTTATTCCATCTGCTTTCTGGTTTAAAATGTCCTGGATTGCTCCAGACTCTGTATATGCAATAGTTTCCATTTACAAAATTTTCCTGCCTAATCCATTTTATTTTCCTGAGAGCTTTTAAAAAATGATATTGGTTAGTTTCAAATTTGCAGAGTTCAGTTTTATGTGTTGATTCCTGGTCTTTTAAACGGGTGATACAGCCTAAAGATATAACCAAAGGAAACTTTTAGAGCTAAAATGTTTGTGCCAGGAGCTCAGTGCAAGTTATGCCAACCAATGGATGGCTTGGAGCAGCTGGTCTTTGTAGAGGCAGAACTCATGCATTCTCAAGTTCTTCTAGGGCCTAGAATTTTCTATCACCACTCTCTGGTTTGCTTAAACGCATGCTGCCTTAGTGGAACTGCCTTCCCCCCCACCCCCCAGATCCACGGAGGCATGAATAAATTTTTTCTTCACTATTCAATTATGGAAGAGGAGTAGAAATGAGTCAAACTGTTCAAGATAACAGGATAACAGTACTGCGTTAAAAAAAATTGTGTTTGATGTCTTGACACTTCTTCACAATGCAAGTGTCAGAAAACTCTTGGATTGTGGGAGCTGGTGAGAGGGAGGTAACCGTCTCCCAGAATCTGGTACTTCTCCTGTCTGTTTGCTGGCAGTTACACTTACACACTTCCGTTTACAGCCCTGGGGAGGGCGGGGTGGGATGGGAAGCCCAGAGTAAAGGGACTCGTCCATTCCAGCCTTATTGCCGGAGTCTCAAGTGGTAAATAGGGTTGTTCTGAAGACAAATTGGCAAGGCTCTTGTCATGGTGATAGGCATTGTTTTAAAGGCAAATGATTTGAATTTGTTTTGTCTGGGAACGTTAGCAAGGATTTTGTTTTGCCTCTCTGAGCACATTATTTAGTTTACTGTTATCCTCCAAAACTGCCTATAATTATAGATAAATTATAACAGTACCTTACGTTTGAATGTTACTTTCTTTGCCCACATAAATTTCGGAGTAGTTATCTCATTCAATACCAAAAACTCCTGTGTGCATGACTTAATTGGAACTGGGAAGGAAGCTGTGGTTTTGTTGATGTGGGCATATAAATGAAGAGAAAAGTAACCAGGGTCATATGTCCAGTTGGTGGCAAAGTCAAAATCTCCTGACGCCTACTACAGTGATCTTTGTACCAGAGAAGGCAATATTTAATGATACTCATTATCTGTTGATGTTCTTTCTAAGGATAGTTCCATCTGTGGTTAGTGAAAGGGGTGCAAGTGAGCTTTCCTAAGAGGACACTCTCGTGTAGGTTGTTGTTCAGTTTGTTGGAATGGCATCTGTGTGCAACAGCATGTCATGACAGGTTATTTTTACCTTTCCTGCTGGAGTTTTTGGATACTCCACAGCCTTTGCCCGAGCGCTATATAGGACCCATTTCTGGAGCTTTCTGCTGGTCTGCCCAGGGCACTCAGGTTCCAGAGGTATCTGGCTACTTTGAGCTGCATGAAGTTGTGCTCAGGCACCTGGGAAGGGCAACTTTGGCTTTGCAACATGTACCTGCCCTAACGCTCTCCTCTGGTTACTGCTGTTCTCTCTCCTTTGAGCTCATCTCTTGCGGGGGTGTTCAGGGATGGACATTATTCTGCAACTGATAGTTTGGCTTCATTCCAGGAACTTTTGGTGTTGTGGTCTTATTGGCGGACATTCTGAAAGCGTCAGAGAGAAGGCTGATTTAACTGGTCTAGAGTGACCGTGGAATATCTGAGTTTTGCTGATGTGAAATCTCTCTGCTTTTGATTCTGGTGAGGAGCTTGATGGAGGATTGACGTTACAATCACCCAAAAAAGCATGCTGGTTTTCTTAAAAGTGCAAAGATAGAAGATACCATCGTTAGCTTGTCGACAACTTGCACATTTTATTCTCCCCAGCTTCCCAACTGCTAGAGCTTAATAACGATGCCCAACAACATCTACTCTTTTCTTTGAATTTAAGCTTGTTAATGGACATACATGACTTTTTGGAAAGAGCTCATACTCTTGGTTTTTAGAAATGTGACCTGGTTCTCTGTTTAGGTCAAGGATGACCTTTGTTCCCTCTGCATATTTTCCAAGCTTCAGGCAGAATTTGAAACCAGGTAGGACTTGTCTTTCGCTCTGTTCAGCCTCCACTTGAGAGCCTTCTCCACTTTCTAGATTTTTCCCTTTCCCATCATGGGCCCAGTACCTCCCACCTGCTCACTAGTGTTGCTGTGCAGCCCCAGCTTGGTCTGCCTTTGATAGCATCTTTGGGTTATTACTAGACTGACTCCTCCCTCAAAATTCACCTCTTGGCAGCCCTTCTCTTTCTGTTAATGGCAAACCATAACCTCCCTTAAAAAAAATAGCCATTTTAATTGCCACTATCATCACTAACACATCACCATTCCTCCTAACATGTACTGGGCCAAGCCCCGAGGACACACAAGAAGATAAAAAGAATTTCCACGTTGTCATAGAGAAATGATAGAAATAGGAGGACTTAGCCCAATGGTATTTTTGGTAGACCAATGGGGATATTCAGAAGAGGAAGAAACCCGTAAAAATCATAGGACATCAATGGGGTCTACAAAAGCCTACCCCATACCTCTTCTCTCTCGCACCTTTCCTACTGAAGACCCTGTAGTCATTGATAGACAATAAACCACATGGAATCAACTTGTAAGTGGGCCCATCCATTGCTGGAGGGATTCGATGGCTGTTGCTAGAGCTCATTCTAAATCACTTTTGTTGAGCCCAGAGCAAAGCGGAAGTGATGTACAGGAGCATCAGACCAGAGCTCCTGCCAAACAGAGGCAGGATACAACAAGACACACAAAAGCAAAAGTCTTCCTGTTTCTGTAACATTTCCAGCTGGAAAACAAATCAGAGCCACACATTCCAGCTATGCTTAGGAAACACTCAAATATCCAACTAGTAATCATCTAGGTATGCTAACTGCAGTGCAAAATAATTCTGGGGTTGCCAGTGCCCTATGCTTTGTAGGCTTCCAATTAACTCTTTTCTCCAAGGGCCAATTATTAGGCAAATTCAGCATTTCTATCTCCCATCCCCATCTTTTCAGAGAAAGGTTGTTACACACCAGAATGTCTGACCATTACATTAAGCCATTAAGCCATTAAAACGTAGATGTTGGAAGAATTTAGCCGTTGAGACATAGATTAAAGACTTAAGATTTATGAATGTAGAATTTCATTTAATGTTTAAGAGTTAGAAGAAACCCAAGAGCAGGGTGACCATACATTTAATTAGGGTACCCTTGTCTCAGTAGTAATTAATGTTGCTTTTCTTCTCCCAAACATGACCAGTTTGGACCTTAAGTTATATGGTTATTTTGCCTGAAATGTTATCCAGTCCAGCTTTTAGTTTGCTTCCAATTTAATATAGAATTTACTTTTGTGCTTTTTCCCTTTTCCAAACAAGCAGTGGAGGGCTCACTAGTTTGCAAGGAAACTCTAAGGACTTCTTGGTCCTGCATCAGAATCTTCCTTCTCCTGGCCTGCACTCTTTGATTGTCATTCAACAGTATAGACCAAGTTTCTTCTTTCTTCCATAAAATATTTTTCATGTTGGTAGATTTTTTTTTTTTTTTAAAGGAAAACATGTTTACTTCTTTCAACACTTGAAATTCCAAGGAGCGGAGTGTGATTTTGCACTGATGCATCTGAAAGACAAAAGCAAGAATTCTGTTTGGTTTCCATCCAGGGGTTCTATGATTAGAACCCAACACATTTGTTTGGGGATGGTGGATAAAAGATAATTCAGAAGTTACTAACAAAGTAACCATGCCAGCATCCTGTAGTGACAACTTCTTTATAATTTATTTTATGAATGCATGTGAACAATATTTCTACAACTTTATAGGCAGGAAACAAGCATAACATGAAGAAACAAGGCTTTATTTTTATTCATTAATGTTTATTTACTTTTGAGAGAGAGAGAGAGAGAGAGAGAGAGAGAGAAAGAGAGAGAGGCGGGCAGAGATAGAGGGAGACACAGAATCCAAAGTAGGCTCCAGGCTTTGAGCTGTCAGCACAGAGCCCAATGTGGGGCTCGAATTCACAAACCGTGAGATCATGACCTAAGCTGAAGTTGAACACTCAACCAACTGAGCCACCCAGGCATCCCAACAAAGCTTTCTTTAAAGGCTATTCTAAACCAATGACAGAAGTAGGATCCACGTGCTTTGTTTTTTAAAATATATTTTATGATTGTAAAAATAATACAGATGATTGGAGATATAGAGCATCTTAAAAACTAAAGAAATTCCTACTTGTAATCTCACCTTCAGAGAGACGATTACTGTTAATATTTTTGGTACTTGATAAATACATTATTTGACAAAATAGGGATCAGGTATTGTTTTCTCTACTGATTTTATAAGTGTATGACAATCATTTTCCTATATCATCGAATAGGCTTAAAATCCTGGCTTTAATGGTTGCTAAATAATAGGCACTTTGCATTTTTCTAAAGATTCTTCTATCGTTGGACATTTAGGTTATTTTTAACTACTCCAATAATGCCATAGGACACATCCATAAATTCTTGTCAACCTCACCGACTATTTCCTTAGGATAGACTCCTACAAACGGAAATTCTGCTTAAAGGATTGTATTAGCCTGCTAGGGCTGCCATGAGAGAATATCATGGATTGGGGGGCTTACACAACAGAAATGGATTTTCTCACGATGCTGGGAGCTGGAAAGCTCAAATCAAAGTGCCAAATGGTCGGTTCAGTTTCTGGTGAGAGTGTGCTTCTCGGCTTGTAGATGGTGTGTTTTTTTTTTTTTTCCCCACGTGTCCTTGCATGACAAAACTCTTCCTCTTCTTGTCAAAACTGCACCTTTTGGATTGGGATCCCACCTCCGTAACCTCATTTAGCCTTTGTCACCCCCTCATAGGCCTGATCTCCAAATGCAGTGTTATGGGGAGGAGGAGGGGGGCAGTGGTTAGGGCTTGGACACATCGATTTTGGTGGGGGACACACAATTCAGCCCATACCAAGAGTGTAACCATTTTCATCTTTTTGATCAACTGAAAGGTTGAACCAATTTGGAGGGTCACCAGCAAGGTGGGGAGAGCTTCTAGTACCTCTTTATCAACACAGAGCATGATCGTTAAAGAGGGAAAGAACTGATCATGTGTTTTTATAGAGAAGATTTTGCTTTAATTTGGGTTTGATTCCTAAATAAGGGGAATATTTTTTTCATGCTTATAGGCTATTGGTAGTTCTTGCACGGATGAACTCTTCAGGCTTTCCGTTATTTGTTTACTTAACTTTGCTTATCGATTCAGGTGAGCTATTTACAGGGTGACAATAAGGGATGATCGATGTTCCTTAGCATTTTCTAGACACCAGACCAGGAGCCAGGCACCTCACATTCTGAATAAAAACTCTATTGTTTTCACACCCCATTTTAGAGACAACAACCCTTAGACACAGGGAAATGAAGCCAATTTCCTGTATGAGAAATTTACCTTTGCAGACTGCCATTTCTACGTGTGTTCCCGGCCTCGGTCCTACAGCATTTGTGTCTGGCTTTTATTGACAACAATCATTTGTTGATTGAATTTTTCTTCATCCTCTGCACATGCCATCTTTTTTTTTTTTTGACTTAAAATACCAGCACATTTTTTTGCCTCCCTCTTCTGCCTCCACCTTTTCCCTGTTCTCTGGGAGAGCTTCTCAACTTCATTCTGCACATGACAGACTTGAGTTCCCAGTGTCTGTTTCACTGTCTTCAGTGAGGTCTTGCATTTTAATTCCTGCCCCCAGCTCCCCTGGCTCCCCCACTGCATCTAGTTGCCTTTTCATTTGCTCACGCTCTTGCAGTTCAGCTGCTTGGCATTCTGCACCTGTTTCTAAGAGGCCATAAGTTCTTAGATCCGAGTGAAGATACCGAACATTTCATAATGCTTTGTTATGAAGAGTCAATCATTTTCAAAGGTGTGTGCATCTTCTGGATCTTTAGCGTATTGTTCTCTTTCTCTTGAGCTTTGGCCCTTTTTTCATAGGCCTCCCTGTGCAGCTTATTGTTCTCTAACCCTCAGATTAGACAAGTTCCCTCTGGATTCAGGGTTTGCCAACAGATTTTTGTGGCTCTGCCATGTACAAATGGGATCTTCTCACCTCCTTGCTTGATTTCTCCAGCACTCTGAAGCCCAGGGGCTCTGAGAACGTACAACTTGAGCAGGCACTGCTGTTCAACTCCATACAGCCTTCTTTCTTGCGATCTGGCTTCCGTGTCAGGGCTCCAGTCCCTAGGATACGAAGCATCAGGTACATCCCTTCAGCTCCCTGATCATTGTGTTCAGTCCATAGATGGGACAGACATTTGGGTGGGTTGGAATTAGGGAAAGAGGACACAACGCAGAAGAGAGGGCCAGGCACCTTAGAAAGAAACACCTGTACAGCAGCGGGACAGTTACGCAGTTTTCCCTCTGGCATTGAACCTGGGCCTGCCGGAAAGGGCAGACTGTGGGCGAGGACAAGGGCCCACCTCACTTTCTTCGCCTTGTGTGTGCTTTTCCACTCCGGGAGAGCAAACGACAGCCTGGCTGCTCACCCTTTCTCCAAATCTGCCTTCAGCCACGTTGGAGCCAGGGGGAGATTGTTCTCGCATTCTGGCCACTGATATTTCACTTTTGTGCAGTTTTCGCGTTTCATTCTTCCAAATGTGTAGTCCTATGTAGGTTTAGTGGGAAATTGGGAGAAGTTGTGGGAGGGGCTGCTAGCCAGGGATCATTTTTTTATTAAAAAAATTTTAAAAATATTTTTGAGGGGGGGGAGAGAGAGAGAGAGAGAGAGAGAGAGAGAGAGAATTGAGTAGAGGAAGGGCAGAAAGAGAGACACACAGAATTTGAGGCAGGCTCCAGGAACTGACCTGTCAGCACAGAGCCTGATGTGGCGGGCTCACTTGAACTCACAAACCTTAAGATGGTGACGAGAGCTGAAGTTGGATGCTTAACCAACAGAGCCACCCGGGTGCCTCCCCGGGGATTATTTTTTATATTTATTATTGAGAGATAGAGAGAAACAGAGCATGAGCATGGGAGGGGCAGAGAGAGGAGACACAGAATCCAAAGCAGACTCCAGGCTCTGAGCTTTCAGCACAGAGCCCGACAGGGGGCTCGAACCCACAAACTGAGATCATGACCTGAGCGGAAGTTGGACGCTCAACCGACTGAGCCACCCAGGTGCCCCCGCCCAGGGATCATTTTAAACTGGAAAGTCTTCACATTGCTTTTTTTTTTTTGCTCACAGTTTCCTCCCAGACACTGAGCCTGCCTCAATGTGTGTCGATGGCACTCTAGGAGCAGAATCATTCCAGACACCCAAGTTTTCTTTTCTGTGTGGTTATCTTTCCATCCCCACTGTTTCCACCATGGGTGGTTTAGGTCTTCACTATTTGCCAAAGTGTTCTGTGGTTGTTGGGATCCCAGCCACCAGTCTCTCCCCCCACCGCCACCCCCAATTACTTTAATTACACTTTAATTGAGGTCAGACTGGGAGTTTCTTAGCTTTCCAATTGGCAAAGTGGATCCTCTCTGTGATACTCATAAATTCCAGATTTACCTTGACATTCTAGGTCCTCCATGACCCATGCTCTACCTGACCAATCTGAACACCTTTACTCCTGTGCCTTATGCTCTTATGAAACTGGCTGGCTCATCGTTTCCAAATATGCTCCCTATTCTTCTGCTTTGATCTCTTAGGTCATAGGTCTTCTTGGATTTCCCTTTTTTCTTTTTTGTTGCAATCTTATCCATTTTCTAGACCCTCATTAAAACGCAATCTTCTCTGAGATCTGAAGGCAATCTTTTCTCTGTCTGAGCCCTGACATCTGGATCATCAGATTAATTCTTTGTTTTGGAGTTTGTATGTGCCTATGTGTTGTGTGTTACCTGCTTTCTCTTTTAGATTATAGCTTACTCTATCTTGCTCAGCCTTATTTCCGGATCAATACAATTAGTATAATATTAGGGCTTAACTCATTCATTTGAGGCATTGTGAAACGGGCTAATGCATCCGAGTTTTAACCACAGAGCTTACCACAGTGGGAATGCTCAATGAATACTAGTAGAACTGAACATATGGTTCTTCTGATTTGCTACCTTGATTCTATATTATTTCCAGGGTGAGGCCTTTTCTTATCCCAAACCTCGCTAAGTTTGCAAGGCTCTCAGTACCAGTGGCCTTCTAGATTTTTCCTGAGCACTGCCAGAAAGTTTAGGGGCAAGGAGGGAATGATCCAATGTAACGAGCCTGAGTGAAAACCACAGGCGCTGAGCAGCTGGGTAATGTGAACAGACAAGTTCAGCTGAATCTCCAGAAACGCATCAATCACGGGATGATGGCAGCCTTTTGGGAACATTAAGAGATGTTTGAAAAGAAGCCAGAGCACAGAATAAAAAGATTGCTAGAGTTGGTTTTCAAAACCAAAGTCTCCATCATGCCCAACACCGTTTGGAAAGATGGCAAATTGACGTGTAAACAGAACTCTTCATTTTCTTGAGACCCTTAGGAAATTGGAGGGTTTTTTTTTTGTTTTTTGAGCAATAGAAACTACCTCAGAAATGGGGTCTGTCATTGCTTTTCCATGCAATACTGTTCCCCCTAAGGGGCTGTGCCACAGGCTTCCAGGGTGAATATTATAAAAGCCACTAATAATGGTCCTTCTCAGGTAACATTTTCTGGCATAAAATATTTTGGATTCATATAGTCTAAACACATTGAACTATAATGTGGTCAACACGATAGTGTTCTGACATACAAAGCTATGGTCTTTACTGCTATCCTGGTTTCTGTAGCCTCAAAGGTCCACAAGGAGTCAAGACGATAAATCCTTAGCGAGGGCAACATAGAAGCTACCATGGTTCCATACAGGATTTTTAGTCCATTGTTTTTCTCCAGAGAGAAAGCATGGACCAACGTAAAGCATAAATTAATGTGAACAACCCTGGCCGGGGAGTCAGGCTTCAGTCCTAATACTGCGAGAGGGCAAAGCCAATAGGACCTGGGCCCAGCATTTAACCACGGTGTGCTTTATCAATTAGTTAAAAGGAATTGAGCAACAGAGTCCTTAATGGTTTTCCAAATATGGACTTTTTAATTGTAAGATTTCTTCTGGGTGGAGAGTAGTGGGTCATGATGACTGGGAATCTGGCATCAGCAAGCTCGCTTTTGAATCCGGACTAAGCCTTTTTGTAGCTAAGATCTTAGACTCTTACTTGCTTATTCTGTGCCTCAGTTTCCTTTACTGTCAGATGGGGAGAGTAATAACTTCTTGTTTCAGTTTGGATATGTAGCAGCTATCAATTCAGGGGCTCAGACTTATTAGGAATCCAGGCTTTTTATGTCAACTTGACAATCTTAAAAATTTTTCCTGCCTATTTGTTGCTTTTAGAAGACAATGGAGGTCTCTCCACATAGGGTTTTCTTTTATAAGAAGAAGCAGGGGGTGGTGGTAGCAGGATTTAGGGGAAAAAAATGGTATAAATGAAGGAAAGGTCCATATTTCAGGACTGCTTCCTCCAAAAAGAAGAAAAGCTTCCCAGAAGTTCCCAAATGATTTCTCTTTCGATTTCATCGGCCAGAACAGGGCCACAAGGCCCCTCCTCTGTGAGAGAAGGTGGCAAAGTCTTTCTCAGCTTTTGTACCAGTGGTTGGGAGCGCCACGGGGTTGGCCAGCAAACAGGTGCGACACGCGGCCCCGTCGTGATGGCAGGAGGTTACAGGGGGATCACAGCAAATTCTAGTTGAGGGCTTAGCACGGAGACTGAGCCAGAGCTCCTTTCCTTTGCACCTGATTCAACCTCACCACAGTGATTTTCAACTGTAGGTGTAAACCTGGAATCATGGACATTTGGTACTGTTTGACTTCTTCCCCTTACGGTAGTATCATTACTTTCCTGTGTATGCTCGGCTCAGGAATTAACTGACCTAAATCAGCCCCTCTATCTTAAAATGTTTTTTTAGTGTTTATTTCTTAGACACAGAGTGTTGGGGGGCGGGGAGGAGCAGAGAGAGAGGGAGACACAGAATCCAAAGCAGGCCCCAGGCTGAGCTGTCAGCACAGAGCCTGGCATGGGGCTGGAACCCACAAACCGGGAGATTGTGACCGGAGCCGAAGTTGGACGTTTAACCGACTGAGACCCCCCCAGGCGTCCCAGGCCCTTTATCTTAGAGTCACTCCTTGAATGCAAGATTTTAGTGTTCTACAGAAGCTAAGGGGCACAGTGAGGGGACAAGTAAAGCAGAGGTCATGAGGAACAGAAGCTATGAATACGTGCAAGCCAGGAAGTAAATGGCTGAGGCCATTGCAGAAGCTGTAGAAACAGAACAGAGAGGGGCCAAGTTAGCGTGATGGGAACAGCAGCTGGTACTGCAGGGACAAGAAGATCAGACACCTGAAGCTGCTGCTTTGTCCAAGGTTGCTGGAGCTACCCTGTGTCCTGAGCCATGTTCCAATTGTACCCTGGCCGGGTACCACCTTCCTTACTCCCCTCGTGTCCCTATATCAGCCCCCCCAGTCTGGGGCAACTTGCAAAAGTCTCCAACCCTTGTAACTGCTGAGCCTGGTTCACAAAAGAATTCGAAGAACTTGGAGAAGCGTGCTATTCTGCTCCTAACGGAGAACGAGCGAGGGAGACCAATGCACAGCCTCTCCCCCACACCTGTTGGCTGTTATGGAATAGCCACAGTCACGGTGGGAGAAACCTCTCCACGCACGGGCTGAGATTCTGTTTTGTGCGGTCCCAGTGGCTCATCAGCTTGCACCCCAGGGCCCCACGGCCCCCTGTCGATGGACCAGGAGTCTCATCGGAAGGGAATTCAGGAGACCCGCGTTGCCACCCTACCCTGGCTCCATTTACATAATCCTTCCTAGGCTGTTGCTTGTGTAGTTCAATTACTTGATTGACTTCATATTGTGGGATGCTGGACGAGGTGAAGAAACAACAGGTTCTTGGCTGTACCCTCTGGCCTGTTCTGTTCGGTCTTGTTGGCTTTAAGGATTTCACGAAGCTTTGCATCGCTGCCAACTGTCTCCCCGGGTGTTTTTCACAAGCAGCATCCTGCTTCCCATGCGCCCATCTCCAAGGGATCCCTAGGACGTGGGACAGGGACCTAACCCTTCAGCTGCAGGCACGTGGGTGGGGTGTGTGGGCCACAGAGGATCCCGAGGAATCCCTTCAGGGGCCCCCCAAGTTGCAGAATTTAGCGCTCTCCTTCTGGCTTCTTCCTTTCCTCCTCCCCCCCCACCCCCCAGGAGAGATGGGGGTATTTGTTCGGGAGGATCTCGTGCTGTCTGGCAGCTGTGACACCAGGGAACACAGCTTGAAGAACTAGCTTCCCTGACATTTTGGCTCGGCAGATTTCCGAGCACGGAACTGTTAAGCCACATTTCAGCTTCGTTTCCAGGCATGTGTCTTCTTTATTTATTAACTCGAGGACTCTGCCATTTCTTACAGAGCTCCATCCCTATGTTCTGTTGACACGTTTCCCCCCCTTTCTTCTCAGCTTGAGCGGAGCTCGAATCAAACTCCCCCCTGACTTGTAAACAGCTTACGAGAGGTTTCCCATACGTGACTGAATGGCCCTGGACTGGGTCCCAGGAGGGGGTAGATCCCCCGGCCTATTTGTCCCCCACCTTCACTGGCTGAGTAAGCTTTGGACTCTGTGGGTGGGTGCGACACGAGGGTGGGCTGGGGGCTGGCTTGCGTCTGACAAGCGAAGTCTAAATGCATTTTCCCACAGAACAATATTACTTGTGAAGGCCTGCAAGCCCCCTTTACCTTCACAGCGCTAAACGTTGTAGTACAAGCTACATTCGTGGTTTCTAGACCATGACTATACATTAGAATCACCTGGGGGTGCGTTTAAATCCTGCCTGGGGCCCTTCACCACAGTCGGACTCAACCACCCCTAGCAGAAGCCCTGGGACAGGTGCTTTTAACAAGCTTCTCTGGAAATTTTTTTTTAATTTTTTTTTTTAACATTTATTTATTTTTGAGACAGAGAGCATGAACAGGGGAGGGTCAGAGAAAGAGGGAGACACAGAATCTGAAACAGGCTCCAGGCTCTGAGCTGTCAGCACAGAGCCCCACGCGGGGCTTGAACCCACTGGACCACGAGATCATGACCTGAGCCGAAGTCGGCTGCTTAACCGACTGAACCACCCAGGCGCCCCGTCTTCTCTGGAAATTCTAACGCAGACTGAGGGTTGGGGGGTGGGGGGGAAAGAGCTCTGGGATTTTGCAGCCAGGCCAAGACCGGAGGGAGGCATCAGAGGCATCTGGGGGCCAAATTGAAGGAGGTGCTCGCTTTCACGGCGGTGCAAACCAGCTCTGTTTTAGGGGTTGCATCAGTCAACCCGGGATTCCAGGTCTCGGACGGACGCAAGTTTTTAGTTTTAAACTTGCCTGAAAAAGCTTCTCACAGGCCTCAGCCCGCTTACACTTTGGAGATTTCTCCCCTCCTTGCCTGTTTCTCTTATTGTCACATCTCTTTGTAACCCCTCCCACCCCAAGCGTTTTTCTTATTTTTCCTCTTCCCTCCTTACGAGAACTTTCTTCTTCCCCTTCACCTCTCCTCCTCCTTCCCCCCCCCCCCCCCCCCGCCCGGCCCCGTCTTTCCTTTGAGGGCATGCTCTTCACCTTCCCTCTGCTTGTGTGCTTTGGCCATGTCCCTCCCACTCCTTCCAAGCCTGTTCACTTGTTTTGGATCTCTGTCTGGTTTCTCTCCCCAGGCTGCTCCTTCCCCCCCAACACACCCACCATCGCCCACGAGTCGGCCAACTGGCTCCCATTTAAATACCTCCCAAGTTCTTTACGTTAAGCAAGCGTCAGCTGTGGCCAGCGCTCCAGCTGCTTTTCATGAACCACCGCTTGGCCCTCGTCGACACCAGGCGGCCCTTCTAGGCAGGGTGGGCAGCAGTGGGGGGGGGGGGGTTTGGGAGCAGGAAATACAGATTGGCAAGGATAGAAAGATTCAGCAGCCACTCTTCCTCTCCCTGAAGCTACTTTGAGGAGGAAAGACACATGTCTGTAAAAGTCTTAAAACCTTGGATCCTGGTGGCCTCTAAGGCAGGTTTCCCTCCTGCCCTCCTGTCTCTGGCGGCGCAGCTGCTCGGTCTAATCTTTTGACTGTTTCTGCCCTCTGGGTTTTCTGGAAAGATAAACAGTGCCATCATCTTTTTCTCAGGCCCTCCAGCACGATTGGCACTTCCGCAGCTGGGAATCAATCTTTTTATACCACAACCATGCCAGATCTTGAGAGCTGGGCCAGCATCCCCCTTCCTTGTGTGGGAAAAATGAGGACGAGGGAAAAAGCCGAGAGCCCAGAAGCATCAAGTCGGAAGCTTCAAAAGGCTTCCTTCCCGCCAGGTGTTGTCCACACAGGCAGAAAATGCAGTGTTCTTGGGAATTGGTCCCAGGCGTGGCCCGTGAGAGCCTCGTGGGAGAGGAACGAGGCACATAACCGGGCTCTGCTCCCTCATCTATACGCACTCGTGGTCGCTCCGGTGGCCTTAGCCTGTCCCCACGGACTTGGTTCCCACCTGCCCCCCCCCCCCCAGGAGGCAGGACTGGAGGGGGTGGGGGACACGATGTGGAGCAAGCCCTCTGCCCAGATGGTGGGAGGCCCTGCCATGGCCTGACTGCTCACAGTGTAGCCTGTCCACGTGTGTGAGATCACCTCATCCTTGGTTGGCATTAGTAGGGTGTGGCAAGGAGGCTGACACTGCCCGTGTCATACTGGTGAGAGAAGGGGCAGCATGGTGCCCACTATAGCCATCTCACTGCAGGGATGCACAGGAAGAAAGGGAATCGGTGACCTCTTGGGCTTTGAGTGGGGTGGCCGAGAGGGGATGGGCATATTTTGGCAGGGGAAGAGCATACGGAAGTGGCGTGAGGGCAGCTGTAAGCAATGGCGACTACACGTTACATGCTACAGTCTTCTGCTCATTTTCACATACACGTAATTTGAGCCGGAGGATAAGCCTGTGCAACAAACACAGCAGAATCTCTTAACTTCATCTCACAGGAAGTCAGAGGGGAAGGGAGGCCCAGAGTTCACAGTGCTAGCAAATCACACAGCGGAGTCCTCTCTTGGCCCAGGCCCTGGAATTCTCTGTTGAAATGTCGTCGTACTGAGCAGTCTAGAGATTGGCCCAACTGCTTTGGTGAGGCCCACGTTGGGTGTCATAAATGCAGTGGCATAAATGGGTAAGACAAATAGCTCCATGCTGACTCGGAAGGGGTACGAGAGCCAAGGCCAGCATAAAGCTGGAGCTCTTAGGAAGCGGTGGCCAAAGGGACTTGCCCTCCTGGGAGGGAGCAATGACACACGTGCCCCCTCAAAGGCCATTGATGGAACTCAAAGTCAGTTCAGACTGGAATGGATGTTGTAGGAGGCATTAAAGGGCCTAAGGGGGAGTGGCAGTGGGCTCTCTCAGTTGGCCAGGTGTAGATTAGGAAGACGGTGTGTCTGTTGTGGTCAGCGTGGCAATCATCCGGAACAGGGCTCAGCTGGAAGACTAGAAGCAGCAGCAGCACTAATAATCCAGGTACTGGTTGTAGTAGTGTCGCAGGATTGTCGCACGGGGAGACGGGACACCGAGGCTTTTCTGCCCGGGAAGCAGCTTGACTCGTTGCGCCGGCTCGGGTTTACTGGGCTCACACCCGAAAACCTGAGCCCTGAGCGCAGCGGGGTGTAGTCTTTCGTACAATTTTTCCTCCTTTGTCTCCCGTATATGGTAACATCCAGTCTGAACGGGCAGTCTACGTTTCAGACTTGTGAGGAATATTGTGCATGCACCTGTAGCCAGGTTGCCTTCCCGCGTCTTGAGGTTTTTTTTTTTACCACATTCCGTAGGGAGGGACTACAGCAGTGGGAAAAGACTATGGGTAGCATGAAAGATTTCTCCTTCTTCAAGAGGTTCTTGACATTACTTGGTCTGCCAGTTTAGGCAGAAGCATGGTTCTAAGACACAAAGACCGTGATACTCTCCCCAAAGCACGATCCTGGACCGCTAATAATTCGCAATTTATCAGTTTCCAAATGATACTATTAGATCTTTCAACCTCCACGGAAGGCAAGCAGATACTCATCATCGCCCCCATTTCCAGATGAAGCCTAGAAAATTCACCAGCATCTAAAAATCTTAGAGCCAGTAGGTCTAAGCAGACAGATCGGAACTTAAATCCAGGGCCTCCAATTCCTAATGAGTTCTATTTTCTCTGCTCCCTTCTGTGTGCTGAGGCATTTACTAGGCTAACGGCCTCAACTCTCCCTTGACCAGGTTTGAGTCTACAGATAGCAGCAGGCCAGCTATTCCTAAGTGTGGGAAGCTGAGGCCAGGGAGGCTGGGGACTGGATGGAAGAAATGGTGCTTTCTTATACCTCACCTCTTCTCAGAGGAAGTAAGGGTGCTCGAGGGTGCTGCTGTTGACCTAGTGTTGGCGTTAGGACGTGAGGGCGGTGATCGACTCGGGGCCTCCGGACGTCACCAGGCCCTTCGAGAGGAAGGAAACAGCAAATTCTCTCCCAAAGTCTTTGTGCAGTTTCCTTTAGCAGCAACTTGGTGTCTCCTTCCTCACTGCAGAACACATTTCCATAAACTTATTTCTGTCACAGAATAGAGCTTGGTTTTAAAGCTGCCCATATGTGAACCATGCTTTCTTTCCCCCCCCCCACCTCACATAGTGTTAAAATGTAGGCGTGTAAAACACTTCTGCTTAACTGCAAGTCTGTGTCACGTTAGTACTCTGTGCCTGTCCGTTCCGTAACCTGATGGAACTGAGGTCTCAGACTTGTGGCTGAAGCCCCGAAGCTGAGGACAGTAGGCAAAAAGTTGTGTCCGTAATCTACCGAAATCAGTCAAGGGGTTGCAGCACAGCTCCCTCTAGGCTTTTATCAGAGGCCACCAAGCTGGCCTTGGGCCCTCCACCTGCACCATCACATGTGGTCCATACAAGCAGAGTCATAGAAAGGGGAGTCCCTGAGTGGTGGGCTAAGAGCTTTGGGGGAGAAGACTGTGGATTTTCCCTCCCCTTCCCGTGGCGTGCCCTCAAGTCTCATGAGGGAAGGCCAAGAAAACACTTATCAGAACCACCCTAAAGTGGGGTCCCTGCCCTGACCTCTACATTTTAGAAAGAGGATCTCAGGAATTCCCCTAGCACACTCCTTATGGAGCAGGCAATCTGTGGCATTAGGGGACATGTCCTCTTGGAGCCCCTCCCCAGCACATTCCAGGTAGCCCAGTTCTCCCAGAGTGCCTTCCAGGGCCTGTTGAGGTCCATCAGTCCAAGGTGGATGTGCTCAGCCCTGGGCCTGAGCATGGCCAGGGGCAGCAGTTTTGGGGGGATGTGGGAGGATTCTGGATGTGCAGCTTGGGTGGCCATAAGTGTGTGAGACACTTATGAAGTGAGAAACTTCTGGTAAGGGATGCAGCTGAGGGTAGGAAGAGAAGCAGAGCAGGCTACTGGCCAGGGGCAGGGCCCTGGGATGGGAGACACATCTCTCACAGATTTAAATGCCAAGGAGAATGAGAATCCTAAATTCAAACGGACCTTCCAGGCCATCATGAAGGGGTACATGTCAAGGTAGGAGGCTAGAAGGTACTTTTACTTGCCAGTATTGTTAGCTACATCTGTAACTTTTTAAAACATTTGGATATTTGGTTTGTGGGCCTCCATCTGGAATCTTGCCTTGGGCCCTGCAACATTAGGGGTGGGCCTGCCTCAAGGAGACCTGGGGGCCTGCAGGAGGAGAGGCTCACCCCTTGTCCTCTGGTTGGCTGACTTTAAGCTACAGAAGAGCAGAGGTTCACCCAGCACCTTGGGAGAGGTTTGTACTTCCCTGTGAAAGTTCGGGGGGATATGGGACCCTACAGCCTGGAGCTTGCCTGGAGCACCTTGAAATCAGAAAGCTAGCTGGAATAAGGGGAAGAACGTTCTCGTATCCCTTGCCCTTAAAAAAGTATTTATTTATTTATTTATGTATTTATTCATTCATTCATTCATTTATTTATTAATTTATTATCTGTTTTTAAATGTTTATTTTTGAGAGAAAGAGAGAGAGAGAGAGAGAGAGAGAGAGAGCAAGTGGGGGAAGGGCAGAGAGAGAGAGGGAGACAGAGGATCTGAAGTGGGCTCCGTGCTGAGAGCAGTGAGCCTAAGGCAGGGCTCGAACTCACAAACCGTGAGATGATGACCTGAGCCAAAGTCAGACACTCAACGGTTGGAGCCACCCCGGCACCTCTCCTTGGCCATTTCTGACCTGAGTGGTAGCACTCCTCAGCTACAGGAAGAAGAAAGCTTCAGTGTGGAGGGAGAGAGAAGTTTTGACTTAAATAAAACTTTTGTTTTTAATACCTGAAAAGATTTTAAGTGCCACCGTGAGGCTTGTTGATAGAGGTGGAAGCAGCCCAGAAAGTTCTAAGGTGAACCCAGGATGCTGTATGGGGGTGAGGGGGTCTCAGAGAGCTTGGATTGGCATAAGGATAAGCGGGATTTCTTTTATATTCCAACGAGTCCGTTAGGCTGCTTATGTGCCAGAGATTCTGTGCTCACGACAACCTAACACCAAACTCCTAACCCTTTGCCTTGGCCTTGAATCTTACCCGAACATTCTTCAGCAAGGAAAATGATGTTGACTTGGTAACTGGTCTCTGAGTATGGGACCATCCTCTCTGAACGTCATCTTGAAGATGAGAATGATGGCACCTGCTCACGGGGTTAGGAAATGCTCAGGCGCCCAGCACACGCTTACTTCCCTGCCCTTTCTTTACGGGCCAATGAGCATAAAAACATGGCACGGTCAGAAAAATGTGAAAATTCTCAATTTTGCGTGAATGATGCCTGTGACCTCAGTCTCCCAGCCTTTCTTGGGGTGGCTCCAGCCCACTGACTGCTGGGCTGAGCTCACAAGTCTGTGTCTAGATGGCGAGCCCAGCCCTTTCCTCGGTGTCTTCAGTGATGTCTTATGCTCATGCTGAAAAGGGCGAAGGTTGCTAGCTCAGCTTCCTCCTTCAACTCTTACATATTTAGATAATAAATATCCTAATCAATGTATGTTGATGTAGTATTTATTTTAGCACGATTACTGTATGGCCAAAGATTACCTTTGACACTGGCTCCTCTTTTGTTCCATACATATTACTTTTCAGCTCAAGGTCAAGAACATTGGGCTCATTTTTTCCATCCAAGTTAGTGGGAAGGATGAACTTTCCATCGAAGACTCACTGGACGCCTACCTGGAAGTTCGTGAATCCACTTTCACGAGCAGGCTGTGCCTTTGGGCCTGAGTGTGGTGGGAAGGGAATATGCTTCTATTTTCCTTGCTGTTCATTGCTCTGCATTAAAAAAAAGAAAATGCCTCTTGACTCCTTTGACCAGAAAGTGGTGTTTCATTAAGACAGAGCACATATTGATTGGGCCAGCAGCAACCAGCTTAGGCCACACCAAATCGCTAGCTGCTCTGTGAGGGGACAAATTGCCTTACATCCCTTCCTGCTGGATATTCTCTCCCTGCCTACTTTACTCACCACTTCTGCTTCTGTCCCCATTTGCTTGTTTGGTTCAGAAGAAGATGGCCACCCCACTTCTGTGAGACATGAATGGGAAGACCATGGAGGTGGCCAGGAAGCTAAAAATCACAGGGTCGCAAGTGGCATAGGGAGGCAGTGATATCAGAGTGGCCTTGGGACCCCACATGGAAGACTGAGGTGTGAGGAAAGCTGAAATAAATAAGCGCCGTGGTCCTTCCTTGGCTAAACTTTTGATCTGTGATGGGAGGGTGACCACGAGTTTCTGGATGGTATGGAAAGGCCCATTCTGGAGGTTCCTTGGTATTATTTGCCCACTGCCGGAGACGATACCTAAGCTTTGGGTGTGTGTCTGCTAAGGAGTCCCTATGTAGGGGATGCTCTCTTTGGTGGTCAGATCCAACAAGGCACTGGTGTATCAGCCATATTGTCCTCCTCTCCCCCAGCTCAGAAAGGCTGAAGGAAAACAGCTCCTCAGGGTGTTTAAGCAGGTCTGATCCCATAAGGGTATGTGTTGGCCATGCCTCAGACCGAGTCCTCTGGGAGCCAGAAGTCCTGAATGATGGTATTGTTGCATTTGAATACCTCTGAGAAGCTGTCTGAAAGAAAAGAAGAGATAAAGTTGAAATGTTAAACGTTTCCAACAAAAGCTATTAGGGGAGAATTTCCTGACTCAGCACTTGTTGACATTTTTTTGAGGGTTTCACAGACAACAGAAAGTTACTCTTTTTTTGCGTGTGGTTTTGTTGTTGTTGTTTAGGATTTTTTTTTTTTTTTCCGTTTTTAAAGCTTATTGGTTTTCATTGATGAGAGGGTTGTGCAACCCAGGGCCCAAGGCACTGCCAGGAAATGCCAGTAATCAGTGGGTGAGCGCTTATTCTTGGTGCCAGAGAAGGCCTGAGCTGGCCTTTCCTTCAGCCTCTGCTGAAGTTTGACCCACCCTTATCTGAAGACACCAGAGCTGTTCTCCAGGGAGCTCTGAGTCTCACCTCTCAGGAATTCATTTCCTCCCTACTCCTGTGGAGCTCTGGCTTCTTCACCAACAGGCCGTGTGGCCCTAAACGTGTGTTATGGGATGAATTATGTCCCCTTCCCACATTCCTATGATGAAGTCCTAACTGCCAGGACCTCAGATCGTGACTTTATTTGGACACAGGGTTTTGGGAAGGGAAAAAATTGTCCCTGCCCTTCAAGATTTTCCTGGCTGGTCCAAGAATCAAATGGACATCAAACAGATTGACAGGAGAAAAGGAAATTTAATTAGGTATGTGCAGGGGCTCCATAAGAATATAAGGCCCACAGACAGGCAATTAAGGCTTAGAAGGAGAGAAGGGTGTAGGGATTTGGGAAGGAAGACGATCCACAGAAAGATGAAAAAGAGTAAATGTTTGGTGAACAAATGTTGGCTGGGCCGTACAGACACAATGGGGCAAAGAGAGGAATTTTCACAGACTTTGCTATGTTCCTCCCTGTCTACTGCCCCTAGTTCATGTTATACTGTACTTATATCTGTGGTGATAGCTCCCTTCCTGGAGCAGGACTTCTATCTACGTTCTTTCAGGCAGTTAGGCGGAAAGTCGAAGTTTCTTCCTGAGTATTTTGTTTCTTAAAAATAACCAGCCTAAAATAGTCCACACGACAGAGAGACATATTTGAGGGTGGCAAATTTTGCTCATCTACAGGGTCTTTATAAGAGGTAATGAAGTTAAAATGAGGTCGTGAGGGTGGGCCCTAATCCAATGTGACCGGTATCCTTATAAAAAGGGGAAGTTTGGAGACTGACCCACACACAGGACGGAATCCGTGTGGAAGATAAATGCAGAGATCAGGAAGATAAATGCAAGATAAATGATGTTTCTACATGCCAAGGAACGCCAGAGACTTCCACCACACTGCTAGAAGTGGGTGAGAGGCCCGGAATAGATTCTTCCTCACAGGCTGGGAAGAAAGTACGCTGCCATCTTTGACCCTGTTAGGTCAAAGGACCTTGACCTTGGACTTCTAGACTCCAGATCTGTGAGACAACAGATTTCTGTGGTTTAAGCCACCCAATCTGTGGCACTTGGATACAGCAGTCCTAGAAAGCTAACGTTTTTCTCCATCTTCCTACTTATGGTTTTTCCCTCTCTCCCTCCTTTTCCCTCCCTCTTCTCCCCAACTCCTATTACATCATAATAAATTAGACCATGCTCTGGAATCAGACTGTGTTCAATTCAGAGCTCTGCCATTTACTAGTATTGTGTCCCTAGACTCTTGTCTGCCCGTGTTTCCTCGGCTGTAAAATGGAAATAATCATAGTAATACTGACTTCACGGAATAAATGGAAGAATTGACGGAAAGCCTGCCTTAAACACGAGAAGTGTCCAATCACTGTGCGCAATCCTAGTCTGAAGCCTTCACGTCTTCTATCACTCCTGGGACTTTATACTCTGATCAGAGACATAAAACATTTGTGTGGGGGGGCGGGGGGAGGGGAAACAGGCACCAAAAGCACATTTGTGTGGGGGAACAGTTCATGAAGCAAGGCTTTATGTGATGATGGGGTCACAGGATCTTTGTGCCGGCTCCATCAAGAAGTTCTTGATCACAAGACCCCATGGGTAGTGCTTTGAAAACAGACTGCTGCCCGGGCCCTTTCCCCAGACTGGCTACAGAGTTTCCGAACCTTAAGCGAATTGACTGATGAGGCTTCGGAGCTTCAGTTTCCTCATCCGCAAAATTAGGGTGACACATATAGCCCGGTTTCTGAGGGCTGGGGTGATAAGCCGTGGGCGTGTGCGGCCAGTTGTGGTGCTGTCACAGGGCAAATGCTCAGTCACATGCGCTCCTCTTGGTGAATAAACGTTCAAATATTCTCCCTGGTAGCCTGTGCCCCAGCTTGACAACATGTCTGTGATTCCTGCCGGTTTGACAAACTCTCGCGTCTCTGTCGCGTCTCTGGCCACTCTGTCGTGTGGGCAAGGGGGCGTCGCCTGGCTAGAGGGTTTGTCCTCAGGAGCAAAAATGGGACAACAACCCGTGGGTCACTATTGAGGAGCTCCATTCTTTTTTTTTTTTTTTGATTTTTTTTTTTAACATTTATTTATTTTTGAGACAGAGAGAGAGCATGAACAGGGGAGGGGCAGAGAAAGAGGGAGACACAGAATCCGAAACAGGCTCCAGGCTCTGAGCTGTCAGCACAGAGCCCGACGCGGGGCTCGAACCCACGGACCGCGAGATCATGACCTGAGCCGAAGTCGGGCGCTTCACCGATTGAGCCACCCAGGCGCCCTGAGGCGCTTCATTCTTTAGCACGTGCCAAGGCAGCACAGAGTTCCGGATCTTAATTTTCGGTCTTGTTCCGCATCTCTTGTCTCCTTCTTCTTCCTCACTTTCTGGGCCTCCTTTTTTTTTTTTTTTTTTGTCTCTTCATTCTCCAGCAACACGGCTAGAGGCTGAGAGAAAGACCCAGGCTCCAATTCTGACTCCTACCTACTCCGATCCTACCAGCTCTACAGTGGAAAGTGAGGCTCCCAGTGGCTCTCAGCTTCCTTGCCCTTATGAATGAGGAATTTCAAGTCCCACGTTAAATACCTCTCTTTTGACATTGAAATGAAAGGCTGAGAAGCCCTGTTAACCCAGTGGACACTGCTCCATCAGTGTCATTCACGATCACTCATGTGGCCTAACTCTGGTGGGGACATTTGAGGCCAAAAGGTGCTGCTCTTGGTGGCTGGGGCTCAGAGGCTATCTTTGGATAAGGTGGCAAGGATGGACTGAGCCTTCAGGAGGATGGCTTTTGTGAGACTCCGGCTGAGGTATCTCTTTCCCAAGAATCTGAAGCGCTCAGGCCGGCACGGCCTGTGGATTCATGCTTTGAAAGAGATACAGCAACAACAGCTTGTTTGGGCCCACATCTTACTCCCATATCTCCCACCGCTGGCCTGTGCCAGTACGATCAATTGTCCCTCTGTCTCGTTTGGTAACTTGGAAACTGTGCTGGGGATCTGCGATAACCATTTTGGCTGGAACTAATGTCCTTTTGGAGGTGAGGAGGGAAAAAAGGAAAGCGATGTGACATAGACAAGGGACAGACGATTCTGTAAATGTTGGCAGGAGGGGACCAAGTTTTTAAAAGCAAGCCACTAGAAAGAGAATATTGTTCTACTTCATTCTTTTTTCTTCCTTCTCTGGGCTCACATTTCTAGGAGCTTTAATTTTCAAAACTTGAACAAGAAAGTGTATTATCTTAAATGTCTCCCATTAATCACCAAGTCCAGCCCAGTGGCGAGAGAAAGATGACTCATTTCCACAGTTGATTTCTTGGTAATGGTGGGTCAAGGCTTGCCCTTACATTTCCCCCTCCTGTCTAGCTAATGGGGAAAGCTTCCCCTTAGGAAGTACCCATCCTGGAGCAATTTTTCAAAGGAAAATTGCAGACGGGAATAGCCACTGACATGAAAATATTTCTCATAGGGAAACAAGGTGAGCAGGGTAGCACAGTGATTATAAATACAGGCCTTACCTTTGAGACTTACAGGATGAAATTGGAGGACCAAATAAAGCACAGGAAGTCTCATTTAGCAAGGTGGGATATGTTGAGTAGGTCTCAATAAGCAGTACATATTTACTATTCCCCTTCTATGTGCCAGACCCTGTGCTAAACATGTAACTTTTGGCATTATATAATCCTCATTATATTTTATGTGACAGGTGTCATTTCCCCCTAGTTTATAGAGAGGGAAAGCAAGGTGCTAAGTGAGCTGTCTAAGGTCACTTATCTAGTAAGCTATGGAACCAGCATCTTTTCCCATATTGTCACACTATGTTATTGTAGAATTATGTACCTTCTTCTACTCCAGTGGCTCTGGGATCCCTGAGAGCAGAATAGCAGAGATCGACCCGTGAGGAAATGAATTGATCCTCCCTTCCCCGACACTGCTGACCAATATGGAGGTCTTCTCTAGAAACTTCTCTAGAAACCAATATGGAGGTCTTCTCTAGAAACTTAGAGTTCTACAACACTGGTGAGTCAGAGTACAGGGGTTGCTTTTAGCACCCCCAGGAAGCATCGCAGGGGTTAGGATGCTGTTTAAATGATTTTAAAGGGATGCCCTTTCTGGCCCTGGCGAATTTCATCTCATAAATGTCAGAGAAGCTGCTCTGTCACCCTGCAGGCTGTCTGTCCCGATTCCTTGTCAGTGCTGAGTCCTGGTGGGGCAGGGGGATGGGGTGTGGGTTCTACAGAGTGCCCGGTCCAGATGTGGGCGCCCTGGGGGCCTGGGGGAGGGCTCCCTGAATGTGGGGGTGGGAGGTAGTCCTGAAGGGCTACTTCAAACTCTGGGAGTACTATGAGCAGTGAAAAGGCAAGTTCATTTTTAGATGGTTGAAGAGAGCCATGCCTCTAAGAACGTTGGCAGAGATGCGAGTCTAGCGGTTTCTTGAAGTGACTGTGTTCCCAACTGGCAGAATCTAGAAAAACCCCATGGGGTGGGAACGACCCAATTTGGTGACTCCTAAGCCAGGCTTTGGTCACCCTACAAGCCATTCTGTCTGCACGCGGTTGCATGGGGGTGAGGCTGCGAGGGGAGAGCGTGTTCGGGAACACCTTAATGATGTCAGGATGCTTTTCATTGCTCATTTATCACTTAACAGCTCAGATTTGTAATGTGCTACCCGCGTTCTCCCTTTAGCCCAGACAATGCATTCTTTCAACAGTGTGCGGCTCAGGGGGAAGAGCGCTGCTGAAAGCAAAGCGGGGGTGCCTGCAGCCTGCCCCCTCGGGGAGGAGGGGCGTGTGGGGGGCAGGTGGGGACCAGATGCCTGGCTGCAGCCGGGCTGGGGGATGAGCACATGGAACAGCCACTTCTGGTTCCACTTATTCATTTCTCTGTGCTGAAAGGTGTCATATAAATGCTAAATAGGACAGAGAGAGATGGGGGCCTATCTATTTGCATTTTGTCTAATGTGAGCAGAGGCAGAGAGAAAAGCGGCTTAGCCGCGGCTGTTCACCTGCCCCGCCAGGCTAAAACATCTTCAGTTCCTTTCAATGCAGCCCACGGCAGTTCCGCTCCGGTGCCGCGGCAGACGTGGTGCGGGGCACAAAGGGCCGCACGCCCTCTGTCCTCAGTGGGTTTACGAGACCGGTGGGGGAGGCAAGTTTCACCACAGGAACCATCCGAACACAATACAACCCAGCATGTGGCTAAGTGGGAAGTCACGGGAAACAGATGAGGTGCCGCGGGAGGCTGCGGAAAAGAGGGGACCACGCTTGCGGGCCGGGCGGGAAGCCTTCCTAGGGGCAAAAGGACGGGACTTGCCCCGTGACCGCTGGCCGGAGGGCAGATGGGCAGCCACGGCCGTGGAGAGGGTCTGAGCATGCCGCAGGATCTCGTCATCTGCTGCTCTCCCGATACGTCCCCTCAATCCCCCTTCTCTCTCGAATGCTGGGTCCTCCTCCTCTTTTAGGACTTGGCTCCCGTGTGACGCTTCCAAGAGGTCTACCTCAGCCATTGCGGCAAAGTGGCAGCACTCTCCGCTGCACCATCCTCTCTCAGCGTCTCCTCCTTCTTCCTACCCCCACTTAACACAAGGGGCAGTTAGGGATTTGTGCGCCGCTGTCTCCCCCGTTGGATCGCGCCATCGCCCAGGAAGGGACTCCGCACATCAGTTTCACTCACCCTTGTATTCAGAGACCAGCACGGTGCCTACAGCCTGCGGGGCTCAGTAAATACCCGTGGAATGACAGAGTGACACTTGAGAAAAGTCTCCTTTAGCAGATGTATTTGTGGGCCACTTGACTCGGAGCTCTTGCTTTACACACCGGGAAGAAAATCTATAGATTCCGCAGGTTTGGCATGCAGCCGGATGTCTTTCGGGAGGAAGGGTTTTCATTAAAACACACAACCACAACAAAGCAAGAAAAACAGAGCAATTGATGTAAGCATGCCAGTCAGGGCTGCGTGTTAAGAAGTAGGCTAAAAAGAAATAAAAATTTATGAAGAATTGCAATAGGGCCCTGCACAAACATGGCCCACGATTATGCATAATTCAACGCATGGCATTTTAGTCTTGGACCCTGTCCAAGGTGGTTTATTACTGGAGGAAGCAGGAGAATCTTGTGAAAACACAGCTTTACCTAAAACATGGTCCCAGCCATGGATCCAGGGAACAATGTCTCAGGGAGGCTCCAGTATAGTTGTAAGACAGGGGTAGAGTTCTGATTTCATTCTCTGCTCAACTTGGGGCAGTGAAGAGATGAGTAGCCTGGATTATTCCCCTTTTTAAAAATTTTTTTTTTTTAACGTTTATTTATTTTTGGGACAGAGAGAGACAGAGCATGAACGGGGAGGGTCAGAGAGAGAGGGAGACACAGAATCGGAAACAGGCTCCAGGCTCCGAGCCATCAGCCCAGAGCCTGACGCGGGGCTCGAACTCCCGGACCGCGAGATCGTGACCTGGTTGGAGTCGGACGCTTAACCGACTGCGCCACCCAGGCGCCCCTATTCCCCTTTTTAAAAACAATTGTTTTGTTTGGTGAAGATGAAAAGAGCCATGTCAGCTCTAACACGCAAAAAAAATTTTTAAAGGGAAATTTCCTTGGGTATACAGTGGTTGCTCTTTTATTTAAATTTAAACCGAGAAATACTTCATTTTAATTGTAGAAACTGGAGGCCACAAAATCAAAAATAACCTCAAATTTCCTTAAATTATTAAAAATGGTCTCTCTTCCCTTTGGTAACATTTTATTTGGGAAAAGACAGGGGTGGGGAAGGGAAGAGGGGGACGATGGAGGGAGGATGATCAGAAAATAGAGAGACTGAATTTTCAATGTTGGCTTTGTGCAATGAACATCTTGCCATTTCTTATGCAACTTCAGCAGTAGAACCGGAAAGTTAGCATGTCTGTAGAGATTACTCCTCTCCACTCCCCCACCCCCACCTTCCACTGGCCCATGAAAGTCAAATTGTTGGGAGAAATACATTCTCATATTGAAAACAATACTCTGGTTGGCCTGTGGCTGATTGTCGAAGCTGCCATCCCGTAGTCTTTTGCAGGAGCTTTGAGATTCTACAGATGAGGTACTTTATGGTTTATAGAATACGAAAAATAAAGCTGGTGGTTTGAGTTAAAAAAAAAAAAAACCAAAACATTTTTATCAGGCCTGCCTACGATCTTCTTAACATTAACTGAGAAGAAGGCTGTGTTTTTAACCATTATGTTTGGGTTGAGGTGATGGTCCAAAGTTAGGCTCCATGAGATGCCGGGTCTTAGACTGGCCCCGCCCTCCCCAATTCCACCCCCCCCATCCTCCCCGCCCCCTACTCCCAGGCCTGAGGTGGGTTTCTCAGAGATGCTGCTACAGCCAATCTCAGGATGACTGTGAGGGATCTATTTCTTCCTTGCTCATTTGTACTTCAGAGTGTTGTGTGCAGGACATCGATCCATCCTCACATTCTGTCTATGGTGTTTGTAACTGTTCCAGAAGAGAACTTTTCCCAAGTCAAATTCTACACCATAAATATATAGAGACAGCCGAACCCTGAAAAGTACTATAAACTACAGGTCATTATATAGTTTGGATAGTCATTTACAAAAAGCAATGCAATTTAAAAATTTGTTCTCTAAGCTCTGAAACTGATTCCACGCCCCCCCCGCCCCGCCCCGCCAGTCTTCTTTATACGTTTGTCCTTTCAAAAACTGGGATATTTGGTCCATCTAAATTAATAAGAACGTTGATTATGAATGATGCCTGGTCACTGGGATTTACTCAGAAGATGTTAGAGAATGGGTATCAACAGTGGGGTATCTCTATGGATGGAGAAATCAAGACTCATCCCTTTTTACTCACTATACTTAGAGTTTATTTTTCCTTCAACTGTACTCCAAATACCTAGATCCGTCTGCAGTGCAAGTGGGATCTCCAACATAGAAACCAAAGGCACCATATGCCTTCTAGCCTACCTTCCTAAAGAACCATACAGCGCTTACCAAACTTGTAGGCTTGTGTTTCGCATCAGGACGATAAAAAATGTATAAGTAGATAGAATGTATTAGGCTCAGTGATGCATTATTTCTAAGCTAGAGAATTAAAATGAAAAAACTGAGAATAGAGAAATAGATCAGTGCAGTGGTATAGAAAACAAACGGCTCAGTGTATATATGATATGGAACTTGGTTGTTTATGTTAGAAGTGGTACTAAAAAATCAGTGGGGAAAAGATAACTTATTAAGTGAATGGTGTTGGAATGATTTCCAAGTAGGAGAAATTCAACTGTATTCCTTCCTCATATACAGAGAGGTAAATTCAAGAAATAAAATTATAAAACAATTAGAAGAAAACCTAGAATTTCTCTACTGCCTCAAAAGGGAGAAGGCTTTCCTTAAAGTACCAGAAGTGCGTCCTATAAAGAAAAAGATTTATAGATTTGACAACATTGAATAAAAAACTCCTATATGACAGAAGACAAAGATAGGGTCAGAGGCAAGAAGTGATGGGGGGGGTGGGGAGGGACAGGGAGTTTGCACCAGATAAAATGGGCACAAGATTAATGTCCCAATTATATAAAGAAAAAAAGTACATAAAAGAAAATAGAAGCCACTTTAAAAATGAGCAAAGAGAAAGGCAATTCAGATCAGACTAAACCTAAATAGCTAATAAATATATATGCATGTTTATTATATTTATATATTATATATATAATATATAAATATATATGCATGTATATTATATTTATATATATATATAATATATATATAAAACCTTTTCTACCTTATTAGTAATCAGCAACATGCAAATAAATACGAGGAGATACCACGTCACATCCAACAAACTGGCAAAATTAAGAAGACTAATGATAGACAGTATTTGTGAAGAATACACAAATTACAGAAGTGTATTACTATAGTTTATTAGTTCATTAGTTTAACTATCAAGAGTAATCACTAGTTTTTAGTAAAACCTTTGGTGCATATAATCTAAGACTTAGCATTTCTATATCTAGGTTCTCTTCTTGGTAGGGGTGAAGAATTGAAAACCTATGTTCCAGTCAATATAGAACAGGAGGGATTTTCAAAATAGCCATAGAGTAGATACAGGCTCCAACCAGTCAGAACAGACGCTGGCCATCGACCCGAGGAGAGTTCTACTAGGTGACGGCAGGGCTCTGAGGACAGTATTTGCACAACGGGTATGGCTGTACTGGTAGGGATGCATGAGCACTAAGCCCAAGTAATGTAGAGTAGAAGTCGAGGGTAGGGGTTCCAGAATCATCTCCTCTGGGGTTGAATTCTGGATCTGTTGCTTATCAGCTGTGAAACCTTGGACAAATTCCTTATCTGTCCCTGTAGTTTCCTCATTGTGTACAACAGGGATTATAACAACCCATTTCTCATGGATTTGTTACAAAGATTAAGGGAGCTAATACATAAAAAGCTCCTAGAATACTTCCCCACATGCTTATTGAGTAAGCACTCTATATATACAGTAGGAAAATGGAAACGAATAAATAGAAGGTACTGTGTATTTATATAAGAGAATATCACATAGCAGTTAAAATGATTGAACTTTATGCACTAACCTAGATAGAGCTCAAAAAACATGTTGAGTGAAAAAAAATCTGCAAAAACAATTTATTTATGGATGCAAATCGGAAGTCAAAATGGAAAGGTCTGGACCGGGAGGATACCCACCAAATGAATACCGATTATCTCTGGGGAGTCTGTAGGGTACCAAATGGATTTCAACTATTTTTTTTAATCTAAATGAAAAAAATTCTCAAAAAAAGACAAAAATTCAACATTTGTTAATTCCGAGTTTGTGGCTAGACATTTGGAATATTCTCTGAACTTTTCTGTATTTCAAATTTTTTAAAAAGACATGAACAAAAGTAGGGCCAGGTGTCAGGAGATCTGAGTGCTAGGACCAATGTTCCTCTAGTTGACTTTGAGCCAATTGACTTAAACCTTTCAAGATCTTAGTTTCCTCCTCTGAAAAATCAAGAATACTATTTATTTCAAGGGAGAGGGGGTTGAGAATTAAATGATATTTGGGGGAAGTTCTATAAATGCTAAGGCTCTATTCACATGTTAAGTAAAATCAAATTGAGTTGTTGGCTTGATAATTCCTAAGACTTCCCTAACTCTAATGGCATAAAGCTAGTAGAGGTGTTTTGAGGAAGAAGCAAGATAATGTATACAAAGCTATTAGCCCAGGAGCTGACACATAGCTTGTAGCAGAGACTGCTGGATGCCTATTCAGCAAAGAGTGTTTCCTTTTCCTCACCAGTAGAGTCTGAATTTATTCTGGGTGGTGATGTGCCTGGATAAAGAAATACTTTGCCAAGTCTCCTATGAAAAGGAGTTGTTGATTGGGCTTCTCGAAATTTTTAAGAATGCTCCCTCAGCTGGGAGAAGTTTCTTTTTGCCCTTTTTCTACTTCCCTTTTCTGTCTCAGAAAGTAAAGAAGATGGCTGACATTCCAACAGCCATCTTGAATCCTGGAATGACCTCGAACACGTAAGACATATGCTCGGCCTGATGGAGAAGAAAGACAAAAAGTGTCTGAATCCCTGATGACTGTGGAGCTGCCATTACAGCCTTGGGCTGCCCACTTGAGGACTTCTTTGACATGAGGGAAAAGAAATGTGTATATTATTAAGTCACTTATTTGAGTTTTTGTTAAAAGCAGCCGAACCTAATCCTACCTGATATATTTTTGTCATTCTGAAGCTGTTTGCTTTCCTCCAACGCATTTTGAATAGGTAAGCTAATAAAGAGGAAAATAATGGCACAACACCTGTCCCTCTGCTATATGGAAAGGACAGGAAGCCCTCAATCACTCTCCTTGTTCCTCACTCCCCTGTCTCTTTGCAATGAAGGCTCTCAAGGGTGTGCCTCCAGAGGAGACAAAGCTCAGGGAAGACTGTGTCAGGCCCAGTGTACCTTAGCTGGGCACATTAGCTCCCACTAGACCATTCTTGGACTGTTGGTGAGTGAGGAGGAACCCATCTCCCAGGAGTCTGAGGTGGCCAGTGTTTTACTTGTTTCTCTAGGTCATACTCAAGGGTAAGACAATAGGAGACAAGATAGCTCTCCCGGGAAGTGGAAAGGTGAGGAGAGACTATGATTACAGGTTCATTTTTGTCAAATCTTACACTTCTGTGATCCAAAGCTTTCTGTGACCTGATTCTGGAAATGGCAATATGTACCCTCTAGGGAGCTATAAAGGAATACTAATCAATATTAACCAATAGGCAAGACCTCAGCTATACTCAGGACATATGGAGAGCTAGATTATCATTTTTTAATATAGTAGGAAGAAGAAAGAGAGACACAAGATGTTTCCCTAAGCATTAGTAATAAAGAGGACATAAAAAAGATCCATCAGCTCTTTGGACATGTGTGTAATATGCAAGGTCTCCTGTGAGCAATTCTCTGGAACTAAATGCGATAGCTCCAGCAATTTTCCCCAAGCTACAGAGGTTGGTAAGCAAGTGTATTGGAAAAGTAGGCAAAAAGATGGAAAGAGAGAAAGGCAGAGGGAGAGAGAAAGAGCGAGAAAGAGTAGAGAAGGAAGGAAGGAAGAAAGAAAAGAAGGAAAGAAATGAGAAGCGACAAGAAGCAAAGCAAAGAAGAAAAGGTCCAGAAGCTCCAATAAACTTTCTCCATTTCCTTGAATCAAATGGAAGAGACATAGGTTTAGTGGTTCACTGATGTTCAAAGGGTGATTTCCCTGAATTGGGGAGAGAGCCCAGGAGAGGTGAAATTTATTCTAACTAGAGCAGTGGGACTAACTGCATCTGTACACAGGGGATTCTAAGTCATGTTCTTAGGGGTGCCACAGAATCTGAGGTGCTCACCTTCAGGAGGTAACTTGAGCCTTGTTCTTAGCCTTATCTGGGTTTTAATTCAGATACTGCCATTTGTGCCATGGGCAGGCCCCTGAGCTTCTTGTCTGTTTTCCCCCATTTCCAAATACTGAGATTAGAACTCCTCATGTGAGGGCACCCGGGGGGCTCAGCCGGTTAAGCGTCTGACTTTGGCTCAGGTCATGATCTCATGGTTCGCGAGTTCGAGCTCTATGCCGACAGCTCGGAGCCTGGGGCCTGCTTCGGATTCCGTCCCTCCCTCTCTCTCTGCCCCTCCCCAATTTGTGTTCTGCCTGTCTCCCTCAAAAATAAATAAACATTAAAAAACTTAAAGAGGGGCGCCTGGGTGGCTCAGTTGGTTAAGCAGCAGACTTCGGCTCAGGTCATGATCTTGCGGTCCGTGAGTTCCAGCCCCGCGTCGGGCTCTGTGCTGACAGCTTGGAGCCTGGAGCCTGTTTCAGATTCTGTGTCTTCCTCTCTCTCTGACCCTCCCCCATTCATGCTCTGTGTCTCTCTGTCTCAAAAATAAATAAACATTTAAAAAAAAAAACTTAAAGAAAAAACTGAACCCCTCATGTGAACAGTTGTTGTGAAGCATGAAGGCGCTGTTGTGAGTGGAAATGCCTGATGGTGGGCTTGACACAGAGCAGCTTCTCAATAATGTGACTCCTGCCCAGTACCTTTCCTCCTTACTCTGGTCCTGTGTTGGTGCACATGCCCTGGGCTGCCCCCACTGAGATGATCCCCGAGTCTGGACTCAATGGGCAGAGAATAACAGGCAGAGAGGCATATAAGGGTGAGGCCATGAGATTCCACCCTGATCTCCGCGACAGGGGATTGAAATGTGCAAAGAATTTAAAAACAGTTATTACACCAGCTAAAATGGGCTTTGCTACCACCTTGGGCTCCCGATTCGAAATAACGTCATGATAAAATATTTTCCCTGAAAAAAACTTGCAATGATCTAAATTTGAAACAATAGCTGCGGTTATTGTTGGTTAAGTTTTAATGCTATGTGTAAGCTTGAAATCAGCATGTTTTTATTATGTATTCTTTCATACACATTATACTTTAAACGAAAGTAAATTCAGAGACTTCCTGGTTTTGTGGGAATAAGCTACATGCTTTTATTTCATGAACCAGTTCCTAATGGTTCAGAATCGGTTGAACTTATATCTGTTTCCCTACATCATCATACCACACATTCCTGAGTCACAACACTAGATTTGGGGCGCCTGGGTGACTCAGTCAGTTGAGTGACTCTTGATTTTGGTTCAGGTCAGGATCCCAGGGAGGTGGGATCAAGCCCTGAGTTGTGTTGAGCGTGAAGCCTGCTTAAGATTCTCTTTCTCTCGGGGCACGAGGGTGGCTCAGTTAAGTGTCTGACTCTCTATTTAGGCTCAGGTCATGATCTCTTGGTTTGTGAGATCCAGCCCCTTGTCAGGTCCTGTGCTATTAGTTTGAGATTCTCTCTGCCCCTCTCGTGGCTCACATTCTCTCTCTCTCTCTCTCTCTCTCTCTCAAAATAAGTAAACAAACTTAAAAAAAAAAAGAAGATTCTCTCTCTCCCTCTGCCCCTCTCCCACTCATGCACAAGTGCCCTCTCTCTCCCTCCGTCTCAAAAAAATTAAATTAAAAACACCCACTAGATTTGAAGTAAATAATGATTTCAGAAGATAAGAAAACAATTTGAATTATCTCATTTCTGTCATTGTCTTTGAGCATTTTGAGTGTTATTTCTGTTTGAAATTTGAAACAAGGACGCTGATAAACCTGTGGGGTATAATGTTTTTGTTAAGTGTAAATTTTAGTTTGTACCTGAAATATCTTACTGAATGTGAACAATATCTTTAAAATTGAAATGTGGTCTTTAAAAAAAATTTTTTTAATGTTTATTTTATTCTTGAGAGAGAGAGGGAGAGACTGAGCGTGAGCAGGGGAGGGGCAGAGAGTGGGAGACACAGAATCCGAAGTAGGTTTCAGGGTCTGAGCTGTCAGCACAGAGCCCAACACGGGACTCGAACTCACAGACTGCGAGATCATGGCCTGAGCCAAAGTCGGACACTCAACCGACTGGGCCACCCAGGCGCCCCGAAATGTGCTCTTTTAAAAGTATGATTGTTTTTAAATGAAAGAGTGAATCCAGTAAATAAAATGTCACCACAATGTTATCATTTCATAGTTAGCCAATTTGTACTTCTTGCAAACATTTTGATTTGATTAAAATTTATTTAGAAGCTAGTGAATGATTCTTTATGTAAAGTAATATTATCACATATTATAAAGAAAGGATCAAAGTTCAAACTGTGATTTGAATGTAAAATTCTTGGACAAAAAGTGCTTTTTCCTTTTACGTACATACAGTAAACTTTTTCTTTTCTTTTTCTTTTTTTTTTTACTGGCAAATTATAAAGTATAATAAAGGAAAATTTTCACTGCCTGTGAGATTTTCACTGACTTTTCTGGCAATGCTATTTTTAATTTTATTTCAAGATTTTGATGAAAATAATTCGGTTGAATGGAGGAAGGGATGTTAACAATGATCTGTTTGGGGGATTAAATACACCAGGTCAGGCCAGTGATCATGTCCTGAGCATGGAATATCCGAGGTGGCAGCTGGGGCCAAAAGCATAGGGCTTCCCAGCTGCTTGGAGAGAAAACTCTTTCTTGTTTCAGGGCACTGGTTTTTCGCAGTCCTGTAGACTCTAACCTTAAGGAAAATAGCAGCAGCAGTAGTCAAAACAAATAGCTTCTCCAGGCATCAGGCAGATATTTCCATCATTTTCTTTCCCAAATGGCCCAGACTCAGACTTCCTTTAGTCTCTTTCAGACAATCTAACAGTCTCACCTTAAAACCCACCCACACAGCCATCTATGCAGGAAGGAGTGGCCAAAGCGTGACCCTTTCTCAGTGAAGTTCACTGATTGCTCCCTCTGGTCCTGTGCTGGGCTGTTTTTCTAGTGCCCCCTTGACACTGAATTAAACTTTAATTCTATCTGGGGAGGAAGCTCTGGGCTGGGTTGTGTGGCCCTGCTGTACCATCCACGAGACCGTCTGGGAGTTAATTATGCTGTAACTCTTGCTGCTTGGAGCTCATTAATTCCCCACCTCCTCAGCCCCTTGCCTTCCAAGCTGTTTAGTTATTTGCAGCTGAAGCTGCTCATCATGCTGAAAGAGTCCCTAGGACTCAACTGTACCTCCAACAATAACCAGAGCTCTTGCTGCCCCTGCTATCAATGCTCTGCTTTGCTGGAGATGGCTCTTTGGGTGATGGAAGGCTGGATTTGCATGCAGCCAGGTCAGTGCCCTCTGTCAAGCTGTCCTGGGCCAGGCTAAGGGGATGCATCGAGTCACTGGCAGCCGGCAGCTAATCTACCTCCTGCGTACCATTAACATAGGTGAACACAAATCCACGTCAAACCTGGCTCCTTTTTAAAAGGCCATGTTTACAGCCCATTAGTAGTCAGGGCGAGTGAGAACAAGGCTTTTGGTGGCAAATATGCAATCCATCATAGTAATTAAACGGGGTTAAGTACGTACAGCACTAATCTGGAGAGACACAAAGAGTGCTCTTTTGACATCCCAACTTAAAAAACTGAATAATGGCAAGGAAAGTTCTTGGCTATGCCCCCCACCCCCATCGGTCTCTCTTTCAGTCTATCTCTGCTTCCAGCACCTCTCTCTATCTTTGTTTTCCTCTGTGTTCTGGGTCTCTTTGAATCTCACTCCCTATATATCTCCGTCTCTCTTTGTTTTTCCAGCAGATTCCTTTCTCTTTTTATAAAATCCTTCTTCCTCAATATAACATTACAACATGTAATAACTTAAGTAAAGTCTTCCAGAAATTAAAACAAAAGAAAACAAAACAAAACTTCACCCCGCTGCCCCTGCTCTCAGCACCTTGTGCCTTATTTTAGGCATCCTGCCAATTCTAGCCAGAGTAAGGCACTTGCCATGTGGTTAGATTTTTCCCCAAGATTTCAGAGAAGTCCTGGTACCGCCTTCTATCTCACCTCCTTTGGTTCGGGTTTTTTGGCTCACAGGCACAGTTTCAAGCCACTCAGCTGATTATATCACCCATCCATCCCCAACTTGAACTTCCCATAAAATGTGGATCTCTGGTGCTAACAAAAGAAGTGACCAAAAGCGCATCTCCAGCCTGGAACATACAATTTCTACCTATACTCTGGAGCGTGTCATAGACCCTAGTGCTGATGTGCTGGGGCGGTGGGGATATTAGGCTCATTTCACAGGGCCTCAAGAAGGAGCTGCTTAATACACAAAGTAGTGCACACCAGTTTAGGACGGGAAAAGAAGAAGTGGACCATATCCAATTGCAGCCATGGTTGGGGGGGGGACTGGAGTAGACAGAATGTCATCACCTGTGATACACCTCTCTTCCCTCCAACATCGAGGAAGTTTATAAATTACTTCTCATTAAAAAAATAAAAAATTGCGTGTGGTCATAATGTCAGGCAAAGCTGGATCACAGACCAGCTTTAAAATTTGCCTCTGTAGAAGAGATGACTCCGGGAAGGAGAAAGCAAACACTACGAACCGCATTTCTGAAGGTCCTGCTCCAGGCAGACAAAACAAAGCAAGAATTTAGCATCTGCCAAAAAATATATGCGGAATTAACTTATTTTCCATAAACACATATTTTATGCTACAGTAGTCGTGGTATACCCTTCTTCTAAACTGACAAGTTTTACATTGATTCAGGGGGCTTCCCTATTAATAAGTGACTGCAAGAGGGGTCCCTCTGTCCATTAATGGACTCTTTAATTAGGACGATGATGTCTGCATTTTTTGTGACATTTCTTTTATTCCCTTAAGTTTATTTATTTTGAGAGAGAAAGGGAGAGAGAGGGAGAGGGAGAGAATCCAGCCGGATGTGGGGCTGGAACTCATGAACTGTGAGATCATAACCTGAGCCTAAATCAAGAGTTGGATGCTTACCCGACGGAGCCATCCAGGCACCCCATGACATTTCTTAACCATGAGTGTCTGTCCTCAGTTTTTTTTCCCCTTTACCTCTTTAAAAAGTTATTAAATATAGATACTTATAGAGAAGTGCACAAACTATTAATGTACAGTCTAACAAAGAATGAAGAGGAAACTGCCTTGATCCATTTCAAGGAATGGAACAGCATTACAACCCAGAAGTCCCCATGTTGCATTACCCCCAACCCTCTCATCTTTCTGTGGAGGCTTCTCTGTTCTGGGATTTATGGTGATCACAGCTGCCCTTTTCTTTATAGTTTGATTATATGTATATATGTATATATGTATATATGTATATATCTATATCTATCTATATATATATCGTTAAATACTATAGTTTAATTTTGCCTGCCTTGAACTTTATATATAGAAAATCATAAGAGTATATATTATTTCATGTCTTGGCCTCTTTCAGTCCACATGTAGTATCCCACTGTATGAACATATCACAATTTACCCACTCCCACTGGTTCTTTACTGCTATGAACATTTGTGTTTGTTTCCTGGTACACGTGTTTCTCTAGGATTTTTAATCTAGTCTTGATGATGCTTCATCTGGAAGTCTTAAAAGATCAGGAGGAGTTTTTAAGGCCCCCACAAGAAAAAGGACATTCCATGCACAGGAGACAGGGTGTGGTATAGCACAGAAGAGTGAAACCACATGATACGTTGGGGGAATCACAGTCCTGTATTATCGGGGTGTGACACGAGTAATTCTAAATAGAGTTCCCAGTATGAACAGGGCAGTAAGTGTTACAGGTGCATTTATAATCCAGGGTAATAGACACATGTCGAGTCTTCACGGTGTGAAGGGGGACCATGTAGTTTGACCCAGTTCTTGTGGGACCAAGATCAATTCTGGGCAGTCTTATATGCTAGGGATCATCAGATTTTAAATGGCAAACGACATTCATCTTGTAGCCAGGTCTGAGCTGGTAAGCAGGTGCCCAGAATACGACGTTTTGAAGAGTCTGAGGCCCTGTCGGGCATCAGCCAGAAAGTCTTGACTGATGGTGTGGAGGTCATGTGTCACGGATGTGCTGACTTTTATTCAAATGCCCCTCTCTGCGGTAGTTCGGGCACTGCAGAGGAGCGCTTCAGAACAGCTCATGCTGTTTCACATATTGTTTACTTTACTGCACGTATAATGCTGCTCTATTCACCAGAGTTGCCATTATAAACAGCATCAGCCATCTGTGTGCCTGGAAAGAACAGCTACTGGGGCAAACTAAATTTGACCCCCCCCCCCCCCGGCTTTCAAATGACAGGACGAGGAGGTACTGAATGTCAAGGTCTTATTTAAGGAATGATAAAATGATAAGCTTTGAGCCTTGCGTGCTCTCATTAGAGCAACTGCATTTATTAAGAGGAGAACAAACAACAATTTATGTGTTGAGTCTCTCTCTCTGTCTCACTCTTAAACCAAAATGATCTCAACACTCTGCCCCACAAGCCGAAATGGTACAATGCGTTTATAGCAGGTGGCTTGGGTCACTACTCTAACCTTGTCAGTTTTCGGGTATTAAAAACAAGCCCTCTGAATTCGAGCAAGGCTTTGCCTCAGGTAACCTGGTTACGGAACACATGCGCCTTGGATTCGGTGGCCAGGAAGAGACAGGTCTATATGCTAAATTAATATTATCAGTGGGTTATTGGCACACCTGTGGAAGACAAAGAAGTGTCCACACAGGTGGACAGACCACAGTCGCACGAGATGGTTGGTGCCTGACAAACCTAAGGGATCTTTGACTTAATAGAGACAAGAAACGAGACAGTTGCAATGCCATATGAGCACGTCTAAGAGTAGCTCCTGGTCATGGTAGGAAAGAAAGGTCCCAAACATTTTAACACTGATATGCAGGCCCAAAAATCCCAGTAGAAACCATTCTTTGTTGTGTGAACTTGGATGCATTCTTCGTCATCACTGAATTTCACTTGGCTCGTGTGTACAGTGAGAAAAATGCCTCATAGTGTTCTTAAGTGAATCTAATCAAAGGAGATCATGTATATAAAAGTCACCTTTAAATTATAGAGCACTGAACAATATTAGGTATTATTATTATTATCTCATAAGGTTGTTGCCACGTTCAAAAGAGATTATGTACAGGAAATCACTTGGAAAAATCTGGAAGGGTAGAAACGTAAGGTGGTAGTTGCAGTAACAGTATCAGAGCTTTTAGTTATGGGTGGCTAGCGATGCTGTGAGAAGTATGTTAAAGAGGGCAGAAGAGCATTGTGGGAATAAAAAGTTAAGAGCATTTTTTAAAATGGGATACGAGCCCTGGAATTTTCCAGAACGGAAGCATTGGTGTCAATGGAGCTGTACACAGGTTAAAAGTCATCATTCAGCTGAGTCCATGTGGCATCTTATATTTAATAGGCACTTTTGATCATAAGAAAGGGAGACTGACTCGGGTTACAAGGAAGAAATGGAGATTCATTGATGGCTACATGTAGGCAGAAATCTGTACCACACCTCATGGGAAACTACAAAGAGCCAAGTCTCATGGCCAATGGAATGTATAGCAGGAACCGGGAGGTTATGCAGGATGAAAAGCAACTCTAGGAACTGGATTATTTTGTTGCCCTAGAGCGGCAGGAATTGTCTAATTTTCTGCTGTTCGTGTCACTGCACAACCGAGTAGCTCATCTTCTCTTCTGTGTGTCCCTTGGTTTCTGCTTTCTAGTACTCCAGACTTACCTTCGCTCCTGCCTACCCAAGGTTTCTCTTGCCTGTGGCTTCTGCTCTTCTAGGTTCCTGCTGACTGTCAGCTTCTGTTTCCTTTCTCACCTTCCAACTCATGAATCTCTCTCCCTCTCTCTCGCTCTCTTTTTCTTTTTCTAATTCACAGACTCTTCAGGCATGAGAATCTGAGAGGTTCCACTTGTCCCCATTGTCTTTACTGGCTGTGACTTTTGTGTCAGGCCAACTCAGACTGGCTGCTCTTAGGTCAGGCATCTGTGCCTGGACCAGTTACCTGTGGTCTAGGAGGTAGAGTCACATGACAGGAATAGAGTAATTTATGCTTCAAGAACCTATTAGCTCGGGCCTCTTAGTGGGACCCTCGTGGATCAGTGTGAATCAGGGGTGTGTTGGTGGGCATGTATTCCAAAGCTTCAGTACGTACGTGAGGGAGCTAGGAGTTCTGCGGTTTACTTCTCATTAGTAAGTCAATCGGAGCAGTGCAAGGAACTTTCTGTAAAGACAAACAAATGAAACGCCCCCTTCCCCATACAAAAATATGACGACAATAGTAAAGAAGGTGAAGAAGAAGGAGGAGGGAAAGAGAAGGAAGAACAACGTGAGGCTTCTGAGGTATCTTGTGGGATAAGCCTTTCTATGAAAGCCATTCTGGAAAGAGACAGGAAATGCGTGCTCTAAAGTGTTAGGAATGGTGTACTTGGCCAAAGCCGAGCATTATTTTGGATTCCGGTTATTTTACCTAAAGTAGAGTCTAAGTAGCTTCTTTGACATTGTTAAGAATCCCAGAATTTTGGAACAGAAAGAAAGCTCAGGGTAACCCCCTCCTCATGTTGCGTGGCCTATCCCCTTCACTTAGAGAAATGGAAGTGAGGGTCTCCAAGGCTGAGTGGCTTGAGCAAACTGAGGGTGCCTCTGCTCTGGGACAGCAGAACAAAAGAGCGATTTCAACCGAGCGATTCTCTGCCCTAGAACTGCTAACTCTGGTCAGCTGGATTCCACTTGGGCCCCTGTAGAGATGAAAACATCATCGGCTTGAAAAAGTTACCCCTGCCGTTTGGAGCAGCTGGCCTGGAATTCTTGTCAATATCGCCCATATAAAATAGAAATCTGCTTTTCCTGTTAAGAGTGTGGCATATTTTCTATGATTTGCCTTCAGCTCTTGAGTGTTTACATGCCATTTCTGTATGTCCCATCCTCGCCTCCAATACTCAGCCTCAAAGTTGTTACCGGAAGTCTAGAAGAGGAAGCCATCTTGATTTCCGGGTGCTTGTGAAGGCTGTGGCCCCTCATAGCAAAAGCAAACCAAACAGCAATAGCAAAATGCCCCTGCTGGCTTAATCAAACTCTCAAATTTAATCACACAACAATGGCTATCCTGGGCGAACCTTTTTCTAAGTTTTGCATTCTGCCAAAAAAAATTTTTTTATGTATATTATATAAATTATTTATAGTAAAAATTATTATATAAATTTACATATTATATAAATCTAAATATATATATATATGTATATGTAATTGAATGTATTATAGCAGTAGCCAAGGTTCTCATTATTCTAAAGTGATAAACAAAACAACCACGATGTGTGTTAGGTATCTGCTGTTTTAACTGTGTGGCCTTGGGCAAGTTACCTAGTCTTCGTGATTTACTTTGTTTCTCATCTGAACACTGGGGTATTTATTTTCTTACCACTGTGCCTGGCTTATAGGAAATGTGTAATAAACATCGCCTAGTAATATATACCATTTCAATTAGTCATCATAAGAAGTTTATGAGGAACACGGCTCATAAGACATGAAGTAATTTGCTTAATTTCTAGAACATAGTAAGGATGGAGTTAGACTAGGGAACTAATTTTTTTACTGCAGTTAGGGGGTCTTTTTGCTTCAAACACCCCCTATAGTTAGGAGGATGTCCCGGAAAAGGTCTCAGTGCTGGAAGATTTCTTCCCAACGTGGGCTGGGCAGGGGGAATGCCAGTGAACAATCTGGATCTGAGTCTCTTCACCCAGGATTCGGGAACCCCAGTGTAGTCCCTGCCTCAAGGCCCCTCTCGTACTCGGCACTTGAGGGCTTCCTGAATGCTCACCACCCCTCTGCTCTGACAGGTGGAAGGATCTGGGACTCTGGAGGTATTTGACGAGAGCTGTGCTCCTGCTCCACTCCTGCCTATGGTTTGGACTGGCCATCATGCCCTAAGGGGCCTCAACACTTCATGCCACACAATCTAGGCTCCTCACCTTGGAAAATCAACACGGTTGATTTTCCCTTTCTTCTTAGGGTAGTTGATGTGCGTGGAATCACTCAATGAGATTTATTGAGGGCCCCACACGAAACTTGATAGGCTTTTCTTAGGTGACGAAAAAAGGCGGCCTGACCGGGGAAAAGCCACACTGTTGGCCACCCAACACTTTGTGGACTAAAGTTCTGAAAAGTCCAAAGCATGGCACGGGCAGGATTTTATTGGCACCTGTAAATAGGCCGATCGGCAGCTTGTTCTCAGAAGCCAGAGGCTGATCTGACCGCATTTGGTGCCCTGGGAGAGAGGAGTGAAAACCTAAGTGAAAGGAAAACTGGGATTCGGAGAAACCAGGAGGAGTTTGGAACAGGACTTTTGTGTAGGTCATCTGGAAAGTGTGCCCCGTTAGGACTTATGCATAAAAATAGCCTCAAGAAGAGGATAGGGGCGGGCTGGGGTGGAGAAGTGTCTGTGTGCCCAGAAATCCACCCAAACGCACACATGGCCACATGCAAACACCTAAAACAAATGTGTCCCCAAGGACTTAGACTCCAGCTTATTATGTAATCGCTGAATTTGTGGGCTTGCTTGTATAATTCAAGGAAAGATTTAGACTATTTCCACTATCCTTCCAGAGACCGTGGCTAAATGACCAGATGGGGAAAAGCCTACTGCCTGACCTAACTGCCAGCAGCCCATGAGTGTTCCAGACGGTGCAGATTTGTAGCAAAAGAATTATTATTACTCCTTTTCCTCCCATGAAGAAACAAAAGCCTCCACTCTTGACCTTGGCATTCCCTTGCTGCTGTCTTCTCTTCCGTGACACCTACGCTTGATTTTCTTTATCTGAGGTAGTCCAGTGAATATTTGCTGAATTTTAATTTAGATTGAATGAAATTCAGAAGGCTGAAGCTTTCCGGATTTCAGACCTGCTGAGAAAGGTGTGTGTGTGTGTGTGTGTGTGTGTGTGTGTGAAAGAAAAGTTCTCAGCTTGTCTCATCATTGAAAGGCCTCCTGAGAACTCTGAGCTCAATCTGAGGAATAAGGCAGATTGGTTACCTTGTCTGATGGGTTTTATCAAAACGTGAGAAAACATAGTAATGAAAAATGGTGGGCTGAATTCCTTATCATTCCGGGAGGGGCTCTGTACAGGTAAACCAGCCCATAACTCACTTGCCTCACGACAGTTTTTATTGCTCTGTTTCAGTGCAGTTTTGAGGAGGGAGGAGAATCGCCCGAGACAACAGATGTGGGACTCTTTTCTTTCTCCCTGTCCTGCGGATAGGCCTAAGGCTCAGCCCAGTGACTCACTGTTGTGGTATTATATGGTTCAAGATTAAGTGTGTGCTGTGGAAAGTGTGGGGCAGGATTTATCAGTGAGAGTTCTTCCTTTGAAGTATCAGGGCAGGCTACTTTGCTGATGGTTTCTGGAACCTGGCCAAGCCCCAATATGCTGTGAAAATAGCCGTCTTAGGTTCTCTTGGCACATGAGCACATTTGCACTTGATTCTCAGACCTCCACTGCTTTCTGATGTTTTCTGAGGCGAGTGTTCTTGGGAATTAGGGCCCGGGGCCAGATTGTAACCCTGCCTGTTTGTGCCTCTTCACATGCCCCATCCAAACATGGTTTTGATGGCTCCAGATACGGGTTGTAACATCAACTTGAAAAAGGCTATCCTTGAGTTCCAAAGTGCAGTCTGGCTTTGAGTCGCTTTTGGGCATTTAGGTATAAATTTCTCGATAACGCACATTTCCTGCTGCCCTGCCCCCCACTAACAAAATGTTGGCGCTTAAGGTGTTTTACTGCAACAGTGCTCCCCACCGCAATGTGTCTTTGCATTTCCAGCTTGAAACTAATGCAATATGCATGATGGAGAAAAACCTCAGCGATGTCATTACGGCTCTACCAGTAAATTAAGAAGAAAAAAAATCCATCCTTCTCTGGTGAAAAATCCATCATCTATCTGCCTGCATCTTTCTCCTCCCACCTCTACCCATCATCATACTGTTATTAATTTTGAGAACAAAGGACATAAAAAGCTAATTGTGTGAGATTCCCAGACACCCTTCCAGAGGTTAAAATATCAGCCACATTTCTCATCACCCAGCTATGTGTAATAAATAGCTTCCTTGTAAATGCAGATTTCCCAATAGACTCCCCACTTCAGGTTTCCCTCTAGCCTGGGAACCAGGCTCTGTCCTTCATCTAAATCTTGCCAGCCTGTGTTGAAGAACCCATGTGTAACCTTGCTGAGCATTTATTTCTCTCACCTTTCTGAGAGGGCAGACCCTTTGATAAAAACAACTTGGTGTGACAGGGCTTGAATCTTAGAGAGGGCTCAGGCAGCTGTCGGGTCTGTGTCCGTGGACCTCCTGCTTGAGAACATAATTGAATGTCGTTGCAGGCTGGGTTCTGTTGTGAGTTGAGTTGTGTCCCCGGCCTTCAAATTCACACGTTCAAGTCCTAACGCCAGTACCTCGGAGTGTGACCTTCCTTGGAGAGGATCTTTGCAGAAATAATCAAGCTAAAATGGAGTCATTAGGGCAGGTCCTAATCCAGTATGACTGGTATTCTTATTAAAAGGGGGAATTGGGGGACATTCACACACAGGGAGAATGCCATGTCCACATAAACTGGTCATGCACAAGTCAAAGAGAGAGACCTGGAACAGATCATTGCCTACAGCCCTCAGAAGGAACTGACCCTCCTCATACCTTGACCTTGGGCTTCTAGCTTCCAGAACTGGGAGACCATACATTTCTGTCTTCTAAGCCACTCAGTCTGTGGTACTTTGTTACAGTGGCCCTAGCAAACTAAAACAGGTCCCTTGGGTAGCAGACTGAGGAAGGGGTTAGCACGAAGGAGGTTTGTAAGGGAGTGCTCTGGGGATAAATTCCTGTGGAAGAGAAAGAAGCAGACTGGGAAGAAGGAGACATCAAACTGGGTTGTAGTCCCAGGGAAGGCCTCAGCTGACTCCACGGGAAGTTCAGATCTAGGAGGGCCCTTCATAGTTGGAACATGGGTCTGGGCCTTTGTGGGCTCCTGTCGATCTATCATTGGGTGTGGGCTTCCTCTGGAAGGAGGTATGACCTTAGCTAAGGCAGTTTTCTTCAGCCGAGGTAGTCCGTGAAGAGGGCTGACAGTGGGAACGGTCTTTTGGGAGCAGTCCCAGCGGGTGGAGGCATGAGTCCTTCCTTCCTCCAGAAGGACCTGGGTGGCACCAGCATCCACCATGACGCCCGTTATAATAGATTCGTTGACTGAACGATGGCTTGTCGAATTTCATGATTTTCAAAATGGAGTTTAGCTTTCTAAGCTGTGGTGCTTTGTTCAGTCCTCCTTTCCTCCTCTGCCTTAGAGATGAAGCAGGCTGTGGCTCCCTGTCCTGGAGCCTCTTCTGGGAGAGAGGTGGGCTGTGGGAGAGGTATCACTCAACATCTGGACAGAAAGACAGAAACTGCTCTGGATGCTTCAGACAGAGAGGGATGCATAGAGAAGAAAGCTTACAAAGGTGCTGGAAGGTCTGGAGTGTGGAGGGAGCGCGAAAGGAGGGAGATATTCCCCGGAGAACAGGAGGCTGGTTTTGCCTGGCGTTGGAACCTCGAAGCTCACACTCTCTGCCTAGCTGCTGCTGCTGTCACCGCTGCTATCGGATCTTGCTGTTTGCTCTGAACAAGAACTCAGGACTCCGCATTTTGATGTTGGTGAGACGAGGCTGACACTGCCAGAGCTCAGATTTACCTGGAAGCTTCCGGACCCCATGGTTGCTGTTCCCATTATTACTGCTGTTAGTGGTACCACAAATACCAGACAAAAAAGCCTCTTTTCCCCTCTATCTTCTAGTTTCCCTTGTATCCAGGGGACAGGTTCCCAGTCTCCTGCCATTGAGAGGAAATCACGGAAGAAGGGGCAGGCATCTGGGACAGCAGACAATCGTCCTCTGAGGGGCTAGTCTAAGAGACATCGGTCAGCGGATGGTCCTGGGAGGGCAAACCAATGACTGGAGCACCTCAGAGAAATGACCCCTCCCCAGGAGCAGTGTCCAACTCTGGAATTTGACTGATCATCCGCTGCTGTCTACTTCCTGCTCCACATCCCTCTACTCCCTCTGAGGAGAACAGAACTTGCCCAGGATGTCTCATGCCTAGGCCAGCTTGGTAAAAAGGAGCTTTCTTTCTTTTTTTTTTTTTTAACTTTTTTTTTTAAACGTTTATTTATTTTTGAGACAGAGAGAGACAGAACATGAACAGGGGAGGGTCAGAGAGAGGGAGACACAGAATCTGAAACAGGCTCCAGGCTCTGAGCTGTCAGCACAGAGCCCGACGCGGGGCTCGAACTCACGGACCGTGAGATCATGACCTGAGCTGAAGCCGGCCGCTTAACCGACTGAGCCACCCAGGCACCCCAAGGAGCTTTGTTTCTAGAGATGTTAATTACGATCTGGTAGAAACCAAGTCTACCAGCTCTCAGCCAATATGCTCCTGACCATACCATGTCATTGCTGCAGCAGTGGCAATGACCTTCCTTTTCCTTTCTTTCTGATTCCTGACAGGAATGCTGGGTCACCAATAAGCACAATGGGACATTGACCACAAATGGGCCAACTGGATCAACTAAACTACCCAAGTACTTCAATACCTGGGCAAGCTGATGTCTCAGTTGGATTTATGGTTATTTGATTGAATTCACCAAATAAATGTTCTCTGGACATATTTATGTCTCTGGGACATTAATAAACTAATAGCATCTACCTCATCGTGAATAAAACTTCTTGTGTTTATTATCTCTTAACTTTTTCAAAGTGATTTTGCATCATTTTCGCCCTTGTTTCAGCAGCCTTATGATACATCCTAAGTTGTCCTTCTTCATTCATCCATTTGTGCCTTCAGGAAATATTTACTGGGTCCAACTATGGGCAAGGGTTTGTGTTATGTATAGCAGCAGCAGCAGAAGAAGAAGAGGAGGAGGAGGAAGGGGAGGAGGGGGAGGAGGAGGAAGGGGAGGAAGAAGAGGAAGAAATATCCCTACTAAGGAATTTATCTTCACAAAGTAGGAGTCTGCTTTTGCAAATAAAGTACCTAAATTCAGAAAGAAACCTAGGCACTGATACCAAGACTTCAGATTGGCAAACCCAAGCCATTCGAAATAACTCCCTTCTTGCTGAAAACTAAGACGACACATTCAGTAAGCATTCAACTCTGAAGATTCTAGTTGATGTCTCTTGGTATCTCAAATGTCATCTGACTATAGATTGATACGCGTTTGGTATTAGGTTGCCATGATGCAATTTCATTTGTCCTCATGGAAGGTGACCGAGCAAGGCTTGGTGTTTTCCACATCGCTCAGCTTTGTGGATACAAAATAAGCAATATATTGTATTCCTTCTGCCTAAGCATGTGGTTGGTATAATTTTTTCCACGGACAGCTGAATTCAACAGCCTGTGCGTGGTGGTTCAACATGAGTACGAAATGGTAGGCGATAAAAGTTGTTAGAGAAGATCCCTGGGGCTTCACTAGGCACTGCCACCGGAGCCAGTCAGATTACATGGCGAGGTCAAAGGTGCTGCCAACTCTTACATACCAGATCCTTCTCTCCTGGGAATTTAACCCACAACCAGACCCCCCCATCGCTCCTGAATTTAAGAGACGTGGTGAGAATTTTTATCCAACCAACACTGTAGTTAGTAACGTGTAACTACCACCAAGCATCTCGTTCTAGCCACCTAGCACCTTCTTTAAATCATGGAATATTCAGAATATCTCCTCCAATCATACTCCTGGCTTAAAATAATGAGCGGAACCCATTCTCCTCCCTTTGGAACTGCTACTACGCTCAGCAGAAGCACTGTTGTCATCATGGTTTCCTTTTGATGCAGGTGTTACAAAGGGGAGAGAGAGAGTGTGGTTGGAGGAGGCAAAGAATAAGAAGGAAAAGGGACCTACTTCGATATTCCTTGTCTGTAGGGTGCCAGCAAGATTTCCTCCTGCACGTTGGGGATGAAGGCCCATCTGGTGAAAGGTCATCCTTGGCAATAAAAGCTTTGTTCAGTTCACTTAAAAATTGTGAAGTGTGTCCTGTGCGCCAGGCTTTTTTTTTTTTTTTTTTTCATTTTAGCTCCTAGAATTATCGACTAATTTTTCCCGATACATCTGGGATGTTTCCCTAAAATAGCAAAGAAGAGAAGACAATTTTGTGGTGCCACGGTTGTATATGGGCTTAATCTGAAACTATTAGTTTCATTAGTCTTTATATTCTAATTATATCTCTACATTTCACCCTGTAACACTTTGTTGCTCAAACAAGTTGGCTCAGAAAATAATTGCCATGTTCTTGCACAGCGAATATACAAAACAAAGGGCCATTGTGCCAGGGCTGGAAGGAGTGTTTTTTGATTGTTTCTCATTCCCTTCAGCGTTTTCAATAGGAGCCAGCCCTGAATGTTCAGTAAGGCCTCTGCGCAATTAATTGGGAGCCATCAAGCAAACCCTGCCAGGGTGTGGGCTTACCCGGACAGGCTTCTGACTAGTCATCTGCTTCTGTCAGGACTTAAGGACATTTATCAGAGTTGTATTAGGCTGTTGGAAAATCTGTTGTCTAATTCTCGGATGTTCTTTCCTTGGTAGAGGTACCTACATGTTGCCACCAGGACATTTGACTTCCTAACAGTCCCCCTTCATCTTATAAGTCAGAGGAACGCGGCAATAATGTAATATGTTGTATTTGCAAGATGGTGGAACTCTATAAGAGAGTTAATCTTTACAGAGCCACAGACTAGTAGGGAGCCTCCATTAGAACCACTTTGAAATGAAGAAAATAGAACAGGAGAAAAGGAACTAAATCTCTTAGAATCTCTCCATTCATGATTCAGTTTTGATATGGAGTTCAAGAAGGATTAATTATCCCAGTGCACGTTGGCCATTTCTCAAGACACCTTCTCTCTATGAGGATCAACATAGGGCATCACCTCTCCATGGCCATCTTTGGAGACCCTAGGGTTCTGCTTCCAGATCAACAATCCATGATATTTCTCGAGCATCTGAAATGTGTCCAGCCTTGCATTTGATGATGTGGCAAAGAGACGGAAAACATTATTCTTAATCTTTAAAAACATCTCCAGTCTGGCTGGAGAGGTAAGGTTTACGCAAATGAGTTAAGAAAACTATCAGATAGTATATAAACCAGTGCTACGTGTTCATGGGTCAGAGTTTCTTCTCTTGCCATCAGAACAGAGAAAGGGCAGAGAACATAAAGGCTCAGAATAACCAGGGAAGGCTTCTTGAAGGAGGAGAGGCTTGAACTGTAGAGAAAAGAAAGGTCTAACAGGTTCTTTAGATTTGTGAACTTCCAATTTCCTCAATGACACGGTGGAACTTCATTTCTCCCATCAGCCAGAGTGAACCGTGGAATACAGAGAGTTTTTGCCTCTGTAGTGACAGGCAGAGAACACAAGGCCGTGTCGAGATACAGATGATGGCAGGCTCCCTCCCAGTTGGTGACTCACACCTCCACCCCGGGGGTGCAAGGCTCAGATCCATGACAGAAAAGTACAGGCTGTGGGCTTTCCAGCCTTCTCCTGAATAGACGAAATCAGGACTATTGTATTTCAAGATGGGGAGATTTTCATGTAGCACAGAGGGCATTCTGATTGAGAGTCTGATCTGGCTAGAAAGGAAAGCTCGTATAAGAACGCAGTAGGAACCAAGGTTTGCTGGGAAGGGTGGTAGCCTACTGCTAAAGGGTATCGAGGTTTGACAGGATGCAGTGATTAGGGGAGATTAGTACCTTTTGCTGGGCAGGCTAGTACATGGGCAAAGAAGCCTTTTAGATATACTTGAATGGAAGCGTCCTACTGAAAGGACTGGAGGCAGGGAGGAAGCCAGAGTCAGGGAGATGGCTTAGAATGCAGGTTGTAGGAGGGGGTAGAGACAGCAAAGTCAGAAAAAAAAGGGCAATCAGCAAGATTTTGCAAGTAATAGCCTTGATGACCAAGGTACACAGTGGATGAGGGAGACTATGAACAAAAAGGAGGAGGGTATGGAGCAGGCCTTGATCTTAGCGTCACCTTGCAGCTTCCCAGTGCTCTGTCTTCAAAAGCGGTTTTCCCACCTTGCACACCTGCTGGGTGACAATTCATGTGCAACTCACGATCCCAAAGGAGTATTCTGAAAAAAAAAATCTTTAGGGGTGCCTGGGTGGCTCAGTCGGTTAAGCGTCCGACTCCGACTCGGGTTTGTGGGTTCGAGCCCCGCGTCTGGCTCTGTGCTGACAGCTCAGAGCCTGGAGCCCGCTTGGGATTCTGTGTCTCCCTCTCTCTCTGCCCCTTCCCTGCTCGTGTTCTGTCTCTCTCTCTTTCTCTCTCAAAAATAAATAAGCATTGAAAAAAGATTTAAAATTAAAAAAAAAATCTTTAAAAATTTTTGGTAAAATACACATAACATAAAATGTACCGTCTTAACTGTTTTGTTTTTTTTTTTAATACCAAGCAGACTTGGTCTCTTTTTTTTTTTTTTCAACGTTTATTCATTTTTGGGACAGAGAGAGACAGAGCATGAACGGGGGAGGGGCAGAGAGAGAGGGAGACACAGAATCTCGGAAACAGGCTCCAGGCTCTGAGCCATCAGCCCAGAGCCCGACGCGGGGCTCGAACTCACGGACCGCGAGATCGTGACCTGGCTGAAGTCGGACGCTTAACCGATTGCGCCACCCAGGCGCCCCTTAACTGTTTTTTGAATATACAGGTCAGTAACGCTCACTCACGCTGTTGAGTACCTGATCTCCAGAACTGTTTTCCTATTGCAAAACTGAAAATCTCTAGCCATTGAACTGCATTTCACTCTCCCACCAGCTCCTGGACACCACCTGTCTACCTTCTGCCTCTATGAATTTGACCATTCTCATAAAGCATTTGTTTTTGTGACTGGTTTCTTTCACTTCACGTAATGTCCTCTAGATTCATCCATGTTGTAGCATTTATCAGAATTCCCTTCCTTTTTAGGCTGAATATACTATTCTGCTGTAAGCATATGCCATATTTTGTTTATCCATTCATCCATTGATGGACACTTGAGTTATTTCCACCTTTTGGCTATTGTGAATAATGCTACTATGAACATGGTGTACAAATACCTTTTCAAGACACGGCTTTCAATTCTTTCGGATATATACCCAAAAGTAGAATTGCTGTATCATGTGGTAATCTTCTTTTCAATTTCTGAGGAAACTCCACACTGCTTTAGATAGCAGCTGCGCCATTAAATTCCCACCAACAGTGCATAAGAGTTCCAATTTCTCGGGGTGCCTGGGTGGCTCAGTCGGTTAAGCGTCCAACTTCGGCTCAGGTCATGGTCTCGTGGTTTCTGAGTTCAAGCCTGGCGTCGGGCTCTGTGCTGACAGCTCAGAGCCTGGAGCCTGCTTCGGATTCTGGGTCTCTCCCTCTCCCTGCCCCTCCCATGCTCATGCTCTGTCTCTCAATGAGAAATAAACGTTAAAAATAAAAATAAAAATAAATAAATAAAGAGTTCCAATTTCTCCATATCCTTGGCAATGCTTATTTTCAGTTTGTTTGCTTTAGCCATGCCAGAGGGTATGAGGTGGCCCACAGCTGTATATTGAGGATGTGCAGTTTCTTTCACTAGCTGTAACTCTCTTTCTTTGCCATTTAAGAAAGCGTAGTGGAATACATGGGTTTTTGAGTGACTTTGAAAGGCTAAGAAAATTTAGTTGGTTCTAATTCATTTTTTGTAAGGGAACTCATTCCCACACTTTGGTATTCTCTTATGAGTAATAACTTACTTGTGATCTTCCTTATCCATGATTGAGACAGAGCAGTCATTTATGACATCACAACTGAGAATCACTCCTCACTGAATTGAATTCTTACACACCCAGTGCAAACGACACATTCTCTCCTGGACTGATGCTACACAAAGGAAGGGGAAAAGCAAAAGGACAACAGGGAGCCAATCACGTAACAAGATTTTATTTCTTCCCAAGCGGTTTAGTCAGAGACACTTATCAGGAACAACATCCCTCTTCAGCTACAGAAACTCTGAAGAAGGTTTGGAACCCACATCAGAGCATCTATCACTCCTCTCATGTCACTATTTAGTAATTATATTTTGGGGGAGTGATGCCTACCTGTCCAACTTGGCCATATAATAGCATCCAGAGAGAAAAAATTATAACAATAAAAAAAGTTTTTAATTTTTTCTGAGGTGGTATTTATTGGGATAGAATTTGTTTGATTTAATGGAAATTTATGTGGGTTTTTTTTTTTTTTTTGCTTTTTTTTTTTTTCCAGCAAGGAATTTACAACTGAAGAGTGCTGTAGACCAATTAAATAGTATTCCAAATACACAGTGGCTTTTCTGGCCCTGCAAAGACTATGAAAAGTGCTAGACATAGCAAAAAGAAAAAAAATGGAATAGAAGAAAGATAGGCCTTTGGCCAGGGCATCTGGTGACAACTTTTTCCCAGCAATTTCTCCTCAAACCAAGGGGAAGAAAACAAGGTATGTAGGTAGGATGATGTCAGGCCAACAAGAATAGTCTGGTGGATTCTGTGTCTGAATGATTTCCAGTATTGCTCTACCTGACTGCTTTATCTGTAGTCGTCGACCCCTTAGGTAATGAAAATGGAATTGTTTTTTGTTTTTGTTTTTGTCTTCAGCTGTAGTTTGAGTTTTTAAGAATGATTTGAGGATACTAGAAACTCAAGGCTGAGTATTTTAAGGCAGGCGATACGGTTGTGAGATAATGACACCCTTGGGAAACTCTTCCTCTACTTACCTAGGGAAGAGAACCTAGGGAACCTAGGGAAGTCAGAGATTCTGTGCTCAGTCTGCCCCAGTCTCCTGTGTGTGGAGCATTGCTAACCATCCAACTATGCAGACGGACTTCCTTCTAAAGGCTGCCTCACTGGCCCTCCCACACTCAGCTCTGGTTCAGATTATTTTCTAAGACTGCTTGACGTTTCTCTTTACCCCGTTTTTTCCTTTATTAAAAATGTAATTTTGCTTTTAGGGAACCATTTCTGAGAATAACAGTGAACATACACTTAAGAACTACGATCCTGGAGAAGTGATATAGGGTAGTGCTTAAGAAGATGGATTCTGGGTCAACCCATTTGAGCACCTGTGCTCAAATCCTGGGTCTCTCTCTCACAAACTGTGTGACCTTGGGCAGGTCACTAAACCCTCTGGGCTACAGGTTTCAAATCTATAAAATAAGGAGAGTGATACTGTGCCCTGCCCCTTCCCCCCAGGACCCCCAGGGTTGTTGTGAGCACTAAATCATGAGAAGCACTCAGAAGAGCATGTACATGTATATGTGCCATGTAATTATTAGTTATTACTGCCCTCCTGGGCCCTCAGGTCCATTTCCTCCTGCCCAGCTTGCACAGGGGACAGTATAAAATCCAACTCTATGATCTGCACTTAATTCACACTTTTAATCTCTTCATATTCCACTGAGGTGAAGTCTGAAGGTTTATTTGCCCTTAAAGCCTCTTCTCTACCTAGTCCCGAGTTATTCTTCTCTTTCCTTTTATTTATTTTCCACTTTGGTTTTTTCTGTCTTCTTTTTTTTGATGTACCCTCACACCAGAATATATTACAACCTTCCCCACCCCTCTATGCCCCAGGGTTCTGGAGGAAACAGAAGTTTAACTCCAGTATACACGCTTTTCTTTACCTGAAAACTGGAGAAATTAATTTAGCTTTATATTTGTTAAATGTGCTGTACTTTTTTTTTTTTTTTCATCTCTGGAAAAGGAGAGGAAAAAGTTGCTGCTTTGCAATTAGGGCAGTACACAGAGACACGCACAGCACACACATTCATGTATTTGTGTTATCCTCCTCTAGAGTTGGTCCAGTCTGAGAGCCAAAGGCAACTGTGGTGGCCCAAGAAGTTCTGGCAAGAGAAGGAGACTGATGGCTCTTTCTGAGGGTGCTTCAGGGAATAATAGCACTACCTCTGACACAACCTTCCAGAACCTTCTCTGCTTCTCTGTGGGCTGCCTCTCCCTCCCCAGCCTCAGGGGTCTTTCAGGCTCTGACTTCCCTCCTAGCACCTCCCACGATTTCTTTGAGGTCCTACCGCTCAATGTGTCCCACGTGAGTATGAGTGTCAGTCCCGCGAGAAGCCCTACTTGCTGGCACTGCCTCAGTCGCTGCCCACGGGCCTGGTGCCTGGCAACCACCCTTCCAAATATACCCAGATGGCCAGATAAGGCTTGATGACAACAGCCTGCGGTGCTGTAACAGGATTTCACCACGTGGAGGCCACTGCTTCTACACCCTGGTGCCCATTTCACATGGGGACCCCACTCAGGCAGAAGACCTGTTCTGCGAAGCCAGGGGCAGCTGAGATGTGGTCCCGGAGAACAACAGTGGGACACTCACCTCTCCAGCTCACTGCTAAGGAAGGAAAGAGAGCCTGGGAGGGTTCTCTGGGGATTCCCAGGCGGGGTCAGTGCAGAAGCATTCCAATGAGTCAGCTTTCTGGTTGCAGACCAGGAGCCCTGCCTGGGAAATAAGCCCTTCAGTAGCGATATGACAATTGCTCCTTTCTGTCAAGTGGTGACTGTGTTGCCAGCACAACTGGGACACAAAACCCATGCACATTTATACATCCTTGTTTAAAACCGGGCATGCCGCAGTTCGTTATTGATTTACGATAAATTGAACTCTGCCCTCATTTTTAAGAAGCAAGGACGTTCGATTCTCTATATGCACCCTCAGAATGCAAGGTGGCACCTGAAATACTGGATACATATGATGCATCTCTTTGAAGCTTTAGTTCTAAATACATAAGTCACCCAAGATCTTTGCCTTGGACTAGCCATCCAGGCGATGTGCTAACTCTGTCTTTAGGAGATTATGGTAGAAAAGTTTAAGAAGGGCTCCTTGTGATTTGGTGACGGTTGACCTTGACTGTCTCTATAGCCATTCTTGGAAAAACAGTGATCTCTTGTGGACCCATGCCCAGCAAACTGGGAGACAGGGATTTGGAGGAAATGCTGATGAGATTCTAATCTGGTAAAATTTCCAACACACAGTTATGTAATCATAGTTATATTCTCACCATGCTGGTCAGTGTTGCTTTAATGTAATAAAAGAAATACAGATGGCCCAGAAATGGTGATGAGGTCAGCTTGCCCGTATGCCGAGAACCGGTATTCTTCAACATGGTTGTCTCCAGATTTTAATTTTCTACACTAAGCAGAGCATATACATTCACATTTAAATTATACTGCGCAAATATGTGTTAATTTATGATTATATTGTGTCTGTGTGCAACCATACCATACGGAGAACTTTCTAATGTGTGGTAAAATTGATTTCTTTGATCTTTATCTCTTTGTCAAGAGCCCAAGCAGGAAGGTTTGCACTGGGTACCAGGGAGCTGGCAACACTGGGTGGTTCACATACCATGTGAATGTTTCGTATTTTCACAAGCTCTAGATACTTCTTTCGGCCACCCAGATCAGCCAGTTACACACTGAGGTTCAGTTGTTGATTCTCACCTGCAGAGTAAGAAAAGAGGGCCCATGTCCGTTGTTCTCCATTGACTGGGAGGAGTGGCAGGCTCTTCATTGACAAGCTGGGCAAAGGCAGATGTGTTCTTATTTTTCACATGGGGAACACTGCAGGCAGGTTTATGTTGCTGCAGATTATATGCGCAGTGGCGGCTTCTTCCCCATTCTTATGCACTGGGCCAAGCTACAGTCCTGAGCTTGTAGAGAAAGAACACATATGGGGCTTCCAATTTTTCAGTCATTTACCAGCGCATGACTTTGAGCAAGAGACTTAACTTGTTGGAGTACTGAAGAGGTGATGCTTATCTTTAAATGAGATCACGTGTGTGCTATGGACTAAGCACAGAGCCTGGCACATAGCGGGTGAACCAGAAGCTCGAAGACCTCCATAGTATATAGCTGCAACGGTGATAACATTATTTTCTTTCCCCCAAAACAAGCATACGAAATTCCCCAAAACTCAGAAATCCAGCCAAAGCAGAAGGTCAAATTCCAGAGAATTGTGAAGACAGGAGAGAGCGTCATCTACACAGACACCATGTGACTGGTCACCCCTCTTGGGCTATACCAATGAGACACGAGGCTAAGGCTTTAGCACAATCTCCCTCTAAAACGTCTGCTCATAAAGAATATGTCCATCTTCGAGTTGGTAGATAAGCTCAAGGGATTTTAACTTACCCTATGAAGCGTAGATAACACCAGTTTATCTTTTAAAGAAGATACACTGCTGCCTCCATATCATCAATAATGAGGCCCTTACCACCCGAGAGTGACTTTCTCCTGAACTCTGGCAGAGCCGTAGGCCCCACAGCCATGATTCATCTTCTGTTTAGTAATCTCGGCAACTCCCTTGGTTGTGCATTGCTGCCTCAGTGGAAGGAAGAGGCAGAGAAGAAGGGGACCGAGGGGAGGGTAATGGGATGCTGGGCTCATTGTTGTATTTCAGGAAATTGTTATCCTTCGTTACCCCTAGGGGTATGAGAATACCCCTATTTCTGCACCATATTTTATACTCAATTAATTCCCGGAGACATCACCAGAGATTGATATGTGCATACTGAATAAGCTTGGGATTTTTTTATTGTCGTTATTTGTTTAGATCATATTTTTTGCAGACAACAGTACTATATTAAGTATTCATTGGGGGCACAGAATAGCTATCCTGAAACTATCATTCTTTATTTGATTTGGTTCATTAGTTCTTATCACAAATGCCATTGACAATGGGGACCAAGAGCTGAGGGTCCTACTTGAACCTATTTTTGTGTGTGAGATACTGAGATGTTTGCTCATTTTTAAGTTTCAACATTTTTACAAAAAATAAGGGTGAGAAATGATCATTGGACAGCCTGAAACCTTGATGTGAGAACTCCTGATGTGAAGACGCCATGGCCATATAAGACATGGCAATGGACACCTAAGTCCCCAGGCCCTGATTGGTTCAGATGGCATCTGGCCATTTCAATACTTAGTTGGTTTCACTGCCTAATAATGTAGGAGTTTATGTGTTTTATAAATTCTTATTGGACAGTTGTTGATTGCTGGTATGGAATCCATACTGCATGTGCCAAAGAAGCGGACCAGGCCCCACTTGTGAGTTTCACGTTCCCCCTGGAGGGTCAGAGGTACTGAGTGAGTCAACCACTCATGCCATTTGGGCCCAGATCCCTCCCCTTTGTGTTGGCTGTTGGAAGGACTGAATTGACAGGCATTAGAAGTCTGCACAAAGACCAATAACCTCCTCTCTAGCTGTTCCTTAGTAATAGGTTTTTCTCTCCTTCGCTTCTTGGTCAGTTGATAAAGTCAAGTTTTTGTTAAAGTTCTTGAAGGACTCATCAGTGCCTGAAAAGCTCCAGCCAGTGCCTTCTTCCACATTACCCTATACTTTGTGGGGATACTTTTCTTCCTTATCTGGAGGAGTTAGAAAGCAAGCAGGTTTTCCCTCTGAGTTTCTCTTGCTGTCATTCTGGGTTCTATTAAGGTACTGGGTTAGATTTCAGAGGAATTGTTTCATGCTTTGAGCAATTAGTACCTTTTTAAAATTCAGACATCTTTCAGACCCTGTCCTGCAGATTCCTCTGAAATGCTTTTGTCAGGATGGTTTATCTGTCCTGGATCATGTTTTGCCAGCTGCTCAGGCCAGCAGCATGGAGGAAACACTTAGGCATATGGTTCAGATGCTTGCATTTTTATCTTAGTAAAATCTATGTGAAAAGACCTCAGACTTTAAAAAGTCAATCAGAGCATATGATGTCAGAATGTTTACTGTTTCTCTCCTGGGGCATTTTCTTGGCATCCCAGTCTGATCTAGGTGTGTCTAATTGTTCCAAAGGCACAGCTGTGTGAGTTTGATTTGCCTGAAGGAAAAAAAAAAAAAAAGCGCCATATCTTCCAACGTCATGGAACAATCTCTAACTTCCCTCTCCACTCTCACCTTTGAATTTCTATGAAAACTCCAGACTTTAAACTTTTTTGGCGGCTAAATATAAAGCATCATTTCCCAGTCAGCCCCAGAGACTGACTTTCAGTATCTTTGAACTTGCTCTGAAGAACAAGGGCCATTCAGAATTGGCCTCATCACTTGGACTTTTAAGCACATTCATAGCTCAGAGCTAAAAGGGAGGAAAAAAGAAAGAGAAGAAAGGAAATTTTTGCTGATTTTTCTCTTTGTAGATGCTTGTGTGACCCTTTCCTGTAGGGCTTTGTGGGGGTGTTGCAGCAAAAGATAGCTTTGCTTCAGACAGCAATTCTGTTGAAACACAACAGGCTCATTTTCCTGGAGCTGAAATAAGCATTTCAGCATTGATGTTTAAGGCTCCCTCTGAGCCTGATCTCAGGGAAGCAGGAAGCTACTATTTTTAGTTGGGAAAACTATCAACATAAGATGAAGAGAATTGGGTCATGGCCAAGTCTCTACTGCTTCTTCAGGTTACTCAAGGTTAATAATGTCAAAGATACTTGCTAAGCAATGGGCATAGCCCCCTGGGCAATTTTCTGACATGATTAGGTACTCAAGTAATGTAACAAAGCTGGCAAAATCCAGTGAGTGTAGATACTTCTAGGAAGAACCTTCCTCTTGAGAACTATCTGCTTGGAGTAGTAGGCTATGGCCCCGCCCTGTTACCTCCTCATCTGCTGCAGAAAGCGTTCAAGGTGTGTGAGCCTGGGAGGCTCTGCTCGAAGAGTTGGAACGCCTATGGTTGTCAACTTTTCCCACTGCTGCCTGGCCCCGTCCTCCTGCTTCTGGAGAAGTCCTCCCTTCTTGCTTTGGAGATTGCCACCCAAACACTGCTCTGACAGTGACTCAGCCACCAAACCTCCCTCACTGACCCATTTGAACTGCTGTTAGATTACTTATAAAGTAAATAGCCCATTCTCAATTATCAACACTCAGAAGAAAGCAGTGCCATAACACAAAAGACACACCCAACCAATTTCCAAAAGTTTTGTTTTTGAATTGCTATATTTTCTATTGGTAGGGTGTGATCTTTCTTAAGATCAGCATAAATCCCACCAAAGCAGCCTTTTCTCACCATTTTCACGAGATATTATTATCATTTTTGGCAGGTGTCAAGAGTCAAAGAAGGCCCTTATAAAGGTTTATCTCAGGGGCACTGTGTCAGTTACAAGTAACAAAAACTTCAAAAAGGCTTAAGCAGAAAAGGGAATTTATTGATGAGATGTAGTCAGGGTATAGGAATGAGAGGCTTTGGGACTCAGTTGATGTAATCACGGCTACTATTGTCATCGTCATATTTTGACTTGGTCTTTCATTTTGTTAGCTTAAAACTCTCAATTCCATGTGACAGCATGGAGTTAGGTTCAAATCCAGCAAGCAAGAACAATGACAGGACCTCTGTTAAACACCTCAGCAAAAATCTCAAGATACCTCACTGACCCTTAGGATCACGTGCCCTTCCTAAGCCAATAAGTATTGAGAAATGCAGTGGTCTGTTGGGCTGGCCCAAATGAGCCCGGGGTAGAAAATCATCTCCCCCAGAACTCCATGGCCTGCAAGTAGGACATAAATAGGTTTCCAAAGGAAATAGGGACTGTTTCCACAAAAAGGGGAAGTGGAAACCGACTGTGACAGAGAACACAAGCATGTCCACCATAGGCACGGGCACACCTCAGTAGCTATGCTCAAAACGGTGCCGACTTCATGATGGACACTGGAAGTCTGGGTGAAAGGAAAAAAAAGAGGCAGACAGGTTGCCAAGATGAATAAAACAGAATCTTTGTCGGTGAAGAACTCAGCATTTTAAGTTTGGTTTGGGCCAGAGACAGCAAAGACATGGTTCAGGTGCTAACACATCTGCCTCTTGTGCCCATGGCGGACATCACCAAGGAGCCCTTCCTGTTGAGCCCGGATGTGGTTTTAGAATTCTTCACTCATTGCGCTCCTGGAAGCCACTACAAATCAACGGATACCGGTGCCTGAGAAGATACTTATTTTGCAACCTTAGACTGATACTTAGTGAGTTGGACCAGATGAACATTTACTTTCAGTATGGTTGGGTAAAGTGGGCTGGGTGTGAGCTGGAGGGAGAATACAGCTGGTCAGCAATTTATCACCAGTCGCTAGTTGTCTGGAAAACCCTGAGGCTGTGTGAGGATAACAGCAAGCTGATTATATTTCAAGGTCTGCAGATATCTAGCTTCCTTCAAATAGGTCAATGAGTATATCACACTCATTTCTTTTCAAAGCATTTTAAATAATACTAGAGGAAAATAAGAGTGGATAACTAAGCTTTTTTGTTGTTTTTTTTTTTTTTTTTTTTTTTTACAATTTTGTTGAGTGAGATCTTTGAGGGGTGGGTGGAAATTCTTCTTTGACGTAACTATAGCAGAATTAATCTAGCTCTCTGCTCTCAATGTTTAGAAATCACATTCAATTAGTTTAATGGGAGAGTAAAAGGCTAAATTTTCCATATAGTGATGCACGAAGCCAGGAAAAAAGATACGCAATACAAAATCATGACTGGATACACAAACGTTTTGGAGGCACATGCTTTCTTAAGGCTCTGAGGACAACCATGAAAGCAGGTTAACTGAGAGAATATGAAGTGATACCTTAAACGTGTCTAAAACGTTAGAGGTAAGCAAGCACGTTTCAATTCATCTAGACAACAAACTAAATCAACAAACATTTATTGAGCTTTTACCAGGTACAAGTTATTCTGAAATGCTTTGTGAGATATAAAGAGGATAAGCCCATCCCTTTCCAAAGAAGAGGTAGACAAAATGAAAGACATAAGATTTACAAAATGAAAACTTAAATCACAGCAAAGCATTTAACAGTAAAAAAAAACCAATAATTGAAGAGACGTTAGGAGGCAGTGGGTGGTTAATTGCCAAGTGAATTATATGAATAATTACAGGAAAGTTTTAGGAAGGAGTGATTAGTTCAAGCTAGAGAATGAAGAACCTCATTAAGGAAGGGTGGAACTGACCTTAGCCTTGGGAGTCAGAGTCGCATTAGGAAGACAGTCCTGGTGCAGAAAGCAACCTACGAGAAAGCAAGATGGATAGAAGGAGCAAACCACATTTGGAAGAGAATGAGCAAATACACGTGTCTGGGGTTGACGTTTTGTGTAAAGGAGCGGGATGGAGAGGAGGTTGTAAAAATATATTGGGACCAATTGTGGAGGCCAAGCTGGTTTTAGGTGTAATCACGTAAGCAATGAGGAGTCATGGAAGGTTCCCGAGTGACAGGGTGGCAGGGTCAAGCTGTTTGGGGGAAGGACGATTTGACACAGAGGTGGGGGATAAAATGGAGGTTAACAGATACTGGCTGAGGAAACCGTTAGGTAACTTTTTCAGTAATACTAGGAAAGTAAAAGGGGCCAAGTTAGTTGTGTTGGTGGTAGAACTATTATCAGTTTGTGGAAATAAGAACATGATGTGGTCACCGATGAGACACTTTCTGTAGAGGAGAGAGGAGACATAACATTGAGATTTCAGTCTCAAGAGATTGGAATAGTGGAGGAATCTGAAGAGGAGACCATTCTGGGCTCAGAGGTGAAAAATAGGCCTCAAAGTGGAGGCTTAGGTGAAGGCCCAGTGACCAAGTGCGATGTCCAACACCTCACTGTGTTGATGGCCTGTAAGGTTTTGGCTGGAGTTTCAGGAGTCATCTGCACGGAGGAGATGTTTGGAATAATACTTATCATCCAGTTTGAACAGTTATCCATACCTGGTCAGGCCTGTTTCATCTGCTCTCCACCAATTTATTTTCTGGAATGGGGGAGCATGGTGGCTGCCTTCTCCTATGTCTCACTGAGGGTCCACCCTTTTCTTTCTAGCAGAGAGCATGTTGTTTCACATTAAATTTGGGTTTTTTTTCTTTTTTTTCTTTTTAATTTTTTTTAACGTTTATTTATTTTTGAGACAGAGAGAGATAGAGCATGAACGGGGGAGGGTCAGAGAGAGGGAGACACAGAATCTGAAACAGGCTCCAGGCTCCAAGCTGTCAGCACAGAGCCCGATGTGGGGCTCGAACTCATGGACCTCGAGATCATGACCTGAGCCGAAGTTGGCCGCTTAACTGACTGAGCCACCCAGGCGCCCCTCACATTAAATTTGGGATGAAAGCGATAAAGCTGAGGTTTGAGGAAGAAAAAACTCATTGTTTCTGTTTGGGATTTTTAGACTACTTGTTTGTTAACTACAAAAAGAAATCGGTTGATATATCCTATTCTTGGGCCTTCTCCAGCTTCAGTTCAGGATGTCCCTGAGCTTCAGACACTATATGCATATGGTACGAGCTGCGCCTTGGAAATCCCTGTACTGCGTGCAGACAACCATCCTGCCTTCTCCGTTAGCTCTGACACAGATCTGTGACAGGCATCCTCATGCTGACAGTCACTCAAATAGGGACCAAAGTGTGGAAAATGGGCAGGAACGAATAGCTCTGGTCTCTGTGGGAAGCAGGGGTCAGAGTAAATTGACCTCTGCTTGTCTTGCCTTTGGAGGTAGCCAAAGCCATAAAGAGAGAGATCTACTCACAAGAGTCCACCTTCGGGACATAACCACCAATGCCTTCCACAACAAAACGGCAGTGGAAAGGGTTCCTAGAGAAAATTCTTTTTTTTTTTTTTTTTCCTGGTACTTCCCCTCCTTGCCATACTCCTCTAAAATATAAGCCAACAACCCCAGCAGTGTGGGAAGTGGCCAGGTAGCAACGATTGGTTAAGAGCATCACTATGGTTGCTTCCTGAATCCATTGTGCAGTTTCACTTAGTGGCTGCCTTTCTATCCTTGTCTACCTCCCAGGAAACTCTTTGGACAAGACTGCCTTAACCTGATGGTAAAGAATGTGCAGGGCTCCAACAGAACATGCTGGAATTGGATCCTCCATGCCTGATGGGAGAGGTGGAGACTTGGTGGGCTGAGCTGACGTGTGATGACCACCTACACTGAGGACTTTTGCTTCCGAACTTCCCAAAGTCCTCTATCAGCCAATGTACAGCCAGCTTCTGTGTGGCCCAGGTTTCTACCTACAGGGAAATAAATACAGGCAGGGCAGACCCCTGGGCTTTCAGTCCTCTGTCTCTCATCAGGCTAGGGTTCAAAGAGGAGAGCAGAAAAGAGCAGAGGTGAAGAGCTAGGGTATCAGACAGTCACCGGCTTCAGTCTTATCTTTACCTTGCGTATAATATCGGAATAGGATAACATTCACCTCAGAAGGCTGTGATGGGACTCAAACATGGCGATGCATGTGAAGGGCGGGGCAAAGCATCTGGCACATGGTGAGCGCTTGATAAACATGAGCTCCCACTATGCTCTAAGCACCCTTTTTCCAATGAAAGCGTAAGGGCATTTTAGGTTGTCAGAATGCAACGTTTGCCAGGCTTTTGAATACATGAAGTCACGGGCCACGATTTGATTAGTGTTTCGATCCATACACACCTCTGGCTTAAGTTTCCAAAATCCAGTTGCCATTCTATGACATCGATACCTCAGAGGCATCACCCTGCATGGAGCTGTGGGACAATGGTGGGCTTTGTCCTGCCACAGATGTGCATGCCAGCGGTGGGAGACACATAAAGATGAAAAAAGGTTTTGGTAGAAGTTACGAAGAAGAAAACCCTCCTTTTACGGTTTGCAGTAAGGTAAGGGGAAACTGGATTGATTTTCCCATTAGACCATTTTATATTAAAATGCAGCCTCTTGGGGCACCTGGGTGAATCAGTGGGTGAGGCATCTGACTCATGATTTTGGCTCAGGTCATGATCTCATGGTTCATGAGATCGAGCCCTGCATCAAGCTCCGCGCTGACAGCACGGAGCCTGCTTGAGAATCTCCCTCTCTCCCTCTCTCTGCCCCTCCCCCCTTAAAAATAAATGAATAAACTTTAAGAAAAATAACATAAACTACAGCCTCCTAACCACAGACTAGTGGAAAACACAATGCCCTCTCCACATGGATCTGAAACTCGTGGTTCTCTAATAGTCGCTGCAGATGTCATATTACTCTTCCCGGCATCCTTTGCCTGACCGCTGGCCTGTTGTGTTTGCCTCCTCTCTCCAGTCTGCTGCTTGTGCCCACCTTCGTCAGGGCTCTATTTTTCCTTGCACTCTGTGTCTCTCTTGGAACCATTTTCTAGAATGATAGTCCTGTGTCCACCACTTACTAGCTGTACAAAGTTGGGGCAGATTCTCATACTTGTCCACTTTTCTCCTTCATAAAGTGGGACTGTGGACAGCCCCGCACTCGTGGGACAGGTGTGAGTAAAGAGATGATGCACGTAAATGGCCAAACACAGAGCCTGGCGCTCGTGGGCACTCAAGAAATATAGGCTGCTGCCATTGTTATCAGCAGCAGCAACAGCATTTCTATTACCATCATCAATTCCTGAGCAAAAGTCTTATCAACAGTCTCTCTCATGTTCCATGTTGTCTCCTGAATTTACATCTTTAGGTCATGCACTTGCCTAATATATTTCCAGATGCCTGGGCCTCCAAAATGTCTACTCACCCAGCTCAGAATGTTATGTCTGTTTCGCACCTGAGCACCTCGATGAGAAATGAAAAACTCAATCAAATGCTCAGGTATTCAGCACATCATGTACCAGCCACTTAGGTTGTTCTAAATATCCGGAGGATTGACTGACATTTTTAGTCTGAAATCTGATGCCTGTCACCAGGCAACACTGCCTTATCCTGAATAAGTTTTCGAACAGACAAGGCACTTTCATATAACTGGTTTGTCATACAAAAGACATTTTGAAGAATCAAAACAATTTTCAAAATCGTTTTTTTTTTTTTTTGCCAAGAAATGAGTAAATCACCATATATTCCTGCAAGATGAAGGATCAGATGAAGATTAGGATTGAGGTGAGGAGCTCTCTTGCAAGTATTGACGTATATAGTTCCACGATTTTTTAAGAAGTTTCTTAAGGTATAATTTACATTCAATACAATTCACCAATTTTAACTATATGGTTTAATGAGTTTTGAAAGATACACACCATCATATCAAGATATAGGAAATATTTCCATCATCCCAGAAAAGTCCCTCATGGCTCTTTGTGGACAGTCCTATCTACTACTCCTAGCCCTTTCCAAACATTGGTCTCCTTCTATCACTGTAATTCTACCTTGTCCAGAATTTCATAGGGATGAAATCATATGGTATGTAGACTTTATTTCTGGCTTTTTTTTCTTTTAGCATATTTTGAGATTCACCCATGTGGTTGCATGTATCAGTAGTTCATTCCTTTTTATTATTGACTAGTATTCCATGATACCCTAGTTTGTTTTTTCATTTGGGTGGTTTCCATTTTTTGGCTATTCTGAATAATGCTGTGATGAATAATTTCCTGTACAAGTAACAGCATGGACATGTTTTTATTTCAAATGAATAAATACCTAGGAGTGAGGAAGTTAGTTTGTGTAGGAAGTGTATGTTTAACTTTTGATGAAACTGTCAATCTGTTTTTCAAAGTGGCTGAACCATTTTATGCTTTCAACAGCAGAGTAGGAGAGTTCCAATTCCCCATTCTCAACAAGACTTTACATGGGTGATCTTCCTTATTTTAGCCATCCCAATGGGTTTATAGTCATATCATGTGATTTAATTTTTCATTTCCCAAACCACTATGATGTTGAGCGTCTTTACACATGGTTGTGGGCCATTTGTACATCTTCTTTGGTGAAGCGTCTCTTAAATCTTTTGCCCGTTTATTTTTTAACAGGTTGTTTGTCTTATTATTATATAATAAGAGTTATTTACATATTACTAATGTCCTTTAATAGACATATGTCCTGCAATTATTTTCCCCAATCTGTGACTTGCCTTTTCATCGTCTTAACAGTATCTTTTGGAAAGCAGACGTTTTTAATTTTGATGACGTTCAATTTATCACTTAAAAAAAGAGATTGTTCTTTTGGTATTCTACCTAAGAATCTGCTTACTCCAAGGTCATATTTTCTCTCATGTTTTCTCACAGAACTTTATGTTGTTTTAACTCTTACATTTATACCTAAGATTACTTTGAGTTAATTATCTTCTAGGGTAAGGCCAAGGTTGAGATTCCTTTATTTGCACATGGACATTAATTTTTTATCCAGCAATATTTGCTGAAGACTATCCTTGAATTACCTTGACATACTTGATAATTTTAAGAACTGAGTGTTTTATTATTTTTTTTTTAGTTATGCCAAAGTGTCTCCTCCCAAAGGATGTGGCAAATTTTTGTGTACCATTTTCAAAAATTAGAACACTAGAAAAAGTTACCCCAAGTACAAGGATATTTGTACAATATTGTTTATAATAGAAAAAACTGAAAACTAAATATCTACCAATAGAAAGCAAGTTAAATAAACTGCGGCATATTCATATAATATTGCAGCCCATAAGAATTCTAATGTTGATCTACATGTATGACTAGAGGAAGATATTCACAATCTGCTTTAACGGAACACATATGGACCACAAACAGAATGCCTTATATTCTGTTTTTGCAAAAACAAAAACAATAAAAATTACCATCATTTATGTAGGTAGAGAAAAGAAGAATATGAGGTAGTACACAGTGTGTTTATTTTTGGATGCTGGGATTCCAAACAATCTATTATTTTTTTACATTTCTCTTTCAGATGATATAGATTACCTTTAAGATCAGAGAAAAACATTCCTTTACAAAAAGAATCATGGACTCTTGGTGCCGACTTTTAAGGATTCCGCATATATGTGGCTTAACATATCAATATGTGATATTCTCACCTGAAATGCTTTTTGAGGTGGAAAACCAGGTACCAGCTGAAATCTGGTTTGCTCAAGCTAGAGAGACCCACAAAAGGCTTACTGAAGAAAATGAGGCATTCGAAGCTTCATTTCCATTAAAATGCAAATTAGAATTAAGGTTACCCATATGGTGATGAATCTAATTTTCCCCCAATGCTCTTTCTAACCAAATAAGAGATAATTTCTATTTTTAAATTCTTTAATGATGTAATTGCTCACAGTTATAAGTATATGTAATACGCTCTATTTTTCTATCAATAGCACAAGATTGATGCATCTGATCACTCACATGGCCATATGGTGTGATGAGACACGACTCCACTTTTAAAAGTTTTATTTTCCCAGAATATATTCTGCCTTCAGCTGCATGTACATCATCACTCAGCTTTTTGGAAGGTGTCTCTCAGAAGTTTGACTAAAGTCAGAACAGAGCTAGACTGGAGTGTTCCATGAAGATAAGGATCTGTAGCACCTAGCACTATACGGGACTCCCAATGGGCCCAGATAGAATGCCCGTTGAGAAAAGGAATTGGAAAAGAGCGTGACTCTTGGTTTAAGAACGAGGGTCATGTTTATACTTCGATGATCAAAGAAAAAATGTTTTAACTTCAGGGGTCCTTGCTTACGTCTTTTGTGATGTGAAAATTAGAATCCTTGGCATTATCTTACTTACCACATGACAAACCTTATTCCTCCTGGTTTTCTAATGTGAGGAAATTGACACCTGGATAGAAAGTGTCAGAATTGAGACTCTTCCCAGGTCCTCTCTTTAAAGTCTTGTGCACACATTTCTTTCCTCCTCCTCCTCTTCCTCCTCCTCCTCCTCCTCCCTGCTAGTCCTCAGCCCCAGGTGTCCCTCATCTCCCACTCGAGGCTTACTCCAAGAAAATAGCCAAGAAGCCTCTAAATGTGAAACTGTATATACATACGGCACAATGGACCAAAATGTTTTATTCACATCTTAAGAAAAATAATCTGTAAAAAAATGTGTAGAATGACCACAGAACCAAGTGAGGTGAATCTGGCCACTGCTAGCTATAGGCAACTCAGAAAGAGCTTATAGTATTAACCAATTAACTAATTCAGTGAATATTGATTACATACCTACCATGTATTAGACACATGGTAAGTATATCACATTCTTGCTCATACTTAGTGTGCACAAATTTGTTAGTGATGGGAGACTAATTGGCATAAACACATGTTGAGTTATTAGATAAGAAACTTTTATATGTAGATAAGAAATCTCAGAGTTATTACATAGGAAAATACATGTAAAAGAAGTGATATATTTACATGGTGCTTTTCAATTTTCAAATGATGTATTCATCTGGTTGGATTTGCACAATATCTAGGATGAGAGAAACAGGCGTTAGCCCATTTTCCAGACAAGGAAACTGAGGCTCAGGAAGCCAAGGACTGTGTCTAGCTAGTTAATGTGTGACCTTACATTTTCTGAATCTTAGGTCCTCCTGCAATTTATTTTAAGGCTTTGTTTGGACAAGCTCATTTTTTTCTTTCTTTTTTTTTAATGTTTATTTATTTTTGAGACAGAGAGAGAGAGACAGAGCATGAACAGGGGAGGAGCAGAGAGAGAGGGAGACACAGAATCTGAAACAGGCTCCAGGCTCTGAGCGGTCAGCACAGAGCCCGATGCGGGGCTCGAACTCACGGACCATGAGATCATGACCTGAGCCGAAGTCGGACGCTTAACCGACCAAGCCACCAGGCGCCCCTCATTTTTTTTGTTTTAAGGGAGGTAGAACTATATCTGTTTTCCAAAATAGAAAAGCAAACTGATAACTAGCTTGGCAGAATCTCCTTTTCTTAGAATGGACATAGCAAGCTATAACACATAGTGTTTGAGGGCCATGGCAAAGCAGCCATGTTGTGATTAGCCCCTCTCAGTGCAGTTGTGGGAAAGGCAGACACTGGCATAGCACATGGGATACATTCTTTCTTATTTTAAAAACCATATAAAACAACCCAAAGAATTGGGTTCAATCTGATCCTTGCAAACGCACACTCTGCTTATGAGTAGAAGGCACAAACACAGATGCTTCAGCCCCATTTGAGAATGGCTTTGGGAGAGTGTCAAGAGTGCTGTCACGCTTTGAGCCCAAGCAGTGGCTCCTAGGGGGGACCAATCAGAACAGATTCCATGGTACCCCTCACTGACCTAAGTTCATGGTGCTTGTGTTCTGTAATAGATGTCACAATGAAGGAGAAAAAGTGGTGGGAGGGGTGGGTTATTTGGGAACCAGAAAGGTCAGATAAGATGGCACCAGGTGTAAGTGTTGCTTACAGAGTTGAACAGTTTGGGGTGGGTGTGAGGATAGCTCTCTAGGAACCATTAATAAAGATAAATATTGTTCCTGGAGAAATGTTAATGTCGGGACATGGTGGCTATTAATGACATCATAACTAGACCCTGTGCCTCCCGCCATCGTTTTCTCTTTTTAAATTTTTGGTTATTTACCTCCTCTCTGATGCTTAAATTCCAGAATATAGATTCATTTTGGTGAGTTGAACAAACAACCCAATTGACTACAGTGAAATCAGGAACAGAAGCTCTTTTTTGAGAATGATTTATTTAGGGTACCAAGACCTGCTTGTCTTTATGACCTTGCTACCAATATTCTCCATTTGCTCATCAATCAACACTGTGGAAGAGATATGTGCCAGGCACTGTGCTGGGCACAGTGGGGGAAACGAGGTGAAGGAGAGCCAGCCCTCTGGCCCTTGATGGGCTTACAACTGAGCAGAACACACACATGACATAGGCTATCATGATGAGGGCTGTCAGCGGCTGAGCCCAGCGCAAAGACTCCTCCTGTGAAGAAAGAATAAGGTGGTGTGGAATTTGAGCTGGAACTTAAAGAGTGGGGAAAATATGACAGTTTGAGGAATGAGCAGGGATTTTTGTACTGGCAGGGGTCAAAAAGGATGGAACCCTTTCTCAGGAGCAGTAAGTTCCCTGGTTTGACTAGAGTCAAGGTCTAAGGAAGGAAATGGCAAGACCTAAGAGTGACAGGTAAGCTGAAGCCAAATTATGATGGTTTCAGGTGTCAGGCTGAGGAACTTTTACCAAGCAGTGGGGGGTTAATGAAGGACTTTGGCTGAAGGCAGATGCAAACAAGACTGTGCTTTTTACTGATTAATCTGACTGGATTGAAATGGAGGAACATGGTGAGAGAGATGGGTGATGTGGGAGACTACTGCAGTAGACCAGATGGGATACCATGTGAGCCTGAGCTAAGAAAGGTGACGCATAGCTCGTGAGCTATTCAGAAATGAAAATCAGTGGGCCTCGGGGGCTGATTACATGTGGAAGATGAGGGACAAGGAAGAGTCACTGATCAGCCAAAAGAAGGGATGCTGGAGGAGGAACATGTTTTAGGAAACACACAGTGGTTTCAGCTTGGGACATATGTTGATTTGTTAGGGTGCCATAACAAAATGTCACACACTGCGTGGCTTAAACGACAGAATTTTTTCTTACAATTCTGGAAGCTAGAAGTTGAAGATCAAGGTGTTGGGGAGGTTTGGTTTCTCCTGAGGCCTCCCTCCTTGGCTGGTGGATGACTGTCTTCCAACTATGTCCTCAAACGGTCTTTCCTCTGTGCGTGCACCCCTGTATCTCTCTGTATGTCCAAATTTTCTCACCTTCTAAGGACACCAGTCAGATTGGATAAGGGCTCACCCTAATGGCCTCATTTTAACTCAATCACCTCTTTAAAGGCCCTATTTCCAAATATAGTCACATTGTGATGCAGGGCTCCAACATAAGAATTCGGGGAGGACAAAGTCAGCCCATAATACAACATGTGAAATTTAAGGTGCCTTTGGATATTCCAGGGAAGCTGTCTAGTAGATGATTTGCATTGTCGGTTGAAGCTCAGGGGATGGGTTCGGCTGGGAACGCAGAAGTGAGCAACATGAATCAAATACAGGGGCTGAGGTCAGGGGAGAAGATGAGAAGAGCTCGTTCTGGGGGGTCATGACAACAAAGACAATCATGAAGTAGCAGTAGCTGCCTTGTATTGTGTTTTCCATTTATCAACAATGGGCTAGGCCTTCTGCAAGCTTGGAACAATTCAGTCAAAGAGTGATTGTTGTTGGTATAATTCCGCCTTACTTTATAGAAAACAAAGCTGAAGCTGGGAAAGTGAAGTGGTTTTCTAAGGTCTGATAGCTCATAAGTAGCAAAACCAGCATATAGAATTCAAGTAGGTCTGCATTTAAAGATGTGTGCCTGGGCGCCTGGGTGGCTCAGTCGGTTAAGTGTCTGACTTTTGATTTTGGCTCAGGTCATCATCTCATGGTTCATGGGATTGAGCCCTGCATTGGGCTCTGTGCTCACAGCACCGAGCCTGCTTGGGATTCTGTCTCTCCCTCTTTCTCTGCCCTTCCCTCCCCCATTCACGCTCTCTCTCAAAATAAAGAAACTCAAAAAACAAACAAACAAAAAAGATGGGTGCCTGACTGCCTCTAGGGAGAGCAAGTAGAAGGAAAAGAGAAGAAAGAAAGGGACAGAATCAATATTTAGAAGGAAGAGAGCAAGGCAGAGGGACAGGGATAGGTTGGTCAGAGGACAGAAAAGCTAGGAAGAAATGGTGAGCTGGGAGCCGAAGGTGGTTGGGGGAGTATAGCCAACAATGCCGAAGGTGGCGGTAAGAGGAGAAGTAAAATATGTCGGAGGTGGGGACAGGGAGGTTGCTGGTAACCTTGATGAGAGCTGGTTTTCTGGGGTGTTGGAGGCAGATGATAGGTGGCATTGTGTTGAGGAGAGAGGGAGGTGACAAGAGGAGGTGGCAAGCCTTGTCATCATGGGAAGGAGCAGGGAGAAAGTACTCTGTTGGGAAGGGAAAGCAGAATCAAGGCAGAGTTATTTTTAGAATGGGACAGATAGATTGTAAAATCTTGCGGCGGGGGAAGCATCCTTGAAGACAGGGGAAAAGAAAGACTTTTTCTTAAATTTTTATTTATTTAAAAAAAATTTTTTAATGTTCTTATTTTATTTTTGAGAGAGAGACAGAGTGCAAGCAAGGGAGGGGCAGAGAGCGAGCGAGACAGAATCTGCAGCAACATCCAGGCTCTGAACTGTTAATGCAGAGCCCGACACGGGGCTCAAACTCACGGACTGAGAGATCATGAAGAAAGACTTTAAAGAGCAAAAGGCTCTGGAAGACGTAGGGCTGGCAGGGTGGGATTTTAGGTTGAAAATGGCTGTTAAAAGGAACAGGGGCTCTTCCTCTGAGACAAGAAGGATCAGTTAAGGGTGGGTGATGACAAAGAGTAGCCCCGAGGTTGGCTTGGAATAAAAGAAATAGAATGGAAGTTTCTGAAGCAAGTTACCGGCAGAAACGATGAGCTCCTAAACCACAGCTCTACCAATGAAGAGAAGGTTCTCTTTTCTCATCGTAAGAGAGTGGGCTGCTTCTTAAATTAGGGCAAAGCTGAACCAGAGAATGGACCCAAATTGCCTCCACTGAAGGAATTATTGTCCCCAAGTTAAATATTTGAATGTAGACACCAAGAAACATTTCCCATCAGCTAATATTGGTAGAGTGACCTCTCTGTGCAAAGCATGATACATTCTTCCGAGAGTGACTCTACAAAGTTTTCCCAACCTGGCTTTGTGTGTAAATTAATCCCATTCTTAACCTCTGATATATGTGGGAGCAAATGTAGAACCTGGATTAGAAATGGTTTCATGCTGGTCGCTGGTCTTCTCAACATTGTCTTTCTAGCTGTTTATGTTTGTTAGAGTTGGCCTGAGTAATATGCTAATCATACAATAAAGGGACTCAGCCTCTGGCCAATCTGGCTTGGCACTATGAGAGCCGACTAATTAGAAGGTAATTTAATGACCCTGCTTTTAAATCATCCATGTGATCTAACAGAGGATTCTGGGCTTTTCAAAGTGATAGGCATTGTTTGGGAGAAACGCAGGTATGAGTATTTAACAGAGTGGGAGTGAGAAGGATGGAGACCAGCTGTTCTAGGAACCTTTCCCAGGCTCCCACGAGAGTAGTCACCAGTGGTTGGAGTGTCGTTTTGGTCATGTTTGGAAGCTTGCTTTGTGGGCAATGAGAATGGCCAATTTCTTCTCAGAAAGTCTCCTGTTGTGGGAAGACCTTGGCCTAAGTGACCAGATCTAGTATGAAGTGGATGTCCAGATGGTGGAAAGCAGAGGAAGGTTTTGCAGATGCCACAAATCATGTGGACCACACATAAAACCAAAAGGGAGCATGGTGAAGGCTGTCACCATTTTCCCCAGGGGCTGGCAAGAGCTCACTGGTATATGCCTCCTGGAAGGCATCTGAAAGTTGCCTTCTTAAGTACTCAGAAGCAAATTAGTGCTGGGGAACTTGGCTCAAGGATTCCTGGGTCTGGTGTTCCAGCCTGTACCGTAACGTACAGGAAGCCTTCACAGCCAAAACCGGAGCTTCCAGAGAAAACTTTAGACATACTTCCCTCATATTCAGTTGTCACACACCTTTGGCATTAAGAAGGCATTTGTTTTAATTTTTAAGTTTCTTTATTTTTGAGAGAGAGACAGAGAGAGTGAGTGGGGGAGGAACAGAGAGAGAAGGAGAGAGAGAATCCCAAGCAGGCTCCACGCTGTCAGCATGGAGCCCAATGTGGGGCTTGAACCCACGAACCATGAGATGATGACCTGAACCCAAACCAAGAGTCGGACGCTCCACTGACTGAGCCACCCAGGCACCCCAAGAAGGCATTTGCTTTAAAATGACAAATAATGCAAGAGGAATTTGAAGAACATTCAGCATGGTATTCTCTGGAAGGCAGAGCTGAGAATGCAGGTGCCTGGGAAAAACACGCTCCAAAATAAGATTCTTCAAGGCCAGTTATGGAACATCGAATACGTAGTTTGAAAGCAAAGTTCTATTTTTTTTTAAGGAAAGACAATAGAAGCATTAAACTACAGGAGATATTTGAGGCCATTATTCTCTCCCCAGTGAAAAGGAAGAAGAAACACATTGCATGCCCCTGTTAACCGCTTGGTCCAGACTAGCCCAGACTGGGACAGACGAGGAGATCTGTCAGGGTTTGCCGAATGAATGAACAAATGAACTTCTCTCTTTCTCCCTTTCATGCACGCCCGCTCATGGAGTTGTCTGCAATAGCTACTTAGCAAGTGCTTTCGAAATGGATTACATTAAAACACAGGCTCAATATATCTGAAAGACATTTCAATGAAAATTAAAACCCTAAAGTCAATTAATATGTGTGTAGGTGGTAGCATGGCAGGGATAATTATTCCAGAAACTTAGACTAAGGAATGCTACCAAATACTGCCTGCAAAACGCACCTCCGAATTTCCCATCAGTCAAAGAAAAAACACCAAAAAGATGGATTCATGAGTTCTTATTTTTAAAAAGTATGCCATTTCACAAAGAGAGAAGTTTCCTGAGCATCAAGAGGAAGTTGGCGTAAGGGTTATTATATGACAACCAGCTATAAATATGGCTACTTTTTACATTGATTCTTAATAAAAAGGCTCAACATTTACAGACGGGTGAAGGAGTGGTAAGGGAACTTAGCAGTATAGTCTGGTCTGACTTGTAGGAATGACTGGCATTTCTATAGGAGGCCTTTCTTCCAGGTATTAACTTGGGATGGCTGGGGGGGGGGGGGGCTCAAAGTCCCATGATAAACAGAGAGCACAACCATGGATGCTCACTTAATTCAAATATGGGGATGTGCGGGGTGTGGGGGGGGACCAGCAGTTTGAGAAGTTTCACTGATACCTTGAAATATTACTTGTTAAAACACACATGACATATTATGATGCATGGTATATAACCAAAAAAAATCACAGTAATATTTTTATGATGAATCTCTAAAGAAAATTCTTTACTTAGCAGGACATGTCAGGCTGTTACCCCCAGACCGTCTGATAATTATATTTGCTCTCTGCTGACACTAGGAATGATTTGAAAGCAAAATCTGAAAACTTTCTCAAATATGAGACTTTTAATAGGACCTATAAGGTTGACAATTCAAAATTAGGATCCCCAATAAGAATGTGAAAAGCAGACACTGTAGATTGAGAAAGGATGCCCGTGCCCTTGTCTCAAGCAGACAGGCAGGAAAAATGAGATTTTGTTGTTAAATGCATACATCCCTCATCATTGCTTCTGAGCAAAGAGGCTTTATTCCAGCCAACACACAAATGCTGGCAAACCTAGACATGCCGAGATTGAGAAATAGATAAACTGTGAGTTATATTCACTATTCTAGTTTAAAATCTGTGTGGTTCTGTGAAGGGTTTTGCATTTGCCCATAATACTCTTTGCTGTCATTTTAATCTTCACATTAAAAATGGGTCTTTACATTTAATTACTTTGGGCCACTGCCAGGGTTGAAGAACAGAACTAAGGTTTCAAGCAAGGCAAAGACTCCTTCTGTTTTGTTCGGGGAAGAATTCCGTTTAAACCCAGGGATGCGAGGGCAGCAGATTCTGCTGCTTTTCATTACTGGGGCAGTCCCACATTTTTACAATTATTTGGTTTAGAACGTAACTGGTGTCCCTGCCCCAGGCATGTTGTTGGTGAGATCCTTGGAAAATGCCCCTTCCATATACAAAACTCTCCAATGGTTTCCCCTCACACACTTGGAATAAAACCCACAGTCTTGTCCATGGTCCACAAGGCCCCACAGGGTCTGGCTCCTGGCTGCCTCTCTCCTCCCTTTGCCACCCACGCCTAGTTGGCTCCTCTCCAGCCACAGTGGCCAACTGCTCCTCAGATGTGCCAAGTTCCCTCCCTCTCCGGCTCTGCTCTCTACCCCAAGCACTCTCCCCAGCTACCCATATGTCTCCGTCCCTCACCCGCAAGTACTGACTTAATTTTCACGTTCTCACTGTACATTTCCTCAACTGCCTTATTCCTTTAACCTTACCAAAGCTTGCTTTCTCCTCAAGGGATTGTTGCTAACATACAATCCATCTGTTTGGTGACTTGGTTCATTGCCTATCTTTTCCCACTAGAATATAACCTCCGTAAGGGACGGGAGCTCTTCTGTTGTGTTCATTGTCATGCTTCCATTATCTAGAACAGTACCTGGCCCAGAGTATGTGCTCATTTTTTTTTTTCTCTGAAGGAATAAGTCAATACCTCATATCCTTGTTTATCTATGGATGATGACAGGCGCTAACAATTCATTGATTTTTCTTAGTTATATTGAAATCATAGGTACTAATGTCAATTACAATATCAGATCAAAGTTAAAATACTGAGGGCAGTTATGTGACTCTGCAATAATTCCTTCTGAAAGCAAAGGCAGAGCATGTGCCTCCTCAGCTCCAACAATCCGATACTCTCTGCTGGACTCTCCAAAATTTTGAGAATTGCTCAAGGGCCCTCATTATCATCTACTAAGAAACTGTGACCTGGAGTGGTGGTCATTTAAAATTATTTCAGTGATGGAACCCTTCCCCCAACTAGGCAGGTTACAAAAGGCACTACCTCTTTAATCAACTGCTTTCTGAACTCCAGGGAGGTCAGGAGACAATTGGAGGGAAAATGTCCGGGAAGGTGGGCAGAGCTCCTTTAGAGCAGGATGAGCTCAAGTTATTTCCATAGTCACCCCAAACCCCTTAATTTTCCACAGCTTTTCTACCTCTTTCCTTAGCTCATCCTCATCGTCCACGCACACACAGTATATTATTTATGTCACAATGATCTGGAAGTTTTTCTGAGAATCACATTTCATTTTCCGGCTCTTTTTAAGGACTACACAATCATCTCTCTCATACAAGGTGCCTCTCTAAGCACTGGCAGACAGAGAACATCTCAAACAGTGGTCACAAATGTTTAGAATCTCTAAAGGTCATACCTATTGCCTAATGAATGTTTGGTTTCTGATAATGGACTTGTGACAAACACCTATCATTTAAATACTAATCACTATGATTTACATTGAGTTCTCATTGGCTGCCTTGCCACTTGATGTTCCAGAAAGTCCCTGCTGGGTAAAAGACATAGAATCATGTCTGGCATTGAGATGTTGAAAGGAAAACAGTACACTTTGTTCTTCTGGCGAGTTCCCAGTTAACTGACAAATCTGTTGAGCTGGAGAAGTTTTGTTTAAGTAAGGAATAAGGAATGATTTAGTTCATGTGACAGTCTGAATATGTTATTTCCAAGATGGGCTGGGAAGGAGATGTCTGACCTCTTTTCTCTAAAGAAGGGGAGAACTGTAGCTTGGTGAGAAAAACATGAACCTTACAAGGAGAAAGAATTTTTAATTCCAGTGTCATTGTTCATTATTATTATTGCTGTTATAAGGAATGATAATACATCACACCTATAAGCCGTATTCTAGATGCTTGCCTGAATTACCTTATTTAATCACCACGACAGTTCTATGATGTATTATCATTAGGTATTATTAGTCATCTCCTTTTTATAAGTGAGAGGATTGAGGCTTAGATGGTGAATCAGGCAGGGTCCTGGCACAGGCAGCAGAATCGAATTCAGGTGGTTCCAATAAGGAACATTTAATAAAAAAGACTCATTATGGGGTGGAGCAGGGCTAAGGGAACCGACAAAGGATGTTGAGGCACCAAAGACTGTAGCCTGGGTAAACTATTACGATCCCTAGTGCTTAAAGGGCAAGAGGAGGAAACAGGGAGTGTTAGCATGTGCAGAAGATCTGCCTGGTGGGAGCTGATGCTTCAACAGCCAGAAATGTGAGAGCACATCATGGAGGAAGCAGGGAGGAGCTTCTCTACTCTCTCTCTCCTTGCCCTGATCTCCTGCCTCTGCCTCCTGCTGACTCAACCCCATGGGAAGCCAGAGGGCAAGGGAGGATGCTGATGGTTTGCAGATCAGCTTTCCCCGGGCACAAGCAGCTTAGAGGGCGAGAATGGATTGAGGGTTGGACACTGAAGCAGCAGAATGGACCCTGCCCTAAATTCGGTTTTGGTGTTGAGACTGATGCTACCATACATACACTAAGAGACTACGAAAAGGTTTAACTCTCATAATGAGGCTTTCTGGGAGAGCATGGCGGCCCCAGACAGGTACGAAAAGAGCTTGAGAGAACAGGGAAAGGAGACTGGCGTGTTATTTTTACGGTGGTTTGGGGCTTGGGCCAGAGTGAGAGTCCCCATGCATGGTCTAAATTTCCAACCAGCCCCAAAGAAGGGAGCATCCAGGCTTTCTTTTTTTTATTTTTCTTTTTGATTTTTTAATTTAAATCCAAGTTAGTTAACATATAGTGCAATAATGGTTTCAGGAGTAGAATGTAGTGATTCATCACTTACATGTAATACTCAGTGCTAGTCCCGACAAGGGCCCTCCTTAATATCCATCACCCATTATCCCCTCCCCCCACCCAACACCCCTTCAGCACCCCTCAGTTTGTTTCCTGTATTTAAGAGTCTCTTACGGGGGCGCCTGGGTGGCGCAGTCGGTTAAGCGTCCGACTTCAGCCAGGTCACAATCTCGCGGTCCGGGAGTTCGAGCCCCGCGTCAGGCTCTGGGCTGATGGCTCAGAGCCTGGAACCTGTTTCCGATTCTGTGTCTCCCTCTCTCTCTGCCCCTCCCCTGTTCACGCTCTGTCTCTCTCTGTCCCAAAAATAAAAAATAAAAACGTTGAAAAAAAAATTTAAAAAAGAGTCTCTTACGGTTTCCCTCCTTCTCTGTTTTTATCTTATTTTCCCTTCCCTTGCCCTATGTTCATCTGTGTTGTTTCTCAAATCCCACATGAGTGAAATCATATATTTGTCTTTCTCTGACTCCTTTTGCTTAGCATAGTACATGCTAGTTCCACATTCTCACAAATGGCAAGATTTCATTCTTTTTGATCTCCAAGTAATATTCCATTGTAGGTGTGTGTGTGTGTGTGTGTGTGTGTGTATACATACATATACCACATCATTATCCATTCATCTGTCAATGGACATTTGGGCTCTTTTCATAATTGTAAATAGTACTGCTATAAACTTTGGGGTGCCTGTGCCCCTTTGAACCAGCATTTTTGTATTCTTTGGATAAATACCTGGTAGTGTAATTGCTGGGTCATAGGGTAGCTCTATCTTTAATTTTTTGAGTGACCTCCATGCTGTTCTCCAGAGTGGCTGCACCAATTTGCATTCCCACTAACACTGCCAAAAGGTTCCCTTTTCTTCACATCCTTGTCCACATCCGTTGTTTCCTCAATTGTTAATGTTAGCCATTCTGACAAGTGTGAGGTGGTATCTCATTGTGGTTTTGATTTGTATTTCCCTGATGGTGAGTGATGTTGAGCATCTTTTCATGTGTCCGTTAGCCATTTGGATGTCTTCTTTGGAAAAGTGTCTGTTCATGTCTTTGGCCCATTTGTTCGCTGGATTATTTGGTTTTTGGGTGTTGAATTCGGTAAGTTCTTTGTTTAAAAATTTTTTTAATGTTTATTTATTTTTGAGAGAGAGAGACAGAGAAGAGTGCAAGTGAGGGAGGGGCTGAGAGAGGGAGACACAGAATCAGGAGCAGGCCCCAGGCTCTGAGCTGTCAGCACAGAACCCGATGTGGGGCTTCAAGTCACAAACCGTGAGATCATGACCTGAGCCGAAGTCAGACGCTTAACCCACTGAGCCACCCAGGCGCCCCAAGTTTGATAAGTTCTTTATAGATTTTGGATACTAACCCTTTATCCAATATGTCATTTGCAAATATCTTCTCCCATTGTATTGGTTTCCTTTTAGTTTTGTTGATTGTTTCCTTTGCTGGGCAGAAGGTTTTTATATTTTTTTATTTTATTTTTTTAATGTTTATTTTATTTTTGAGACAGAGACAGAGACAGAGACAGAGACAGAGACAGAGACAGAGCATGAGTGGAGAAGGGGAAGAGAGAGGGGGAGATACAGAATCTGAAGCAGGCTCCAAACTCTGAGCTGTCAGCACAGAGCCTGACATGGGGCTCAAACTCACAAACCGTGAGATCATGACCTGAGCTGAAGTCGGATGCTCAACTAACTGAGCCACCCAAGCTCCCCAAAGTTTTTTATCCTGATGAGGTCATAAGAGTTCATTTTTGTTTTTGTTTCCCTTGCCTCTGAGACATGCCTAGTAAGAAGTTTCTGTGGCCAAGGTCAAAGAGGTTGTTGCCTGTTTTTTTCCTCTAGGATTTTGATGGTTTCCTGTCTTACATAAGGTTTTTCATCTATTTTGAGTTTATTTTTGTGTATGTTGTAGGAAAGTGGTCCAGGTTCATCCTTTTGCATGTCGCTGTCCAGTTTTCCCAGCACCATTTGCTGACGAGACTGTCTTTTTTTCATTAGATAATCTTTCCTGCTTTGTTGAAGATTAGTTGTCCATATGTGTTTAGGTCCGTTTCTGAGTTCTCTATTCTGTTCCATTGATGTATGTGTCTGTTTTTGGTCCAGTCTTGATGATCACAGCTTTGTGATCCAGCTTGAAGTCCAGAATTGTGATGCTCCCAACTTTGGTTTTCTTTTTCAGGATTACTTTGGCTTTTTGTGGTCATTTCTGGTTCCATAGCACCCAAGATTTCTCATCAACTTGACTAAATGTGGGGCAGAAGAGGTAGAGTCTTAGAAGCTCAGAGAGATTCAGCATTGTGCCCTAAATCATTTAACTACTAAGTGATGGAGCTGGATTTTCAACCCAAGTCAGTCTTTAGCTAAAACTCATGCTATTTACTACCACATTAACTGAATTTGCTACCTTGAACAAATTACTTCACCCCCTGAGTCTTGGTTTTCTCATCCATAAAATGGAAATCATATCTCTGTTTCTGGTCCATGGCAGGTGTTCCATTAATGACAATTATTATTGTTAACCATTTTGTTTCTGTTGAACTTGTGTTTGTTGACACTACTTCCTTCTCCTATCCTGCCTATCTCCATCAGGATTGGATACCCTGGTGTTCTAGTGTCTCTTTGTGAAACATCTGGGACACAGCAACTTGCCTAAGAAGTATATCCTTAGGTACTGAACTATTGCCTTTTTCTCAAGATAAGGTTGAGAATAATCCTCTTCCCAAGTGGATCAAGAGACCACTTTAACATCCATTTTCCTGGTAAGCTTCAGAAAGGAAGCAGCAAAACTTTTAGTAATTCAGACACCACAGCAATGTGACCAAGGAGCTAGGAAGTGAAAGCGACATCACTCTATTCCTGTCTATCACCTTTGAAATACTGTCTTTCTAAGGTCCTAGTGAGAAAAGGTTTGAGATGGACAGTTTTTCCCCAATGATCCTATAATGTCATGTGGTTCTAGAATCTTCTATTCCTCTAATATTACTCCGGCACACATAGCCCACGGGGCTACAAGGTGTTTTGCACATAATCTCTTTTTAATTCATCTTATTCATCTTTGTTGAATTAAAACAACACATTAAAGACTGATTTTGAAGCAATGGCACATTGCCACCAAAGGCTTATGTATTGTGTGTGTGTGTGTGTGTGTGTGTGTGTAACAATGAGGCTAACAAGATTAATTATAAAAAATAAGGGGTGTTTCAGAAGGTATTTTGCTAGGAGCCATATTTTCACATGTGGGGACTGAAACTATTTCTGAAAACTTCCAAGTCCCTAGACTTCATGCATATGAACAATTGATTAATCAGGTGATGACATCAACCCACAGCCTGGAACTGAGTAGCTATGGGGCCTGCAAATGCCCATTCTTTCAGCCAAGGGGCTGAGGATGTAAGGCAAAGATTACTCTCAAAAAGCTGTGACAGAAACTTTACTGAGAATTTTAAAAATCATCATTGAAAAAAAAAAATCCTGGCCTTTGTCTTTCAGCCAGCAGTCCTCTTGTGGATGGGAACAGATGCTACCCTGGCTAAGTTAAAAAGCACAACATGAGCCTTTTTCTTTCTGCCTTTTAAACCAGTAAACACCATCCACTGTGGACCAAAACAAGACAGGTGGCAGCCATTCGAATTGGAAATGAGGCACTGAGATAATAGATTGTGGGATCCACCGTGGCCAGCCTCAAGGGAGTGGCTCCGGTCAGAGGGCTCATTGTTTTTCTCTTTTAATGAGCAGACTCTATAAAATGTACAGCTCCTGATGCCACTTTGATTCCCTAAATTTTATTAATTGTTCTTTTGTGTGCTCTTATTTGCACAATTTACTTTTGATGAACCACGAGTGTTCGTCATGACTGAATAGAGCTGCCTCTCACAGAGACCCTGGGCTTTCTCTGAAGCAACAGAGAAGAAGTGGTTCTATACTGGATGATTCCCAAGGAATGTGTGAAGTTCTGAAAGTGCCTGTGTCACCTCCTTGGCACAGTTCCTCAGAATCCAGGTATCTTTAGAGCTGGAGGAATAGAGTTGGAGTTTACAAGTGAAGAAAGCCAGAGGATCCTCGGCCATATTCTGACTGGGAAAGGCACAGTTGTGTGGTGCGGTGAGCAGGGAATGGGTGTTTCTGCCCCTCGGTCAGCGTCTCATCTTTCTGGGATAATGTGCATAACAGCCCCTTGCTGCTCTGTCTTCTCGGTCCCTTGATTCATGCGAAGTGTGGTGGGGAGACTGGGGAACAAGGTCCATGTTTCAGATTTCTACCCTTTCATACTGTTCCTCGTCTTTATATGCACAGCCCCAACAACAATACACCCACACCTGCTGGCACTCTGGGCTCAGTGAGTGGTTCCCCTATTGCAGTAAAGCTCTCAGGTAAAACAAGAATGCCTCCTAATGGTGTCCACTTTCGAGCCCCAGTAATGGTAACTTTGATATTTTCACAGAATCTTCTGTGCTTATAACCAAAACTGGGTGGAGTGGATTTTAGTTATCAAGAAAGAGCTGGTTTTTGGAACTATTGGGGAGCAAGGAATATCTTTTTTGTTCACCAGAGCCCCTCAGATTAAGCCACAAGGACTCAGCATTAGGCAGTGTGGAACCATGACAGAAAAATGGGAGCTGATAGTATCAAAAAGCCCAAAGTTTTCATATCTTTGGATCTAGTAGCTGCAACTCTAAGTATCTGTTCTAGAGAAGAAATATTCAGAAATGTAGACAAAGCTGGATGTGTAAAAATGTATGTTATAGGAGTGGTTTGTGTGTGTGTGTGGGGGGGAAATAATTATTCTAAGGGCTGGCAAATAATCCTTTTAAGAGAGAAAACTGTCTTGGGTTAGCGTCACAACTTCTGGAGTAGTTATGGATATAAAGACGAGGTCCCTCTGGTGATGAACCAGAGCAGACAAAGAGGTAACTACTCTTCTCTGCCTTGTGATGTTTGTGGAAATCTAGGGGTCAGGAAAATAGAGGCAAGAAAGGAGAATTCAGAACAGATCATCTGAAAGGGGGGTGGCAGAGAAGTTACAAAGAAGTATCTGGCCTGGGGCACCTGGCTGGCTCAGTCGGTGAAGCATGTGACTCTTGATCTTGGGGTTGTGAGTTTGAGCCTCATGTTGGGTATAGAGATTACTAAAAAAAAAAAAAAAAAAAAAAGAAATACACTTTAAAAAAATCTGGGATTATGGGTAAGTTGAGGGAGTGGGTAGCCTTTAGGCATCGATCTGTAAGAGTTTATTTGAATGGGGGAAAATGAAGGGAAAAAGGGGACAAGTTGGATGGGGAATACAGAGGTATCCACCTCGATTCCTTCTTGGGCAGAGCTCTAAGGCCTAAGCAGAGTCATTATTCTCACAGAGGATTTCTAGAGTCTGGCTACTCAAAGCCTGTGTTGGGGCCAGCAGCATCAGCCTCACCAGGAGCATTTAGACCCACCCAAGACCTCATGAACAAAGATCTGCATTTTAACAAGGTCCCAGGTGATCTGTGTGCACTTTGAAGTTTAGGAAGCACTGCCCTGGGAGACCGATGGTATCTAAGTATATCTCAGAGAGTGAGAAACAGCAGCATCCCTCTATATCTGCCCAGAGAATTGCTCTGGGTTGGGACACAGTACTGGAAGGAGCCAATGGGGCCTTGGATTTTCATGAAGGGTGAGAAGCAGGTAGAGCACATTCTTCCTGCCATTTTTAGATGGTGGAAACCAATTAAAAGGACTAAGAGAAAAATGTGCGGTGATTACTTTAAAAGAAACATGAGGTATGCTAGAAGGTCTCAAAAATGATACTGAAGTTTGGAGAAAGGAGGGATCTTATACACAAGCCCTCTTTGGGTTAATACTGTCACCAGGACCACTGCAACGGTCTCGGGAAGACTTGGTGACATGTGAGGCTGGTATGATCCTCATTAGAAGCAAAATAGACAAAGGAATATTATATTGCCTATAATATTGTTTTTAAAATATGCTTAGAAAAAAGGATGGAAAGGGAATGTACCTCTATCTCTGAGTGGTTTGGGATTTTACTTTCAGACATTTTTGTACTTTTCAAGTTTTCCACGATGATCATAGGTAAATACAAGTAGAAACAATGCAGCAGAATGTAAATCGTGTCTGCTTCTGAATGGCAAGAGTGTGGATTTAGCCCTCCTTTCATTCTTTTTCGTCCTTTCCAAAGTTTGTCCATGGGCTATTAATACACGTATAATCAGGAAAAGAAACAAAAAGGAAGCATGAAATGTAGAATCAAAAGACCTGTGTTCCAGGTGGACCCCTGACCTTAATAGTCGTGTGTTCTATAGTCACATAACCTTGCTCGAAGTCTCCTTGCTCATGTGTAAATGGGACACTGTCACTGATCTTAAGGGATATGAACATGATGGGTGTGGAGGACTTTGTGAACCGGTAAGTGCTAACAAACCTGAGTCCCAAGGCTGGCTTGGTGATATCATGTGGAACCCTTCGTCAGCTCTCCCCCAACACCCAGTGGAGGGCAATGGAGAGTGTCTGGTTTCAGCCTCAGCAAGGCTTATCTCTCTCACAAATGAGTGGATACACAGGCCCAAAGTTCTTCCCCTTTGGCTACTTTGACTGAGATAAAATTCTCCAACATTCCTTAGTAAAATGCCACCTACCATCTATCAGGCAAGAATAGCCTTTCTCATTGATACCATTAGGGTTGGGCCATGATGTTTTCTGTTGATCACCCATTGCTTGGTGTAACAGTGACATTCTTTAGACAGATTTTTGGGTTTCTATATGAGGAATTGTAATTCTAGTTTCAGAGGAGAGCAACAGTAGCAAGAAACCCAAAAAGGATCTACCTCTAAAATCTTGAATAGTTCTCCGAAATCACACTAGTTATAGCTAACAAGTAAATAGAATAGTCTATAAGCCCAATTCAACATATGTGGAAAACCTCCTTCCTACACAGGCTAAATGTTTTGCTAGAGATCTTTATATATAAAGCCATCTTGGCCCTACAAGCCCAACTCATAAATCATAGAGGGTTGCTGGGTCCAGAAGTATTTTTGACTTGCAGTCTGGGGAGCTGCAGTTCAGGACACTCAGTAGGCTGAGTGGAGAGGCCTCATGTCCCTTGCTTTCTCCTAATATGAGTATCGATGTGATGTGAAAACCGGAAGGGCACTGGCTTAGAAGGGTGCTTGGAGGTAGGTCCCCTCCCTGGCGATCCAGTGTCTGATGACAACACAAGACACCTCGCTAGACCAAAGCCCTACTGACTCCACTTTTGAATTTTGCGAGGCAGAGAAATCTAGGGCAAGATTTGCTCTTCTTCACAGTTCTAGGGAGATTTCTTCCTTTGCAGTTGTGGGATGCCAGGCCTTTTGTTAAGACACAACTATAGCCCAGCCCACTGACTTATTTCTTAATGACCATGATCCTCATCAGATACAAGCTAGGCCATTTGTTGGCGAATTTGCCCTTGTTTGTAGTCGATGTGGGATCAACAAATATTGACTGGGCAAACTTTTCCTGGGGGCTGGCCAGGCAGACTCTCTTCCCTACTCTGTTTCTGTGGCTGTTTCACGGGGCTTGGCTGGGCAGAGACTCATAGAGTCAGCTGGGGAAGAAGGGCCTGCCAGGCAGTGAGAAAGAGACCAGAGACCCTTGTTGGCATGTAGACAACCTATGAACTCTCTACCCAGCCAGGTGAGGAGGGCAATATAGCCTCTCTCTCTCTCCTTTCCACATCCTTGCCCTTCAGGCTGCACACCATCTTGTCATTACTTGTTTTTCCTTTCTAGGATGCATCCGATGTTAATTTTCACTAGCTTGCATCTGGAATAAAAAAGGAAGTGGGTTCATGATAGAGGGGACGCTGTGTGTTTTTTCATGGTTGGGTCTTGAAAGCTAGACTCTGGGCTTCTGCAACTTGGGGAGAAAGGTCTGGTGCACAAGGAAAGATCATACAAAAAGTAATTCTAGCTGTATTTGTAGGGACTCTAATTTTCCAGGCATTGAGATGGGTGTGCAAATATGAGTACATTATTTATTTCTGCTTCATTCCTGGGTTATGGGAGGCCACTACTGCTTTTCCTAAAGGCTGAGTTTTCTTTCCCTTAGGAAAGATAAACCAGCTCTTTGTTGGTGATGGGCCATTGGCTTCATAAATCATCCAGCATTTCTCCCCTACAGCTACTAAATCTCCGTGTGAAACCAGAGGGTAGGAAGATGTGCTTCTTTCTTTCTGAAGGTTGAGAAAGGCAGAGGAGAGTGGAGTTTTCCAGGATTCAGGGCAAGGCAACAGGGGTGGTTGGTACATTCCAAGAGTAGTAAAACATGAGCCTGTTTGTACCCAGCACTCTACAAACTGCTGGAGCTTGGAAGGAAAGGGCTCAGGGTTGCTGGAATTCAAAAGCAATTAGTTCCCAAGGCCAGCTAGGCATGAAGGGAGTGCAGCCACCCAGCGGGGCCATCTGCCTTTGACAAGGCTCTGTGAGTCTGGCAAAAAGCCTCTCCAGAGGTGATCTCAGTAAACCGATAACCTGAGGCCTCTTCCCTGGATTTCCTTGATTATTCCTTGATTACCAGGTCAAGGGGTGAGGGGTGGTAAAACCATGGCAAATACTGGACTGCTCATGACACTTGGTAAGAGCAGAAGGGGGTCTGGATTTGACACGATTCAGAAAAAAAGTAAAACAACAACAATAACAAACAATGACAATCCAAAACAGGCCATACTAAATACTACCTTTTGGAAATATACATAGGTGGTAAAACTGTAAGGAAAAGCAAAGGAATAATTATGAGGAAAGCCATATGGGAGGCAGGCTAATGTGATAGGGAGCTGCCTGCTGGAAAGGATTGCAAGACAAAGTACAAGACACCAGTTAAATGTGATTTTCAGATAAATAACAGTATTGTAGTGGAAATATTTCCCAAATATTGTATGAGATGAACTGACATTAAAAAGAAAATCATCCATTGTTTATCTGAAATTCAGTTCCTGAATTTTTAAACATTTTTAAACATTTTTATTTATTTATTTGAGAGAGAGAGAGAGAGAGGTGGGAGGAGGGCAGAGAAAAGAGAGAAAATCCCAAGCAGGCTCCACACGGTCAGCGCAGAACTCGATGTGGAGCTCAGACTCGCAATCCGAACCATGAGATCATGACCTGAGCCAAAACCAAGAGTCAGATGCTTAACCAACTGAGCCACCCAGGCACCCGAGAATTTTTGGTTGGTAAATCTAGCTGCTAAACTTCTAAGGGACTGGTAATCTTCTGTTTTGTGATGATGGCTCTTCTGTTCTTTGACTGTGGATTTTCACTTTCGTTTTTTATACACTCTTCTGTGCATATGTTATCTTTCATAAGAATTTTTTTAACTTTATTTATTTTGAGAGAGAGAGGGAACATGCACACTGGCAGGAGAGGGGCAGAGAGAAAGAGAGAGAGAGAGAGAGGAAGAGGGAGAGAGAGAATCCCAAGCAGGCTCCATGCTATCAGCACAGAGCCTGACGTGGGGCTCAAACCCACAAATAGTGAGATCACGACCTGAGCCGAAATCAAGAGGAGGATGCTTAACTGACAGAGCCCTATTCATAATAAATTTTGTTTAAAAGTTCTCAAATACTGTGAAACAGTCTTTGCTAATTAAAAAACCATCATCTATTTATCCCGTTCCTTCTTCTCCCTACTCTCCCCCCACAAATGTTATGAGTAAGAAATGTATCCATATCCCATTATAGAAGAGGCGATTGAAGCTCAAAAGTTAAATAACTTGTCCAACATCACAGAACTGGTAAGTGGTAAAATCGAGTTTGAATCTGATTTTATTACTAATTTTACTAATCTAAAGCCTATGCTCCTAACTACTGTAAAATGCTTATGTTGTATGGCAACAGATACACACACACAACACAGACCAAAATATGGAAACCCGAAAACATGTTTGTCCTTAGAGCAAGGGATGGTTGAATCATTCTGACAATGGGGTAATGAGTAAAATGTTTTGCGGAAGAGAATAGACGATATCAACAGACACCAGCACTGAGATGTCACATCTGTTGGAATTATCTGACAAGGATTTTAAAGCAGCCATTGTAAAACTGTGTTAACAAGCCATTATGAATGTGCTGGAAATAATGAAAGAAAGTGTCAGTAAGAAAAAAAAAAGTAGAGGAAATAAGCAAAAATTTTAGAAGCCAAAAAAAGTAATGGGGCTCAACAGCAGAATGATGAGGACAGAGAAGGAATCTATGAACTTGAAGATAGAATAGGAATTACCCAATCTGAGGAAAAGAGAAAATATAGACTAAAAAAAAGGTAAAATGAACAGACATTTCAGAGAACCATGGGACTGTAACAAAGGATCTGACATGCATGTCATCAGAGTCTCAGAGAAGAGAAAAGGGTAAGACTGAAAAAAGTACTCAGGGAAATAATGACTGAAAACTTGGTAAATTTGACACACACACAAAAATGAGAAACATTCACTTTCAAGTAGTTGAGAGAATTCCAAGCATGATAGATCCAAAGAAATCCATACAAAGACACATTAAAATCAAACATCAGAGGGGCGTCTAGGTGGCTCTGTCAGTTCAGCATCAAACTCTTGACTTCAGCTCTGGTCATGATCTCACAGCTTTGTGGGTTCAAGCCCTGCATCAGGCTCTGCACTGTTAGTGCTCTAACAGTGCAGAGCCTGCTTAGGATTCTCTCTCTTTCCCTCTCTCTCTGCCCCGCCCCAACTTGCACTGTCTCTCTCTCTCAAAATTCATTAACAAACTTAAAAAAAAAAAAAAACAACCCAAACATCTTGAAAGCAATGAGAGAGCAATGTCACTTTACCAACACAGGAAAACCAGTTGGAATGACAGTGGATTCCTCATCAGAAATTGGGACAGAGTGGGGGGGAGGGGGGAGGGCAAAAAAGAAATAGCACAACATTTTTTTAAGAGCTGAAAGAAAAGAACTGTGAATTCTATATGCTACGAAATTATCCCTCAGGAAGAGAGAAATCAAAACATTCTTGGGTGAAGGAAAACCAAAAGAATCTGTTTCTAGCAGACCTGCTTTGAACGCATGGCTAAAGGAAGTTCTTGACATAGAAAGGGATGAATTCTGAAGCATCTGGAAGGAAGAGAGAAAAAGAGTGAAAGAGTAAAAATATGAATAAATAAAATGGGCTTTCCTTCTCATACGTTTTCTAAATTAGATTTGTCGGTCAAAGCAAAAAGCATAACATGGTCTGATGTGGATTCCAATGTATATAGACGAAATATTTGAGACAATTATACCGTAGATCATGGCAGTGGCAGGAGGGACAAGGACATAAAGGGAGGTAAGGTTTCTACACTTCACTGAAACTGGTAAGATACTGTTGCCAGGAGATCTTTGTGGTGATCTGTATCTTGATTGTGCTGGTGCTTATAGAAATGTATACATGTGATAAAATGGAATAGAACTATACACATACAGTGTATCAATGTCGACTTCCTGGTTTTAATATTGTGTTAGAGTTATACAAGATGTAACCACTGAGGTTTAGATTAAGGATACATGTGAATTCTCTGTCACAGCTTTGCAATTTCCTATAAGTCTGCAATTTTTTCAAAATAAAAAGTTGAGTGAGAAAGAGAGAGAGAGAGAACGAGTAGAGGGCTACAGTTCTCTTGTTCCTTTTGTTGTAATTGTTTGATTTTAGGGTGTCTAGGAAAAGTCCAAGTGCTTTTAAGATACCCGAGTTCAGGGGCGCCTGGGTGGCTTGGTCGGTTGGGCGTCCGACTTCGGCTCAGGTCATGATCTCACGGTCTGTGGGTTCGAGCCCCACGTCGGGCTCTGTGCTGACAGCTCAGAGCCTGGAGCCTGTTTCGGATTCTGTGTCTCCCTCTCTCTCTCTGCTCCTCCCCAGTTCATGCTCTGTCTCTCTCTGTCTTAAAAATAAATAAAAGTTAAAAAAAAATTAAAAAAAAGATACCCGAGTTCAGTTCTGGCTGTATAGAGACTACGCTAATTGAGCGGAGGCATCTGTGGGTCAGCCTGAAACAAGACGGTTTTGTGCCTAGAACACATATTGGTTTCCTGTGCCCTTTCAAGGGAATTGATACACTGATTTTCATTTATCTAGCCATATGTGGTCAGGACATGGTTTATTTAGAGAGTGTCCTCTCCCTATGCATCAAAAGACAGGGAGGCCCACAGACACAGTTTTCCTAGAGAACAGGTTACAAGATAGAGAGCCTTTTGGAATTTCCTCTTCTTCCTCCTCTTCCACTGTGCCCACCGTCTAGCCTGCACAGATAATATGTGCAACATGTACACTTGGACCCTCTGTGATCCCTCACAGCTCCACCTCCAGACTGTACTTCACATTTCCCCACTCCTTTCTTTATCCATTGCCATCTTCCTCGTCCAAGTCACCTTCACTGCCCCCATGAGTTACTTCAATATTCTCCTCTTGGTCTCTTTCTTCCGTCTTGCACCCTTTCTCCATTCTCCGCACATCAGTCTGAGTGACATTCTGTGTACATCAGGTCATGCCACACCCCTGCTCAGCACCTTGAATAGCTCCCCTCGTACTCAGCATCAAGTTTGCATGGATTACCCCGGCCTGGAGGATCCCACGTGACCTGGCCCCTGCCTATTTCTCTGACTTTACCTCAGAGATTCACTTGGTCCTAGGCACGCAGGCCGCTTCTCAGTTCCTCCACTGTCCAAGCTGTTTCACACTGGAAGTCTTCAACGCTCTCCCTGAAATAGGCTTCTTGTGCAGCTGACTCAGACTGTGCACCAGAGCTGGAATGCTCCGCCTCCGAGTGGCCCTCTGTGACCCCCTGCCTAAAGCAGCTGCCGCTTCATTGACTCCCCATTGCACGAGCCTATTAATTTTCTCTAAACATTTACCATGCTTTCTCATGATTCTAGTTGTTTTCTTGTTTATTGTCTATCATTCTCCCAGAAAGGTAAGCGACATGAGGGCAGGGACTTTTCATTCCTAGTCACTGTAGCAGCCCCGATTCAATAAATATTTTGTCAAAGAAGTGAATGAATGAAGAATTATAGACTACTAGACCTGGCAGGGACCTTCTTTCCCCAAGACAAGAAGCCCCCTGGGGACCCTTGGAAGAGGCTGCAGAGAGAAGATAATGACGGTAATCTGACAGGTGCATGCAGCACCTTGGGGTTTGCAGAGCATTTTGAATTATTGTGCCTTCCTTCAACAAATACAGAAAAGCAAATGTCTTTGGGGGTCGCACAGATCACAGCAGTGAGGAGCCTGGATCCAAGGAGGACAGTTGAGCTTCTGAGCACACAGGCACCTGGCAGAGGGCTTTGGAACCAGCGTCCCCACCATGGCCGGCAGGTGAACAGCCTTCACGGTTCGCCTAGCAGCAGGGGCTCCAAGTGGTCTACGTTAACCAGATCACCTGACCTATAGCAAAGCTAACAAGGAATGCCCCAGGGAGGGAACCGCCGCCAAGAAGCCATGGAGACATGTCAACATGATGTGGAGAGAAGAGACACAGAAGTAGGAAGATAGCTGGTAAATGGATAAATGGAAGCATTTTTTAAGCTGAGCTAGTGTCCTGGAGGCTTCAGTTTGTCAAACCCACAGCCTCTGCTCATGTGTTCCAGAGAAGGGTCAGAGCAGGACCTGGTCTGTGTTCCCGTGAGGGCCTCACGGTGCCTCTCTGGCCTTGGTGCCGAGAACACAGAGGTGTGCACCCAGCTCTGCTGCTGAACTGTGGTGTCCCATGAGGTCCTCTGTTGCCTCTGTCTTCTTGAAAAAATGGGGACGATGGCGAAAGCATTTCAAAAGTGACTCTCTGTTGTTGCTTTTCTCTTGTTTCCAAAGACTCATAGTATTCAAGGGACTAACAATCCCCGTCTCTAAAAAGCATCCAGTTGAGCGAGAATGTTACCACAGAAATTCCACTTGCATATACCTTTAATCATGTGGCAAATTACCTTATTAACCACCAGGGAGTCTAGTCTTATTACTTAATTAAACCATCTCTTTTTTTCTTATTAAAACCACATGGGTTTAAACTTCTGTGTGGTTTTAGATTCTTTTACCTTTCTTTGGATGTCTGTGTAATAATGGCCGCATAAAGAATTTCTGTTATTTTGTGTTGATAACTAAAGGGTTAGCAACATGAAATAAAAGGGGGGGGAGGTTGGTAGAGATGGTCTGGATAGGCTCACACTGGCCAGTGACGTAACAGCCACTTGGGTGGTACGAAAGTCTGAGATGTGTACCCGTCACTTATTGCTTCTCTCGCCAAAACATCTGCAATACAAAATCCTGTCATTAGACAGCCCACATGTTAGAAAAACAAAAGGAGAGAGAGAGAGAGAGAGAAAGAAAGAAAACCCAGTCCCCCAAAATGGCTGGATAAAGCCTCATTATTACTGGTAGGAAATTAGACATTTAAGGTTATACTTCAAAGCAACTATTTTTATTACAAGAGGCTCAACATTTTGATTTATTGGGCAGCAGAACAAGATTGTGACAAATATTTCCACCTCAAAGAACAGACAAATCAGGCCTCTAAGAAGTCATATATTAAGTAGTTTAAAAATAAAGTTTGTTGCAACAATAGTCATAATGATGAAAATTGCATGCTTTTGCTCACAGCCCCCCAATGACTGCTTTAGCATACTTGCCAAGAAGAAGAAATAATTTAATCTTGTGGGAATTTTCTTCTAATCAAAGGAAAGTACTAAAATTTTGTGAAATGAAACAGCTGAAGTTGTTAGTAAGTCTGTGCTACCTTTCTCCAAAGGTCAGCACCAAGCAGGGCCTGTTTACAATCCTGTATCTCAGTCTAAAATGCACCCGTCTAGAGAGATGTTAAGAATGTACGATGGGTTCTGAGGAATCTATAAAGATAATTAAAGAATAAAACATAGGGTTTTGAGACAAAGCTGAAGGAATTTAGAATATTCGGCCTTGTTAAAAAACACACACATACACCAACCTAGAGGGTTAGGTTTTTAACCATTTTACGTAGCAGGGTTATGTTGCACTAAAGGCTGACCATCTTGACCCACATCCATCTGGACACAACCTTTTCTCTTATGACATGGACAGTTCTGATTAGATTAAGTTAGAGGAAATTTTCAGTGAGAGTGTGCACAAGTCAAACTGGAAGACAAGTTTCTCAAACAGGATGTAAAGTCATCTTCTCTGTAGGTCTCTGAATAAAGAAGTACATATCTGCCTAGGTGTGGGAACAGAACTTAATGGAAAGAGCGCAGGCTGTTGATGTGAGGCTCATAGCTTGGGTTCTAGTCTCAGCTCAACTGTCGATGAACTCTGTGACTTCTGGCCAAATCACTTAACTTCTCTGGCCTTGGTTTCTCATCCATAAAATGAAGATTGGACTAGGTGATCTAAAAGACTTTGTGCATGACATTTTGATTCTAGGAGGGAGACAGAATGATCATAGGAGAGCAATAAGGTCCTTCTTTATTTTATTCTTATGGCTCCACTTGCTTGGAAGGGAAGTTTATGTATGTAAGTGTCTCTGTATGTATGAGTGTGGTTATATTGGAGGGAGGGAAATGGAGATTCTATGCACCCTAGGTATGTTCATAAAACTCTAGGTGTAATTTGAACTTACATAAATTACTTTCTCCTTTAAATGCCATGTAAACAAATTCTAGTGATGAATGCTTTGTAAATTGAGTAATCACTGCCACATTTTATTTGTAAGCACACATTATCATTTGTCAGGGGGCCTGCTGCAATTCTGAATGCCATGCTGAGTTCCATCAATGTGCATGTGAATTAATGCTGAGTGCTTCCACAATCCTCCTAAGGACTGGGATAATGAATTTCAAGGAAGTGGGCCTAAAATGCTAACACAATTCTGTTACATGTTTTAAATCCTCAAAAGCTAAGTACATCTTGCTCAGTCCCCTTTTTTCTTTATTATAAAGGTACTTCCCTGAGGACAACATTGCCCTGGGAGTATTTCCTAAAGGGAACAGAGAATCTTGGAGAGACAGAGTCCTGGTGAGTTGGGAGAGAGGAAGGAAGCCAGCACAGAGCTCTCATGCCCTAGAACGGCTCCCTCTAACTCATCAACTGACCATTATTGGGCTCCCAACTTTGGATTCAAGACATTTGGAAAATGTTCATAAACATGTTCAGAATCCCCTGGTGTAAGCAAAACATTTTTATAAGACTGTAAAATAAAGAAAACTGGCACACATTTTGTTTGAACAAGTGTGCTGGCCGTTTCTTTTCATAAGGTGATGGACTCTTAAACAAGACTTAGTAATTGCTCTTGGGGAATTTGGCCTCTTAATTTTGGAAAACACAATAAAATACATGCAAATCTCTAAACCTGGTAGATGACAGATCCTAAACCTCAGGCACATGGGGAGAGAATGTGAACAAAAGAGGACCCTTCGCAAGTTATAGTTTGAGAAACAGAATTAAACCGGAGACAATGGGATTCTTGCTTTGATCATTGCTTATGTAGAAACATGAGAATTTGGGAGGATTTCTTCATCCAGAGAACTCCCACAGACTACTCTAGGAGGTAAAGTAGGCCTAACCACTCATAAACTAGTTGTTTCCAGAAGAATGAGGCATAAAATGTCATTGTTGTGGCTAATTCATATTAAATGCCACTATTAAAAGTTAAAAGCTTAAAAGCAAAGAAAGGGTGGGAAACTTTTTTTGTGACTAGATACAATAGAAATTATACATAAATTTCCCCCTTTTCTCTTTTTAAGAAATTTCCTTGAAGCTCCAGGAAACCCCACCTCTGTTGGGATTTGAGCATGAACTGGGGAAGACAGAAGGGAATTATTCCTTGAGGAAGTTGTGGCCGGAGACCCTCTTTTCCTCCTCTGGCTTTTTTTTACTGGTTTCTAAGGCATTCCTCTTAGTGAGGGCATCAGCTGGAGTAAACAGTCTTGGAGCTCTTCTGAGGAGGGTTGGGAGGTTGGGGTTTTTTCCTTCCAAGTAAAGAGAACAATAAAAGGAGATGTATTTAAGCAGTGAGTAGTGACTCTAGGTTAACACACAGCCCTGGTCTCCCTGTTTCCACTTAATGACCAACCTTGGGGCAGGGGGCGGTGGGGGGGGGGGGCAGGCAACAAGATCAAAGTTGCTTTAGGGCAAAATTACTGACATTCCTGAAATAGCCCCAGATTCCTCACATCCCAATAAGCAAGAATCAAGTTCACTCACTTGTGAAGAGGACCCACTACAGCCTTCAGTTCTTTTGTTACCTTGACTTTTAGCTCATTGTCCTGTCTGACCTCTTCTTAAACCAAAGAGTAAGGATTGCTGATTTGACCACTGTTCTCTGCATATAAAGATGTCAGGGGTCAAGATGGGTAGCTATAGAGAATCCAACATTCCAGGAAAAAAAAAAAAAAAACTAAACTAAAAGAAAGCTCTATTGATGTGGTTAAATATTTAGATGTATAAAGACAGCCTGCACGTAAAAGTAATCTGAAAGAAAAATCAAAGAAAGTGAGAATCATAATTGACCCATTAAGGCTTAAGAGGTTTCAGAGATGACAACACACTCATATTATCTAAAAACCTAGAACTTTCTCAGGGTACTGGTGGGAGGGTGTGTTACCTAGCAATACTATGTATCAATTTGGAGTCTGAAGTCTCTTTTCCAATTCATCAAGAATCATACTTTTTAATAGTCCATAATAATACTGATGCTCTTGATAATACTACTGATGATAAGAGTTCCGTCTTATGTATTCTAAGTTTCAGAAAAGATGTGAAAGGGAGAAAAATACTAAAAAATTCAGTCACTCAAAATATTAAAAGGAAAATTATTTAAGGAAAATTTTTAGCATTTAAAAAACAGCAAAACAGATATAAATAAGATACCCTTACACTGGAAAGTGATTGTTACAAGCCCTTGTGCAGATGTATGTTTTCAATTCCCTTGGGTAAACACCAAGGAACAGGATTGCGTTATGTGTATCAGAAACTGCCATACTGTTTTCCAAGGTGACTCTATCATTTTGCATTCCCAAGAGCAACGTACATGAATTCCAGTTGCTCTACACCCTAGACAACACTTGGTATTATTAGTGTAAAATATTTAAGACAATTTTGATTTATTATTTTCTGCAGCTACAAATGAAGTCACAATGGTATCAGTAGTCCTGAGTTTCTTTTGGCCCACTTGCTTATCAAGAATCTTGTCTTCACGCCTGGCTTAGTACCTTTCAAGTGTTTTGCGTCTAAGTATTTCTTGGTACTCCTGAAGAGAATCTCCCATTTCTTGGGAACAGCGTGTGAGCCATAGTCTGTCCCCCATTATGTGCCTTGGACTCCCTCCGTGCCTCTGCTGGACCCACAGCCCACTGTCCCCCCATTCTCCATGCTGATGCTGTGTTAAATGCCCGTGTTCACTTGGAGTGCTGTCTATCTCCAATGTTGCTGTCAGTTTCAACAGCGTCAAAGGGGGCCAGGTTCTGTGTAGCAACGGGGACATTGGCTTTCCGCTCAAATCAAGGACTCTTGGGCTTAAAGTAGCACTGTTGTTGCCTTGGGTCTCACAAAGTCTCCCAGAAATCCAGCTCTTTAAGTTGGTGTTCTAATCTCACTCCTCAGGGAGCTTAACACCAGCCTAGGAGTTGGGGTGAGGAACAGCTAACAGGCACTTCTCTCTGTGACCAGTCTCTCCATGCTCTCTCAGGGTTGAGGGCATGGAAAAACTCAAAAAAATGTACAACCCCTCTCAATGTTCTTCCTCCACTCTCAGTCCCTAAAACAAAATATTCCATGCCTATGAACTCAAGACAAATGAATACTAAAAATAATAATCATTATTCACATTATTGTTTCTTAAAAAGTTATCCCAGCCTACCAGTTCTGAATATTGATTGGCTATATTTGGGCACAAGTGGAATTCTCTACTTATCATCTTATAGTCCTGAAAACATAGACAGGAAGTGGTTTTATCAGTGGTCACATAGTAACGAAGTGGTTGCTGAACCCAGATACCATACCCTGAGGTCATCACTATAGAAGCTCCAGTAAATTGCTGATTCTGTATTCATCTATTTGGTCAAAGAAAATATCACCTCAGGGAGGCAATCATCAGTCCATCCTGGTATCTGAATAAAGCAAATGATCAGATTGATCAACATGGCCACACCAGTGGCCCCCAAAGACTCTGTGCTGGAAGAGAAGTGTCACAAGGTTTCTAGAAAGTATTTCTTAATAGTAATTTTGTGGCTTTGGGGTAAGATTTTAGCAAGAGAGGCTGTCATGGAACACTGAGAGACTTCTCAAAAGATATTTCTGGGAAGTGACTGGGAAGGTTAATGAAAATATGTGTATTTAGTTTTTGTCAAAAGGATCCTGGCGTGCTCAGTAGGGGGTGTGCAATCCATCAAATCAAAGCATAATCAAAGGCATAACGTGAAGAAATATAATTATAACTTATACATACTCTTAGAGTCCAGACCTCACCCTTGCAACCTCCCACTTCAAACTCAAATGAAAACGAAAGCAAATCTGCTGTACCTCAGACAAAGCAGCATCAGATTTATGAGTGACAAATTTGGGGGGGGGGTCTGTGGGGAAGACTTAATTGTATGACTGAAGGACTCCACTGAGTAAACCACTCCAAGTATTATAGAATCCAGACCCAGGCCCTGTTAGCGTAATGCTCCCACTGATTTCCAGAAACATAACAATCCACCAGGGGAGAAAATGTTCTTTCACTCACTGAGGCTATGTTCCTTATTGATTGCAATACAATTCTCACATACCTGGAGATAACAATAGATGATACATTTATTTTCTTTCTTTTAATAAATACTGTACTCTTCTTTTTCTCTAAATTTTAAGTAATCTTTACACCCAACGTGGGTCTCGAACTCATGACCCAGAGATCAAGAGTTATGTGCTTTACCGACTAAGCCAGCCAGGTACCACAGTAAATACTGTACTCCTAAGAAAATAAATCTCCGGGCCCCTGGATGGCTCAGTCAGTTGGGTGTCCAACTCTTGATTTTGGCTCAGGTCATGATCCCAGGGTCGTGGGATCAGCCCGTGAGTCTGGCTCCAAGCTGAGTGTGGAGCCTACTTGGGATTCTCTTTCTCTCTCTCTTTCTGTCCCTACCCTGCTCACTTATGCTCTCTCTCTCTCAAATTAAAAACAACAACAACAACTTTTTTTTTAATTTAAAAAAAAGAAAAGAAGAGAAAAGAAATCTCTAATTTTGGTCTAGATTATCTTTCTGTTCTAAAAGACAGGTCGAGGGCGGTAAGACATACAATTTTTCACATTCCCAGGAGCCAGGTACCAAAAATCAAGCTCTCAGAAACAAGTCCTGGGAGAAGGGCAAAGAGTCGTGAGCAGTAAGAGAGAACATGCCTCACTGAAATGACATTATAGGGTCAATTGGAGGACAGACCTGCTGTGGGCTACCTCCAGTTGTCACAAAACCTGCTACCCTTGTGCCTTCCGGACCTAGCTTACTCCCTCTGCAATTCTAGTAGGCCCTGGGCGTTCCACCTGAGAAAGGGAAAGAAAGATGATTTGACATCCAAAGACCACATCCCATGTCCTGCAAAGGTAAAGGGTCCATCAGAGAATCTACCAAGCGTCTGCGGTGAACATGTCTCAGGTGAAGAATTCTCTCCTATGAACCAGGAGAGCCAGGAACTACAGAATCTGTGTCTGAAAACATCAGAGAATGTTCCTGAACCACACTGGCTGCAACTCCACTCTGCACTGCTAACTATTCAGGGACGACAACAGTAATTCTGCCGAGCAGTTTCACCAGTGTGTAAGTAGACAGTCAACAATATTGCCATGGTGCGTCTGTAGCCGTGATGGTCAGAGATCAGAGGCAGAGGCAGCTGCTGGTTAGTCCTGTTTTACCTCCACAAGTGGAGAGGGAGAAGTTACTAATTCTACAGTCGCTTCCTGGTAGCTTCCAAATTAAGACCGACTGTGTCCCTACAGTGATTTTTACTTGGCTGGCCTAGTAGAGATTTCTACCATGACTCTTCCAGAAATGACCAAAAGGGGATTAGAGAGGCTGGGATTACTAAGAAAATCTTAAAAGAAGGTTTTCTAAGTCAATCTGTGCCCAGGCACCCCGCCCCCCTGCCACCAACCCCACTCCAACACATACATACATACATACACATATGCAGAAAGCCCATACGCCCACCAGCAAGGACAAGGAAAACCTTCCTGTAGCCAATCTTATTTGGGAAGATTGTCACCTATATTCTTCATACCCAACCTCTTCTCCTTTGCCAAGTGTTGTTTCAGTGAATGTTAAATATGGTACCAGGATATCATCTTGGAATTGTAAAGGGACCAGATTGTTTTAAATAGAGGCTCAAAGAAGAAAGCAAAGAGAAGGATGGAATGAAGTACTGAGGAAATAAATCCCTGACCCACGTAGTCAGAGTGGGCTAGGCTGCAATTTTCTCCTCAAAAATATGCAACACTAATTGCCTCCACCCAAAGTAATTTTCCAAGCAGCAAATTAAGAAGCTTAAAAAGAAATAAGCCTCGCTCAGCGTGGATTAGTAGATGAGCAACTCTGTAGTGTAAGATCCTGATTGATGCGATAGAGAGTTAAATGTGAGAGCTGGGGGGTGGAGCTGGTACTTTCTCAGAAATGATGAGGGAGCAGCCCCTCCCCCTCAAGTGAAAAGGAGCAATTTGGGGGTTTTATGCAAGCCTCACTAAGGAGGAGGTTTATGTAAGTCAGAGGATTTTCTAGGCAGCCCAGTCAGGGCCACTTGAAAAGCACCGTGGGCTGCTCCTAAAGACATTGCCATCCTGCAGATTTAGGTCAACAGCATTCAAATGGAGAGCTTGGGATTCTGCCTGTTGATCTTAAAGGGGTTGGTTGATCAAGTTTTTCTCAGAGACTCATTCTTCCTCATCCTCATGCAGTGCAGTGCACTAAGAGATAAAAGAAGTTTTGTAAGGACTATCTCAAGGGGCGAATTCTTTTCTGCTTTTTGGGCATTCCTTTCCTGGTGCTTCTCTGTCCTCTAGTTCCCATAAATGTAGTCAGAATAATCAAGGCTAACACTTAGAGAACACTCATTTTGTGGCAGGGTTTGTGTGGGCCTTGCATTTACTTTCTTAACCTTTACAACCCCACCATGTAGTAAGTATTATGGTTATACCCATTTTACAGATGGGAAAACTAAGGCACCAGAGACCTAAGTAACCCGCCCACAGGTTCATAGCTAGAGAAGAGATTTATGCAGAGCTTGAGGTCCTGACCATCATGTGTGTTTATATATCTATATCTTTGACCTCCCAGCATTCTCATCTGCCCCGGTGGAATCGAGTTGCTCTCTTCATGAACACCCACCCACATCTTTAGTCCTTTTCTTGGCCTTCATGAGCTTGCATTCTCAGTGATGGATCTGTCTGCTGCTGCTGAAAGTGAACTGAAGCTCACCCATTTAAATCCAAATACCACTTTTCCCCTTAAACTTGCTTCCTATCTTTAAAATATTTTTTAAAAATTTAAGTATTTATTTACTTATTTGAGAGAGACAGAGACAGCATGAGTGGGGGAGGGCAGAGAGAGAGGGAGAGAGAGAGAACCCCAAGCAAGTTCTGAGCTGCCAATGCAGAGCCCAATTCAGGGCTCGAACTCACGAAACTATGAGATCACGGCCTGAGCCAAAACCAAGAGTCAGATGCTTAACCAATTGAGCCACTCAGGCACCCCTAAAACATTTTTTTTTCTTGCGAGAGAGAGCACGGACAAAAGCATGCTCGAGCGGGGGAGGGGGAGACAGAGAGGGATAGAGAGAGAGTCCCAAGCAGGTTCCATGCCCAGCTAGGAGCACCCAACTGGGGGCTTGATCCCACAGCTCTGGGGGCATGACCTATTTGAAATTCAAGAGTTGGACACTTAACCAAGTGAGCCACCCAGGTGCCCGTATCTCTAAAGCTATTATTTTGTGATTTTTTTTTTAAGTTTATTTATTGATTTTCAGAGATAGAGAGTGAAAGAGAGAAACACAGCGGGGGAGGGGCAGAGAGAGTGAAAGAGAGAGAATCCCAAGCAGGCTCCTCGGAGTCCAACACAGGATTTGGAACCCATGAACCGCGAGATCATAACCTGAGCAAAACCAAGAGTCCAAGGCTTAACTGACTGAGCCACCCAGACGCCCCTTATTTTGTGATTTTTAAATGAGACTATATGATTAATAATAAAAGCTAGCACTTGGTGAGTGCATGCTATGTGCTAGGCACTGTTCTGAGCACTTCATATGTACTAACTCATTGATTCCTCTTAACCACCTCATGAAGAAGGTGCTATTATTATTAATCCCATTTTACAGAAAAGGAAACAGAAGTTACAGCTACTTAGTGGGTTGGGAAGCCAGGTTTGGGCTCAAGCATTTTGGCTCAGTGCCCATGCCCTAAATACTGAGCCCTACTGTCTCCCAGTTTATCATCAGCCTCATTGATCCCCTCTCCCATGATCAAAACCCTGGTGTCAGACACAATTTTTCTCTCTTTCTCTCTCACCAATCATCAAATCATTTTCTTTCTTCATCCTAATATCTTCTTGCATACACCCATGAAGTCACAGACTCTCACTGGTCCTTACAAGATCCATCTAGGCCACCTCCCGATCGGCTGCCTCCCTCCAATCTCTTCCTTTCCAGTCCATCCTAAGTGCTGTTCCCACCTCAGTTTTCCTAAAACACTGCTTTGTATGCATCATACCCTTCCCCCCCCAAATCCTAAATATGTTGCTTACCAAATGAAGTTCAGATTAAAAAAAAATTTTTTTTTAACGTTTATTTATTATTGAGAGACAGAGAGAGACAGAGTGTGAGCATGGGAGGGGCAGAGAGAGGAGGAGACACAGAATCTGAAGGAGGCTCCAGGCTCTGAGCTGTCAGCACAGAGCCCCATGCGGGGCTGAAACTCACAAACCCAGCGAGACCTGAGTCGAAGTCAGACGTTTAACCGACTGAGCCACCCAGGCGCCCCTGAAATTCACATTTTTTATTTGAATCTCCACAATCTACAAAAAGTATCAATTATGGCCCCTTGGGTCATATTCACTCAGTAGCTGTTTTTGTTTACCTCATGAGGTAAGAATGTTTTTTTAATGATTTTTAACGGAAGGAAAAAATCAAAGGAATGATATTTTGGGACAACATGAAAATGACATAAAATCAAAAGTTCAGTGTTCCAAAATAAAATTTTATTGGCATCTGTCTACTTTTATTTTTTACTCTTGGTCTGTGGCTGCTTTTGAGTTACAACGGCAGCATAGAATAGTTGCAGTGGAGACCGTCAGGCCTGCAAAGACTAAAATTACTCTCTGGCCCTTATCAGAAAAAGTTTGCCAGTCTGTATTAGAAACCGTATTTTTCCACTCAGTCTCCACTACACCACTACCGGTGTTCTTACTGGTCTTTGAAGATCTATCAGGTACTTTTCAGTCTTAGGACTCTTTGTTTGTTTCTTGCTTTTCTCATCCTTTGGCTTAGAGCAGAGATTCGGCAGAGTTTTGTTTTGTTTTGTTTTGTTTTTTTTGTGAAGATCTAGATGGCCAATTCAAACGGAACCCTCCTGATTTGCTAACTAGGGAATAAATAGCACAAATACTTTGTGCCCCCCTTCCCAATATCCACTAGAACCAAATGTAACTATCACTTTAAATAGCAGAAATTACACCTCTAGGTATATACCCAAGCGAAATGCTTACAGAGGTGCACCAAAAGTCATGCCTGCAAATGTTCGTTGCAGCCATGAATTATTATTCATAAGAACCAAAAATTAGACAAGACCTAGACCTCAAATGCCATCGGTAGTAAAAAATGTAAATATACCACAGTACATTGAAAGAATACTGTACCACATTAAAAAAGAGCCAAGCACTGTTATATACAATGACATGTATCAACATGTATAAACCCCATACACATAACGGTGAACAAAAAAACAGACACAAAAGAGTACGTGATTCCATTTATTACGAAGCTCAAAATCGCATGGGACGATCCACGATGTTAGGGGTTAGGCTAGTGGTATCACAGCTTGGATCGCCCAGGAAGCCCGAGACGTGTGTGCAGGAAGCTTCGTGGGGAGTGCTCTGGGGCCAGCGCTTGGGAGGGAATGAAGGAAAGCAGATAGGGCAGAGGGAGAGGGTGATGGGTGATGAAGTACCAACTTCAGCTAACCTAAAGGGGAGCTCTCAAACTGCTGTGTTCATCAGAGTGTTGAACTGGGTTGAGGGGTCAGGTCTCCACACTCCCACACCGCCCCCCCCACCCCCGCAGTCACTGGACCTAAGATGCCCTCAGGAGAGTGCACGAACTTGGGTAAGCCTCCCTTCAGCCCGAGGAAGTCTTAGAGGGAAACTAAGCTGAGAGTTATTTGGCCACCAACACTCCCAGTAGCTGGGGGGAATGAATGCTTCATATCTGGAGGGGTTCTGGGTGTCACCCCTACAGCATCCACTACTAGTGGTTACTTCTCAGCAGGGGTAGTGACTGGAAGGGGGCACTGAGGCAGAGGTCTTCTGGGGTACTTGGTGATGTCTTGTTCATCCAAATGAGGTTTATAAGGGTGCATCCGCTTTAGAAACATTTACAAACTTACATGGCTTTTGCACGGGTCTACATTATATTCTATGCCAATTAACAAGGTTATTTAAGAAGGAAAGGAAGGAGTGGACAAGGATGTCAAAAGCACCTGATAAGTCAAGAAGGACCAGGAATGCAAAATGCTCCCTGGGTTTCAGAGCAGGGTACCCCTAATTGGCAATTGTCTCAGGGTGACAGTGAGGTTAGAAGGGCTGAGGGGTGAGAAGGAAAGGGATGGAGAGAGTGCAGGGGTGACACTTTTGAGATGTTTGCCTGCAAACCGGTGGTGGCTTGAGGAGCAAGAAGGGGCCAGTAAGGATTTTCTTTTAAATGGAAAATACTTGAGCCTCTGAAAGATCTGGCGAGAAGCAGCCGGTGAGAGGAACCGGTTGTATATACTGGAAAGATAAGGGGTGGTTGGTGGGGTATGATTCCTAGGAATACAGAAGAAAATGGGGTTCAAAGCACGGGGTGGTGCTTTATATACAAGGAGGGCATCTCTAACTTCTGACTGCACCCACTATTCAGGCCACTCATCTGGTCCCTAGCACCTGATGCCTCATGTTGTTATGCCTCAATTGATATGTAAGATTTTTATCTTTTTAAAAATCTCATTTATTTTGAAAGAGAAAGCAAGCGTGAGTATGCAAGTGGGGGAGGGGCAGAGAGAGAGAGAGAGAGAGAGAGAGAGAGAGAAAATTCCAAGCAAGCTCCATGCTCAGTGTGGAGCCCAAGGCGGGTCTTGATCTCGCCCAACTGACGGAGCCACCCAGGTGCCCCAAGATTTTTATCTTTCGATAAAATTCTCTTGGGGACCATGAGCATGAGCCCTTGCAACCCCACCGGTCACTTGGCACCATGCTCTGTATGCTGTAGGGGTTCCACAAACATGCTATGGCAGTGGATGACAGCGATGATCATAGAAATAGGAACAAAAAGGGAGCTTATCCATTTGTTCAGATCTGATATGGCGCTTAAGGCAGCATACATTCAGGAGAATTCCCTCTGAATACACTGACATTTTTCAAATGTTTGCTTTTATTGGCATAATGCATGCATCTGAAGATGGGTTGGAAGGGTCAGGGCAGTGAGCAAAGTGGGCGTCCCAAGTTATGCAACTAGGATTGGGTGTAATTCTCTTGTTTCAACTCCTTAGCAGGACTATGACACTTCCCTTTCTTAATCTTTCGAGCGCCTTCACAATGTGGAGAAAACACGTTCAGAGAACTTCAGCAACTTGTCCAAGGCCACACAGCTGCGGATGGAAGCATGCCTAGCATTCGGGTCTCCTTCCCCAGCAGCTCTGTAGCCAGTCTGCCTCCACTGACCATGTGCTCCAGATGGATTGCACATGCTGGGGTGTGAACATGCCAGGCCAGGAAATCTGAAATGTGTGTTTGATCAGTGAAGGCGAGGGCTTGGTCCTTGGTGAAAACTCACTTTTCCCTTGGACTTGTCTCTCCAGACATATTTGTATTATGATGACAATTAGTAATTACACGGAGTCTTTCAACCTCAAAGACCTCAAACCTCTTCTAGATTGTAAATAGACTCGTGCCTTCTGTTTGGCTGCATGAGTCATTCTGCAGAGTCCGAGCATCATGGAGGTGGCTAGCTGTTGGGCATCCGCTGCTGGAGTGTGGGTAGAAAATCCAAAGCACAGAAAGGAAGATCTGTAGGTGAAATCTTTATACCACGACTCTCTGGATTTATTGTCCCAGACGTTCCAGATCATAACATTTCAAGCAACAGTGTTCAACATAGTTTGATTGCAGATCACAGTTCATTTTCTCCTTGCCTTTTCTTTATGTCAGCAATATTACAATTAAGTGAAAAATGAGCGCTCTGTATTTTCTCTGGTTAGCTGCATCTAACTGCCTCTCTCTTTGTTAACCCTTTCTTTCCTACTAACTTGGTATCCTTTGGCTTTTTCATTCTGCAATCTAGTAAGGACGATCTATGAGGGAGGCACAACAGCCGCAGACAAAACGCTACTTTCTGCAGCAGATGCTGGGAAGATTCTCTCCACGCACTTTTGAGTTCCCGTGTAGCTGAGACGGACAGTGCTGGCATGTGGACAGTTCCCACCTCAAGCACATAGACCCTCTGCTCTATTCGGCTTCTTTCTACCTGAGGGCTTTCTAGGGCAACAAGGGTGCATCTCGGCCCGTACAGAACAGTGCAGAAGTCTTATGAATTGACTATTCCTTGGGGGAATCCTCAATAATAAGCCAGCAGAGTCCGAGGATAAGTAGCCCAGGGTTGCAAAGAAGCCAAGCGGCATTGTTGAGATGTGAATACGGGACGTCCGGCTTCAGAGAGTGTTCTCTTCCTCAGGACACTGTGACACGTCGCATACCCATGGGACTGGAAGATCAGGGAAAGCTCGGTGGAGGATGGAGCACTGGCCTTGGAGAAGTAGGTGGGAGGTAGGTGTTTGGAAACAGGGGCAGGCGTCTCAGCTAAGTGGCAGGAATCTATTCTGGATGCCAACACACTCTGAGACTATCTTCTGCTTCTTCGGTCTTTGGGTTGACGTCACTAAGCGGAGGACTCAGTTTCCATTTGAGAAAGGATAAATTAATAAAAGGTACTGTTTTTTTTTTTCTAGTTTTCTTCTTCTTTTTCTTCTCCATGATGCTCTGCTGCAAGATGCAAAGGTTTGGGGCGATTTGACCGAAGGGCACGGGAGACAGTACATTCTGGGAAAGGCAGGACGTACTTCCAGTGGAAATCCCCATGCAGGACACATATTCCATCTGTCTGCTGAAGCACAAAGATGAATGGCATGACAGGAGGGCAAGGGAGACGCTTCTAAAGCATCGAAATGCTTGAAAGCGGAGAATCTTGTAGGGCTTAAAAAAGACTTTTATCTCTCAGATTCATTTCTCCAGGGAGCATTCGCTGCCCTCAGACTTAATATCACCCTTGAGTGGCCGGGATGCAGCAACTGGTAAAACTATTTTCACTGTCTCTGCAGAGCCCCTGTAGCACCAAGAGGCCAATCCCTCAAAAGAAGGCATGCAAATGGCCGTTCCAACTTGCAAGACGCGGCAAGAACTGTGCGGGAATCACAGGTGTATTTTACAAGCTTGGAGTTGATCCTTGCAGAAGGGCAAGGTCTGAAGGCTTCTCAGGTATCAAAGCTGTGTTCCATGCTGCGGGGCCCAGAAAACATTGATGTGGCGTTTATCTGCGACTCACTCGTGACTCCGGGTTCCGAGCCACGGTCACCAATTGCCTAATTACTTTTGCGTGGCTCCTTCTGCTCCCTCCTTTCCGTTTGATGCAGCCAGGAATTATAACCCTGATCGTTCCAGGCTGTTTCTTGAACATTGATGTGTTTCCCTTAACTGGAAATATGCAGCGCAGCCGCCTCCCTTCTGGGACTGGAAGATGAGATATTTTGTAAGCTTGTCTCATCCCCCGAAGCACACGGGGGGTGGGGGGAGGGACCCTTTCCCTGACCCTTCCCACACACTGTCCTCCTCCTCTGAATGCACAATCACTTCCTCCCGAGTCCCACTCTCACCCCCAGAGTCATAAAGAATGGAAACCTTGCCCCGGGATGAGTTTCCCCGCTGTGAAGCATCTCTTGAATGTTAAATATACGACAAATGTATTCAATTCTCAAGATTCACAGAAATGACTGGCCACGAACTCTGCATGCGTATGAACGCAAACACCGTCGAAATGTACATTTTAATTGACCAAGAGTACAATTCTGAGTTCCTATAAGATAATTCTTTTAGCAAGGCACACTGTGGGCTGGGGCCCAGGCATGGCGGGCTTTGCCATCACAGGAGCCAGATGGCCAGTGGCCAAGTCTTCTGGTAGAGCACTGGGGAAGTGACCCCAGAGCAGGGGCCCCAGACAGGGAGAAGGCCGAGCGCTGCTTTCTGGGAACTGTTTACAAACCTTCTCCTGCCATCCTGCTGCAGCTGCTGGGGCACATTCATCTACCCAGGCACCGGGGCCTTGCTTTGTGCCTGCTGGACATTTGTCTTCCGGACAAGCTCGCATCGTGTAGCTTCAATGGGGTAAGCCCAGGCAAAGCCTCACCCTGGTAACTGCCAACCAGTGACTTCAGTGTCTCTGCTTTTGGAGAAGAAGCCTGTGAAAACCTGTGCTCCCTTCCAAGATGCAGTTCATTTTTCTTCTTTCTAATGGGGCTGAGGAGCGGGGCAAATGAATTCTTCTTTGCAGAAGGCCCTTCACGTGGCTGCACTCTGGGAAACGTTGGTATAGGCTTGGCTCTGACACCACATTGTGTGTTTTTCTCTCCCACCCCTTCCCCCGCTTTTCAAAACAATATTCATCGCTTATTTTCCTTTTCCCCTTATTTTCAAGAGCGCATGACGCCAACATCACAAAAATTTAACGACAGTCTAAGCGAAAGGCAAGACAGGCCATCCACAATGCCACCACCACCATCAGCCGGGCTGCGTCCGGGTTTTTGTCAGCCTATTCACCAGAGCCATATGAATATGTAACTTTACTGGCATAATTATAGCAGCGATATATTAAAACTTTTTTTTTTTTTAAGTTTTGAGAGAGCGACAGAGTGCAAGTGGGGGAGGGTCAGAGAGAGAGGGAGACACAGACTCTGAAGGAGGCTCCAGGCTCTGAGCTATCAGTACGGAGCCCAACGTGGGGCTCGAACCCAGGAGCTGTGAGATCACGACCCAAGCTGAAGTTGGACGCGCAACTGACTAAGTCACCCAGGTGCCCCGCAGAGATACATTTTTGCATCCGGTTTTTTTTTTTTTAACTGAACATTATATGGTGAGCCTTTTTCCATGTCACCACATAGCATTTATATTTACCTTTCTATTCACCATTCTGTTGGACAGATATAATGTAACTGATTTAACCATTTTCCCACGCTTCATCAATATGAACAGCTTTCAGCTTTTTGCTGTTCTAGGAAAGCACTATTCTTTTTCCCATTGGGATTATTTCCTCGTGATGACTTCCTAAGAGTTTCTTCTCTTTTTTGCTTTGGATCCAGAGGTCAGTGCTATTTTCCTGTTTATATCAATGTCTTCCTTGGTCTGACTGAAGGCTGGCAGTCTGGGTGGGAACTTTCTCCCCTGATGTCTTGGGTCATGGGAGATGGACAGGGGGAGAAGAGGGGGCAGAGGCCTTCATAAGAAAGTGGAGAAAACTCACTGGGCAGCTAATTAGAAAGTGCCATGAAGCAAGTCCAAACTTTATGGCTTCCCTAGAATTGATGACGGTCTCTAACCAGGCCTGCCTGTTCTCTTGCAGGTGTGTGCAGCCTTCGAGACCATATGGCTTTCGGCTGCCCTGGGCCTCATTCTTTGTTCAGCCCGTGATCTTGTAACTGAATATCAGTTAATAACTTTTCATAATAATGTAGCTTGGATCAGCTTTGAGGTCCAGAAAGAGGCCGTGTACAAAGCTCTGTCTTTCCCAGACTCCTGCCGCCTCTCTGGCACACCTGCCAGGAGATGTGGGCCCCATGGCCGTCTCCAGGGCAATAGTAACATCCTAAGTTCACGGAGGGCCAGCTGCACATTCAACAAGTGGAGAGGCCAGGGCACGGAGCTCATTCTTCAGCAGGAACTTGTCTCCGTTGGGATCTGCTAGTAAGGTGGGGGTCCTGTGACTTAAAAAAAGGGAGGGGGCAGGGCTTTTGACTAAAAGCTATTTTAAAGCCGTTTACAATACCCAGGCAGTGCCTGACTTAGGCGAATTGATTTACAGGCTCTCCTGAGAGGCCTGAGGTCCCCTGGGATCTTGAGATCAGCCCAGGTCAGCCCTGTAACCAAAGGAATTCTACACTCTCCCCATGAGCTGGGGGATTTCGTCCTCTTTTGTCCCCCCACACCCGCTCGCCTTCCCCTTACGGGGTCCTGCCATTTTTCCCACTGTCTCCTCTCCCTGGATGGGAGGGATCCTGTATGGCTGCCGTGTGCCTCCCCCCCAGCCCCCTGAGCCTTCACACTCCAGCCAGATGTCCAGTGGTACTTGTGGGCTCCATTGGCCAGCAGTGCCAGGGAGATGGGTGTGCCTTTGATCCTACTGGAATCTGTCTGATCGTCAGAATCACCAGGGAACTTTAGAGAAATACTCCTGCCTGGGCCTCACTGCAGACCCACTGAATTGAAATTTCTCAGGTGAGTGCCAGAGATGTCCCGGACTCATTCAGAGAAGCAGTCATGGCAGTAACTGTCTTCGTGAGCTTGTGCTTTGGTGCTTCACGTAAAGCGAGAACATCGCCACTTGACGCACTATGTCCTTCCCACCGTTACGAAGCAGAAAAGCACCCCTTGAAAACCGTCTGCCAGAGATGGGGCAAGGGAGGAGGCAAGAAACTCTGTTCAACTTGGCAATTACCTGGGAAGGGAGAGATGGGCCCAGCTGAGGCCACAGACAGATGGGTAGATATACCCTGAAGCCCTGAGCAGGGAACAAAGCGATGGGGCATAAGTCTGGGGTGTGGGGGTGTCTAGGATCTTGCCTGGAAGGATGTCCTTACCCCTTAAATGTTCTCGTCCACTAAGCTGGACCTATGCCAACCAGACATCCCAGCACCCAAGGCCTGAGAGGGAACAGAGCAAGCGTGGGTTTGGATTTTTTGTCTTCATTCATGCCATGTCCCAGCATCCAGCATAGAGCGTGGCCATGCTTAATCAAGACTTGTTGAATGTTAAACTCTAATAATTATTTATTTAAGTATTTGCAGCCATCTACTGGAACTGTACTAACCATTTTGCTTGTATTATCTCATTTAATTTTTACCACCCTAGAGGGTAGATACTGTTATTATCCCCATTTCAGGGATGAAGGTGAGGCCGACTGAGATCAGGCAATTTGCTAAAGGTCTCATTGCTAGGACGAGAAGAGTTAGGATTAGATCCCAGGCCATGGGGGTCCTGCTTTCTCTGTTCATGGCCGTGTGGCTGGCAGATTTTGTTCTAAGAGTCGGCCCCTAAACTAAAAAATGTCGTGAATCACATAGGCTTTTGTTAGTCTCCTTAGTGCCTGACCCTAATGTGGGACATTGTCCCTATGGAAAAATGTTCTCATCATTCCAAACATGAGGCTTAGGGAGATCCTACTGGAGCCTAGCCAATGGATGAAGGGCAAAGTACAATTTGGGGTCCTCAGTATTCCTAAAAGCTATCATCCTGGATGACATTCCCAAGGAATAGAACCAAAAGGAAACTTTTAATTAAATACTGTGCTGATTCTTAGAACATCACTCTCCATGCCAACCCCCTTCTCTCTCCTTGATATAGCTCTAGGGACAACTCAGAGGTCAGTCTGATTCGGGTTAAGACCTCGGTGTGGTGGGACAGAAGTCAAAGAGAGATTGCTCCCCCGCCAGTCTAAGCGTCTATGCTACTTCCTGAGTGATTCAGCCAAATTTGGGGCTGAACTTGCTCCAACTGGCCTCGTAGGCCTTTCTAGTGGGAGTCCAAATCCTCACAGATGCACTGGATCCAGCCAGCACAAATGCCTTGGGGACCTTCCAATAGGGACTTGGGGGCACAGGCAGAACACTCTACCATTTCTTCTAGACGTGAGAAAAGCTCGAGGACAAATGCCAGGGTAAGAAGACTGTCCATTTTGCTCTTTTCCACTCCAGGTCGAACACATCCATCTTCTTCAGTCTCCCGTGGGCCGGTGGGAGGGAGACATACTGGAGAAACCACTCACAAAGCATTGCGATGAAGCAGGCGGACTTGACAGACACATTACAAGGGAGAGATAGCTCAGCCTTCAGAAATAATTTAGAAAACAGGATGTGAGAGGGAATGAATCTAAAACTATGTATGTGGTGTGGAGGGTAGAAATTCAGGCGGGCGTGGAAACATTCCAAAGTCGGAAGGGGCAGACGTTTGCTCCCAAAGCAACACCACCAGAGGCAACAGTGAATTCCTGGCAACACAATTTTCCTCTTATATTCATTTAAAACCCTTTCTTCATTCTAGTTAGCAATCATGAGTGAATGTTTGTTGGTCTCAGGGTTATACACCAGCCTAAAAATATTGGAAGAGACAGTGGTTTATGTTGTAAACATACAGACTCTTCAAAAGAGAAGCGTGTGTGTGTGTGTGTGTGTGTGTGTGTGTGTGTGTGTTTGTGTCATGCAGTGTGGTGGGAGGTATTGTGAGTACCCTGGAGGGAAGATTTCTGGCTTCCACTTATTTGGTGAAACAGCACAGTATTGGTAGGTAAACAGCAAATATCCCTCAATATGATTCTCCTAGTACATGTTTTCCGCCACAGACGAAGTCAGCAGACATCATAAGTTGGAGAAAGTAAATGCTAGATGACAAGGGTTCTTGGGATTTATAAGAAAATGATACCTGTGTTCATCTTGAATTCCCTGGAAACATGATTGGTATTTTATGCAGACAGGAACATGTAATGCTACACAAAGGATCTGGATAAGAAGGACAACATTCTTAAGAGCTGGCCAGCTCTTCTCAGTTTCAGTGCAGCTAGCCTATGACACTGTCACAGTGCAGCCCCATTACCTCCAACTGTTGGCACTGGGCTGAGGCTGATGCCTCTTTTCCCACTGGGACAACAGGAAAGCATTGACCTGCCCAACGCAAGGTGAGGTTGCAAAAAGAGCAAACACTGGAAAGTACTAACCAATCCTACCTGCTCAGTCTTCTGTCAATATCCAACAACCTCATATCTCCAATGGGTTTCTCTTTGGTTTTGTGTAAGGCTCTGGATCCTCAATTTCCCTCTCACTTCCCATCATTGTTTAGAATTGAGTTTACTTTGCCATATTGCTCAGAACAGGTAAAGATTTTTACTTTTGATTATATATTTCTTAACCAGCCACGTTATGAAGCTACCTTATTTGTTCTAATTATCTGTCAAGATTTGGAGCCATTAGGTGACTCTCTTAGTATTACAGGAAACCCTCATAATCTTATTTATTTTCATTTTGAATGTAGTTCATTTTATATAGCACAACAGTATAGCTGTGGGTTTCCATAGTCTTTCAATTCAGAGTTTAATTGGAATGTTACAGCATCACCAGAGCATGCCATTGTGTGGATCTTACTTTCTTAACTAATTTGTATCTTTTGATTAGAAGTCTCAAGTCTTTCTGCGAGGACATTATTACTATCCTTTCCTGGGGAAAACATGTCTTCCTGAACTTGCCCTTTGTGTCTCTTATAGGTTGATGCATCGTATAATTTTCTTTATCCTTTCCCTGTGAAGAGTGGACAAATCATCTTATTATTCTCATTTGTGAGTTTGGTATCTAGCTTGTTCTGTATTACCTGTCTTGCCTTCATTAAATCTTGAATTTGCTAACTTTTAAGATTCTGAAAGGAATCTGTGATAAACTCAGGTTATGTCTTCTCAGATCTCTACCTGTCCATGGGTCTCATATTTTTGATAAGTGTTTTCCCTGTTTCTTAGGAGTACAAGTCATATTTACTCTGAATCTTAAGAATAGTCCTTTGTTTGGAACAACTTTGTCTTTTTATATGTCTAGTGATCCGTCTTCCTTCCTCCCTCCCTCTTCCTTCCCTCCTTTCCTTCTCACCCACAGCAGGAAGTCTGTGCATGTCTAATATTAGACGCTGAGATAGATTTTCTCAGAGTTTTTGTAGGTACTCGTCCAAATATTTTAGTCCCAGACTAAAGAGGAATATTGAGTTTAAACTTTCTCTAGTATAATTAAACTGAGATTCTCATTGTCTATGAAGCACAGGGAGGGCACAAGATTGGAGGCAGCCACGGGCCGGTGTTATGATTCTGAAAAGAATTTCCTGTGCATATGTGTTGTGGCACACTAAAATTAACCGCTCTCGTTTCTATCTGAGGTGGATGCCCACTTGAATAGATGGTTGACACAATTTCCCATTTTACCCGGTTCTACAATACATATCAGGTGAGCTTCTTCATGTGTGGGGTAGGGATTTTCCTCAAACTGTTTGACCCTCAGCTCACCCTAACTCCTACCTTCTGTCCTATTGACCTTGAAGGGATACTTTGGCTTTGTTAGTGATCACAGGCACTTCCTCCAGTTGTGTTTTTCTGTCCTAAATTTGACAGATTGTATTTTCAAAACAGCCACAAGCCATCCTCATTCAGAAGGATACATCTCCTCACACCACAAAAGGACAAGGAGTTTCCTTCCCCCTTGAACATAACTTGGCCTCCAGGAGTAGAACGCGGTGGAGGTGACACTAAATGACTTCATGGGCTAGGACAGAAAAGGCGATATAGCTTCAGCCTGGTTTTCTTTTTCCCTTTATCTCTCCACACACCTTGGGAGAGGTTTGCTGCCCTGAAGCCTCAGGGCTGGAGATACAGTGTGGAGCAACCACACAGAGATAGAATGTTCCAGGACCCTCGGGCTTCCCAGTCTCCACCACTAGACCTGTGAAGGAGTGAGCCTTCAGATGATTCCATGTGCCAGCCCTTGACACCCAGTGCAGCAGAGATAAGCTGATTCTGCCAAGCCTTGCACCAAATGCAGATCCATTAGCAATGTTGCTTTAAGTCACTGAGTGCGAGGTGCTTAGTCACTCAGCAGTAGATAAATGGAACACATGTTAACTTACAGGCAGGGACTTGTTCCATCCCATTCCGTTTTTATATATTGGGGATGTTTTTCAAAACGTCTGGCCTTTCACGTTACCCTTCCCTGTCTCATACTAGTAAAGACATTGTGTTCTTTATTTTATTTCTTATTTAAATCACATAAAAAGACTTAACATTTGTATTCTCATTGGTCATTTCATTAGAATTACAGGTAAGAGGATAAGAATGTGGCCTCCAATTGCCGCTTTGAACAGAAACTTGGGGTTTCGTTTCCAAGCAGGAGGCTGGGTGATATCCGGAAGTACACATCCTTGACTCCTGTGTTCAGAGTGAATGAGTTTATCACATCAGCTGTTGGCATTTAGCGACGCCCAGCTCTGTTGGACTCTTTGGCCCTGACTGTGTGTAGTCGTGACAGTAATTTATAATTTAGGAGGATTTCTGCCCGCTCATCTGCTTGAGAGCAGAATAAAATACTTCTAAAAGTTAATCCATCAAGGCAGCTTGGCACCAAATAACCGGAGCAGAGTGTTACCTATGACCTAAATAAAAGTCATAATGCTCTACTTTCATGTGGAATCAACAGTTCCATAATCACCAAAATCTGTTAACAGAATGTCAGCACCAAAAAATTAAAATCCCTAAAAGATTACACTTGGGTTAAATTGGTAATAAATCATCGATCATCTTCCATCTGAGTTGGCAGATGATTTTTAATGTTTTTTTTCTTGACCAAGCTGCATTACAGAGTGACTCTCCCTGCCCTCGCCTTCTTGTTGGTTTCCAGAAGTTGAGCCCTGGAAACTTTCTTCTCTTCTTCCTGATTGGTACTTCTTTCTCATGTTCCCTCCTTTTATGAGGATATCTCAACAGGATGCAGACCATTTAAGTCTTTGGGGGAAATAACCTCTCAATAGTTAAGAGGAGGAATGGGTGTGGAGGAGAGTCACCTGGCAGGATGGAAAGGGCATAGACTCTCAGATTAGACTGGGGATTGGATTGTGGACACTGACACAGTCTTGTGATCTTGGGCTGTCAGTTTCTTTATCTGAAGAACAGGCATAATCAGATGCATTATTTGTGGGCTGTCATGACAGAGTACCCCAGACTGGGTGGATTAAACAACAAAAATGTATTTTCTCACAGATCGGGAGGCTACGAGTCCAAGAGCAAGGTGTTGGCAGAGTTACTTTTTTCTGAAAAGCCTCTCTCCTTCGTTTGTAGACATTCATCTTCCCCCTGTGTCTTCACACTCTTTCCTCTGTGCATGTCTGTGCCCCAATCTCTTCTCACAAGGACACTCGTCATGTTGGATTAGGCCTACTATAATGACCTCATTTTAACTTAATTGCCTCTCTTAAGACCCTATCTCGAAGCACAGTCACATTCTGAGGTTAGGGCTTCAACATATGAGTTTTTGGGGGGACACAGTTCAGCCCATAACACACATCAGCCCTAAAGAGATAATATAAATCAAGTTTCTTCTCCCAGTTCCAGAATCCTTTGTTCTTGGTGGAAGAAGAGAATGCATCTCCTTTACCCTCAATCTAATTTTCCATCTTTTTTCTTTCTAAGAAATTATTTGTGAGACATGATAGATATGACTTCATTAGTCTCGAATGGAATTCTAACCATTTCCTCCTCTCTCGGAATGAGGATATGAACTGGAGTAGCTGCCCTGAGACTAGGAGATGAGCTTGGGCTTGGAAACCCCTTAGAAGGTGGAGGAGTGAAAAACAGGGTATTATAGCTGACTGAAGTCAGGAGCACGGCTGGTGTCAGCACATGCTCATAAATCCGTATTTGAGAAACTAGGAGAGGGAGGAGTGGACAGGATTGGAGTGAGTATGGAGGCAAGTGTTATGTGATAAAGTCAGATGACTAGGCAGGAGGTAGATCATGGACAGTTTAACAATCCGCTGTAAGAGTTTGGAAACTTTTCTAACTGATCGTGGAGAGCCATGATCTAATTTGCATTTTCAAAACCCTGATGTTGCTTAAAGAAAGTGCTGTAGGGGCAGGGGCAAGTGTAGAGGAAGAAAGCCCATTTAGAAGACCAGTGATTTACTAAAGGAAGTAGTGACCTGGACTAAGGAGGTGGCATTGCAGAGGGAAGAAATGTACCTTGGGAGTAGAACCAACAAGATTTGTTGATTGTTTGGAAGCAGCGTCTGAAGGGTAGGAGAGGTCAAGGATGACACGAAATCATCTGGTTTTAATGACTGAGCTGATGGGTGGAGCTAATTAAAGAGACGGGGGGCGGGGGGTGGCAGAAAGAGAGCTGGGTATTTTGGGGGAAGGGAGATGGGATACAGTTTTAGTGATGTAAATTTTGAAATGCCTGCAATATACAAGTGTCAATATTGGCTAAGCAGTTGTCCATGAGTCTACTCTTCAGGGGAGAGGGTGAAGCCAGAAACATAAATTTTGGAGTCATTGCTTTAAGACAGCATCAGAAACCACAGGACTGGAGGAGAACATCTAAGAAAACACAAATGGACAGAGATGTTCTGAAATGAACCCTGAGGAGCTCTATTCTTTAAAAGGTGGCTAGAAAAGGAAGATTTAGGAAAATAGCTTAGAGAGAATAGCCATTAAGGGAAAAGGGAAAGTAAGAATGTGGTGTCCTGGAAGCCAAGGAAAGATGTAGAAGGTAGTGACTAAACATGGGCAATACTGTTGAGGGTGTTAGGACAGGCAGTAAAGTGTTCACTGGCCTTGGCAAGATCAACGTCATCTCTGATGTTGAGAAGAGAGAGCAAGTCAGTGAGTGAATGGGAGGTGAGGAAGTGAAGGGAGTGTGCAGAGATAATTACTTCTGACTTTCCTTATAAAGGAAAGCAGTGAAATGGAGTTGTAGCCAGATGGAAATGTGGGATCAAAGAAGAACTTAAAAGTTTGAGAGATATTGAGCATGTTCATATGCTGATGGGACGTATCTAGTAGAGAGAGAAATTGGTGATAAATGAGACAGAGGGAATAATGGAGAGAATGAATTCCCCATAGAGCTGGGCCAGAGAGTAAGTTCTAGATAGACTCTGATAGGAGAAGAAACATTTTTGTTCTTAATACTATATTTTGTTTTCTTAATACTATAGCAGATAATTTTCTCAGGGAAAAATTGTTAGGGTCAAGACCATGGACATTTTTTAAGGCTCTTGACACATTTGTAAACTTGCATCCAGAAAAGCTATTTCAATTAACATCTCACTTTTATCTTACGTTCCTTTGACTATTTAAAAATATTTTTTAGTCATTATTGTTTTCTTTCATGCAGTAACTCTTCTACCTTTTAAAAATTGGAACACTGATGGTTATTAAAGTATGAGTATATAAATTTTTATAGATTAATAATTTTTCCCTTTGCCATATTTATGATAAATTTATTTCCCAGTTTGCTGTTTGTCTTTTAAACTTTTAAAAAATTTCAATTTTGCATGATACTTTTCTATGAGTTTTTCCTTTGTAATTCCTTCTATTGATTTTATCCTTATATGGCATTTTTTTCTCCTAAGGACAAATACTTTAAATAATGATTTTGAGAGCACAACAATGTTGTGATTTAGATTGCCCTCTACCTCTGTACTAGGAACATATGGCTCAGAAATGGAGCAGTTCACCTAACCCCAATGCATTTCCAGCCCCAGGAAATGAAATATTCCCAGAGAAAATGTATTATATTTCATGCCTGCTAAACAGCAAACAACAAAACTCAAAACAGTTGGCTGTAGAAACCTTCACCAGTGAAATTTTTGCAACATCAGAAGCTAAGCCAAGCAACAACCAACCCACATCACAAAGCCCAAAATGCTGAATCAAGTTACCAGTTTTTTGGTGTAAACTTGCTTTTCAGTTGTTTATCTGATGAACTACTACTTTGTTTCACCCAGAGAAACTTCTGGTGTGTAATCATAAAAGCAACTTCCTTCCTTCCTTCTTTCCTTCCTTCCTTCCTTCCTTCCTTCCTTCCTTCCTTCCTTCCTTCCTCATTGTCAATGTGAAGCACAGGAATATATGATGGAACTACAGTTATTATTACAGGAAAATCAAGTAGTAATGTAGGTGGAGGAATAAAACACGAATCAGGCATGGACACTCAATTTTCTTCACAGTGTGAGTGGTTCTACCAATCTAGAGGAAGAATCATGACTTGATACCCAGAAGAATGTCAGGTCCATAGTAAAATAAAACCAAAAGCCACTTTTTGAAGGATTTCTTTTGTCTTCATAACCTGCTATTTTCTCCTCTCTCTTACTTCCTTGACCTTTCTCCTCTTTTCTATCTGGTACCATTTTCAGACCTAAGCAAGATGGCTCTTGTCCTGGACTCATGACTCATGCTCTTGTTTTCCTCCTCCCCTCCCCATGGTATGAAGACTCCAGAGGCCAAATGGTCATGCCTTAGATTCTGCCCGTCTTCAAGACCATGCTCTAAGTAATCAGATAGAATTCCCAAATTGCCCCCAAAATGCCGTGCCTATTTCCAGAGACTTTATGCGCATTTTCCCTGGATCTAGCATCTGGTGCTAAGGTGTGCCTCTCAGATCTGAGTGATAGTCACAGGAGGCTGTTTGGCAAGGGGTATGGTCAGAGCTTAGAGTCACAGGCAGCATATGAATGGAACTCCTGGTGGTGTGGAGACTAACCCAGGGTGAGAAGAGGAAGGGAGCAGATTGTGTGATGAGAGACCAGGGCAAGTGACTGCTCTCCTTGCATCATTGCATTCCAAAACTCTGAAGAGTTCAAGAATGTAAATTTATGAACCCTGGACTTCTCATTTGCTATGAAGATGTATTTGTCAAGGTAAGAGGATATTACATATTTTACTTATTGAGTCTTTTCACTTGTATCCTTCTATTAAGTAAGTCTTTTCACTTGATGTCCAATTGATTTATAACTTTTAAATATTTGGACACATAGTAAATAGATCTTCATTTGCCCTCTTGCCCCTGGCCCTGAAAGTGCTGGGGTGGTTCTCCCACCCCTCTCCTCCGTTTATTTCTCATTTTCTGCTTCTCTCCCCTTTTCAGCCAATCTTCTCTTCTGAGTGACACCATTGGGACTTGCTGGGTTCTGGAATTGACCTTCAGGAATGGTGGGGGTGTTGTTTCTCTTCCTGATTCCTTGCCAGTCTTGGATCATTTCTCCACCTTGCCAGTTTGAGAATCCTGTATATAATGATGGCTATTTCTGAAGGATAAGCAGAAACCTTTATATGGCACTGAAAACATTAATTAATAAATGAGTAAATGGAAACAGATGCTAACTACCACTAACATAGGCTCAGGTGTGTCCCTTTGTTCTATTTGGTCTGGCCAAACCATTCCCTACCTCCACGTGCCTCTCCTTTCTTGTGTCATTCTGGGGGTGTGGTAGGTGGGAAATGGGACAGTCATACCTGTTTAGCCACACATTGGTTTTCATAAGACTCTAGGATGATTTCCTTTATTCCCACTGCCAGGGTTTCTAGAAGCCAGTGGTTCTCAAACTTCAGCATGCATCAGAATCACCTAGAGGGCTTTCGAAAACACTGGGCCCAATGCGTTTCTGAATCAGTAAGCAGGAATGGGGTGGGGCCCAATAATTTGCATTTCTAACCATTTCCCAGGTAATGCCAGAGCTACTAATCCAGGTCGTACTCTGGGAACCACGGCTATAGGCCATCAAGTTTTATGGGATTTTCCCTGTTTGAATCACTACCGCTGACATGAGATTACTTGTAACTTGTGGTCCATGAACAGACTGAGCGCAGAACACTGCACAGAGACAAGAAAAGTGATTTGAGACTCTAGCTCCTAAGTTCATATGCCCCTGCCCAATGGACAGGGTGGCTGCATAGTTAGGGATGGCCGGGGAATTTTCCTCACAGAAGCGACTTGAGTCTCCACTTGGCAAAATATAAAACAGCCTTGGCCATACCCTTTCTTGCAAGCTTCTCTTTCATTGCAGAAACCTGGGTGGACTTGACACAAGTTGTTTGCACAGCAAAGGAAAAGAGATAAGTTTGGTAACCTTGGAAGACCCAAACTCTTTTTTCCCAGCCTCCTGAGAAGCAGTGCCCAAAGGAACAAACATTGCGTGTGGGAAACCAGAGGGGCTCTGGAGGGTGGACTGGTGAGGCCAAAAAGGGGGTGGCTTTTCTTAAAAGTAAATGTCTCCTGATATGTCCTGCTGTGTAAGAGGTCATTAGCTGGAATCCCATAAATGACAACAGTCCAAACTTCCATAGCTAGACTCCAGGATGTGACTCTTCTTACTAGGCTATAATCACACAGAAAAAAAATCTTGGCTCCTACTGCTGGGTAATGGCAGCCAGTCCAAACTATGGCTCCCAAAGTGACTCTCTTAGGGATTTGCATCTTATAGGGACAAGGAATTCTCAGCTCTGTCAATAACAAACCACACGGGCTTCAGGGCACTGACGCAAGCAGGATAAACTCAGTCGCCAGCCAGGGTGCCGAGGATCTAGTTGTTACTTGCCCACTTTCTCTTGTGCAAATCTATAGGTCAATTGCTGGCTTCGTTTTCCAACCCCACCTTTTCCAAGTGACTTTTGTTATGGGTTGCTGAGGCGACCCCAGATCCGTCAAGCTATGAGAGCCTCCTTGCAACGACACAGTTTCAATTTCATAATAACAGTAATAACAATAATAGGTGCTGGTTAGTGAGCATGAATTCTGCACCAGGACCCAGGCCAAGCATTCTTCTCCATGATTTAATGTAATCCCTACAATAATCTTAGGAAATGGAGTTAATTACCCTGAGACTACAGGTGAGAGAACTGAGGCTCAGGAGTTAAATAACTCTCTCAAGATGACACAGCCAACAAAAGGCAGCCTCGATGGAAACCCAAGCTTGTGCCGACGTTCATGCTTTTATATTTTGTACTTGATAAAAGTTTATTAATGCAGGTCAATCCACATATCTACATATGCATTAAGGAGAAATCCAAAGGCAGGTTTTAACCTCCTACATTATTTAGAAACAGGAAACTCATTTAACCAAACACTCCATTTCCCAGCCAAGTCACTTAACCAAACTGTTATAGTATCATTAATACTCAATCACTACTCAATTATTTGCATCGTAAGAGGTAGCATTAGTGGCAATGAAAACTGTGGGTAATCAATATAGCTGTGTTTGTGATGGGACTCAGCTGCCTAGTACATGAAAATTTCGTGTAAAGAACATGGCTGAGAGTTGTAACGAGTAGGAACCAAACCCATTTTCCTGGGAGAATTTGCAATTGTCATTTTTTTCAGCAGCCTGTTCCCCTAGGCATACCAGACTGTATGACAAGCTTCACTTCTTCCCAAAGCACAGCCCATGCTCTCAACATCCTCTTGATGGTTTTACACACGGTGGGTGTGGGGGGGGGGCGTGGGCGTGCAGGCAGATGAATGTGTGTGTGATGAGACAAAAGAATCTGTACTTGAGAAACAGCACCTGCAAGCAGTCATTCCTTCCTGCCACAGCCCAAAAGGGTGTAGGAATTACCAGGCTGTGTTAGACCCACATTTGGACAGGGAAACGTCGTGAGAGGCAAGCCGCCTTCAAGTCAAGTTCCGACGGTCAAGATCAGGCTGTAGATACCCTAACCTACCGCGGAGTTTCATTCCATGCAGTTTTCTAAAACCATCTCAGGTGTATGGTTTTAACCTGTAATAGCTTTGGGGGTAATAATTCCATGAGTTTACCTCTATCCTTCCTTTGTTACAATCCACTTTGACTAAATCTTTCAACCTTATAGACATGCTCTGGAAGAAACATGTTAAAATGAAAAATTACGCCCGCTTTTAGATTGACAATACCTACGTTTTAAACCTAGCTCCGTCGCTTACTAGCTGAGGAGGAGTTTCAGCCAAGATGGCATGAACTTACACGAGAACCCCCTGACCCCAGTCTTCACGCGTAACAATGCTTTACAAATAAAGTATTTGAACTACCTGGTTGAATTCAAAAGCAAGAAAGGGAAACTTCAAGGCCTGAGGGATCCCTAGTAGTGAAAGAATGCTGAGGTGGCCACATGGCCTGTGCTGACACAGAGAGCAGATGCATGCCTGAGAGAAAAATGTTTTATAACTGAGATGGGACTGGCAGGGGGAGCCAGGACTGGCTTCTGAGGACAAAGCTGAGAACCAGAAAAGTTCTCATGAATGGGGACAAGAACGTCTCTACTCTCTGTCCCAAGAATGGCAGACTTGGGCTCCTTGTCCTAGACCATGAATAGAAATGGAGCTGAGAGTCAGACCCCAACTCTGCGGCACACGGTGGGGCCATGGGTCCTGAACGCTTGTATTACACGTGGTGTGGAATTCTTCAAGTGTGGGAACCCAGAGACCAACGTAGAAATCTGTCCTGGGCTCGCAAACCGGGTGGGTCCCAGACAGAGACCACCACAAGGACACTTCTAAAAAAAATCTCCTAAGGAGCTCACTGACCTGTGGGAGAGCACCTCCCTGCAGCTTTGCTCCCCCAGCCTCAGAGGCACATGGGTGCTTCGAGGGAAGACTGTGGGGTCTGCGGCAAGGTGCACCAACTGCTTAGATCACCCCTTACCCTCTTCGCTGTCCCTTTCTCCACACCTCCCCCCACCATCACCAGGAAAAGGCTACAGTTCGCTGTTATCTCCCTTTGTCCTGAAAGAAACCTGCGTCCTATTCTCTTTCCCAGAAGTGTTAGCAACTAGAGATACTCAATCTATCTATAGATTGAGTGTTCCCAGAGGATCGGTCACAGAGACATGCTTCATGGAAGGACAAAGTACAGCTTCCTCTGGGGCCAGTCGCTGGAGCCAGTGTTCTCTGCATGTTCCGGTCAAGGCTCTGCAATCCAAACAATGTCTACTCCACAATCCCACTAGCTTGCCCCCCCCCCCAGATTGTTCCCTTGGTTCTGTCTTGTATCACGATGTCCTCCTTGTGTATTGCCCATAGGGAAGTAATATGTCCCTTCTCCCAAAGTCCCACACCACGTTATCTGTTATCTGTCCTTCCCTTAACGTGTTTGTCACTAGCTCTCTTTATGCACTTGCCTAATCTCTCTTCCCCATAATAAGCTCCTTGATTCCAAGTCCAAAGAAAAGGAAAGCCACAGAGCCATACTCTGCCTTCAAGTTGTCATATTCTACAGAGGGATAAAAACCACACAAATAAGAACAACTTTTTCCCCTTTCCACTTTGAAGTCACTCTCTTCCTTCTCTGTTGGTCGCTTAAGTCCCTTTTGGGACAGTGTTTATTCACAAATGATTCTTGTTTCCTTTTCAGAAAAGCCTTTTTTATTAATTACCTACAATGGTTAATTTAAAAACCATAGAGATTTGTTTGTTATCTATGAAAGCAGATAAGATTGTGTGTGTGTGTGTGTGTGTGTGTGTGTGTGTGTGTGTGTGTGAGTGCACATGTGCTCTGAGGTCAACTTATGTCAGTCTTCCTCTTGAAGTGAAGGAATGGGGCTGGGTCACAGGGATGCCTTGAGTTATTGCTCCAAAATATTATTGAAACCATCAAAGACCTAGCTAAGCAGATAAGAAAAGCCAGCCTGTGTTTCAAAGCCAGTGGCAGTGCCCCACCTTCTTGTTTAGGGCAGGACAGAACTTTGATCTCTTTAGTGTTACTCACTGTTTACTTCTCAGAAGTTTCTGTGTTTACCTCTTTCCTATTTCTTGTCAACAGCCAACACAACCTTTCCCAGTTAGGCAGTCCTGAAGGTTGAAAGTGACTGATACCTCCGGAAGACTAGGGCGAGGAGATGGTTAGTTCAAAGGAAACTGATGGAGTGGCTGGAGAGAAGGTTTTAGCCAGGGAGTTTTTGGTTTCTAGGAATTGAAATCCTTTCATGGAAGCTCCAAGGAATAGGGGGTTTATTATAGGATGCAAAGGAATACCACAGAACTGCACTTACAGAAAAGACAGCAGGGCTTCCCAGGAATTGGAAAATTGTATCTCTTGCCCCTGTCTCCACATGCTCATTTCATCTTTCTTTATCTGCAACCCTGTTCCTGATCTCCTCATCTACCTGAAAACCACTGTTCCATTCCCTGAGTCAGTATCCATTTCTCCTCCCTAGAGCTCCTCCAAGTCCCTGGAAGAGTAAATCAGATTGAATTTGCTTGGATCAAGTGGCTCTCCCAGTCTAATACTGTGCCAGGGATGGGAGCTGGCAAGGTGACAGAAGGGAGGAGAATTTCCTGAGGTATGTATAGGTTGGCTAATGTCTTTAAAGAGATGTGGATGAGAGGAAATTTGGACGGTAACATCCAAGGTCAGTATGCACACTGGACCAGCTTGAATACGAAGCTAGCCTTTTTTTTTTAATTTTTTTTTTCAACGTGTATTTATTTTTGGGACAGAGAGAGACAGAGCATGAACGGGGCAGGGGCAGAGAGAGAGGGAGACACAGAATCGGAAGCAGGCTCCAGGCTCTGAGCCATCAGCCCAGAGCCTGACGCGGGGCTCGAACTCCCGGACCGCGAGATCGTGACTTGGCTGAAGTAGGACGCTTAACCGACTGCGCCACACAGGCGCCCCCAAAGCTAGCCTTTTAATGACTCTGACTGGCCCAAGATTCTACTTTTCAGCTAAGTTTTTGTATTGAGTGATAAACCACTGGAATAAACAGAGAAAGACAAAGTTGTTGGAATAACCTCATCTACTGTCTACTGTCAGGTGGTCACCACATCAAGGAGCTTTGCTTTCAAAGGAAGCAGTTTATTTCTGTGCATGATTTACAGATCCCCCATTTGGAAAAGTTGTGAATTAAGCTTCTTATTCAATTTAGGCTTAAGAAACAGTTTGTGTTTCTGAGAACACCCACTTCCCAAAGCATATTTCTTGAGGTTTAACAACTATTCAGGGACTGGTAATTGGAGAATGGACATGCAAAGTTTTGACCACCCCAAGTGCAAGAAAGGAAGAGTTGCAGCGTTTGTGTTTTCCTGAGTGAGTGGTTTTCTGGACTATGGGCCCTTTAGAGCAGCACTTCTGCCTTGCTCCGTGATGTCCTCCCAAAGAACCTGAATCAGAGCATGCACCCATTGGTTGATCAGTTAGTGAATTGATCAGTTCAAATCGCGATGCATGCTACCAGCTAATTCAAAACAACGAAGGTGGTGAGGTATTAATAACAGTCGTAGAAATAGTGGGGTTCCTGGGTGGCTCAGTTGGTTGAGCTTCCCGCTCTTGATTTTGGCTCAGGTCACGATCCCAGGGTCAAAGGATCTAGCTCTGCATTGGGCTCTGCATTGAGCATGGAGACTGCTTAAGATTCTCTCTCTCCCCCTCTCTCTTTGCTCCTTTCCTGCTCTCACGCATGTGTACACATACTCTCTCTAAAATAAAAAAAAAAATAGTAGTAATAATAGTATAACAACAATAGTATAACCACAACCATTTCAGTAGTGACCTCTCAGAACTCCTTCACATTTTATATCCATTACATTATTTAATACTCACTACAGAGCTGTGAATATGGCGTTGCCTTATTACGCACAGAAAAACTTAGGTGATTTGAATAACTTTGTTCTTTCATCCTGACAAGACAGTGGACTCAGGTTGTGTCTATACAATGCCCACAAGCTAGTCTGATCGAGGCAGTTTGGGAGCCCTACGTACACAAACCAGTTAGATGAATTAGCTCTTATTTGGGGTAGTGTCTTGGCTTAAATACTCCAGTGGTTATTTCGCACTATCAGCATTTATAAACTCACATATTCTCACTTTTGCACAAAGTCAAACGGAGGCTTCAGTTCAAGGCTTGTTTTGAGCTATGTATGCTACCAGCTAATTCAAAACAATATATAATGTTTAGTTCATTAAACCACAGGCATGATCAAGGTTCCACAAAGCAAAAAAAAAAAAAAAAAAAGGACTCTGTGGCTAATTGTATGTAAAACCCAACGTGTGAATTTCAGTAAGTTGCATAAAACCTTTTTATTATGCGTTTATTTATTAAGGTCATTTATTTCCCCACACAACGTAACAGACACGGATCTTTCAGACGAGCTTTCGGAAGTGTTCGAGTCATTCTTTATGGATTTAAATAACAAAGGAAAATAAATTTCTCCCTACTTGTAAAAATATTATTTATGATTGCCCTCTCATGAAAGCTGCATTATTGATCACTGTGTTCTTTTTTTTTAATTTTTTTTTCAATGTTTTTTATTTATTTTTGGGGCAGAGAGAGACAGAGCATGAACGGGGGAGGGGCAGAGAGAGAGGGAGACACAGAATCGGAAACAGGCTCCAGGCTCTGAGCCATCAGCCCAGAGCCCGACGCGGGGCTCGAACCCACGGACTGCGAGATCGTGACTTGGCTGAAGTCGGACGCTTAACCGACTGCGCCACCCAGGCACCCCTTGATCACTGTGTGATCTAGTAAATATTTCACATTTCATGAATATATACAATGGCATGAACAACGTTCTCCATATGAGACTGGAGTTAGGAACATTTTCATCACATTCACTTTATTTATAAATTTTCAGAGTCTACTGTCACAATAGACCTCTCCAAAGTGATCCACTGAACAAATGAAGTAAGTTGGGAACTTCAGAGTATTTTGAGTTTTTATTGGTGTCAACCTGGGATTTCTAAAGGAACTTTAATCTTCTGGCTTTTTGGTGTCTGTGACTTTGAAATGTTATAAAACTTATTTTCAAAACAATGAATTTGATCTTTTCTTTCCCTGTTAATACAGATGTGATGGTAATCTCAATGTGTGGGAGGCATCCTTTTTCTTTACTTCATGAGAATAGAAAGGCCACGACATGCCACACAGAGCACAAGGATTACGGGTCAGGTAGAGCTGGCTTCGAATCCTGCTTCATCTCTTACTAGTTTGTAACCTTGGTAAACACTTAACCTCTTTGGGCTTCAATTTCCTCGTCTATAAAATAGAGATAATAACGATCTCCCAGAGAAGGAATGACAATGAAACAAAACAGTCTAAGCAAAATGCCTGGTGTAATAGGGTCTCAGGAAATAGTTTTCTCTCCTACTACTTTATATAAAATGTTACAATCAACAGTTTGGCGATGGCTTGGAGAAAAAAATCTCCTCCTGTTTCATGGAGATGTTTTAAGAACAAATGAAAGATTACTTCTTTCTTAGTTCATGCATAATGAACAGAGTGATTCTCCTTTTTTCCTATATTCCTTCTGTTCACTTTTTTATTAACTTATTTACCAGATACATATTGATTGCCTATTAAGTTTTTTTTTTTTATTTTTTTTTCAACGTTTATTTATTTTTGGGACAGAGAGAGACAGAGCATGAACGGGGGAGCGCAGAGAGAGAGGGAGACACAGAATCGGAAGCAGGCTCCAGGCTCTGAGCCATCAGCCCAGAGCCCGACGCGGGGCTCGAACTCACGGACCGCGAGATCGTGACCTGGCTGAAGTCGGACGCTTAACCGACTGCGCCACCCAGGCGCCCCAGATTGCCTATTAAGTTTTGGGAATATTTGAGAAAAACCGATGCAGGGAGACAGGTGGGAGTGGGAGTATATCTTGATGCTGTAGCAAATCAGGAAATTTAGCTTTTTCTTTATTAAATAAATATGAACATAGATATAAATTTTAAAGATCTAGAGTCACTGATGCAAATCAGGTCAAGTAACCTGCATTGGCGATCACGCGGGGGAGGCGGGGTACCTTAATTTAAATCCCTCACTTTAAAGAATGAGTCTTGTTGCCTTGGGTCAGTTGCCAGTGTCCTTTGATTTCCTGGCTGGTGAGAAATTTTTGGTGCCGAGAGTCACATTTTAAAGAGAGGTTGGAGCAAAGAGTAAGGGGAGGAGATTCTTTTATTTTTACTATAGTAGCTGCCAAAGTTAATTATCATGACAGTAACTTCATATAATTCCTAAGTCATCATTAGAATAAATATAATGCCTCTAGATAGAGTTCCGTGTCATTTTACTTATTAATTAGTACTTTTGAATGCTGTTGAGCCCCAGTTTGAGGATGACCCTACTGAAATTGAGGCCTGTCTTGGGAGAAAGGCTGAAATGGCCAATGGGAAATGAAAGAATTCACCAGTGTGCACAGGCAAGGCTCGTCCTTTAGCTGTACATCTATGGCCACTGTTCCTGAGAGTTGGGAATAGTCTAACAGTTACAACAAAAGAGACTAAAAGACAGGAGAACTTGATTTATTATTCATTGCTCTCTTATCAAACCAGGCCATTGGCTGGCATGCTGTACAGGTCAGAGAAGGGCCAGCAGTGTCCTTGCTTAGGCCTTTAAGAATGTTCTGCCTTCCTTCTTTTGCATTCTGAAGAAATAGCTTCAGGGTGTCTGTTTAAAAGGCTAGATCGAGGGGCGCCTCGTTGGCTCAGTCAAGCCTGTTTCAAATTCTGGGTCTCCCTCTGTCTCTGCCCCTACCCCACTCATCCTCTGCCTCTGTCTCTCAAAAATGAATAAACATTAAAAAAAATTAAAAGGCTAGATCAATCCTCCCATAACTGAGAACCGTTTTAAGACCATTCAAGTCAGAAGGCCAATTCTGGTTGAGACACGAGACAAAATAGTCCTCTTATGGGAACTAGTTCTGTTGTCCTTCTGGAATTTTAAAATCATTAATAGCACTGTTAGCAATGTGGAATGTCCTACCAGCGATTCACCTAGGTTTCACTGTTTTTTTTTACTTGGCTTTTCATCTTCAGCCTCTTCACATTTGCATTATTTAAAAGTCTTCTTCCCCGAAATTTAGATACTTTAGTTCAATAGGCTCAGTATGAGCAATCTAAAAAAAAATGTTTCTTTTATTTGGCTAAGACCCATCTGAGCATTTGTCCATATTCTTGTCTATCTGTAAGTGGGTGCGTTTCTGTACATTGAGATACACACACACACACACACACACTCACAATCCACTGGAACTGGAGTTTGATCACACTAAAAGCAGACCTAGATTGTATTTGAAATGACAGGAAACCCGGGAAATGTCTACAACTTTCAAAGTTTTGATACCTGTCTTTGGTTCCTGAGGGTTGGCATCTATCAAACTATCAGGCTGTGACAAACCAGGCTGGGCGTGAGTGTTGGTGAGATATACAAGTCAGAGTAGAAAAAACCAGACCCAAGTTATAAGGACTAGAGGATTAGAAGTTCCAGGTCCTCAGCCCAGGATGACCATTAATTCTTCGGGTGAACCAGAACATATAATCTCTGGGATTCAGTATCATCATTTGTATGAGAGAGTTGGTCTGGACTGGGGGCGGGGGTCAGCCAACTATGGTCTGTGGGGCAAATGAACCCACTGCCTGTTATTCTAAGTCAAGTTGCACTGGCAGACGGTCATAGCCATTTGTTTAGGTAACGTTTGTGACTGCTTTCCGACTGCAAAGGCAGAGACCTTATGTCCCGCAAAGCCCCAAATATTTACTATCTGATCCTTTACAGAGAAAGTCTGTTCAACCCCGGTCCAAGGGATTTCTGGTTTTCACGCTCTAAACTCTGTAATTCCTCTGTATCTTAAACTAATCTTTAAGGACGGGAGGAGTTCATGTTTCTCAGTGTCTCACAAATTGGATCACTACTCATTTTCATTCTGAAGGCCAGGATGGATGCACTTGACAACCAATGGGACAGGAAGGCAAAGAATCAGATCCTCCCGGGAGAGGAAAACAAGATGGAAGGTGATGGGAAAGACGAGGACTTGGAAGAGTTTGGTGATATGAGGAGTGCTCAGGACACCCTGGGGTGTGTTACAGCTGTGCAATGGGGATGTTCCCACTCAGCAGTGTTAGTGGAATGAGGCTGGACCAGCTGGTTGTAAGAGGGGGTTTCCCTTTGGGACATGTCATTGTGATCCAGGCATGTGGGTTAGCTGCAAAGAGGTTCCAAGTAGTGGGGAGGAGGGGAAAGGGAGAGAGAAAGACTGAGGTATGGGATGGGCAGGTTAAGACCCCAAGATGCAGTAAGTATTTACCCTGACCGGTGGGTTGTGCTAGGCACTATGAGGGGTACAAAGGAAAATGAACATAATTTCCACGCAGAGAAGCTAAGCTTTAAACCAGAGGGTCCTGGGGACTTCTAGTGGAAAGGGGGAAAGTGCCATGAGAGAGGGCAGAGCAAGATGGATGGAAGTGGTTTTTAAGAAAAATACATGGGGCGTCTGGGTGGCTCAGTCACTGAAGCATCCGACTCGGTTCAGGTCACGATCTCACGGTTCGTGGGTTCAAGCCCTGCATTAGGCTCTGCACTGATGGCTCAGAGCCAGGAGCCTGCTTCGGATTCTGTGTCTCCCTCTCTCTCTGCCTCTCCCATTTGTGCTCTGTCTCTCCCTGTCTCTTAAAAATGAATAAGTGTTAAGAAGAAGAAGAAGAAGAAGAAGAAGAAGAAATATCTAAGAAAATGTTTAGACTATCCAAGTCTCACATTTTATATCTAAATCCTAGCAAGACCTGGAAATGTCAATGATAAAAATTCCTGCAACAAACAGGCACCATTCTCTGTATTTCTCAGGCTGGCAAGCAAGATCCTTTATGACCATGTCTTACCTCTCCAGTTTCATCACTCATCTCTGTACCATTCCTGGTCCATGTCTCAGCCACATGGACCGCTTCACCCTTGACTCCAAGCCTTCACCATGCTGAGCCTTCTGACTAGAATTCCCTCCATGCCAAGTCTGCCCTACTTACTCCCATTTCCACTAGCCCTCAGACCTCATTCATCCCCTGCCTCATCTCTTCCAGGAAGCCATCTTTGACTTCCAAGGCTACCTCAGGTTCCCTTCTTGCACGTTACCTCAACATCAGCTATTTTCCCTATCATACTACACAGCAATTTCCTGTCCATTTAAAAAAAAAAAATAGTTGAGGCTCCTTTAGAAGCAGATCCTGAGACAAGGATTCTGAGCACATATAGTCTAGTTAGGAGATTGTCCTAGATAAAACAAAAGAAAACAAACCACAAAATGGCAGGGGAATAGGGAAGTGAGACAGAAAAAGGAAGGTGGAAAAGAAAGGAGTCTTTATGAAGTAAGTTATCACTGTGGGGAACAGGAACCAGGTCCCTCTGGGGCATCTAAGGGCCAGTTTAGACCATTCACAGCAGAGTTATCCCACCAGAGGGCGAGGGAGCGAGAGGATTTGTACACCATGGGCTTTAGCCATTGGCTGAGGGATACTCTTAGTGAGGGCGATGAATTCCTTGGCACTTGGAGCCTGTTGAATGGCATGTAGAGTGGGCTTTGGAGGTCAGAGAAAACCCTTCGGCTACGAAATGCAGGTGCTGGCAGTTGGAGGCAATGTTGATGTGCTCTGAAGGGAGAGGGGAAAGAAGGTCTGGGTGAGGCATTTCGTGTCACTTTTGAGAGTCTGAGATGTGAAAGGAGCTGAGCGGGGACAGCTGGGGGGCGGGGAGGGCAGAGCTGAAGCAGCCTGGGCATCTCTCTCTTCATAGCGTTTACTTCAGGTCTCTCCATGTGGTCTCTCCGCATGAGCTAGTCGGGGCTGTCTCTTCAGCCCTCAGACTCTTACCTGGATCACCAGGGATTTAGAGGCAAGGGTCCCAGGGGCCTGACTGGCTCAGTCGGTTGAGCGTTTGACTCTTGATTTCAGCTCAGGTCATGCATGATCTCAGGGTTGTGGGATTGCACCCTGCTCCGGGCTCTGTGCTAGGTATGGGCCTACTTGAGATTCTCTCTCTCTCTCTCTCTCTCTCTCTCTCTCTCTCTCTCTCTCTTTCCCTTTGTCCCTCTCTCCCACTTGTGCCTTTTCTTTGAAAAAAATAAAGAATAACTAGAATACTCTGCTACCCTAAAAAGGATTTTGTGTACATATATCATACATGGAAAGGTGTTCACAATATATTTTTAAGCAAAAAGGGATAAGGCAGTTTGAGAGTAAATATAATGTAGTATATATAAATATATATTTAATAACATCAAATATTATTTTATTTATATTTATATTTTTATCATTGATAATTTTATCATTATCAATATATTTTTATATTTATTTATATTTTATCATTATAAAATATAAAATATTAAATATTTCACTATACTTATTACAATTATATATGTGTGATTTTATATGTTGTATGTGTTTATGTATAAATCTACAGGGAATAAAGGAGGAAATGTTATACATTCAACACTGTCAAATGTTACCTCAGAAAAGTGTGATTACAGATGGCCTGTAATAGTCTTTTTATCTGTATATCTTAAGGGTTCTTTGAAGCGAATGTATTCATACTACTTTTTAAAATTCTGAATGTAAGTTTGACAGTCAACCTTTGAAAAATACATTTTAAATTACCCAAGAATACGTACACTCTAATGATAAAAATTCAAGTAATAGTGTAACTATAGGTAAATAGTAAAATACTATACATAGAAATATCTAGTAAATATGAGTAAATAGTATAAGTAGAAGTATACAATATGTTTTATCTCTGTCTCTATCTGTATCTATGTATCTATGTATCTATCTATCTATCTATCATCTCAGTTTAAGGGACCCACATACAAGTCAGGAAATCATATAGTAACAGAAGAGGCGGGGCCTGACTCACTCTGAGCAGCACGAGAAACACCTGGAAGCCCGGCTGGTCACATTTTAACCCAGAACCTCAGAGCTCCACCCGGAAAAGCACTCTGTGGACAGAGTAGGAGGAAGATAATGTGAGGCCTGGAGAGTGCCGACACAGATCATTCCTGGTACCTGAAGGCTGGCTGTGGCTCTGAAGGCCACACCAAGAGGCAATGCTTAAATAGAAACCTTAAATCCGCCCTCCTAAGGCTGTTGGGTGCGAGATTCAAGTCAAATTTCACATTACATTAGACCTGAGCCGTTTTTATAAAGCTTTAACAAAATCAGTGCTTTTTCCATCAGTAAGTAATGCTTCAGGAAAGCTTTTCTTCCCTCTCATTTATGCCCCCTGCCTTCACACTTACAGAGCTTATGAGGGAAAAAGCCTGCCAGCATGAATTTCCCAAGTGCTTTCATTATTGCCTGTGGAAAGCATTTTAGGTTTGCTGATAAGAAGCTGTTTGTGTAGATAATCTCCTCCTAGGAATCTTGGATTTTTTTTCTGCCGATTGATTGCAAGGGGATGACTGGAATCTCAAAGAAGATAGTGGTCTGATAATCAGAATCCTCACCCTGATTCTATCCCCTGGTCCCTTAGTGCACATCCAGAATGTATTTAATTTCTCCATGCCTCATTCTCCCTGAATATCAAATGAGTACAGAAGAAGAAATGATAGTGCCAGGAAGAAAAATTTTCTAGATGTTTCTATCGCATGACACATTACTAAGAAACATTGGGGCAGTTCAAAGGACTGAAGACATCCCAGGGTTTACAAGAATTCTGGGAAACAATAAGCTATTAGGTGGAAAGAGCTGTAGAACCATGAAGTGCTTTTGTTGTGTTCTGCACGCGTAAGGGAAAAGACTATTTTCGCTTATAGAGTTACGCTCTGTAATCTATTCCTTTAGCTGATGTGTTCTAGCACTACCTGCCAGACTGTAATTGCTTTCAAGACTCACCTCACCTTCTGCATTTTGAGCAGTGCCTACGGTAGATACACGTAAGTTCTAATACAGCCAAAAAGAACATTGGCTCTCCAGACCTGGTCTGTGTCTACATAGATCAAGTAATATTTTTAAATGCTGGACTATCTGTCCAGCAATTAGAAAACAGCACAGAGTGATGATAAAGAGCACGGCTTTGGAGCAGAGACTTGCATTTCGCTGCCAGCGCTGGTGCTTATTAGCTTTTTCCTTTTATCAAGTTCCCTGGCCTCTTTGAGTCTGTTTTCTCATCGATAAAATGGGGATGGTGAAAATCACATCTATCTTACGGAACGGGGTGAGGGTTCAATAGACTCATACATACAAAGTTCTCAGTCCAGGCCCTACTATAAATATTAGTCTTAAAACCTCTTCCCCATACCTAAGACAATGGCATCACTCCCCTGTGTTTACCTGCCACCTGCCACTCACCTTTGCTTCTTGCCATCTTTCTTTAACTCTGGGATATCTTCCCATCGGAACATGATCTAGCCAGTAATCTCCTCTCTTCAGTTTTGCCCTGCTATTTTGTCCCATGTCCATTTTCCCTCCTAGACAGGAAAGCCCGTGAGGCCGGGGAATTGTGTTTCCTTTGTGCACAGAAACATCGTATACTTCAGACAGGGCACAGAATGGAGAGGGAAAGGATCAATTTTATATACACTTCAAAGGACAGGGTCTGAAAGGGAAATGAAAAATGAGGCCCGGAGAGGGAGAATAAGCTTCCTCAGGATCCAGCACCTCCTTTTGCTGGGGCTGGGACATGTGTCCGCCCCTCCATGCGGTTGTGGAACCTCATTTTTGCTCTCTGCCTCCTTCCTCAGTTGCCCTCTCTGTTCCCCCTGCTTCTTCTTCACCCGTTCGGTCTCCTGAATGATTAACACTTAACATGTATTCGCATTTGCCTCCGCTTTGGGGTTTGATTCTGGGTAAGTGGTCTCCATAAGAGCGCCCAGCCCCATCCCAGGGCCCCAGCAAAATGATTCTGGCTTATCATCTGATGCCTGCAGGCTTCCTAGGTGACACGAACCTAGAGGTGCAGTAAATTCTGTGCCCACGTCCCCCAGCCATGTAGATTCTGGAACACGGTCAGCCCTTGGCAAACGTACGCCTGAGCCTGTAGTTCGATGCCCTGCTGGTGCCATGTTCTGTTTGCCAGACTCCTGAATAAAGAAAGACGCAGGGCCGCTTCTAGCACTGGCAGCGAGGACTTAAACTTTCCATCCTGTATGAGAGAGCCTCGGTTTCACAGCTCCCTTTTAAATTAAAATAGTCAAGTGGTTAAATATTCATGCTTTGCTTATTTCGGTATATTTAATTTATTATGTATCACTTTTCTTGGGTTTTATATAAACTTGCCTGAGGACTTTTTTTTTTCCTTCAGTTTAAATTCTGGCAGAATGTTCCCTTTTCCTTGGCAGAGTGTTGATTAGTTGAAGAAAATAAAAAATCTGCCTCGCTAAGAAGAGAATATCTTTTTTTTTTTTTTACAGATTGTTCTTGCACTTTAATAAAAATGATATTACAGTTATTATCACCATCATTAATTAATCTTTCGTGATCGCTGATGTGGTACTTAACATGAGGTGCCATTAAAACAGCTTCATTTTGGGGCGCCTGGGTGGCTCAGTCGGTTAAGCGTCCGACTTCGGCTCAGGTCATGATCTCACGGTCTGTGAGTTCGAGCCCCGCGTCAGGCTCTGTGCTGACTGCTCAGAGCCTGGGGCCTGTTTCCGATTCTGTGTCTCCCTCTCTCTCTCTGACCCTCTGACCCCCGTTCATGCTCTGTCTCTGTCTCAAAAATAAATAAACGTTAAAAAAAAAATTAAAAAAAAAAAAAGCTTCATTTTATTCCCAAGGCTAAACCATTGCCTTCAGCTTTTCCACCCAGCATTATCTATTTCTTTAGGATAGTGAAAATGAAGTAGAGACGGGTCTCTCTTTTTCTTCCCATTTTTCCTGCTGGTAAATGGAATCATATCAGCTCCCTCTATCTTCGTGCAATGAAAGTCTTCCCCAAATTCTGTGTTGTGACTGTCAAGGTCTGGAAGATGAGATAGGATGGCTATTTCTCAAACCTGAATAGTAGGCCAACTTCTTCTAAAGCTTTTCTCCAGCCTGGGTTTTGGGAAGGCAAAACATTATGCAAACATATAACATTACTGAGGCTAGACTGAGCCTCATAACCCATTATATTTTTTAAGATTTTTTTAAGTTCTATTTACTTGAGAGAGAGAGAGAAAGAAAGAAGGCAGGGGAGGGGCAGAGAGTGGGAGAGAGAGAATCCCAAGCAGGCTTTGCACTGTCAGCCTAGAGCCTTATACAGGGCTTCAACTCATGAACCGTGAGATCATGCATGACCTGAGCTGAAATTGGATGCTTAGCCAACTGAGTCCGAACTGAGTTGGATGCTTAACCAGCTGAGCCACCCAGGCACCCCAAAACTCATTACTGATGCATAAAAGAATTTTCTTCCCATATCTAAAACAAAGGGATGACAACAATGGATTTAAAAAGAGTCAAGAGGGTCTTTATAGGAGAACTTCTATGTATAACTCTTGGAGACACTTTTCTCTTTTTAAAAAAGTCAAAAGGCCATCTTGTACCCAATTTCAAAATATGTGAATAACGATCCCTTAATTATCAAGAGCTAATTAAAAATTACCAGCATTGTTGTCCCCCACCCCATCCCACACACGTACATCATAACTCGCATTGCCTCTTGCCACCACCCACACGGCATCTGCTAGGACCTAAAAATGAGTTTCAGTATTAGCCTAAGAAAATAACAAAACAAAGTTAGAAATTTAAATTAGCTGCCAAAGAAAAAAATCACGTCACTCCCCTGCTGAAAGACATTATATAAGCAGCAACAGAAGAAAGGAAAAAAAGGCGGAAGGCAGTGGTGGGGGGGGTGGTGGAAGAAGAGGGAGGGAGAGAAGGAGGGGAAGGAAGGCAGGCAGGAAGCACTAAGTAGAAACTTAAGGAATGTACAGGAACTCTGTGAAGGGAACTTTGAGAGTTACTGTAGGACATAAATGGAGAGTTTTAATAATAAGAGAATGGGAATGGCAACAAGTAATACCTTGAAAAGGTAATTCCTCTCCAAATTATTCTATAAATGTAATGCATTTAATCCCAAATGACACTTGTAGAGAACTTGCAAGAGTTCTTTTCTGGAAGATGGCATAGTTAAAAATAAATATCTTTTGTTTAATAAAGGAATATTCGTATCGCCAGATATGGAATCAAAACGATAGAATTGAAATAGTGACACAGGAATAGATGGATGAATAGATGGGGAATCAACAACTCAGATGGCATTTCAGACAAGTAAGAAAACGCTGATATTTATTGTTTTAGGAAAACGATTTGGGGGAGTGGAGTGTTAATTTCCTGTGGCTGCGGTGACCAATCACCACAACCTTGGTGGCTTGACGGGACAACACAAATTTGTTCTGTCACACATTTGGAGGCCAAAATTTGGAAACGGGTTTCGGTGAATGAAAGCCAAGGTGTTGGCAGGGCCGCGCTCCCTCTGGAGGCTCTCGGGGACAATCTGTTCTTTGCCCTCCCCAGCTTCTGGTGGCTGCTGGCACTCATTGGCTTGTAGCTGCACCATTTGCAACTCTGCCTCTGTCTGCACGTTCCCTTCTCCTCCTCTTTGGGTGCCAAATCTCCTTCTGTGTCTGTCTCTCCAAGGACACTTGTGACTGGATTTACAGACCACCCAGCTCATCCAGAATGATCTTCCCCTGTCCAAATCCTTAAATTATTCCCAACTGTAAAGATCCTTGTTACTTATAAGTGAACACAAGTTCCAGGGATGAGGACCTGATATCTCTGGGGGGCAATTTTTCAGCCCACTTCATGGGTAATTTGGATTCTTACCTCATCTCATACACCAAATAAATTTGTGATGTGTTATATATTTAAATAGAAGAATATGATGGAAGATAGTGATCTGATTTCAGAGGAAATGGCCCTTTTAAGTAAAAAAGGTTTATGGGTTTCTTATAGTTAAAAAACTTAGATATGTCTAAAATTGCCATAAACAAATTACAAAGAACTGACAAATTGAAAAAGCATTTGCTACAAAGAGTTTATATCATTAATGTATGAGTGGTTTTTATAAATGAGAAAGAGAAAAATCTCCTAATAGAAAAATGGCTCCAAAACAGGGCTAGGCATTTCACAGCAGAAGAAAAATCAAAAGGTCAATGAACATTAAAAAATGTACCCTTGGGTGGGCTGGGTGGCTCAGTTGGTTAAGCGTCCATCTCTGGCTCAGGTCATGATCTCACAGTGCGTGAGTTTGAACCCCATGCTGGGCTCTGCGCTGACAGCTCAGAGCCTGGAGCCTGCTTCGAATTCTGTGTCTCCCTCTCTCTCCGCCCCTCCCCGCTCACATTCTGTCTGTCGCTCATTCAAAAATAAATAAACATTTAAAAAGTTTTTTTAAAAAGTACCCTTGTACTAATGAAAATTTTAATATTGATAATATATTAGTTTGGGCCAACAACTTGGCAAAAATTATAGGAAGGCTCAATAATGGCAAAGAAATGAGGAAATTTCTTCATTTAACTCCTCATGCTAAGTTAATGGTGCACGCAGCCTTTCTCAAGAGACATTTTACAAAACTAGGAAAAGACTTAAAATGTATATTTGCTTTGAATCAGAAATTGTGATTCTAAGTTATGGCAATCAGCGAGCAACCACACAAACAACTGTATATGCTCTTTCTAGTTCCATCAAAACCTGACAAAATTACAAATGGTCTAATATCCCACAACAGAGATGGAAAATGTTCACAATATGTGGTTAAATGAAGAGAACAAGACCATCCGTCCATCTGGCCCCATGTGTGCGTGTGTCTACATGTGTGTATCTGAAATGATGAGTGAAAATGTTAACAGCTGTCTTCACCGGAGGTAGGATTATGGGTGATTCTTCCTGCCATTTAAACGTTTTTAAATTTTATAATGAGAATGTATTATTTTTGTGATGAGGAAAGAAGGGAAAATAAATGCATATATTTAAGTTATCCATAGGATAAAGCTGCATTTCCTAAATGTGGCAAACACGTTCTATTTCCAACTACCCTTCCGTTTTCACCTCCCTTGACTACCCGTCACCTGCCCAAAGTTGCCGTAGCAACAAGGAATCTCTTGGCCTTCTCTGAACTGGATCCTGTGTTTTCATAAGGCTATGCCTTCAGACACGTTCTTCTTTCTGCCCCGAATCCCAAGAGAGCCCCTACCTAGCATGGAAAACCCAGTCCTCTGAGGAGGGCAGAGAATCTTCATGACTCTCCCGGGGAGAATAAATCACTTCCTCTTTTTTGCTGCCTCGACTCATTGTGTACACACTTCAGTGCGATAGTTTTTCTATCCTGTTTATACGTCATGGCTCTTTTCCCCCTCACTGGACTGTGAGCTCAGTGGAGGTGAGTCAGAATCACACGGGATTCACCCCACTCCCCAGCACCGGACGTGAAGTGGGGTTGGGGTTAGACTGAACCACATAGAACCAGAAAGAAATAAGCTTCCCCCACCCAAAGAAAGTGCTAGTAAAGAAAGTAAGGGGCATGACACCCAAATATGAGGGTCAGACGTGATGTTTTTGGACTGGTCAAATGCGAATTTTGAAACCGGACGTGATCAATGTTGGTTGAAACGAGATCAATGCATTTTAAACCTGGTTTGAGGTGCCCACTTCTTTAGGATTTCTCAGCGTGACGCGTGCTGGTGTGTCACTGACGCTCTTCAACCGACACTTGGCGTGTCGCGTGGTGCAGTTCTGTTGGGCATGTGCTGGCTGTGTCTCAAAACAGTCTCACCTCTTTACAAAAGCAGATTCCTGAGTTGCGCTGACTCATTGGCCCTGGGTCTTTGAAGATAATTAGCAGCAGTTGGGGGGCGGGGGTGGCTTCCGTGCATACTTTTCCCTCACAGGCAAAGAACAGGTGAGGAACGGGAGTCAGTTCGGGGATTGATGGGCCTTGGGGTGGTCAGGTCACCTCCCAGTCCTAACCCTCGGTTTTTATTTAACAAGGGAAGTAGCTTCCATGAAACCGGGTTGGTACCAGCTGCTGTTCCCGAGACACTAGAAGAAAGAGCGTGGATGCCTTTAAAGGGCTGGTGGAGCTAAGGGCAAGGCTGAGCACCAGCCAGGGGGCAAAGGAAAGATCCCGTTTACTTCCAGGATGTCACGAGACAGGACCAAGCAGACGAACCGTCTGAAAAAGATCATGGGTGAGTTTAGAGCTAAGTACACAAATCAAGAGAATGACGAGGAATTGCTCTAGGAGACAAGATGCAGCATTACATGGCTAAGCCCTTTTTCTTTCCAGTTGGCTGGGATTCTCTTGGGCGCGGTAGCATTTGTATTCCTGAGATGTAGTAGGTGCGGAATTGCTTCTCCCTCACTTTTAGTCTGCCTTTTTTCCTTTCTTTTTCTTTTTTTTAATATTCCCAAAGAAAGTCTCCATTGCCTGCTCCATGATAGGGAACAGAGCACAGAGAAGGATTGGAAACATGTGTGTGTCTAAAGGCAGGAATGTATATGGAGAGATGGATGGACAGGGAGGCTGGCTCTGGGGGTGGTGCTGCCTCAGGAACTGGACCCTAGGCAAGTCACAGACTCCGGGGCTCAGTTTGCTTCTCGATAAGGGACAGAGACTAAATCATTGTATTACAGACTTTATTTTAGCAGAGGAATCTCCTTATTCCCCAAAGGAAACCTTATACTGAACGCTGTTTTATGTATGAAAGAGAGGGTTTTAATGGAGCGATTCTGGTTGAGAGGAGGGACTCAGGCTCTGTCTGCTTGTCTCCCCGGCTCACTATCTGGGCATCCCAAGGGAGCCCGGACCTGTGGGTGCCCGGGGTGAAACCAGACTCAGCCTCGGCGCCTGCTCCGTCTCTAAAGTCGTGGAGTTGAAAAGGAAATGAAACCCTAATCAAATTGCCTAGCGGCTTACTGAGCTCACTGTCTCATTTGAAGACATCAATCCAGTAGGCAAAGTCATTAAAAAGCCATGTAAATGTTGACTGAGGGCTTAAAACAATGAAACCAAATGAAACACCCCTGGCTCCCCGCAACCTACCAAAAGGACATTCAATTCATCACCGAAGCACAGCTTCTCTCTTGGTCTCCCCCCTGCCACGTCACCCCCTCTCACATGCGACAGCTGCTTCCAAAGTCCTTGCCTGGGTCCCTTCCACTACCTGCAGACTCCCCGGCTCCACTGGCAGGGGTGTGGTTCTCTTCCTCCTCCCTGCCTCACCCCCACTCCTCATCAGCCCGGTCCTTCCCTTGCTCAGCCCCTCTCCATCCTGTCTGATGGGAACCTGCCAGCTTCTCATCCTTCTCAGTTTCATTTTGCCCACTGCAACCCTATCAACTCTGCCACCGTGCCAGGCAGCTTGATAGGCAGTCGAGTGGCAGATCTATGGATGTCTTCTTCCAGTGGGTAGTCAGGAGGGGTGGGAAGTAGAAGGCGACACGTGGAGCTGAACCCTTCTTCACAACTCCTGTCCTCACTAGTGACCCCAGTGCCCGTTCCTAGAACTCCCGCCCCATCTCCCCTTTAACTCGAATCACTAGAAATGGACAGGGTCCGGCTGGCCCCTGGGTCAGAAGGACTGTGCAAAGTTCAGATTCTGGGGAGCGTGTTTAATGCTCATTTCTTCGTCGTCGTGTGTCTCTCTTGTTCTTTTCCTTTTTCCTAATCGCTAGCCATTCCTGGGACCACTTTTCACTGCTCCAACATTTCTGTGCCTTGGCGGGTGGTCGAAAATGGAAGACCTCCTTGGTTGTCTTGAAGCTAATGGTGCTCTTTAAGGAAGCCCTGGGATCTTTCCAAGTGAGTTGCCTAATAGGATGCATTGGGCTTTGTGGGGGCACACGGGGATGCCCAGAGGTGGTAGCTGCCCAAGGTGAGCCAGGTCCCCCACGGAAGTCCTTCAAGTATCATCTGGGTGTAGATGTGACTCTGAAACTACAAGTCCAACACCTCTTCCCACCGTGTTCATACCTACTCGTGTCACCTGCGACGGCGGCTTTCTCAGGCACAGTGAACACAAGCTTCGGTTCTCTTTGGCTCCACATAAAAGAGAAACATGATCCCTGCCCTCACTGCACAATGACTCTGTTTTCCTAATCACTGTGCCCACATTTCTTGCCTTTGATATGTGTGGGTCCATTTCCTTATGTGTAACTTACTCCTCTGGTGCAATACAGTTCTTGCTGCGAACTCCACACATGCACACACACATTCACACTCACAGTCCTTGGGAGAAAACATCATGTCGCCTGGCTCTGGACGATGCCAGAATCCCAAAGAGTGGGCCCTCTATTCACTGCTTGCCAACAAACTTGTCCCTCTGACAGCTGCAGACCACAGATCTTTGGTTGTTTCTCTTTTTTTTTCTCTCCACTGACAGGGCCATTTGTAAAGGTGGATAATGGAGGAAGTTCTAACAGGCGGCAGGTGAGTGTGAATGTGTGAGTGTGTGCGTTTGAGAGAAAGAGAGAGGATGCAAGTCTCCCAGACACCACTCCTCTGCGTCTGTGTTTGTGTAAGTCACTAGTTGCCTACGGAGTCATCAGGGTTGGGGAACCAGTTCTACCTCGTTGTAGAACCATGCACCTGCCACACATTGCGTTCACCTCACATACTTTCTCCTTCCTTGCCTGTACTCTTCCCTTGGGCTAAAACCCAGGCCTTGCCTTGGCCGAAACAGATGGAAGGAGCACAGGATTTGGAGGCAGACGATCTTGTCCAACTCTGTCGCTGCCAGGAGAGGCAGAAAAAGGATCGTGGTTGAGTGGTTAATGGCATAGGGACAGTGAACCCAGATTGTGTGCATGTGAATCCTGATCCTGTCTCCTGCCAGCTGGGTGACCTTGAACAAGGTACTTTAGATCACTGTGCCTCAGACTCTTCGGTTGTGAAATCAGGCGATAATCCAAGTAGCTACTTCATGGAGTTGTCGTGAGGACTGAATTAGTTAACTTAGTTTCCTTCATAGTAAAGGCTACAGATGCCCTTGCTATTTGTTATTCATAGAAACAGCGGGAATAATCCTGGGCCGGGCACAAAGCAAAGGCCCTGCTATTGCCGGGTTGTGTGGGTTTCAGGTGAATTAACCTCTCTGAACCTCATTTTCTCCATCTGCAAAATGGGGTGAAATTAGATCTCCCACTAGACTGTGCCACGTGCTTAAGCATAACCTGTGTTTTGAAATGGCAATCTGTAGTTGATCGTCCATTTGCCGCTTAGGATTCTTCCAGGCTCCACATGCCCTGCTCTACGGACTTTGAAGTTGTGAACTAAAACATCTCAAACACTTAAAATCCAGGAAGGAATATAAAAAGAAAAGAAAGCTATTACTCATTCTTTGGTGCCATATGTCTCATATCCCAAAGAGTTTAAGGAGGAGATTGCTTCCTCTGAATCCATGCACATGAGATGTTTTCAAAGGGACCTCCTTTGACCACAGCGGGAGAGCAAAAAAGGGCTGGATAGACTTTGCGGAGTAGAGAAATGCTGTGCAAATCTGGGATGCAGGATGGAGCAGAACCTACTGACCTGGTCATTTCTCATTCTGCCGTTTCTCTGCTGTGTAGCCTTTGGCACATTAACCTCTCTGGGTCTGAGTTTTTTTGTTTTTGTTTTTTGTTTTCTTTTCTGAAAAGTAGGATTAAGTAAGATATAAAAGTATGTGGCACAAAGTAGACAGTCTGCAAATGTTTATTCCTTTCCCTGGGAATACATATTAAAATCTGGGTTTATCAGGCCAAACTTTGGATCCGGGCTGGTGCTTGGGACATGGTTTATGAGACATAATATGTGTGAAAATGCTATGTGATTTAAAGATTCCAAAGGTACTCATTATAAAATAAGAACATCTATTTTTAAAAACCCAGCTGAGTTGATAGTCTGCTTTTTAGATCTGGACTTTTTGATTTTTTTTTAAATGTTGATTCATTTTTGAGAGACAGAGCACAAGTGGGGGAGGGGCAGAGAGAGGGAGGAAGATAGAATCCGAAGCAGGCTCCAGGCTCTGAGCTGTGAGCACAGAGTCCAACACGGGGCTTGAACTCACGACCCGTGAGATCATGACCTGAGCCAAAGTCGGATGCTCAACCAACTGAGCCCCCCAGGCGCCCCTAGATCTGGACTTTGATAACTCTCCCACAGTTAAACAATTTGCTATTCAACCTAGGATTAGTCTAACATCTTACATCCTGAAGCACAACACTGGGCATAATAATCTCTTCACTATTTTAGGTAAGATGACCACATAAAGGATAAAGAATAGTCTTAGGATGGGTGCTTATCTGCACAGCTTGGGCGGAGCAAATAGAAATCCAAAACAACCGTAACAACAAAGAGCCTGGGGGTAAAAAGCAAAGGTGCTCTGATACAGCCTCTCCAGGGCTCCGGGAATTGCAGTGGGGCCACGGGTGGAGTCACTGGGAGCCTGAAGCCTCAGGTAAACTCTCACTTCCTAACTCTCTGGAAGCTTCTGCCCTGGGAGACATTTTTAAATGACCACACTCCTTGCAAAGCTGCCTACACTGTCGTCTCCTTTGAGGTATCTATATGGGTATCACAAATCTTAACAAGTTCAAAATCAAACTCCAGATCTCCCCTTCTCCAATCCGGCTCATTGAGATTATTCCAGATGTTAGTGACTGGCAACTGTCAGCCTGGTCTTGCTCTGCGTGAAGACATTCCAGTCGTCTTTAAGTCCTATCAGGCACAGCCCCCCTCCAATCATCAGCAAACCTCAATGGCTCTACCTTGCAAGTATGTCTGAAAACCGACCACTTCTCACTACTTCCACTGATCCAAGCCATCATTCTCGCTCACTTGTGTTACTGCATGCAATCTCTTAAACGATCTCCTTGCTTTGCCCTTGATGTCCTACTGAAGAAGCATATCATTCTGCTTGGAATCAACTGCTGACTCCCCATCTCATCAGAGTGAAAATCAAAGCCAGTGCATTGGCCTAAACCTGCAACCTTCCCTCCTGTGACTCTCTTAGTCTCTCTTCCGTCCTCACTCTGCCCTGCCCCAATGGCCTCCTTACTATCCTCCGATAAGATGCCTATGCCCAGAATTCCAGATCATTCTCTCTTTACACCTAACTCAGTGATTTTAATTTCACTGGACACACTAAGTCCTAAAATTTGGAGATCATATTTTTAATAATCCCCCTAAGGACAGAGCTCAAACTCCACTCTTCCAGCCTGCATGTACCACTCCTTTCTCTGAATTCCTAGAACAACTTTTATTCTAGGAATCCTGTAGTTTGATGACTGATTTATACCCTGCCTGAACTGATCTTTACTCATAATCCCTTTTTAGTTTGGTTATTTTTATTATTGAATTACAAGTTCTTTATATAGTCTAGACACATGCCCATTATTAAAAGTGTGATTTGCAATATTCCTTTCATTTAGTGGATTTCTCTTAATTTTTATGATGGTATTCTTTGAAACACCAATGTTTTAAATTTTGACACAGTCCAGTTTATCTTGTTTTTTCTTTTGTTACTTTAATGTCACTTTAATGCGATTTTAATGTCATGTCTAAGAAGCTTTTACCTAGCTCGAGGTCACAAAGATTTTCTCCAATATTTTCTGCTAAGGGTTTTAGAGCTTAGGCTGTTCAATTTAGGTCAATGATTCAATTTTTGGTTATGATATTAAGAGGGGGTCTAACATCATTCTTTTTGTATATGAATATCCACTCTCAAAACTATTTGTTGAAAAGACTATTCTCTTCTCGTTGAATTTTCTTGGCAGTCTTGTCAAAAACCAAAGAACCATAAATGTGAAGGTATTTTTCCCGACTCTCTATTCTATTCCACTGATGTATACACCTATCCTTTTGCCATTACCACCCTGTTTTGGTTACCATAGCTTTGAAATAAGTTTTAAAATTAGACAGTGTGAGCCTTCATACTTCATTCTTTCTCAAGATTTATTTGGCTATTCCATCCAGGTCCCCTGAAATTCTACATGAATTTTAAGATCAACTTGTCAATTTCTGTAAAGAAGCCAGCTGAGATTTTGATAGTGATTACATTGAATTTGTAAATGAATTTGGGGAATATCGCCATTTTAATGATACTAAGTCTCTGGGTCCCTGAATAGGAGGGGTCTTTCCATTTATTTAGGTCTTCTTTATGTTCTTTCAATAATTTTCAGAGTATAAGTTTTGCACTTCTTTTGTTGAATTTATTGCCAAGTATCGTATTTACTTATCTATCTATAGATTGATGGATTTACATGGTCTATGAGTGGGTTAAGGATTTTGATTTTATTTAAAAAGCAACGGCAGTCAGCATAGACTTTTCCGTAGGGATGGTCATGACCGTGACTGAATATTTAAAGATCCTTTTGGCTGTGGTGTTAAGAATTCACTTAAGGGACTAAGAGTGGATGAAGGAAGACCAATTAGGAGGCCACTGCACTGGTCAGAGTGAGAGATGGTGGTAGCTCGATAAGGATGGTGAAGCAGACATGGTACAAAGCAGATGAATTCAAGATGCCTTTAGAAGGAGACTCAATAGGGGCGCCTGGGTGGCGCAGTCGGTTAAGCGTCCGACTTCAGCCAGGTCACGATCTCGCGGTCTGTAAGTTCGAGCCCCGCGTCGGGCTCTGGGCTGATGGCTCAGAGCCTGGAGCCTGTTTCCGATTCTGTGTCTCCCTCTCTCTCTGACCCTCCCCCGTTCATGCTCTGTCTCTCTCTGTCCCAAAAATAAATAAAAAACGTTGAAAAAAAAATTAAAAAAAAAAAAAAAGAAGGAGACTCAATAGGAGTTAGTGATGGATTGGATTTAGAGGGGGTGTGAGAGAGGGAAGTCTCAAGGCTTTTATCTTGTGCAACAGGATGGAGAGTGAGGCTATTCCGTTGTGATAAGGAAAACTGGAAAAGAACCAATACATGATCTGCAAATACCCCTTTACACTAGAGATAATTCAATCCAAACCACATATCATCTCAGCTGATTTTTCTAAGACGTTTATGAGGAAGGTAGGATAAGCATTAACGTTTCTATGTGGTGGGTGATAAAACTGAGCATGTAGAAGAAGCAAGAGCACTGATTACAAGTCAGAAAGCATGGGATTTTGCCCGTTCTATGCTAAGAACTGTTGGGTCATATCAGTTACCTTCTCTGGGGGTAAGCTTCTTTATCTATTAAATGTGGGAGTTGGTGAAGTTATCCCTAAAATCCCTGCTGGTATGCCTTATTTCACTGTTGTCGTTCGCTGAAAAATGCATGCAGGGTTGAGGTACATGTGCAAAGACACAGTGATGATGAGGTCGGGATGCAAACTCTCATCTCCCAATTTCTAGCCCATTGTTTGCTATAACCCGTGGCCCCCCCCCCATTTATTTCTTCCCAGTCACATTTTATGAGAAAAAAATGGATGTCTCCACCTTGCTCACAGACATTGGGCAGCGTGACCTATACTTGGACAATATGTCCAATTGTAAGTTTTGACAACAGGGACACATGGATCGAAAACCCCTTGAAGCTGTGATGTATGATTGAATATCTTTAATATGCTTTACATACTTGTGCTTCATGCATGAACACTTTTATTCCTACTGTACCTTTACCTTTAAGTTCTTGCCATATTTAGAAATGCTCTTTTGTCTCCTGTGGTGGCTACTCAGAAACTTTCTCAAGCAAGAATGACTCATAGGGCGCTGCCCACAGACCAGACTTTAGGTATTCAGTCTCAAGCATCCCAGAAGTAGTGCTTAATCTCTTATGAAATGTGGTATATGGGGGCAGAAGTCCATCTATGGGGTGGGAAAAGTAAATACCAAAAAAAAAAAGCATTGTTGTACTTGAAAAAGAATCAGTAACTTCTCCCAGGAGATGAAGAAGGAGATTATTACCCCAAAGCATTGGCAAGCCAGACGCTCACCACCAAGCGGGAGCTCCGGGCTCCAACGAGGTAAGGAGACCCGGGTTTGGTCTGTGCTCAGCTGGCCAGAGGCACATGCTTCCTCCTCAGTGGCCTTTGTAACCTGAATAAGGAAGAGGGAGGAGGGATTCACCTCAAGATCAACCTTTGAATCCACCGCCTGAATGAAGGACCAGGACCACACCTGACCCAGTTAGTCTCGAAGCAGTTTCCTTCAAAGGACACACACACTCAGCATTTACACCGTGTACATAAATTTCCATCACAATAGCTGCCCTGCTTTTATGCAACGAGGAACAATGTGATAGTTCAGATAAAGGGGGAACCCTTTGAAAGAGGAAACTCACTGAAATAACATCTCTGTCAAAGGGTCACGTTTTTTCCACACGCGGTCCCTTTGGATGAGTGTCACATCGCAGAGAAATATGATAGCCCCTCCAATGGTCATTTCTGCACGCTTGGATAATGAATTTTAAAGAGATGACTGCAGAGCCGTGGGGCAGCCAGAACTTGCCCACTGGCCGGGCAGCAAGCCACACACTGGGCTGTCAACAGCTCAGGAAGGCAGAGCGTGTGTGCAGCACAGCAGGGGAGACCTGCTGAAGCCAACCGGATGCTCCCTCTGGAGGGAAAACACAGGCTTCCAGAGAAGCAGAGAGCCCACGAGTTTTAGGAAAATGCACCCATTTCCGGATTGGGAAGAGAAGCCAATTATATTCTCTGGAGCAAGGAGTCCCAAATTTGACTGTATTTCAGAATCATCAGGGACGCGTGTGAAAATGTAAATTCCTAAGTGCCATCCTGGACTTTTGGAACCAGAATTGCCCTCATTTCCTTACTCTCCCACCAGGGGGGCGGGAGAGTAGGAATCTGAACAGTTCGTACCCCACTCTTTCTGATGATATGACTGGGACAACTCCCCTTTGTGAACTGTTCATCTACAGGGCTGCCTTGCAACACAGCTCTTGCCACAGTCGGATAAAGGCACTAATCAGCGTTTCTTTGCTCCATGGTTTGGACTTTCTGTGAGGCAAGTACGGTCACAGCACAATGAAAGGGCATTATTTCGGGGGAATGGAAAGGACCGTCTAAATGAGAGAGGATCCTGATTAATCAACTGAGTAAAGGAACTGCTTCATTTTTTCATCATTTTTACTTGAACTGCCCACCAGCTCGCCTTAACAGAGCAATGCTGAGCTCGCCCAGCTGAGTCACCAGCACTCAGGGACCTGACTTCCTCCCGGAGAGGGGAGGGGGGATGGACACCAGAATCAACCCAAGAGTTCTGCTTGCTCCTCGTGGGGCCCGGCCATCTTGGCATCTGCTGCTTCTGACGCTATGGATGATGCTTCCTCGTAGGGCAGGGGGTGGGGAGGAGGCTGCGATGAGGCAGCAAAAGGAGGAGACAGAGCGGAAGGTAGAACAGTAGACCCATGAGGTCAGGAGACAACTAGCTTTGGGGCAGGGGAACACAGAGAGGAGGGTGAGGAGGACAGAAAGACGAAGAGAAGCCTTCGAAGAGATCAGTTCACCAACAGGGGAAAAGAGCTGGTGACTTACTCTGTTCTGAAGGTTCTCTTTCCGGAGGGCCAAAGGGTAGGGCTTCCACACAGGGACAGGATGCATGTTGGCCCCCTGTTCCCGCCTCCCAGGCCCTCAAGCTTAACATTAGGTTTCAGTCACCAGAGACTATGACTCGTGGTCTGCTTCCACTGAGGAGACTGGCAGAAAGTTCTGCTTGCAGACGGCGAGGTCTCCCACACCAGCCAGAGCTCCTGCCTCAGCTCTAAATAGACATTCCTACTGCACCTTAGGAGATTTTGCCTGCAGACGTGGAAATTTCCACTTCCCTTACATTAGGTGGTTAGGATGATAATGATACCGAATCTTTTTCAAGCTGACTTCAAGTGAGCTGCACTCTAGCCCAAGGGTCCTCTGTGGTCTACTGTTAACCCCTGGGTTTACCCATCTGCCCTAGCCCCTCTACCCTTGCCTTGTATGTATGGGCTATTTCCTCAGTGGACTGTAAGTTTCTGGAAGGCAGGGAGTAGGTCTTACTCATCTCTGGATCCCAGCAGCAGAGACAGTTATCGGTTCGGGGTGTGGGGAGCGGGGAGGGCAGTGGGGTTGGGCACTGACTTGTGCGGAGCCAGAAACTGAACTTAAAAGTGAATCTGATACAACCCTCTGGGGGAAAATAACACATTCATCACCTCGTCAGCCAACAGCTGAAAGCTCTAGGTCAAAATTCTGTTCTGCAGATATTAAGGATATATTTGAAATCATTTTTTAAAACAATAGAGTATTAAGGGAAAGCTTGGAGTCCATTGCCATAAATAACGTCTAATGCACACTAACATTACCCTCAGACTGTCTGGCCTTCTAGCCTCTGAGGTTGGAGGCAGAGCCTGGGTGTCAAGGCAGACCACCCGAGGAAGCTGTGAAGACTGAGTTGCTCAGTTCTGGAGCCAGGCTGCGCCACTGGGGGCGGGGGTGGGGGTCCCAGCCTGGAGGCTCTCCAGGCTGCTACAGGAGCAGCTTTTAACCTACAGCTGCAGGCTTAGCCTCTCCAGATTCGAGCCTCTCTGCGTCATCTGGAACTCTTGCCCCCAACCCATGGGTCTATAGGGCGCTTCACCCTTTCATTCAGTCACCCAACATTTGCTGAACACGTTACCTTCCTACACTTCTTGGTGGCTCCTGAAGAGCTTGTGGCTGGTGGCCATTTGCACAGATGTGGGACACGCTCCTTCTGAGACAGACATCTTGGTGGTTTTTCTTCTCTGACCAGGAAGGTGGCTGTCCCATGGATATGTGTCATTCCTGCTTCTCTGTAGCTCACCCTGGGTCTGAGAGACGCCCAGTCTTTCTCTCACATGACAGTGTCCAAAATGTTAGCAATTAAAAACGCCAAAGCAGGCCAACAAAATTGTGGCCTATTTTTCTATTTATGTTTAAGAAAATGGTGCTTTTATTTTTTTTTTAATTTTTTTTTAACATTTATTTATTTTTGGGACAGAGAGGGACAGAGCATGAACGGGGGAGGGTCAGAGAGAGAGGGAGACACAGAATCTGAAACAGGCTCCAGGCTCTGAGCAGTCCGCACAGAGCCCGACGCGGGGCTCGAATCCATGGACAGTGAGATCGTGACCTGAGCTGAAGTCGGACGCTCAACCAACTGAGCCACCCAGGCGCCCCAAGAAAATGGTGCTTTTAATAAGAAATGTCAGTTTGTTGATTTTCAAACACAACCAAAACACAATGAAACACACCTGACTGATATAAGATTATCAAAAATTTTACAGCAGGGGTGCCTGGGTGACTCAATCGGTTAAGCATCCAACTCTTTGTTTCAGCTCAGGTCATGATCACACGGTCTGTGAGTTTGAGCCCCGCATCCGGCTCTGCGCTGACAGTGCGGAACCTGCTTGGGATTCTCTCTCTCCCTCTCTTAAAATAAATAAATCAACTAAAAAGAAAAAAAAAACTTTATAGCAAAATAATTTAACTTTAAACACTGATAATCATGACTATTCAAGAATAAGAATACTGTGACTATCATGATTCAAGTAATTGCTACATTCTATTCAAATCTATTCATAATCTGTTGATAATATTCTTAAAGTAGGTAAAAAATGTTCCCCCACACAAGTGCCACACAGTATATACGTGCTACTTACAAGATCATTAGAAGATATAGAAAATATTAATTTGTTGTGCATTAGGGACAGTCTGGGTCCGGGAACTTAAAATGGAATGATGACATCTTTCCCTTCTCTCATTTTATCTCTGCTATGAGCAGAAGTTTAAAACTGAGGCTCATTGGTGTTTTTTTTTTTATTTTTTTTAACGTTTATTTATTTTTGAGACAGAGAGAGACAGAGCATGAACAGGGGAGGGGCAGAGAGAGAGGGAGACACAGAATCTGAAACGGGCTCCAGGCTCTGAGCTGTCAGCACAGAGCCCGACGCGGGGCTCTAACTCACGGACCGCGAGATCGTGACCTGAGCCGAAGTCGGACGCTTAACCGACCGAGCCACCCAGGCGCCCCAAAACTGAGGCTCATTGTAACCACGTGGCTTTGGTAGAAATGGCATTGTCACAGGCCCCACCCAGCACCCAGCCCAGACCACTAAAGGCTGCAACCAAGTCCCAACCTGGCAGCCAACGGAGACAGAAGGCCTCCAGCTTTACAACCACGACTGTGGCAAAGGTATGTCCCTGCAGAGAAGCCCAGGCTCCACACCATCCCCGGGTCCCTTTGCCATTTGCAAGCACCTGGCTCTCAGTCTGCCTTCTCCCCAGCAGCCAACCCCTCTTTATCTTTGCTTCCCTTCGGACCACTGGAACAATTTGCCAACAGAACGGCGAGTTTATGGCCTCCTGGGGGTTGTCCTTAGCCAAGAACCGACTGTGCAGGGGGTATAGTCTGCTCTCTCACCCCTGTTGGGATCCACTCTACCACTGTGTCAGGGCTCACTTTCAAGACTTCCCTTAAAATCGCCCCTTTAGGGGCGCCTGGGTGGCGCAGTCGGTTAAGCCTCCGACTTCAGCCAGGTCACGATCTCGCGGTCCATGAGTTCGAGCCCCGCGTCGGGCTCTGGGCTGATGGCTCAGAGCCTGGAGCCTGTTTCCGATTCTGTGTCTCCCTCTCTCTCTGCCCCTCCCCCGTTCATGCTCTGTCTCTCTCTGTCCCAAAAATAAATAAACGTTGAAAAAAAAATTAAAAAAAAAAAAAATCGCCCCTTTAGTTGGCCTACTTCCCTTCCCTTCTTGGTCCCACTTTGCCAGTTTTCCCTGGGAACTTCTCCTCATCAAGCACTTTGACGTGCATCTTTGTCTCACTGCCTGCTTCCGGGGATTGCAGCCTGGGACTGGAAGGAAGCCTTGTTACTTACTGTGAGACTTCGTGACTATTCCTGTTTGAAGCTGCTTCTTTATATGCAAAATTGAGGTGGACATACCAACCCCCGAGGGCCACAGCACGCCTTAGAGATCATGTCTATAAAATATCTGGCAGAGGCCATGGGGATGTCGGTTGCTATTAGCTCTTTTTTCCAAGGCCATCAGCTTACTCACCCCTGCTGGAAATCTTCTCAATGGCAGAGCAAGCAGGGACTGGGAGAGCTGGGATGGAGAAACAAGGCCACTTATGGGTTGCCCTAACATTGAGCTCCTGGTCTTTTCAACATAGATGGGTCTTAGTAATTCAGCTGCGAGCTTTTAAAAATCCTTTTAGGGGCGCCTGGGTGGCTCAGTCGGTTAAGCGTCCGACTTCAGCTCAGGTCACGATCTCACAGTCCGTGAGTTCGAGCCCCGCGTCGGGCTCTGGGCTGATGGCTCAGAGCCTGGAGCCTGTTTCCGATTCTGTGTCTCCCTCTCTCTCTGCCCCTCCCCCATTCATGCTCTGTCTCTCTCTGTGTCAAAAATAAATAAACGTTAAAAAAAATTTTTTTTTTAAATCCTTTTAAAAATCCTTTTAAAAATTGGGATATCAGAACATAATTAGGTGCCAGCAGAGGATTCAGGATTTGATCTTGACTACTTCAATGACTTGACTACTTCAATGGTTGTACCCTAACCATTGAAATGTTGAGGGTTGTTTGTTTGTTTTTGTTTGTTTTTACAGGGTTTACTCTGACAGTCTGACAAGAGAGGCCCTGCTTCGTTCAGGTCTACTGCTGTGTTTTGAAGTCTGTCTGAGGCTTGTGAGTTGGTGGTAAGCTGTAGGCGCCAGGGTTCCCATGGAGGAAGGTGGGCCGTAATGGAAATCACAGCACATTCCAGAAAATATCAGGATTTTTCACATTAGGTGCATCACCCCGTAGGCAAGCCCAAGTGATTCATTTCCTCCTTTCAAGCCAGAGGGTTACAGGGATTTCACACCGGGAGATCCAGTCTCATGCTTCTGTCCCCAGCCATTTCATTTTCTCTGACTCCTTCATTTCACTCTTTCACTCTTCCTAGACGGAGAATATAATCCTCTTAGGCCAACCGCCCTAACCATCTATTCTCCGAGGTCTTCAACATCTGCTTTAGGTTGCCACCTCAACTCCCAAAGAATTCCCCTTTGTTGTTAATCGTAAATGCAGATGGGGCAATCACCGAGTGAAAATGAGTCAGAGACGGCCTGGTCAAGTCATAGGCGTTGGGCAGACAGGACGGTGCTCAGGAAAGAGCAGGTGGGGGGAGAAGTTTCTGTGGGTGTAAGAGGCGAGGGTGGCAGGGCAGTGTGCCTGGCAGAGAACGGTCTCAACAATGGTTTGGGCTTCATTCTGGCAGCGGAGTCTGTAAGCACCCCCCCCCCCACCCACACACACACACTTTGTTGCCTTAAATACAAAGGTTCAGAACAACAGCATCTGCCGGCCTGCGAGTAACCAGTAAGAAGCAGCAGCATGGGGACTTGTCTGACTCTAAGACCTTCACCCTGAACAAGCGCTCACATCCAAGTGCTGGTCTCCTCTCTAAAACAGAGCTCTCTGTCTCAGCAGCAGAAATCTCCTGGAAGGAAATCCCCGGGTAAACAGGAGTTGGGGCAGATGGAGAAAATGGACTCCTCCCGTCTAGAATTCTTTAGGGGAGAGTCGTTTGAGGGGTTGTAACATCTCTACTGTGAGCCCTCAATTTCCTCTCGCCTCGGTAGGATATGTTTCTGTCCTCAGAGGGAGGGTGTGCCAGATAATCCATGGGGGGGGGGGGGAGGGAAAGTGCCAAGGAGGTGGGGGGAGGGGACAGAGCTCAGTTCCCAAGGCAAAGCTGGTGGTGGCTGAAAACACACCCACTGCCCCGTGGCCCTTTGCTCAGAGCAGCTCTGATGTGCCTCCACCCCCACGGCCCTGGACATGCTCTGGCTCGTGGTCTGGACAAAGGTTACAAACCCACGGCGTGACTCTCCTTCCTCAGCTCCACAAGGATTAAGCGTTTAGTTTCAGGTCACAACTGTGAAAGAGGACCCGAGATATGCACCACCTTGCCACGACCGACTCAGGGCAAAGGGTCCACCAGAGCCGTCAAAGCCGGGAGAGAGGGTTTGTATTTCCTCCGAGGACGTTAATAAAGGGAGCACCACTGCCAAAGGATATAGTGATGAATGTCGGTCAGTCCTGGGAGGACATCTCATGTTACGAAAGCTGCTGCGGTATGGAAGCCATCGGGACCCTCTCCGTCTCTGTGGGCACACAACGCTTATGGCCCCTGGCAATCACCCTGTTTGCCCAAAACACTAACCGGCCCTTCCTTGGTGTCTCCTCACCACTACTCATCCCATGTGTTGCGAATGTAATTTCAGGCCCCACTCTACTTTATTTCGCGATGCACCTCTTTGTTGTTACTACACTGCGTTCTTCACGGGAACGTGGCAGGTGGGTAAGCGGGGAATACTTTCTGCTTCCCGGACTCGCGTGCACCCACCCCCACAGGGTCGGTTCTGCTCCGAATCTCCTTTTTTCTTGCTCATGTGAGGCTTCCCAGTTTCGTTACTAGCGTGTCTAGGCGAACGATGCCTATCCGTGAACGAAGCATTTACGGACAAACCCGTGCTGTCCTCAGACTTTGGGGCTGGTTCCTTCTAGGAGGTGTGTGTGGCTGCCAAACAGCAGGAGGCTATTAAAAGAGGCCCCATTGTTTACTTTATGCCCAGGTCCACAGTGAGCAGGAAGCTGGCACCGCGCAGTCGTGTGAGATCAGAGTCTCCAATTAGTTATGACGGGGAGGCAGCTCATGGGTTGAGTTTCTTCCTGTGGCGTCCTCTGGGGAATACCCAGGTTCTCTCCAGCGCTTACCGGAATGTGGACCTCAGGATAGGCAATGAACTTCTTTGCTCCAGTCTGGACTCCTTGAGTACCACTCTAAAGCTGCCGGTAGGAGGCCAGTGCTATTTTCTGGATGACTGGGGATGCTGCCTAGGGAAATTGTTGGAGATGAGCTGGTCTGTATTCTGAGGCATCAACGTGAGCTCAGTTCAGAGCAAATACAATCTCAGGACTGCTTGGTCTCCCTCTCTTACTCTGTCCGCAGCAGACGCTCCTGGTGATGCTGTGTCTTGACATCGATATTGAATTGACTGTCTACGAGACATTAGACCACATCACCCGTCACCTAACCGCGGCGATGGAGGTCTGCTGTCCTGGGCCGCCTGGCCTTCCCTCTACTGCTTTCTAATTGTAGAGATAAGAGAGAGGAGACAAAGGAGGACCAGTGTGGGTCCCATTCCCAGAACTCTGTTCTGCTGGCTGTTATCACTGAGGGATGGGTTTGAGGAGTTGTCTGGGGGTGTCTGTGGCCCTCCCTTGGCTACTCTGTGACAGTCCTATGCTTGCTGGGTTTACGGAAACCAGACAGGGAGAGATGAAGGACCCTCTACATGAGGACGCAGGGGTCTTCCCAGGCCAGGACTGTGTGGCCACAGCAGCTGCTTCCTGGGAACTTGCGGCTCTGGAGGTTTCAGCTGTGGCGATGGAGACAACGAGAAGCAGGGTGGAAGAACCCCCTACGGCATCTTATCAAAGCCACACAAAATCTTTCTTTCCACAGTGTAACTTTACAAAGTAGGAAAACCAGTAGGAAACGGGTACAGTGTGTGCTTTCCACCTAAAAGGACTCCTAGAAATAGTGTCCTAATACATCCTGTTGTAGCAACTGATCAAACGGAAATTCGTTCTTACGTAAGAATGCTTTTGTATTTGAGAGTTATGTCCGTGAATAAAAACTTGGATAGAAGGCAACACTAGTGACTTGTCTCGTAAGTCCTTTTGAAACTGGCATTCACTGATCCCTAGAGCCGTTTTCCTACTTTCCCTACTTCACTTCACACCATCAATTGACCTGTCTCCCCTTTTCTTTATGTTATGGATTCTGCTTACTCATGACTCTGGTCTACTCTGGTGTCTCTTTGCCATGCTTCTTCTTATCTTGGTGCTTCTGCTTATCACGACCTCTCTGTTTCCTCACGTATTTATTTACCTTCTACTACCAACACTCAAGCGCCCCCAACCCTGTCTGTCTCTGTCTCTTCAGTCCAGATGCTCCCAGAGAGAGAATTATATTGGAACACTTAGCCGTCGTTATGTCTCTTGGCCATCCCGAGCTTACAGACTGGTAGCCAATTTAAGGCTTGCTCTTAGCCGTTCTTAGGCCAGGCACTTGCTCCTGATTTAACAACTACTAGTCAAAACAGCGGAGAACATCTGGGGTGATTTTTGCTGGAGTAACCCTTTGGAAGGGTTTTATAGACACGCCAGGCTTTCTGAAGGTTTGGTGTGACCTATATGCTGATTCTTCCCTTCAATAGCCTGACTTGAAACCACGTTAACATACGTTCAGCAACGTACACAGTTTGCTGCAAATTGATGTAATCAAACTGCCCTTAGCAAGTGTTGTTACATGACACAATGCCTAAGACAGGCCTAATTTACTGGGGTTTGAACACATAATAGAGAAGAGAAGCTAGTGGAAGGTAGGTAGTGAAATCATACGTGACCCGACTGCTCTGGGTCTCTCTTGTTTCCTAACAAAGAAATCATCCCCAAAGTGAGTAGCATCAAGCAGCAATCATTTTATGATACTCACAGATTCTAGGGGGCAGGAATTTGGTTAGGACACAGTGGGCATGACTTCTGTCTACTCGACATTATCTGGTGCCTCATCTGGGCCTGACTAGAATAGCTGGAATTGTGCGGTGACTTCTTCATGCAAATGACTGGTGCCTGGGCTGGGGTGACGGAGAGGGTGGGTTCAGCCGGGATCGCTCACAAGAGCACCTACACATGGCCTCTGAGTGGCTCAGAAATCCAAGACCAAGTCAGTAAGCGGGGCCAAGTTCCCATGGCCTGGCATGACCTCATCTTTGAAGTCACAGATCACGTTCACCATATCCCATTGGTCAAAGCAGGCACAAGCACACCCAGACTCACAGGAAGGGGACATAAACCCCATTTCTCAATGGGAGGGATGTCAAGAAATGGGTGGCTTTGTCTTAACAAAGGTCACACCAAGGATCAATGTTCTCTTTCCCTTAAAGATAGTTTCTTTCTGGCATGCTTGGGGAAGGGAGATGAGAGCAATTCAGCTCCCAAAGTGTCCATGTAGCAGGTTCCTTGTCCTCAGTTAGTGTGTCTTTCCAGCACCACTGAGTGTCATTGCTAAACTCTCCTTGCTAAGGATCCTGGCTTTGAATAAGAGATTGTTGTTTCCATGTTGCAATGCTGCTACCTGCACAGGATCTCCAGGGAGAGGGCCAGCAACATAGAGTAGGCCCCATTTCTCATTTTCCTTGACAAGAGCATGATCCACGTTTGTGTGGATTCGTCAGATCTTGTGAAAGACTGAGAAAACCAAAAGAAATAAGAATATGTGAAGCAAGGCATTTAAGACTATGTTATGGGCATGATTCTGACCAGATTCCAAATGAAGAGTCTCGAAGGAGTTAACCGGCAGTTGATCGCTTGGGTCTGCCCTCATGTCTGGACCTATCTCTTAGAGAACTTCCTTTATAAAATCTGCATGCTAATCTTCATTTCCTTTTTAGGAAATCCCAGCTCTACCCATGAAGTTGTTTTTGACCGCAACATTGAGTTTTCTTCCTCTAAATGTGTATGTCCTTAACTCTGAATTATTCAGCCCATAGTGAGGCTTGAGGGGCCTCCAGAAGCATAGCGCCTACTGAACTTGGGCACTCCAGATTCCTTACATTTTCCAGAGGGAAGCTCTAAGTCTCGCAGACTCATTCAGGAATCACTCATTGGGGCTACATGGAGATATCGCCATCAATGTAATTTAGATCTATAGATCTTCCTGTTTTTCCTATTGTCTAACTACTAATCATTTGAAAACACACAAATAGGCCCTTCAAGAACACGCATTCATTCTTAAACATAGTAGAGGCTGAAAGTGTAAGGTGAGAGAGGAAATGTTTCTGTAACTGCCCAGAATTTGCCCGACCTTCTTTGTGTGCGTAGGAATATGTCTCATTCCCTGTTCCCCCCTCATTCTTTTTTCCAAGTTGTGTTCTTCAAGCCTGCAGGAAATAGAAATTGGTCTATTGCTGACCATGTGTAGTTTAAAATAAAGACCTGGCTGAAACTTTGAAATTATGCTTTTAAAGTCTCAGACTCTTAGAAAAGGGCAATCTTCTCACTCAGTCTCTGTCAGGAGTGGGGAGTGGAGTGGCTTAGAAGCGAGGGTGGCTTCATTCCCTGAGTCTCACGGGATTTGTTGTCAGCAGGGCCAAAGGATTGATGGGCCAGCTCTGTGGCATGAACCCAGCTGGTGGCAACAGAATTCTGCCCAGATCCCCAGCCTGGCCTTCTGAAAACCCAGCTCTGCTCGAGGCAAGACCAAATGAGTAGATTCAAGAGCCGCATTCTTTCAGAAATATTGGCTTTACATATCGCTGAAACAAGAGCCCAGCTCTACCAAAACCACTGTTTAGGATGGTAGTTCAGGTCCTCCTAACCCTGTACTTTGGTCCCTCAGGCACAGCTGACCCCAGACTCCCAAACAAAAACCCCTCTACTCTCCCAGTAGAGACAGTCTACTGCCAGAGACAGTCACTAGCCAAAGCAGTCTGGTGTCAGCCTTCTTCCTTACTAGCCCCTTCCACATCACCTCCCTTCATGATCTTGTCAACTCAATTCTGATTTCCCACTTGTCTCTTCCACTTGAACCTCTGTATTTTCAGATTGCTGCAGCTCCGTTCTTCCAGCACTTAAGCCAATACTTTTCCCATTCTCCAAACTTCTCTCCTTCCATCCACACCCTCAGACTCATGTGTTCTTCAGCTTTTAGTATTCTTATCACCTAATGATCAAGAAGTTATCATTCATTTATTAGATTTGGAAGTTTTAATTTTGCTATTGAATCAGCATGAACACGCATGGTCAAAGTAACTGCATAACGGGGCGCCTGGGTGGCTCAGTCGGTAGAGCGTCTGACTTCGGCTCAGGTCGTGATCTTGCACTCCGTGAGTTTGGGGCCACGTCGGGCTCTGTGCTGACAGCTCGGAGCCTGGAGCCTGCTTTGAATTCAGGGTCTCCCTCTCTCTCTGCCCCTCCCCCACTCATGCTCTGTCTCTCTCTCTCTCTCCAAAAATGAACATTAAAAAAAATGTTTTTAAATAATAAAAAAAAAATAACTGCATACTTATTGAGATGTCCACAGTGGCCCTGTGGGAAGAAGTCCTAAGTTGTTAGGTTGTGAGACCCATACTGACTTTGAAGTCAGTCTTTCCCTTTTGAAGGTCTTAACAGTAGGTTCAAGGTTCAAACCTCCTAAGATGAACTCACTGACTCATTTTCATTTCGTGCTTCAAATATAAATAATGTCAGTCTTAGAGAACCACATCTTTATAGTTAGCACCTTTGTTTAAAATGAAATAGGAAGTCAGACATCCATGTGAATTAAAAATGTGATCTGACTTTCTGAAGTTTTTTGGCATGATAACATGTTCTTTTTATCATGGTTTAGGGACAATAAAAATCAACACCCCCCAACTAGGCTTGAACAAATATTCTTCAGCGAACAGCTTTTGAAGTCTGAACCAAGCTGTACTCCTGCTTGGTTCCCAGGTTCTAAAAGGGTGCCTTCCCCTCTGGAGATCATTCTTCCCTTCCCTCTTTGTCTGCTCAGCTCCTGATAATCTCCCAGGATTCGGCACATATCTGATGTTCTCAGACAGACTTTGGGACTCACCCCTGCTCCCCTCCTCTGGCCTGATTTTTTAACACTGATAATGGTTGTAATTTAACATGAGGACGGGGACTATGCCGCCTGCTGCTGCCACTCATCACTGCATCCCCGGTGCCTGGACCAGTGCCTGGGAAAAGCCACCAATTAATATTTACTGAGTGACTGAGTTGCATGATTAAATAATTGAGTTTATATTTGAATGAATGAGCACATACATGGGAACTGTATTATAAGAGACATCATGGTCTCATTGAGAGCATGTCTATCTTCTTTCCCGCACCTGATCGTTATAATAAGCATCACTTTTTTTTTAAAGCACATTTTTAAAGCACAAACTAACTTTTAATTTGTAACTATGACATTAGGTCTTTGACTTTGGACTGAATAGCAGTTTGCATTTCATACGATACAGAATTAATACTGAACTTCCCCACTGGCCTTTGAAACCCCAGATTCCTATTTATATTTCTACCTATGTGGGTGCAAACTTCTGCTCTCTATGTGGGGGTAAAAGAGGTTCTGGGTGAAGCTCCAGGCCGCATTGTCTAAGGCTCATTTAATGAATGCTCTTTCCTGGGTCGATGGCATTTCTCCAAACGGATTCCTGCTGGCCTGAAATCCACTCTCAAGGCCCTTCTCCCCTACCTGCCTCCATTCTAACAAAGGGAAAGGCTAAAGACTTGCTTTCTCAGCTGCCCTGAAAGCTTTGTCATGAGGCTGAGCTGGGGAGAATGAGACACAAGCAGAAGACTTTCTGTTCTGTTGTTGGCATTCCTGATAAAACAGACAGATGTTGCTAATGTCAACATCTATTTTTCAGGCCTTGAGTGTGGATGCGATGGGTGGAGATACAGGACCATCTTACAATAGTGAAGCAATAAGCTGATGCTCAAAGGATGGTGGGACAGATGGTAAAAAGAGCCTGGGTTCTTGTGAACATAGTGACCAGCTCTGGACATTGCCCATGCTAGGAATCCTTGTTATGTGAGTCAAGTAAACTCCTATCTGTTTAAGCCTGCATTATCTGGGCTTGCTTTTCATTGCAGCCCAAAGCATTCCTAACTAGGCTGTTTTTAACCTGCTTTTTCATCTAACTCTAACCGTATCCTTAATCTAAATCTAATTTGACTCTAAGTAACCTCTTAATCTAAATAGGACTCCAACCTTAATCTAAATCTACCCTTAATCTAAATATGGATCTAACCTTACTCTCAATCTATCCTTAATCTAAATATGAATACCTTAAGAAGAGGCCCAAACTTAGCCAGCCTTTCCTGTCTGCACATATTTACCTGATGAGACCACAAATAGCAACTTATGATGATGCTAATTCAGATATTTGTAAATCTAAGGGTAACTTGGCCTTCCATCTTGCCTCGTGGCAAAAAAAATAAACCTCATGCAATATTTCTCAGATTTAATCACATAAAAAGCTCTCAAGAATATTACTCATTTTTCAGAAAAGTAGAAATATCCTTTTTCCCAACTTCTAGTTGGTCTAAGACCTACACATTATCCTCAAGTTAATGTCAAAGCTATTTTTGAATTAACTAATTAATAACACACCAAGCCAGCAAACAGGGTTTAACATTCAGGCTATACTGTGATTATATATCTCTAACAAATGAGATGGATCGAACAATATGGTTTTTGGCCCATCGTCCAACTTTAAATGAAATTGTTTAGACTCTGATTATTAAATGCTAAATGAAAATGCAGAAGTACTTCCAAATTCACTTTATGCAAAGCCTCTGCAATGCTTAGCTCTTTTCATCTCTAGGAATTAGAGGAGTCTACAGCTTTGACTAAAACCACGAATTGAGCCCTTCCACCCCTGTCTCTCCTTCTTTCTCCTTGCCTTTTTCCTCAAAACCCAATGTTAATAGGTTTCACATGCTCTTAACCGAACCTCCGATCCTCCCCAAAGTCAACATTGCCAAGTCGTCCTGACTTTGAGCGTGTCTCACCAGTTCCTGGCTTGGGTTTCATGAGATCTGAAGCACTCTCACATGAAACCAGGAAGGTCTGCAGTGCAGCACTGTGGAAAATGTGAAACATCAGGCATACAGTGTATTTTTCAAATCTGGACTCTGTAACTGAAACTTGGCTTGTTTGCTGTCTGGCTGATAAGGATGGATGAGAGATGAAGACTTTGCTATCTCCATGGCAAAATCTGAGCATGGATCTTAAAAGGGAAGTTTAAGATGAAAGGGGCAATTCAACTGGCCAGTCGTTGGCCTTCCACCTACTGGTAGTCATTGCTAACGTTGGAGCTTTCCGATCATTCGGATGGGCCTGTTGTTGCAGGTGGGGAGGTGACAGGAGAAAGTGACCAGACCTCAAGCTGTAAATAGTCAAGACCTTGAGGAAGTCCTGACTGTGGCAAGGAAACATGCCTTTCTGTGGTGGTCATCCGCCTAGAGGGGGAAGTGGGTGCTCCAGCTAAAAAATGGCCTCATCTGTCTTGAGCAAGCCTACTGTTTTGAGGCACTCACAGCTGGTTTTTTATTAAAAAAAAAAAAAATTCCCTCTTTTGACCTCTCAAGACAAGTAGGATTGTGAAGGGTATTTTCATTAGTTTGTGATGTGTCTGCTTTGCCTCTGCAGAGGCAAGATGTCATATCTGTCATGTCTGTTCAGGGTTTTACAGTCTCTTATTAATTACTCTTTACAGACCCCAGGAGAGAACTGGCATCTGTAAGCATGAACTGGGAAACACATGTTTATTTAGCTCACCTGAGTGCACAAGGGGTTCTTTGCTTCTGACATTCTTTCCTTTGCTTCGTGTGGAGGTGGCTGTTTTTCCCACACATGTTTTGGTGGCCCACTCACTTTTAATGGTATCATGGAAATCACCCACTTTGACCACGATCCCTGTTGGGATGAGCATGGGGTGTTGTATGGAAACCAGTTTGACAATAAATTTCATATTAAGAAAAAAAAAGAAACACAATTCCGATCACAACCTAGAATGACTTCCCTGTGCATGTTCCTCTGACAGTGTCTGCTTTGTATTATTAAAAACAAAATGCTGGTCATAAGTACTAAATTCATTTCATGACTTACTAAGGAGTTACAATCGGCAGCTTAATAAACCTTGGGCTATCATAACTAAATTAAAAACAAAAACAAAACCAAGTGGTACCTGTGAATTAGAATATGCTTCTACTACTAAAAGCAATGGTGTCCATCTACATTTGTTGGTGTTAAAAATTACTCGTGCCATCTGAATGCCCCCCTGATTCCTTGGTATTCACATCCTTAACTACTCCCTTCCTCTTGAATACAGACGAGGCCTGGCAACTTGTTGCTAATGAATAAAATGTAGTAAAAGTGACGGGATCCCATCTTGTTATTGGTCTACACAAGACGGTGACAGTCGTCTTGCCACACTCACTCGCTTGCTCGCACTCTCTTTTTGGATTTCTCACACGCTTTCTCTCATCAATTAAATCAGAGAGCCCCATGGGTCAAGGAGCTGAGGTAGCTTTTAACAAACTTTATATCATTCTCCAGTTGAGACTTCGGACCACATGTCTATCAATACCTTGGTTATAGTCTTGTGTGAGACCCCCCAAACCAGAGAATCCAGCTATAAACCACACCTGGATTTCTGGCCTATGGGAACTGTGAGAAAATAAATCGTTGCTTTAAACAACTAAACTCTGAGGACCGTTTGTAATGCAGCAATAGATAAATAATACACGATCTCTTAGTGAAACACAAAATTGGGGTTTGCACTCTTGGCTTTGAGACAGTGCCCCCTTGCCTTCATATACACAATAAAAAATACATTTGGCTATCTCTCTTTGCTTGGATATGTGGCACTAACCCAGTTATTGACAAAGAAGCTTTTGAAACTTGCTTCTGGAAGTCAGTGACTAAAGATTCCTTCAGCACAAAGAAGATGGAAAACTTCAGAGTTACCTATAATTTTAGTCTGAGACACTATTTTATTGCAGGAGCGCTCCCGTTGAGAATATGTGGAGAAAGACAATGTTAAGTTACTTGATTCGAAAAATACCATGCAGAACCAGGCAGAATTAAGACATTTATGAATAAGACAACTGTCCAGAGTTGTGTTTATATATTTTCCCAGGGCTACAGGGTTCAGTCCTTGGACACCTGTGTTCACTACCTGAGTGTTCTCAGCCAGTCTCGTGGGTATAAAGATCATCCAAGTGCTGATAAAAGCCTAAAAATATGTTTCAAGTCTGGACTTCTTCCTTCAATTCCAGATTTGTCTCTCCAACTACCTCCTCAACATTTCCATTTGGATGTCTAATAAGCATCTCAAACCCAACACATCAATCTTCAAATCCTCAACTCCCCTCCCCCCACTCTCTTTCCTATCTTATAAATGACATCCTTTGGTGCTCAAGCCAAAAAATCTTGGAGTTATTCTTGACTCCTGTCTTTCTTTCTTTCACACTCCTACATCTAGTCCATTAGCTAGTCCCATTAGTTCTTCCTTTAAATGATTCAGGATCCGGCTGCTTCTCAGACCTTTGGTCCAAATCTTTAACATCCTTCCTCAGTGGTCCCCTGGCTTCTGCCTTTGCCCTCATTCAGCCCATTCTTAACACAGTATTTCGGGAACTTATTTAAAGTGAAAGTCTGATCCTCTCCCCTCTTCTTACAACATGGCAACAGCTCTATCTCACTTGGAATAAAAGCCTAAGACCTTACAAATGGTCCAGGATGCCCAGTTTATACTGCCCCTCCTTCCTCTCTGACCTCAAATGCTGCGACTCTGACCTCTCCCTTCCTCTGGTTGAGCTGGACTCTTCCTTGGGGTTTTCACGGCTGCTATGAATGCTTTTTTCTTTAGAGATCTACATAGATCATTCATTCAGTTCTTTCAGGTCTTTGCTCAGATGCTAGTGGGGTTTCCTTGATCATCTTTTTATAAATTGTAGTCACCTGTCCTCTGCTCTCAGAACTTTCTCTCTCTTCCTCAGTGTTTTCCTCCGTATCACTTCTACCTGCCACAGCATACGCTTTACAGGAAAATGCCATACACGTACATTTACTGTCCATTTCCCAACACTACAACACAAGTTCCACAAGGGCAAGCATTTCTCTCCACGTCCTCAGGGCCTAGAATAGTACGTGGTTCAGACTAGACATCGCTATTTGCTGAATACGTGAATGATTCTCTTTTCTCACCAGCCTTTCTTTGCTTTTCCGTTCATATTATGGGTATTCATGTGGTAGTCCCTGAGCACCAGAAACTCAAGAGAATCCAGCACAGACTGGTCATGAAGAATAGTTATACATTTTGTCTTTAATTGCAAATCACAATTATGCAAAGCCTGATTTCCTTTCAACATGCCCTTATTTCCTTCACCTTTTGCCTTATACACTGGTGATAATTTAAGCAAGTGCAGGAAATAATAACGTCTGGGGTCTCAATGGTCTGAAAGAATGAGACGAATATAGAATTCAATGGAGATCTAGTTCATGATTAACAAGGGCAGTATTTCTGCATGCAGGAGGCATGTTAGGAGTTAGTCAAAATAAGTAATAATAAACCCTTGAGAACCCTTGAGGTTTTAGGATCTCTTTTAGACTTGATCCATCTTTAGACTTTGAAAAACCTCAAGACACTCTGTCATTAGCATGTAGTGGCTGTCTTAAAATATGTATGCGCCTTTCCCCCTAGACAGGACGGTTTACGAATACTAAATTGATTAATATCAAAAGACTTGCCCAGATAATGGAAAGGAATGCTACAGAGAGAAACCAGAAGCCATGGACACTGAAGCTCACATTCTTTTCTGAAGGCATCATGCTTTAGGGGAGGAACAAAGGCCCGCTCACTTGAATCAGAGATGGGGTGGCAATCAGAACTTTGAATTTCTTGGCATTTGTGAGTTTGAGGCTTAACCTTCTGAATACTTGAGCATAATTACATGTGGTTTCTTAAAAGAGCCTCAAACAAAGCAAATCATTTAAGGAATGTCCTAAAAGACATATCATTTAGAGGAACTATGCTTTTAGCCTCTCCAGACCTGAATATACCTTTAAAGAGATTTGCTCATGAACTGCTGGAATTTTCAATAGCGCAAAAGACAGTAACCTTGTGAACTCAAATTTCTCCTGACTCATGGTATCCAAGCTGCCCCAAAGGTTCCTTACCAACAACTCTCTTAAATTCAGAATTTCAAAGCAAAAATCAACTTTGAGACCATGTAACCAGACCTCATTTACCATGGACCCTGAAAAAAAGGTGGGGGGGGGGCGGGTAGAAGGGAAGCGGAAGGTGCGAACACCGGGATGGTGAACATATTTTCGGAAAGATGTTTTTTTTTTTTTTTTTAAATTTTTTTTTTTCAACGTTTATTTATTTTTGGGACAGAGAGAGACAGAGCATGAACGGGGGAGGGGCAGAGAGAGAGGGAGACACAGAATCGGAAACAGGCTCCAGGCTCTGAGCCATCAGCCCAGAGCCCGACGCGGGGCTCGAACTCACGGACCGCGAGATCGTGATCTGGCTGAAGTCGGACGCTTAACCGACTGCGCCACCCAGGCGCCCCTTTTTTTTTTTTTTTTTTAATTTTTTTTTTTTTTTCGGAAAGATGTTTTAACGAAAGGAGATACATAACAGAAGAGTATTGTATTTCATTAATGTAATCACTTGGAAAGGGGCTAATTTGGGTGTTTTGAAATGTACAGGTTTTCCTTTCTGACCTGTGCCTTTTTAAATAGTATTCATATCTAGCATTCCCTGAGCATTTCCTATGTGCTAGGCAAAGTGCTTTGCATGGCTTACTGTACTAATTCTATAGCAGCCCTACAAGATACAGACCGTTATCATTCCTATTTTACATGAAGAAAATGGGGGGGGGGGTAGCAAGGTGAAGTAATTTACCTGAGTTAGTTCACTTTGCACACTGTGGAGCCAGCCCATATGCCGGTCTATCTGACCTGACTCCCACCCTGCGCAGCTGCTTGAGTCTCAACAAGCCCCATTCAGCACACCACACCCCCCCCAGTCATCGGAGATAATTGCACTGAGCTACTAATGGTACTTCTATAGCTCTCTCCCTCCCAGGAGGATCTGGATGGAGCCAATTCGTTGAGGTCCCCCTGTCTGGAGATGGTTTGTGGCCCATCTCCAAGAACATTTGTTGGCCTGTGCCTTTAACCTAATGACCCAGAATGCACAGAATGGAGTGATTCTTCCATAAATGACCAGCAGATAACTTTCGTAAGTGGAGACGGATCCCACACTTGTCAGAGACCTATATGGTTTGAGAATAATGTTTTCAAGGATGAGGCTAGATCTGTAAGGATTTGTTTTAATACTTTTCGTTCCCAAGGCACAGGTCTGTGGTTTGATATTCCTTTCCACGTCCCCAGAGGCTATTTCCTCTTCCACTGTTTGTGACCCAAAAGCATTATTGGTTGACTCTAGGGCTTAGAAGAGTAGCAGAAGGCCATGTGGGTGGGGGCTGTCTGGTCTCCTGGCACAATGTCCCAAGGCATTGCCTCTGGTCCTACTTATGACCCATAGTCACCCACAGAGGGGAGATCAGTGCTTGCAAGCCTATGCATGTACGTGGAGGGTAGGCATGTGTAGGACTGGGTAGGAGAGGTGGTGTTGATGTGTATCACAGTTGTCAAATCTACATTATTTTTCAGGGAGAAAGAATTCACAGAGTGTAGGCATATACACAAATGTTATTGTGAGCAGTAAGTTGATTAAATGTCACCTGCTATCTGCCAGGCACTGGGTAAAGTGGAGGGGACAACGTTGTAAGCAGAAACAGACACAGGTCCAGATTCCTGGGGTCATCTAGTCTACTGAGGGAAATAAACAGTAAAGGAAAGCTGTGATCGCAGTTTGTGCTCTGGAAGGAGACATCCCTAGTGCAATGACAGAACACAGGGACTTGAACCTGGTCAGGTTCCTTGGGAACTTAAGGCCTGAGCTGATGCCTGAACGAAGAGAAGTGAGCTAGACAAAAGGAACAGGCAGTCTTTCTAGGCCAGACTCCAAAGTCTATCAGGGCCACGTGGCTGGACCAAGTTGGGTAGGAATCTAACTCCAGGGAGGTAGGAGAAGTGGGTGGCTTTCTGCTTCTGGTGGCACCCCCTGGGCCCACACCCTTTCCAGAGCTGTTATTTACATGTGTTTTCCCCCCCCCTCCTCTCTGAAGTTGTGGCCACTCTGAGTGGTAGTCAAGAGCAGCCAACAGGAGCCCGACAATTTAGCAAAGCTAATTCCATCTCCTCCAGAAAATTAGCTACTGGAGGTTTCGAAACTGCACCCCCAGTCTTCTACGGTTTCGGATTATTCCCAAATGTCTCTTTCAACCAGCTCTAAGAAATGCGTTGGCTTTAAAGTCGTGATTCCTGGACGGAAAACCTACTGAGGCAGAAGCATCAGCTGGCCCCCGTTTTCCCCTGTGAGCTCATTCTAGCCTTCAGCCCCACTGCAGATGGGACAGAGGGCAGGGGCACCCCCCCGGGAGAAGTGCAGGGCTTGGGTGGTGGTCAGCCGCTCTCCCTGTGACAGAGAGGGCTCCCAGGAGGGCTTTACACAATTCTCTGCGCCGACTCCATCTGAGGTAGGTCGCCTTGACATGACAGGTGGTAAAGGCGCTCCTTAATCCAGAAAAGGTAGAAGGAACCACCCCCCAGAAGCCAAAGGTGCATGAGAAAACACAATGCCTTCCCGCGATCTACCTCAGGCGGGTTACTGCCACTCCCCGGGTGCCAGCCTTTCCACACCTCAAACAAGGCCTGAAGGACACCCTCTGTCTTCATTCACAAAACTAGAGGGGCACAAGGATGAAAGGCCCCGCTGACAAAGGCAGGGGGATTAGGGGCTTCCCCAGGAATCCTCTGAGCACTTAACAGCCAATCTGGTTTCATCTCCCAATGATGGGGCTTAAATGCAATTCAGAAGCAAAGGCTGTAATCCACAGACTTCCGCCCGTGGCTCCTCCCACACCAGAGACATTAACTGATTTTGTGTGCACTTAGATCCCACATGAAGAGGAGGGCATCTCGGAGGCGAGGCTCAGACCGCAAGCTTGACAGGCGAGCCGGCTTCAGGCCATCTTTCCCCCTGTTCTCTCTTAGCCGGAGCGACCACCTTTCGAGCAGAGTCAGCCTCTGCAGATTTCCTGCATATAGTGGTTCCACAACGAGACTAAACGTCCCTGGCCTGGCAGCTTCAGTCTTCCTCCGCAGGGCTGGGGCCCTTCATTGCTCGAAGCTTCTCTATCCCCGAGGGCAGCTGGGCTGGGGCTTCCCTCAAGGGCAGAGAAACGATCTTTCTGGGTTGCTACTTCGGGACCTGAGGGGAGGATCCACTCTATTGGTTTTCAACCCAGGCTGCCCACATTAGAGTTACCTGGGGAGCGTTTAAAAGCCAGCATTGCCCAAGCCCCCGTCCGGTCCTTTTAAATCAGAATATCCAGAGATGCAGCAGGGAAAGCTATTTTTTTTTTAAGTGCTCTCCAGGTAATTCTAATGTGCAGCCAGTGTGGAGAACCAACGATTTACCCTCTCCACGTCCACACCCTCTGCCCTAAATCTGTTAGGAGACAGGGGTTGATCTCACTCATCCGTTCTCTGGCTTCAGATGATAAAATAGGTGATAAATTTACCAATGTGAAGCCAAGCCAGCAGAGACAGAAAGGTGGGAGGGGAGACAGAGTTATGCTCCCACAGATTCACCCTCCCTTGACCAGACCTACTTATCTGAGAATACTGCTCCTGTAGGCATTTTCTTTCATCCTGGAAATACCCAGCATTCAGAGGATGCCTTCCGACCTCATTACATTCAGGTCTCCCTGTTAATCCTTTGGAAATCAGGCTTCTTAAAAAAAATAAGCAGCCACCTTACTTGGACCAGCTTTCCCCCCGATGACCCACCTGGACTGGCAGGGGCTTGTCAATTCAAGGGACTGGGCAGGAACTGCTGTTTTGTGAGAGGACATCAGGCTCTCCCACAACTCATTGTGGTGACTGGCCTTGACAAGGCAGGTGGCAAAGGCGCTTCCTACTTCAAATTTTCAATCTAGATGAGGCAGAAGGAACCACCTCCCTGGCGGTCACAGACCTCCAGGCACACGCATCCTTTGGGTCACAGACTCCTTGGACCAAATAAGCTCTCCCAGGAGACATCCAGTCCAGCCCAAGGGAAGGGTGGCCTAGAGCCCCTGGAAGTCTGTGACATCTCCGGGAGCATCTCCAATCTAGTTAACATAGGGTAGCAATGAATCTTTGTTTTAAATAACATAAGAGGCACAGCGAGAAACTGATTCCATTTAGATAATGAAAAGAATCAAACTGGTTGAAACTCAGATCAAAGCTCCTTAAACTCGCTCTGTTAGACAACCACAGATAACATCAAAGACATGTTGCTTATTTTTCTTTTTGTCCTTCGTGCCCGCCATCCCCCACCCCAACCACGTTGCTGGGACAATTGTTCACAGAAGATCATATTGTATTTCAGATGGAGAAATTAGATTCCGGTTGGGCTTTGAAAGTCCCCCCTCCCAAATCTCTTGAATGGACCTAATTTATTTGGCCACATGTTTTCAGGATGAGCTCAGGTGAAATCACAGCAAACTTCATCCTGAATTCTGTAATCTGTGGAGCATCCGCTTCTAATAAAGCACAACATTTTCATTCCCTAGCGATGCTGGTGCCAGGTCACAGCAATTATGGGCAAACGTCAGTTTCCAAGTCCACCGCTGTTGCTTAAATTGTACGTGGTCTAAAATAACAGCGAGGCGTCGGCTCTGTCCCTCCGGGTGGGGACCCACCCCGCCTCTGCTGCCTCTGAGAAGGAGGCACTGCCTGATAGGGTGTGATACCGGAAATGCTCAGCAGCTAAAACATTAGAAGAGCTATAGTCCCTTGGGGTGCCTGGGTGGCTCAGTCGGTTGAGCGTTCTGCTCAGGTCCTGATCTGGTTCGTGAGTTCGAGCCCCATGTCGGGCTCTGTGCTGACAGCTCGGAACCTGGAGCCCGCTTCAGATTCTGTGTCCCCCTCGCCTCTCTCTGCCCCATCCCTGATTGTGCTCTGTCTCTCTCTGTCTTTCAAAAATGAATAACCATAAAAAAAATTTTTTTAGAAGAGCTGCAGTCCCTTTGGGCCATGGGCCAGTGCACCCACTTCTGGCAAAGGCTCTCACTCAAATCTTTTTCTGAAAGGACCGTTTTATGAATTTAAGATGGACTCTGTGTTAGTTTGTTGGGGCCGCCATAACAAAGTACCACACACTGGGCGGCTTTAACAACAGGAACGTACTGTCTCACAGCTTGGGGTGGGTAGGCTTATTTGCCTCTCTCCTACAAGAGGGCTTGTAGACGGCCATCTTCTCCCTGAGTCTCTTCACACTGTCTCTCCTCTATGGGTGTCTGTCTCTGTGTCCAAATCTCCCCCCTTCTAAAAGGAACCGGTCATATTGGATTGGGGAGAACCCTCACGCCCCCATTTTAACTTGATGACCTCTGCCAAGACTCTATCTGCAAACAGGGTTTGCACCCTATCTTTTTGGGGGCTGTGGGGAGACACAATTCAACCCATGACAGATCACAGCCAAAATGGAATCCAGTTATAAAAGCTAACACTCACTGAGCATTTCTGCTTTGAATTTGGCATTGCTCAGGGCTTTACACGAATTAATTGATTTAATCTGCACAACTCTATGAAGTCCATACCATTATTATCCAAATTTTAGAATTGAAGAGATTGGGTCTTGGCAAGGTTCAGTCACTTGCCCAAGGTCACATTAGTATTGAGAGCAGAGCCAGAACTCAAAAGCAGGCGGCCTGAATCCAGAATGGATTCTGTCTACTACTATCCTACACAGCCTCGATATTTGACGTTTCTGGCAGCCAGGGAAGGCGCCTCATAGACCTCCAGCTATGGGGAACTTAACGGACCAAAAGCTAGCTGCTAGCTTCAATACTCCGAAATGTATCACCATGTCTGCCATGAGGCCACACTTCCCAAAGGTGGCTCTGGCCAGTGCCTGAGCAGAGTAACCAGTTCTGGGGGTCGCGGGACTCCTGTGGCAGCTAATGTTTGGCTTGTGGACTCTTTGACAGTTGGACCCAACCTTCCTTACCCTGCAGGGCACTCTAAGATGCTTCCCCCTCCCTCCCCGCCCTAGCCTCTCTCCTGCCCTCGGACTCAGACCTGCATCCCAGTCTGATGGCAGGTGCTTCCAGCCTTCTCCACTTCCTCATTTTCTTTTTTCTTTTTGAATGTTCATTTATTTTTGAGAAAGAGAGACAGAGCGCAAGCAGGGGAGGAGCAGAGAGAGAGGGAGACACAGAATCTGAAGCAGACTCCAGGCTCTGAGCTGTCAGCACAGGGCCTGATGCGGGGCTCGAACTTATGAACTGCAAGATCATGACCTGAGCCAAAGTCGGACACTTAACCGACTGCGCCACCCAGGCGCCCCTCCACTTCCTCATTTTCTTGCATTTCTCCTAATAAATCCTGGCATGTTGGATCATGTCTCAATGTCTACACCATGGAGGTCCTAAACTAAGATAATATTCTATTTAATTCAAAGGTTTCAAAAAACATGTAATTCTGATTCAAATTGTTTGATTCATTAGCATTTTAAAAACTGCAGCACTGGGGCGCCTGGGTGGCGCAGTCGGTTGGGCGTCCGACTTCAGCCAGGTCACGATCTCGCGGTCCGTGAGTTCGAGCCCCGCGTCGGGCTCTGGGCTGATGGCTCAGAGCCTGGAGCCTGTTTCCAATTCTGTGTCTCCCTCTCTCTCTGCCCCTCCCTCGTTCATGCTCTGTCTCTCTCTGTCCCAAAAATAAATAAACGTTGAAAAAAAAATAAAAAAAAATTAAAAAAATTAAAAAAACTGCAGCACTAAAAAACTTCATCTTCCAGGAGGTATGTGGTTCGCGATGTTTCTTTAGTGTCTGGAAAACTGATACAGCTTATGCCAGTTTTAAGGATGTTTCCTTTCGTTCTTGCTCGAATATGCAGAGTTCCTAGAGCCCGGCATATAGCAGGCCCTCAGCAGAGACGATTAAAGGGGTAGAAGACCATTTTCTCTTGTGATAGTCTCTAAAATAAGCTGGTCTGGAGGAGAGAGGTAGCTTCTCTAAGGGTGGAAGGAAATACAAAAGGCAGACCAGGTTGAGCTTGTCTGGAGGAGAGAGGTAGTTTCTCTGAGGGTGGAAGGAAAGACAAAAGGCAGACCAGGTTGATGATGAAGTCCTAGTAATGAATGTTACCTGGACACATGCCTCCTTCACGAAGGCTGAGTGCTTTCCCAATGTGTCTGGGTCTGCACTTGGAGTGATGGGGGAGGCTTTCAGGGATTCAGAAGCAGATAAGGTATGTCTTAGAGACAGGAACACTGATTGCTGGGAACTTTTAGCCTGGGTGGTTACATTATAAAGACAAACCTCTAAATGCTTTCCTCTTTTCCTTTACCGGTTGAACCATTCACCTTGGTGGTAATGCCTTCAGGCTAGGTCAGGGCCTTTGGTCCAGGGCTCATCTTTCGCTAGCTAGCCGGTCAGTGGCAACTTCTGCAGTCCTCGGACTGCCCTTTTGTAGGTCAACTGAATTCCAAAATGAGGGGTTAGGATGAGTGATGTCTAAGGTCCTCCTCTGTGCTAATATTCTCTGAAATGACCCTCAGTGTGGCATGGGTACTGATCAGCCCAGATAAATTCCCAGGGTGTCAGGGTAGGATAGAGAATGTCTTCCAGCAGTATGCCATTTCTGTTCTTTTCTACCCCAGAAGAACCACACAGTGACCACCCCACCCCACCCGGAATATTCCAATCACAGGCGGTGGATTTGACCAAGAGAAGAAAAGGAATATCCACCTCTTTACAAGTTCCATAGCTTTCACTCTATGCATCAGTTGTGTTCATCCAGGTGCTTAACATAATTACTATTTTTATTATTTTTTAAAATTGTAGTAGAAATAGCTTGATGAGAGGTATATCTGAATCTCTGAAATAATATGCCCTGTTATCACAGTCTCCTGCTGAGTCTTCTCCCATGTTTAAAAATAATGTTTCCAGTGACTTCGGTTCATGAGACCATCTCAGAAATTTAAAAAAAAATTTTTTTTTAATGTTGTATTTATTTTTGAGACAGAGAGAAATGGGGCATGAGCAAGGGAGGGGCAGAGAGAGAGGGAGACACAGAATCCGAAGCAGGCTCCAGGCTCTGAGCTGTCAGCCCAGAGCCCGACGCGGGGCTCGAACTCAGGAACCACGAGATCATGACCTGAGCCGAAGTCGGACACTTGGCCGACTGAGCCACCCAGGCACCCCACCGTCTCAGAAATTTTTAAAGCAGGGCACGAAGCTGATGGAAACTGGCTCCCCTAACCAGCATGAACATATGCGGGGCAGCTTTGATGTGACTGATGGGATAGTGTTTGCTGATAGGGCCTGCTAATAATCCAGCAAGATGATGTCATTCTTGGCAGGGCTCAGAAAGAGCAGCAACAGGCCAACAGCTCTCCTTGGCTGATACAGCCCTTTTGTAGGTTCCTTGACTTTGCTGTTGCCGAGCAGATGCGATTGGAAAGTTCTGTGGGCCCAGCTGAGCCGTCTTACCTCCCGGGGATGGGAGTTTTTATCAAGAAACCTTGGGTCACTAGCTGGTTTACGTAAATCCTGTAGGAAGGTTTCCACTGCCTTTAAAGGACTCCCTGGAAAGGAGATTTATAATAATGCTAGGAGAGAATTAACTGCTGGACAGACAGGCCTTTGCAATGGACTTGCTTCGCCCCTAGGGGTGAGATTGAAGCCGTTCTAACCCCTTGAGTCTGTCCTGGTTTGGGATGGCCAAGGAAGAGAGGTAGGAACAGGACTCAGGGTGGGGAAGAGGCAACCTCATGGTAATTTTGACTCTAGAATTAGAAACTACTCTATGCTCTTTAATATAATGCGTCTTTTAAAAAATTTCTTGGATTTTGCGTAAGTCAAGGACACAGGGAGCCCTCGTGTTTCCAAGTGGAGAGACTAACTGGCGGTTATCCCTCAACCCAGTCTAGTCCCGGAAGTGTGTGCCACGTGGTCGGCAGACCTCTCCCCAGCTGGTCTGTCACCTCATCTGTGCCTGCGGCTCTGACTCTGACCGGTCAGGGCAGATGCTTGTCCTGATGTAAGAACCCCAGAGAGCCCTATCTGTGCTAGCTGGGGACGCCCTGAGAATAATTCACTTCCTTAATGAAAAGCATTCACTACAGAAATGTAGGACCTATCCCACAAGGAGCTTTGTGAAAACTGGGATACTTCACCATAATATTCCAAGTTGCTGACTTTCTTCAAGGGGGTAGTTGCCTTTACACTGGCACAAAAAAAGTGCTTTTTTTTTCTTTTTTTTTTTTTACCAAATTGCCTGGAAATGCAGGCCATTTGTACAATGACAAAAAAACATTCTATTTTAGAATCATTGCAGAACAGGGGATTTTATGTGGCTGGAGATATTCTTAGTGATTATTCTGCAAAAATTTTGCAAATACATCTATTTCTTGATTTATGGAATAGATGCTGTCTAGCAGGGCTTGGAAATAGAGCAAATGTTGGTAAAGCAGATGATATTTTCCAGTTGACTTTTATGATAATAAGAGCTCTGTTGCCATGGAAAAAATCCATCAGTATGCTGAGTTGAAAACATTTGGGAAGAAGGCTGATGGTTCTTTCCAATTCTAGAGAGAGCAACATTCATCCATTCCATAGATACTCGTGGAAAGATGACAACGTGCCCCACAGTGTATTCCAAACAACATGGTTCTTTATTTTGCACCTTGTTAATTTGTCATGTAACTCTGAGGGCACAAATGGGGCAGCTTTCCCTGTCTGCTGGAGGCAAAAGTTTGTGTCATCCTGAGCAGAGAGCAAGAGGAAGGTCCTGGGGCAAAGCCAGTACTTGGAGAGGACAGTCACGGCAGTTAAAGAAAGTGCCTGGGAGGAGGAAGGGGACAGGCACATTTTGCTACTCTTCCTGTGGTCAAAAACGCTGCCACTTACTGCTTTCCTGAATGCTATTATTTACAAATATTTGGACGAATCCTACTAGACGAGGGGATAAAATCTGGATACAAACTGGGCATTTTGGTAGAAGCGCAACTGATCTCTGCCTACGGGGCACTGAGCCCATGACACCATCCAGTCAGGAGCCAGCAGGAGAGATAAGCAGGGAGAAATGTTGCAGAAACGCCTGTTGTTGGAGCAGCCCAGGCCTGGCAAAGAAGTTCTGCAATCAGATCTTTAACTGCAGATGGGCACGTGAGCGGTCTCCGTAGGGCTTCCTTCTCTTCCAGCAGCAGGAGGTTTGATGGTCGGGAGCAGGGGGGAGGGATTCAGCCTGCCACATCCAACTCCCACCCTCTGAAACCAATGCCTTACCTAGAGCTGTCCTCTTGAGTAGACATAAGGGAGGCCACAGAGTCTGAGAAGTTGAGTTCTAGCCCTAACTCTGATGCTCTTTCTTATGGCCTTGAGCAGGCTTTCTTCTTCTCTCCCCTTCCATTTTGTAAGAGAAAGTTACTTAACCAAAGATTGCTAAGGTCTTTCAGTGGAACACTCTACCTACACTCTAGGGCCTTCTCACCTTAAGGTCACCGATGCTTATTTGCCGAAATAAGGTTGGAGGGAGAGTAATAAGGAAGGACAGGTAATTTTGGAAAAGCTGGGGTGGGAGGCCAAGAAGCAGGACGTCATATAACTTCGGCACCTCTCTGTCACAGCAGATGTTTGATTAGGTAATTTCTCTGGCCTCTCTTTCTTTAGATCCCGTTCTATTAGGGGATGAAACTGAGGAAGGAGATCCAAGCCATGCTGGGAAATGAAGTCCTCTTCCCATGTTGGCCACTAATGAAAACCTCCATCCAGGTAACATTTGGCTCCACTTACTTGCACAGCTGACTCGGGCCCGGGACCCACATATCCTTGCCAGGCCTACTTTCCTAATCTGTTACCCCCATGTTAAAGAGGAATGATCCAAGTACTCAGCAGGTTGAAATTATCTTGCCCAAGCTTACAAATGGTGCCCATTATTTTACCCCCAAACCACAATCAAACAAAAAGCAATCCAGAAGGATGGAAAGGCAAACATACTAGTGGGAAACGTAATGGCACCCTCCTTACTTAAATAGCCTTTTTGAAAACCCTTCAGCGTATAAATAGTGACTAATTTAACTCCATAAAAATACATTGGCTCTGGGTCAGATCATTTGTATCTGCTTGCAGGAAGACGAATTGCACAATAGACCCGGCCAAATACTGTAGCCTAAATATTGGCCCTATTCAAACTGTTGAGCTGAATGTTTCAGAACAAAATTCATAACATTCCTCCCCCCCCCCCGTTTCTTTCACTGCATGTAAAGTGCCTTTTTTTCCCTGTTTTTAAACTCCAACAGGGAACCCCTAGGGCAACCTAACCCTCCTTGACATAGGCAGTACTCTGATTTATGGGGATCATGAAAGATGATTGTACTCCATCTGAATGAAGGTCGTCACTGTGAAAACCTCACAGAGACCATAAACACACTCTGCTGCAGCCGAACCTCCTAGCTTTTGAAAAGACCCATTCAGCGCGCTGGCAGCCTGGGCATACCTTGAAGTGGGCGAGCTTGTTTTTGCTAAGAAACTTCTATGGACTAGGGAGCTTTTCTAGGCTCTGTGTAAAGGTTCACTGTACACATTTGCTTAGTCTCTGTATGATACACATTTACAAATTCTTGGAGTTGAGCATGGGGAACTGGGCAGCCAGAGTCCTGGGGATGAAGCCACATGATGCTGTTAGCAGCCCCAGTCACCGCTGTGACTTTAATAGCTCAGCTGGAGTTGTCTGGGCTCTAAGTGGTGTATTCACACAAAAGACACCAGAGCCAGACTGGTCCGCGGCCCCAGTAGGACCATGGCTGGAGTTGTGGTGAGTAAAGTTCTGGGCAGAGACCTAACAAGTGTGGATAGACATGGGGTGTGTTTCCTTGGATGAAATATTTGGTTCTCCCTGGTGACTTCTGCCTTGTGAAAGAGATGGGGAAAGAGAATCCCCCCACCCCCAGCCTTTCTTTGTTGTCTCTCCTTCTCTCTGCTGAACTTGGAGAATGGAGGGAAAGCAGGAAAGCACGAAGGCCGTACGGGGTAGTGGCTCGGAGCTCACACTGTGAGTCTGGCAAGGCAAGCACTGTATCCCACGTCCGCCATAGCTTAATGAGCTTTCATGGTCACGGGCAATGAACACTCCTGGCTTTCCTGGGTTAGAGCCTAGATCCAAGTTGAACAAGGGAACTTACTTATTTTTCTTACTAAACTAACAGAACTTTGGCTTTTCCAGACAGTCCAGGACAGGTGACGAAGTAAAATGGAGAAGAAAGTTCTCAGGAGAAAGATTTACATAGGGAGGGGAAGCTTAAAATTAGGATGCTTCCCTTGAGGTCTTGTGAACTGTTTGACTCTTCTTTTCCTCGGACTTTTTTTCTGCATTGGAGTTCTCTTCTTCATCCTCAGAATGCCAGTACACATCTACTCTTCAGAATACCTTATTGAGGGGCATCGTGAGAGATGAACAAGAGTAGCAGTGTCCAGATTTGGGAGAATGGTACCAAGGTGGGATGGCAGATACAGGAGCTAAGAATGATGCCTGGGAGGAGGGGACAGCAGGTCATGGTGTGAACTATCTCGGGACTGAATGGGACATCGACTCCCTTCTAGAAAGGAAAAAAGAAGGGAGGGAGGGTAGGGTGGTTTTAGGCTGCCTATACCATGTTACATGGGCAAAGATCAAGCTGTTATATTCGAATGGGGAAGATGTCCAGAAAGCAGATACTTGGGTCAAGTATGAGCATGTAAACTGGTGATTAGGTGTCCTTAGGGCTTTTCTTCTCAGATGTTGGGCAAAGAGTATGCAATTTCCTTGAATCTCCTTAGGACCTTCTTGGGGAAGGATGAGGGCCCCTGAGAAACATGTACAGCCTTGTCAGATCCTTGGGAATCGGTCAGAGTCCATTGTGAGCCACCTCTAGCTACCTCCTCCGCAGTCTCCCACATCTCAAGCATCCTCAACTGTTCCTCAATCCACTGTGGCTCAACAGGATTCCATCACAAGCCAGCTGAAACCAATACCGAATCAATGTCAGCAGGATGAGTTGCATCCTAGAAATCACCATTTCTGTACCTCAGTCCAGCTCCCAAGGTTGCCTCACAACATTTTGAAGCTCCAACTATTTCCTACTCCATGTCCGTACTTCCTAAGACAAAGCATGAAGGGGATCAAAAGAGAGGTGTGGGAGGCCAAAATAATAAGCTAAGGGTAGGAAGAATTTGCTTCTGCGACTCTGTGTTATTCTGACCTCTTCACTTGGGGAGAGGAGAAAAATCCAGCACCTGGGACCTCTGGATGCCCCTCAGGTTGTATTCAGAGTCCTCCTTGGGAGGGAAGGATGCTTAGAAACTGCCAAGGCAATGGGCCATCTGCTCCCTTGTCCTCTGGTCCTCAGGGGCAGAGGACAGCGGTGGTGAGGAGAGGCTAGGTGATTCCCAAGAGCTGCCCACTTTACTCTACTTTCCCATGGCCCAGATCTACTGCCAGAAAATATGGTAACCACCCAGAGAGGAAGAGCATTGCAATCACCCAGAGGGAAAATCAGGGCCAGCTGAAACAAGCAACTAGTTCTAGTCTGAATGACCATCATACAGCCCCCACCTCTCGCCATTAAGGAGTTCCAGGCTACTTGTTTGAGTTTAAATGAACAACAAGCCTATAAGCTGAAGACCCATTTAGATGTAGGCAAGCACTGGCATTCACCTCTTCCTCCTATCTTTTTCTTTTCTTTTTTTTTAAACTAAAAAAAAAAAAAAAATAGGGCCATTCACAGGTGCAACGAAAGAAGATTATCCATATTGCTTCGCTTGCCTGGTTGACACCCAAGTGGATTCTGTCAATTTACATGAGCATTTGCTCTTTTCCGAATTTTTAATAGTAATAGTGTTAAGACAGGACTGTTTAATATATTATAGAATCACCCCCTTAAAATGGCTCCAGAAAGAAGACCCCTTTCACATTTTTAAAAATAACTTGATGGAAACTTAAAAAGGACACGTCTTCCAGGGAAGCTCCAGAACAATCTTTGTGATAAGAGGATAACACCAGCAGTGCCCTTTTGCATCACCCTGTGAGCTCCTACTGCCCTGTTGATGTGCAAAATGTGTGCAATATAGCACATAAAATGGGTTGTCAGCTGGGGGTATGACAAGCTTTTTATTGTAGGCAATACATTTTATCTGTAAAGTTTGTAGGTGTAACTAAATTTCCCCCAAATGTGAAATCATCTCAAATCCTCTCACATCAACAATTTATCTCAGCGGACTCTAGTCTTTGCCTTCAGAACAGTCCCAGTCACTGTCATCATTAGGCTGACTTTTGCAAAAGCCTTCTTGCTTCTACCCTCACCCCCCAGCCCCCGCCCCCACCTTCAGTAGATTATCCAATAGGATCCAGAATAAATTTTAGAAACAGAAATCAAACCACTTAACCCTTCTTTTCAAAACCCATTAATATCTTCCCATCTCACTTAGAATAAAAGCCAAAGTCCTTAGTTGGGCCCACAAAGCCCAGCCAAGTCTCTGACTTACCACTTACTACTCTCCCAGTCTTTGCTCTGCTCTGGCCTCACTGGCTTCCTCACTAGTCTTTAAATAGAAACAAACTTATACCCCAGGACCTTTGCACTTGCCATGACGCTTACTCACAACCTGCTTCCCTAGTTCCTTATAGTCTCTGATAAAATGCTATTTGGCCATTGACATTGTTGATACCCCAATCACTCCTTATCCATGCTACCCTGCTTTACTTTCCTTTAAATTATTTATCATCACTTGACATATCGCATATGAATTTGTTCATTTGTTTATGTTTAGTCTTTCCGCGTGAGCAGGGACCTTCTTTTGTTCCCTACGGTATCCCCAGTAACTTAAATAATTACAAAACTTAAACAAAGCTTAGAACAATTCCTGGCACAGAGCTGGAGCTCACTAAATATTTACTGACTGGATGAATGAATTACTGAGTCCTAATGCTCTGTACCATCAGCTGGCAACAATGCCCAATAAGGTTGTACGTGATGAAGGGGCTGGGAATAAAAATTAATTATCAGGATGGTCAAGGGTTTTTAGAGAATAAGCAAACGCAGGAGAAACATTTAAAAATTAAAGGGGGGGGGGAAAAAAAAGCAGAAAGTGATCCTGGTTCTCGTTCACCCATTCACTGAACCAAAGCCAGGCCAGATTTGTTCTCTTCAGTTGCTGAAATCTGGTTCTTGTCACAAACCAACCTAGACATCTATTTTGATACACATATTATATGTCTCTTGGCATGCAGAGGATTCATATCACTTACCAGATTTATTGAAATTATGAAAAGCAGTGTGAAATGCCTCCTGCCATATGGGAAAGAGGTGAAAATGCTGACATGTGGCTCTTTTCCAATTTCACAAAAGTTTAGAGTTTCAGACTTTTTTTCTCCTCCTGGGTGTGGTGGCTCTTTCTTATCAAACATCTAGTCTCTGAGTAGCCATAAAGTCCTAGCTGTGTATCTTGTGGTTTTTTTAATACTCAAAGAACCGTATTCTGATGTGTATCAAAATGGCCACTTGGGCCCAGCTATTACAAGAAGAACCGAAAGGGCTTTCTTTGCCCTGTTAATTGTCTGTCGTTCCTATTTCACTTTATTTAGCGCTGGTGAACTGGGAAGGGCCTGTGGGAAGGGACCTGGCCCATTCGGGACACACGCTGCCATGGGAACGCACGCGTGCTGAGCCCAGGCCCAGCCCAGGCGGCGGGGGGGTCTGTCCCTACCACCCAGCTGTCCTGTGACCTGGGGCAGGGCAGGTCTCCATCTCTCCATGCCTCACTGTCCCCTCTGCTGCCATTCTCTCACCTGGGCTGTCCCACAGGGTCTCCCAGTTCCTTCAATGTTCAGTGGAGACGAGTAGTACCTTCTGCATGGGGTTAGGAAGATCAGATCAGATGGTTCAATGTTCAAATGATTAAAGGGCTTCAATGGGAGGCTAACTCAGAAGTTCTCCCTAAAGTTTTAGCAGGGATTATCATTACCTGTTGCTATGACTATAGCTTATACTCCAGTGGCCTCTTTTACAGGGAGTCGACAGATCTTTTACACCTAGATGTAGTTCTTTCCTAGATTCTATTTTTTTTTAATTTTTTTTACACTTATTTATTTATTATTTTTTTTTAACGTTTATTTATTTTTGAGACAGAGAGGGACAGAGCATGAACAGGGGAGGGGCAGAGAGAGAGGGAGACACAGAATCTGAAACAGGCTCCAGGCTCTGAGCGGTCAGCAAAGAGCCTGACGTGGGGCTCGAACTCACGGACCGTGAGATCGTGACCTGAGCCGAAGTCGGACGCTTAACCGACCGAGCCACCCAGGCACCCCAACATTTATTTATTTTTGACAGACAGAGAGAGACAGAGCGTGAGCAGGGGAGGGGCCGAGAGAGAGGGAGACATAGAATCTGAAGCAGGCTCCAGTCTCCAAGCTGTCAGCACAGAGCCCGACGCGGGGCTTGAACCCACGAACTGTGAGATCATGACCTGAGCCAAAGACAGACGCTCAACTGACTGAGCCACCCAGGCACCCCGTCTACATTCTATTTTTGATTGAAGTGAGTCACTTTGGCTAGGGAAGTAGTCAATCTGAATTGCAATATTATGCATGTTTTTTGGTGGTGCTTGTACCTAATATGCCAGCCTGGCCGGGATGTCGTGCAAACCCTTCCCAATGTTGTATAATTTCCCTGCGATACGTAAACATGGCTTTTGTTGTTAGCGAATCTAAAACATCTTTATTGCCAAACTGTCTTACAAATACTGTCAGCAGGCCGGATCCACAGAAAGAAACAACTGCTTTGAGCCTGCAGCTCACCTTCAGCCCCCAGATGCAGCCTAGATGTCCTGCGGTAGGCATGACCTCAGCCCAGAGGAGTGAGTGACTGAGTCAGTGAGTCAGTGAGTGAGGGTGTGTCTGTGGGTGATGCTATGGAGGAAAAGAACTTGGTAAATAAAACTTCACGGTCCTCTTTCCAGAGGACTTTCATTTAAGTTGTGCTCACCTGCCATTAGACCTTCATCCCCAACTCACCCGCTAGCATTTCCCTGATGTCAGTTTTAGGTAGTTTCTTCACAAATGGCCCCTCTGATCCATTAAACATGAGAAATTTCAGAGGACTGGAGCTGAGACTCTAGTGCTAATCCTCACCCTTCCAGATAAAGCAGGAAAGAAATTCATGTGTGTCTATTCTGCCCTCCGTGTATTCAGTACTCACGATATACGAAGCACATGCAGGTTTACTCCCGCACTGGGAGCGCCTGCATCAAATAGCTTATATTCCCAAGAGGGCCTGACCCTCAGCCCATTACTGCCAGGCTTTCCAGGTAGTAATTGCACACACGGTTTTATTCCTTTGCCTCTCTCCCCTCGGGTGGCGTTTTGCATTTGTTTATTTTTTGGCAGAGATTTCCAGCATTCTTCTATTTGGTAACTAAGTGGTAACTGTGCTCAGAAGGAAAATGCCCCTGTCAGCAAAGAACAAGAGTCTGGTAATGTTTCCAGAGAAGACTTTTGTTAGCCTTCAGATAAAGCTATGTGGTCATGAGGACTATGTACTCATCACTAAACTAAACTGACTGCAGTATGCAGAAGACAATTGTTTATGAAGAATAGGGCGGTGTTGCCTCATTTGTACAGATGGCATCAGTGGGTGATAAAGTTTCCAATTCCTATGTGACGTTGGGTTATCTTGAGAACAAAATATTCAAGTCCAAAGTACTCATCTTAGCTGTATTTTGTTAAAATAATTTTTATAGACGTATTTCATATGTCTTGCCATTTTAAATCTAGTGACTGAACATATTTCAGCCTCTTCTTGATGACTCAGAATCATCACCATGAACGTGGATAATTTTACTGTGCTCCAGATAAGCAATGACATCGGGGCCTGTTGAGTTATGAGCTGTGGTGGAAAATTCCTAGGTAAATGTCTCAGGGTCTTAGATTTATTGAGCTCCAACAATTTTTCTAATTCTTCCCTGGATGTCAGACTTACACTTGTTACTGTCTTGCTGTCTTTGTCTCTAAAAACCTTCCCCCACTCTTGCCCTTTCATTCAAGGACTATCTTTGAGGGTGCACTGTGCACGAGAGGGTACAGGGAAGTCAGGACTGGGGCGGGGGCAAGGGCCTGCCTGCAGGGAGCAGGCCTGCTCGTGAGCGAGGCAAACAATAAACAGGGTCACAGTTAAACGGGTTAATTCTAATTGGCTTTGGTCTGGGAGAGTGACTAGTCACACTTGAGAGTCATGTATAAACTCAGGATAAATGGGATTTCAGAACTTTGCATGATCGGAGTCTGTTTCTGTTTCCTTCTGAGTAGTTCCTCAGCAATGAGATTGTTGGCTTCATGGCTCTGGGAAAATGCAGACCTTCGGTATTTCCAGAGAATACTGAGCATAACACTGAAAAGGGCTTGATGTCACTCAAGCTAGAGTTTCTATCGTCTGCCAAATGGCCCTCTGCCTGCAACTTCACACTGAGGACAACATGGCATCTGAGAGTCTAGAGATTGCAAATTCACATCTCCAGGCCTGGTCTCTGTTCATCGCCATATTTGTGGATCTAACTGCTAAGTCCTCCTCTCCAGGTGGATGTCTCATGACATCTCAAGTTTACCTGCTGATTGTACCCCTCACCATTGCCCCCACCCCCCATTCTCTTCCTCTAGTCTTTCCATCTTGGTAAACAGTGTTATAATCCTCCCAACACAGAGGAATTATTCTCAAGTTCTCTCCTTCCCTCATCCCGCACTCTCTTAAGTACTAACCCACATCGAATCCATCAACTAAACTTGGGGATTTTTATCCCAAAAACGTATCACAACTCTGAATCAGACAAGGATTCCTCACTCCCTGAGACCTATCAGTATCCTGCTTTGCACTTGGAGAAAAATCCAAGCTCCCAACAGTGGCTTCTAGGCATGATAGGATTAGTTTCCTGTTTCCACTTTCCACTTCTTATCCTGTTGTCCTCTCCTGCCAGGCTCCAACCTGGCAGGATGGCTTCTACCCATTCTTCCCCACCCACTTATGTCAGGGACCAAAACACTGTATTTCCTGTGCTTAACTGTCCTTCCCCAGACCAGCCAAACGACTGGCTCCTTTTTGTTATCGCTGAGGACTTAACCTTAACCTTATAGAGGCCTTCTACGCCAGCACCTCTGACTCTTTGATGTGCAAGCAGATCACTGGGATGCAGATTCTGATTCAGGAGGGCTGGGCTAGGGCCTAAAATTCTGCATCTCCAACAGGCTCTCAAGTGATGCCCAGGCTTCTGGTCTGTGAACCATACTGAATCCTAGTAGGTAACCCATGAATATTTTTTGTCGAGTATGTTTTATACCCTTCTCAGCCCTCAGGGGTATGAAAGATCTAAGTCTCTAGCTGTAAGTCAGAGCAAATCAGCTTGTGTTTGAAGGTATTACTGATTCAAACATTAAGGTTTGATGAAGGCTTTATCCTTTATCACAATGCCCAGAGAATGATGACGTAGCCTATTTGGAATGATTGATGACAAAATCAGTTACTGCTTTCAAGTGGGGTTTTGTTGTGGTTTTTTAAATTTTTTTTAATGTTCATTTTTGAGAGAGTGAGAGAGAGACAGAGACAGAGCATGAGTGGGGGGAGGGGCAGAGAGAGAGGGAAACACAGAATCTGAAGCAGGCTCCAGGCTCTGAGCTGTCAGCACAGCGCCCAACGCGGGACACAAGCCCATGAACCATGAGGTCATGACCTGAGGCAAAGTCAGACATTCAACCGACTGAGCCACCCAGGCGCCCCAAGTTTTGTTTGTTTTTAAAGTCGTTTTGATTTGGTGTTCCTATCATTCCCTGAATTAAAACTTCTCAACTACAGCAATGGATGGAATGGAGAGGGACAAGCATTTACCAGCTAACTCTTTATTTACTGTAGCTACTTTCCCCATAAATGTTAGAAGCAACACTGAGAATATGCCAGTGAGAGTTCAGACACTGCAAATTTGTGATTGTTCTTCAGCTTTCTGGCTTGTAAATTCACATGAAAAACTAACCACAGAGCACAACTGGTGATACAGCTTTCTTTATGAATGAAACAGAGACCATTCCTTCATTTTATGAAGTGCCTCCACACTAGTCTTATGATTAACCAATTGACCAACAAATCCTTGATGCATGCTAACTGTATGCAGAATATTTTGTACAAAGATCTTAAGACATGGCCACCGCCTTTTGAAGTTATTAAAATTCTGGTGAAATACATGAATATTCATAAGAATTGGATCATGCAAAGCAACCCAGATTGAATAACTTACCATTCTGAAGGCAAGGACCAAGAGCATCTGAATTCCTAAGGATCTTTCCAAGTCCATGACCTGCCATTCTGTATTCAGCACTAAATGAATTGTAAAGAAGAGTGGATATCAAACTTTAAGGTGAAAAAAATGCCCTTATGAAATATAAAGTCAGATTCAGTGGGCCTGGGTGGAGGCCTAGAACGTGTATTTCTGACAGGCTCCCAGGTGATGGCAATGTTAGTAGTGTGAGGGCCATGCTTTTTTGTTCCAAGGAGAGAAAACACCACTACTCCAATTATGGCCACCAAATTCCCAGGCACATCCCCAGATCTACTGAATCTGAATTCATGAGGTTGGGGCTCAGGAATGATGTTCTAACAAACTTCCCAGGTAATTTTTACATATTCTAAAGATTGAGAAGCACTGACATTAATTGCCAGAGGCCAGATGTGTTGAATTCAGGACACATGTCCTCCCCCTAACAATTAGTCACCAGAGTGATAGCAGGCTGCAGATGTTTCAGGGGCTGTCAACTCAGTACCAAGTGGCCTGGTTTGACTTTACCAACTTAAGCAGGTATAAGGCTGGCCAGCACCTCCGACTAGAGACTGACACTCCCACCATGTTTGTTCAGCAAAGACTGGGTCAGACCAGAGAATAGTGGCCAGAAAGGAGCTACGATTTAGCTAGATTGATGGCTATTCTTATTGTAATACTCATGAGGAATGGAGATTGTAATGGGTCTAACAGATGTGGACATCCTAATGCCAGAGAGTCTCTCTGCCTAAAAGGGAATTGTAATCATGCGATATATTTCCCCATCCTCTGGCCTTAGATTGAGTTGTCACAGGCTCCCAGACAATGCTTCAGGCGCCCCAGATGGTACTGGCTGACATACTCTGAGCATGTCATTATGTACACGTGAAAACCACATGAGGGCAACAAGCTTCTGGAGACTAAATGCAGGGAAGGACCCCCTTCCCCCAGGTCCCTAAGACACTGCTGGGAGGAAGAGAGATAAATGGGACCTCAGGCGCTTGTGAGGTCTTGGGAAAATGAGGACCCATGGGAAATCCTTGGGGCGAGGGTGCTAGGCAGACACTGGGAAATTCCTCTAACAAGGAGAGCAAAATATATTCAAGTTCTGGCACTTTCTTTCTCTTTTAATTTCAACACGGTCTTACCATTTGGTTTGGGAAGTATAATTGTGGACTCAGGATAAAACCGTTAACTTTTTATTCTAGCAGAGAATTAAAACAATGATTTCTACAAATGTATTTCGCAATTTCACAACGATTCTGCCCAGCCAGTAAAAATAAAACAAAGGCAAATGCTAACTCGAAATCAACAAAATCCTTGGGTAATTCATTTTCTTTGATCTAATTGATTTCAGAGCTCTAAGAAGCCCATTAATCAGGACTCATCACAGATCCTGACTTTGGAAATAGAGACCTCCCCCCAATCTAGTTCTTTTAGATTCACAATAAGCATGTCTACACCAGGCCACAATTGTACTGACTCCTTGGGCCCTATCTACTGTCCCCAAACTCCAAACTGAAACAGAAACAAGAGTCAGGAAAAGCTACTGCCTTGGGTACCACTTGCACTGACATGGGCTTGCTGTGGACTCCACCATTGTTGGAGCTTCTGTCTGACACTCTGAATTCCATCAAGAATCTAATAGCCCCAGAAGAGCTAACGCCTATAAATGTCATCCAAAGTGAAGCATTTTTCCAGAAAGAAGTGAGAAATTACAAGGGCCCAGGGGGGACACAAGAAACCATGACAGAAGAATCTCAGAAGACTTGAGACCATCCCTGGTTTTTTGTTTGTTGGTCGGTTGGTTTGTTTTATACAGACTGTTGCTTAGGAAGGTGTAAGCTTAGGAAACTTCCTTAATGCCTCTGACCCTGTATCTTACTCTCCTCTCAAGGCCACTGGAAAGAATAGAATGAAGTGATATGGAATGAAATGTGGGTATCTCCCCATTTTGAAAAGTGGAAACTCTTTTATCAATATGAGCTATTATTTTCTAAGGTAATTTCCTGGTCTTGCTCGAGGCAGATCTGACTCTTCAGAGGAAGACCAAGTACCAACCAGTTAATTGGAAGGAAAGTGATGATTTTAAAAGGAAGAGTATCGTCTACAAATAGTGTATGTATTCTTATTTCCTTTGAAATACAACAAAATATAGGAGCTAAACTTCTAGACAGTAATCAAGGAACCTGCATGACTCTGCACTTGCAGTGATAGGTGCTTAAGGTAGAAGACACTTTATGGTACAATCACAGTAGCCCTAACCAACCCATTGATAGCCTTGAGTTATTTTAGTTTGTTTGGACCTTAGCTTTGGTGTGATCTTAACTGGCTTCCTTTCCAGAACTTCACTGTGTGTGAAAAGGTTTTGCTTTCAGTTGTTCATTGAATTATTTCTGGTGTCCGAATCAGAGGGAGACAGCCCTGGAAAAGATAAAGATTACAAAGCAAAGTCATTTGAGGTGTTAGCCTTTGATCCTCGGAGTCTGTAAAGATGCACTTATTAGACTCCAGACGCCCCCAGTCAGGCCATGGATTAACTGGACAACTGGAGGACTGTGGGTGAATAGTACAAGAAGCATGTCTAACAGAAAGATGTTTCCACCTGGAAGAATGGCTCAGTTCCAGCCCAGTTCCTTATGGATTTGTTAATTGGATTTGTTCTTGCAGTTAAGGCAAATCACCATATATGCTAGTTAGTGGTTTCAGGCACTGCACAATTGGAATTCTGCTCAAGGAAAGGTTGGCCAAGAAAGAAAAACACTTTCTCAAGAGGTTTACTCCTACTGGACCGAAAGAAAATTTACATGTTGAGCAGAGCCAGAAAGGAAAGTGAAAGTTCTGTACGTCTCAATTTCACTACTTAGGAGATTCAGATGTGATGTATTTAAGCCTTCCCATACATGGGAAAGGCACTGGGCCAGGTAGTTCTGTGGAAAAAGTTCATGCATACAAAGTGTGTGGCCACAAACCCAGCACCTCATGCCCCACAAAACACCGAAGCCGTATAATAACCCTTCAGAGTAAATCACAATGCTTATTAGAAGATGGTGTTACTGGCATTGCCACTGGTGAGCGCAGGTGTGCCTAAAAGATCCCTGTACTGAAGTGTTCTTTCCACACTGGATGTGTGGAGCTTTTTCAATTTACAGATGCAGCTTTTATTGTCCAACCAGAACAGCTGGTGCAATTCAAGTGCGTCTGCGGTTGCCACCCTTGGAAGGTGTCACCTGGCCGTGGGGGGCCTGACGGGACATCGGTAAGATCCGAGAGAAAGGATGCGTGCGATAGACCATTGAAGACCATTCAAGACCATTGAAGACCATTGAAGACCATTGAATTCAATCACATTGAATTGTAAACTCAGAAGACTATAGGGTCAAATGCAAGGTAAGATCCCAGATTGGATCCTGGGACAGCAAAAGGATATTCATGGAAGAAACAGTGAAATCTGAATAAAGCCTGCAGTCCAGTCAATAGTCATACACCAGTGTTAGCATCGTGGTTTTGACAAATGCACCACATGATGGAAGACGTTACACCAGGGAAGCTAAGTGAAGAGTTTATGGGACATCGCTGAACAGTCACTGCAACTTTTCTGTAAATCCCAAATTACCATAGAATTTTAAAAATCAATTTTTTTAAAGACGTCTATGGGGCTAACATGTAACATAGAGGAATGAAATGAGCCAGGTTGGGATGGACAGTCACAACCCGGTCAGCCCTTACTCTGTCTCAAAATTGCCCGTTGCTCACTTCCAATCAGTTGTTCCCAAGTGGAAACCCAAGCTCCGGTTTATAGATTTTCTGAGCTTTCAAGAGAATGCAAAACTTGGCATACGTGTGTCTGTTTTTAAAACAATGGCTAAAAAAATGCGAAAACACTTTAGAGACAAAGAAAATACAGTTACTCTGCGAGGACAAGCGGCCCATGTGTCTGACTTCTCTTGCGGGCACTAGGGCAGGTCAGTGTACAAAAGGATGATCCGAAAAGCCTTAAAAATGTAGATTCCTAGGTCCCAACATTAGATGTTCTGATTAGGCAGATTCAGTGTCAAGCCCAGGATCCTCCATTTTTATCGAGGAAATGTATCCCAGGTGATTTTGACATAGGAAGTTCACAAAAACACTGGGAAACATTCTTTTAAGGGCTGAGATCCCTTTTCCCGTAGCTTCTTCACATCCTTCCATTCAACTTCTTATTCTCGCTCTCATCATCAATGATACAACTTCAAGGCCAGTATTAAAGTACAAGTCCAGAACTGTTCTAACATGGTGGCCACTAGCTACAAGTGACCAGAAAGCAATCAAAATGTGGGGCTCTCAGTGGAAAATACACACAGGATTTCAAAGACTTCGTACACATTGTAAAATGTAAAATATAAATGCTTATTATTGATTAAAAGCTACAATGGTAATATTGTAGATATACTGTGTTCAGTAAAATATATTAAAATTAATTTCACCTGCTCCTAGGAAACTTAAAGTTACATATGAGCCTTACATTTGTGACTCACATTATATTTCTGTTGGATGGTTCTGGTCTAGGACTTCAGGGTAAAGGGGGTTGTTTTCCTGTCAGCCTTGGTGTGTAGAAGCAGAAGGCAGGCTTAGTGTTACTATGCCCACAGCTCTACCTAAATAACCAGGACCAGGGATTTCACGTTTGGGGACAGAGCTCTTAGGCAAACAAACACTGTTCATGTCTTAGCATCCCTCTGTCAAGAGACAGCAATAAGGAGCTGGCTGAGATTTGGGGTCCTTGGGTCCTGGCCATTTCAACCTCTGCCACCAGAAGTAGGACTAAAAGCCATTCACACAAGGAATACATCACAGAAGGATGGATGGGACAAGTAGAGTTCGTTGTAGGTACCGTTTCCAGGAGATACAAGAAAAGCTATAGATTGTTCTAGGTATTAAATTGGGCACAGATTAAGACAATGCTTCTGATCTAATCTCAGATTAAGAAATAACATTTTCCGAAGACACGTATGAAGAGATTTTTAGCAACATTACAGGCTGATGTAAGAGTCATTCGGTGAAGAAAAGTTAATAAAACACGAACACAGAAGGATAAAAATCTTAACACAAAAATAACCAAGTAGTTTGTAAGATCCCACGAGTGGTTTGGGTTGAACAGAACATTTCAAGCTCTATTTTCTATCTCATTCATTCCTTCGAAAGATGCAATAGATTCCAAGGGCATTATGTCAGCACTTTCAACTTTTAATTTTTTAAAGACATCTATGTGCTTCAAGAGAAATTTTATCCACATGTTTCTGATTCACTTAATGAATCGAAATGCCATTTTGTAAGAACCATTGTTGTTCAAAAATACTCTTGACCTCCATTAATAATCCTGTTGTCTTTCAACCTGTAGGTCCTATTGTGTCTTTCCAGAAACCCGGATTTAGGTCTCAAGTCAGCACCCACCTAGTTCAAGCAGTTTTACAACTTGGCAAGATGAGTTCTAAGTTTTGAAGGAGGGCCCCAGTATCTACACACCTACATGCGCATTCTTTTGAGGATCCTTTTCTTGGTCTCACCTGCCTGGGTCATGTGTATTGATCTTTGTCATCGTTGTTCTTAGTGAGTATCTCTATTCAGCATCTCTTTTCCTTTGGTAATTGCTTCTTTCTCCTGTTTCAAACTTTCGCCTGCAAGTCCCCAAACCCCAACTTGTGCTCTCAGTTTCCAAAGCTCTTGCTATTCTAGGCTCTTCTGTACTACCCACTTCTCATCAAATTCAGCATTCATGTTAAATTTCCCATTTGTAAACATCTGCCTTTACCCCAGGGTAGCTTTCCTTCTTCCTTGTTAAGTTGCCCAAGGTTCTGCAATTATCTTTCAGGTTGTTCTTTTATTCCCCTCCACTCTATCCATGGTACTTCAGAGATAGAAAAGCTACACAAGACCTATCATTCCGACCACTAATAAAACACACCTGTAGCAATTGGCAGTCTTGCGGAAAGGGCCATGTGTTATTAGAAATACGGAGGAGCTTAGACATCTATGCTACGGACCCCAGTGCAGAGGACCATTTGGGACCTTTTCAAAACCTACCGACCTGGCAGCACACTCTGAGAGCCCTGTTTTTGATTGGTTGCCTCAGCCTCTTGTTTTTGATTGGTTGATGAGAAGGAAATGAAAAATAATGCACCAGTAATAAGTACTGCTTTGAAGACTTTGAAATATGTGGACATTTCAGCAAACGTCATTTTCATAAAATAAGAGTATGTGTAGTCTATATATTCTAAGTCAGAGCAGATGGTTTTAACAGACATCTGACTACAAATTCATCTTCAGGCTTCCCATTTCTTACCACATTGGTCCATTCAGTTTCTCGCCCTCTCTATTCAGACAGCAATTTTCCCAAGATGCTGAGTACTCCCCACCACAGCCTATGTGGGCGTGGATTCCTGTGGGAGGTTACAAACCCTCTTTTAAAAATACACCATTTCCCTCTTGCTCCCCTGAGACCTTCCTTTGGGGGAGAGGAGAGCTATCGGAGCCTAAGACTCAGAAAGATCAAGTAAAGAAGCAAAGAAGCCTCAACCCACTTCCAAAATCATTTACAAAAGAAGACACATTAAAATAAGGATCAAAAATAGGTCAAAGTCTCGAAATTAGAAGGGAGAGGGGAGAAATACATCAGAGACCTCAGCTAAAGAGAGTTGCCAGACATGAGCACTAAGTTAAGCTCTAAGCCTCAAAGCCATCAGACAAAAAGGAGAGAGGCGCTGTGTTTTATCGTTTTTAGTATCTGATCAAAGAATCTTAGGCGTTCTTATTAGGGACTTGTTTTCTCCCGGCAGTAAATTCTTGGAGCTTTTTGTTGAATGGACTTTTATATAAATGACAATGTAGACTAAAAGTGGCTTACTGAAGATGCAGAAATGATTTTCTTATAGCCACTTCTTACACTGACCTTCAATAAACACTGAGGGCAGGCTGTTTATTAAATCATAACTCAGTGAAGATATTTCTTTGGGGAGTTCAGCTGATGTGGTCCAGACCCATAACTTTCTGGTGATTTATCTTGACATACAGCTAGAGCTCAGAGGGCCTGGAGGAATGGATGGTTAGCATGACTCAGAGACACTCGCTCTGGAGAATTCATTGTTTGCACAGATCCTCAGGCAGAACCTGGAGACTGGTCCACGTGTTGGAAAGCAAAACGACCCATGCGCTCTGATGTGCAGGTGTCAATGTTGAAGTTTTATCATGAGATAAACATTTCTTCATCTCAAAGGTAGGACTAGTCTGACTTGCCCTGGTTTTAGGCTAAAAATCCCATCTAACTTGCATAGTTCGGGGCCAATTTACCTTGGTCAAATAATTACTTGACTAATTATCCCATTGAAGCTTGCAACTTCTCACCTAAAATAAGAATGGGACAAATTTGGCTTGTAAACTTTAAAGGCAGGTGGCTGTTGCAATCATAAAATAACTTACCTATGGCACACTCAATGATAGCATTTTAAGCTTTTCTTCCTGTGATAGACTACAAAATGTACCCTCATTTGTTGATATGTCTTTCAGATGGAGACCTCTTCAGCACCAGAAGTGTTAGAGAAAAGGCCAGTCTGCATGGTCCAAAGGCAAGAAATTATATAAAATAACGTCTTTCCTTTGAAATCATGGACCAGAAGAGAGGGTCAGCATTAAGAGGAGCTATGGCCATTTGCAACTACATGGATGGAACTAGAGGGTATGATGCTAAGTGAAATTAGTCAGAGAAAGACAAACATCATATTCACTCATATGAGGGCTTGAAGAGACAAAACAGATGAACCTAAGGGAAGAGACACAAAAATAATAGAAAAACAGGGAGGGGGACAAAACAGAGGAGACTCAGAAATATGGGGAACAAACTGAGGGTTGTGGGGGGGGGATGGGCTAAATGGGTCAGGGGCACTAAGGAATCTACTCCTGAAATCATTGTTGCACTATATGCTAATTTGGATGTAAATTTTAAAAAATTAAAAATAAAACAATTTAATTAAAAAAAAAAAAGAGGAGCTTTGGAGCTATTATTTTTAGCTCACAAAGATTCTAATCCTAGGTAGTACTGACTTGTATGAGCCCGATTCAGGGAATTGATCGCTAGCAGCACTGGGCAGACTCCACGTCTTGGCCATGAATGTGTTGGGGGAGCTTATCACAGCCCATCAGCCCATCGCCTCTGACAAGGGCAACAATCACCAAGGTTCAGAAAAGAGGTGGCACCATGACGTCAGTGTTCCACGGTGGAACCTCGAAGCTAGTTACTTCTCTCCCCAGCTCAGGCTCAACGCCAAGTAAGTTGCCAGGGCCTAGCATAGGGAAGTGAATGTTTGTGGAGTAAATAAATGGATGAATGCCAATTAGCATAGAGTCAACAGAAATTCTGGGGCTGGAGCCAGTGATCCCTGCTTGATAACCATGCTGCCAGGAGGTAGGCTGTGACCCCTGACTACGGCAGACGGGGAAAAACATCATGAAAATGGATCCTGAATTCCCAGCAGGGCAGAAGGGTGAGATCCTCCTGATTAAAAGAAGATGAGAGGACCAAATCACTTAGTGGCATCTGTGCACAGCTCTGATTAGGTACAGGCTGTCCTGACTGTAGGACCAGAAGAAGCCAGTGGCACTTCTCTATTCCACCTTCTCTTCCCAGCGAGACTCGTTCCCCCTTCCACTCTCATCTAGAGATTAAGTGAGCCAAGGGAGACAACCAGGCTAGTGGTTCTCAGAGCCTCAAGAAAATACCGTCCCACAGATTCAGATTTTATTGGTTCAGGGAGGCCAGGGGCATTGGGAGTTTTTAAAAGCCCCTTCCCTCCTCCCAGTTATTTTCAAGTGCAGCAGGGGTTGACAGCCACCATCCTGGTCAAACGACAAATCGTCCCTCATCTCCAGCATGCACAGACTCCTTTGTGTGGATCGCTTGGGTGCACATGAACTGTCTCCTTTCCCTCATTTGAGAAATCTGAACGGTTGCATTCTCAGTTATGCAATTCACTTCCAAATATTACACACGATTGCTTATCCAGAATGACTGAGGTCTGACTTATTTGCTATTAAGGATTGGTCTGCGGCTTACATAGCATAACTTCAGAAGAACACTATGATTTTATAATGGTGTTTTCATGTAATTGTATACAGTTATAAATTATGCTTGAAACTAGGGGTCACTACCCCACCGTCATAACCTTTAGCCAATAATAAATCCCCAAAACTCAAAATGAATTTTTAAAAAGCCAAAATGTGCAAACTCCTAAGTTATCAGTGAGACTGCTGTAGCATCACTGCAGATTCAGCCATGACCCTAGTGACCTGGCCCATGGATCACACCTTCCTGGCATCCATCATCCCTCAATTACTTCAAAGGCATCGTTAGTTTAAAAAAAAAAAAAAAAAAAGGCCTAACATTTAAAAAACCTCTTAATATTCTGTGGTTTGCAAGACTTTTGGGGATTTTGACTCTCAGAACTTCCCTTGTTTTTCCAGGCCAATTAAGGAGGTAGGGAGAAGGCTTTCTCCTGAGCAGTGATGAGAAGGGGACACTGATCAAGACGCTTCCAGACAGTTCTGTGGGATTCTATTTCTTCTGTCTTTATTTTCCTAGAGGAAAAAGTCCTCAATGTTCTAGTCCATTAAAAACTTCCCATGTGCATGATCTTCCCCAAATGTGTTCAACAGAGAGAGGTCATTGGTAGGATTTCTCAATTAACATTTTCAAACAACACAACTAAATTCTAAAAATACTTCCCAAACAAGAAATGTGTGCTCCCATTAGAAATTTGAACCAAGCTATCCAGGAAGTTCTAGGTGAGTTCATTCAAAAGATAATAAGATAGAGAAAACATTCATTTCCTTTTGTAGGTAAGTGACACAATTGCATTCCTTGATATGTTATTTTTAGGTCAGAGAGGTTTTAATTCAGAGAATGCAACCTTTGTCAAGTATATTCCGTAAAAGCTGGCAATCCACAGCTGGTCTCTAGGCCCTGCCTGGCTTGGAGGTTCTGCATCCTTCTATGCTCCCCACCGGCACGATCAGTATAGGGACAAGACAGAATAAATGCACTAATGGCCCCAGCTGGAACATACAGTCGCATCCTACCAGTTAGTGGGTGAACATTACCCCTGTAGACCAAATTATAATGATGTAATTCTTCTTTGCTCCCCTTTATAGGAGTGTGGCAGAGACTGTCTAGCTGGCCATTAGACTCTTTCTTCTTCCTCTTGGACACAATGTAGATTTGTGGAGTTAACGTGGCTGTGTGATCTACTCCTGACAGTGAATTTTAGGCAGAAGTGGTAAGTGCCCCTTCCAGGCCTCACTTATTATAATCTGCTCATGTGTGATTCTCTATGCTTTTCCCTCTTATCGGTAACCTTAAAAATCACATTTGATGATTGCAGGGACACAAGTTGGAAGGTATCTGGGTCACTGAGTTACTACCTGCAGGAGCGCTGTCGGCCAATGAGGAATACTTGTTTTAAAATTGGGGCAAGAGAGAAATTCTCATGAGTGGAGTCACTGTAAGGAGGGGGTGTATCTATTACAGCGACAAGAGTGATCCTGTTATTACAGAGAATTCTTTTCTGGGATATTCTTGGTTTCTCCAAGTCCCTGAGGACTAGCATCCTGCACTGCCCTTACCACTTGTCTTCTCAACCTGGATCCCTTCCCTGATCCCCATCTGAAAGACCAGCCCTGACATCTCCCATCTCCATGCTAAACTCCCATCTGGCCTGCTGAGGACCTCCTGTCTTTGGATTTCCTCATCACTGGACTGAGCTGCCCTGGAGGAGGTGGCAGCACAGTGCTTCTTTGTCTCCTTTTCAGACGTCCTGCCCCAGCTCACTACCTATAAACCTGAACTCTCCGGTCAGTGTGTCCCCTCACTCCCTTGATATGTTTCAGTCTTGGCTCTGCCCCTCCCAGACTGCTTCCTTTGACCACTGACAGACACCTCCTCCCCACACTCTAGGCCAGCGGTTCTCAAAGCGTGGCTCCTGGATCCACAGCTTCGGCATCACCTTGGGGCTTGGGAGAAATTCAAATTCTCAGGCCCCAACCTCTCTCTGTGTTCACCAGTTATCGTGTCTAATCAACCCTTAATGGGCTGAGCAAGTGTTGGCTCTGTTTGGGCTATAATGATCCTGGACAACTATTGATCTTTTTACTGTCTCCATAGTTTTGCCTTTTCCACAATGATATAAAGTTGGAATTATACACTATGTAGCCTTTTCAGAATGCCTTCTTTCACTTAGTAATATGCATATAATATGCAGTTCTTTTTACGGATAGTTCGTTTTCTTTTAGCACTAAATAATATTCCATCATCTGGATGTACAACAGCTTATTTGTCCACTTACTGAAGGATATCTCGGTTGCTTTTAAGTTTTAGCAATTATGGATAATGCTGCTATAAACATCTGTGTGCAGGTTTCTTGGCCTTGACAAGCTATTCTTAATCATTTTTCTGAGGCAACGTACATAACAGATGGCATTCGCAATGAGCTATGAGCAGGTGCACAAGATAGGCTCCCTGTAACAGGAAACCCAAAGTAACAAAGGCTTAATAGGGAGAATGTCTTTCTCTCCACCATGATCCAGATCTCTACACCTAGTTCTAGAGTTCAGGGCTGGAATAAAGCTCCACGGCCATCACTAACCCAGAGTCCACCTATCTTTATATTCTACCATCCTGGAGTGTGTTTTCTGTTCTAAAGTCATCTCAGGATGAGGTGGAGATCCAACCAGTGCATTCACAGTGTAGACAACAGGAAGAAAGAATTCAAAGTAAGACCCAAGGGTTCCCCCCCAGTTAAGCCAGTTCCCTTTAAGTAACCTTTTTGCAAGTCCCAGACACAATTAACTTTCTCTGTCACTAGCCAGAACTTCGTCATGAGGACATACTTAGCTGGAAGAAAGCCTGGGCATCTTGCTACCCCAAGAAAGACAGAAGGAGAGATCAGAAGAAAGCAGCTAGGTCTGTTTCAGCTAGGGTTATTTGGACATACCTGGTTTGAATGCACTTTTCTTTACTGTGCCTTGTATATATGATATTTTTTTTATAAATTGAAGGTTTGTGCTTTGAGCAAGGCTCTCAGTACCATTTTTATGATAGCATTTGCTCACTCGTGTCTCTTTGTCACACATTTTGGTAATCCTGACAATATTTAAAACTTTTTCATTACTATGATACTTGCTATGGTGATCTGTGATCGTACTACCCTAACTGTTTTGAGGTACCACGAGCCACGCCCATAAAAAAATCAATCAAGAAATGTTGTATGTGTTCTGACGGCTCAACCAACTGGCCATTTCTCCATCTCTCTCCCTCTCCCCAAGGCCTCCTAATTCTCTGAGACACAACAATATTGAAACTAAGCCAGGGAATAACCCTAGTGCCCTCTAAGTGCTCAAGTGAAAGGAAGGGTCACACTTCTCTCACTTTAAATCAAAAGCTACAAATGATTAAGCTCATTGAGGAGGGCATGTCAAAAGCTGAAATAGGCTGAAAGCCAGGCCTCTTGCATGAAACAGTTAACCTGACTGTGAATGCAAAGGCAAAGTTCTTAAAGGAAATGAAAAGTGCTCCTCCAGTCAACACCCAAATAACCAACAGCCTTATTGCTGATACGGAGGAAGTTTTAGTGGTCCAGAGACAAGATCAAACCAGCCACAATATTCCCTTCATCCAAAGCCTGAACCCAGAGCAAAGCCCTCACTCTCCTCAATTTTATGATGGCTGACGGAGGTGAGGAAGCCCCAAAGAGTCTGAAGCTAAAAGAGTTTGATTCATGGCATTGAAGGACAAGATCTGTCTCCGTAACATACAAGTGCAAGGTGAAGCAGCAAGTGCGGGAGCAGAGATGGCAGCCAGGTGTTCAGAAGATCCGGCTGAGATAATTCATGCGGGCGGCTACACTAAACAACAGATTTTTAGATTTTCAATTTCAACAGCTTTCCGTTGGAAGATGTCATCTAGGACTCTCATAGCGACAGAGGAGAAGTCCATGTCTGGCTTTAAAGCTTCATGGGACAGGCTGACTCTCCTATTAGGGGCTAACGCAGCTGGTGACTTTAAGTTGAAGCCAAGGCTCATTTAACCATTCTGGAAATCCTAGGGCTCTTTAAGAATTATGCTGAACTTCCTCTGCCTGCACTCTGTACATGGAACAACAATGCCTGGATGACAGCACATCTGTTTAAAGCATGGTTTACTGAATATTTTAAGCCCACTGTTGAGACCTGCTACTTAGACAAAAAGATTCCTTTCAAAACACCCCTGCTTGTTCACAATGCTCCTGTAGCCCAAGGATCAAGGAGTAATTTCAAATTTCAAGTCTCATTATTTTCTAAGGCTACAAGTGCCACACATAGAGATTCCTCTATGGATCTGATCAAACGCCACTGAAAATCTTCTGGAAGGGATTCACCATTCTAGACGCCATTAAGGACATTTGTGATTCTTGGGAAGAGGTGAAAATATCGGCATTAACAGAAGTTTGGAAGAAGCTGACTCCAGCCCTCATGGACAACTTTGAGAGGTTCAAGACTTCAGGGGAGGAAGTAACTGCAGATGTGGTGCCAAGATCTTGCGAGATAACAAGAATGAGAAGTGAAGCCTGAAGATGTGACTGAATTGCTTCAATCTCGTGATACAACTTCAATAGATGAGGAGCTGTTTCCTACAAATGAGCAAAGAAAATGCTTTCAGGAGATGGAATCTATTCCAGATGACGATGCTGTGAAGATTGTTGAAATGACAACAAAGGACTTAGAATATGACATAAACTCAGTTGATAAAGCAGGGACGGGATCTGAGAGGAGTGACTCCAATTTTGAAAGAATTTCTACCGTGTGTAAAATGGCATCAAACAACATCACATACTATACAGAAAACATTCATGAAAGGAAGAATCCACTGATGTAGCAAACTTATTGTCTGATTTAACAAATTGCCACAGCCACCCCAGCCTTCAGCAACCACCACCCTAATCAGTCAGCAGCCACCAACATGGAGGCAAGACCCCCCGCCATCAGCAAAAAGATTGCAAGTTGCTGAAGGCTCACATGATGGTTAGCATTTTTTAGCAATCAAGTATTTTTTAAAGTATACATTGGTTTTTTTCGACATAATTCCACACACTTAAGAGACAACAGTGGAGTGTAAGCATAACTTTTATATGCACTGGGAAACCAAGAAAATCATTTGATTCGCTTTACTTCCATATTTGCTTTATTGCAGTGGTCTGGAACCAAACCCACAAGATCTCCAAGGTATGCTTGTATATATATCTAATACCAAAGTACTAACACTAACTCCTTCTCTTTCTCTTTCCCTCAGGTAAGTAGATGAACCTGAGAGGAAGAAGGCCAACCTTGAGTCTGCTGTAGTTGATAGTTTAAAAATAAACCGTTTGCAAACTTGGGGGCTTTGTGCCATTTTGTGGATGTACTTCAAAACCCACTGGGATTTATCAAGGTGTTCTAACATGAAGACCGAGAACACATTAAGTCTATATAAAGTAGGCACCTGGGTCTATAAAAAGAAAGAATGGGCTGGAATATATATAAAAAAAAAATAGTGACAGGATGGATTTTATAGCTAGACATGTATCTTTTATATGAAAAGAAAGGATAATTACTTGGAGGCTTCTCCTAGGAATGTCAGCAATATGGCTGTGGTGGTTGTAATAGAGAATCTCTAGCTAAATACACTTGGTTTTGGAGGCTCTCCCATGTATGGAATGGCACCAAATGTGGAAGCTGATTACTTCAGTAACCCACACCAGACCAACCTCCTGGAATTGATGCCTTTGGGTCATCTCCCCCGCCCTTGAGTCTGGGCTGCCCTGTGACCACTTTAACCAGAAGTGAAACCGTGCCAGTGGCCTGACTAGTTTTAAGAAGGCCTGGACGTTTCTATTTTTGCTCCTTGAATATCCTGAGCTGCCATGTGAGAATTCTGGCTACACTGCTGGAGAAACCACGTGGGGAGATTCAGAGAAGAGGCCACACGGAGAATGGAAAGCCCTGGGACTACATGAACAGGGACAGTGAGTCCAGGAGTCCCAGCCGCCAGCACAGTCCAGACCTTAGCTCCCTGCCAGCTGAATGCAGATGCATGGTGATCACCTGTAAGCCCATATTTGAATAATTATGAGAAATAAAATGGTTGTTGGTTTAAGTCACTAGGTTTTGGGTTGGTATGTAGCAGTAAGTGACTAAAACACCATCACATCCCCAAACATATCTACGGGCTTGAGGTGGAACCCTGGCCGATGTGGCTGCCACAGCCTGTGCCCAATTGTCACGGCTGCCCAAACAGCCACACTGGCCCTACTACCACAGCCAAGGGAGTCCGTGCCCTCTGGACTCTTGCAACCTCCCACCAGGACCATTCCATGACTCCACAGCCCTGAAATTCCCCCTCTTCCAGGTCCCTCCTCCTGACTCGGTCAGGCCAACCGGAAGCATTTGTGACAGGAGCACCCCTACCCTTCCTCCTCAGCCAGTTTCCCAAAAGGAATTCATGCCACCTCATCTTTGGAACCCCAGCAGACAAGGCAGTCCACTGCGTGTTTGTGCATGCATGCATCGGGGACTCTTAACTGCAAATGGATCAAGTCTTATCCTAGAACTGTGGCCAGAAAAATGAGTTCCTGGCATCTCCAGTTGGAATCTGGAACAGATTTTTCCATAAAAAGCAGTATTATAGGTGATTTTAGGTTCTGTGGTACTATCAGAACTACAGCTCAGCTATATTGCTGGTTAAATCGATATTGAGGAGCTGCCCTGGGAACATAATTACCTTTTACAACACTGTCCTGATGAGAAACAAGATCCAAATGATGGCCTTAAGAATGAGTTTTTGGAAGCAACCTGATTTTAAGTTGGAAACTTTCATTCTACATTGAACACCAATGATATAGTAGATGCTGTGGAGTAAGCAGGAGGAAAAAATAATATTGCGACCGCTTTCCAAGAAGTTATAGTTTGTTTCGGAGATTTAACACATGAGAAACGACCAGCAAAGCCCTCTAAAAGCCATCCCAAACTTAGTGAGACGGACCAGTAAGTAAGTGCCTCTCAAGGTTGCAAAATTAAGCCCGCAAGTTTTCTTTCCTGTTGGTTGTTTACATCGGCTTCCAGACACCTGTCTCCAGAGGTCTTGTGGACACATGCTGTTCATAATTGCTCACAAGCTGTTTCCTGTGAACAGGAAAGGGGTAGGCAGGTATAGGAGGCAACTGTATTCAGCTGGCTACTTAGTAATGAGAGTAGGTGGATTCTGGAGCTTAGAAATTAACTGTAGGAGGGGCAACAGCCTGGTGGCTGCATAGAAACCCAGGGCTCCTTTCCATTGGCCTCAAAGAGGGCCACCAAAGAGGCCCCACCACTGTGCTTCTCAATGTGTGGTCTGGGAACACCTTTGTTGGAGTCACCGGCGGGGGGCGGGGGTGGGGGGTCACTTACTAAAAATGCTGATTCTCTGCCCACAACCCAGATCTTGCCAAGAGGCTTGGGAACCTACATGATTGATAAACTCCCTAGCTGATTCTTATGCTGATGCAGGTTTGCCACTGCTGTTCCAAAGAAAGCCACCCTAGAGATGCAAGAGTCTCGTGAAGATACTCAGGAGTATTTTCCCCTGGAAAATTATGGGGGATCTGGCCACAGTTCTGAGCCCCTTACATACTCCACTTTGGTAAACTTGTGGAGGCCAGCCAAGCTTCTAGAAGAAAACAAACATGTTCAAATTGCTGGGCATGGAATGAGGGCTTTTGCACACTCTCCTAGCACTTTTTGGCTCTATTTCCATCCCGGGCACAGCACTGTGCATACACTGCGAACATGTCTAAGGCACGTGTTCTGAAACCCAGCATCTGTTTTAAGAAAAATGAGGTTGTCAAGCAGGACCTCTTTGGAGTGGTACAGTGCCAAGTGAGATAGGGCCTCCCAGGTAGACTCTATCACATGGAAATATATGAGTGAATTTCCCTGGGACCAGAAAATGTACTTTGAATAAGATTACAGAACTCATACAAGAACATGGTGCACTCCTTGCTTGGGTCTCTTGCCATCAAGACCATCCTGCTGCCCTCTGTGACATTTGGGCTCCTTATCATTGACCTGAAGTCACTTAAATGCAAGTACCACAGCGTATTGGACATTGTTTTTAATTATTCCGGGTGAGATCATTTCAGAAATGATATTGAGAGTGAGGGCCACATGCCCATGTGGCAGGATAATGTTGAGGTAAGAGTGGTTATGCCTGGCTCCCAACATTTACCCACCCATGCATGTTGTGTCTGTCACCTCCGGGAAGGGATACTGCTGCCCAGGCAAGGACGACAAAGGTGCAGACTCTTGGCTTCTCCCTTGTATAAGTCTTGGCCCAGGACTTAAACAGAAGCTTTGGATAAATATGTAATTAGAGCTATTTTCCATTCCCTCCAGTACTATCCCTTACCCCCGGACTAGGGAAAGTTGCTCAGACTGAAACAAGGAAGATATCAATCCAGTCGAGTCCCTTCCCCACCACTGGTCAAATCCCAGCTGAGTTTGACAATCTCCGTGGGCATGGAAGTTATAGTTTCCAGGTCCTGGGGCCTGCTAAAGCCTAGGGAACACAAAGCAAGTAATGAAGGGCCTTGAGCAGCCCCTAGCATCTTGTTAGGCCTCCAAAGAGCAGCCAAGTATGTCCAGGGGCAGGAAATGGCTAAGAAATGAACTTTTGGATGGGTGTCATGCGTTTGGATGGGACAACACACATCTCAGAGAATGTCAACCTGGGAAGATGCCTCCGTCTCCCTTCTCCCTCCTCCAGTGCCTTAGAAGCATAGCCACCTGGGACTTAGACACAGTCCTGGGAAGGCGGACAAGAAACCTGAGTTGACTGAGATTTGGGTTTTACCACTCACTGGAATGAGCTCAAAATGGAAATGAAGCTCACATAGGTGCAAAAAGTTGAACGATCTCATCTTTCCCACCCATCTACATTTCTGTGTATTACTAGCTTTAGAAAACGACTAAATGGCACATAGGTGATGCTACAATACTCCTCACGTAGTTGAAGCCAACATGCTGAGGTAGGAAAACCCATCAGCCTGAGGTCCGTTCAGAGCCCTAACCTGCCCCCTTGGTTCTTAGAGGAATCCAGAGAAGGAGCCAGGACTGTGCCTCTCACTCTGGATGATTCAACATCTGGTGGCATGGCTGATTAGCCGCAGAACATTAGAGGAGGCGAACTGTTGTATACCTTCTCCCCACCTGAAAGGGACTCCTGGAACCCGGCTAACGGGAAGAGGGAATGACCCCATCCTACACAGTGATGCTTCCATCATTGCCGGAAAAGCAGCATGAAAGGCCTTTGAAAGTAGAAAACATTGTAAATATGCTATCAAGGGACTCACTGAAGCCTGACGTGGTAATCTTAGGGTTCCAAAGCTATTCCCCCAATTAAAGCCTAGGATTTCCTACTGAGATTCAAGGTTTTGATCGCGACATTCACACTGACTCAAAGGTCTAAATATGCACCGTGTTAAACCACAGGCTGACCAGACGTGAATGCTCGAAGACTCCTCATGTATGTATCAAAATTATGGTTGCATTATAGTTTCAGGACAGGACTACAAATCTGTGTGCTCTGCTGGCATTTTCCCCTCTGTTTTCTTATTTGTGCGCTTCTCATTTTAACTTAACATAATTATTTCTCCCTCCTCCTACTTATTACTTCCTTTCCCTTCTCTTCTCTTTTACTTTTCCTCTTAATTCTGTTCTTCCTCAACTCCCCCCTATATTTCTTTTATTTAAAAGTGTATTTATATTTTCTCCTGTCCTTCCCTTTTTGTCCATTCTTTTAAGTTTATTTATTCATTTTGACAGAGAGAGAGAAAGAGAGCATGAGCGGGAGAGGAGCAGAGAGAGGGAGAGAATGAATCCCAATTAAATTTCGCACTGTCAGCGCAGAGCCAGACTCGGAGCTCAAAGACATGAACCACAAGATCATGACCTGAGCTGAAATTAAGAGTTGGATGCTTAACTGAGCCACCAGACACCATTTTTTTGTTTTTGTTTTTGTTTTGTCTTTTCTTAAACCTATAATCCTTAAACCTATAAACTCAACAATAATTAGCCTCTACTGAGTACTTATTAAATGCCATGCCCCCTTATATCCTATAACATACATACCTAAGATCTCCTCTTTGCCTGAGTCTATCAAATCCTTCCCCTGTAAAGGGTGTGTCTGTCGGGCACCATGTAGACCCCAGATTCCCCCTCCTCCTACCAGCTATCTATCTAGGGAACATGCTCAAGTCTCCATTTCTTTTTAAAATGTTTTATTTTATTTATTTATTTATTTATTTATTTATTTATTGAGAGAGAGAGAGAGAGAGAGAGAGAGAGAGCGAGCAAACCAGGGAGTGGCAGAGAGAGGGAGAGGTAGAGAGAAATCCCAAGCAGGCTCCGCACTGTCAGCACAGAGCTGGATGCAAGGCTTGAACTCAAGAACTGTGAGACCACGACCTGAGCTGAAACCAAGATTGGACGCTTAACCAACCAAGCCACCCAAGTGCCCTATCAAATGCTCCATTTTTCACATCATGCGTTGGGCCAGTGAGCTTCCTTTCTTCCCATGCCATGACAGTTCAGTCAGAGCCCATATTTGCTTCCAACGGTCAGAATGTTCCCACAATGGCCTTCTGACGTTTCTTCTACGCGTGGTAGAGTGCACCAGTTCCCATTTTTTTCCAAAAACTTTCTTTGAAAAACAAACAAAAAACGAAGCACTTTCATCCTGGCTAAGTCTATCAACACTGAACGACCTCAGTGGGCCCTCCATTCTATTTCACCCTCATCCTATCCCTCTCCTGCTCTCCCAGACAACACCCAATTGCACCATGCTCACTCTCAGTTGATGATCTTGCTTCCTAAGTGACCCGGCACAGGGAGGCAAGCAGAATAGAACTTGAGACTCTCTACACCACATCCACCCACCTACCTCTGTCTGGCCCACTGACCCTCCTTCCCACGGGGCACTGTGAAGAAGAAAGTATTCTCTGGCTGGGCTTACCCCTTCCCTGGGCACTTCTTTCCATTTTCCCCACCTACCCAGAGACATTGCTTCTCCAAATCTCCCCCTGTTTCCTGACTAGGGGGAACTCTGTCTTCCACCTCTGTATTGGATTGGTTCCAACACCACAAAAATAAAGCATTCCTAGCTTCCTTATTAAAAAAGCAAAAAAGCACTATCTACCCTATAGATAGTGCCCATTTCTTTCCTGATCTTTGAGGCAAAACCTACTCTCACGGTCTGCACTCGCTCCACCCTAACCCTCCCTTTAATACCATGGAATCATCCAGTCAGGCTTGTTTCTACCCACAATTCCATCAAAATCACTTACCTGCAGACAATACAAATGGCCTTACATTGTTCACCACACTGGGCAGCGTTCAGGAGCATGTGACTCCACGGGTCGCTCTCTTTTGCACACATTACTGGCTTGGTTTCCAACAGACAGCAGGCTCTGGTTTTCCTCCTTCTTTCTGGTTGGTTCTGGTCAGATTTCTCCTATCTCCATAATTTCTAAACCACTGTTTTTCAACACTTAGCAGGCAAAACAATCACCTGGAGGGCAATCACCCTTGTTATGAAGGGCCCCACCCCAGGAGTTTCTGGTTCAGTAGATATGGGCTGGCCCAAAAATTTGCATAGCAGATTCTCAGGTTGCTGTTGATCCATAGTGGCAGTGCCTAAGCTCTTCTATCATTATTCACTTCAGTGATGATATTATGTTCTTCCGGTTTCAATATTTCTACATGCTGAAAACTCCCAAATTTGTATTTCCAGGCTCGACCTCGCCCCTGACCTCCAGAGTCACATATCCACCTGTCTGATTTACCTCCTGGTTTGGATGGCTGATAGGCAACACTACCTTAATTTGTCCAACCTGAGCTCCTCAGAGTCTCTCCCAGACCCTCCCCCTTCCGTGGCTCTCTCCTCAGTCAGCAGCAATTTCAATCTTCTCATTGCTCAAGTCAAAAACCTGGGAGTCATTCGGGATTTCTCTCTGCTTTTACACTCCACTCAATCCTTCAAAGAACCATATTAGCTTTAAAGTAAAAATATATCTAGAATTCAGCCAGTTCTCACCAACTCCAGTGCTGCCACCTTGATCCAAGCCAGCACGATCTCCTTACTGGATTAATATAATCACTTCTTAACTGGTCTTTCCTCTTCCACATTCTTTACAATCTATTCTTAATAAAGCAATTAGAATGATCTGGCTGGCCCCAAACCCTGTGGCTCCAGTACAGCATCATCTAATGGCACTCCTGGGACAAGAGGAGGTGCTTTCTGGTGCCATCGTTACTGGAAACATTTCTATGGCATGGCTTAAGCTTTTCGAAACTCCATTTGTATATCGTGGTTTTTTGTTATTTTCTTAAATTTATAGCAAGCAACTGCCACGTCATTAATGTATTAGTTATAAGGCAACAAACTCTACTGTAAAAGGACCAGCAAAGCATAATTCCTATGTCATAGCAGTTGTACTTAGAAAATATGTTAGGCTAGCCTTTAAGTGCAATCTCCTTACTATCATCAAATTTGAACTTGGGTCTAGTAGTTAAGAGTGTGGGCTCTAAAGATGGAATGGAGGGCTCATATCTTTGCTCTCCTATTACCGTAAGCAAGTCACCCTTAACTCTCGTCATCTGGTTGTAAGGCTGTGAATTAATATAAAGGATGGAGAACAGTACCTAGCACATAACTGGCAGTGTTCCATTACAGTTAGGATGGTTAGCTACTGTTTACTTCAGAATACTGAGACACAAAAACTAAAGGGGCCCTATGAAAAATGGCGTTCACTCCTTTTCAAAATGGCGTTCACTCCTTTTCCTGCTTCTATTCTTGCTAGGACCTGACACACATCTTATAGAAGAGAGAATGTCTGTCCTCCTTGTAAAGGTCAAGAATTTAATGATTTCTTTGGAGTCTTCCAGCACAATCAATAACATTATAACATCGATAAGGGGCAAGTGGGTAAAGGTCATCATGAATATTTTCCAAGACACTTGACTCATCAAGACCCCTGACTCCAGGGCAGAAGTCACTTACAGAGAGGATTGTGGAAGACCACAATCCCCAGTAAAAACCCCAGACCCCAAGCAAAGACAAGACTCACTCTCTTTTCCTTTCTGAGTCTCTCAGACACTCTGTATCTGCGTTCTATGTCTTTAGTAAACTCTGATCTCACTTCCTCTCAGCTTGTGTTTGAGGTCTATCCTACATGAAGCCAAGAACCCTCTTGGCTGGTCCTCTGGGACCCTCTCTGGGTCCTCAGACCCAGCCAGCCTGCACCAATATTGCCCAATGTCTTGTGTATCTTTTTACACTCACTGTTTGGCAGACCAGATTTTTCAGGCCTAAGAGAGAATTTTAGTTGAATTTAGCCGTGGAAATGTTAACTGTCTCAAAAAAAGGGAGCTTAAAGGCCAGAAAATTATTTTTAAATGAATTATTGGGTAGGAAACAACGAGCATTCTCTCCCATGTGATACCCTTTCCTATGTATTGTCAAAGGAAGATTCTTCGTGTTTCACACACTTTCTTCTCTGACAGCTCCTCTTACGCCTGCCTGGCATACAATGGATATGCATCTGTATGCACAGACAGGAGGGATCTACTTTCAAATGGGTTCTGCTGCTTAGACAATGCACGTGAAAGCATAACTCACTTACACAGGGTTATGGAAAGCCTGACTCCTTCAAGGTCAGCCCTCAGAGTCCTTTGATGGTGCATGGCTAGCCCTTCACCTGGGCTGACTTCGCCTATGGCAAAAGTTTGATTGACACTTACTGCCAAGGTGGTTGTTACCAAAGCATATGTTTGTTTATAGCCCAGTAGTTGAAAGCTACTTTGCCCAGGATGACAAATAAAGCTGCAGATACCAACAGGAGGACACACAAAAAAAGGCTTTGCTCAATCTCTTGATTTACTAGACCTTTATCTTATCACTATTTTTCAAGAGTGAGCAGAGATTGAACTGAAATGAGCAGCCAACTTTGGAAAACTCATTTTTCTCTACCTCAAGTTTATGTTACTTCTCTGGCATTTCCAAACCATACTAAAAAATTGTGGGACCTCACTGACTGGTTGCTGGGTCAGTGTGAGGCCATTCACTCAGTGTTGGGAGTAATCAACCACCCTCTGGGAAGCAGAGTCCCCCAATCCTTCTAGGACTGAGGCTTCTTTTTCTCATTGCTTTCCTAGACACCAACATCCATAACTATATGCATGCCTGAAATGTGCAATGTATATTCTATTCCATATAGACCACCTACTTAATAATATTACTATTAATAATGGTAGTACTATTTATTGGCTCCTGACTCTGCCTCAGACCTTATGCCAAGGGCTGGCTTCGTGGGCATGTCACTAAGTGCAGTTGTACAGAGTCCCGTAATCAGAAGAGTTCTGAGGGTTTAATGATTGCTGAGTTTTTAATAATTTTATCTTTGAATTTTCATTTTGTAAGTGAAGTCCAATGAGATAAAGGAACACACACCAGGACCTTATAGACTCAACTCAAACATTTTTCTGCTGCCTACCATCTCCCTATATCCCCATTGATTGGTTCTAAGCTACCCACTCCTCTGCTCCCTAGTGCCCAGGACCCTGCCCAGCTTTTCTATCCCCGTATCACAACCGCTGAGACCTCTGCCCCTGGCATAAAGAGTAGGCTCAAGTGCAAGTGCCTCATGGTGCCTTGGAAAGGGGCATGCCACCCTGGCTGGCAGCCCCGTGAACATTCATCAGGTGACTCTGTTAGGGAGAGTTTCTTGCCCACCCTGATCTAATTACTAACTGAGTCTCTTAGAAGAGTTTGCAATTCTTTTTAGGGATCACCTGTCTGCCATGGGTTGGATAGTAGGTCCATGAGAAGGAGAGATTCCTGATCTAATTTCCATACCTCCAGGTGACAGCTTATAGGAAGGGCATCCAGGCATCCAGTGGGCCACGTGCAGGTACCAGGTCATAGAAAGGAGCTCATGGATACCTGTAAGAGCCTATAGTCACCCAGGATGTATCCTACGCTCAGAACCACAGAAGAAAGGAAAAAATGTTGTATTTTAGTATCTTTAGTGGTAATTTTTCCTGTTTTTTGAACAAGGGAGACTGCATTTTCATTTTGCATTGAGCCTTGCAAATTTTGTGGCCAGTCCTGTTCCTTTTAATTTAATGTGACTTGTGGTCACAAAGCCACCAGTGATGGAGGTTGTATTTTTCTTATTATTTTATTGTCATCATGATAAGTGTACCCATTTATCCTCACCCTCTATACCCCCCAGCCCCCCACTCACCTCCCCTCCAGTAACTATCAGTTTGTTCTCTATGGCTAAGAGTCTGATTCTTGGCTTGTCTCTCTCTCTCTTTTTTCTTTTCCTTTGCTCGTTTATTTCTTAAATTCCACATGAGTGCAATCATGGCATTTGTCTTCCTCTGACTGACTGGTTTTGCTTAGCGTTACACTCTCTAGCTTGATCCACGTTGTTGCAAATGGCAAGATTTCATTTCTTTTGTTTGTTTTGAATATTTATTTGTTTTTGAGAGAGAGAAAGAGAGTGAGCACGAGGAGGGAGAGAGACAGAGAGAAACACAGAATCTGAAGCAGGCTCCAGGCTGTGAGTTGTCAGCGCAGAGCCCAACATGGGGCTCAACCCCACAAACTGTGACATCATGACCTGAGCCGAAGTCAGACGCTCAACTAACTGAGCCATCCAGGTGTCCCAAGATTTAATCCTTTGTATTGTTCAATAATAATATGATGGAGGTGGTATAATAAACCCACACAGGCCCACTAAGAACTGCTGTTAACTCTGCCGTCCTCTTCTCGAGCCATGGCCCAATGGTTTGTACAGTTTTCTTCTCAATTGTCTTAACCCTGACTCTTTGTAAGGCTTGAAGTGTCTTCTCATTTTTATGCATCATAAAATCTATTCATATGTCATTTGTAAGTGGAGATTGATAAAAGTGACCATTTGGCAAGGTGGGGAAGGGAATACAATGGCATTTAAGCCATAGGAGTAGATGAGAATAATCAAAAAGGTACCATGATGTTCCAAAAGCAAGAAAGCTGCTTGGAAGTTGTGGCTCTTTCAAATTGCACCCAAGTGCATTGCCAACTGTCAGAAGCACTGCTTGAGCAGATGGGCAGGTGCAAAGTCATGATGATGAGGAACACAACGGCAATACTGTGCCAGCCACAGTTTTCTCTCAAGGTGTCCTATTCATCTGTTAGATAGCTAAGCCTTTTTATTAAGCATCTTAGAGTCTTCCTAATCTATTTAAAGCATTCAGATTTTACATTTCTGAACAGATGGCCAAAATGGAGTAAATGTGAATGTTGTCGGGTATGTGGGGAAGCAGGAGGTGGGTGATGAAGCCAAGGAGAGTTCACAATATTGACAGCAAGAATGAGAAGGGGCAGCCATGGATGACCAGCTTTTCTTCACTCCCTTCTTGCTTCATTTATGCTTTATCTATGTTCCATTTTTCAACTTGGTGAGATCCATATGCAATAAATAAAATTTTGAGCTCTAAATGTGGATTAATGAAGATGTTGAGATCTCACTCTGGAGAACTGCTAATAGAGGCAGGAACCCTGTTACTTGTGGATGCTCGCTTTCCACAGCCTTCCCTGGAAAAGTGTGGGGTAAAAGAAGGATAGGAGGCAGAAAGAAAGACTTGCTCAGTCTGTGCTGCCTCGTGGCAAGAAGGAGAGTTTGCTTTCGTGGAGATTTTGTGAAATTGGACAAAAACTGAATTAGTGGGTAGCACTGCATTCTCTCAGAAAGGATAAATTCAGCATGCTTTGGGCTTTTGTTTAATAAGCATTTAACAAAATTTGACATCCATAATCAAACCTCTTAGCAAACTAACAACAGAAGAAAGTTTTTGGTAAATCATCTACCAAAAAAATCTAGAGTTAACATCATACTTAAAAATCACAATGAACGATTCCTTCGAAATTCAAACCAAAGCAAAAATGTCTATCTTCATGACTTCTATTCAAAATTGTGCAGAGATCCTAGCCACTGAAAAAGAAATATAAGGCACATAGATCAGAAAGGAAAATGTAAAACTCCTTTTCTCGGCAGACAACATCATTGTATACACAGAAAATCCCGAGTTATCTATTAAATACTGACTAGAACTAATAACTGAATTTAGTAGATTGCAGAAAATGATACTGAAATGCAAGAATCAATTATATTTCTACATAATAGTAACAAACAAAATAAAATTGAACTTCCATTTAATAGCATCAAAAATTAAATACATAAAAATTTAGCAAAAGACATACCATGTTTATATTGAAAACTATAAAATATTGCTACAGAAATTAAAGAAGGCCTAAATAAGTGGAGAAGCTTAAAGTTTTCAGGAACCAGAGGACTCAATAATTTGAGAACTGTCCTCATAGTATTCTATAGATTCAGTGCAGCTCAAATCAAAAGCCTCCAAGACTTTTTATAAAAATGGAAATGTCTTTTAAAAATCTATATGGAAGTGCAAAAGATCTAGAATAGCCAAAGAAAGATATCTTTTTTTAATAGACAAAGAAATCTTAAGAAAAGCAAAATCAAAAGCCCTTCACTTATGTTTTGTCCCCTTCCCTGTTTTTAAATTATTTTTGCTTCCCTTCCCTTTTGTTCATATGGAGGGGTTGTAGGAGTGGGGGATGGGCTAAATGGGTAAGGGGCACTAAGGAATCTACCCCTAAAATCATTGTTGTACTATATGCTAACTAACTTGGATGTAAATTTCAAAATTTTTTTAAATTAAAAAATAAAAAAGACCTTCGCTGTCTGATTTCTAGATTTACTTTAAGTCTACAATAATCAAGATATTCTGATACTGGCTTAAGGATAGACTAACAGATTAAAAGAACAGAATAAAGAATTTAGAATTAAGCCTGCATGTATATACATATGATTTTTACAAAGTTGCCAAAACAAGTCTATGGGGAGGCTGGCTTCACAGTGATGCAAAGCCTTTAGCAAACACATGCTAGGAACATGGAACTCAACCTTGTAGTTCTGAATGGACCCTGTGGAATCAGTCTTTAACCATGGCCTTTCTCCTATGTCCCTCTTTGCTAGTTGTCCTCAGGGGCCCTGGATCTGCATATCCAATGCTCACCAGATCCCATCTCTATGACTACTCCCATCACCTGCCTAGTCAACCAGAACCAGTTTTGGCACCTCTCTTTTCCAGCCCTAGGCAGAGAAAGTCCCCAGGTCACCCCTTTCTCCTTCACAAACACCTCTTCCCTCTGTCTAAGTGGACACAAGAAAAAGGCCCTGAGAACTGGGCTTTTAATTCAAGTGTTATCACTCTCTTGCAGCATTTCCTCTTGTCAGAGAAAATTCTTTTTCTTTTTTAAATGTTTACTTACATATTTTGAGAGAAGGAGAGAGACGCACACACAGGTGGGAGGGGAGGAAGAGAGAGGGAGAGAGGGAATCCCAAGCAGGCTCGGTGCTGTTAGAGTCTGAAGCGGGGCTCCATCCCATGAAGCATGAGATCATGACCTAAGTTGAGATCAAGAGTTGGCCCCTTAACCGACTGAGCCACCCAAGTGCTCCTAGAGACAGAACATTCTTTATCACCCTTCTGCAGTATTTCCCTATAACGTGTACCCAAAAGCTACAAACAAGAGAGATAGGAGGTGAAGAATGGGAAAATGTTTAAATTAAAACTTTGAACTTGAACCTTCAAGTTTACTGGCGATTCCTTTGAAGAGAAACTGTAGATCCTTTCTCTTCGCAAGCCCTCATAAAAAGTCTCATACCTTGTACTACTGAGAAGGCCGATAAATTCAGAAGCCAGCCCAGGGTTCTTTGCATCCGTCCTGACTGAAGCAGGGCGTGCCTCTCAGCAAGTTAGGTGCTGGGGGAAGAAAATAGGAACCCTGATGGCCTTCTTTTCCCCTTCCTTTGCCATAATTAAAACCTCCAAATCGCAGATTGTCAGACTAAACTGCACACTTTCTAGAAGAGTGGATTGATCATTTGTAATTATTTACAGGTAAATGGTTAAGAGAAATAGAATGTCGTATCTAGTTTCAGAAATATTTTCAAGAAGCTGTTATGTTTTGCCTTTGTCACTGAGAGTGTGTGAGCTTCTTTACTTTTGACTTTCGAGAAGTTCTGCTCTCTTCTGAGTCCCTAGGTTGCATTTGAGCTCCTCTCTGAAGTCAATAGTATCTCCTTCAAAACAACATCAGTCAAGTTCCTTCCGTGGGTGGAGTTGGCTAGGGGGCCTGAAAACCAGTGAGTAGTTCTCTGAAAAATAAGCACATCCAGAGTTTCCTGGTTGGAATCCTTCTGTGGAAACCCTGGCTCCTCTCTCTCTCTCTCTCTCTCTCTCTCTCTCTCTGTTGGAAGACGATTTATGGCAGTCAGCAAAGCAGCCAGAAAAGATTCAGGTTTTCTCTCTCCCATGCACGTAGCATGATCACTTGGATTAAGTGAAGACTATTTTTTGTTTTCCATTTGGCCAAACTCGAACGCATGGGGGAATGATAGGGAGCAAGTCAGCAAAGAAAGACAGCCTTCAGGTGGCAGGTTGGCAGGCTGCCCTGTTCCGCGTGCCAAGTCTGAAGGCACTGACCGGATGGCAGCTGCCAGGCTGTTTCTTAAAGTGGGACGAGCTAAAGAGTGAGGTTTTGTCTTGGGGTCTGATTTTCTTCTCTAAGCTGCAGCACGAGGAGAGTTGGGGTAGAGCTGGAAGGTGGCTTTTGGTTTGTTAGTGTGTGGACACTCCAGTTTAGAGCCAATGCTCAGGGGCCCCTGAGTGGCTCAGTCGGTTGGGCGTCCGACTTCGGCTCGGGTCATGATCTCACGGTTCGTGAGTTCGAGCCCCATGTCAGCTCTGTGTTGACAGCTCAGAGCCTGGAGCCTGCTTCAGATTCTGTGTCTCCCTCTCTCTCGGCCCCTCCCCTGCTCAAGCTCTATCTCTCTCTCTCAAAAATAAACATTAAAAAAAAAAATTTAGAATCAATGCTCAGTACCAAACCAACTCAGAATGCACCAGGAGAGCCAGCCACAGTGCATCCCACGAGTTCTTTTGAATATTAAGCAAAAGTTCATAAGACTCTTGATATCATGTATCGCTATCCTTTTCCAATGGGCAAGAGAGGGAAATGGTTCTTTCAGAACGTATAGTTATCTGAATCAAATAAAATGGCACTTATCCAGAGGCTATTGTCTCATAAGCCAAACCATCTGGCTCACTGCTGAGAAACCAGAAGTAAGGGTTTTCACTACCTAAAAATTCATATGACATAGTACATGCACTGAACTGCGTGAGGTGAGCCATGGAGTGGACCTTTACATCTCTGTTCAGAGCTTATTTACTGATGTTGTAAACATGTTCCTACTTAGTTTTAAGTTTCATTGGTTTGGAAGATGGGAAGAAGGCAAGCAAGAGAGAGAAAACTAGACAAGACAGGCAACACCTGACAAGCTCCAGGAGGGAAAGATGGGGTCCGTTTTATTCACTGCCAAAGTCCCAGTACCTAGAATGCTAGTCGTCATAGATTAGGTGCTTGCAAATATTTGCGGAGTTGATTAACGAGAGCAATGCAAAGCGTTGGTTTTTAGGGACAGTCTGTTAGGGAACAGTAGAAAAAAGGAGAAAAAGAAGAGGGGGGAGCAGAAGGTGGGGTCCTCGTAAAGCACACTAGTCAAGAACCGTTTGAGCGGCATCCAAAATTCTGTATACTTTGAAAGTTCTTGAGAACGTCATTGTCTTATAGCTTAGATGATAAAGATGATGATGGAATGATGGGCATTTATCATAACCCTAAATCATCAAGACATCAAAAAAAAATAGCAAGTAAAATCATCCCCTTTCCAAGGCACAGAAAGACAAAATATCTGGAAAATAGTTTCCAAAAATATGATTGTAATTGTTTTAAAATTTAAATTTCTAGAATTTAATATTTTCTATATTTTATTTATTTATTTATTTACTTACTTACTTACTTATTTATTTGGAGAGAGAGGGAGGGCATAAGTGAACAAAGGGCAGAGAGAGAGGGACAGAGAGAGAATCCCACAAGGAGCAGAGAAGGAGAGAGAAGAGAGAAGCAGGGCTCACCCGAGGTGGGGCTGGAGCTCACTGACGTGGGGCTCGAACTCACAAACCATGAGATCGTGACCTGAGCCGAAACCAAGAGTCTGATACTTACCCAAGCCACCCAGGCACCCCTAAAATTTTTTGAATTGTAAATTGCTACACTCACAAACACCAAATACAAGTTACCACAATGACAACAGATTAACGGAGCTGATAGAGAAGTTATTATATTAGCAGAGGCGCACAGAGTATCTGCTGCTCTCTTGTCATCCGCTTGCACATAGCTAGAAGGATCACACCCTCTGATAGTCACACACCCCTGGCACTTTGTAGTTGCAGCTCAACATAATTTGACTGACCTCTAAGAGAGGTGAACAGTGCTGTGACCCACATGGGACCCAAAGGTTTCTCTGAACTTTGCATATGTAGAGCAACTTTCCAAAAGAATTCTCTAACCAGTGTGAGAAATCATGTGGTTTCAAAGGCCAGGGGCTTAAAAATGGGGGAACCTACCCAAAGTTAAGCCACAGCTTTGGCTGGCTTCATGATTGCTTTGGGCTTTGCTTTCTCTGAGAAATGCCGAGATATTTGAAAGGAATTTCGAGAAAAAAAAAATCAATGTTAAACATATCTATGGATTATTCTGAACTTCTGGAAAGAGTAAGCAGAAATCCTAAGAAGAACCCAAGATCTCCATAGATCACAGAGGGGCAAATACGTTATGTGTCCATTGTTACTGGGGTACCATCAAGTCTGTCTGTTGACTCTCCAAGAGTTTCACGTCTCAAAGAGAGAGACGTGGAGCAGAATGAAGGAAAAAGCAATATAAAAAACTAACTTCCTAAATAGCAATTTTGTATGAATTTATCCTGTGTATACTTACGTATAACCTAAAAACACCCTTTGGAAAATCTTAGAAGTCAAGAGCTTACTTGTCTGAAATGGAACGAGAAGAAACGGAACTGGAAGAGTAAGAGGGTGCCTGTGCCTCTGGGTGAGCAGCCCAGCCCGTTTCGGCTTCAGTATTGTTGTGAGAGAGAGGCAGAGAGTGGAGACCAGCTTCCTGGGAGCCATCCTTGTAGGAACCTGGGAGGCTAGAACAGAAGGGCGAAAGTGATTGCAGGCGTCTTAGAAGTGACATCCCGTCACCTGACTCTGGGAGGGAAGGAGCAGGTCCTTGGTACCAGGAGCACCAAAAGAATGGTTGGAAATATTGTAGGTCTCTGTTTGCTTTGATCTGCCGGCACCTTCTTTCCTTGGTAAGAGTGTCTCTCACGTTCCACGTGGAACTGGAGAGGCTGATCATGGGTTCTTTTGGTCTCAGTTTGAAATACCTAGAACAAGACCCTGATACAAGAATTCAGGTTCATGTAGTTTATTTGGTCAGACAATACCAGCAGACAATGGTGAGAGCATAAGAACCTGAGACAGGAGAGGGAAGGAATCCATTAAACGCTGTGTCTTTAAGCTAACATACACTGCCCAAATAAAGCTCACACTTGCTGGGGAACTTGGGGGGAGCAGCATAGATAGAGCCTGAGATTCAGAGTTAGCACACACAAAAGGCAAGAGAACTGAAGTCGTTACACAACCTAAGGGCAAATCCCAGGAACTTCTGGTCTGCCTTGCGTAAAGCCCAGGTGAAACCTTGGATGTGTGGCAGGCGAGCACTGAAAGAGTGAAGGCCAAGCAGATAAAGATGGGGTACTGACAGCTTCTGCTATGGCTTCCTTCTTCCCCTGCTAGATAGAAGCCAAGTGCATCAGATCACACACCATTGGTCTGCCAGGGTGCATAACCACTGCGGTACCAAGGCAAGTTCTCTGATTTCTGCGCACGGAAAGGTAGACGCTCTCTTTCCACTGTAGTTGCAGAGTGAGACCCAGCCAGCCTAGAGCTGGCATTTAGGCACCTTTCTTGGCGCTATAGGAAAGCTAATCTACAGGAGGAAAGAACGAGGCCAACATACAGAAGGAAGAGATGGAAAAGGAGAAACAGAAAGAGAGAGAAATCACTAACAGCATTTTCATTTGAAGTCTTGGATCCAGCTTGATCGGATACCTGCTTCACTTTTGGATAATTTTAATATGAACCGATACACCCCTTTTGTTTTCTTGCTTAAGCCAGTTATTATTTGCAATCAAGAGAGTTTTTCCTAATATGGGAATACACATCTTCTGCCATTTTCTTCTCCTGTAACACAAACGCAAGGAGTTTGGATTTATCACTGAATTATATACCTGCTAAAAAGCTGAGCTAGTTGTGTTAAAGAGAGTCAAAGGTCTCTCATGTCATCTGGGAGTGGTTAAGCAGTGTATCCCAAATTGAAAATGGGGTTGGGGGGACACTGTGACAACGGGTGGCCCAGGCAAGGTAGAGGACGCCTTGGAAGGGAACCCGGAGAATGCAAAACTCCATTACATTTCTCCTTGTAGAGGATGACCCTTGAGGGCCAAGGAGAAAGAAAATAATTGTTTCCAATTCCTGAAATCTTGAGAGAACACAGCCGACCACACCAGTAGGAAGTAGCCCAGGGAGCGTAGATCAGCTTCTTGAATCGGGCAGGAGAGGTGGGGCAGGGCAGGCCTGGGGGGATTGGGGTGCTTGCTGCATGGAGGCATATTTGCAGGCTGTGGAGGTTCAGAGCAGAGCCAGGCACCTGCCGCATGGCGCAGCCAAGAGGCTACCCCGAGCCCCACCCCAGGGACTGGCTGGGCATTCCGGGTACAAGGTGCAGAGCTCAATCGCCGGAAGGGGTTTCTGTGCCTCCTGGTGGAAGACACCAGAGGATCAGCGGTGGTAGAGGATGCTGATGGCATGCTCGCTTTGGGCAGGACGCACCATACGAGCTGCAGGTAGAGACCCGTGCAGAGGGGAGGGGTCCGGGAACACCGGCTCCCAGAGGCCAACCGCAGAATCATCAGAAATTGCGAGACAGTCATTCAACGGAGCCGTTACTAAAAACACATGACTAAGTAATGAGTTATATTAAAAACAAAGAAAACATACCCACTCAAAAGTCATCGTTTCCTTTTTTTTTTAATATATGAAATTTATTGTCACATTGGTTTCCATACAACACCCAGGGCTCATCCCAAAAGATGCCCTCTTCAATACCCATCACCCACCCTCCCCTCCCCCCCACCTCCCATCAACCCTCAGTTTGTTCTCAGAACAGTCATCGTTTCCTAGTTGATTCACCATGTCTGACTGTCATCTATGTTCTTGAGGTGATTTCACGCTTTTGTATCCGCACGGTGGAAATACTACCGGCGGAGCGCCAGCGCCCGTCTCTTCTGAACTCTCGTGTTCAGGCATGGCGTGTGGTAGCTCCAAAGCCTCCAGGCTCAGAGGGAAAACTGCAAATCGGCGGATCAGACCTTAACATACCATTTCGTTCATTGTGATGAGATGGAAAACGTGCCGAAAAATGTTAATCGTGCAAATTCAGTGGAAAAGTGGATTGTATCTGTAGCCCTTACGTGGCGAGTAGCACACATGGAGGGGATATTCCTCCAGGGCCGGCAAGCCACAATTCAGCCAAGAAGGTTCCCATCCCACATCACCGACCAAAGCGAAGTTCAGTGCGTCTTTGTCCTTTCGCTTTCCTCATAACCCACGGAAAGGAAGGTCTCTGTCCACATTCGTGTAGGAACTATTATTCGTTCATGGCAAGCAATTTAAAATTGGTTGCAACCATAGCTTGACTACAGATACCAAAGTTCAGCAGAATAACAAAAAGCATTCTGTGAGAATAAATTGGCTTTGTGGAATTTAGGGGGAAAAAAAGGATGTTTTTCATTTATCATTCTTCGTAAATCATGCTCTACCTATCCTTTTTGTCAGTAAGGTGCAGAATAAATTCACCTAGGTACGCACACACATGCATTTTTTTCTGGGGAGCTGATGGTTAACCATTTACCAGCGCACCAGTGGGGTTGGGTCGCCATATTCTCTCTGGCCCTCCCACAAAAGCAAAGGAGGTTGCTTAAAAAGGGAGTTCCGTTTCTGCCCAGCATGGAGTATGTGTCTCTGTAGAATAAGAACATTCCGAGTATTTATGACACAGTTATGAAGACCACGGTGGGTGAGAGACCCCAGCAGATGCAGGACTAATTGTGGGAGAGATTGGTGCCCCCACCCACACCCCACATTTGCACATTCCCTATCCCCTGGATTTTTTCTTCGGGCTTTAATTCAAGTCACATGTGTAACTTGAGAACCTATAAATTACAAAGGGTCTTTCAAACAAGGTTAGTATGTAAATATAAAATATAACATTAAATTCCCATCATTAATATTGAAGAGTAAGTCAATATTTGATAAAAATCACCTCAGGGGAGTGTGCCTTTCTGCCTGGTTTTATGCCTTGCAGACTTAATCAATTATTATTTAATTACCCGGTTAAATGTCATGGCTTACAAAGCAGGGATTATATTAATAATAACACGAGGTTTGTTTTAAACCGGCCCATACATTAGATAGAGCTGATTTTGTTTTACCATCTCACGGAGCACAGAATTGACATTATTCTTCTGCACCTGGTTTTGAATGAATTGCTTCTATTTAAGCTTCCCTCCCCCCCCCCCGTTTCCTTCTCCCTTTTAAAAAATCTTCCTCCTGTATTTGTCCTATTTTTCCAGTCTTTCAGCTATTCTCCACCCCACCCCTTCTTCCCCACTGTGGGAGTCTTAATTCCATCGTAAATCAAATACCTTAACAAAGGATTGTGCCTTAAACACAGTAACGCAAAATAGATGCTGGGTCACAGAGAACAATCTAGTTTCAAAGGAAGGTGGTGCGCCACGCAGAGCAGTTTCCGAGCCAACACCTTCTGACTGAATGGTTTGCTGTTTAATTGTCTCTATAAAGTTGCTATGGCAACCGTTCTATCAGAAGGATTTGTTGGCACCTAGATGGACTTTATTTCTCTGACATTCAAAGAGGAGGGTGAGGACAAAGTCTAATGAGAGGACTGAGTGACAATAAATCTCTCCCCTTTCAGCTTTACCATACTGGACCAACACTTGGGGTGTTTTGAGTATGGCCCTTTGTCCATGAGAGCGGTAGAGTCTCTCTCTGGAGGGGAGTTGAGAGCGGGGAAGGAGGAGACCCGGGAGGGTTGGGGAGAAAGCTAGAGGGACAGCTGAAACATGGCGGGCCCCGCAGGCCTTTTGTTCTCCACCATCTGTGTGCTGTGGTTTTGGGAGTGGAGCCAAAGGAACGTTACCTGTATTGTGCCTCTCAGAGCTGGGGCGCGGCCGCCAGTCCTGCCTCAGACACAAGGGCCTCGCATACAATGACAGGGCCATAAGGGTCTGGCAAATAAACTATTTGAACATTTGGTTTTATGAATATTGAGTAAAATTCTTCAAATAAATTATGAAAATGAATCGAGGCGAACAGACATCTGAATCCCATTGCAAGCCTAGGGCCACTGATTTGTAATGCTAAGTGTATTAATAGTTACATAAATGAGAAATACTTTTCAAAATAACTGGTGAGCTTGAAAAATTGGTGCACTAAAAGGAGTACTAATTATGATTGCTCTTAAGGAACGCCGGTGCCTACAACGTCCAGCCACAGAGTTGAATGGGACATATGCCAAACATACGCACAGAGTGCCTTTTCGCAGACGGAAAATAAAAATCCCATTCTGCAGGTCTGAAAAATTAGAATTCACAAAGTATCCTAGAGCCCTTCGGGAAGTGAGTTTGGCAATAGAAAACCCTTACAATTCCGAATAACCTCAGACTCAATAGTGCGCCTCTACTAATACGTCTTAAGGTAACAATTACAGATATAGGTCAAGTCATACCAACAGGAAAGTCAGTTGTGGTGTGTATGATCACTTCTTCTTCTAAATGTATAGCCATAGGAGAGTGGTTAAAATACATCATGGTATATCCATGTAACAGAGTGCTTTGTAGCTATTAAAAATGAGTATAATAACAATGTACTATGGAAGGAAAAAAATAGGTTACAATGGAATTATATGGCTGCTTCTGTTTTCAAGAGCGTCTTTATACATTAAAAACTGTTGAGATACAATATAGGATTGATGACTGTTGGCTTCATGAAGCAAAAGTACAGGTGATTTTATTTTCTTTATTATGCTTACTTATGTTTTCTGGGGTTTCAACAATAAATATGTTTTCCTGCTGTACTGAAACAAAGCAAATATACTCTTTTTACATGTCTGTCCGTCAGTCACTTATGCAATTCTTATCCAAGTTATTTTAGGAGAAGGAAAATCCTGGCCAGACATTCCAGCCTCATGCGTCCTGATAAGCTCATAGCCACTCTGGGAATTAATGGGACACAGATGTCCAGGTTCTCTTGAGTACAGGGAGAAGTGGTGGCAGCTCTCCACACTACTAGGTCTTGGGTCTGAGATCTGTAGTTCAGGGACTCCCCTGTTTTCTGGAAGAAACAAGCTGCTAGAGGCAGTGACCCAGGGAGGTAGGAGGAGGGAGAAATGGAAGCATTTTTACAGGGCAGAAATTGTGATAAACGTAGGGTTATTATGAAATAAGAAGATTGGTTTTAGAGTTGGCTTGTATAAAACAGCCTCTCCATTTCACAGCCAAACCTAATACCCAGCAGCGCCTCACTTTAGGACAGGACTACCTGAGAACGACCTTGCTTCCCCTCTTTCTGGGCATGCCCAGCAGTCAGGAATATGATAAAGGATGCCTATTCTCTGGTCTCCTCTCTCCCCCCACCCCAGAGAAGGCAGGCATCAGCAATCGATCAATCAATGAGCTGGAGTTGGCACTTGAGCTGGGATGCTTAGGACATTCCTGGCCACCACAAATCTTCTCGAGCGTCATTACAAAGGACCACACTTTCAGCTTGCCAGTCTTGCTCTCCGCTGTGACAAATACAATACATAGAATCCGGAACACCTTTACAACTCAGATACTTTAACATTCCAAAAAGGCAGTGCATTCGTTGTATTTTTTGTTCTCGGAATAAAAAGTCATAGGTTTATTCTAATGTCCTGTAGCCCCAGAAAAGGGAAAAGAATACATACCAAGTATTTTCAGTGGTTGCTAGTTTGTGACATGTGCTTATGTTAACAGCACTTGCATAAACTTATTACATTAATAGAGTTATATAAATTTGATTTTAGAAAAAATAATCTATCCTTGGAAAGAGAGTGTCATCACCTTTATGTAAACAGTGTTCCTCTGCAAACAATGCCCTTTATTTTGGCAACGCGTCTTTCCTGCCATCTGCCTCCCAATGCACTTGCCAGAGTTGCAATAATAATTGAGTTACAGAGGGAATTAAGTGTAATGGAGGGGAAGGAAATTGATTGCTTAATTTTTATTAACAGAAAGGGAGAAAATTATGGCGCCCTGCTATGAACCAAAATGAAACAAAGAGGAAAGATGCAGAGAGATGACTCCAGGTGGCAGGAATGTTCCTGCACAAACATTAGCAAACCTATGGGGAGGCCGAGAAGAGGCCAACACTCATGGTTGAGCAGAGACACTGGAAAGGAAGCGAGAGGGAACAAGCAGCTTGGGACCAAAGTGATCTGTCTCTCCACACCAGGAGAAGGATGCAGACACCTGAGAGGCCCCAAGCTTCTGCTGGAAAAGTAGTTCAACTCCTATTGCACTCTCTCTGTCCACATGTCAAGGATATGCATCATGGCCAGATTGAGGTTAAAGCCCGAGGTGTGGGTAGGTATATGTGTAGAATAAGTGATTTCCAATTCCTGCTCTCCCCAGAAGTGACTACAGCCTATAAAACACTGGAAAGATGTTGCTGACTATGAGTCTGGAGTTCTCTCTTGTCCAGCAAGAGGACGGATACAGAATTGAACAGGAGAGAGGCTAATGTCCAGGAGGAGACAAGAGCCCTGAATAGGGGTTTCATTTATGGAGCTCTTCAAGATATTACCCATGTGGTGAATGTGAAAAAAACAAGATCTTATACACGTGAATGTGGAGGAAACAATCAGACAGTAATCATTTACTTGTGTGTGTGTAGGAAGCAAAGGGTCTGGGGGGGCAAGGAGAGTTTGTGATCAAGGTACACTGGCGCCAGGCAGAGGGTAATTTCCTGCAGGTGATTTAACAAGTTACTCGTGATGGTACTTGTAACGGTACAATATCTCACTAGGTATCCTCAGTTGTTTTTGCCTGTGGTGGCAGCTTTCTGCCCTAAGCTTTTTTCTAACCCGTTTATGCAAGGAGAACCTATTTCCCCGTAGATAGAGCCATCAGGGTCATTCAGATCTCACTGGGACTTGCCTATACCCTCTGAACGAGTGTATTGTGGGCAGTGAGAATGAGGCGGTTGGAGCTGCATCATACCCCCTCTCCATCTTAGACAGAGATCCATCCCACCTTCCTGAGAAGTGAGTTTCCTTCCTCTGTCAGAGGCAGCTGCTGGGTCACTAACCTGCCTGTGACTCCCTGGAACTAGCTCACAGCCGGGGGTCCATTTCACATGTTTGGTCTGTGGATGGTGGGAACAGAGTGGACCTTTTGGATGTCAGGACAAAGAGAAATTGGCTTGGGGAGAGAAGCGCCAATGATAACATGATAGTGTGATTATAGGTAATGCATTAGCCCCCTTCATTCTATGCCACGCTGTCAGTTGCACACAGGATGCAGCGACATTTGGTCTCTCCTGTGAGAGATGCTCAGGCTTGAGAGTGGCCAGGATAACCGAGGTGTTGCAGCTGGTCCCTCAGAATACCCAACTCTGACCCCTGCTCATGGCTGACATCTTGATTCCGGGTAGCAAGTTCACAGGCGTTTTAACTGAGAACTCTAGTAGACGGCTTCTCACCACAATTGTGAGCAGACACGTTTGCTAATGAAAAGGTCACAGATGACAATTCTACCCCCCTCAGAGAAAACAGGCACAAAAGTATACAGCTACATTCTATACTAACAGGAGTGATTTTCCTATCTTTAAATTATGATTTGGGGAGAATCCGTTAAAGTAGAACCCAGAGGGCACAAATGTACGTGATATTGTCACCCGTCATATGGGATTGGGAAGAAGTTACATAAATTTGACATATCCATATGATAGACAAAAACGCTACTTTCAAGTCTAATTAGATAATGTGTCATATATTCACAAATATAAAGGCAAATTTTAATGAAGACTTAAACTGCTTTTATCCAGTCTAAATTCAGTTATAGATGTGAAACCAAGTCCATCAAAATTTTAACAGAGGCTGACTGTGGATCATAGGATTATGGGTTTTTTTTTTTTCTATTTTATTGCTGATACATTCCAAATTTTCTAAAATGATCATATGTTAGTTAATATTGAGAAAACAGATTTTTATTGCCATTAGAAATCTTCTATCCATGATCACTTTTGTGAAAACATGTGGAGACCAGGAAAGAAAGGAAAAGTTAATTAAGGAAAAGTTAAGAAATTTCAGTAATTTAAAATATGTATTTCTGGGGGCGCCTGGGTGGCGCAGTCGGTTAAGCGTCCAACTTCAGCCAGGTCACGATCTCGCGGTCCGTGAGTTCGAGCCCCGCGTCAGGCTCTGGGCTGATGGCTCAGAGCCTGGAGCCTGTTTCTGATTCTGTGTCTCCCTCTCTCTCTGCCCCTCCCCCGTTCATGCTCTGTCTCTCTCTGTCCCAAAAATAAATAAATGTTGAAAAAAAAATTTTTTAAATATGTATTTCTAATGGAAACTAATTTGACAATAAATTTCATATAATAAAAAGGAAAATAAAATAAAATAAAATAAAATAAAATAAAATAAAATAAAATAAAATAAAATACGTATTTCTGTTTCAGATTGTTGCGTCCACGATTCAAAGAGTTATTGGGCACCCCAGAGCCTTATTTTGCAGAGCTGCTCCCCATACTCTATCCCCAGATTCTCTGGCTCTGTTGTTTCTTTTTCATTCCATGCTTCCAAACACAATCAAGTATGTAACTGGATATTTCCCCAAGACAAATGACCTTTAGAACATGGTTGATTCACATAGCTCTGACTTACAAGCTATGCCATACCTTAAAATATGTCATTTAAAACGCTGGCCATTCAAGGTTGCCTACAGCCAAGCCTTCCCTGAAATGTTTACTGCAGAGAACAACACTGAATTTGTGGTCACAGAGTTTTGCCTCAAAATGTAATCTACAGATCCCAAGATCCCCATCTTCCCACTGGGTCATGAAATTTGAGCGACCTGGACCATTAATTATAATGTTCCTAATTGTCTCAAAGACTTTTCGTTGTAACATGGTCTTCTCTGTGGGATGGAGACCAGCAGAATTTTTGGTCAATAGAAGACATTGGGCTCCCACGATATTTTCTGGTAGCATTTCGGGGCATGAGCTGACCCACATTCCTTCCCACCTAGGATTGCTGATGCAGTCGCTGTCTGAAATAAAGGTGGCACAGCAGGCTTCCCAGTGCTCACTGACTTCCCCTGCTAACCCCAAGCATCCAGGAAGCTGAACTGAGGACAAGGGTGCACATTCCAAAATCCCACTTACGTGGCACCTAGGGTGAGACTTTACAAAATACTTTTTAAAAATTAAGGCACATAACTACCCATAATAGCCCCCAAATGGAAAACCCAGTGGGCAGGATTTGAAGAATAGGTAAAGAAATTGTTATATTCACACAATAAAATGCTTGACAGTAATGAGAACTAATGATTTCCAACTTCATACAACACCATGGGTTAATCTCACATGCATGACACTGAGTAGGAGAAACTGACCATAAACTGAGCGCATAAACTCAGTGCATAAACTGACCATAAAATGAGCTATGACCAAACTGAGCACATATATATTAGTCTACTTATATACACCTACAGCGTGCTCACAAAAAGTACAAAACAACCAAGGCTGATTTATGGTGACAGAAGTCTCCGCGAATAGGGAACAAACAGGGGTTTCGGGGTGTTACTAAACTTCCGTTTCTCAGGCTGGATCCTGACTAGGACAAGAACGTTCAGTTTGTTAACGACAACAACAAAAAGCCTTCAAGTTGCATACTTAGGATACGTGTATGTTGGCATATATATTTTTTTATTTCAATAAAAAGTTATGTGAAGAAAACTATGGAGGCCTAGGGAAAAATATTAAATTGAGAAAGCAGAGGCTGGACCCGAGGAGGTCTAAGAAACACTGGTTAATCCTTCTATAGGGCACTTGGCCCTAACCCTGCAGGTTTCTTTCTGCTGCTGGTTGTGGGGGTCATTTTGGATAATGGAGGAGCCCTTTCTATAGTGTTAGACCAGCAGCTTCATTGGCAGGTGACTTTTCCTTCTCCGGCACTGGGCAGGGTTTACCACACTTCAAACTACCTCAAATAGGAGCTTGAGAAGTACTTCCAGAGGGAATTATGTATGAACAAACATGGCAGGGCATACCCACGTATCCGGTATGAGGACGGCAACTATCTGTAAAGCAGGATTCTGCATTGTCTCTCTGGGCTGCAGAGGTTGTCTGCGAGGTAAGCATCAGCCCCCAGCATTGGTACCTTACCTCCTGGCCTTTGAGCTAGACTCATCCTAATTTAAATTCCAGTTTGGCCACTTAAGAGCTTTGCGGTCACGACAAAGGCAGTTCTCCACGTCTCTAGTTCGCTCATCTCTACGATGGTGACAATGATAGGCATGACTGACACATAAGATGCTCAAACAACAGTATTCTTACAACTATTACCATCCTCGTTCCCTCTTCCCATCAGAAACTGTTATTTCCAGTCCAAAGAGCCAAGTATTTGGCCTCACGGGATTGCTGGCTGTCGAGAGGCCAGCATCTTCCTTTGGAGGGGCCATGGGGGATAAAGACCAGGCTGTAAAATCTCTGTTGGAATTACCTAGAGACTTCTCCCTCAGAAATTCAGAACACCGGAAAAGCAGCATCTGGGACAAGAGACCCAAGCTGACAAATCACTTTCCGGGGCTTCTCCCTCATAGATGTATTTGAGAGAAACAATGGCACATTACAAGTGGCTCTGAGAGACAACCATTGTCAGGGTGTGTGCATCTGTGCTAAGGAGGGAGGAACTGAGCCCCCGACATTTTTGGAGAACAGTTGGGTGATTATACTACAGCTAGAGGCTACCTACGCCAGCTGTAGATTTGCCTGAGAGGAGAATGCAGAGAGACCTTTGCTGAAAAGAGCTCTTCAAGCTGAACGCCAGGCCAGGCAGCCGTGTCGTGAGCTCACTGTCTTTGGCAACCATCAGACATAAGGTTCCAAGAGCAACAGCTGCCAGGAAGCTCTGCAGGAAGCAGCACCACCCACAGCATCTGGATAAAGACAAGAGGGTCAGGATGGACCCATGACGGGATGCTCAACCCTGACACAGTCGAGATACTCTCTCCCTGCTTGCCTTGCACTTCCCCAGGATCGAAAGATGCCCAGAATGGCACTCTACTGTCACTTGCTGATGGGTCAAAACTTGCATAATGTTGTTTAATTATAAGGAAGAAAATTCTCTTCTCATTTAAGAAGATTTTAGGGTCATCAGAAGGGGCCATCTCTTCTCTCCGAAAGCATTAGCCATGGAGTGTTTGCATTGGAAGGGAACGTTGAGATCGTTCCGATCTGATCCTGCGTTGTATAGATGTGGGAATGAGGGCTGGAAAGTTATGGGATGCTTTGTACCCGGTCGTCACATAGCAGTGAGGGCAGGCAAGGGACTAAAAAGCCCAAGCTTATACTGGTCCAGTTTATCCTCTATTATCCCCCACGGCTTCTTTCTCGCTTAGCAAATAAAACACCCACAATTAAAACATGAATTCTAGGGAGAAAAAGTCTTCAGTGCCACAGGAGCCTCTGAGGGGGTGGGCCACAGGAGAAGCAGAGCTGACTCAGCTGCCCCATTTCGGTCCCGGTTGGGGCACGTTATTTCGCCTCTTGGTGCTTCCACTGGAAAACCAATATGCCCTTGAACCGTAGAGGAATAACTCGAGGATTAATAAGCTAATGCAGAGGGCGATGAACACTGCTGCGTGGTGGGTGGCTTTGTAAGTGAGCTAAATCAACCTCAGCAGGCACTGCGACCGCGGAACATGAACCCTGATGAGATAATTTCCTTCTTCACGGAGAAGGCCCTCCAACCTAATGAAAAGCCATCTATCCCTTTTGGAGACAGCACAGTCCACAAAAATGCCATAGCACTTATAAAATTTGTAGTGACTATGTACACATTTACCAAGAACATTACTTCTCCGCCCCACCCCCTCATTCAGAGGAGTCATATTTATTAAGCGCCATTATGCGGCAGGCACTGCCTCCAGGGAATCACATGCATTATCTCATCTAATCCCCCCAACAGCCCGGTTAGGGAGGTAGTATTTTTAGAGCCATTAGTTAAATCATAAAGTGGAAGGTGGGGAAGAGCAAGCAACGTCCCAAGGTCATTGAGCTGCTAGGTGGCGGCACGGGGATGTGGGCCCAAGTGAAGGCCGTGCTCCCAGCCATGATTTTGCATGGCTGGCTGTCCTGTTCCCTTCCAGTACCTGTATTGTGATGGAAGAGAAGCCTCACCACATTAAAGTCCTTCTGAGAGTAATGACCACCCAGCAGAAAGGCTGAGTCCCCAAATCCAACAGCAGGCGTTTACAAATGGCCTTAAGGCTTTTGTATTTTTAAGAAAAGCCGAGTGGGTGATCAAGAGGGAAGATCGGCTAAATAAAATAATGACAAGACACGAGGACATGGGAGGACAGTGCAAAGGGATTGTTCAGGAGTTTTGAAATTCACATCCTGTCTAAAATCAAGGACTTCAAGCATATATCAAGGTATTAAAGCTACAGGACATAAAATCCAATCACTCTTGTGGACAATTGAATGAAATGAATCCAAACACAGCATATTCCCTGAGCAAACATTCCCCACATGGTGTGGTTCCTGAGGAAACAATAAAAATAATCCAATTTAGTTATGCAGGGTTCACCTTCCCCTGCCTGTAATTAGTGCTGCTACAAAGGAGGAAGCAGAGAAGCAGAACTGGGTGAACTGCCAACATAGAATCACTAGTCCCGATGAGGACCAACGCTCTCTCTTTTTCACAATTTCCAAATCCCATCTCTTATTATAGATATTTGGCCTCCCTGCTAAGATTGCTGACGACTAACTCTGTGATTCTTTTTCTATTTTCATTTCATCATCTATATGAAATAATAGGTTCTCAAAATATATTTGTTGATTGATCTGACCTGTTTTTGTTTGTTAATTCATAAGAGGACTCCGTCCAGGAATCACGGTTGAGGCCTAAAGCTGAAGGGGAAAAAAAAAAAAAAAAGAGGTTTTAAGGACTCCTACATTCTAGTGAGAGCTCCTCCTGTGGGCAGGCACCTCCGTGCAGGTTTTACTGATAGCTAGCAAAGTAAGCCCTGCTACGACCCATCAAGAACCCCTCTACTGCCCGTATACAGAGACTGGAAGAGAGAGTTGCTGGAAAGCTAAATTGGAGGGGGGGGGGGGACAGGTATGAGTGTTTGACAGGGGCATTATTTCCCTTCCTTAACCAAAGTGGGGAATGGAGCAGCCCCAAGAGAATTATTTGTAAAGACTTTGGAGTACCTACAAGAAGGGGTGACTGGCATTTCACATCCCAAATGGGACATCAGCTTAGCCAACAGGCTGACTGTCCCGCCCTGTGCCACCATGAGAGGGACGGGAAAGTGGGAGGTAGGGGTGTTGGTGGAGTTCTCTGCAGGCCCACAAGGGAAGCTCCTGGGGGTGCCATGGACAAGGAGAAAGGGACTTGTCCTTGATCTACATTGTCATGTCCCACCTCTGAGGACTATCTGCTCTCCAGGATATTCCAGCAGCAAAAGACTAACGGGTAGGCTGCTGGTGCCGAGGCTCAGAGGGAAGGAAAGTGGCCAAGCTGGAGCTGGATCTTCTGTGTCATAGAAAGGCCTCACAGGCTTCCGTTGAACTCATTGTGAATCTCCATGACAGAGCCTGGCTCTGGACACTGGCCATAGAGAAGCTTGGGGCCAAAGTCATTGTTCTCCTTCCACCCCAGCGGGGATATTTTGCAATCCGATTCTATACTAACCACCCAGAGTCAGCATTAGACTCCACGGGTGTCAGGAGATGGTCCCCAACTAGGTTGCTCTTACTTCAGATACCAGCTGTATATGGGGTGCCCAGGCCACCTGTAATTCTGACCGACTGGCAGCAAACTTGGGAGTTCCCACGACCCCCTCAGGTGGCCTAAGTCACTAGAATGATTCGCCGAACTCAAGAAAGCACTGTACTTATGCCTGTAATTTTATTATAAGGGACAACCTTAGAGTAAGGTTTGGGAGAGACTGCAGGACTTCCATGGAATCAGGATTCTGCACAGAATCAGGACACATCACCCTACCAGCTTCTGCACAGAATCAGGATGCATCAACCTACGAGCACATCAATGTGTTCACCAATCAGTAAGCTCCCCTGAGCCTTGTGTCCAGGGTTTTCACTGGGGCTTCCTTACCTAGCCAGGACTGATTGAATCATTTGCCACAATATTTAAAGTCAATCTCCAGCATCTCTTTCCTCCCCAGAGGTCAGGCTGAGCACAAGTTCCAACTCTCTGATCATGTGATTGGTCTTTCAGGTGATCAGCCTCCATCCTGAAACTATTTGGCGATCCACCAGATGACGAATTAACATAACAAAGACATTCCTATCACCCAGAAAATTCCATGTTTTTTTTTTAATTTTTTTTTAACGTTTATTTATTTTTGAGACAGAGAGAGACAGAGCATGAATGGGGGAGGGTCAGAGAGAGGGAGACACAGAATCTGAAACAGGCTCCAGGCTCTGAGCTGTCAGCACAGAGCCTGACGCGGGGCTCGAACTCACGGACCGCGAGATCATGACCCGAGCCGAAGTCGGCCGCTCAACCGACTGAGCCACCCAGGCGCCCCTCCATGGGTTTTTGAAGTTCTGTGCCAGGAACGAGAAACAAAGATCAGATATATTCCCCCTTATACCTCACCACTGATAGCCAGAGATGTGGCCACAACCACCAGGAGATCATTATAAACTCACATAGCTAGTTAGCAAACCATTAAAAACCGTGCCCCTCTTTGCTGCCTGCAAACTAGAACCAGAACCTATATGAGGGAGGAGAAGGTGGTCTGTAAAGAAGGTAACATGCCCCTCCACTCTACACCTGACTTGTCTGGCCTGGAAGAGGGAAAGAGATCTGCAACAGACAGAGACTGAAATTTTAAACTTTAGCTCAATAACCAAAAAGAACCTCAAAGTTATGAGATTTTCCCCAGATACCATTAAAGTGATGGAAAAGTAGGATTTGACTGCATGGTTGAAAGCAGGGGCTAGAAAAATAAAATTGCTTCATGATTTAAACCACACAGAGCTTAACACTCATTTTACAGACATTTATAGCCAGTAGGATGGCTAATATGAAAAAGATGGAAAAAATCAAGTGTTGGCAAGGAAGTGGAATCACCAGAACTCTCAGATCCTTCTGAAGATTATAAATGGCTGCAACTGCTTGGGGAAAATGTTTGGCAGCATCTATTAAAGCTAAATGCAAGCATACCGTGTGACCCCACCATTCTACCCAGATAGACATATTCAACAGAAATTCATTCACGTATTTTATCAAAAGACATGTAACGTAATGTTACTAGCAGCCCTACCCATAATAATCTGAAACTGACGATTACCCAAATGGCCATCAACAGTCAAATAGATTAAAAAAAAAAGGGGGGGGGTGAATGTTCATAAATGGAACACTATGTAGCATGAAGAATAAACAATTCCAAACTATATGCAACAATGTGAATGACATTCAGAAACACAGTATTGGTATAGAGATCAGTCTTGGAAGATAGAGATAATATCTCCTTTTGGAGCCCAAGGGCAGATTGGTTTGAGGACCCCTGCAATGATCCAGGTTCCTTAAGTTCAAGATCCCTCTCCTACAGTACAACCCACTAAATGGGCCATTGTAACCTGGCCCTCCTCATGTAACCCCAGTGGGATGTAGGGCTCGGGAAACTAACACAAGGACATGATGATACTCTAATTCTAGCCATTGCTGTTAAGTAGTAACTTGTCTTTTGTCTCTTATCCAGGAGTCTCCATGTCCTTTAAGAGCATCCATGAAACTGGCAGGCTAGTTTGATAGCTTATCAATAGGGTAAAAACTCACACTCCTCACAGTTCTTGACATCATCATGCTTCCATGAGCATACATTTGAAAAATAATGCTTCTCAGAGGGTATCTACGGATTCAGTCTGGAGATAATGCCAGGCGGAGTTCCTATGGAGTTGCCAAAACCCCACATATCAGCCTTCTTTCCTCTGGCTTAGGTACACCCATGTAGTTTCAATTCTTTCCACGTATTGGCACCTTAAATATTTTCTAGCGTCAGCTGCTTTCATCAGATCACCCCCAGGTGAGGGCTGCACAGCCAAGCTACGATTCACTCCACTGCACCTTCCAAACAGCGTCTGCCAGGGCCAGCAACAGCATTCGTACCTGTTCAGTTTGTCACTCGCCATGCCTTTGCACTTTGCTCAGAGCCCCACCCACTGTGGCTCTGCTGTTGAATCGTTCTCTGAGAAAGGCGCACTGCATTCCTTTCCTGTTGGTTGGTGGGCTTTGTAGCTGTCACTGAATTCTCCCACCAGATGACACCACATCACTGGCGTCTCCCTGATCAGCTTTAACATTCAGCCTAGACACATGTTCCCATTTCTTTAGGAGGTTGTCACAAGCACAAAGAGCCATCAGCACATCTCACAGGACAACCCAGTGTGAAACTGTACCGATGGAAAATAGATGCTATCTTCCATAAATCCCAGAGCCCCATTTTGTGGTGATCCTTTTTTTTTTTTCCTACACTATTTCCTAATTGCAATGTTCCACATTATTTTTACGGTGTCTTGCTGGTTACTGAGGTTCTTTTCCATATAATTTTTTCGGCTCTAATTACCGTTATGCCCTCGAACTCCCCAGCGTGCAAAAAAGGTAACGATATCAGAATGGTGTCTTAGACTTCTCTCACTAAAATGAGTAGTTAATCCAATTACATTTCACAGGAACTGGCCTAAAAGCTTCTGAAATAGTTTTGGCTTGAACATTTTCTTAGGCTGAGTCAGATAAACCTAATTCTCTCCTTGAGCAGTCTTTGCCAATAAAAGGCAAAGGTGTAATGTGATTTCTGTGTTTCAGATGTAAATTACACCCTGTCTGTGTTAAAGAAATGTGTGTTTATCAAATTACAAAACATATCAGACTGCTAGAGAAGATAGGACCCTTTCTCTTGTCTACCATCTCAGTAGCATTTCACTTATATCTATTACACGACCCCCATGCATTTGAAATTCTCCCATCAGGAAGTTAGCTTAATTAGCTGGTGGGCTTAAGAGACCTGGCTGTAGTGTGTGGTGGGGTTCGGGCAGGCAGAGTCTGAGCCGAGCTCTGGAATCCTGCAGTCAATGTGCTGGACTAATTTATACTCAAGGGTAAAAATTAAGTCTAGTTCTTGGTAGCTGGCCAGACTGTTGCACAGGGTTAAAGCCAGGGATACAGATTGCAAAGCTGAAATATGCTTAATATGTTCTTCCTCTTCATGCTGTGTGGTATGGAAATTGCTTCCTGGGCCTCTCACCTGCACATCTGTCTCCATTGCACTTACCCTGTGACTTGTTTGCAAAAGGCATGTTCATGAAAACAAGTTTAAGTGACGACTGAGTTTGGAGTCCAACTTAATAGATACTTATTTCTCCACTAGACTACGGGCATCAATACTACTCTGCGTCTCACGTCTCTGTAAGGTCCATCTTCAACCCAAATTGCTAGCAATTAGCTTTCACTTCAACTTCACAGCACCTCAGATCTCATGAAAACATACCGACTCTTGAGTTCAGGGGTCTGGTGTCCAGCATCTCCTACAATTATCTTTTCCTCTCCATCTACACTTGAGTTATAGGGAGGCCCCGCAGGATGTCTTTGTTGGAAAGTTCCGTAGATGTGCAAAGAGCCTCAGTGAAGTCAGGCTTTGTAGACATGAATTACGAGGAGGCAGAGTCACAGGCGCCACATGACGGCATGATACCCCTATCATGCAGGGACACCATTACAGTGGCATTGTGCTTATCTGACTCTTCAGCTGGTAGTTTAACTGGTTGGAAACTCTTGTCTTACATAGATTCTTCTACAACTCTGGAAAACGATGGTGACGACTGGGATAGACCAGAAAAGCTGACAATGAAAACACCACCCCTGAGATAGGCTGAGACCACAACATCACAGACCAATGATAAGAAAGGAATAAATTTGCATATCTGGGTAGAATAACAGAAGAATTGTCTTATTTCTCCATTAGGGGATAAGATATCCACCAAAAATATTTTTTTTTTGCGTAATTTTTTTTCAATATATGAAACTTATTGTCAAATTGGTTTCCATACAACACCAAGTGCTCATCCCAAAAGGTGCCCTCCTCAATACCCATCACCCACCCTCCCCTCCCTCCCACCCCCCACACCAAAAATATTCTTAATAAATGGATCTAACACATTTGAAAGAAAAAATAAAAGGTCATCCAAATGGTGATTTGATTGTGATCCACGATACGTTCTCACGAAGTGTTTTCAGAAACAGAAGAAAATTGAGTAGTGTTAATGGATAATGCTGGGAATAAGTACACAAAATCTTAACTAGTCATGAGAAAGTATGTCATTATGTGAAAGATCATATACTGGCTAGGAAGGGTTGCAGAGAAAGGATTTCAGTTTCCAACACTGGAAGTATTGAGAAATAGTTGAGTAAGTCATTTTTTTCTGTTTTTTTTTTTTTGTTTTTTTTTTTAGAGAGAGCAATCTAGAGGGCAAGCCGGGGAAGAGCAGAGAGAGAGGGAGAGAGAGAGAGGGAGAGGGAGAGAGAGAGAGGGAGAGGGAGGGAGAGGGAGGGAGAGGGAGGGAGAGGGAGGGAGAGGGAGGGAGAGGGAGGGAGAGGGAGGGAGAGGGAGGGAGGGAGAGGGAGAGGGAGGGAGGGAGAGGGAGAGGGAGGGAGGGAGAGGGAGAGGGAGAGGGAGAGGGAGAGGGAGAGAGAGAGAGAGAGAGAGAGAGAGAGAGAGAGAATATGAATCTTAAACAGGGTCCATGCCTAGCATGGAGCGTTTTTAGGGCTCGATACCATGACCCTGGGATCATGACCTGAGCCAAAATCGAGTCAGACATTCAACCAACTGAACCACCCAGGTTCCTCATGAGTCAGTGATTTAAATCCCATGGCTCAGGAATTCTATCTGGCCTGGAGTGTATAGTCAATAAATATTTGTTGGCTGAATCTAGAATGGGAGAAGCAAACAGGTCATCAATTATGACAGCAAACCACAACTATTGATCTCTTCAGGGACTAATTTCCACACTAAACTTTTGGCCCTGCTCCGAGGATTCTCATAGAGAAGGGACACCAAGGACTTCACCTCAAGGACTGAGCTTTGCCAGATGGAGAGAAGAGGCCATTCCAAAGAATTTTTTGAGAAGCAATAATGGTAAGTTTCAAACACAAGAAAAATCAAGAAGCAGCTCAAGTAGAGCAGATAATCGTATTCCCACATGGTAGTCCCGACAGTGAGTCTTGTCTGCATGAGTTTTAGTTAGAGAGAAAGGAGTTTGTGAGCAAACACTGACTTGTGTCATGCCAGGAAGGTGAACCTTGACAAACCTTGGGCATTTGTTTTTACTTGGGATTTCTACTAAAATCACCTGTCAGCTTGACGTAAGTACCATAAGTCACAACCCTGTGGTTGGTGCATTCTTCTTTTACGTGGACTGATTCTAGGATTAATTTGTGGTTGTCTTATGAGTTATAAGTGGACATATTGCATAGCCTTCGGCATTTTATTCAAGTCAAGGATAGGAAGTATAAATAAGCTAACCCTACTAAAAATGACATCTTTCTGCTTGCAACTGTGTTTTAAGTTCTTTATTCATGATGATGATGGGTTTGCATAGTGATTCAGGTTCACTTTCTAATCTCTTCCTTCCTCATGATAAGCGGTTTATGCAAGGCAGATGGCTTGGCTTAAGGGTATTTTCTGTGATCATAATATGTAAATGGTCATACTTGATCTCATTATCTGGTCCTCCGTAGAACGGTGTCTAAACCTACCAAAAACTTGGGCCAATAGAAGCAGTTGCAACCTTGTTTCTACCAAAGATTTCCCGTAATAATTAACAGTCCGGTGAACTATGAAGCTCCCAGTTCTTGGGACGCCGAGGATAGAGCTTGGAGAAACCGCCGTCACAGTTAATTCCCCAATTCAATTCTAGTTTCAAGGGCTAGCTCTTGAATCTACTGAATAGAGAACTACTGAATTGGCCAGTAATGTGGCTCCCTCTGGTTCTCCTGCCCTCTTGATGAAGCGTCTATGAATGACAAACTGGAAACAACAAACCGGCATGGAGTATTGGTAAAGCAAAGAACTTGCTTTTGAGAATTATTCAAACCTTGAAGAATCCAACATTGACTTTTCACTTGAAGAACCTACAGCAGAAGAAGCACTCCATTTCTTTCTTTAACAAAATCTGCTGCTCTCAGGGGTGTTGCATTCTACCTCTACCCTTCGGTAGAGATCATTCAGAGTCCAGAAGGACAAAAGACACGACTGGCTGAGATGGCTCAGGAAGGGCTGGGGCAATCTGTAGGACGCACTTGCCAAAGAGGAAGCCTGGCTTCAGCTCGGCTGGTGGCTGCCAGGCAGCAAATGGGGGGACTGTAGCCAGATTTTCTGTTTATCGAGAGAATCTAGAAATCTTAAGTGTTTGATTACATCAATTGATTTTGAAATGCTGGCAAATAACTCCAAAACATTTTGAATGCTCTCTGGGCCAAAGAAAACGTGAATGCAGAAGAGTCAGGGGTGGGGCCACAAGCTTGCAACCTCTACCTTTAACATGTCCTTGAATTTTTGCTGACAGTCATGTTTCACATTCTTTATTTTTAAGAATTGCTATAATGTTGCTCCGTACTGTGAAGAAAATGAAATCTATTTTTAACCATGGTAGCCTCCACATTTTCAATAATGAGTACAAATGATTCATATATAAACATTATTAGCTAATACAGAATTTTAGGAGTTAAAAATATCAACCAGTCAATAAATTAAATAAAATATATCAAATTAATATTTTTTTTTTAGGAAAAGCAAGCTATTTTAAAAAGCAAGCTGTTTTAATCCTATCCAGCATAGAATCAACCTTAGAAACATTTTTGACTCAATAAAGCCAGAAACCCTATCTCCAAACATTTCCCCTTTAATTTTAAAACCTGTGTACTTCTAAAGGAAATGCAATATATCCATTTCTGGTTCATTTACATTAAATCATTAAAACATTGTTTATAACCCTTTTGATGTCTAAGATGCTTTTGGAAGTCATTCAAAAAATGTTCTAATCCTTTTCTCCCTCTAGTCACATTTTTGACCAAAATAAACAAGTTCAAACACCAGATGATTCTACTTCTAGGCTAGAACCCAAAACCTGTAGACTCTGTAAATTCTACATAGAGAAAAATGAATGATTCTTTCCGTAATTATCACTATCTCCATTTATTCCATCCCATAGAAACAATGAAATAAACTCCTCAAAGAATTCCCATGTTACAACTCCAAGACATAGAATCGATCCATTTTAAGTATGATTCCGAGCTGAGGTCAAACTCTCAGATTCTTAAAATAACATGAACTTGGTCATGCAGCTCAAGGCTACTGCTTGCTATTCATCTGAATACACACATAAGAAGGGCTGAAGAGATATGCCATATGGGAAAGGAATATATATTTATGAGTTGATTCTTTATGCAGAGAGGACATACATCGCTTTACTTTCACATTCAAGCAGACAGAATAGATCTTATGTCAGAGATGGAGCTATCCCCACATTACCAAGAGCTGTCACTTAAAATACAATTTTGATTAATATCATTTGCAAATTGAATACTGACTTGGTTCCTTTCCCTCCAACAGGAAATGCAGATCTGTAGGGATACAAGCAGAGAACATATGTAAACTCTTGGGAACGGACAATGATGAAATGACCCAAAACATGATTATTCCTTGCTACTTCCTGAAATCTGTTCCTTAAATCCCCAAACTAACAGTTCTCTGAATTTATGGTTCACAGAAGTGTTCGAGAGTTTTCAGGCCACTCACCCAGCTCCACAAAAAGTGCAGAAGGGAGGGAATTCAAAGATGTGCACAAATGGGTCAGCCAAGGTTCATTCCTTGAGATCTTCCAGATATTTATTAGGAGTTCATGGGAGGGGATGTTCTGTAGACACAGGATGGATTTCCCAAAACATAAAGTGCAGGTACTTTTAAGTCTGTGGCTAGACTGAGATAAGCTTGTCTGCTGATGATGGGATTGTTCAAACGTAGCATGTCTAGTTTACTCAGGGGCCACCAAGCAAACCAGAAGGGGAGATGGAAGGGATACCAGGAAGTTTTAAATCAGAAGGACTTTCCCAGACTAGAGAGGCAACAATCAGGTGAACCCATAGTCTCTATAAGGAAAGGTGTGCTGACCAATGTGAAGCTGAGCACTGATGATACAGAGGGGCAACTTGAAGCCCAGCAGCCAGCTCGGTATCTTGGAGAGAAGTCCATTCTAGGAAACCTTGTGAAATAAGTTTGTACACCTTCATGCAAACATGGGCGCTTCCTTTAACATTAATGGGGTCCGTCTCCTTATAAAGGCCAAGTCGGACAATTAGCCAATGTTTATTTGCTATTGCGTGTGTAAAGCCTTATACTGAGCACCAGGGCAGCCCGACTGGTGTTGTTTTCTTCTTTTCTCCTTCCACCACCTGTCCTGGTGCGTGTGTGTGCCTCCACATGTAGCACACCTGCCCCACCAAAAACGCAAAAGTGTGCTCTTCTCTTTTCCAGACTCCCTTGTTCATGGCCCTTCCCCAAGTTCATCGGAAGTATACACATTCCTTGGAGAAGAATTAACATTATTATGAAAGAAAAGAGAGAAGTATTTGATATTTACCTTTTAAACTTCCCAAATAGGGTCTTTTTCTCTTCTTATTAAGCTGAGGTACAACATGCCCACAGTAAGTGCACTCATTCCAAGTACATGATTCAGCGGATTTTTACAAATGTCTATATACATGTAACCACCACCCAGATCAAGACATAAACATTCCCACAAACTCCAGAAGGCTCCCTGGCCCCTTCCCAGCCAATGCCCACCATGTCTCAAGAGGTAACTTCTGTACTAACTTCTATCACCATGACTTGTTTGCCTGTTCTTGAACTTCATATAAGTGCAATCTTTGAGTATATACTCTTTCTGTTGGCTTCTTTCCCTCAGCATCATGTCTTTAAGATTTATCTATGCATTTGGTAGAGCATTAGTTCATATTTACATACACAAAATCAATTTGTTATTCATTTACATTAAATCATTAAAATGTGGGTTTATATAACCGTATGATGTCTTTTGATTATATACATACCCATATATATGTATATATACACATATATATCTCAAAATTTACTTATTCCCTCTATTGTTGTTGATATTTGAGTTATTTCCAGTTTCTGACTATAATGAGCAAAGCTTCTGTGGATATTCTTGTGAATATTTTTGGTGGATGTAGACACAGTTCTTTTGAGCATATTATCTAGGAAAACAACATATATTTACTGTAAGTAGTTATTGCCAAATAGTTTCCAAAGTGATTGTGCCATTTTATAACCCCAGCAGCAATGTATGGGTTGCTCACAACCTTATCAACTCTTGGTTTTGTCCATCTTTAAATAATTTTAGTATTCTGGAAGTTGTGTACTGGTATTTCATTGTGGTTTTAATTTATGTTATCTTGATGACAATAATGTTGAACACTTTCCATGTAGTTATTGGTCCTTTTTATATTCTGTTTTATGTAGTGCCTACTCAAGTCTTTCTCTCTTTATTTAAATTCAGTTATTTTTCTTTTCATTATTGATTCATAGGAATTCTTTACATATTATGGACATCAACTTTTGTCAGACATATATATTGATTGCACATATCTTCTTCTAGTCTGTGTCTTGCCTTTTCACTCTCTTAACAAAGTCCAATATTTTAGCTTTTTCTTTTGTAGTTAATCCTTTTTGGGTTCTCATTTTTAAAAACTGTTGTCTGACCCTACGACCCAGCAATTGCACTACTAGACATTTAACCACGGGATACAGGTGTGCTGTTTCGAAGGGACACATGCACCCCCATGTTTATAGCAGCACTATCCACAATAGCCAAAGTATGGAAAGAGCCCAAATGTCCATCGATGGATGAATGCATAAAGAAAATGTGGTATATATATACAATGGAGCATTACTCGGCAATTAGAAAGAATGCAATCTTGCCATTTGCAACTACGTGGATGGAACTGGAGGGTATTATGCTAAGTGAAATTAGAGAAAGACAAACATCATATGACTTCACTCATATGAGGACTTTAAGAGACAAAACAGATGAACATAGGAAAGAGACACAAAAAGAACATAAAAACAGGAAGGGGGACAAAACATGACACTTATAGAGAACTGAGGGTTGCTGGAGGGGTTGTGGGTGGGGGGATGGACTAAATGGGAAAGGGACACTAAGGAATCTTAGTGAAACTCCTGAAATCATGGTTGCACTATATGCTAATTTGGATGTAAATTTTAAAAAATAAAAAATTAAATTAAAAAAAATTACATGATTTAGGATACTGGAAAAAATAAAAATAAAAACTGTTGTCTGTACAAAGGTCATGAAGATACTGTTTTCTTTTAGAATATTTATCTATTTATTTCACACTTAAGGCTATGGTTCATCCTGAATTAATATTTTAGTGTCAAGTAAGGGGTCAAGGTTAATTATTTCATACAGATATCTAATTGTTCCAATGCATCTTATGAAAAAGATCATCCTTTCCTAATTGAATTGTGTCTCTGTCATAAATCAGCTAACTATATATGTGTGTGTATTTCTGGAAATAATTTTAGAGAATAATATTTGATGTGTAGTTTTTGACATCCAAAGCAAGCTCTTGCAGCCCACGCTGGAAATAATAGTTTCAAAAGGCAACATTTTTTATTTATTAGAGTCAGGTTTGGTCAAGAGAGGAAAGCCTTTGAGAACTGAAAGGAAATTGGGCATTGGGTTAGCTTGAAATTGGAAACAAGATAGAGAAGGGACTCTGGCTAATGGCCCCTATGCCTCGAGGCTTCCTTTGGACTGGGAAGGGAGGAGGAAGGAAAGGGGGACGGGACACAGGCACCTGAAGATAGGGGGACTGGACCAAAGCACTTTCTAAGTAGGAAAGAATCATCATGAAGAGATATCAGCACAAATTGCATGGGGATCCGCTACTTGTTTCCAGATGGCCATTCCAGAGACTATGACCCACAACCAGGGCTTACAAGCCATGTGGGCAGTGTAACATGAGGGCTTTCTTCTGACTGCTCCTTGCAAAACACAAGGGACAGCATCCCAAACCCCAAGATCTTCTGAGAATCAGACGGACATCTTCCTTCATATAGGCTAAACTCTCTAAAAACAACACCCTCAAATAGTATCTGTGGGAGTTTTTATGCCATTAAGATGGTGACAAAGGGAGAACATTCAGCTCTTTTTACCTGGGTGACACCTATCTCCATTAAACAATATTTAGTCTCCTGGACCGAAAGAGAATCATCCCTACCATTAGGCATTTTACAAATGAATGGGAGAAGCATCATATAGTATTTGTTGACATTTAGCAATGTCCTTTCCCCCCTGAGCTTATTCCCTGTATCACACAGCTGGAAGCCTAGAAACTACACTGCCCAGACTCCTTTGCCAGCAGTTATGGTTCAGGTGCAGCCAATGAAAGGTACTGATACGAGATTGCAATGGCAGAAGAGAATTAGCCATTACTCTCCCTCTGGAAGCGGTAGGTAAATGTAAGGAAAGATAGGCGTAAGATTTACAGGTGAATTCCAGGTGAATTCCTGTGATTTGTCTATTGTAGAACTGCCAGAAACACTCCATGATTTCTTAAAAGTAGCAGAGGGTCTCTGTGACTTTCCCCCTCTCAGCCCTTAAAATAATTTTACAGGTGCATAGTTCCTTGCATTAAATCCCTTCTTGCTAAAATATTTAGAATCATTTTCTGACTGATTTAGGAGGTCACGTCCTGAAGAAACTTTCTGGGTGGAACGCCTGGGTGGCTTAGTCTTTTAATCATCTGACTCTTGATTGAGGCTCAGGTTTTGATCTCCTAGTTTCATGAGTTTGAGTCCCGCAGCAGGCTCTGCCCTGGCAGTGTGGAGCCTGCTTGGGATTCTCTCTCTCCCTCTCTCTCTGCCCTTCCCCTGCTCACGCTGTCTCTGTTTCTCCCCCAAAATAAATAAACTTAAAGAAAATAACAGAGAGGTTAAGTAAAGTTTCTTACTTTCTTGAAATAGGAAGTTGATCCAATCCAGTATTCAACTTAACAATTAAGTCTTATACTTATGAGGAGTACAAGTCTTGGGGGAATGGTCATAAATCATTTTGTCTACTTGAGTCTTTTTTGTTGGTGGCCATTTCTTCATCACACCCAAATTCATTTCACCTGTTCCAATACCAGGTCAGGACTCAACAAATACCATTTGAATAGATTGATAAAAATTGAGACAGCTTGCTACAGCAGAAAGAGTATAAAATTTGGAGCCAGGAGACCTTAAATTTAAGTTTTGACTTTGTACTTATAAACCCTGTGATCTTAGACAAGTTATTAAGAACTCTCTGAGCTTCCTCTGTTAGGTAGAACAGAAACTTCTCCTTTGTTTCTTTTACACAGTTTGGTGAAGTAGTGAATATACTCCCTTAAAAATGTAAAGTGTCGAGCAAATATTAACTACTGTTAATGAACACCTTTCTTACAAATGATGGAATGTTACTTGTGTTCTGGATCACTGCTGTGATAACTTTTTAGTCATAAAAATTTCAATAATATCTTTTTAGTAATAAAAATTCTAAGATGTAGTGCTTACTTCAATTTTGTTTTTTACATTTATTTATTTTTGAGAGACAGAGCACAAGCAGAGGAGGGGCAGAGACAGAATGAGACACAGAATCTAAGGTTCCAGGCTGTGGGCTGTCAGCACAGAGCCTGACGCGGGGCTCGAACTCACAGGCTGTGAGATCATGACCTGAGCCGAAGTTGGACGCTTAACCAACTGAGCCGCCCAGGCGCCCCAGAGGTAGCACTTATTTTAAGTCAAGCACTACTCTAAGTTCTTTACGTAGGTTAATTCATTTAATTCACATAATAGTCCCATTATTCCCTAGATAAGAAAATAATCCCATTATCCCCTAGATAAGAAAATTGGGGCACAGAGAGATTAAGTAATTTGCCCAGTTTTCCAGTTTATAAAATAGTGGAGATAAGATTTGAACCCAGATAGCCTGGCTACAGTGCTTTCAGCCATGAAGAGAAACTTGGATCTCGGAAGAATAATATAAAAAGAAAGGGGGGATAGTTCAGCTGCCCCCGAATATGCCCTATTCGACAAGAAGACAAAGAGCTGGTCAGTGTCAGCTGTCAGTCCACATTCCTACCCTTGACATTGGTGTGGAAAGAGACCATGGAAACGGGCTGTGAGCAGCGACAGCTGTGGCTTCCCACTTGGGGGTAAATGGGTAGGAAAAGCAAAGCATAGCCAGAGGAACACCGGAAAGCACAGAATGTATTCAGACTTCAACAGAACGCTTGGGTCCAGCCAGCTCCCGCACCCGGTCTGAGTCAGGCTAGAAGCAAAGACCCAACAGGGACATCGCGGCAGCTGTGCTCGGTGACATCCTCTGCAGTCTTAGTGCCCATCTACAAGTGGCCACGCAAGAAACACTACCTCACGTCCAGGAGAAGTGCTGTACCCACATCCTGCTCCCCTGGGATGCTGGGGATGTGGGGCCCATGGCTCTAGACCGCTGACTGCATTCCGAGATAGCATCTGGCCCAGGAATCCTTGCCCCCTTCCGTCTCAGCCAACAGACGGTAGGTAGCGTGCCTCCTTCACACTTCCTCCTACAGCCACCACGTTCGTCTGATGGTCTTTCAGCTTCGTTCCTTCCCTCAGAAGGACAATAACAGAAATGAAACACTTCTATCTCTGTGTTGGGGGGGGGGGATACTTTTTATAAAAGCCTCCCGTGCTTTGAGAAGTATTTAAAGCCTCTTAGTCCTCTGAAAAGTTTTCGTACAGTAACTAAAATTACAAAATGCAATGACTGAAGTGGACAAGTCTGGAAACAGACCTAGTTTGGGAACAAAGAGATGAGTGAATCTGGTTTTAGACCTTGTGTTGTAGATGAAGGGGGAAAGGACTGCCAGGTGTGGCTCTGGAGAGTTACGTATCCAGGATTCACCAGAGATCAGGGCTGGATACACACGTCAAAGCACCATTGTTTTGTAGGGATACTGGTGGAAACCATGCGAGAAGGTGCAACCTGAAAGGCAAGACGTAGAGAGCAAAACCAAAGAATCAAAGGCAAGGTCTAGTTAACTATTGCTCCAGCTCTCTAAGCATTCTAGAAAAGCTCTCTTTGCGGGGGATGTGGTGAGGCAGAGATGGGGCTCAAAGACTTCAACCTAAAATGTTCTGGTCTCCCACAAATTATTTTTCCAGATCTCTTAGAATGCTCTCTAAATAAAGAGTTGGGAAATTTGAGTAAACTTGAAATGAAGAGCCTTAAAAAAAAAAAAAATACAGAGACAGGAGCCCCTGGATGGCTCAGCTGGTTAAGTGTCTGTCTCTTGGTTTCCGCTCAGGTCATGATCTCAGGGTTCATAGGATGGAGCCCTGTGTCTGGCTCCGTGCAGATAGTGTGGAACCTGCTTGGGATTCTCTGTCTCGCTGTTTCTCTGCCCCTTGTCCACTCAAGTTCACTCTTGTGCTCTCTCTCAAAATAAATCAACTTAAAAAGAAGAAAACTATAGAGACGTATGGTGTTATTTTACATATTCCATTATTCACTCTCTGAGCTCTGGAATTATGTGTACAGGACAATAATCTTACATGCAAGTGCTTGTCATCTCTCATCACTTTCAGTGTTAAAAATTAGCATTGCACCAATGGGCAATATGCACGGTAATTTTTCCAGATATCAACCCCAACATACTTCTGTTTTCCCTATCGGCGCTCCCCCTAGGTTACAAGTTTGTTAAGTAGGGGCACCTGGGTGGCTCAGTCAGTGAAGCGTCTGGCTCTTGATTTGGGCTCCGTCGTGATCTCACGACCCGTGAAAATTGAGCCCCGTATCAGGCTCTGGGCTGACAGGGTGGAGCCTGCTTGGGGTTCTCTCCCTCTCAAAAATAAATAAGTAAACATTTCTTAAGAAAGAAGTTTATTAAGTAGATGAACGTCTAAAGTGCGGGAACTCACTGACGTAGACTGATTAAAGAAAATGCAAAAATGAAGTCAAAGAGAACAAGGGTCTTGGCTATCTAAAATCTGAGATTAGTAAATATGTACTTGATTGCAGGAATGCTGGATACCCACCTTTTACCCTTTTTTTTTGTTCGCATCCACCCCCACCCCCAAATCTATTTGCGACAACCGAATAACATGGAGTGGGGGGTGGGGTGCTACCCAAATGAGGTCTTCCATGGGATTCAAATGTGTGTGGACATAGTTGGAGCCGTGGTGTGGTGGGGCATGTGTGGACAGGGGCTGGGAAAAGCGCATTCACTATATGGAATAAAAAGGGAGGGAGGATTCACTATATGGAATAAAAAGCTAAACACAGCCCAATCAGGCGGACCCAACAACAGGGTCTTCCCGAAGCTCAGAGTGGAAGAGATGTTCCCGGAACCTGTTCCATGGAATATAGAATCCTCCCGGCTGGCATTTGTCTTTTTTCAAAAAAAAAAAAAAAAAAAAGAGCTGGGTGTGTAAACTGACAGGTGTTGCAATAAACCCAGCAAAATCTGAGGCCCGAGGAACCATGCTGTGGGACCACCCCCCCCATCGGAAGGTGACACAGAGGGAGGGAGTGTTTTCCTTTCTAATTTACAGGAGACGGTGAAGCTGTCATTGTCCCCTGGTGACTGATAGCTGTGGTGGTGGCCAGGGCGAATTAGCTGAACCTTGGCCAGGCGGAGGTCTTTCGGAAGGGGTCCAGGTCAAAGGCAGGAATGCGGCTCTGGGAGGCAGGGTCTGCAGTGCAGGTGGTTGAGGTCAGAGCAGGAAGCAGCAGGGGTCCCTGGAGGCCGAACAGGAACAGCAGAGGCAGTGGGAGGCAATGTCCCTAAGCGGATTCACAGATGGACAGAAGGCACTCTGTGGGAAGTTCCGGCACATATGTGGGGGGACCACGCTAGGCACTAAATGAACACTTGGGAGTCAGGAGTTTCAAAGACACGGGCAGCAACGGTCATGGCATTTCATTCGAACCCACAGGCTGGCGTGCTGAGGGTGTTCGAGCCATAGATGAAACCCGTGGGTCAGAGAACAGATGAAAAGCAGCTGCTTCCTTCATACAGTTTCCAATATAAACAGACAGAGGTCAGGAACGCATGGCCACGTAGACAGGTAGGGTACATTTTTTAATTACTTAAGTAATTTAAAATTAAGTATTAGTGGATGCTTTTAAAAGGCTTGCATCCAGTTTATCCTTAGGCATTTTAACATTTAGACACACACCCTGCCTCCCTCTAATCTTATTTACAGTATTAATTTGCTTAGCAAATATTCTCTAGCTAATGTCATGTCTGTAAGTGTCCCCGACTTACGTAACTGGGTGGGGGGGGGGGCGGGGGGACACAAGCTCTGCTCCAGGGTAAACACCAGACACCTGGAGACCAGAGGAACGAGGCCATCTGGCCCCACGGAGGGTGCCATTGCTTGGAAGAGACATCTGACAGAAACTGGCAAGCCACTTGGTTAAATAAGGACACGGCTCCCGGTGGGAAGGAATGGGATCGTCCCGAGCATCCAAGAGCCTTTAAGTCTGTAGTTGTGCACCCTGACCACACATCAGAGCCACTGGCAAGCACTAATATGTCTGGTCGTGCTGCAGGAACCCTGGGATAGTCCTGCGAGGTCAGCTGCAGAGTTACCATTTTTCCTTCTTCTGTGAACATGCAGCCTTGGAATCCTGCCATCACGAGCACATGGTACCGCCAGCTTGGACCATCCTGTGACCTGCTAGAGCATTTAAACGGGAAGGGAGGAGTGGCAATCGGGTGTCCTCTCTGTCAGTCATCTTCGTTATCGATAATGGAGGCTGGTCACCTTGCAGAGGGAAAACCTGTGCCAAGATCGTGTCCACCAAGCAGCGCCTTTAATGACCTATTTCTCCGAGCACCTCCTTGGGAAGGGAGCATCCTCTAGATTTGCTCCGACACGTGAGATTATTCAAGACAAAGGTATCTTACCAGCAGGAGAGTGGTCAGTTTTTGTTTGAGAGAGAGACACACACACACAGAGAGCCCCGTGTGGGGAGGTGATCTGAGAGAGGTTGTCGAAAATCCTATCAGCAGGATACCTGTTTCTTGGAATTCAATCTTTTCGCAGCTACCTAATAAGAATCTATGAGTTCCTTTTGGGTCTGGCAAGACCCAGCGAATGTCGCCTGATATTTAGCCAAGTGTTCCTTTATTTTTTTAATTTTTTGTAACGTTTATTATTGAGAGACAGAGAGACACAGGGTGTGGGCAGGGGAGGGGCAGAGAGAGGGGGAGACACAGAATCCGAAGCAGGGTCCAGGCTGTGAGCCGTCAGCACAGAGCCTGATGCGGGGCTTGAACCCACGGACCGTAAGATCATGACCTGAGCTGAAGTCGGACGCTCAGTTGACTGAGCCACCCAGGTGCCCCCCCTTTTTAAAATTTTTTTTTCAAGTGTTCCTTTAAAACAGGGGCCTCCCTTTGTTCCAGTAAGGCTGGAATAATTCACTGCCCTACGTACGAAGGTGCTGTTCAAGAATCAACAAAGGGTGGTGCTGTGTGCTTCAGATTTGAAACTGTCTGAAGCACGCACTTTGTGTGAAGTATTAGGTTAGCGTGTCTAATTTACCCTCATTTGACCCGCTCAGAAATGTAGACTTGGAGCCGTCTGCAGCCTGCCCAAGGTCACACAGCTGTAAGGTGTTTAGCTGGGCGTCCAGCCTAGAAGGCTGGTGTACCTCCCAAGGACGCAGGTAACCACTTCTCAGTCACCTCACTCTCCTCCCGTCCCACCTGCTACATAGCGCGCAACGGCCGCGTTTCAAACACTGTGCTGGGCATTCCCAAAACACTCGCCCTGTTCATTCAGAGAGAAATCCTCTGCAGGGATTCTGTGTCGCATTTTAAGGGTCAGAAACGTGAAGCAAAGCTGGCCTTCGGATGCAGGTCTTTGTAACTCTATCCTCTGCAGTTAACAACTCCGCTCAAAGTTAGGGCCCTGCAAGCAGACATCCCTCTTCACAGCCCCGTGTTCCCCTCCGTCTACGTCATACCGTGTGCCTTGGCTGAAACTGACATAACTGCAGAGGAAACTCCATGATAATTTAGGTCAGCAGAAGTAACTCCATCTAGACACCCTTATGGGAGGCTCAGAACATTCTCGTAAGTGCAAACTGATGGGGCAGGAGAAAAGTCATCGATACTATATCAATACTATATATTGACGGTTAATTGGAGGTGACAACTTGAGGGCCACGGCGTACCCAGATACTTGGTTAAACATGATTCTGCCTGTGCCGGTGAGGGTGAGATTTACATTTGAAATGGGAGATTGAGTAAAGCAGGTGTCCCTCCCTAATGGGGGCTGGGGGCTTGAGCGATCAGCTGAAGATCTGACTAGAACAAAAAGACTGAGTAAGAGGAAACTCCTTCTGCCTATGGCTGAGACATTAATCTTTTACCACCTTTGGACTGAAACTGAAAGATTGGCTCTTCTTGGGTCATGAGCCTATGGCTTTAGGATTGGGATTTATACCATCAGTTCTGTTCTCAAGCCTTTGGAATCAGGATTGGAACTTATACCAGTGGCTCTCCTGGGTCTCCAGCTTGCAGACTGTAGATTTGGGACCCCTCAGCCTCCATAATCATGTGAGCCAATTCCACATATCTTACTGATTCTATTTCTCTGGAGCATCCTAATACTATATGTATAGGTATGTAATAGGTACATGTATATGTCTGTATATGTATGCCCATATATTTATCTCCATCCTCTCTTCTCTCTTCTAAAGAGAATGTTGATCTTGTTCATAGAGATTCTTATCTCTTGTGTCCTTCAAGGAAAATTGTTCTCTGCCAGGCTGGGTCTTTTGGCCGGGGATTTGCATCAAAAGGAAGGGAACAGGTATACACTCACACACACACACACACACACACACACACACACACACACACATATATGAGAAAACAAAAGTTTTGTTGGTTTTGTTTTAAAATACTGTTGGATTCCGTTCTATCTCTTCCATTGTGTTCAAGAAATTCACATATAGAATTTGGGTACCTTGGGTGGCTGGACTGTACTTTATTGGCTGCAACTCTGTATTAAAACTGGACCATTAGGGCCACAGCTTTATGAGAAGCTCCTCTGAATGCCCTCCAACTAAATAATACATGCATTCCATAGATTTCTAGCTTTTTCCCATCAGTTATTCATTTCACCCTCAAGGAGAGCTAAACTGCAATGCAAGTAATTATTACTGACCCCTCTCTCCATGAAAGGAAGGAAGGAAGCAAAGAGAAAAAAGAGAGGGAGGGAGGCAAAGAGGGAAGGAGAGACAGAGAGAGAGAAAACAAAGCGTGAGACTGTGGCTTCCCTTAATCCTTGAAACAAAATAGTAGCACAACTTGCAGTATATTAGGGTTAGGGGAAAGAATTAAGCTTGAACTCCCTAAAGCATCCATTATACATAACCAATCAACTTACATCCTGTTTCTGCGCTCTGTGCTTCAGAGGAGAAAACTGCTTGAGAAAGAGTAGATCAGTCTCTCGACAGTGGCACTATGAACAATTTGGGCCACGGGATTCCTCGTTGCGGGGGCCGTTCTGTGCGTTGTCGGATGCGAAGCAGCATTCCTGGCCTCCCCTTAGACACGAGTAGCTGTCCTGCCCCCTCCACCGCAAACATCTCCCCCACTCCAAGCTTCCATAGCTACACGACCAAAAATACCTCTAGACAGTGCCGGATGTCCACAGCGGGCAAAATCACCCCCAGCTGAGGACCGCCAGTTTAGATCCTTTTTATTCAATATGTGGCAATACGGGCATCGCCCAGAAGCTTGTTGAAACTGTAGGATCTCGAGGCCCATCTACACCTCATGAATGTTTGAACCTTTGTGTTTTTAACAAGATCCCCATGTGATCTCGATGCACACCAAGTTCGACCTTGCTGAGGTCAGATCACAACACTATTGGTCATCTACCATGAGCGAGATATCGTATCCTGCCATGGGAATAAACCAATTAACAAAATAACATAATCCAGGTCTCGCTGACCACCCAGTTCATACCTGTTCAGCTAAACTAAGTGCATTTTTCAATTATTCTCATGCATGTCCGTACAATAGAGTAATATCGATGTTCATAACGTATCTTGTTAAGTCAAAAAGCAAATGGCAAGACACTACACGCTGGACAGTCTCAGTTTTGTGAACACAAATTCATTTAAATTACAGGCATATAACAAATCCATCAGAGTATATAAACAAGACAATTTTTAGCATCTCTCCGCAAAAGAGATTAGGGGTGGTTTTTATCTCCTGCCTTAAAATAGTTTCAGCATTTTTTTCTGAATTTTTACGATGAGTACATATTATAATTAGCAAAGAGAAGAATGCTTTTTTCAGTTGTGCAAAACATGACCTTACCAGCTACGTCTGCTCAGCTCTCCTCACAATAAGGAAGTCCAAGATTCACAAAATGTGTCCACATTATGCCTCTTCTGGCTGAAATTCATCCATTCATTCTCCCAGAGACCACGCTTAGTACTAAGGCTAGATGCAACTCTGTAACAGCCCCTGTGCCAGAGGGAAGGGGGGAGGGGGTGCTCTAGAACCATGCATTAGGGCTGGAGCTGAGGGGAGGCAGAGACCAGCTCTCGTTCACTGGTCCGTTTCCTCTTTCCCCTTTGCAGGGCTTCTTCGGATTAAAGGAACGTGAAAAGCGAGACGGGATGCTCCAGGCCTGGCCCTCAGACACCTCCCAGCTGTGAGTTGCCGTGCCCTTTCTCTTAACGCTGGGTTAATGCAGATGGGACACGTGTGACAGATGGCAGAGCGACCCTGGCCCTAGCATCACCTATTAAAGCCAAGCGGCCGGGCAACTGGAAGTATATTTCAAACTTTATGTAAGCAAGAAACAATAAACCTTGATCACGTTTGAGCTGCTATATGCTTCGGGGTTTATTGTTATAGAATCTTAACAGGGGCGCCTGGGTGGCTCAGTCGGGTTAAGTGTCCGACTTCGGCTCAGGTCATGATCTCACGGTCAGTTCGGGCCCCGCATGGGGCTCTGTGCTGACAGCTCGGAACCGGGAGCCTGCTTCGGATCCTGTGTCTCCCTCTCTCTCTGCCCCTCCCCTGCTGACACGCACACTCTGTCTCTCAAAAACATTAAATTTTTTTTTCAATATTAATAAGAGGAAGAATCTTAACAATAGGTTTTGAATGAAGTCCTATTGGCCTACAGAGGAAAGAAAAGCAGTAAGGAATTAACATGGGAGCGGAAGCCCTCTGAAGAAAGACTAGTTTGAATAAACTGGATCACTGTTGAGTTGCGTCTCCCATCCAGGCTTACAGGAAGCACTTACTAGAACAGATGATATAAACGGAAGAGGCCAGATCGTTGGGCCCTGCCCGACAACTAACTAATGAAGAGTGAGTTAAAAAGCAGTATGTCTTCTTTAGAAAGATGGTCTCTGGCAGGAATCTGAGTCCGCTGGTCCCTCAGAGCTACATTGTCATTATCTGAGCAAGCCGTGGGTGAAGGACCCTCAAGGAATTCCATTAGAAGCCTGAGTCTTACTGCTTGCTTGAGCATAACAGCTCATCCATTTAAAATTGCATTAGGTTAAAACTTGGCACCAGGCTTGTCAGCCCAGATGTGAAATTTTATTGTCAAACAAACAGACCAAAAATGTTAAAAAGGTTCTGGAGATCTCAGGTTGTTGTAAAGATTCTTTTTTTTTTTTTTTTTTTTTTGAAAATCGAGCCAATAGATAGAAACTTCCACTTGAAATGTAAAATTTTGCAGAGTTACTGCTTTAAAAAATATCCAACTCTGTTTACTTACAACAGCCTTTGAAATAGCAGCCAACAGCAAAAGAAAACAAATCCCTTATTAATAAATTGTTTGAGTGGGCATGTGTGCCTTCTTTTCCTGTCTCTTCTAAAATGAAACCCTTGATTCCCAGGGACCAACCTTGACCTACAAATAACTTCTCTATTTTTCATGGTTTCCTTCCTTCGACATTTACTAGGCAACAGAGTAGCACAGTCTGGGTGATATATTGACAAGTAACACCTGCCTTTGGAGGAGAAAAACGACTGTCACTAAAACAGCAGATAACTTCTGAATACTGCTACACCCAGTTACAGGGCTGAAACTGGGCATCACGGGACCTGATGTTAAGTAGAAGCCGGGATGAGCCAGAGAAGCTACCACTTTAGAGGAAAGGGTTCCTTTGTCAGGAGGAGAGGACACTCAGCCCACCTAAGACCTTCAAAAATTTAGAATTGTAAAAAATAATTGCAGGGTAAGCATGGACAATATCACAAGAGGAAACCAGAAGAATGGCGCTAAAATATGGCAAACTGCAGGAGATGGAGTGTAAGTAAATTATAAATCACTTCTGGAGCATAAGCAGAGACAATGTTCTTGATGAAGCACGACTACTCCAGACCAACCCGCAGACCTCTGGAAATCCATTGCAGACCACCAGGGAGGCCCAGACCACCCCTGGAGGACCAGTGAGTTACCGGGTAACTCTGGGAACACAGAGGCAACACTCTCTGTGGCCATAGCTCCTTTTTATTGCCTGAAAGATACAATGATACTTACAACCCATTCTGGGAGTCTGTAGGGCTTAATAAGTTCATGTGCATAGGCACTGAGAAGCTGGAGAAAAGACTGAAATTATATTATTCCTGGCTGGAACGCTCCCTTTAAAATTCCTTGTAATTACAGTGCCACCCTTGTAGACACAGACCACTGTGAGGTCCTGAGCTGTATCATAAACTTATTCCCACCTAATAAACCTCCTCTCTTGGCATTTCCCTCTCTAAAACGTTTGCTTTTACCCCAAAGCCTTCTCTGTCCTGGCCTACCAACTTCAGTAGGAATTTCAGAAGGCTGAAACTGGATGAGGACCAATAGAGCTCAAGTACAATCACGCTATGTTACAGAAGAACTGAGGTTCAGAGAACTGCATGAAATTTGACTGGCGGATAACACTGACCAAGTCCCCTAAATGACTCTCAGACTCCACTATCTTCCGGTGCTTCCTGACCTGGCTCCTTCAAAACAATGATGTTCCGAGGGCTGTGCCTGCCCCATGTGGACAGTCCACAGCAGATATTTTTGCAACTTGATCTCTTTCGGTCTCTCTCTCCCTCCCGGCCTCCATCTCTCCCTGTGTCTCTCATGCATGTCATTTAGTAAAATCGGAGTACTTAGTTACTCGAATAGATCACGGACTCACGGGTTTCCACAAAGGAAAGAACAGTGTCTTCCTGGTATCTCTGCCATCTGAACATGTATGAGGGTCTCTGCACTCTGGGCTGTCTCTGCCTGCATGTGGGCTCATAGGGAGAAAGTATGTGGCTGGTTATGAAGGAGAGACGTACTTTGGTTGTTGCTGTTTATTATTTATTTTTGAGAGGATGGGGGAGGGACAGAGAGAGAGAATCCCATGCTGAGCCAGAAGACTCACGCGGGGCGCGATCCCACGACCGTGAGATCACGACCTGGGCCAAAATCAAGAGTCAGACGCTGAACCTAAGGAGCCACCCGTGTGCCCGTGAAAGAGAGATGTTTGGAGACTGAGGACAGTGAGTCCTACTTCACAGTCAGGCTACGTAATGGCAGGACCTGTGGGGTCTTCTCCTGATGTCTTCGCAGAAACCAGCTCCGCCTGGGGCCCTCGGGGCTGGACGCTATGGGAGAACTCGGTCATCCTCCTCATTTTCCTAAAATGCACCATTAACATCAGCGACAGCGGGAGAGTCCCCCCCCCCGCCAAAAAAAAAAAAAAAAACTTCTCACACAGTAGTGGTTGACAGCAGAGAGCTGATGAAAGCTGTGGGTGACCCATGGCGGCTATGGACCGACTCACAGATGGGTTTGAGGTCTACGGAAGCTGATCTTTGAAAAATTCAAGACGTCTTTGTGCGGGCATGGTGGACAGGGAGCATGATGAGCGGCGGCTGGCTTTACGTAAAGGGAGAGTTGCCGACGAGGTTGCAGATGGGCAAAAATAGGGGCTTTAGGTCGTTATTGGTGACCTCGGCTTACTGGTCGTCCCTGGCTGGGTCGGTGAAGCCTGGAACGTGGAAGTAACACAAAGTTAACGTCAGGGATCGTGGCCTCTGGTCGGTGCAGAACAGCATCCCCGGGACTGGAGGTGCTACATATGGCTCATCACCACAGGCCCAGCTCGGAGTGAAGAGTGACCTGAACTCCAAGAAAATTTTAGTTCACCTGATGCGTGCAAAATGCAATATTTCGGTGCAGTCAGAAAACCTGGGTTTGAATCCTAGCTCTTCTTGCTGTGTGATTTGGCGAGAATCACATACGGTGAATCATTTACTATCTGATCCTCAATTTGCATCTTTTCAATAGGCGTAATATTACCAAATTCATAGGATTTGTGGGGGGCGGGGGATAATTCAGTCACTTAATAAATATTTACGGAGACCACCTATGATCAGGGAACAGAGATAGAATAATGAATGAAAAGACAATCCTTCCACTTAGGAAGCTCATCATCTGGTAGAACGTATGAAATAATTAGAAAAAGCACATTAATGGGAATGCAAGCTGGTGCAGCCTCTCTGGAAAACAGTATAAAAGTTCCTCAAAAAACTAAACACAGAACTACCCTACGACCCAGCAATAGCACTACTAAGCATCGATCCAAGGGATACAGGTGTGCTGTTTTGAAGGGACACATGCACCCCCATGTTGATAGCAGCACTACCCACAATAGCTAAAGTGTGGAAAGAGCCCAAATGTCCATCGATAGATGAATGGATAAAGAAGATGTGGTGTGTGTGTGTGTGTGTGTGTATTTAATGGAGTATTACTCGGCCATCAAAAAGAATGAAATCTTGCCATTTGCAACTACGTGGATGGAACTGGAGGGTATTATGCTAAGTGAAATTAGTCAGAGAAAGACAAAAATCATATGACTTCACTCATATGAGGACTTTAAGAGACAAAACAGATGAACATAGGCAAGGGACACAAAAATAATATAAAAACAGGGAGGGGGACAAAACATAAGAGACTCACAAATATGGAGAACAAACTGAGGGTTACTGGAGAGGTTGTGGGGGGGATGGGCTAAGTGGGTAAGGGGCATTAAGGAATCTACTCCTGAAATCATTGTGGCACTATATGCTAATTTGGATGTAAATTTTATTTTTTTTTTAATTTTTTTTTAACGTTTATTTATTTTTGAGACAGAGAGAGACAGAGCATGAACGGGGGAGGGTCAGAGAGAGAGAGGGAGACACAGAATCTGAAACAGGCTCCAGGCTCTGAGTTGTCAGCACAGAGCCCGACGCGGGGCTTGAACTCACGGACTGCGAGATCGTGACCTGAGCCGAAGTCGGCCACTTAACCGACTGAGCCACCCAGGCGCCCCTGGATGTAAATTTTAAAAAATAAAACAAGTTAAAAAAAAAAAAAAGCACATTAACCCAATGTAATAACACCGAATAGACCCTTTTATCACCAGTTTGCATTCCATCAGGGCTTTCCTGCCTACAGACAGTAGCTCCAAGATAGCAGGGAATTGGATTTATTTTGTGCATTGCCACATAGCACATAGTAGGCAAGCAGGAAACGTTGGCTAGGTGAGCAAGTCCAAGTATTTCTCGTAGTTCTTAACAAGCTTTCTTAGCAACTGTGTAAGCAAACATGTTGTGGACCGCAAATGCATGTATTCTCCCACACGCTGCCCAGGGCTGATGTTTTAAAACGATATTTGCATCTCAAGTATTTTCCTTAAAACGTGTATATACACATGCACCTGTTGACATAGTCACACTTATCATTCCAGTTTAATGATTGTTAACATACATTTTCCCTGAGTTCTGAGAACCAGAGTAAGCTCCGCCACCAGGCAGAACATGCAGCACAGACTCCTACACGCTCTCAGCAGTGACGCGTGCTCTCTCTCATGCTCCTGGCTTGAGGGTGTCCTGGAATGGATGTCATGTGCTCCGCTATGATCTCTCTTTCAGCCATTCATCTTGTGCTCAGGGGGAACAGTTTTGATCCCAGATGGCTGACAGAAGACACACAAGTGCGGGAAGCCACGGCTGCCAGGAGAAAGGAGAGAATATTCCGCCAGATGGTAAAATTCAAGTTTTATGGATGCCCACGGTACCCTCAAGGCAATGGTGATAAGAAGTGGAGAGAAAGAGCAGAAGGCTGTTGGAGCCTGGTACAAATTCTCAGACATTTGCAAGGGAAGTATCATAGCAGTGGGGAGGTCTGGTGGACAGTTGCAGAATCGGTGGCTTCAGAGACCAGGGCCAGAGATATGCCAAGCCTTCCAGAGATTGGAAGCATGGAAGAACCATTACTAATGATGAGAAAATAATCTCTCCACAAGAAAGATGTTCTGATGGACTATACAATAGCATGGATTTCCCAGTGCGCCTCTCTCCTGGGTGTGCAGGGAGCTGAGGGATGGCTCAAATCGGCTTAAACCGGGAAAGAACATATGCAACAATGTTTGCAAAAACCCAAGGGTAAGCATACAGCAGACCTCACAATAAAGGAGATTCCGAGGTACAAAAGCCATAAGGAATCTGACCCTTCTACCTCCTCGTCATGGTGAATCTACTTTTTTTTCCTCTCTTTTTTATACCCTGGCTTTCTCTACTTCCGTGGACAGCACCATTAAAAGCATAACCAATCATGGTGTCTATCTATCTGTACAAGACCTTCTCCACTTCGTTCCTCATTTCTAAACAGAAGTATTCCTATTGGCCCAAGCTGGGTCTGGTGCCCACTCTTGGACCTGTGGCCAGGGGTTGATTCATATCCTCCAAACATGGCTACCAAGAGCCATGGTGGCGGATATGTGGGGAGTGGGGGGAGGAGGAACAGTTCCCAAAAAGTGCTGGGGGTGGAAGAGGGGTGACACTTGCTGTGCCCACAACCCAACAGGTTTCCACCAAAGTTCCCAATCGAGGATCTATAAATGCAGCAGCACGTAGTTTGAAATCGAGCCACAGTTTCTTGGTTAGATGCAGGATGAAGTCAAGTTGACTTCATGGTTGCAAACCTGGGTTCTTAATATTGCTTTGTGGCCTAAGGCAAAGTCCCTCTGGACATCAGTTTCTTCTTTTGAAAAATAAAGAAACGGGGGCACCTGGGTGGTTCAGTCAGTGGAGCGTCCGACTTTGGCTCAGGTCATGATCTCACAGTTTGGGAGTTCGAGCCCCACGTTGGGCTCTGTGCTGACAGCAATGGGCCCTGGAGCCTGCTTCTGATTCTGTGTCTCCCTCTCTCTCTCTGCTCCTCCCCTGCTCATACTCTCTCTCTCAAAAATAAAGATTAAAAAAAATTAAAAGAAAAAAGAAAGAAATTGCATTAGGCCAGTACTATAAACATAGTTGTACAAAAAATACTTTTAAAATTCTAATATTTATTCCCCATTGACAATAAGGCTGCTTAGGTTCAACTGAATTAGAGAAGTCTTTACCTTTCATTAGAGTTATGGCAATTGAAGATGGAAAGTTCTAACGGAATGATATTACTATGTCTGAAAAATAAAAAGTAGGGAGAATGAATTCACTCCTACTTCATAAACACAGTTTCACTGGCTAACTCCTTCAGAACAGAATCCATTTGGAATGAGTAACAGCCACAATGATGATGGCTGCCATTTTCCTGGCTTTCTGTCTGTCAGACTCTGTGCTGAGATGTCACAAGAATATTATTAGGTAGGTACTATTTTCAGTCCTCATTCTACAGATAAAGAAACTGAGCCCTGGCTTAAAGAGGTCTTCCAGTAAGAATACGTCAGAGTCGAGTTCAAACCCAAAAGGTCGACAACTATTCCATTGGCCGATCTCTGCCCCTCAAGTTAAAATTAAATAAAGTGTGGTGGAATGAATACATTATAAAATCATGCAATACGAATGTGTGTTCATTCTGTCATAGATGTTCCCTTTTATCTCTGCTATTACACACTTTGATGCATGTGTCCGAAAGGTGTAGGTTCAGATGCATGTTTACATGTTTAAACACAACCTATTCCCTTGTTTGAAAGGCATGACAGGGTTTCAATCACAGAGTCAGCCACGTGGGGGATACTTTCCAAGCATAAGCTCCACTACATGGGGCGCAAAGTTAAGTTTTTATTGGCCAGAGAAGGGCGATTCAAGCCTTGATGTTTTACTGCTTGGGCCATGTGGCGTGGGAGGTGCTATTGGAGGGTGTGTGGGTTTGTGATTGCCCACGTGTGCACACGTGTGCGTGCATGGCTGGGTGTTTTCCAGAGTGGAACAAGAAGGATTAACTTTCAGCATTTGGCTTATCCTAACCTATAGCAGATGGGCACGGGCTTTAAGTTCTCATAAAGTTACCCCCAGGAGACTTGTTAAATAATTTATCCTCAACTTTGGAAGAGCAAAGGAATAAGGTGATTAAGAAAAATGGAAAGCCACATGATAATGTGCCATTGATGGAGTGGGGTTGTCTTTCCCCGTGGTACACGGTGGGTGTAGTAGTGACCGGATTTGGAGGGGGTGGGCAAGGAGGGTGTTAGGTCTGGTTCAGGGGAACCCTTGCAGCAGACAGCTCCTGACTTTATCCCGGCAGCTGTGGCTGAGCAAGTGAGAAAAGCCCCCCCCCCCCTTCTCCACTCGGGGAACGGCCTCAACTTTAAAACATACTGAGCTATGCTCATTTTAAGGCCTCCCAATATAACCACTTATTTCATCCAGCTGTGGGGCCTGACTCTGGCTGGAAAGGAGAGCCAGAGAGAGAGGGAGGGCCAAGCTGGAAAAATAAATCTACACGATGCCTGTCAGTACCTGTTTTTAACATGCGGGTGTGGAAGCTGTGGCAAGAGTCACATGGGTGATTTAACATAGACCAACACCCCCTGCTGACTAGAAATGACCTTCTTTCCTGTCCCCACTGCCAGCAGCTGGAGAAGCAAAGGTCCTGCAAACTTCAGTCACGAAGCTTTCACATTCACACTCCGTTTTAATAGGATGCCATGAGCACAGCTCACTCCCCGAGTACTCACCCCCTTATTGCAACGACTTTAAGGAGATGGGGTTAGTCGGGATCTGTGGTTGCGAGCAACAGAGAGTATTTCTCACCAGCTTAAACACAAAAGCAATTTAGTGCAAGGAGATTGGATAATTCACAAAATCGATGAGCAGGCTGAATGCAGAACCAGGCTTAGATGTGGACAGTATACAGGTACTAAGGGAGGCCAGGTACCGGAAGCACAGCCAAGGTCATGCCACAGAAAGGTCTGGGTGTCACGGTAGCTGCCCACGAAGTCCCCACCATTAAGCAACGTCTCACGTTGCTGGTGCTGCCAGAACTCACCTTTAAGTACCCCATATTTCCCTACGTCACTCACTAGAGATTCGACGGCCAGGGCGGTTGCATCCAACCCCGCACGCCAGGGGGTTGAGACAGGAACTGTCTGAACTCCTTCCACTTTGAGGGGAGAGGCAAGCCCTGCCTCCAACATACCTCTTGGAAGATTCAGATGCCACCAATAAAATTTCCAGATACGTACAACAGAGCATTCTCTGACATTGAGAATCCCCTCTTCCCAGAGATGGGTCAAGAATGAGGGGTCCCCAGTATCATAATGGACCCAAAGACTGGGAGAGATGGCTCACATTTGGTATTTTCTAGGCAGTTCAGACCTCTCTGATCCGGGTTCAAAGAAGAATTGGTTTTGAGGTTCTTATGTCCAGGAAAGTTAACATGAAGATCTTTTGGTAGCTACAGGTACGGGCTCTGTTGCTATGACATCCTTTGAAAGCACAGAACGGAACAAGAGTTGGAGAAGTTACATGCCTATAAAAGGATGGTCCGCTCTTTACAAGTAACCTGGGCGACCTGATCCTATGAAGAAAATCAAAAGCAAGTGTTTGTTTCTTTAAGCTCCTCAGCAGACACGGCATGCGTTAGCCCGGACACTTAACGACAGAGCCCAGGGGTAGGGTCTCTACTCAGCGAGTATTTATACTGAATCCCCAGAAGGCAAGGCGGGTCCCCTAACCATTCCTTCCACTACCTTTGGCAGGGCAGGGGATAGTTCCCAGATGTGCGTCCGCTTCCTCCATTGCCATCTTACGGGAAGCCCTGAGAATAAGGAGAAATTGCTCTAGGAATCTGAGACTCTGCCTCAAGTGAGCAGTGTGAGCCTGGACATATCCCCAGATCTTTCTGGACCTTGGTTTGAGAGCTGGGAGCAAAGAAAAACACTTCGAGTCTTCAAATTAACCAAAGGACTGTGAATTTGAAATACAAAGTAGATTCTCAGCGGCTACAGAACCGGTAGCCCTAAAGGAACGAGGGGAGAATGCACACTCCACGAGCTCTGCCCTTTTGAGGTCTAAAGGTTCCCACCTCCAGGATCAACGTGAATTTGTTCTCATTTGCAGATGTCTGACATGGCAAGTGCCCCCAGGGCCAACCACCTAGGGCTGATTAATTTTGCGGGAGGCGTTTCTCCTCCGCCAGCTGAAGAATTTGCATGAGATGGTTCTGAAACAATCAGCATGCCAATTGTGACCCTTATTTAACAACCAAGATGAAAACCTAATGCGGGAAGGAACAGGAAGAGCTCACGGAGATAAAGGAGCTTCGCGCCTGACTGTTTGCAAGATCAAGTAAGCACAGCGCAAAAGCAGCAAACAATGCGCGAGGCCAGCTCTCCTTCCAACTCAACCACCCCCCCCAAACACCCACCTCCCACCGCACTACCACCAGTCCTCCCCGAGTTAGTCCGTCTTCTTGTCTAGAAATACACCCGGGAATGACTGAATGGAAAGGTTCCATCAAGAACTCAGTGCCACCTTATGTTTAACAATGGGACCGAAGAAGCCGGATGTCTGACTCAAGGTGTTCCATTTTTGTGTCCCATGGCTAAGCCAATTGCTTGGAGTTCTCTCCTGGTCTGTCAGAAGAAAAGAGAGTGGCAGGGGGCACCTGGGTGGCTCAGTTGGTTAAACGTCTGACTCTTGATGTCGCCCTCTCTCTCTGCCCCTACCCTGCTCTCTCTCTCTCTCTCTCTCTCTGCCTCTCTCAAAATAAATAACTTTAAAAAAAAAAACCGAATGTAAGAAAAGAGAGTGGCAGAAAAAGTTAACATTTGAACATATAATGTGTTTTGTAGAACCCGTCCTTGTAGGCACTCGAGGTCATGGCAGAGATCTTCCCCAGGACAAGAGATCGGGATTCTTGTCTGTCCTTCCTACACCCTCTGTGGATACTGGATGGCTGGGGGTGACCAGGCAAGCCTGGGAAGCAATGGTAATTCACTCTCGAGCTGGTCTCTGGAGACACATTCTCCTCTGTCACAGGTCAAGATGAACCCTGCTGGCAGGGATGCCTGTCTGCTCTATGTTCATCGATCTCTGGGACCAGTTCTTAATGTTCCGTCCTTTGAGCTCTTAAGAAATTTATAGTTATGCATCCTGACTTCCGATTTGAAGAGTAGGGCCACTGACCCATTCAGGTGGCAGACCCTTTTTTCTTTTCCTCTTCTCATGTTAGTTGTTAACCAGATAGATGTTGCTTACGTAAAAATATTGGTGGGGGTCCTGTTACTGCCAAAGTAGCAGACTACAAATTCTGAAAACCCCTCCTACCACCCAATACCTAGAAAAACACTAGGAAAATATCACAAACAAGAAAGGCAAGGAAACGCGGAGGTGCCAAAAATGAAGCAAGGGGGCCATAACCCAGAGCGGGAAGTACGTGTCGAGGCGGGCTGTGATGAGGGTCTTGTACAAATTTGGTGCCATTGGGTTTTCACAACTATGCACGGAACAGGGTCTGTGCCAGGTAGGGAGGTAGAACCAAGACTTCTGTTGAAATCTGGAACTCCTAAAGTCAAAGTGTAGATTAAGGGGAGGGGGGAGGGAAACGGGGTATTGGCAAAGGGAGACAAGGAAATATGCACGACTTGATTTGGGTTTTGAGTGGTGAAAAAAAGATTTCTTTGGAAAATTGGCAGCCTTGTGCTTCTCATCCGGCGGGTGTGGGTTTTGAATTTGCACCACCTGCATGGTCGAGGACACCCTAAGGAGAGAAGTTAACTTAAACGTTTCCCCAATAAGCTATCTTTGTTTTTTGTTGCTGTTGTTTTTTTTTTCATTGAGGATGATGTTAGCTGTGGGCTTTTCATAAATGGCTTTTATGATCTTTAAGTATGTTCCTTCTATCCGACTTTCTCGAGGGTTTTTATTAAGAAAGGATGCTGAATTTTGTCAAATGCTTTTTCTGCATCGATTGACAGGATCGTATGGTTCTTATCTTTTCTTTTATTAATGTGATGTATCACGTTGATTGATGTGTGAATGTTGAACCAGCCCTGCATCCCAGGAATGAATCCCACTTGATCATGGTGAATAATTCTTTTTATAAGCTGTTGAATTCGATTTGCTAGTATCTTATTGAGAATTTTTGCATCCATATTCATCAGGGATATTGGCCTGTAGTTCTCTTTTTTTACTGGGTCTCTGTCTGGTTTAGGAATCAAAGTAATGCTGGCTTCATAGAATGAGTCTGGAAGTTTTCCTTCCCTTTCTATTTTTTGGAATAGCTTGAGAAGGATAGGTATTATCTCTGCTTTAAACGTCTGGTAGAACTCCCCTGGGAAGCCATCTGGTCCTGGACTCTTATTTGTTGGGAGATTTTTGATGACTGATTCAATTTCTTCGCTGGTTATGGGTCTGCTCAAGCTTTCTATTTCCTCCTGATTGAGTTTTGGAAGCGTGTGGGTGTTTAGGAATTTGTCCATTCCTTCCAGGTTGTCCAGTTTGTTGGCATATAATTTTTCATAGTATTCCCTGATAATTGCTTGTATCTCTGAGGGATTGGTTGTAATAATTCCATTCTCATTCATGATTTTATCTATTTGGGTCCTCTCCCTTTTCTTTTTGAGAAGCCTGGCTAGAGGTTTATCAATTTTATTTATTTTTTCAAAAAACCAACTCTTGGTTCCATTGATCTGCTCTACAGTTTTTTTAGATTCTATATTGTTTATTTCTGCTCTGATCTTTATTATTTCTCTTCTTCTGCTGGGTTTGGGGTGTCTTTGCTTTTCTGCTTCTATTTCCTTTAGGTGTGCTGTTAGATTTTGTATTTGGGATTTTTCTTGTTTCTTGAGATAGGCCTGGATTGCCATGTATTTTCCTCTCAGGACTGCCTTCGCTGCATCCCAAAGCGTTTGGATTGTTGTATTTTCATTTTCGTTTGTTTCCATATATTTTTTAATTTCTTCTCTAATTGCCTGGTTGACCCATTCATTCTTTAGTAGGGTGTTCTTTAACCTCCATGCTTTTGGAGGTTTTCCAGACTTTTTCCTGTGGTTGATTTCAAGCTTCATAGCATTGTGGTCTGAAAGTATGCATGGTATGATCTCAATTCTTTATACTTATGAAGGGCTGTTTTGTGACCCAGTATGTGATCTATGTTGGAGAATGTCCCATGTGCACTCCAGAAGAAAGTATATTCTGTTGCTTTGGGATGCAGAGTTCTAAATATATCTGTGAAGTCCATCTGATACAATGTATCATTCAGGGCCCTCGTTTCTTTATTGACCATGTGTCTAGATGATCTATCCATTGTTGTAAGTGGGGTATTAAAGTCCCCTGCAATTACCACATTCTTGTCAATAAGGTTGCTTATGTTTGTAATTGTTTTCTACATTTACGCTATATATAATAAACTATCTTTGGAGAATGGAATCTCCTCCTGGGCCTTAGAAGATTCTCACAAAAGAAAAAAACAAACAAAAAAGAACAACAACAGAAAAAACAAACAAACCAGAATTAATGTAATAAAAGCAAGGGACACAGAATGTTGTTTGGACTGGCCTACGAGGCACCCCACCGTCCCATATACCACGTATCTTCCCTGGAGTGCCCTTGATATTTGGGAAAAAATAATTCCTTGTAGTTCTTTGAGAAAACCATTGAAATTTTACAGGTAACAAGATTCAAATACAGGACCCCTTGTCTTTACTTAAGACCTCCTTTCTAAGGAAGTTCAAGCTGGTTCTAGTGGTAATTTGACATGTTTATTATAGTCTGGTTTAGAGTTGGGCTCCAAAGTCAGATAGAACTGACTTGAATTCTGGCCCAACGTATGTCACATGACCCTCTAAGCCTCAGAGAAATAAGGGTAATAATAATACCTACTTTATATGATTGCACAGAGTTTTAAAAAAGACAATGAGTACCAAGTGTTCAGCATGATTTCCTGACACATACTAAACACAATATTCACAATATTCACTAAACACAAATGTTAAAGTGTTTGTTAAAGTGGTTTATTATTATAATTTTATTCATTTTTATACTTTCTGAGGCTGGAGAGCTAGCTTTATGAAAGTCTGTATTACTTGCTTTACATAGGATGGCCAGGATTCTACTTTTATTTGTTCAAGCTTCAGCTGGATTATAATATAGGTGACTAGCTACTCTATAGTCTGTAAAGTTCCTTTGCATCCATTTTTTTTCATTTTGCTCCATTATTTTATTAGTATAATGTTAGAAATTGAATCCATTTTGTGATCAAAAACAAACAGGTTTAGAGAGACTGAGGGTCCAGCCCTATTGAAAAGTAGAGCAGGAATGACCCATGTTTTTTAAGTCTTAGTCCCATGACCTTTTCAATATGGCAGCTCACTTCGTTTCTAGACAAGCAACCTTAAAGTTCCTTCTAGGAGTTAATGCTATAGGCTGAGGATGCTGTGCCATTCTAGATACAGTCTACACCTACATGGAGGCATGCAGGAGGGACACCTTACCCAAAATTGGGAGAATCAGAAAAAGCTTCCCAAGACCCAGGGCTCTCACACTGACCTCCACCGACCATAAGCTACAGTAGTTCCGCCAGATCTCTCTCCCAGAGCACCACAGCCCAAAGCTGACCTCTTTGCGTCCCCTACATGATCCCATTCCCACTGATTTTAACCCAGGCAACAGGAGTCCCGGTGCTCCGATCCAAGTAAATCAGAAAAGCCAATGACTCTCTCGTTGTTGGGTGTTTGCTTGAGCAGGGATGAGTTGCTGCCTGAATCTCCAAAAGCTGAAGTAGAGGGTAGAGCACAGTGGGGGAGGACAGAATTTGGAAGGGAAGGAATGGATGGGGGTGGAGAGGCCCAGCTACGCCCAACCCTTCCTTCTCCCATTCCCACATTAGAGTCTACAGGTGACACAACAAACTGGGGGCCAGCATGCGATCTGGACTCCAATGGGAGAAGAAAATGTTGAAAAACTTTCAAAAGAAAGGCAATTTGTGTTGAAGGCCTTCTTTTTTCCCCTCTCTGAATCCTGTCCTATCAGCCAGCGTCCCACCCCATCCTCCACACACAAGTGGAAATATTTTATGGACAGATAGAAATAAATTAGGGCCAAAGAAAATAGTGGGGGGGGGGGGGGAGGGGGGAGGGGATAGGGGAAGCTAAAAGAGAAGAGTGAGGGCCCATTCCTTTTCCTACCCCACCTACCAGCTACCCCCCCAGTAAACCCCAGAACGATTCTAGCTTCTACAGACCTCTAGTTCCTCCCAGACCTTACCTCTGGGAGAACTAGGTAAGTATCTACAAATTCTAATGGTTTACTTTGCAATTTGGAGCTGTAAAATGATATATACTGCGGTTTCATTAAGGTGAAACTTCTGAGTAAATATTGTTAATAAAACCCTTTAAATCTATTTCAGTGTTTGGGTTTAAATCATCTATTAAAACTGAACATACATGATAAATTATAGTCACAAGTCGTTCAATTTTCCATAAGCCTAATATTTCTCGTTATAAGGTCTTAAGTTACGGGACGTTTTCAGCACTGCTTGGAGTTAGAATGTGATTTCATTTTACAGCTTGAGCAACGTTTCATATAGTAAATACACTTCAAATAAATCTGTGGAATGAATGAACATTAGGAAATCAAGGGAAGTTTTAAAAGGCAGGTGTGGTGGGGTAGGAGAGGAAGGAGGGAGGTACAGTCTAAATGGGATGCAGACATTTCTGGGGATACCTGAAAATAAAACAAAACCTGGTGGGCAGGCAGTCTTAGTCCATTCGGGCTACTAGAACAGAATATCACAGACAGTGTGGCTTAAACAGAAACTTATTTCTTATGGTTTCAGAAGCTGGGAAGTCCAAGAGCAAGGTGCTGGCAGATCCAGCGTCTGGTGAGAGTCCTGTTCCAAATTTGCAGGTGGCCATCTCTCCATTGCATCATCCCATGGCAAAGAGTAGAGATAGCAATCTTCTTATAAAGGCACTAGTTCCATTCATGGGGGCTCCAACCTCATGAACTGATCACCTCCAAAAGTCTGACACTACCATGGGAGTTAGGATTTTGACACATGAATTGGGGGCAGGTAGAAGCGGCGGTGGGGGGGGGGGGGTGTGGATGGGTACAAACATTCAGTCTACAGCACAGATCATAGGAGACTAAAATTCCTGAGAGAGAAACCTTGAGGAAAGAAGCCAGGTACAGCCAGTATGACCTAAAGGAAATGAGCCATAGGAGGGAAGGGTAATTCTGTGCACAGTGAGACCATCACCTACTTTTGATCCCGGAGCAGCACTAGCGGACTCAATGGAGAGCAGCATGGATAGGAAGTAAGAGTGAAATCTTCTCTAAATCTCTGCAAAATATAGATAGGGCCTCGGGCAGTTCTGCTGTGATAATGTTCCAACTGAGTGTGATACAGAAAGAAAGGTAAAAGACAACAGGGTACGCCACTGGGCTGGGCATGTGGTGCCCAGGGTGGGGCCTGGCACGGGAAGAAGGTAGTACCCAGTGGAAGATGGCAAGGAAGCAGAAACACACACCGACACAGATCAAAATATCGGAGGGGCATTCAGTAGGAACTGGGGTCCTCATGGACAAGTGAGACCAAGGGGTGTTGAGCTTGGGGTAATTTTTTTAATGTGCCCTTAGTCTTGAGAGACTTAAGCTATGCAGGTAACTGCTAATTTGAACCCCAAGCTCCTGTGTCTCATGCTTAGTCCCATTCTTCTCTATCCCACGTCTAAGAGCTATCACTCAAGCTGATTTCATTTATCAGAATCGCACACACACGCACAAAGCTTATGGCTGTGCCGATCATAAACGTATTCAAACCAAGAGCTCTTGGAGTGAAACACGGTGTATGAACCATGCCCTGAAGAATAGGGGCAGATCACAACTGCATAGAATTTCGCAGTGGTTTTAAACCCACGGTTACACACATTTCATTTGGTCCGCCTGATGAGCCAGGGAGGGAAGCACTGGGTGAGAGAACTGGATGTAAAACCAAACAAGTACGGTACACACACAACAGGTAGTTGGACATCTCTCCATATAGGGATCTCAGGCTCCCACTAAGTACTAGCTTCTTCACCAAGCAGGGTCTCCCTACTCCTCTGAGCCAGGCTGATGTGGTGTTGAGATCTTCCCCTTCCAGCTCAGCTCTGGAAGGGGAAGAAGTGAAATTCACATGGCCTTCTGGAAAGGATCAGGTATTTGGTCTTCTACTTGGGGATTTGATTTTTTTTTGACAAGGGGATAGACTTGATGAGCTAATGTAAGGAACCAGTTCTTATAGACTCGGTTTGTTTTGAATTGTATTTGTGAGGTTTGTTTTAAGATGTGTCTACCTGTCACCGTGACATATGCCAGGGTGTATGTGCTGAAGCAGCCCTTTTAAGAACACTCCACCACAAAAAGGGGCCTGAAAACTTTGTAGTTAACCTCTGCCCTTACGGATGAAGAAACTCTTCTCCGTGTGCCTCTAGCTCCACCACCAATGGCTGTAGCCTCGACTTTTTAAGAGGGATGGCAAAAGCTCCAAGGATATTATCCTTTAACCCTCAGAAGACTCTTGAACCCTCTGGGCCTCAATCTTCCACTTCTGAAGCAAAAGGGAGTGGATTCCATGATGTCTAATGTCCCTTCTCATACCTTAATTCTGTCAGGCAATGGGGCTGGGCCTTTACAGATTTTTTTTTTCAAGTTTATTTATTTACTTTGAGAGAAAGAAAGCATGCACACAAGGGGTGGGGGGGTAGAGAGAGACAGACAGACAGAGAGAGAATCCCAAGCAGGTTCTGCGCTTTCTGTGCAGAGCCCGACGCAGGCCTCAATCTCACGAACCAGGAGATGATGACCTGAGCCAAAATCAAGTCAGACACTTAAGTGGCTGAGCCTCCCAGGCGCCCCTGGTCTTGATCAGATTTCTAAGGAAAGGTCCCTTTGGGCAAAGAAGGCGATGCCGAAAATCTCAAGCAATCCAGAGATTCGATCATCCACCTGTGGTAGTCACCAGAATCCCTCGTTCTATTACAGCCACATTTGGTCAATGTCTTTGTGTGTCAATTATCGAGGACCTATTTTGTGATTTTGGAGCTCTATTTGTGACTTCATTTCATGGGGTTTGGCTGCAGCTCCTATTCATTCATTCAAGTATTCATTTATTCACTCAGCACATATTTTTGTGTGTAACTATGTTCCACGTAACAACAATTACTAACTAGATGCTAATATTTAATATGTGTAGCTAAGCAGCAGCTACAACGTTAGGCAAAATCCTTATTTCGCCTCGTACTTTTCCCAACAACATGAGGCAAATACTATTAATAACCCATTTTTATAGGAGGCTGAAGTTAGAAGAAACACGAGAGCAGCTATCCCACGTTAGACAGCCTGACTCCAGAGACCAAGATCTTGACCATGGCACTGTATTGCCTCCAGGAAATTCAAAGGTGAGTCAAGCATGGCCCATAACCTCATGAGCTCATAGCTTAGAAGAGGATGCAGACTTGTAAAATTAGCACAATGAAAACTAAATGTTATCCTAAAGGAATGTGCTCTTAAAATAGCATGGTAAGAAGGAGCACCTCAGCCTGCGTGGTGGAAAGGATGGGAATCAGGGAGATCAGCATTGTGTCACGAGGAAATGAACATTCAAACCGAGATACAAACTTCAATGACTTGGGTATTCTCTAACACAAAGACAAAATACAGTCGAAATCACCATCAATCGGCTTCTATCTGCTGTGGAACACGTAGTCCCTCATTAGGAAAGAAGACATGAGATGCTTCCCAAGAACTGTGTAAATGAGAGAAACTTTGCCCTGGGAGAGTCGAAGGGTCAGCTATATGAATTTGAATAGTGTCTCAGTCCAGTCGTACTGTTATGACAAAATGCTGTGGACAGAGTGGCTTATAAACAACAGAAATCTAGCTCTAACAGTTCTGGAGTCTGTGAAGTTGAGATCTAGGCACCAACGGATTGGGTATCTGGTGAAGGCCCACTTCCTTGTTCATAGATGGTTGTCATTTTGCTATAACCTGACAGGTCAGAAGGAGTGAGGGAGCTCTCCGGGGTCTCTTATGAGAGCATGAATCCCATTCATGGGGGCTGTGCCCTTACGACCTAATCGCTTGTCAAAGGCCCCACCTCCTAGTACTATCACTTTGGGGGTTAGGAAGTCAATATGAATTTGGGGGGAAACAAAGATTCAGCCTATGCTAAATAAAAACTATACAATGCCCATGTGGCTCTAGCTCCCTTGCAGGGCAAACCTATCTGAAAGTGTTAACGTGGGTAAATACGCTTCTATCAGGAAGATAGATCATCCGTGTTTGATGGTCTTAAACCAGGAGAGAGTCAGAACTACAGATTGGTGCTGCCCCTCTTGGCATTGTTTAGGAAAGGGTATGCCCTTTTAGGCCAAAGTTAGCATCCCAATGCGTCCACCCACATCCGGATGTCAATTCCTGAGGACTACAATAAGCATTCCCACGGTAGAACAAACTCCCCTATTTCTGATCTCGTAACTTTGCTTCCCCAGGATCTTGTCTGTGAGGACAAAGTGCTTCGGCCAGCGAATTTGCACATCTGCTTGGGCTTGACAATAATAAATAAGCCTCCTAGCTTCTGTATAAAATAATAAATTAGCCCTCTAATCAGCTAGGTGAGAAAACGGAGGCACAGAGAGGTACCACAAATTCTCAAGAATTCTCTTTGTAACCCTTCTTGAATCACCATCATGAAAGTAAGACATCACCACAGGCAGGGCACGCCCCAGATTGCACGGGGCCCTTACCTACGTCAACAATTTGATTAAAAAACATATTACAAAATTCATGGGCTCTTGTGACACACAGTGATTCATCAGTGGAGATTTGAAAGAATAGGGAGAAAAGAGGTCTTTATGCATTTGCTTATTGTTTAACAAGTACACATGAAGATTCTTCAAAGCGCCTAAGCACCAGGAAGAGCTAATATCTAAACTTGCTCTTTGTGTTCTTTATTGTCAAATGCACTGTTTCTGGCATATTTCATGTCTGTCACCACAAGAAAATGGTAGTGATTTGAGGCACCTGGGTGGCTCAGTCGGTGGCGTGCCCGATTTTGGCTCATGTCATGATCTCACAGTTCGTGAGTTCGGGCCCCATGTGGGGCTCTGTGTTGACAGCTCAGAGCCTGGAGCCTGCTTCTGATTCTGTGTTTCCTCTCTTTCTGCCCTTCCCCTGCTCACGCTCTGCCCCTCTCTCAACAATAAATAAACATTAAAAAAAATTTTAAGGTAGTAATGCTGTTAGTACTGATGATGCCTTGGCTCTTCAGAAGCTGTTTGTATTGAAAGAATTTAGATCTGTGTGCCTCTGCTGTTCCTTGTACTGCAGATTTAATGCCGGTGAACTCCCCATTCATCCCACTCCATCATTTATCCGGCTATTTGTGAATATTGGCTTCCAGTGACACCCTCAAGACTGTTAGTGGGTTGCACTGATGATGACCACAAATGCAAGTCTTGCTCAGAGTATGTTGGAATATATGAACAAGAATTAATTTTCTGGTCACGGTTCATGTACCATTTGGAATCTTATACCATCAACATAGAATAGCACATCTTCCCAGTACATCTTCTCCTGAACCCTTTAGGCCATCAACAGTGCCTTTATAGATTGTGATCTCTTTCAAGGTTGACTGCCGTCCTGCCTTCCACACACCTCCATTGGCAGGCAGTTGTGGGTGAGGGGCCTGGGCAGCTAGAATACTGGTCCCATTCACACAGAGAATGTTCACTATTTATCTGGCAGGGATTCAGACCCACCCAGCAGAGCATGAGGTCATTAATTGAAAAGCTCTGTTGGCATCGTGGAACAAAGGCTTTCAAAGCCCTATGGACACAGGTGTGGCCACCTTGGAGAACTACCTGACACGTGGCACGGAGCCTCTGTGGGGGTGGGTGACTGCCCCGCGTACCAGCAGGAGGCCCGATGCCACTGCTGCCACCTTTGCGGCACCACAGTCAGCACGCAGATGGGTCACAGCAGAAGCATGAGCCTACCGTGCCGCTACAGGCCAAGAGTTGACGGTGGACCTCTGTTGGCCAAAGCATCGAATTCAATCTATGTCAGGTGTGAATAGGAACCACCCAAATTCAGTACGTCAGCACCATCCCGGAGGCCCAGTTCCAAGAAAGAAATCACACGCTGACCAAAGAGAGGAATCTGCACACAGGATCACCCCAGTAAGCGTTAGTGTCGTGGACAAACTACGAATTTGGGTCCCCCAAAGTTGTAAGTTGAAATCCTAACTCCCAACGTGATTGTATCAGGAAGTGGCACTTGGAGAGGTGATTAGGTCATGAGGGCAGAGCCCTCACAACTGGGATTAGCACCCTTATAAAAAGAGACACAAGAGGGGCGCCTGGGTGGCGCAGTCGGTTAAGCGTCCGATTTCAGCCAGGTCACGATCTCGCGGTCCGTGAGTTTGAGCCCCGCGTCGGGCTCTGGGCTGATGGCTCAGAGCCTGGAGCCTGTTTCCGATTCTGTGTCTCCCTCTCTTTCTGCCCCTCCCCCGTTCATGCTCTGTCTCTCTCTGTCCCAAAAATAAATAAACGTTGAAAAAAAAAAAATTAAAAAAAAAAAAAAAAAGACACAAGAAGGACAGCTGGGTGGCTCAGTCGGTTGAGCGTCCGACTTCGGCTCAGGTCATGACCTCACGGTTCGTGGGTTTGAGCCCTGCATCCGGCTCTGTGCTGACAGCTCAGAACCTGGAGCCCGCTGAGGATTCTGTGTCTCTCTCTTGTGGACACTGGATTTGCTGATGTCTTACCCTTGGGACTTCCAACTTCCAGAACTCTGAGAAGTAAGTTTCTGTCATTGAAACCACCCTGCCTGTGGTAATTCGTTAGAGCAGCCTGACTAAGCCAGTTATATAAATACAAAACTTGATGATCTTAAATTTTGGTTCTTAACTCTATTGAAGTAGACTCTAGCCTAGGAGTCAGGAGGCCTGGTTTTTTCTTATGTTACTCTTTATTTTGAGATCATTTTAAACTTATAGAAAAGTTACAAAAATAGTTCATAGGACTTTAATACCCTTTATACAGATTCATGAAAAGTTTGCATTTTTGCCTCATTAGCCTTTTCATTCTATCTATAATATGTAACATATACATGTAGGTATAATATATACATGTATGTATGTGTACATATTTATAAATACATTAATTTTTATATATACATTTTAGACATATATACAGTTACATGTATATACATTATAAATACAGTTTATATATAATGTATATATAAGTATATATACTTACATATACATGCATTTTTCCCCTAAATCATTTGAGAGTGATGGAGACTCTAAATATTTGACTAAATATATTACGGTATATTATTTCCTAAGAATAAAGCTCCTCTCTGACACACAGGACAATTATCAAAGTTTTTTTTAAATTAATATTGATAGAATACAGTTATCTGAAGCACAGTCTATTTAAAGTTTTGTCAGTTGTCTCAATGTTGTCGTTCTTATATCCTTGACATTTTTTACAAGTACAGGCTGGCTACTTTCTAGAGTGTCTTTCAATTCGGGTTTTCCTGATGTTTTCTTATGGTTGGATTCTGGTTATGCATTTTTGGCAAGAAAACAACAGAAGTAATATATTCTTCTCAGTGTATCATATCAGGAGAGGCAGGACAACATCACTTTATACCAACATCGGTGATGATAACTTTGGTCACTTGTTATTGGTGCTTAGTAGGTTTCCCCCTTATAAAATTACGTTTGGGGTGCCTGGGTGGCTCAGTTGGTTAAGCATCCGACTTCAGCTCAGGTCATGATCTTGTGGTTTGTGAGTTCAAGCCCCACATTGGGCTCCCTGCTGACAGCTCAGAGCCTGAAGCCTGCTTCGGATTCTGTATCTCCCTCTCTCTCTCTGCCCCTCCCCCACTTATGCTCTGTCTCTCTCAAAAAATAAACATTAAAACATTACATTTTTATTACATTATATGTATGTTACATTACATAACATTAAAAAAAAGGGTTTTTTTAAATTAAAAAAAAATTACCTTTTCCCCCTTTGTAATCAGTAACTTGTGATGAAATCCTCTTAGACTGTGTAGGTAACTTATTTCTCATCCAGACTATTTTTTCTCTAATTGTAACATCCACTGATAAATATAGGAGAAATGACTGATGTATAAAATTATCATTCTAGCTAAAGAATTTTCCCTTCTTCCCCATTTGTTTATTTAGATCAGTGTAGAATCAGAATTTGTATTCTATTCAATGGGTTCTAATGTACTACAATCACCCATTTTGATGTTCAAGTTGTCCCAGATTTAAGTAACATGGATTTGAATACCCCTCTAACTCTAAGAAGCTATGGGAACTGGGGCAAGTCACTTTTGCTTTTTGAGGTCTCGGTTCCATTTTGCATGACAAGGAAGCTACGCCAGAAAGTCTTTAATTTCTTTTTCCTCTATGTAGGCCTCAGAAACCAACGCACTTATTTTCCTTCTCTTGCTTGCTAGAGGTTTTTTTTTTTTTTCATTGTTGTTTTCACTTTAAGAGTTTTTGTTTTTTTGTTTTTACCTAACTTGCATTTTAAAAACCACCTAAATAGCCATCCCAGTGGATAATCGGCTGAAAGCAACACATGATTAGCTAGGTCATTTATTTCTTAACACGAGGAGAAGGAGGAGTAGAGTATGGCCTTTTGTATCAAAAGGATGGAGTAAATTGAAGACCTCTGACCCCCAGCAGGAAATAGTTGCCGCTTCCTCTGGCAGTGCAGCCCTTCTCAGATGGGGCATTGTTCTTGGAACTAATGGCCAGAGAAGAAGCAATTCTCACCCCCCTCTTCGTCTTCCCTCACTTCCCCACCATTTCACCACCCACTGAGATGCCTAACACCTAAAGCTCTACGTTCTGTCTTTCCCTCCCATGCTTTATGACCAGGGTGGATTTGGTTTCATTAATGAGAACTGGCAGGGTGATGTGGAGAGGAAGTGACATGTGAGTTCCTTTTGTGGTCACCAATGACTCTATTACGGGCAAACAGAAGTAAGGCTTCTGCTCATGACTGCATGGTTAGGGTGTCATATATGGTGTGTGTGTGTGTGTGTGTGCGCGCACACGTGCGCCGTAGAAAAATGCCCACACACATACTCTGGAAGAAACACCAATTAGTGACTAATTTTTCATTTCTGCTTTTTAAAAATTTATTTTTAATTTTTTTTAGTGTTTATTCATTTTTGAAAGAGAGATAGAGTGCAAGCGGAGGAGGGACAGAGAGAAAGGGAGACACTGAATCTGAAGCCAGCTGCAGCCTCCAAGCTGTCAGCACAGAGCCTCATGTGGGGCTTGAACCCATGAACCGTAAGATCATGACCGGAGCCGAAGTCAGACTGTTAACTGACTGAGCCACTCAAACGCCCCTCTGCTTTTTTTTTTTTTTATTTGTTTGTTTTTTTTTTTTAATTTTTTTTTTTAACATTTTTATTTATTTTTGAGACAGGGAGAGACAGAGCATGAACAGGGGAGGGTCAGAGAGAGAGGGAGACACAGAATCTGAAACAGGCTCCAGGCTCTGAGCTGTCAGCACAGAGCCCGACGCGGGGCTCGAACTCACGGACTGGGTCGGCCGCTCAACCGACTGAGCCACCCAGGCGCCCCTGTTTTTTTTTTTTTAAATTAGATGTTGTGAAATGTACATTGCTCTATAACAGAGTTACAATTTTATTCTTTGTAATGCTGATGAAACTAATTAGGGCCATTATTAAATTAGAATTGAGGCCAAAGGAACAAAGGTAGAAAAAAATAATGAGGAGCATATACATGATCCTTTCGAATGTTTCCCTTGGTCATTTACTATCAAGGATTTCTGGCAGTTTTGCTTTGTCATTCTTCCAGCTCACACCCAGGTCAAGGAGCAGAACAAACAAAGGATTTGTTCTTTGTTTCTTGGCTTTAAATATTCCTATCGGCTTCCTAGTATACTATCAATCTCACCATCAAAACAGTTCTTACCTCATCTTTCTCAAGACTATGATTCAGGGAGGAAAAGAGGAGGAAATTATTTACAGACATTTAATTTTTTGTCAGGCAAAAATAAACCCTAGGAAATAAGTTTCCTATGACCACATTCCCCGTCATTTTCTGATTAATTCTGTGGAGAAACCTACATCAACCTAAATATCAGTTGTACAGAAAAGTTGAGGTGAGCTCCACTACAAATCAGCAACCAAACAATATTTTAAAACGTTAAGAATACAGCAAACACGTAGCTTGGATTCCATCCACTCAGCATGTTAGTGTTGCAGATTTTTTGACGAAGCCAGCAATCTGCAGAAGCGTTTCTGAATGGAGGAGCTCCTAGAGTCTAATCACTCCGGGAAAAGGAGTTATTCTTGTTATCAATTGGGGACAGTTGCCATTCATACTACAGAAGAAAGCAGGATCTATTGCAGAGCATGAAATTAAATTTTCCAGGTAGCAGCAAGTAATTGATACCGTGGGGTGACCTTTGCCCACGGCAGCCAATTTCAATCCGTAGAGAACAGTAATAGGGCCAGCTACCCTGCTTGACCCCCGCAAGCTGAGCTTGAAAAGCAAGACATTCAAGTAACTTCAATTTCTCTCCTAAATTGCTCCCCATTTTTGTTACCTTTGTTCTCTCAGCCTTTGTTCTAATGCTTATTTCCCTGATGGCCTCATACATTTTTTATGAAATTATTAACTAGTCCACCTGAGACAACTAAGTGAGAATCAGATTTATCAGCTTATTCTATGCTTCAGAGTTGTGGGGGGGGGGGGGGGTTTGTTTGTTTCTTGTCTTGCTTTTTGGGTTTTGTGGGTTTGTTTTTGTTTTTTTTTTTTTTACAATAAGACATTAATTTTTCTGGGTTTTCAGTTCCTAATTTATCATCAGAAAGATTTTTGGAAAATAGAGAAAGGTAAACCTAGAGAAGCCACATCACCTTTTTTCTTATGGAATCCTCACTTACATATTTGAAATTAATTGTTTTTTCCTCTGCATCATGGCAGAGCATCTATCACCAAGAATGAGTTTTAAGAGGACTATTAAATTTACTTCAACATGAAATTAGGATAGGAAAGTCTACCAACAGAGAAGAAGTTATGTGCCTGTCTTTTGGAATTGTTCAAAAACTAAGTTGGGAGTTTAGTTTTCCATAGTTTCCCTAACCTATTGCTAGTCCTGAAAATTTTAACATGGAGTATGCAATAGCTCCCAAATTAGGCTTATTTGGTTCAAAGCTCCAGGCCATTTTAAACCCCTCAGGTAAGGAAAATGGACTGAAAGCCCTAATGTAGCAATTTGGGGCATAAGTTATGTAAGTGCAAAACGCAGACCAGAAGATGACAGCTCCTTGGCCAATTTAGATTTTAATCAGATTTTTCATTCCAACTTTAATTAAAGTGTTTGGCTTGGAAAAATGGCTATTAGAAAAACTGACTGCCAGGGAAGCAAAAGAGAAAAAGTAATCGGGAAAAAATGTGCCTTGACTGCTCTGAAGAGTCATAGCATATGTTAGAAAGGGAAAAGAAGAATGCTGTAATGAACTATTCTAACCTAAAGCAGGATTTCTCTCTCTGGACGTACAGAAAAATGTGTGTTGTTTTTCTCCTTCTATGCTGACATAAGTGAAAATTAAAAAAAAAAAAAATCCTTGTTTTAAAATTTAAACTCTAGGGGCGCCTGGGTGGCTCAGTCGGTTGAGCGTCCGACTTGGACTCAGGTCATGATCTCACGGTCCGTGAGTTCGAGCGCCGCGTCGGGCTCTGTGCTGACAGCTCAGAGCCTGGAGCCTGCTTCAGATTCTGTGTCTCCCTCTCTCTGACCCTCCCCCGTTCATGCTCTGTCTCTCTCTGTCTCAAAAATAAATAAACGTTTAAAAAAAAATTTAAACTCTAATGATACCCCCCCCCCCATCTTATCATTAACTTCCTCTGCCTGGTTTGGTCAGGCTAATTTCTGTGGCAATGAACCAATCAGCTCATATGTGTTGAGTCTTTACTGGCTCAGGAACTAGGAAGATTCTTCAACAAGTACTGAACATGGTTCCTGCTCTTGGAAAGCTTGTCATCTTGCTAAAGAGATGACAAAAGCCTAAGACAATCAGATCTCCAGCCTAAGAACCTGGATGGCACATTTCTGACTTTTATAACAGTTGAGATAAGGGGAAATCTGTCTTGTTACAGCAACTCCACTCGTGTCTACAAAGGTGGGAGGTTGGAAGATGGACAGAATTTGGGTAGGTACAGAGGTGTCCCAAGTTACTCTGATGCAGGTGACAGCTAAGTAGGCTGAAGCAGGGGAGGGAAGCCAAGGCTGATCAGAATGGAGAGTTTGTATAGGGGAGTGGAGGTAAAGGAGTGAAACTAACCTGGACATCCGACAAAGGCATTTGTATCAAATATGATGTATCTCACTTTCATTAGGTGCTATTACCGTCTGTCTGGGCTTTGACCATTTTATATCATTTCCGTGCCAGAATATCTCTTTCCTACAGGTGCTGGCAATCTAGGGGTGAGAGGATGCAATTTTTGGGAAGAGCAGTCTGGTGGTTTACGAAAGCTGCATCGTCAGAAGGAGAGTGACAGTGTGGAAGCTAAGAGACTACCGTCCTGACCAGGGAAGAGCCCTGACCTGTCAGGGCTGAGATGGACACAACCATGATGAATGCAAAAAAGGAGAATCTGAACTACCATGATCCAGCAAAGAATGTTTAGCACTTTCTATGGCCCAACCTGGAGGTAAAAAATTGGTACGACTTGGGGCGCCTCAGTCGGTTGAGCCTCCGACTTCAGCTCAGGTCATCCACTCGTGGTTTGTGTGTTCGAACCCCACATCAGGCTCTGTGCTGACAGCTCAGAGCCTGGAGCCTGCTTCGGATTCTCTCTCCCTCTCTTTCTGCCCTTCCCCTGCTCATGCTCTGTCTCTGAATAATAAATAAAATGTTAAAAAAATTTAAAAAAAAAATTTTTTTAAATCAGTACGACTTGCAAGGGGGCAGTGGGGGCGGACTCACGGTCACGTCGAATCCAAGAAACAAGAACACACTGCCAGTCCCCTAGGAAGAGCAGAGATGTGAGCCCTATTACACCTGGCTTGAGACAGCATAGACTGGTGTGGCAGGTGTGGGCAGAAATGGCAAGAAAGCCTCACCTAGAAGATGCCATTCAGCTGGGGTTGCAAGGGCAAATCAGATCTTGCCAGGCAGAGACACAAGACAACACAAAAGCAGAGGATCAGAATTAATTGGGAAGACAGGCCAACATTAAAGACGGAAATTTTAAAATTGATTTAAAGAGCTGCCACCATCTTCTTTCGTCTTATACACCCTGTCTCTGGGACGTTCTGAACGAAGAAAAAAAAAAGTGGAGAAAAAAAGGAAGAAAGGATCACAGCCTTTGGCAAACACCCAAATACTTAGAGATAAAGAGGCAGAATACTTCGATCTGTGGGGCAAGGTTTTAATGCTCATGCTTCATGAGAAAGAACCATCACAGGAAGCGAGAGGAGAAAAAGAAGGGAGGCAAGAATGGGAGCAAATGAGAAGGCACGCATCTCTGCAATGACGGCTGTACCAAAGTAAGCCAAGAAGGGACACAGCCAGTGGCTTGACAGGGGCAGGTTGTATCCCGACAAGCTGTATGAAAAACCCTACTTCCAAACACTATGTCAGAGGGAGGACTCCCTCCTGCCTCCTCTTTCCCCTTTATCAAATGAACCCCATGGGAGTTCGCTTCCTACGGTTCTGTGTCGGGTCATCTGGCCTCTTTTGGCAACAGACCCCTTTTGAGGAAGATCTGGTAACCTATGATGTGGCATTTTATGAGATCAGAAGTGGAGGAAGAGGTGAAGACAACACAGGGGCAACCGTGAGATCCATCATGAAGTCTTTCCCCTCAGCTATCAGTCTAGGGGCCAAGGGTCTAGGCGCCGAGGGTCCAGGGGACAGGTGAGGCCAGGAGAATCTGATGAGGCCAGTAGGATGTGTCCTATACTAGACATATCACTACCACACACATATCTCATCATTATTATGATTAGCCCTTCTCTATGCCAAGAAATTTCCAGAACCGTTGCTTCTTTGATTTTTCCTTTCTGCATCCCTACTATGCCCAATTACCCAGATATTCTACAGGGGCAACTTGAAACAAGAAAAAGTAAAACCCACGTCAGTTAATGCTGTCACACAGAAGCTCACTGACAAAACTAGTTAAACAAGATAGAGGTGAACCTGGGCAGATGGCATTAAGTGAGGGATGGGGAGAGAAGTAGGTTCTAGATCCTATTTCTTAAGCTTGGTTTTTGGCAAAGTTTTTTTCTTATTTTTAAATGGGGGGGCAATGGAGGACTGTGTTCATTTCCTTGAAATTTGGTCCTCTTCTCAGGAGAGGAACAAGGAGAAGGGGTGAGCTTGACCAGGACAAAGAGGCACACAGGCACTACAAAACACAAACATTTACAGTCAACATCATTGGGAAACCACTCAGAAGGCTGCCAGGAGACGTGCAGAGCCGGAATATTAACAACGCTTTCCCTCGCAGCCTGATCAGACATATTCATAAACTTGTCACCTAGTTTAGGACAAACCCTTTAGAACAAAAAAATAGGACAACAAAAAACGGGGCTTTGAGTTGAGACGCATAAATGGTCGATGTGGCAACTAGCCCATGAAAATGATCACAAGCCTTCTTTCAAAGGTTGCTCTTAAACTTGAAAATGAGGATATTAGCAGCAATTGAATGGAAGCCTCGTGTCCATCTGAACCGTGGCTCTGCTGGGTCCCTCCTAATTAACCTCTGTCCTGCTGACTGTATAATTCAATAGGGGCTTCTCTTTTAAGTTAACTCGGACTGTCTGCTCATTCAAGCTAATCCTTCTAGTGCTTTGCAAAGAATGAAATGGGAAAGATTAGCCTTCCCGTTTGTAGCTTCAGGTACCGCTACGTGGGTAGAAGGGGAACCACCATTTTTCCCTTTTGTCTGTTTGAACCCTCTGTTTTCCAAGCTGTCCAATATAAGCAATTAGAAGACAGAATTCTGAAGACACCATCTTGCCATGCTTGGAGTTAAACAACCCATGTAATTACTTTTTTTGTCTAAACAGATTTGGTATCACGTGAAATTTTACCCGATGTTTACATCTTTTCTCAAATTTCATTTTCATGCCACCTTTACAATTTTTGCTGTATTTCTGCATCACTTTGAAGTTGACTTACTTTGAAGTAAATAGCTTTTTAGCTTTATCTAAGCAGCAGTATTGTGAAATTTCAATTTTAATGTGCTCTGTATGTATGTGTGTGCATTTGTGCATGTGTCATTTTAAAAACATATACAGTAGAGCCTTGGATTGCAAGTAACTTGTTCTCCGAGTGTTCTGCAAGACAAGCAAACATTTCTGATAAATTTTAACTTGGTAAACGAGCGATGTCTTGCAATACGAGTAGTATGTGATGCTCGATGTCTCACGATCACAATGAAGCCACTGGTTGTTCTAACTCTCTCTCTCTCTCTCTACGGGATTGTGGGTAATGATTTCCCAAGCTCAGATACTCGGTCTCAGGCCACAGAGTTTGGCAGAAATCACTGTTTTGGCTTTTTTTGTTTTGTTTTTCAGAAAGCTAGAAGTTGCACCTATGGACAGTCCTTTGCTTTTCCATACAAGAGAAAGCTTAGGAATGCTTTGCTTCATCCCAGGTCACTGGACAGGTTCCCTGTTAAAGTTGCATTAAAAAGAAAAAGATTCCATTGAGCCAATATCTATCAGTGATTCCATTAGTGATGATGAAAATCGTCCTACACAATAACCCTCCTCTCTCTTGTCTCCCTCACATCACTCATGAAGGTTTTCAAAGGTAAGTGCAGGTTTAGTATTTTATGTTTTAGTATTTTATATTTTACAATATCGTAATCATTTTTATAGGAATATTTTTGGGCTGTGGAACGAAACGTATCATCTGAATTTCCATTATTTCTTATGAGCAAATTCACTTTGATATACAAGAGCTTGGGATTACAAGCATGTTTTTGGAATGAATTATGCTTGGAAACCAAGGTTTTACTGTAATCTCATTTCATCCAAATTTTCTAGGGTCTTGGAGAATAACAAAGCATGGATGGGACACTCTTTAATTAGAGCACTGAAACAATAAAATGGAAACAAAAACAGAATCAAAGAACTACATCCCTAGAAATGCATGGGAGTCTAAACTGATGTGTTTATTTCTTTTTGAAAGGCAAACATCGCGATATTTGCCACCTGACCTGAACCTTTAATCTGTGTACTAAGAAATAGTCTCTATAAATTTGTATCTATATTCACACTTATTCATCTTTTAATGTTTTTTCTAGTAAACCTATACATAACCAACAAAAAGATGTTAGTCATATACTATATAAAATCATCCCATGTTCTATATTTGTAAAAAATGGTTCATGAATTTAGTTGGGTAATTTGGAGAGAGTAGGGGAGAGTTCTTTGACATGTGACCTCAGTCAACAGGGTTGCTACCACGGAATCTCCAATCTTATTATTCCTCATTTCCTGGAGATCCAATCACTCAACACGGCACACTGATTGTGTCAATAAATCAGAGCCATCTGATCGATTCATTGCAGAACCTGCGGGTTCTCAGTCCTCCTGCCACGTTTTTCCATAGGGAATCTAGCCCCAGGTCCCTCTCCTTACAGAGAGTCATACAGAAAATCAGGTGGGTAGGCAGAACCTTAAAACGCCACAGCCTTCATGAAAATAATGTATGGTTTGGATTCAGAGCAGGAAAACAGAAGAGTTCCACTCTCAGAATAGTGGCATAGGGAGCTCCACGAGATCATTCGCCAGCAACCATAACTCGTGAAAACTATTTTTAAAAGCAATCATATAAAGTCTCTGGAAATCATCCAAAGGACAAATATCAATTAAAAAACATTAATTCAAGAGGTGCCTAGGTGGCTCAATCGGTTAAGCATCCGACTTCAGCTCAGGTCATGATCTCAGGACTCGTGAGTTCAAGCTCCACATCGGGCTCTGTGCTGACAGCTCGGAGCCTGGAGCCTGCTTGGGATTCTGTGTCTCTCTCTCTATCTGCCCCTCTGCCACTCATTCTCTCTCCCTCTCTCTCTCTAGAATAAATAAATATTAAAAAAAAAAGTTAATTCAAGAAACTCTACTAAATCTTGGGACAGTAATGGTCTGTGGCCCTTAAGCCACAAGCCATACTCTCCCTCCGCTCTGCACAGGTATGGCCAAGAAAAAATGGATTCCTCTCCCCTTATCTCCTAGTCAAGGGATACAGTAGCTCCTTGAGAGGGAATGGCCACCAGCATTTGTCATTCCCTTCAGCAATGACTTGCAGAGATTAAGTTCCTGGCAAGTGTGGCCAAGATGTTGCTCTTTTCCTTCCCCTAACCCTCCACTCATAAGGGAGAGGTCTTACCTCAGGCATGGCAGGCCAAAATATTGGAGACCCAGCTGCCCTTGTCACAGCTTGCTCTTAGGGGGGCGATCCCATGCTGGGAGAAACACATTGAGAAGATGAAAGGTCCCTGCCCAGCACCCTGCTCTTAAGGCAGGGTGTCACATTCTTCCTACCTCTGGAGCAGTGGCTCAGAGATTTTGCCAGCGAGTAAAGCAGTCCCCAAGAAAAGAGAGTTCTGAAGGTCTTCCCAAAGGAACAGACTTTATTTGAAACAGAGCATGGGAGAAGTTCAAGCCTAAGGATGCTCTCAAAAATATCGGAGATGTTCATGGCAGGCAATTTAAGAGGCAGCTGGTAGTCCTCTGAAAACAACAAACTAAACCGAAGGGCAGCTAGTTGAGGAGCGAGAACAAAGGAAAGAGGTAAGAAAAGTCCCTCCTGGGGTCAGAGCACACCTCAAAGACTGCAACTGTAAAAGGTGCTCAATTTAGTAAGATCAGCCCCAGAATCAATTCATGCCCCAGGCATCGTCAAAAACAGTAGTGCAACCGGCCAGTAATTAGGGGACACTATCAGTTTGTCGGGATAGCAAGTGAGACAGACATCCTAACAGATAAACCAAGGGGAAAAAAAAATCAGAGAGAACCATTCTTACACCAATGTCATCCCAGGGTAACAGCGTGCGTGACCAAAGGCTCTACCTTCTGAGAAACAATATCGTAAGGATCCTACTTTGGGAGAAACATTGCACTAACATGAGCCAGCCAAATAAACAAGTCAACACCAACAAAAACAATCCACAGAGAGGGGAAGGAAATCAGCATCTCCAGTTGGTCCAATATTCTCTAAAAATGCCCAGTTTTCAACAACAAAAGACTATGGGGTATGAAGGAAACAAGGAAGTATGACCAACACAGGGAACAAAGTAAGAAACAGGAGCTGTAAGGAGCACAGATACTGGATTTAACAAAGACTGCAAAACAAAAAAGGAAACTAAGCTTTAAAAAGCCAAAGAAGGTCGAATGACACGGTCTCATCAACAGACGATGGCAATAAATATTTTTTAATTATTTTGCAACAGAGCTTTGTCTTTTCTCCCCCTTTACTTAATCATTTATATCAGCAAGAACTCATCGATGTTTATTTTATCTAATAATTTGGGTTATTATCTAACACTCCTTCACTTTGTTGTTCCAACTATTCCAGCTTTATCCCTTGGGAGCTACTTGGGTTGATTCCCTTGATAAGCCCCATGAAGGGAGAGTATGGTGGATTTAGGGGTTTTGTTTTGTTTGAGCCTTTCTTTACTTTCTGGCACTACAGAATGCTCCAGATTCTGCTTATATATTTCCAGCCCAGTCCTTGAATCAGCCGTTTCCCCCAAGGAATTCTGGTTTCTTTGATTGGAAAATAGTGTTAGAATTCATGCCTGAAGGCTAGGTTTCTTCTGAGTAACGAAGATGTTCTAAAATTAATTGTGGTGATGGTTACACAAATTTGTGAATATAGTAAAGAGCAATGAATCATACACTTTAAATGGGTGCATTGTAGGATATGCAAATCTCAAGGAAGCCCTCATTAGAAAGAAAAAGAAAAAAAAATGGTCTGGGGGAGTTCTCTATTTCAGAAAGCAAAGAACGAGTCAGACAAAAACTGTACATAATAAATCCTTTGCAACTCGAATCAAGCATGTGGCCCCAGGGTGACCATCAGGAAGGAGTGCATTTGGCATATCAACTACACATCAAGAATTACTGCCTACAAATACGAAAGCCTCAAAAATTTGTGAGCACTTTTTAAAGAAAATTGGACCGTCCCAAACCATTCAAATTCCCCTTTCTTAGGACCTTGGGGAGTATTACACATGGTATTGTTTAATTAGAGCTCTGAAACAATAGGAAGGAAAGAACACAGCATCAAAAAGTCCTATACCCCTGGAAATACTTGGGAGTCTAACTGGCTGGTCTTTAATGGAAAACATTGCAGTAGTTTCTAGGCAGCCGCCATGAACTTTGAATGCATGCTGGCTGGTGAGAAGCCCCACACCCCCATACTCCACACAAAGACCTGGGGCCATATTGTGCCTCTAAAACTGTCAGGGAACATAAGCCTAAACAGGTGTGAGTGTTGCTAGTTTCCTGAAAGAACTCAGAAGCCCCAGGCTCCCTTATTCTGTGTGTGGGAGACTATTTATTGGTATGGAAAAGAGTGGGAGAAAGAAAAGGAGAGGAGAATTCCGATCCAAGCAGTTGCACAGCCACCTCTGGTGTTTATTATCACGGCTCCCAGAGAGATGCACTGCTGACCTCTTTGCTTGTCCTCACTTTATAACTTGTTCGAGAGCCAATGCATACTCTTGACTGTAAGAACACATGTGTGGATATAAGCACAAATATGCATAAGGAGTTAGATCAGGACATATACATACACACACAAGAGGGGAGACTGTAATGTAATGTAATGTAATGTAATGGAGAGTGCCTCTCTAGAGTGAGCGGTCCAAACTCTGGCTTTCCCATTTACCAGTGTAGGACCATGCATGTGCTCCCTCTGTGCCTCAGTTTCCTCATCTATCAGTGGGGAAGAAAATAATACCTACCTCTGTGATCACTATAACTGATGAGATGATGCATACTGTGTTTGGCCTATAGCAGACATACAATATTAGCTATTATTATAAATAGCATTAAGTATACAAGTATTATACATTGCAGTTTGGACTCTGTCTGTTTTAAATTTTAAACACAAATAAAAACCCCAAGTAGTCACATAGAATGACAGAATTCATATAGCCAAAGTTCTGTTTGACTTTACAACCACGGCGCTTTTGTTGTTTATTTCAAATCTACTGTTTAAATGCAACCATGTGCGGCGCACAGGGGTGGGTGGGAGATAAAAATTGTGCTCCGAAGGCAGCTGAAAAGATTTTGAACCATAAGGGGCTTGTTCTCGAAACACATGTAGCTGAGTGTGAATGCGTAGGAGAATGATTGTGTAACCGGGAGAATTGGACCTCAGTTCCATGTAACAGGCAATGGTTATTAAAGGATAGATAATAAAATTGTACATGTGCTAAAGCTTACACATAGTTGTTCAAATCAAGAGTAACCTCAATAATTAGCAGTTAGCCCAACGAAAAGATATTTGCGGGGGGGGGGGGGGACAAGTATTTTATCACTAATGTTGTTTAGAATTGTTAGCATATGTTGATAATGAAAAACAAAGTGACTTATAGTGAGGTTTGCTATTGTTTTTAAATTACCTGCAGATGATGTATCCACAGCCCTTACTGCGTGCACTCAGTATGACCACTCCCTAGCCCCCTCCTCGGTTCACTATCGCCACCAGCAAATTAGCGAAGTTCTAGTTCCACATCCTTATCAACATTTGTGATCATCAATCTTTAAAAATTTCAGACATTCTAGTGGGTATGTGATATCTAATTTGCGGTTTTAATTTGAATGTCCCTGTAATTAATGGTATTGGATACTTTTTCAGGTACTTTTTTTGGTCATGTATATACATTCCTTTGAGAAGTGTGTTAAGTTTTTATCGGAGCTGTTCAGCTTTTCTTCTTGGATTATAAGAATTCTTTATATATTCCGTTCAAGTCCTTTGCCATATATATATTTTACAAATATTTTTTCACCCCAGATCCTGACTTTCCTATTCATTTTCTTAATGTTATCTCCAAACAGTGTTATCTTCTGTAGTAATTTCACCCTTTTTATTCTATATTTGGGGTATACTTGATATCTTTTTTTTTTATCATTCATTCTAGAAGTCGGTCAATATTAGGAATATTTCTAAAGAAACAACTTTGAGCTTGATCAACCTCTATTCCTCACTCGTGAGAATAAGAGTATATACACATGTTCTATTTCATTCATTTCTGTTCTTTATTATTTCCTTCCTTGAATGTTGTTACCCTTTTTCTAACTTGGGAGTTAAACCCTGGGCTAATTTTGGCTTTTAACCATTCTTACTTCCTGATAAATATACTTAAAGCTACATATACCTAAGACCTGCTTTATGTGCGTCTCCTTAAACCCTTAGAAAGAAGCAGCATTATTAGAAGGCAGTTTTTTTAATATGGAAATTCACCAAATTTGGGGACTTGGAAAATGAGAGAGAGAAGAAGAAGAAATTAACTGGAAGGGAGAGAATAATAAATTCATTAACTGCTTTCCCCGGCACCATTTTGCTATCTTGATATTACTGGGATAGTGGTGGCCTGAGTGATAGGGCCTATGTCTATGGCCCTGGGGCAGGTGAAAAATTATCCTGCAACCATCTGCGAAAGCAGAACTTTGTTTCACTGACCTATACTCTCCCAACTGCCTTAGGGGGACCCCACGTCCAGCCTGCAGCCACAACTGCCTCTAGCCCTCCACTCCCAACACACACACACACACACACACACACACACACACACACACAGGTTTCAGACTCCCAAGGATTTCTCACTACTTCCAGAAATCCCGATTTTCTTCTTACTTCAGTAGTTCCTTTATATTTGATGCTAGAGGAAAAAAAAACAAACAAAAAAACAGCAGGCCATGGTAACCCACCATCTTGACGGGAGCCAGAAATGCTCCTGATCTTTGACATTTTCTTAGCTATTCTTTACTCTTTGTGGCTGCAGGTTACCTTAACAGAGTCTCTTTAGTTTCTTCCCCAAAGCCTCCCTAGGATTTTAATCATAACTGTCATTCAACTAGAAGTTAATTTGTGAAGAACTAAGATGTTTATGTTAGGCAATATTGCCATTTGACCATCTAGTATGTGACTTGGGATACTCAAATATGATTTTCTATCTCTCAAAAAAATTTTATCATATTCATATAGGTCTCACACATTTTTTGTTAAGTATTTCTAACCATTTTATGTCTTTTCCTATTATGGGGAGTGGGATTATTTTTCCATTTTACTTTGTAACTAATTATTGCTGATCTACAGAAAAGTATCCTGCCATTTGTAGGCATATTAGTTATTTAATGTCTCTACTGTCCTTTCCCATCAAATCTAATCCTTAGAAAGTGGTTTTAAAAATCCCCTCTCAAAAACAGATAAAAATTATAACACTTTCTTTTCATAGTAAAGAGAAGGAAAGCCCATATTTGTATGTATTAAGGGCCTTGTAGTCTTCTGAGAGTATACAGGTCATTGTACTTAGTATCTTTTTCCCATCATAAATGTAATAGATGGTGGAAATTACAGATGAAATTTTTAAATGTTAATTAGATCAAGGGACATCACAGGACTCAGTGATATTCAATGTTTATATTGTTGTATACACACACACACACACACACACACACACACACCTGCTTATAAGGAGATTGGCTTCTGTCTAGAAAGTGTTCAGGACTGAATTTCAGACATGACTAGATATGTCCACTAGCCTTGACACAAGAGCCAACCAAAATGAATGTTTTTACAGTCATTTGTAGACACACACAGAGCAGAGAATTTGAATCACCCGATGAATACAATCCCACCCGAGGTCAATTGAGATAACGCTGTGCCTTCTTATTTCAGCTCCTACAGGGACAACCAGAGAATGGAAAAGGGACAGAGCAGCATACTGCAAATAGCATAGGCTCTGGGATCAGTTGAACAGGTTTCAATCCGAGCTCTGGTTACTTTTTCGTGGGGTGGCTCAGGCAAGTCACTTAACACTCAACTTCATTTTCTCTTCTGTATAATAAAGAAAATACAATCTACCAGAGGAGGGAGTGGTTTTTCGAATTTAACATCATAATCTATCCAGGGTGTGTGGGAGTGTGTGGGTGGGTATGTGTGTATGTTTATTTTCCTTAGGAGCAATGGTTCAGTATTTGCTAATTAAGTTCACTGCAACTTTATAGAGAACGTAACCGCTGAGAATAAAAAGAATCAACTATCTTTTTTTTTTTTCCAGTTTAAAGTATTTATTTTTTGAGAGAGAGACAGAGCATGAATGCGGAAGAGGGACAGAGAAAGAAAGACACAGAATCCGAAACAGGCTCCAGGCTCCAAGCTGTTGGCACAGAGCCTGACACAGGGCTTGAACTCATGGACGGTGAGATCACGATCTGAGGTGAAGTCGGACGCTTAACTGACTGAGCCACCCAGGCGCCCCTCAACTATATGTCAATAATACATTCTTTCATTTGTTTGATTTAGGCTTTAGAAAAATGGCATCATATTGTATGTGGCCTTGTAAAATGCGGGGTTTTTTCCTCCTTCACTAAGTATTATTTAGGAGATTCTGCATTATGTATATGCTCCCTCTGATTCATTTATTCTCACTGCTGTATAGTCCTCCAATGTCACTCTCTATTCTTAAATTTGCCTACTGATGACCTTTTGGACTGTTTGGATAGTTTTTGTGCTAGGGCCGTTCTTGTAGATGCACCGGAAATTAGCAAGGAGCTATGTCCCGGAACAGAAAACAAATCATTATCCAGTGTTGTGGTACCACAGCACAAACGCTCCACAGTGTATAAGCAAACTCTTCACCTACACTCACATCAGCACTCGAGATTGTCAGATTTCTCGATAGTTTGATAATCTGGTAAAAATTAAGTTGTTGTTTGGGTTTAATTTCCATTTCCTGCCTCCTCATGAAATTGAGCATTTTGTCCCGTATATATTCATCATTTGTCTTATAAGGTACGTGTTTCTGTCATTTACCAAGTTTTTCCTATTGGGTTGTTTTAATTTCGTTGATTTCATACCTTTATCAATTCTTTGTCTATTCTCGATACTAAACGTTTGTCGGCTGCAGGTTTGCATCTGACCTCTTTGCGTTCTTCGTGGTCTCATTTGGTAGTCAGAAGTTTGTAATCTGAGTTCCATTATTATTTCTATGGTCCCAGCAATCTATCTCCATTCTGCCTTTTCCGGACAATCACAACTCAGAAAGGACAACAGAGACCAACATTTCCACCTCTATGTTGTTCCCCAGGAACAAACTTGAAGATGGGTCTCTGGTGAGGAGATCACCACAATCTCGCTGCTCCCAGTGAATAAAACATACGTGGTGCCAGCTTCCCAAAAACAGAAAAAAACGTCTTTCACTTCAAAAAGAAAAAAAAAACCTTGAAATCGGACTGGCAACCCTAGCTGGTTGGCTACCTTTCGTGACCCCCAAGCCATTCTGCACGAATCCAGCTTCTCCGGCCTGGCTTTCTCATTCAGATTGCCCCCTGCCACTCTTAGCCTGTGTGCCCACTACCTTAAAATCTTTCTCTTTGGGGCTTTCCTGATGAGGAATAAATGTAGTCAATCTGGCTCTTTTCACTTTTGAGCGTTTAAAAGAGGAAATCAGAGGATTTTTCCACCTACTTGGACGAAGCATTTCCTAGAATTTATGCTGCCCTAAGAGAATAAAAAGGAGCTGGGAAGGTAGGCAGCAAAGAGGGAAGGATCTTGTTATGACCCACTTCTCCCCCTTCTCAGTGCAGCTTTCAAAGGGAATCGTGGAGCCTGGTTTCGGGCTATTCCTTGCCCGTGTGACCTCTGTTCCAAGACGTGCGGGTAAGTGGAGGAGTTAACCTGAGAAAGCCCCTCAGTAGTTTTGGGCTTTTCAGTGGTTTAGACACAGTTTTGTATACAGAACCAAGGAGGCGGAGAAAGAAAAAAAAGAACAAGAAGAAGGAGGTTTGAAAAACAGTTCGTGCCATCGAAGGGGGTGCTCCTTCTCTGGTTGGTCTGTGAGCTCGGGTTTTTAGAGGCACAGCCCTTGTTTTCCAGAAGCATCGGCCATCCCCAGTTCCCTCATACCCCTCTCTCTGCAAATTCTTACTTATGGTCCAATGTGTTGAAACAATAATTATGGGTGCGTGCCGGGAGCCGAGGGGTGTGGTGGGGGGGGGAGGGGGGAGGCCAGAAAAAGGGGTTTCCCAGCTTTGTGTGAGAAGGTGAAAATGAGGTGGCAGCTTTAGCAGCCCATTCTGGGCCCTTTTCTTCCTGCCAGAGTCAAAGTGCCAGCTGAGGCCCGCTACCTTGTTTCATTGTGTGAAGACAGGAAAGAGATCTCTCAATTATCTTCAAATTAACTGCCTCTTGCCATTATCCGCTCCCTGAGGGCCAATCAGAGAGTGTGCACTTCACCCACTCTCTGGGATCCCTTCCCGCCGACCCCCTCCCATACACGCGCTCAGCCAACATCATCTGTGGCTGCCATTTCTCATGACAAACTTTAATGCTTTAATTAGGAAGCATCTGTGTGTCCACTCTTCACAAACACCATATGGTGCTCAGTACGAAATAGGTTTCATTTTCATGAAGCAAAGCCTCAGGAAAGGGCAGCATGTTGAAGATCGATTGTTGTCTCCACTTTGGGGGAAGAATAAATTTGCTCTAGTTCCAAGAGACAACCGTGTTTGAATGAAGCAGTCTGCTCCGTCCCTGGTATAGGGGATAACAAAAAAAGTTTTCCCTTCTTACCTTCTAGGTTCTTTGGCTAGTCTAATAGTTAAATTGCTGTAAGACAGATTAACAGGAGAAAAGCTAAAAAACAAAAAAAAAAAAGATAGGAAAACTCAGAGGAGAAAAGCAAGTTTAATTACATACCTATGGGAGCACTGTAAAGATAGGCAAACTCAGAAAGCAGCCAGGTGTTGGAGACTTCTAGAACATCCTAAGCTAAGAAAAGGGGCAGAGGTCTGGGGCTACAAAAGGGGGGAAACGCCACTCCCAGGAAGGCAGAGGAGACGTTTGGAAAACAAAGGTTGCCCTGTTATGCAGATGAGTAGTTTAGGTAAAAGGGAGCTCTGGTAATAGCTTTATTCCTGGTACAGGCCCCCTTTCCGATGTAAATTTAGGCAGCTGAGGGGGAGGTAAAAAGCTTCTGCTGGGTTTTGATTGCCTTTAGCTCAGAATAATCTTTATGCCAAACATATTTTGGGGTAGCAAATCTGCTCCCTTTTGCTGGCAAAACTTGGAGGAAAAGATGTCTTATATTAGAATAAAGCAGAATTCTACTGCTCAGGCTCAGGGATTGAAAGCCCCTTAGAAGTAGATTCCCAGAATCCTCTAAACAGCCGAAAGATTGAGGATAAAAGATGATCTGTACTAACGTTTCAAATTTTAAACGGAATGATAAAGTAGTCGTCTCTTCCATGTTTGATCTAGAAAATCTGGGGCCCAGTCTCAGCATGTTGAAAAAGCACCCACTTACCAAAGCAGTCCGCCTATCCTGCTCTGAAGAAGGCCTTTTCAAGGGCAAACCGTATGGGGGAAATCAGCTACTTTGCTTCTTCGACAGCCCTAAGCTGACTTGGGAAACATGGCCCTACGGGATACGGTCTTTGGATTTGTTTTCCTTTCAACTATTGTGTCCTTACAATAACAGACCTAAGCTTTCCAAAGTTCATGTTTCTCTGAAATTAAAGAGCGTACACCAGGCCCAAATTTTGAGATCTTTTCTCCAGCGAGGAATACGAGGAGATACAGGCCAAATTCCAACATGGGACTTTTCCTGCTTTTATGCAAATCACTCAACATGCAAACGATTAAATAATTAAACCATGATGGTGTTTCAATAAGCCATGTATCTTTTCTTCGCTGCCCAGGTCAGCTACCATTCTTTTGTTGGAGGCAATAGGAAAGGGTTACGTAAAGTCCCTCCGGAGGGTTAGGGACTGGACTGCACTGGGAAGGGCTGTAATTACTCATTTTCCTTTTAAAATAAATAAAGCAACGGATGCTATGGAGTGAACGCCTTCCCCACGTTCCCAAATGAGGAGACTGGTTTCTTTCTTCCTGGTCACCAGGGCCCGTGTTTTTCACTCGAGCCCGGGTGTCAGTCACCTCAGTTTCCTCTCAGAGTCGACTACGTAATTATGAGCTACCACATGTGGCTTCTGAGACACAACTTTAATTATCCAAACTCAGAGCACACAACAGACTCTGAATTGACTGAACAAAAGCCTATTAGAAGGTGATCCCCTGTGGTCACATTGCAATTATTATCAAGGGCCACGGAGGCTATGGAATTATCTCTGCAATATCTCACTAACCTTCTATGCTGAAGTCACGTGAATCATGATTTGTGCCATAATCTCATTTCCTTTAATGGTGTGACAGCAAAAATAAAGGTGGGGGTGGGGGTGGGGGGGCACTGCCTGGCTCTGGTCAGAAACTCCATTCAGAAGGCCACCGCAGATGTGCAAACACAGCACACCCTGAAATTACTGCCGATAGCCTCTATCTTTACACCCAGCAAGCTTGGAGCTGGGAACCGAGGGGCTTTACCACTCTCAGAGTTAGTCACCGAGGCACCCAGCAAGAACAGCGGGCCCTGTAAATGCGAATACCCAGGCACCACTCAGCAAAGTGATCCGGGGTGTTCTTTCCCCAAGAGGGTTTTCACACAAGCATCAACAGTCCACTGTAAAGGCAAGTTTTGTAATCAAGGGCATTCATGAGCTGCTCGGGGGCCTTGTCTTTGCTAGAACTAAGAATACGTGGCCCGCTCCAGATGCTGCCGCTTGGGGAGCTCAGCTGGTTACGCCTCTGACTCTTGATTTTGGCTCAGAGTACAAGGTCCTGGTTCCTGAGTTTGACCCCGTATCAGGCTCACTGCTGACGGTGCAGAGCCTGCTTGGGATTCTCTCTCTGCCCCTCCTCTGTTCATGCTCTTTCTCCCTCTCCCTCTCTCCCCCTCCTTTGCGGTCAAGCGCTCAAAAATAAATACATTTTAAAACATAACAGGAAGTTGATTATTCAGCTTCTGTTCGGAAACCTCAGGTCAGCTTGATCAAGTAACTTTTAATGTAACAAAGAGCGTTAAGTTAAAAAACTACCGCTATTTTAATTGTTTATTTAACAAAGTTGCTTTAATGGCTTTCTTTGTATTTCATTGGCTGGGCAAATACAGTTATTTAATCACAGCATACACTCTTATATTACACACATAAGAAAATCCTGATTTGGCATCACAGAACCTAAAGACAATTTGCATCATATTAACACAAATCCCTTTTTCTTTCCTGTAAAATCCAATCTTTTCCTTAGAACCATTATGTACTTGGAAGACATGCTAAAACAAATCTACTTTATGGCCCCCCTGCCAACCCAGCCTTTCCTCATGATTTACTTGTGTTCCCACTTCCAAATTAGCAAACCCAGGCATTCAAGGATCCACATAATGTGGACCCAGTGTGTGAATCTCATTTCTTCTCCCTTACTGATCTACAAATGCACATAAGTTATCTAAACCAGTCTTCAAATGTTCATGATTTCCCACTTTGCTGTGCTTGTCCACTCTGTTGTCTCAGCTAGAATGCTCTCATTTTTCCTCCCACCTCTGACTCGGGCATCCTATCCAACTTCCTGGATAATTTCAATTACTGCTTACCCTTAGTTTATTTTTCCAGGAGGTACCATTCTCATCCAAACCTCAGCAGTGCTCTTGTTGAGTTTCATTTTGAGTGGGCTCACTTCAAACGGTATTTACCTCATTCCACCATGCATTACAGTCATCTGTTTCTGTATGCCTCTTTCCAGCGGGTAATCTCTTCAAGGACAATGATTAGGAATTACTCCTCTATGAACTAATTTATTCATTCAACCAGTCTATCCATTTAATAGTTATTTGTCCATTATTGATTCAACAACACGATTGCGCAGCTCATGGGTTCAAGCCCTGCATCAGGCTCTGTGCTGACAGCTCAGAACCTGGAGCCTGCTTCAGATTCTGTGTGTCCCTTTCTCTGTCCCTCCCCTTCTTGTGCTCGCTCTTGCTTTCTCTCAAAAAATAAAAATACACATTAAAAAAATTTTTTTTAATTTAAATAAAGTCAGTAGTAAATTGAGTAGACCAAATTCCCCCTGAATTCACTTTAGAGGAAGGGTAACTTTACCTAAATTTGTTAAGATGTGTTCTCTATGATGATTCCTAAACTACAGGTCTTCAGAGATCTAGATCTCCCTTCCAATAATTCAAAAGGTGAAGGACTCAACGTAAATTCTTCATGCCTTAAACTTTCAGAGATGCTTTTGGAAAGCATGTTAGCTGGCAGAGTGATGGGTGGCAAGAAGCAAGGTAGGGGAAGCTGTAAAAACTGCACCTTCAACATTCATGTCCCTTTTCTTAAGCTAACATGTGAGTGTCTATCAGCACCAGGCAATAGAACACCAAGTGTTACGGAGGTTTGTCCTCTAGTGTGAGCACTAACTATCGGCAGAAAGTTGGGGAAGTCTTCATAAAGATGTGCTTTTTGAAATGACTTTAATGATAAAGGTTCATCCCAGTGTCCATCCTGGGCTGATGTCATCACTCTACCCCTTGCATCCTTCCCCCATCCCTCTTCTCTCCAAGACAGAAGTCATATTTTTTTCATTAAGATCAAAAAGTGTCTTAATATTGTGGGTTGTACACAATTCTTTGAGTTTTTTTTTTTTTTTTTTTTAGGTCAATGTAAAATCTTGGGTTTTCTTAGGAACAACGTACCAACATTGATTTCCTAGGTTTTGACAGACGTACCATGGTCATATCACCTTTGCAACTTTTCTGCAAATTTAAAATTGTTCCAAAATAAAGATATATATGAATACACAAATATACCTCCGCTAAAAGGAGTCAATGATAAACGGGAATCTCATTCAGAAGCAGAAACCTATGCCTCACTCTTGCCCATATCAATCTCTGTTTATGCTTTCATACATCCTTTTTCCAAGCTGATATGATGGTATAAAGCATGGATCCACTCACCCCCATCTGTAACCTCTTGAGCTCTTGAACTCTGAATACAATTAGAGGTCAATGAATTCTTGACTGGATTGGAGGAGGTGGCCCAAGTGACATTTTGCCTTCAGGCTCTAGTGGTGACATAGGCTATCCCTGGGGTTCTGACCACAGTTCTGTCATTAGCCAGCTAAGATTGTTTTGTTAATCTAATGAACGATTCCATAGGAAATAACAGAGTAAAGGCTTATTAAAGGTGAAGGCTTCATCCATTAAAATGCCCTTTGTCCTTAATGAAGGTCAGTGGAAGACTGATTATAGGAGGAAATCTTGCTTTATGCTCACCCATATGTCTTAATTAATCATCACGTCAAGGAAGTCGTCACACTGGATTTGTGTTTGCCTTTATTCCTGGAAAATTTTTAGAGAGGGGATTACTGAAACAATCTTAGTATGTTCTGCCATTAGAGAACTGTGTAGGACATAAAGAATTACCCAAATTATTTGAGTTTGTTTTTGAGATAAAATATTTACGTATGTAGTTTTCTTTTAATCTCCAATCTCACTAAAACCTACAGATTTGCAATGTCCAGTATGGTAACCAGTAGTCGTAAGTGACTACTGGGCACTTAAAACATAGCTAACATGGGGGCACCGGGGTGGCTCAGTCTGTTGAGGGTCCAGCTTTGGCTCAGGTCATGATCTTACAGTTCATGAGTTCGGACTCTGTGCTGACAGCTCAGAGCCTGGAGCCTGCTTCGGATTCTGTGTCTCCCTCTCTCTGACTTCCCCCACTTGTGCTCTCTCAAAAATAAACATTAAAAAATAATTTAAAAAATATAGCTAGTATGAACTAAGATATGCTATGAGTATACAATGTACAACACTGGATTGCAAAAAGATTGCAAAAAACAAATGTAAAATATCTCATTGGTAATTTTTACGTTACACAATGAAATGATCCTTTCAATGTATTGACTTAAATAAAATATAAGGTTTTATTTTACCGGCTTCTTTTCCCTTTTTTTAAATGTGGCCAGTAGAAAATTTGACATTGTTTATGTGGCTCAAATTATATTCCTATCAATAATGCTGCCTTAAAGTTTCCAGAAAACATGTTTAGTGACTGCCTGAGCATAGCTTTTCCTCAAGCACAGTTTAGATCTGCTTTTCCAGGCACTGGGGACATGATGAAAAATGTTATTTCCCTTTACCCTCCTTGACGTAATAAATTACTCAGTTTAGGTATAGCTGGTCCACTTCACTCAATTAAAAAAAATGCCATTGTTAATCATGCCGCTGGTTCCTTACCAAGAACCAGACCTACTGGTCCCAGGCACTGGGTCTTATATTTACCTAAGACCCCATCTCTATCCTGTAGGCAATTTGTTCCCATCTCTGCTTGACACTTTTGTCCTCTGTGGGGTCTGTTAGAAGTCTCACCTCCACACAGTCACTATCTACTTTGAGATCTTCCTAGTCTTTCCCAATTATCCTTCTCTTTTACAAAATCTCTGCAGCTCTACCGAGAGCTCCTTGAGGGCAAGGTTTTTATCTTGTTAATTGCCCCACCTTACCTGCTCAGCACTAGGCAGGTAGTAGTTGCCCCACTGGTATATATCAGATGAATAACAAGAATAAAACATTGTTTATTGAACACTAATATTATGTCTGATTGGCTTTTCTAAGCACTTTTCCTATGATCTCTTATGAAATTCCTATGATCTCTTGTAGAAATTCTTGGAGGTAGAGGCCAAAATTGTCTGTTTACAAATGAGGAAATCAAGTTATGGGGGGGGGGGACTAAAAAACATACCAGCTCTCACACAAGTGGTCAGTGATGGAACTAGATTTAAATGAAGGCAATGTTGTACAATCAGAGGGCGGTGGCATCCTCCTGGAGGCAGCAATTACATTTCATACTATGCCTCTTTTAGGATATCTTCTTTGCATTGCTGAACCCTACTAACTAACCATAGGACACAAAAAGACCTTACTTGTCAGAAGACAGGAGGTAAAAATGCAAGTCAGTTGTTCCCAACTGTACAAAAACTGCTTGTAAGTGGCCTCGACAGGCTATTTCTTCCTGTCTGCATCAACTTTCGATGTGTATTTTCTGTGGAGCGTACATTTCTAGGCCTTACAGTGAAGAGGAGTTTGGGGAACACATAACAGGAAGCACTACATCTGACTTGCCTGGGATATGCAGTTCTTTTGCAAAGCATTGCTATTTATAGATGCTCGCATCTGTCTAATTTTAGACTTGTCTAATTTTAAATCATAGGCCCTTTAGGCAACAACCATGACTAATTGTATGTTTTGAAGAGTTCCTAGCGCATGGTTGGTGCTCAATAAATGTTAAATAATTAAAAATGTTAATAATCATATCTGTAAGCACATTGAGCAAGACTGTTCCTAAATAGGTTTTAGCCGCGAGCTCAGCGCGTTGCTGGCAGGCAAGCAACATGCAATGATAATGACACCAAATGGCCCTCTTGGTTTTTTTCCAGAAAAAAAGGGTGGGGGGTGGGGAATTTAGGGACAGTCCAACTAATTTTGGGGTCTGCAGTAGGCAGAATAGCCTATCAAAATGTTTGTGTCCTGATCCCTGGAGCCTGTAGATCTGTTAGGTTAGGCGTCAAAGGGATATTTGGGCTGCTAACCAGCTGGCCTTTAAATGGCAAGAGTATCCTGGACATCCAGGTGGGCCCAATAGAATCACAAGGTTCCTTACAAAGCTGGCCTTGAAGATGGAGGGAGGGGCCATGAGTCAAGGAATGCAGGTGGCCTCTAGAAGCTGAAAAAGACACAGGAGGTTGGTTTTCCCTTCTAGAGCCTCCAGAAGGGATGCACTCCTGCCAATCTCGTGACCTTAGGTCATGTGACCTCCTGAACAGTAGGATAATGAACATGCATTGTTTTAAGCCACAGATTTTGTGATGAGTGGTTACGGAAGGAATACAAACTTATAGTCTGAGCACAAACATGAGGGCTTAACCACTGCTGATACGTGGTTTGCCAGTGCTCTGGGTACCACCTGGAATATTAGGCAACATTACCTTAAAAAAATAACAGAAAAAAATGCACGACACACATTTCTGGGTTTCTTAAGACCACCATTACATAGAAACACATATACAGTATACGGACAGTAGAAACCTAGAAGGGAATGTAGACAGTTGTTTGATACAAGGCCATTAAAACTGTTACTTTCTTTTTGACATTCACTTTAATGTTGTCTTCATCACTTTGGTAATATTCTTAAAGTAATCTCTATGCTCAAGTGGGGCTCAAACTCAGGACCCTTAGATCAAGGGTTGCATACCCCACCAACTGACCCAGCCAGGTGCCCCTTTAATAATGTTTTTTAAGAAACAAAGAAGAAACCCAGTTTTATAAACAAGCATGTAGACCAGTGAGATTTCAGACTGATACACTTTCCAAGGGCTGTGTGATCCCATGTAGTTCTAAGAGATTTTTTTTCCCCCCAGATCTTCAACTTCTGCCTGTACTTTTTCCTAAAATTCATCTAGTCTGAGAATGAGAATGGGCCTGTATTTCCAAAAGTCCTTCTCTGGTCTCTATGAAATAAAGACAAATCTCTCACTCATCTCAAATCTTACACTGGCACCTTGCCACGGTGTGGGACTCTCCAAGGCAACAAAAGTCACACATCGTCTAAGCACCACAAACCTATAGGGCCACCGGCTTTCCCAGCCCAGGGGCGTTTCAGCCCACGTCCAGAACTCAAATCTATGGTGGAACAGGTTGATGGAATAAGGACTGCTTTTATTATTTTTCTTTCCTCCACTAGCGCTTGTCAGAATACCTTACATCTTTTTTTAAGTTTATTTTTTAGAGAGAGTGTGTGGCTGGGGGAGGGGGAGAGAGAGAGGGAGAGAGAGAAACCCAAGCAGGCTCCAAGCTGTCATTTCAGAGCCTGAGGCAGGCCTCCATCTCATGAACAGGGAGATGATGACCTGAGCTGAAATCAAGAATCAGACACAACTGACTGAGCCACCCAGATGCCCCAGAATACCTGATTCTTGAGGAAGAATCCCAAGGAACTGAAGAGAGCAGGAAAATAGGGATCTCTAAAAACAGGTTTTTCCTTACATATTTAAATAAAAGTTATAATGTTCAGCTATTCTCCAAGTCTTCTCTGGATTATATCACTACTTGGAAAGAAAGTCAAATCGTGTAGACTTCTAATGTTTATTCTTTCAAATGGAAATGGAATCTTTCCTGGGATGGCTATATTTTTAAGAAGACACATTGGAAAAAATCCTTTTGGATAAAATTTTGTAATGATATTTTTTCAGATTTGACATTTATTATTAATATGGTATCTAAAATCTGTTTTATCAAATTATATATATCCCAACTATGGTAAACTCTCCCCTAATTTCATTAACAGAATGCTTAATATTTGCCACCTCCAATTTTCAAGAATTATATTCTAGCTGCCAAATAATTAACATCTATAAATATATACCTTTCACTTTCATTAATTACAAAAGAAAATGTCTAATGAAATTAGTATCTGATAAAATTAGGGGGATTTTTATAGGATTCTGCCTTAATTGTCTAAAACCAAACACCAGAGTTTTATACACATGCATTCACATAGGTTTACTAAAAAATTACCATGCCAATTACCAAAAAATGTGTCAAACTCCTTGCTTCATACATAACGTTTTCTATCACCTTGCGTTATTACAAAGTAGAGAGAAGAACTTACTCATTTACTATTCTGCAACATTATAAAAATGAATTATAGTGGTCATTTTAATCCCAACTTGATCTACCTTACAAAATGCATCCCCTAATTTTTCATTGGATCTTATATTTCTCAAAACATATTACCATATTTATTTCAGTTCTAAATTGAAGTCATACTTTTCCTATCACAAAGCAACTGTAATTTGTAATTAAGCTAGGCTTCTCTAATCAGGATTTTTGGTCAACATATTTCTCACAGTTCCATAAGTTAAAATCTTCAGCTTCTGAAAAAGTATTATTTAAAATACATGGTAAGAAAAAAGCATTCACACAATATATTGTATTGGTAAGTGTATACTAAAATTAGCAATATGTTCTTAACCTATTCTGAATAGGTTAAATACAGTGCCTCTAAGTCAAAGAGTAAAAGGTTTAATTCATAATAAACTTAATCACTCTTGGTAGGTTTTTGGTATACTTCCCAGAAACTGAGAAAGTAGATGACTAGAATGCCAAATTATTTTGCAAGTCAAGTAGTTTCTAGTTTTTTTTTTTTATTTGAACAGAAATGAAGAAATGCCTAATCAAGTTGTCAACCGATTCTGAAATGTAAATTTGGATGATAGATCATTATCTGATTTTTGGCTCATAAACTCGTAAGTTCAGAGAACTGAGCAGCAATGCTAGAGTAAAACTTTCAGTTTTCATCTACTTATTTGCATGAAAAAAATGTTCTAGATGGAAGCACTGAGAAATTAACAATTAGTAATACAGCTGATGCTGAACCCAGTTCATTCTAGAAGTCATAGAACACACAAACCATTGAGAAAGAAAGCCACTCCTTTCCTTTGACTAAGACACAACGGGGTAAATGTTTCTTCTTGTTTAGTTATAAAAATAGGTTACATGTATAGGTTGTTTTAAGCAAATGAGTACTTATAATTGGTACAATGATAAATGAATTCAGACGAAATTTTTAGCTTTTAGAACAGCTCTGTCCAATGGAATCTTCTGCAATGAGAGAAGTGTTCTCTCTGTGCACTACCAATATGGTAGCCAATGAGGCACTTGTGGCTATTGAGTACTGGTGGCTAAGATAATAAGGGAACTGAATTTTTCATTTCACTTAGTTTTAATTAATTTAAACTTAAATAGCCACTAATGACTACTGTATTGGATAGTGCAGACTTAAAGCCTTACAGATACTGGAGCAGTTTTAGTTTTAAATGTTCACAACATGTTGCAAAAGTTATTATATCCTTGGTTATGACCACATTTCAATCACTTAGACCTATATATTTTTCACATTTTTAACATCTCTGAAATGGGGGTGCATCATAAGGATGGTGGGTCATATTTGGATATTTTCTTTCTTAGCTGTGTGTAGTCTAATACGACCAGTATGAAGAATATCTTGAAATTAAAATATTCTTAGATTCTACAATACATAATAAAGTGAAGAGATTTTAGATGTTAATTGGAAAGTGTGTGCAGATGCGTAGTTTCAAAATTCTGCAACTATGTCAGCAAAGAACATTTACAGATCACTAATGGTCTTTCCTGCTGAAGTTCAGTGTTTTTCTGGGTTTTTTTTTTTTAAGTGTTCATTTATTTTTGAGACAGCACAAGCAGGGAAAGGGCAGAGAGGGAGACAGAGGATCTGAACCTGGCTCTGCACTGATCGCAGGGAGCTGTATGGGAGGCTTGAACTCACAAGCCATGAGATCATGACCTGAGCTGAAGTAGGATGCTCAACCGACTAAGCCCCCCAGGCTCCCCTGAACTGCAGTGTTTTAATCACAGCTTCTTTATGTGCATAGAACAGAGAGGGGTGCTTCAGCTAGTCAAGGAAGAGATTGGAACTGGAGACTTGTTGGTCTAAGAATTTGGAGCTGTCAGAGATTCAAGCACAGAGTTCCTTAGTTTGGTCTCGAGAACTGGAAAAGTCATTTTCCCAAGCTTCTCACCATGTCGGATGGATCATTGAGTTTCTCCTTTCTGGTTTTCTCTCCTATCTGCCCCACTTTCCTACTTTTCTCAGAAAAGCTTTTTCTATCCAACCATCAGGGCTTGGATAATGGCCTCCGGTCTGTGTCTGTACAACCATTCAGCTCAGCAACCCACCATTCACTGGCTCAAGTGCTCCCTGCTCCCAAACCAAGAAGGGAGTTTGGATTTATCCAACTAAGATGTCCATTCCTGATGCGAACAACTATGAAGTGGATGAAGGATCCATTTGTGTAATACAAACGTCACTAGGGGAGATGGGGTAGTGGGTGGGGGCAATTCCCAAAGATGGGGTCTGTGAGCCAGTAGGCAGCTCGAGTACTCACCTAGAATCTGTAACAATCAGGGCTAACAGAGTTCTTACAGTTGCCAGGCACCACACTCATTGCTTTAAATACATTAATTAATCCTCAATCCTCAGTGCAATGCTAGGAGGTAGGTATTGATAACCTTTTACAGAGGAGGAAAGTGAGGCACAGAGAGGTTAAGTAAATTGCCCACACCACATTCACACATTTGTAAGTGGCAGGGCTTGGATTCAAACCCATGGAAGCACGGGGCCTCAGCAATTTCATCTCCGAATCTGGAGGTGCTTGTGGCAGCATTAGGCCTGGAATATTCGGTGTCACAATGTGATAATTCATAGAAAACTGGTAGCAACTGATATTATCACATGACTAAAAACCCACTGGATATCTTCTGAATTAGGAGGCAAGGAGAGAGGAGCTATAGCATTTTTAAAACTACTTCATTCCAGGCACTTTGTATATACATTGCTATTTTATGTGCACCATAAAAAATAAAAATAAAAAAACATTAAAATCCCATTTCACTGTTGGAAAAACTCAAGTTCCAAGGAGTAACTTCGTCAAGGTCATAGAAATATTAGGTAGCAAAGCCAGAGTCCTGACCCAGGCCTGACAACTGTGACCTTTCCTCTACATCCCTCTGCCAGGTTAGCGTCAACACAGTCAAGGTGATGTGCGAGGTGAGAGGCTAAGAGAAAAATTACCAGGTGTACTCACAACTGCAAAGAAAAGATCTTTCCCCTCCCCGCGCCGTTCTGAAACCAGCCAGGGCGCGCCGGGTTGTAGTCGGACATAAAGGCAGGAACCAATCAAGTTCTGCTCAATGGTTTGAAATAAAGGCGGGAACCAATCGAGTTCTGCTGAGTGTTCAAATTTAAATGTTAACCAATAACAGCTCTGTAACCTCAAAAAAATCCCTAACTTGTTTGTGCCTGTCTATAAAAGAAGCTGTAAGATCCTTACTCGGGGCCTCTTAGCATCACCGGCAACTAGTGCGCGGAGGACCAGGTTCAAACCTGCAATAAACGACCCTTGCCGCTTGGCTTTGACTCTGGACTCTGGTGGTTTGTTTTCGGGGGGGGGGGGGGGTGTCTCTCGAATCGGGGCATATCACGAGGTAGAGAATAAGAAGGTCGATCATGAAACAAGAGTCAACTTCCTCAAAGTCCTCTTTTAAAATTCACTTACAAATAGGTTTGGTTAATCTGATTAAACGTAATTACTCCCTACTTCCTTTTGCCTTTAATCCAACTGCCCCCTGAGCCTTGATTGCAGTTGTGAAAGTTTCTAGGGAAACAAGGGAAAGCTCTGGACAATTCTTTGCCTAAGACACCACTGTGTGATGGTTGATTTTTGCTCTGCCCTTCCTTGTAACTCATTCTTTGCTTGTTGACTTACAATGAATTTTCAGGGGCTCACAATAGAGAAGGAATTTTAACTCTTCTAAGGCAAACCCCAAGGGCAAGGACAAATCTTCATCAAGTAGATTGGTTAACATTGGTATGCTGGGAGAGGGTGACAAGGACAAGTAGGTCCTCTTACACTCACTTCGGCACTAAGAAAGCATCTTGTTCTAGTCAGCCTAGTACCGACAACAAAAAGAACACCTCATCCTTAAATGGAATAGCACAAGCCATTTGAGCTCAGGGTACTCTGAAAGCACTTATGGCTTACTTACATGTTGTTTTTGTTTGTTTATGCAGTCTTGCATTCTCCCAGCTCATAGTACATCTGTTTAATTGCCATTGAGGAGATAGCTCACCAGTAAAAGCAGGATGGGGATTTGGACACTGGGTTTAAATGTAAAATCAGGGGCACCTGGGTAGCTCAGTCACTTGAGCACCCGATTTTTAAAAAAATTTTTTTTAATGTTTTATTTTTGAGACAGAGACAGTGCAAGTGGGGGAGGGGCAGAGAGAGAGGGAGACACAGAATCTGAAACAGGCTCCAGGCTCTGAGCTGTCAGCACTGAGGCCGATGCGGGGCTCGAACCCACGAACCGTGAGATCATGAACTGAGCTGAAGTCGGACGCTTAACCGACTGAGCCACCCAGGCGCCCCGAGCATCCAACTTTTTTAAGGTTTTATTTTTGAGAGAGACAGAGAGCGCGAGCATGAGTCAGGGAGGGGCAGAAAGGGAGACACAGAATGCGAAGCAGGCTCCAGGCTCTGTCTGAGCTGTCAGCACAGAGCCCTGATTCGGGACTCGAACTAGTGACCATGAAATCATGACCTGAGGCCAAGTCGGATGCTTAACAGACTGAGGTACCCCGGTGCCCCTAAGCATCCAACCCTTGATTTCAGCTCAGGTCATGATCTCATGGTCATGAGATCAGGGCTCACATTGAGCTCCGAGCTAAGCCCAGAGCCTGCTCAAGATTTTCTCTCTCCCTTTCCTTCTGCCCCTCACAACCTGCGTGCTCGCACATGCTCACTCTCTCCTTCTGCCCATCCCCTTCTCTTCTTTCTCAAAAAAAAAAAAAAAAAAGTAAAATCAGAAAGTAATTGGGCCCATTTGTTTGAAGGAGCCAAGGTAGACATGTCTCCTGACCAGCTGGGCTCTATCTGAGCCAGTGGCGTTAAAGGAACTGCCTGGCGAGGAGGAAGCGTATGTGTATGGAGGCTTATTAGGTGCTCGATGCCACGGAGTGGTCTTGACTTGTGTCATGGCATTGAATGACCCCCTTACGGCAACCTCCGGAGGTAGGGGTTATTAAACCACATGTTTCAGAGGAGGAAACTGAGGCTAACAGGATTATTTTTTGGTGCGGGGTGGGGGGGAGGGCACAAAGTGCAACGGTATTTGATGACTTTATGATGAAGGAGGAGAAGCAGAGAACTAGAAAGGTCCGCTGGCAGAGATGGAGCGGCAGATAGAGGTTGAATTTTCTTCAACATAAACTGGGTGTTCCGTTCGTTTCTCTGATTGTGTGGTCAGTCTGCCTTTATGGGAGAGGTGGGGGAAGGGATATTTCCATCTAGTTCTCCAAGAGTGTTGGGAGGTAAAAAGGCATAATTTCTGGCCCTTGGCTCCTTGACTATGTATGTAACTTTCCCATCTTAGGAAGCTGAAAGGGACACCCTGTGACCTGGCGGCTGCACGAATAATTTGAAGATAGCTGAAGAGAGGAGCCTGGAGAGGAGGACAGGATCTGGGCCTCAGCTTCCTTCCCGCCTGAGGGGCAAGTCCCCACTGTGTCCTTCACTTGTGTTCACAGGAGCAGGTTCTTTTGTGTCCTGTGTCACAGGTCCAGGGGAATATAGACCACCGGAAAAGGAGGTATCGCAATGCAAGATACCTTGGCAGTATCTCGGTCACTGATTCCAGCAGGATTCACAAAGTGGGTCCCAGCTCATTCTTCTAGAAGATCCCGCGACTGAACAGGTCAAGTATTCACGTCCCAACTGGCTAGAAGTCAAAGTCAGTCCTGAACAACACCAAAAACCCCCCTTCTGCCTGCTTTACAGTGAGACTGCCTACCAATTCAACCCTAATGGGCTGCGTGGAGTCAGAAGCAACTAAGAATTACTAATCAGGGCTACCCAGAAGAACCTGCTTGGGAGCAGTCACATTGCATTTCACAGCAGAGCTCCAGCTCGTTTTGGGGGGTCTCTGCTTGCAGGCCTGGATTCCCACACCCATCTTGTACACAGTTGCCAGAGAATTCTTCACCAAATACCACTGTTGTGGTACTCTCCTAATAAGATCCTATCACCTCGAAGATAGTATTTAGAGACTTCCCCTGCATAGCAGAGAAAAGAAATCCAGGAGAGTGGAGGGAGAATCCTTGAAAGGACAAGGCTCTGTGGGAGGTCAAGAGGGGTCAAATGAAAGGTTGATTTTCACAGAAGGACGATTAACCTGAGAAAAGAAAAGGCAACTTCTTCCTGAGATATGAAGGAAAGAGGAGAAAATGTATTTACGGCTACGATTTTGGAGGGGGAGTGTTCTTAGAAGGGAAGCTCACAGGAGAGGCAATGTAAGTGAAAGCCTTTCTAAAACATCCTCCACAGACCTAAGATCTTTGGGCATCTGCCAAGAGTCCTTATAAGAAAATCTGGCTCAAGAGAGGAAAGTAATATTCTGTAATAAAGAAAACACCCTCCATGCTGGGCTCCTATTCTGCAGAACACTCGTCCCGAACCACCGTTTTTTCATGTGGACACGGTGATAGACCACGGAGGTCTCCCTGAGATCAAGGGCCTGTTGGTCCAGCTTCTGCGGGTCTCAGTGGACAGCTTTCAGCTGTCGGCCCAGTCAGGAACTGTGCTTCAGCTGCAACAAGTTTTCTCCCCCAGAACCAGGCCCCTGCCCAGGTAGCCCGTATCTAGAGGCTGAGTCACTATGGAATATGGAGACCTGCCTATCTAGCTTACCTCAGGACAACCCGAAATGCCACTGTATTTCAAGTGCTCCTGATGGGACTGGCCCTCCAATACATCTTTGCTTCTTCTATCCGGCCCTGCTGCAGCCCTCTCCCTTCCCCGAGGCAAAGCATACCAAGGACACGCCTTGATAAATGTCCTGCATACATCCTGCATAAATTCAATCGAGGGTTTGCTTTGCAACAACCCAGCCCGCAAGAAGACTGGTAGGAGCAAAGAGCCAAGAGCAACACAGAAAACTGGTGTCCCTTTTGTCAGACCCGAAGTCCACGATCATAAGGCAGTACAAAATTACTTATTTTGAGGCATAGGTAACTGCTTGAGCAGGTCTGTTGGTGAGCTGGATTATTACCAACAGTCTCCCCTGCTGTAATATTCTTTTCAAAGACCTTACAATGATTTATTCTTATTCATAAAACTTCATGAGGTAAGGTAGTTTTATCTTTACTATACACATATTCACTCAAGTGAAGACTTGTTAAATACCCACCCGGGCACCATACTAGGAGGTAATTGGCAGAAATTTTAAAAAGCCCCAGCTCTTACAGATGAATAAAGAGAGCAGCCTCTGAAACAACGGGAAGAAAGCTACAGCGGAAACAGAGACACAATCTTTTTCCAGCCCCAAAGAGGGTAGGACTGAAATCCAAAATGACAGAAAGAGGAGTGGCTAGGAAAACACAGAGAAACCTTAGCCTTCGTCACAATCAGCTCTAACAGCAGGGAATGCAGACCTTGAGTCAGACTAAGTGAGTCTGAATCCTGCCTTCATGACATTGCAGCCCTTACGAAATAAGTTCCTTAACCCCTCTTGATCTCAGTTTTCTCCTCTACGTAATGATGGTCACATCAGCTAGCCTAGACTGCCTAAACAAAATATCGCAGACTAGGAATCTGGAGTTCCCTCGTACAGCAAGAGAGCAGATGAAGAACTGAAAACAAAAGAGACCCACGTCCAAGAAGAGACAAGAGCCGCAAAGAGAGCTTTCGTCTCCGTATTTATTGAGCTCACAAGATATTACCCACGTGGTGAACGTGAAAAAAACAAGATCTTACACACGTGAATGTGGAGAAAACAATCAGGCAGTAATCATTCACTTGTGTGCGTAAGAAGCAAAGGGTCTGGGGGGCAAGGGGAGTCTGTGATCAAGGTACATTGGAGCCAGATGGAAAGTAATTTCCTGCAGGTGATTAACAAGTTACTTGATTCCATTACAATATCTCGCTAGCTAACCTCAGGCGCTTTTGCCTGGTGGTGGCGGCTTTCCTTCCTAAGCCTTTTCCTAACCCATTTATGTAAGTAGAACCCATTTCCCCACAAGACTAGGTGGCTTAAACAACAGGGATTCTTTTTCACCGTTCTAGAGGCTAGGAAATCCAAGGTCAAAATGGTTGCTAAAGTGGTTCTCTGATGAGGACTAGTTTCGTGGTTTGCAGATGGCCACCTATCTGCTGTGCCCTCACATGTCCGAGAGAAAGGAGAAGCAAGCTCCCTGGTTTCTCTTTCTTTAAGGGCACGAATCTGATCGTGAGGACCCCACCCGCATGACCTCATCTAACTTCATTACTTCCTAAGTCGCATTTCCAAATACTGTCACGTACGAATTTAGGGAGCACATAATTCAGTCCATAGCAGTGATAGGAAGAGTGCTTTCCCCACGGATATGTAGTAAAGATTAAATGAGCCAATATGCGAAATGTGCCTTGACACGTGTTTGCCATAGATTAATTAAGCTCTATTTGTATGTGGTGGCTGTTATTATGAAAGTCACAGAGGCTGAGTCAAACAGGGAAATGTCAGAGAGAGCAAGACTTTCCTTGTGGACCTAAGTTTCTTTGGGCATATAACCTCTCAAAGGAAGAGAGAAAATGAACTAATTGTTGAGAATAAGAATGGGTCTATTTTCATGCAAATATTGGCATGGAGAGTCCCTGGGCAGCAAAATATTACCAACGTGGAAATCGCCAACCTTTTTTCTTTACTTTCATACCTTTCTCCTTTCTCTTCTTTCTCCTGTGATCAAATGCCTAACAATATCGGAAACATGTCCACTTAGGGGATTACTCTTGTTAAAGTGTATTTAGCTTTTAATCCCACAGGGCACAAGCAGGCTGAAATAGAAGACATCATAGAAAAAGAAGAATTTAGCAGGGTTAATCTAGAGGTGAGAGGTGAAAAGAGGCGAAATGGAAACCCTGCTCAATGAAAATACCATTCTGCTTTAAGAGAGGCACGCAGTGGTTCATTTCTCAACCTATCAATAGCTCTGGAACTGTGTTCAAAAACAATACTTTTTATTTGGTTTTCATACCTTCTTTAACTTCCATAGGGCTTCAGTGTATTTTCCATGGATACCGGACTCAGTTCTGCATTCAGGACATGTGGCATCGATGGCCTTAGTTAGGTAAAACAAAAGGAGATTTCAAAATCCTGAGCGAAATAGGTCCCTCAACCTTTTTGGAATTCTTAAGCCTCATTCCCACGTGGCTGCTGAATTCATGGGCAATTGTTGACAACTTGATTATTTTGATGGTTGCCATCTTAGTCGCTAGACTATAAAGTTGAGAGCCCAAATCCTTAGATCCTGCCTGGCTCTTTAGATCTTTCTTTTTATTTCTTGCTCGGTCCTCCTCTTTAAGGAAGAATGGAGCAAGGCTGCTCTAATTAGAATGAATGATGGTGCAACAGTGTGAACATACACCATCAAGGGGGGCGGGGGGGGCAGGTACCCTCTTACGTTTTTTTTATTTTTTTTTAATTTTTATTTATTTATTATTTATTTTTATTTTTATTTATTTTTATTTTTTTTTCAACGTTTATTTATTTTTGGGACAGAGAGAGACAGAGCATGAACGGGGGAGGGGCAGAGAGAGAGGGAGACACAGACTCGGAAACAGGCTCCAGGCTCCAAGCCATCAGCCCAGAGCCTGACGCGGGGCTCGAACTTACAGACCGCGAGATCGTGACCTGGCTGAAGTCGGACGCTTAACCGACTGCGCCACCCAGGCGCCCCCCTTACGTTTTTTTAAATAATAGCTTTATGGAGGTACAGTTCACCTATCATAAAATTCATCCCTTTTAAAGTGTTCCATTCGGCGGGTTTTAGTATGATCGCAGGTGGGCAACCATCACCAATATCTAAGTTTAACATGTTTTCATCACTCCAAAGAAGTGATGTCACTCCCTAATCTCCCCTGCCCCCAACCCCTGGCAACCACTAGCTACTCTATCTCTATAGATTTGCCTACTCTGAACATTCCCTTATAAATGGAATTAGAGATATGTGGCCTTTTGGTCACCTGCTTCTTTCACTTAACGTAGTCTTTTCCAGGTCTCATACCTTCTTGATAAGGCTCAATATTTAGAGGATGATGTGTCAATACCCATCACAATTGAACATGCATTTACTCTCAGAAATTTCATGTCCGAGAATTAATCCCTCAGAAACGTTTCCACATCCATAGAGGTAGTTACAAATGCATTCACTGAAGCATTGACAAAGGCTGGGAAGAAATGCAGAGTCTATCCGTTATGGGACCTGGTGACACGCATCACAGTCCAACCCTACAGTGGAGTACTGTGCACTCGGTCACAGAACGAGTCAGTTCTGTATGGCGTGGTATGCAATGACCTCCAGAAACTCCTGACAGGCAAACCTAAGAACGTGGAGAGAGAGAGAACACCGTGTAAGTCGTCTTCCAGAAGTGGACGTGTTGGGGGTAGAGGGTGGCGGGGGGGGGGGGGGGGGGGAGACGATGGAGGAGGAGGAGAGGAAGGAGGAAGAGATCTGTCTCTGGTGGGATGTTTACAAATGAAGAACGGGGATTGTCTCCAGGGAGGGGAAATGGGAAAGGGGGTCTAGGGGACAGGGAAGGGAAGAGAGAGACTTAGTCTTCATTGTATTCCCTTACCCAAAGGCATGAAATTGTTTGAATTTTACTTACTACGTACACTCATATCCTTAAAAATGAAAATGGAGATGCTGCTGATCAATTTCATTAAGTTGCCGCATGGGCATATTAGAATCTGGGGACTACATAACCACAGCCTCTGCCTTTAGGGCTTTGCGGTGAGTCGCAGCTGGGACTGACACCTTAGTAGAGAGGACCGGTTTCAGTGAAGCAGAAAGACTGACGATCTGAAGCTCAACAATTTTGGTTCTTATCTGCCCAGAGGCTCCCTGTCACCTGCGTAGCTCTTTTACCTGCCAGTTAAGGAAGACATAGGCTTTGATGTCCACGACCAACTGGAATGGTAACTTGAGAGCTGCTCACCTAGCCCCTCATCTCCCCCTCCACGTTGTCTCTCTCCCAAATGTCCCTGACCTCACCGTGACTTTTGGGAGTGAGTTCTGAGTCCGTATTTACACAACTGAATTTCGAGCTGTCAGCATCGGGTCTGGGATGCAGTCCGTTATCTCAATCTCCCTTTGACCTTTGGTAGAAGCTCTGCCATTTCCTGTCCTGTTTCCCCAGCTTCTCTCCCGTCTCCCAAAATACTGACCCGGAGTGGGAGAGAACATACAGTCAAGTTCTCCTCCTCGACACCATTGCTCTCTGCAAAGTCAAAGTCACTTTCAACTTTGATTCCAACCAGAGCTCATTTCCTCCCACTAGTGTTGGGATGAAAGTCAAAGATGAAGTGAAAGACAGATTGTGTAACTTCTATTTTTAAAGGGGGCGTTTAATTATGGAAGGCATGATTAATATGTCAATACTGTTTATAATGGCTTCACTTATTTTTTTCAGCCAATAAGAAGTGAAAAATCCTGTCTCCGTAGCCAAACTCTGATATAATCCCTCCCCAGCTATACAAAAGTCTCTCTGTTGCTATCTAGAATAAAAACGTCAATGCACATCATGTATTAAAATTGACCTGTATTTCCTTGGCACCTTTTAAGATCTCTCTCCAAATTGCCTCAGTAACCCCTAGCATCAAAGGCTGGTGAGAATATGTGGAGTTTTACTTCCCGTTTGAGTAACACCTATTAAGAAGGGTAGTAATTAAAAGCAAATCATAATTTTTAAACCTCAAGGGAAGCTATTGCCATGTTGCTGGAAACATTCAGTTATTGGAATGTTTGCTAACACCTACACACACTGCAATTATTAGTGAAACGGCAAACTCTAGCAAGCTTTATAACAAAACCTCTCCTAAAAAAAAAAAAATCATCACGTAAGTACCAGCCCCGTTCTCACACGTATATGAAATGTCTCCCTTTCTCTGCACTGTTTCCAGCTCCCTGCTTCGCCAGCCTCAGTGAGCAGTGACCGCTCACATGCAGGGCATTAGGAAGACGGGTGATCTCTTCCTGTAGCCTGTGGCACTGCAGGTGTGCAGGGAACGATGCAGTTGCCAATGCCACAACTGGCAGCAGGGAAGAGAGATCAACAGAGGCCATTTTCTGGTGCTCCTGTGCTCTTCAGCAGTGCCCTTAACCTTGAAAGCTATACAGGAGGAAAGGAACCCCACTAAAGCCAGCTTCATGCTTGTCTTAAAATTGATATCATTTTCAGGGATCGCACCCAAGAAACATCGAATCCTCCTCTCCTTTTAACTGCCGCTGCCCTAGAGAGTAGTGGTCTTACCTCTGGCTGCACATTTTTGTCACCTGGGGTGGGGTGGAAGAAGTTAAAATATACCAGTGTCAAGGCCCCGCACCAGAGACTCTGAATTAATTAGCTTATGTTGCATCCTGGAATTAGTATTTTTTCATATCTTTGTAGGTGATTCTGAAGTACAGTCAGAGCTAGAAACTGTGAGAGTTCAGCATAAGCTTCCCCCATTTCTTAACTGGATTACAGCAAAGGCTTCCTAAATGCCCTTGGTATTTTGCACCTGAGATAATCATCTTAGTGTGTTACAACAACCAATTTATTTCTTCTTTCAATCCACACGTGTTGAAGAACAATGAGTATAAAAGATGGGCAGCACGAGAAAACACCAGCTATGATCAGAAATACCATTTAATATTTCGTTGTCCTTTTCTCCCAGATTTTATCTTGTGTATGTGTACATAAAATCAGTATTTACAAAAGTGAGATCCTGCCATGATAGTTTTCCATCATCTCCTATTCTTTAAAAATCTATCCTGGGCGTGGTGCCTGACTGCTTCAGTAGGTAGAGTGTGTGACTCTCAGGGTGGTGAGTTCAAGCCCCACCTTGGGCGTGGAGCCTACTTAAAATAAAATAATATATACCATGGGCCAATTCCCATGTTAGCAAATAGTCCTATCCTTTCTCCTAGTCACACAGAATCTGAGTGGGTGGCCGGGTTATTACATTTTTAATCAATCCTTTATTTTAGGGCGGGGCATTTGCACTGTTTCCTTGTGGGGTGTTTTGCTGTTGTTATTTTTGTTGGTGGTTTCAGTTTTGTTATTATAAACAACATTGGAATAAACCATATGGAACAAAGGTTTTGTGAATGGACCTGTTTCCTCAGCATATATTTCTAAAAATAAATTTGCTGAGTCAGTGATCTCCTCATTCTGATACTTACGAGCAACTGCTCTCCCAAACCCCCGTTGAAGCGTGAGTGCTTGAAAGCGTTTCTCTCTAGTCCTGCGCTAACACTAGGCATTACCATTAAAAAAAGAAAAAAATCATTGTTCAATCTGGCAAATAAAAAATGGTATCCACCTGTCTTGAGATGTTTGAAGTGTGAGTACATTTGAACATTTTCATCTTTTCTTGCACATCTGAATTTCTTCCTTGGCTCCCTTTCTACGACCTGTTCTTCTCTTTCTTATAGATGTGTAAGAGCCATTTGGATATCAAGCCTGTTAAATTTTCCCCAGTTTGTCTTTTTTAACTTTAAAAAATTTTTTTTATGTTTATTTATTTTTTGATAGAGAGAGACAGAGGATGAGTGGGGGAGGGGCAGAGAGAGAGGGAGACACAGAATCCCAAGCAGGCTCCAGGCTCCGAGCTGTTAGCACAGAGCCCGACGCGGGGCTCGAACTCACAGATGTCTTTTTTAACTTTTTGAAAGTTTTTTTTTTTTTTTTAACTTTTATCCCTTTAACTTTTCATAGTGGTTTGGTAGTACACAACTTTTATTATTTATTTATTTCGCTTAGGTGGTGATATACAACTTTGAAATCTCAGTCAAATCTTTTTCTGTATGGGTTTAACCTTTCATGTCTTACATTGAAAGCTTTTCCCCAAGTTAAAATTATATGAACATTTACCTATGTTTTTCTCTAGTACTTTTATGGTTTTTTATATAATTACATATTTGTGGCTAATTAACTTTGAAAGCACAAATCAGATGATGCCTCTCTGCTCCTTAAATCCTTCCCTGTCTCTCCGCTGCCTATAGGATTAAGTTCAAGTTCCTTCATGCCCCTTAGATTATCTGGTCGCCTTTAGCGCTATGCTGTTTTCATCTTCGTTCACGGCTTTTTTTTTTTTTTTTTTTTCCTGAAATTATATTCTCGGAGTCCCCTTCTCCTTCTATACGTAACCTATAGCTTCAGGTTTCATGACGAGAGGGACCAACACTGTTTTGTTCATGCCAGCACCCGTAATGTCTGGAAGAAAATAGATATTCATTAACAGTCTGGTGGAAGAAGGGGTCAAAACAAATGCCACGTTCCCTGGGAAGCCTCTTCCCATGCCTTTGGGCAGAATCTGCTCTTCTAATGTGTTCCTCAAACAGGTCATTCTGACCACTGTTCTGTTACGTCAGACTGTGTCATTACATTGTATTAAAAGTCACCGGACCCACATCTATCTGTCACTCAGGCCCAATGCACATCATATCCCTTGCTCCTCAATAAGAGTGAGACAGCAGCCGGAATGCAATATATGCTGTTGATTCAGGTAAATGAATTCTGATGAGATGTCCCTGGCTTGCAGTCCTATCTTGCATGTGCCCAAATGTGTTCTTGAGTCTAGAAGTACAGTCTTTTAAAAAGACAACTAAATGGGGGCACCTGGGTGGCTCAGTCGGTTGAGTGTCCGACTTCGGCTCAGGTCATGATCTCGCGGTCTGTGGGTTCGAGCCCCGCATCGGGCTCTGTGCTGACAGCTCAGAGCCTGGAGCCTACTTCAGATTCTCTCTCTCCGTCTCTTTCTGCCCCTCCCCTGCTCATGCTCTGTCTCTCTCTCTGTCAAAAATAAATAAACATTTAAAAAAAAGACAACTAAATGATTCGGTGACAATGTATGCTCCCAGGTACAAGCTATGACCATGGATATGGGACCACACAGTGCACCATGAACATCAAGTCTCAGAGTAATGGTGAAGCCATGGCAGGAATGCCTTCTGGCACCCCCTCCTGGGCACTGTCCATCAATGTCATTAAGGATCAGAGCATCATGGCTGGCCCCAGAAGCTTTCCCTGGGTGGAATTAAAAGACAAAGCAAAACAAAACTAATTTAAAAACTCTGGAATGGGCAAGGAATAATCGTAAGCTAACCATCTACTCTCCAAAAATGTTGTATCTGAAGAATTCATATATTCCAACAGATAATGAGACCAAGTTACTCACATTGTTCTCCTCGGCTGCTTTAACTTAGCAGTTTGATATGGCTACTCCCTATCCCATTACATATTTTCTTTCTTTTTTTTATATTTTATGGCTTTATTATAGGCATCCTTTTCATTACAAGCCACTGCAAATCCCTTTAGACAGTTAGTAGAGTACCCATTATAAAAAATGAAAAACAGTTTTTAAACTATTTCTTCCACCTCAATTCCCTCTGCCCACGGGGCTCCATGCGTGAACTGCATATATTGAGGCTTTTACCAAGAAATAGCACTGAAGACCTTTCAGAAGGCTATATTACTAATTGGTTCCACTGAGTAGCTTGGACAGAATTAGAATTTTCTTCAGATGGCATCCATGATCATAATCTTTGACATTAAAGTACCTTTGGGCATGTCATTTTACCATGGCAAGGTTCAGTTTTCTTCTCTGCAAGGCAAAAATGCAGGTGGGTCTATGGGATCTCTGAGGTCTCTTCCTTCCCCAGAACTATATCTAATCATCTTTTTCAAGACGATAGAAAAAAAGAGACCACCCAGGAAGAGAAGAGAGATCTCTCTCGCCTCCAGTCTGGCTCTGTAACCTTACCTTCTGTCAGTCACTCCCCTACAGATAAGGAGTGGGGGGAGTAAATTCCCAGCCCAGTCACACAAACACACCAGGACTGCTAACGGCACCTGTGTTGTGCCATCCACACCAGCTTCCCCTGAGAAAGGAGCCGGACTATGAGCCGACTAAGTGTTAGCTAACTAGACAGACAGTGTGATGGACTGCTTGTTAATGACATTGTACTTTCATTTATGTACCCAAGAGGCTACAAGCGATGGGTTAATTTGGTGGTCCTACACAGGCAAATCTGCTTTTCAAACTATCTTGAGTTTTAATTGTAAGATATGAGGCTTTCAAGCAGAAGTGTTTTGGAGCTGAGAGTCTATTTACACTGGCCTTACCCAAGGGAAACAACACCAGCTGGACCCTACCAAAGACAATTTTCTATCCCTAAGGGACAATGCATGCCCTCTGGCCTTCACAAGTGCCTGGTTCCTGTCACTCCACCCAAGAGCCAATAAAGAGTCTGCTCACAGGATAGGAACCACACCTCTCCTGGCTTTCCTGAGGAATCCTAAGTCTGGACCAAGGCATGATTGTTACGGGTGAAAGGAGGGGGTGGTTTGGGGCAAGCCGCTCACCCCTCCACACATGGCAACACAAGGAACCCCCATGAGGGAAGAGTGGAAGTGAGCCTCCCAGTGGTTATTTACCCCACCTTCCACCTTCCAGATAAATCGTGACACATGCTACATGGCTCACATCCTGCACTCTGAGACTTTCATACAGCTCAAGGAACAAGCCCACCTTACCAGACTGAACTGGGGACAAAGGACACAGCTCAGCAAGTGCTTAAGCAGACATAAGATACAAACAGACAAGTAGTGAGCCTCACGGTTAAGAGCACAGACTATGGCCCTAGACTTGGCTTTGGAGCATGGTTACGTGAGCTTGGGTAAAGTACTTAACCTCTCCCTGTTTCAATTTCCTCATTAAAAAAATAGGGCTCTTGTGATAATGCGTAGATGTAGAGAAGAGTGCCTGGCACAGAATAAGCCTCTAAAGTTAGTTATTTTATGCATATCACATAAACCCATATCACCACCTTTGTCCCCCTAGAGGAAACTCGTAGAATAATTCATATTGATATTCATATTTAATGCTTTCAATTTTTGTCCTCCTTTCAAGACTTCCTCTGGTGGTGTTCATTTTGGCGGTATCTGCTAGAATAATAATGCTGGCAGGAGATGGGGTTGGGAGGGCAGGTAGTGAGGGCGGGAGAGATAACAGCCAGTAAGTTCCTTACAGATATCTTTGAAAGAATATAGGAGTATTCAACAATGATTAGACTTTCCTTACAAAACACACAACATTGCTTCATATCCTTTTTGCATCAAGGCAAGGTAAACTTAGTCATCAGGCTTGAGAGTGAAATCGTTATCAAAAAATGCAGACCATTTAGTTTTGGAACTTTTATGTGTTTGCTCATTTTCACATATATCTGACCCAACTCACGTGTTATTTCAAATGACAGGAAGTTTGCATATGCTTATAGATAACAATATGCAAAAGATGCATTTCTTTGCCCCTAGTGGGAACATTATCTACCCATGCAGGTCCACAGCTGGTCCTGTGTCAGTTTTTCTTTTTTAAATCAAGAATTTTGGACACACTTGTGATTCAGGCGGGTTGATCGCTACCTTAACGAAGTTATGCTTAACTGCGTCTTGAGCCATGAATACATGAACTTTAATTTGCAAGCCCCCCTCCCCATAGGTAACCATGTTTAGGGATGTTAGAAAGCGGAGTACGGTCCCACACTAATATGGAAGAAAGGCTTTTACAAGAGAATGCTAACTAGTAAATTAACCATTGTAGAGTTCTCCATGACATTCAGTCCAGGCAGATTAACGTCCATTCACAAAGATACCTGCCCCTTTCTATATCCTAGAGCTGCACTGTCCAATAGACAGATGGGGATATAGGGCACTAGATATGTAACAAGTGCCACTAAGGACCTGAAATCCTAATCTGATTTAATTTTAATTAGTTTAAGTGCATATAGCACATGTAGGTAGCAACTACCGTGTTACACAATATAGATACAAGAACATTTCCACTCAAATCTCCATAACCATATAAAAGGCTGGAGTTAGTCCTCGAAAATATAAAAGTAAAAAACTGCAAATACCATAGGTCAATAACCCTGCCACCAATCTTTATCAGATTTCTTTATCGCTTTGAAATAGGCAGTGAGCATTATCTCAAGATACTCAGTCTTCCACCTCTCCTTCAAGACCATAAACGTGTTGAGGAAAGAGATCAGCTAGGGAGAGAATTTTTCCTTTATTTTCAAGTACCTACAATTTTCTGATGTTAGACTGACTTCCCCCATACACTGGTTTTTAGATCGAAGTGTCCAAAAACGAATATGCAAATACATTGTCAGTGATTTCAATTCAGGAAGAAGCTACAACAGGATCTCATTACTCTGAATGACACGGAAAAATCCTTTGCACATAGGCCATTCCACAGCTCACTCTTTTCCGCTGTAAAAACCGCCAGTCCCATTAACAGATTTTCCTTTGGTCGCCTAAACAATACGTGACTGACTCAGTTTTGCACGTTTTGCTGCTGTACTACTTTGAAGGGCATAAGATGGGACGGTGGTAGGAATGGGCTGAAAATGGGTGGAGTAGCTAATATGTGCCTTGTTTGCAGCTTTTCATTTCAGTAGTTTAAAAAGCAATTAAGGAAAGGAATGAGGGTCCTGACTAGGTAGAATTCAGTTCTCTGCTCTTAATGGATTCAGAGTATGAGGAAGCATAAGGGTAATCCATCATCGCATTACTGCCATCACCAGAGTTGTCTGTTTTTCAGAAAGTGTTCGTTTCCTTCGCCAGGAGGACACAGCCCTCTGTGTGCTGATTTGGGTGTCAAGAAATACAAAAAAGATGAAACAGGAGAATTGGAAGCAGCAACTCTCAGATCAGTGCTGGAGAATGTCTGCTCTGTATTCCGTGGGTCTTTGCTCCTTGTGAGTCCAGACACCTGTCACTGGACTATGTGGCTGTGGGTGGCCCTATTTGTAGGATTTCCAAGCTTATCTGACCCTAGATAAACCTTGGTGCCTTTTAGGGGTCAGTTTAAGGGGCTGAACCGAATAGTAAGAAAAAGTGTTTTCTAAAGAATTAATAAGTCAGAGTCCTTTGACCTTATAAGAGTGTGGTTAGAGCTTAACGTGGCTCTATCAAGAGGAACGCTCTCTCATCAACGGGATGTGGCAAACCACTCATAAACCACTTACAAAGAGTCAAACCATCAATAATGAGATGGGTTTGTAGTCGAGGTTATGAGTCATTAATATGGGTGCCAGGTAGAGGCCATATCTCAACGACACAGATATAAAGAGTATATTTATGAGCATGGATTTCAGGATAATTCTACAAAATAATGGCAACCTTTAATGAACACTTGGTGTGCTTTCCACGTATTATCTCTAATCCTTACCACAGCCACTTTTGATGGGTTCCATGATTTTCCCTCTTTCCCAGATGAAGGAGTTAAAGCCCAGAAAGGATAAAAACCTCGCCCAACATGGCCTAGACAGAAAGTGACCAAGCTAAAATTGGAACTCAGATTATTCTGGCCCCCGAGCCTGAGCTTGTTCTGTTTCTCTAAGACAGGTCACAGAGAGCTGGACGCTTCACGTGTTTCCTGGTACGATGTATCCAACGGCAAGAGAAGGGAAGTCAAGGATACGTCCAGATGCCTTGCCTTAAAGCGCTAAAGGATGACTGTGCAAGATTACCCCTTGCAGTATTTTGTAATAATGAAAAATAGGGAGCAAATCAAATTTTCATCAGTAGGGCACTGATTCGATTAATTACAGGACATCCATGTAATGGAATTCTAAATAACTGTAAAAAAGAATGAGGAAGATCCCTGTAACTTGATATGGAAAGATCTCTAGCCTGTAGAGTTAAATGAAAAAAGAAAGGTATTAAATGAGGTTTATAAAATGCTAACTTCTGTATGAAAGCAGGAAGAAGACAAGAATCTGGTATTTCCTCGAAGAACAAGAGGACCAAGAGTCACATGCTTTTTTGACTGAGCCAGGGAGGAGCTCCTGGGACTGTGCCCTTTTCTCTAATAAAGAAGCACCAGATTCTCAGGCAAATGGGCTGGATCCAAACGCTGATTTTCCCAATTCCTAGCTGAGTTCAGTTCTCTGAACCTTAATTTTCTCTTTCAAAATAAAATAAATGGAAGGAAATAACAATATCACTGTGTTGAGGGTTCACCAGGATAACATGCAAAGTTAACTCTAGAACAGTCCCAATATGGGGCACCTGGGTGGCTCAGTCAGTTGAGTGTCCGACTTCAGCTCAGGTCATGATCTCACGGTTCGTGGGTTCGAGCCCCATGTCAGGTTCAGTGCTGACAGCTCAGAGCCTGAAGCCTGCTTCGGATTCTGTGTCTCCCTCTCTCTCTGCCCCTCCCCCACTTGCGCTCTGTCCCTGTCTCTCTCAAAAATAAACATAAAATTTTTTTTTTTCAAATAAAATAGTCCCAATACATAGTACTTGCTGCCATTCCAGGCAAGTGAACTCAGGACCTAGGGCAAGGGCTTTGTTAACTATCATGAACCTGAGCTCTGGAACATCCTCCTTCCCCCATTGTTTCTACTATGTGAACAATCCTGAACGTAAGGCAAATTGGTGTCAGATTCGAAGTCCCAGGAAGCCAGTTTTTTGCCGATACACGAGTGTCTCAAACTTCTCTGCTGTAAATGATGTTGATGACAAGGACACATCTTCGAGGAGAAAAAGCCAGTTGGTGGCTGTTGATGAAACGGTTGTAATAAACTGCAAGGTGCACAGGTCTCGGATCTCCCGACCGTGGGATGTTAAATGGAAGAGAACTGCCTCATGACTGCCTCTGGATTTATGAAGCTGAAAATATCAGGCTCAGCTGCCTGTTCTGTTACTTCTGGCACTCACTGCCACCTACTGCTTGTGGTATCGCTCCTTTGGGGGGCTCTGCTCCTGAAACATGGCCCCCTTAGCTCTTTGTAATGGCTCTTCTCCTATAGCAACACATGCCAGGAGGGAATAGTGTCTGCCTTTCAACACGTATGATTCAGCTTAGGAGTTAAGCTTCACTCAGAATTCTCTCTGTGTCTACCATACTAAATCTAGATAATTCCTTTCTCTCCCCTGCTATGCCAGAAGGGTCATGAGTTTCTGACCGCTAAAGCTCCCTTCCGCTCCTCTCCTTTCTTCCTTGACCTTTCCCTCTTCCTTCCCAACAGTGAGAGGAGTTTTCTCTGCCTTGATGATTTGAACAAAACCATATTTCAGGTCTGGTTACCCCAAACAACTGAACCCCAGGGTTCAAACCGGCCCCCCGTACCTCAAGAAATGAGCCAGAATGGGACCATTTCTGTTTCCAAGTCATGGATGCTTTGTCTTTTCTTCTGCTTTGCCGTTCTTCCCCTGTTGTAGCCCTCAGACTCTGAAACCAGGACAACTGAGACTCCACCTGCTCCCCAGGTAAGGAGTTGGTCCTGGCATCTCCCCACTGTGCCTGTACACCTTCAGCCCTTGCTCTGACCACTTCCTGAAACCTCTCGGACCTGCCCTTCAGACACTCAAGCATGGCCGATAAAAGAAAAAAAATGTAAAGACAGTTGATTGTAGAAGCATTTATTTTTCAGTTTTGATGACAAATCTGCAACTCCATTCTAAAGTCTCCAGTTCATACACCTGATTTCGAGTTTTAAAATGTGATTATTTTCAAGCCCTGATGGTTGCTCACATTTATTGAATGAATACTAAGTACCAAGCACTCTATGAAGGACTGGTCTCAGGTGAAGTTCCCTAGCAAAGTCTGAGATGCGGATTCCTGTGCAAGCTCCTCCTTTCATGGAGGAGAAATGAGTACAGGGGTGAGAGGAACAGGCAAGGAAAGAAGCCAGGCAAAGTGTGGTTTCTAGAGAAGTCTAGTTCCAGCATGATCCCACTGGAGCTCTGGATCTGAATGGAATCCCAGCATTGGTCCCTCCCGGAAGAAATGGCACTGGCTCTTAGATCCCTGAATCAGTCCATAATTGGCTATGGGCCACCTCTGGTGTGGTAAAGTGGGGGAAAGTGCAAATCAAGCATCACCAGCAAGACACGTGTGAGTTCTTAGCAGCCCAAACCTGAAGCTGGGGGGCAGGTATGGGTGCCTGCAAAAGGGTCCTCTTGACACAGGAGCAGCACGTGCTATGGCACTTCACAAAGATTAAACTATGTGGTCTCCACCCCCTTTGAGCTAGGGCTCTATTATTACCATCCCTATTTTACCGAAGAGGAATCTGAAACATGGAGAGCAAGTAAATCGGTGAAGATCGCACACAACCGTGATTTAAAACAAGACCGTGCCACTCTGTGCCCAGCCTCCATACAAAGCTTCTCATCACATGGGAGGACCCGAGGTGGCATAAGTGGGCTATTTCTTGACCTTACATACTCACCAAGTCACTTGTGTTAGCAGTCATATCCACTCATGCAAAATGACTATAATATTTCACAAAGAGTATTTTTTCATTACTGCAACATAAAGAATGACCAACGCTTTGGAAAATAGGGCAAAGACTTGTGAGCAAGGCTGCTGTGCCAAAAGCACCTATCTCCCATCCAGGACAGTCTTACTCCATTTTTAATTTTAAACCACAGCTCACTATATTTTACTAAATCTTTATTTCTCATAATATTCATCAATAGATTAGTTGTAAAGCCTAAAGTAAAAATTAAAGGCAGTAAGAAATAAACTCCTCATATGTTTTATAATAACGTGTTTTAAATGCCGTAGAGCAGACGTTCATGTCTCACTTGTTATGTTTACAATCATGTGTGGCCATTTTCTTTGTCCTGACATCTTCCATTTAACATCAAAGACAAGCCGTCTAGGGCTGTGGTTGTGTAAATGGTATGAAATACAACTTGATGTGCAAGAAAATGTTTCAAGAACACAGAATAATGGATGTCTATGAAGGGTGCAGAACATGTTTCTGTCACTCAAACTAACGACGTGCCCCTACAAAAGTTTAGCGTGTGGAGCAAGGCCAAGGTGAGTAGACCACTCCCTCCAGGCAAACACAAGGGAAAAAGGCCTTTGGTAATATCATTTCACCAAGCAGTTCCTTGCTTTTCTCGTTATTAATAATGCCATAATACTACCTGCAAATAGTACAAACTCTAAGAAACAGACCCATTTCATCTATTTCTCATGCTCCCCCAATTTTTTTTATAAAAAAAGAGAATTTTAGGGGTGCCTGGGTGGCTCAGTCAGTTGGGCCTCTGACTTCAGCTCAGGTCATGATCTCACGGTTTGTGGGTTCGAGCCCCCTGTCAGTCTCTGTGCTGACAGCTTGGAGCCTGGAGCCTGCTTCAGATTCTGTCTGTCCATCTGTCGGTCTGTCTCTCTCTCTCTTTCTGCCCCTCTCCCACTCATGCCTGTGTCTCTCAAAAAATAAACATTTTTTTAAAAAATTTAAGTGAATTTTAAAAATAAGGCCCTAAAGCTTCCTACTACAGACACCTATGTACTCTGTTTACCATTATTTGTTGAAATCTAGACAATCTCTCTGGGAACCCCAGCCCATGTGTTTCCTGCAGTGTCTTGGCTGAGCTCAGCAAAGCCTAGGATTTCACTAGGTGTTAGGTAGTAAGATCTACTGTGACAGTGTGGACTTCCTCTCAGGGGATCTATTAGTAGATCAGAATACCTAGCAAACCTTCCTAAAAGTGGTCCCAGAGGATCCAAGAAGGTTAACCCAGAGTCAGTGTCGCTATGAGGGACCAGCTGAAATAAATCAGCTGAAAGCTCCCGTGGGACCCTTAGCTTAGATAAGCAAAAGCTAAGAAGGGAAGGAGAGAAATAAGGTCTATTTTCTGACTCTCAGAGGGGAAGGAGGAAGTTGGCTAATTAAATTTGGAATCCAGGTGAGGGAAAAGACTCTATGATTTGGCTAACCCAGGAAGGAAATAAATTTGTTGGAAATTAGAATACTGAAACTCTAATCTAACCTTTGGTCCTTTTTGAATGCTTGAAAGTGGAGAGATTGGTCCTGGAATAAAGCGGACACCTCTGTATTTGAGATTCTCAAGGCTGCATTGGTGCCGCCATGTTGCTTGCTTTAGTAAAGGAAGAGTCTTGCTTGGATCACATCCAAGACAGTCTGGTTGCCAGAACACCCAGAGGACTTGGTTATAAAGTGTTCCTTTGTCCCAGGGCTTTCCATCCCACCCTCTCATCTCCTCCCAGACCCTGCAGCATCAATCATCCCCTTTCTTCTTGCCTCTTTAATCTTTCCCTTTCCACTGGCTGCTTCCTCTCGGTCTACACACTCATTCTGGTCCCCCAGATCCTAAAACAACAACAAAACTCTCCCATAAACTTGTTTCCCTCTCAAGTTACTGTCCCATTTTCTTCCTGTCACCACTCAGCACTTGCTTCCTCTACGTCCTCATCTCCCGTTTGTTCCTTGACTCTGCAACTTGGATCCTGCTCCACTTTGGGAAGCATGCTCTCGAAGGTTTCATTCAACACAGCTGACGGCCTCTCCCCCTCTGCCTCTCGAGCAGTTAACGCTACGAATCACTCCTTTCCTGGAACCTTCTTCATGAGTCTTCAGTGCTGTCGTTAACAGCATTCAACCGCCTCTCCAATGCCTCCCACTTTCGGAGTCTTCTTTGCTGGCTCTTCTTCCACTAACCACCCAATGTAGACACTCCCCAAAAGTTCTGTTGCTTACATCCTTCTCCCCTCACCTTTCTTCTACCGTGATGAAGTCATCTACTCTCCTAGTGTCCACAGCCTTCCAAATGTTCCACACAGACATATATACCCAGACCCAGTCTCTCTTCTGGAGCTACTAGATAACTTGTGGGTGACCCAAATCAACAGGTACAAAACCAAAGTCATTCTCTTCCTTGTTAGAGCTTTCTTCTTCCTAAATCCCCTCACACTTCTACAGTCTTTGGTACTGAGGCTCCATGCCTTTGGGCTACCTTTGACTTGTTCCTCTCCCTCATCCACCACATGCAACTTAATTTTAAAATCCTGATGAGGGGCGCCTGGGTGGCGCAGTCGGTTAAGCGTCCGACTTCAGCCAGGTCACGATCTCGCGGTCCGGGAGTTCGAGCCCCGCGTCGGGCTCTGGGCTGATGGCTCAGAGCCTGGAGCCTGTTTCCGACTCTGTGTCTCCCTCTCTCTCTGCCCCTCCCCCGTTCATGCTCTGTCTCTGTCTGTCTCAAAAATAAATAAATGTTGAAAAAAAAAATTTAAAATCCTGATGATATTCCCTCCACTTTATCTTTCGTATCTAAGTCCTATCTACCCCCACTGGCCTAGTGTAAGCTTCCAGAACACCTCCTTGCCCATGAAAGAATTTTAAAAAATCAGCCAGCCAACTGGACTTCTCATTTCTCATCTCTTCTTCTGATCTGCCTCACACATAAATATAAAGTATCAGGTCATTGAATTGATGACATTTTTCCCAACTTCAAAAACATTTGGTGGCCCTGTTTTTGACAGAACAAGTCCAACTTCCTCAGCCAGATCTTTTAGAAACCAAAGCCCAACATTTCCTCCTATCCCCCTCCCTTCCACAACACATACACCCTCATTCTCCAGCTTGCTGAATGTACTCGGCAGTTTTTTCTGACTTTTTATTAATTTCTCTATGTGAACACCATCCTCGGGTTGCAGCTCGCTGCAGTCCACCCCTACTTCTAGGCTTTTCTCAAATACTACTTCACAGTCACTCCAGATAGCACCCTCCTTTACCTCACCCCCCCCAACTAATTCATTATTCTCTCCCTCCTCTATACCTAACACCGTAACTTTTGATTTCTGTTTTAACAGTGCTACTCAAAGGATGGTCCATAAAACAGCAACATCAGCACATCCATGTTGGAAATGTAAATCCAGAGGCCTGATCCCTGACCTACTGAATCAGAATCAGCGGGGGTAGAATCTAGGATTGGTGTTTTAACAAGCTTGCCAGATGATTGTGAGATCGGCTAGTTCAAGCACAGCTGCTTTAGGGCCCTTGCCCTAGTGCCAATATTATGTGTTTGAACATGTCTCCCCACCTAGATGATGAACTTCCTAAGGCTGCTCGTGTCATATTTTTTTATTTATTTTTGACAGAGAGAGTGAGCAGGGGAGGGACGGTGGGGGGAGGGGGATAGATCTGAAGCATGCTCTTCACTGACAGCAGTGAGCCCAATGCAGGGCTCGAACTTACAAACCATGAGATCATGACCTGAGCTGAAGTCAGACACTCACCTGAGCCACCCAGGCACCCCCAGAGCTTGTCATATTGCTCGGCCATCTTGTTAGCATGGGTGCTTAATGAAAGCTTGTTGAGGAGTCCTTGGTTATATCATGGTGTGGCCTGGAGTACTGCTGAAGTAGAGGGATTGTGTGAAGAATTTGCTGCACATTGAGAAAGCATCAACCCTCCAGCTGCAGCTTATTTATTTTATTTCTTTGTGTGCTGGATTTGATATCAGGGAGGGAAAAAGAGAGGAATGTTGTATTTAATATAGATGTTCAGATAGATTTTCTTGCCCAACCACTGACTTCACCCTGGCTTCCTTGAGTGTTGAGAAAGACAGTGAGTGCCACTAGACGTGTATCACCTACCGAACACTATGCTGTTTTGTTTCATTCTCACGACAACCTAGGTGGCGCATACTACAATTCTCTCCATTTGAATGATGAGGAAAAAGAGGCTCAGACGGCCGTGATCACACAGCTAGAAGTTGCTCAGTTGGGAGGTTTCAGGCTACAGGTCCCACTCTGAGCCATCACGATAAATACCCTCTATGCTTCATGCTTCCTAAGTAGGTCTGGGCTTTTCACGGAAGCCACAAGATTCTCTGCTGGGTCTCATGAGATCATTTAATGTCCCAACCCAGTTGTGAAACCAGGTTTTGCAGCGTCTCCATGTGCCCTGGTTCTGCTTCTGCTCTTCTCAACACTGAAAACTCCAAGGCTGCAATAGCTTTTTCTTGCCCGTTTTTAGGAGACTCAAGGTCAAGGCAATTATCACCTGGGCAGAGGCTCCTTCCCATCTTCAGACAGTAGTAAGTGGAGATGCTTCTGAAACCTATTAAAACCTGCCTGGGAGCATTCTGAGTCACAAGCCCTGTGAGTCATGGAGCCCTGAGTTGGAATAGGCAACAGGGCTGTTGGTTTTTATGGCAACGTACTCAGTACTCTCAGGGTATTGTTAATTAGCCTTTTAAGACCTAGAAATCTCTAGTTGTGGCATGGTAGTGGGTTATTCACGGTTGTTCCCCAGATAGAGGGAGACTGACTTTGGACAAAGCCTGTAGTCTGGAAAGCTCTGCCTGCTGGAGCATATGCCTAAAACACCAAGGGCACACCTCTCTCTAGAGCTCTGGGTCTGATTTTATAGCCTTGGACTTGAGAGCTGAATAAAAAGAAAGGTCAGAGTCACAGTCCTCCCAAGAGCTTTTCTTGAGCACACATCTACCAGAGGAACAGGGAATCCATGTATGTTTGAAACCTGGAACCCAGCAAACTGGCTTGGATCCTGCACTGACTCCCAGATAACATTTTATCGTGGGGTTAAGGGGAAGGGGGGATTACATTCCTTCGGCACATACTCCCATTCAGTATCCAGGAAGAAAAACTCTACTTTTTTGGCAAGCCAGATCATGAGTACTTTTACCACAGTGTTTAAGGAGAAAGTTACAACAACAACAACAATAACCTCCACTCTTCATTCATTCACTCAACGACCATCCATTCAGCACCTACTGAGCATCTGGTGTTGTAAATCAACTGGGCTGAGTTACAGAGAAGACACCATAGCCCCTTCCCTGAAAGAATTCCCAACCTACCCAGTACCTGTATTATGTACCCAGTGACTCCCTTGTCTCTTGGGGTCATCCCCTGCACACAACCCCATGACTCACAATCCCCAGAAGAAGTAGGAAGGAAAAATCTTTGCAGCCTCAGGCCTGGGAGGCTTTTCTCCACCTCCACATCGGGAGGCATAGACCATGGGCACCCGGGCCCCTCCGGCTCCTCCCTCATGACCTCCTCTGTGTCTTCTACAGGCTGCCGCTGCCTTCGTCACCTGCTCAGCTCTTCCTGAAGCCTCCTCAGCCTCAGCCAAGAGTATCGTTTTTCCCCAGCTCTGCTCTAACTCCATTAGCACCTCCTCACTCTTTCTAGAACACTGAGGAGAAAAGTATCTCCTTGATAAACGTGGCTACCCACCCCCAGACTCCAGTCTTAACCACAAGCTCCGGAGCCTGGAAAATTCAAAAGTGAATGGGTTTAGCTACATCCTTATTCTGAAACAGTCCCCTACAGGTACTTTAAGAACCAGAGAAACAAAAGAATCCCACTACCTCCCTCTTTCACTGTCATCTCCCACCTGCGGAAAGACCAGGCTGAGAAAAGCAAGAAGGAATGGTGAGGGGCAGCCAGATTAAGGGGAAATGGCGGCTTCACGCAAAAGAAACCTGTCGGCGAAGCCTGTGAGAGTGTGCTCTTCTCTTGGCTGCTGGTGACCCTTTGTGCAAGGAAGCAGGTCAGTAAGGTGAATGCCAGAGGGAAGCGGGCCTGTGAGCAGGGACGGAACAAAACAGGAAGGTGAGGGTGCCCCTGCTGACCTCTTCCAGCATCACAGTTAGTGTGCTGGCCCTTAACCTGGAGACCTGGTGTGAGCCACCTCTAGCTTAGCTCGCTGCGGACGCACAACGTGTAGTGCTGTTTTTGCTCCCTTTCAAGGTGTAAGCGAGGCTTCAGGCTATGGAAGAGACCAGGGGACCCCAAATGCCCGTGGGATAATTGTCCATACATGGGGGCAGAGAGCGAAGCTGTAAGCTTAGGCAAGCTTGGATCTTCACGTTAGGAAAGAGAATCCCTGAGAAACATCTCAGGTGATAGGAGAGGTGGTAAGGAAAGAAGTGGGTGACAAAAGCTGTGGGGCCCAAGGAACAAATAAGGTCTCAGCAGAAACAAGAATAATTAGTTGCCTCTCAAAAGTGAAGGGCAGGGATGGGAAGGTGGGGTGTCAGAACTCCCGCATGCGTCTGCTTCTCTTTCCTAGAAAACAGCAGCTGGACACAGAGAGTCGCTTTTGTTATCTGTCCTTACTTTCACGCTGGTTGTAAGCTGCCCAGGGTTTGGTAAGTTTTGCACTTGCGATAAGTACAGCAGAACTACTTTAAACAGCATCAGCTTATGAATCGGATATGGTGGATCCGATTATTTCCTCCCTCACTGTAAAATCCAATTCATTGTTCTGGTTTTTCTGTTTAATCTTCCCTCCCTAGTTCCACTGCCCCTTTTATCCCCCCGACTCTGAGCTGGGGTTCCGGGGGGACAATCTTTATGCATCACGTCACTGGTAGGAGGGGCCACCGCCACTGGCTTCCAGTTGGTGGGTCAGTGGGAGGCACAAGCAGGGGACTGGAGGGTGGAAGGAGAGAGATCAAAGCATTTCTTCCTGGGCTCCTGTCTTCGTCAGCACCATCATTCTAGCAGTGCCTACATCCTTCTAGAACTAGAGCTCCTACTGAGCAGCCTGTCTTCTGGGTTCCAGTCCTCCACCCAGTTGAGGACCATGGTTTCTTGCTTTTACTTTCTAAGACCTGTAGGATAATGGGTCTCTGGGTGCCTCAATTTCCCTTACTGGTTCCCTTCATTCTACACACACTTGTATACATAGTCCTTACCTTAAATTATCCTCAAAATCTCAGCTGAGTCTGCCTCCCGGTTCTTTCCATGATCTTGCCTGATAACCCATGTTCTGTGCAGATGTCCTGTTCCAGCGTCAGTGCCATCCGATGGCTAATCTAGCTTTTTAATGGGCTATTTGTTAGGGCTTTGGAGAGCTTACATTTGTGGACAAGGAGAATCTGAGTAGATCCTAAGTGTGGTATTTGTATTGGCTATGGAGAAGAGAAACTAGAAAATATGATGTGGGGGGAGTCAAAAGGTCTTTTATGTAAAAAAAAAATAATAACTTATGGGGCACCTGGTTGGCTCAGTCTGTTGGGCATCCGACTCTGGCTCCCGGCATGATCTCACGGTTTGTGAGTTTGAGCCCCGCATCCGGCTCACTTTTGTCAGTGTGAAGCCTGCTTCGGAGCCTTTGTTCCCCGCTCTTCCTCTGCCCCCCACCCCTTGCGCATGTTCTCTCAAAAATGAATAAACATCTTAAAAAGAAATAAAAAGAATTAAAAGAATAACAACTTACATTTTTTTTTTTTTTCTGGGCTCCCAGGTGGCTGAGTTAGTTAAGCATCCAACTCTTGATTTTGGCTCAGGTCATGATCTCATGGTTCATGAATTTGAGCCCCATGTCTGGTTCTGCAGTGACAGTGGAGAGCTGACTTGGGATTCTCTCTCTCTCTCTTTTTCTCTCTCTCTCTCTCATTCTCTCTGCCCCTCCCCCACTCGTGTGTGCTCGCTCTCTCTCTCTCTCTGTCTCTGTCTCTCAAAACACATAAGTAAACTTAAAACAATTTTTTTTTTCGATGAGGGCTTCCTGTGTTAGGTTCTAGATACAAAGATGCCTAAAACCCCATCTCTTCCCTCTAGAGGAGCTTCAGTTTAGTGGGAGAGAAAGAACCTTGAAGAAATAATTACCATAGAGTATGCTGAGGGCTGTGTCTGAGACATGCAGGTCTGAGACAAAGACAGAAGAAACTGCCTGACCAGAGAATGAAGGAAGGTCCCAGAGGTAGGGATCTTAGAGCTGAACCTTTCTGGTGAGTAGGAATTTGTTAGAAGAGGAAGATATGGAAGGAAATTTTGAAACCAGGATATTCCAGGCAGAGCTATAGAGACGATCGTGTGCTTACACACTAATCCTCACCTTAGGATTCAGAATCGACCCCAGGATTCTCCCCCTTGGAATTATGCACGTTGGAATCATGTGGGGGGCTTTTAAATGTATTGATCTATGGGTACCCCCAAGATTTATTCTGAAACAATAAAGTTAACCTTCAAGCACAGAGCCTTTCGCAGATTCTGTGATGGGAGGCACCCTGCCGTGTGTTACAAGGTCACGTGTTTGTAAAATTTGCGAAAGATATTGTTTTGCTCTTCTTAACGAGGGCCCTCAAACTGCGTGCTCTTCAGGACCATATATCTGGATCCATCCATTTACCTAGGTGCCACTCAACCCAACTCATTCAGAACCTCTGGGGATAGGACCTGGGCATCAGCGTGCTTTAAAAGCTGCCTGAGTGAGTTTAATATTTGGCCAGGGTTGAAAACATTGTACATTCTGGTAGCTAGATGAGATCTCAGAGTTCCTGGTAAAATACTCTCACTTTACAGCTGAAGTAACCATAATCCAGAGAAGGGCTGAAGGTCCCGCAGCTCATTACTGAAGAGTAGGATTCAAACCTCATTCTTCTAGCTGCAAATTCATGTTCTCCTACTTAGGTATCTGGCAATTTCTGGTAACAAGTACCAGATACCCAAACACACATACTTGTCTGCCCTTCCTTCAAAATCTGGATCTCCAAGCCCTGGGCTGATTACTCTCTCATGTAGCTTGCTGATTCAAGGAGGCCCAGTGGTGCAAGCAGAGAGGGACTGGGGGTAGGGAGATGGGGCAGTGATGATGAGGTCCCTCTAAAACTGGAATCCACAGGGAATGCCTTTGGCTAATCCGTTAAAAGTCCCGCAGGTCAGGGAGAAGAGGCACCAAATTGTAGCTCTTCTAGCCAGAACATTCTGTGAGAGGCTTTTCTGCAGCCAGTTTTTTACCACACTCACAGTCTGTGCAATTATCACCTGGGCAAAGCCTCCCCTTTTCAGACAACCCTGTATTGTGAGAAGCCCGTGAAACCCAGTGAAATATGCCCAGAGGCCCCACTGAGTCATGCCAAACTTTTCCCCCAGGTCTGTAAGACCATTCATTTCTCAACAGCGTACTTCCTAACGCATTCATAATTAGTCTCTAAAGTAGACCTCGAAATCCCTCTTTCAAAGTACTATTGTATGTTTTAAAAATCGCCAGGGGAATGGAAACCATGAGACAACTTTGGGAAACAAGGATAACTCCATTTTACCAAGAAGTATGGTAGCCCCTGGGCATTTTCAGACAGGGGACAACAGGAGAGATACAAGTGCACATCCGTGCGGCGGAGGAGCTGGCGACGGAGGCTTTGGCCGTCATGAGGAGGCTGTGTTTAAAAAGCCTGTCTACTGATGCAGGAGGTAGAGACTTTCTGAGTGGCTACAAAGGAGGCAAAGTCACATCGGGAGGAACGAGGAACAGAAATGTACGTGCCAACACACACACAAAGGTGTGCCTTTCCCATCATTCTTCAACATACAGAGGAAAACGGTAGGATGTTAGATAATGTCTCTTAGTGCTAATACGCTCTTTAAAAGATTTCATTGCTGTCGTTACTACAATGCTAATGAGACGTGAATATCTAGCGATTATGCTTCTAAGTCCTGCTTCCTCCCATTTCTTTTCACAGATATTGATCCCTAATAAACATCTTGCAAACACCATCGCAGCGTCTGCTCCTGGAGAACCCAACCTGTGGCAATGCCATTCTCCCTTCCCAAGACTTTGTAGGTATGAATGAGTACCTACCCAAGAGTCTACGCATCTATACGTGACGTCCTATTTCTCAGGCCATAGCCTCCTCGCAATATCTCCGAATTCCTTGGAGAGGCAGCAGTGCTCAATGGTCAAGAGCATTAATTCGGGGATTAAACTTGGCTTGAAATCACAGCCCTATCCTCATTCATGAAGGCCAAATGTAATAATGTACATAAAGATCTCATCCAGTGCTTGACCCACAGTAAACCTTCAGTAAATGGCAGCTATTATTTTTGCCATCCAAAGTTTGCAACGCTTGAATACGAGCCAAACACACACTAAGGAACAGTTCTTTCCTCTCGTACTGGGACGATCTATACTTCTAGCTTCTCCTTCTCATTCTCTGCTGTTCTACAGGGAATAACTGTTCCTCTCACAAAACAAACAAAACCAACCAACCAAACAAACAAACAACGACAAACACTTATTTCAAACTTTCATAATCATTCTTTGGAATTGTTGCAATAGGTTTCTTACCTCTCAGACTCAGTTCTCCATCTCCAATTCAGTCTTCGCTTTTCCCATAGTTATGTTTCTAAAATGCACATAATGCTCTGCTTGGAATCCTTGAATAACTTTCATTTTCTGCACAGAAAAAAAAAAAAAACATAAACTATATAAGCCATTGACTATGGCCGCTGCCTTCTCTCTGATTATACTATTGTCCCAACTCTCACCAATAACAAAAACAACTTGTAGTTTCTAAAACATGCTGTGCAGTATGCTGTTTTATGGTTCCTTGTCTTTGAATACTAATCCCCGAGCCTTCACTTTCCACAGTACATTCCCAGATCTTCTGTGAAAATTCCTATCTATTCTTCAAACTCTTTGCTATGGACTTAATGTCTGTGCCCCTCCAAAATTCCTTGGTCACGGTCCAAATCCCCAAAGTTATGGTATTTGGAGGTGGGACCTATGGGAATAATTAGATTTAGGTGAGATCGTAAGAGTTGAAGCCCCATGATGGGATTAGTGCCTCATAAGAAAAGACATCTTGGTGTCTCTCTCTCTCAGCCCGGGGAGGATACATCCAGAAGGCGGCCATCCACAAACCAGGAAGAGGGCCCCCAGCAGACAACAAATCTGCTGGCACCCTGATCTTGGACTGAGCTTCCCTGAGCTCCAGAATTGACAGAAAAAAATGCTTGCTGTTTAATCCACCTGGTCTATGGTATTTTGTTATAGCAGCTTGAACTAACTAAGCAACATCTTCTCAATACTCTATCCTTCACTTAGTCATTCATTATACCACAACTGGACACCAAGCATGTAGCAGAGCTTGTGCCACATCCTGGGGATACAAAACCACCTCTGCCCTCAAGATGTATTTAACTTAAATGGAGAGACAGGCAAATAAGCTGACAATTTCAATAGACTGTATGAGATACTGTCAGAACATAGATAAGGGGCATCTAAACCAGATAAAGGTTTAGAGAAGGCTCTCCATAGGCATGATGCTTGAATTCAGCTTGCCTTACTTCAGGTTGTTCCAAGCCTCACACCATAGAGATAATCACTCTCTTCACTGTAAAACTGTGTAACCTTGTGTATCATTTTATTGTTACTTCCTCTCTAGTTGTACTGTAATGATGCATCTTTATTCTCCTTAGAATAAATAGTTAAGGATAAGAACATTGTCTTAGCCATCTCAGCATTCCCAGACACTTCTAGCATGTCTAACATATAGTAGATACTCAATTACTATTTGATGAACAAATGGACAGATGGATACATGCTCAGTACCCATTTTCAAGTACTCAATTATTTTATTATATAGGAGCATAACTGAAATTGGAGAACTCTATTTAAGTCAATTCACTTAAAATGTAAGGGACAAAGAAAAATTAACTTGAACTTTATGTTAAAAATGAAATTCAAATGATGAAATATGTTTTTTATAGTAAAAAATTAGATTATATGCTTAAGTAGGAACTGTTTTGTAGAGATATGGGGAAGGGGGGTAATAATTGTCCAAAAAAACTTCTTTGACCGCTTCTCTGAGAACATTGTAATTTCAGGTTACTGCTGTGCAGCAAGTAAAAGGAATATTTTTATTTAAAAAATCAAGATCTTGTCATTTTTCATGAGGGCCTCTCTTACATGTTAATGTGGAATCATCACATTTAGGTGTGCATTTTATTCATTTCCTTCTTAGTTGATAACTGGCCAAAGTGTCTCACATCTTTATTTGCCAATGGCTATGTGTGTGTTGTGGATAGTAGCACAGCATACTTATATTAGCATCATAAAATCTTATATCCTCTGCAAAATATAGATTTTGCAATATAAAATTATTTACATTGAATTTTTATTTTCTTTTAGATGTATTCAACAATAGGAAGTAAGTGGTCTAGCCGTGGTATTGATTCACTGAGCATGAATCAATCCACTAATTTGCTGGTAAATCTTCAACAACCAGTCCCCCCAAAACAAAGAGCTCTGATGTACAGTGTTTTCCAAATGCCTAATATAAACACTCCACCATGGCCAATTCCAAGTGACCAATGTGATGTCACTGAATGCAGAGTTGGGAAGAGATATGTACATTGCCTCTGAGAGCCTGTATGAGCCCCTCCAACATGTCCCTGGATAGATAGCAGTGTTAAGATGAATGTGATGTTTGAGTGGCCACTGACTTTTAATTTTTTTTAACGTTTATTCATTTTTTGAGAGACAGAGAAAGACAGAGCATGAGTGGGGGAGGGGCAGAGAGAGAGGGAGACACAGAATCCGAAGCAAGCTCTGGGCTCTGAATCCACAGTGCAGAGCCCAACACAGGGTTTGAACTCACAAACCATGAGATCATGACCTGAGCCGAAGTCGGACGCTTAACCAACTGAGCCACCCAGGCAGCCCGAGTGACCACTGATTTTTAAATTGGTTAGTTTTTAGTGGATATTTCTGTGTTACGATGACTCTCCTTTTCCAAGTAAATCTTGTAACCTATAGCATTCAGTAAGAATCCCACGTACATCATTTAAAGCTCCCTAGAGTTGCCCTTAGTAATATTTCATATTGTCTCTGGAATAGACTCCCAATTCATTGTCCATTCTTTGTCTGGGTGAGTTCTCTTGTTCTCAAAGATAATACTCCTCCCAAACCTACCACCACTCCTGCATTCAGGGGTTGAAATAGCATGCCCCTCATACCTTTTTCTTTTTTCTTTTTTTCACTGAGATGGCTTTATTCAACCATTGCCCATAGGACAGGGTGCGTCCCAGGCCCTACAGTCTCTTCCGCTGGGCAGGACTCTAGGCACCTGGACCTCAGGCTCGCACAGGGGCCAGTCCCAGATGGAGCTCCCTCTCAGCGGCTAGGGCCGCCATCCCATCTTTTTAGCAGCATTTTTCCTAGAAACGTCATGAGACCTGACGCTATGCCTAAATTTTTCTGTATTTCCTCTAGATTCCAAAAAGCAGGAACCCCCTTTCAGATTGTTATGAACTGAATCTTGCCCCACCGTCAAAATTCATATGTTGAAGCCCTCCAAAAGCAACTGCATTTGGAGATGGGGTCTTTAAAGAGGTAACTAAGGCTCAATGAGGTTGTAGGTATGGGGCCTTAATCTCATATGACTGCTGTCCTTACAAAAAAAGGAAGAGACACCAGGGCAGCATGCCTACAGAGAAAAGGCCATGTGAGGACACAGCAAGGAGGCTGTTTGCAAGTCAAGAAGAGCGGTCTCACTAGAAACTCAATCCTAGCACCTTGGTCTTGAACTTCCAGCCTTCAGAACTATAAGAAAATACAGGCGTGTTGTTTAAGCCACCAGTCCGTGGTGTTTTATTATGGCAGCCCTAACAGTCTAATACACATGAATTGCTAGGATAGCCTTGAACATCTCCCAGTTCTCCTTGGTAAAAGCACAAACTAAAAATGGGCGTGGGCTATGTGTGAATATGTTTGTATGCATAAACGTATGTATTACGTATTACTCTGATTTTTAGTTGGTACACAGGTTACTTATGTAAAGATTGTTGAGAAGATTGATATGGAACCATTTACAGATTATTACAACTTGATCTGTCGGATGAAATATAACTGTCCGCTTCATTCAAAAATATTTATTCATTTTGGGAACTGCCATAATTAATATAAAATGTTGTTGTATTCGACTCAGAATCATCAAAGACATGAGGGTTATTAAAAAGAACTTCCAAAGTGTGTTGAAGTAAACCTGGAGATTCAGATAACACTGTCTCCACATACCTTTGGTTTACATGCTTCTGAAGCAGGATGATGGGAGAAATCAACTAAATTATAAAGTTTTTTTTAACGACACAGGCCAAAGACAAACAAAACTTTACTGTGAATAGGGAGTCTTAGTTTGCCCAAGTAGACATTACAGAACAGGGTCTGACTAACCTCAGACCCGACCAAAACAGCTCTATCCGCCAAAAAAAAAAAAAAAAAAAAATCCCCAGTCATTTTCACAAGGTTGCCAATAAATCCAGATTGCTGGCTGCCACCTACAAACACGCACAAGGCAGCTCCCCATTGGAAATAGGAGCAGAGTTTAGCATTTATAAATTTAATTCCACCTCTGTTTGCTGGTAACAAAGACCTAGTTAGTTCACGCTCCAGGTCAGGTAACAGGTTCTCTCTGGCTTTCCAAGCACCTTGGCTAAGCTTCTCCATTCTACTCTACCCCTCGTGTTGTTCTACAGCCTTAGTGCACACAGCGCAACTCTCTGGAACAGGAATCTGAAGCGTCTGGTCCCTCTGCCCACGGTGCTGACTCAGATCCTGTGAATGAGTGCTCCATGAAATGAATGAAAACAAGGCAAAGACCCACCACAGGGGAAATACAAATACCTGATGAGATGAAAGTACATTGTGTGTCAGTGGCGACTAAAGAATGGCATGTTACAGCATGATATTTGCCACTTATCAAATTGACACTGTTTTAATAAAAGGATGGGCACTGAAGACACATAAACTTGGTTCAACTGCTCTGCCCTTTATCGTCTGGTGTTACTGGAGAGCAATTTGGCAATATGTACAAAAAGCCTTTAAAATGTTAATGTGCCTTCTGCTTCCAGCCATGGTGGAATAAAGGGTACCAGATTTACTCTCCTGCCTGAAATTTTCAGAAAGTATTAGATTAAAAAGAACCAGAGGGCGCCTGGGTGGCTCAGTCAGTTGAGCATCTGACCTTGGCTCAGGTCATGATCTCACGGTTCGTGAGTTCAAGCCCCGAGTCTGGCTCCGTGCTGACAGCGCAGAACCTGTTTTGGCTCTTCTGTCTCCCTCTCTCTCTGCCCTTCCCCCCACCCTCAAAAATACATAAACACTGAGGGGCGCCTGGGTGGCGCAGTCGGTTAAGTGTCCGACTTCAGCCAGGTCACGATCTCACGGTCCGTGGGTTCGAGCCCCGCGTCGGGCTCTGGGCTGATGGCTCAGAGCCTGGAGCCTGTTTCCGATTCTGTGTCTCCCTCTCTCTCTGCCCCTCCCCTGTTCATGCTCTGTCTCTCTCTGTCCCAAAAATAAATAAACGTTGAAAAAAAAAATTAAAAAAAAATACATAAACACTGAAACATTTTTTTTAATCAGACAAAATATATTAAACAATGGTCTTTAAGATACTCCCTGAACGACAGGAAACAAACGAGATGAGCCCTACGAAATGGCTTTAGCAAACTTCGGCAGATTTCCCAGACCACGTTGCAGTGAGAAGGGTCCCCAAGTTGAGGAGAGGGAGCTGAGAGTCTGAGAGACCAAGGTTAAGTGGAGTTCTCTGAACAAACTGCTGGGGAGGTAAGAGCTTCACAGAGAAGGGTGCAGAGGGTCTCCCTTGCTGATTAGTGATCAGGTAGGAAACGACCCAATGGCTGGAGAAAGACCAGTTAACAAGACTAGGCACTCACACAGGTAGGGCACATTCCCACAGACAGACTGGAAAATGTCACAATTCATTAGATAGAAACACAGAAGGATCTTGCCTCCATGATGGGGAACAAGCCCGACAGAAAGCACTAATCTATTCTTGCTTAACAAATCTTAAAAGCAAGACTAAAAAGGATCAAATGGTTTCTGACCAATTTAACTGCATTCTGGGACAACGCTCATGAATACTGATAAGAATAAAAAAACATCTAGTGTGCAACAAGGTAAAGTTCACAATATCTGAAATACAATAAAAAATTAGCAAAGAGGCAGGAAAACACGACCTAGAATGAGAAGGATAATCAATTAATCAAAACTGAATGAGAACTGGCACAGATGTTAGAATTATCAGGCAAGGACATGAAAACAAGTATTATTAGCAAACGGATTCTCAAATTCACATATGAAGGACCTAGAATTGTCTACACAACTTTGAAAAAGAAGAATAAAGCTGGAGGACTAAGTCTACCTGATTTCAAGACTGATTATAAAGCTACACTAATAATGACAATGTGGAATTGAATAAGGTAGACAACTGATTGGAGGCAAAAGAGAGTTCAGAAATAGACACCCACATAACAGACAACCGATTTTTGACAAAGGCACCAAGACAATTCAGAAGAGAAAGGATAGCATTTTCAACAAATATGATGAAACAATTGGACATCCATCTGCAAAACTGAACTTTGATCCATACCTCCTACCGCATCCAAAAATTCTTTCAAAATATCCAAAAATTAATCCAAAATAGATCACAGGGGGTTGCTAAAGTCAGGGACTGGAGATCCTTAGTCATGACGTTGCACTTGGACTAGACGGCTAGAAAAGCTGTTCTTAAGCACACTTACCTTCCCCAAAGACGTAGAAATATAGAACCTACAAAAGCATGGGGTGGAGAACGAGGCATGGTACTCCCCTCTGGGCAGGGCACATGGAAGCCAAGGAAGCCCAAAGAGGCTCCAGCGTCTCTGACACCATGACTCCTTTGCAGTCTCAAAGTCCCAGGAGACTGAATGCTGGGGAAGGAAAAAAGGACTCCTCTCACAGAGGCTCCTGCTCCCTGCTGGGGTGACCCCATGTGTCCCTCGAGGCTCTGTGATCATGGGACATCCACAGAGCAAAACAGGAGGTATGTGGGACCCTGAGCTACCACAGGTATCCCCAGAAATGACTGGGGGAGAGAGTGAGACAGCACTAGAGATCCTGAAGGTTTCATTTCAGCTGGCAAGGAAGAGCCAGCAAATGTATTAATTTTCAAGAGAGCTCATATGAACCCATAAATTGGTGAGGCAGGGGATCATCTGGGTGACGAGGATACCACAGAAAAAACTTGAGAAGAAAATAAATCAGTATTACCAGTTTTTACCTGTGGATGGCGAAGTTCCCAGTGATTTTTATTTTCTTCCTCATAATTTCTATATTGTCTGAATGTTTTACATGTATTGCCTTTTAGGGTCACACACACACACACAAAACCAATAAAGCTATTTTTAACTTATCAAAAATCTTCAAAGCCAAGTCAAAATGTAAAGGATAGTATAATGCCATTTCAGTGAAATACAAACTCAGTATAAATGTATAAAGAGAATAGAAGGCAATATACCTAAACGTTAATGGAACGATGATTTGAGTGGTAGAATTATGAATTTTTTTTTTTACCATTTTGCTTTTTTATGTTTTTTTCTCATTTTGTTCCCATATATGTTTGTCACTTTTATAATCAGAAAGATTATATAAATTATGATTATTTTTAAAAATCTCATTAATATAAAATTAAGCTGGCTGGACATGTAAATGTATACCCATCTATCCAGCTTTCTGGAATCTTTCTCTTTTATATTATTAAATGAAGAGATTGGACTAGATGAATTTTAAAGCCCTTCTCATATGGGAATTCATCTATTTTAAATTTTCAGAGATTACATGTGAAGAACTTTGGTTCTCTTATGTTTACGGTTAAAAATAAAAATAACTAATCAGAAAGGTTTTTAATTTTCCCAAAAGTTTTCCCCTTCCCCAGATTGTCTACTGAGCTGGGCATTCTGCCCTAGATTTCCTTCTTTGAAACTGAGTCCTTTATTACTTCAAATGAGATTAATTCTGAAGTTCAAGATTGCTAGGCCTTCATGTTTATTTATAAGCTCCTTATTGAGGCACAAAACTTGTACTTGCTCAAAATCTGATGCAGCCTTTTCCATGCCATACTGCCCATAAATTATCCAAATACTAAGTTTCCAGATTGATTTTTTTTCCTTCCCTCCCCCATTAAATCATCATATTAATCACTCCAATATTTTCCTTCATTGAGGATGTTGATGAATGGGAAGTAAATTATCTGTCAATTGCATATTCACCAAAGTATGTACGATTATTCCAGACTTCTTAAAAAGTAGCTATCCAAAACCGCCCACTAGAAATACCAGGAGTCTGATTTCTATTGAGTTATGGCAGCAGATGTGCTGGGCTCTCCCTGCAAAGGCTAACGCTCGAGTAATCACACTGGTGCACATGAATTTGATTTTATTAGTTGCCATTATTATTTATGGTTTGCTGAGGAGCAGTGATGCATAGCTCTTTGTGGGCTCACGCTTTAGCTCACTTACCATGGAAATACTGGGCCCAGGGTATTTTTTTTTTTCCTCGTCTAGTGTCTCGTCCTTACAGGCATCAGTTCACAAACTCAAAATTGAAAGGAGGATCTGGAGAACTCTAGTATATGATGTTTCCCTATCCCTCTAATAGCTGATGATCTCCTTTGGGGGACACATTCTTATTACCTTTCCAATATGGCTCCACTAGAGACTATTGGGATGTACCACTCATTAATGAGGGAAGCAGATGGCGTCACAGTTACAAGTGTGAGCTTTAGAGTCACACAGATCTGGATTAAATCCTGGCTCTGCCACTTATTAGCTATCACCTTCAGAAAGTGACTTAACCTCTCGGGGCTACTCTTTGCTCAACTGTAAAACGGAAGCAATAGTAATACCTACCCCAATGGGTTATTAGTGAGGATTAAAAGAGATAAGACATTGTAGGCCCCTTAGGAGGGCTCTCAGAGCACAGATAATATCCAGTAAATTTTAGCAAATATGATTAAAAAATGAAGACCATGGACTGCTACAGAGGTTCGCTGTGAATTGCAATTCTCTTTTGCTTATTCCAGAGAGGCCATGTGACTTCCCCAGGTAGTTCTCCCAATATTTTGTGTCCACTGAGTTTCTTTTTTGTTATTGTGTTTTCTGTTTATGGGTTGGACAAAGACCTCACCTGTTCCTTTGTGTTCTTTTCTTGCTGCCTGCTTAGTGCTTCTCTATGTTGATACCTTTCTGGATACACGTTGCAGTGGTGAGTGGGTGACTGAATGATGTGGTTTGACACAATGAGCCTTAGGGGCAACTCTTTCACTGTCCAACATTTTAAACCCATTTTTTAAAAAGGGCAGTGAAAGAAAGAAAAACATAGTCTATTTAACTTGTGTTAGTGACAGGGGAAAAAAAAAATCTAAGCACCTTTATGGCTGAAAAGGAAACCACAGTGATGATAGCTTGCATTTTCCTTGACAAACGTTTTGCAAAAATTATTTCATTTTATTTTTGTAGAAAACAAGAAGAGGTATACTACTTAAAGGGGTTTTGTCAACTACGATGTGAAAGCAAAAAGGACTTTAAGCAGCATGGTTTTTGCCGCAGCTGGTCAGGAATTCCAAAACCAGTAGCTCTTGGTGCCATGAACCACTTTCCCACTTAATGTCTTCCTCTTCCTTAGGGAGACCAGAGGCTTCCATCTGAAGTTTATTGGAGCCACTCTGATTATCATCATGATCACAATAATAATGGTAACAACAATAGCTAATACTATGTAGCTCTTATCATATACCAGATGCCGTTGGGAGTTTTTTCCCTGTGTTAAGTCATTCAATTTTCCCACAACCCTTTGAAATTAGTATGATAATTATTCCCATTACTAACAATAAGGAAATGTGGTACTTGCTGGAGGACACACAAATGGTAAGTAGTAGAGTATCGTGGCCAAGAGCCTGGGATTGGCAGAGCTAACCTTAACGAGCGGCTCGCTGGACCTGTGGCTTCTCTTTTCACACGTCTGTCTTTCCATCCCTGCTCCTCTGCCAGTGTGAGCTGTAAGCATGGCACTCTTCCAAAGGCAGCCATGTCAGGGTCCACAAGTTGAAGCATACTTCTTTAAATGAGAGAAATGTAAAAAGAAGTTTTGGGGCATTGGCCCAAACCAGTTTCCTTTTGCCAACTTGTATGATTTCTTATCCTTAGTCATGGGTGATTAGAAGGAGAAAGAGGAAGCATGGATAACTCTATGGTCAACTTGAACAATGAAACATTTGGGAGACCATCTCTTTAATACAACATAGCTGCACCTTGAATACCATCACTAATAAGCCAGACTCTCAACATATCCAGCCTTAGAATGTTCTTGGGACCTCATCATCAAATGGACATCTTGAATGTCTTAAAGCTGCACAGAAACCACCTTAACTTTATGTCTGTCCCATCGCTAAGAAGAGGTCAACCTACAACAAACTGGTGCCAAGGAGAAAGCAAGAAGAGAGAACAGTTCTATTTCATTGATTGTCACGGGTTGGAAGTGATTAAAAACTCGAGTCATCATACAACTCCAAAGCCTGACATACATTTGTGAAATGAGCACCCTCTGACAAGGGCCCCTTGAACCTCTAGAGATAGAAAACGTTATGTTCCAACTTGCAAAAACAAAACTGTACCTGCCTAGGTACAAATCCTCAACCACATGATGAACTCACTGGTTGGTGCAGGAAGTAGGAGGAGAAAGAAACTGGGAGGCTCCTTCATTTTGGACCCAGCCAAGGGACTAGCCACAAGCCCAAGTCTTTTTTTTCAGCAGGAGAACAAGTAGGTTGGTGGGAGAGGATCCAAGTAGGTGAGGAGAATGTTACCATTAGGAAGCTGTCTGTCCACCCAGATCCTCGGGACCACAGAACCACAGAGGTTCTCCACATGACTCTGCTGCTATATATGAGGCCCATGACACATCCCTGTAGTATGCATCATGTGGGATATAAAAGATATGCAAAGAATAAAATGAGACAAAGAGGCTGGCTTCAAAGTTTGCTGAGGATTTGGGTTTCCTCGGGGAATTCATTCAAGCAAGAGCTTCCGCTCTGCCAAACAGATGGGCTGTTTCCATTGTTCCTCTCCCATTAGGATTCAAAATTGATGCAAAGACATGGCAAGAGAAGCTAAAGAAAGAAAATATTCTAATACCTAAATAAAGTTGTTGGGTGTTAGGTGTATTCCACCTGTGCGGAAACATGTTTTGCCCTGCAAGAGTCCTGCACCCCCACACAGTCCAGAAGATCAACCACTCTGAGAGGTCACGAGGGGCTCACGGAGGCAGAAGGGTAGCTGGCACAAGGTAGATGTCACAGCTAGCATAATGGCTGGCCAGACGGAAGACCTGGGGCTATACCTGGCCTCTAGTGTTGCTCACACGTACTGCATATCCTATTGTCTGCCCACAGTTTTAACGTCGTTCCTATGCTCATGGATTATTAGGTATTCTCCTGGCACTTATTTACTCATTCCAAATGTACCAAGACACTGACGTATAAATGGAAGATTCGTAAAAGAGAAGATATAATTTAGAAAATTATAAAAGGCCAAGTATCAGAAATTCAAACTGCAACCACAGTGAAAAGGCATTTTTCACTTCTCAGATTAGCAAAGAGCTTCAAATGGTAACACCCAGGTCTGGTGAGAATGTTATAAAAGGGACCCTGTCTTGATGATGATCATGATGATGATAGCTATGCGAGCTCTCGTACCTCGTCAGTGCTCAATAAAGAGCGGCCAAGTGAATGAATAAGAAGTTCCAGGAATTCTGCCTTTCAGTTCTTCTTGGACTTAGCCAGGCCCATCCGCACTTGTGATGACTTTTCCCTGCAGAACATCAAAGTCACTGCAAAGCCTTCAACAGACAGCTATTTTATGAGGCCCTATCTGCTCTAGAATGGTATCTTCATCATTCTAACAAACAACCCCAGGGTAAATGGCTGTGTCTCCCTTCACACTGAAAATTCTCCTTGGCCCTGGCTGAAAATGTAATGAAATGTGCAATGGACTTGAAGTTCAAAGTATGATTCATGTTGTCCGAGAGTCATCTGTCAAGAGAGCATTCAGCAGTACCAACTATTCTCTCCAGGAAGGCTTGGCTAGTGGTGTTTTGGTTTAATGCAAAGCCATTTGGTCCTATAAATGCATAGGCGAGCCACAGTAGTGGTAGCGGGCTGCTACTATTTGTTCATTTTGGGATGTCTTGGGGGGCTGACTCTCCCTAAAAGGAGTACACAGAACACATTTTGAGTCAGAAAGCAATAAATGTGAGAAGCACTCACACAAGGAAACGCAGGCTTCCAGGACCGTTAGGACTGACTTGCTCTTGTTGCAAATGAGAAAACTGAGGCCGAGAGAGGTTAAATAAGCACCCGACATTAAACATCCAGACCTGGAACCCTGAGAAACAGGTTCCCAATTTGGGACTATTTCCACTTGGACTAGGTAGGGCACAGAATGTTTCATGGAGCACCAGTTCTACAAGATTTTCTAGAGGAAGGCAGACGAGAGAAGGTAAGGGAAGTTCTTGGAGTGGTATATGCACTATTCTCCATCCACCCAAACTCCTGCCTCCCATCCCACTTCTGTCTGGAGGTTCATAGTGTACCCCAGCATTTAAAAGTCTCTGAGAAGACATTCAGCAAGGGAAGGTTTTTAAGGTTGTTTAACTCAATGCTTCCAAGTTCATCTGATCACAGGATCTCTATCACATTCAATGACAATTCTATAGGAGCTGTATTCCTCAGAGAACACTTTCAGAAATGCTGTGCTGTAACTTCCACAAGTCTTTCTTAACCAGCTGCAAAATGGTGATGAAAAATTACTACGGCGACGAAGACGGAACCTCAGAAATAAATGACCCCTCCCTCCCCGGAAGCCTCCTGATCTGAAATACTGGGAGGAACTAATAGTATCTCCTGTAGTCCTGAATCCTTCGGAGATACTGCGAACTGCACCTGATGAACTTTTGTCCCTAGCCTGAGTAGAGGGGTCGATGTGCTAATGTGAATTCTGCACTCACCGCCCAGAAAATATGACACTTCTTAGTAAACTGCTATGCTACTTGATTATTTTTACAAGTCTTCCTCTTTACATTTTTTTAAGTTTATTTATTTATTTTTGAGAGAGACAGAGAGAGCGAGTGGAGGAGAGTCAGAGAGAAAGGGAGAGAGAAAGAGAGACAGGGAGACAGAGAGAGAGAGAGAGAGAGAGAGAGAGAGAGAGAGAGAGAGAGAGAATCGCAAGCAGGCTCTGCACTGTCAGCACGGAACCTGATGTGGGGCTCAAACTCACGAACTATGAGATCATGACCTGAGCTGAAACTAAGAGTTGGATGCTTAACTGACTGAACCCCCAGGCACCCCCAAAAGCTCAGTCAGAACAAGTTTTTGCATTTTCTATATCATGGAATTTTCCCTTCGCTTTAACGAAAATATGAATAATTAAGTAACTTTTCAAGGTCACTTTATTGGAATTAACTATCATGGGAAAGAAGTTGAAAGCCCCAAATGGTAACTTCCAATAGCAGAGAATCAGAGGACTTTGTAAACTGCTTCAGAGTTCAAAACATATTTGATGAAATACAAGACCTGTCCTAGAACCTATCCCTCAATTGTTTAAGATTCTGAAAAGCATTTTAGCTCTCTTTGTTTCAGCAAGAAGCATTGGGTCCGGTAGGGCTCATTCATTCTTTGCAGCATAATCACTTTGAAGTCTGGAAAGTCCCCTGATAGGTGCTCATCAAAGGAGCCTTGAGGTTCTTGCAGCATGTTCCTGCCTCTGCTGTGTTCAACTATCTTGAACAGTTGTGAAAGAGATACCCAGAACCGAGCATGACCCTAAATGGAGCCAATTGGCTCCCTTTAAGGATCTCTTCCCTGCTTCAGAGAAATATCCCCAGGGCATGGCTTATATGCCTGCCAAGAGAGATGGGATGGGCAGTAAGTGATAAGCACAGTTTGCACATGTGAAAGGGCTCAGTGGCTCCTGTCAGGGGAGCTGAACTACAGAGGTTGAACCCGAGGCTTGGCTTAGGGAGGTAGGAAAGGAGAGAGGAGGCAGGGACAGAGGGGAGGGGTGATTTCCATCCTAAGCATACTCTTCACAAGTGGTACCCTCTCCTAAGTATTTTAAGGTAAGGTACAGTTAACAAGATGTGAACCTTCATGCAATGTGTGATTACATTTCCATTGGGCAGATCTTGGGGTAGAGATGAAAAATATGCTGCCTTGACCATGTATTCCCCACCAACCAGAGGCGCAAAGCCCCTCACACTCCAGCAGCCTCAGTCTGGTGCCTGAGACATTCTACTAAGTCTCTGTGTAAAAAAAGCCTGAAGGGTCTTTTCTTTATTGCTTGACTACTCAGAATGGAAATATTGTCTCTTTTGAGTTAAATGAGTACTTGAGTGTATCTAAAGTAGCAAGAACAAGTTCTCTGCTCCTGAAGCTTTCCAATCCATTTCCGATGTTGACTATGTGGGACCCAGATGTAATCTGGGAGCAAATCTAGAGAATTTTGTCCTCTACTCTGGGCACCTAATAAACAAGAGAAAGCTTGATAGAGTGGAAAAGGAAGAGGGATCAAGTGATTGATGAAAAAAGATTAAAGTAATTAAAACATAGTTTGACCAAGGCATGACTAAGATTGAGAGGAGTAGAAGGTTAAAAAGTCCACAAATATTTGCATTGCAAAAAATTTTCTGTCACACACATGTACACACACACACACACACACACACACACCAACACACAGCCGCAGATGGGATTGAATGAAAGCCTTTTCTTTAAGGAGTTTAAAACACACTGGTGGGAGAATTCTTGCATTCCTGAAAGGGTCTAGGGGCTCCTCACAAGGGAACTGAATCCAAAGGTTAGCTTGGGGGAGGCAGAGGGGAATTAGGGGCAAAAATGGTAGTGATTTCTGTCCCAAGTACATTCTCCAAAAGTGGTGTTCTCTTTTGTGGACGGATGTGATGGCAAGGAAGGCAGTGTAGGTCAACTTTGGGGTTTAATATCCTCTCTCATTACTCTAATATGGTGTTTCTGGTGCAATAAGACATGGCAGAAGAAACAACTGGAGACAATAAGTCATTGTCATTAATGTGTGCCTTGAGATAATGGCCATTGTTTCTTGCCATTATGAAGCCAAAAGACTTGAGATAAACTTCATTGCTTCATTTGAGATTTGCAGAACAGTACAAAATGGCGTCTGATAACTTTGCTCTATGCCCACCTTAGAACGCAGTTACTGGCTGCCATTCCTGCTCATAGTTTTATAGTCCTCAGCAAATCATGTAGCATTCCCAGCCATTCTCCCGAGGTACATGAACTCTCCAAACAGAGGAGGAGTTTTGATAAGGAAAGACGAGGCCTGCAAGTTTGTTAAACGGAAGACAAGTTTTTCTCGGGTGTGTCCTAAGGCACTGGTAGAAACATTAACTGGCAGGATAAAATTAGAGATAATCCACAAAGCCAATAGACTGGAGCTGCAAAGCACTGCTGCTCCCAAATCCTTGTTTTATCACCCGTATTTCTGAGAAACCACATATTATATAACGAGATGCTTATTTCATCAGTGATATATTTTCACAGTGGGGGAGATTAGAAAGCACACTTTAATTGTGGTAGACTGCATTATAGTTACCAAAGGTCACCACTGTCTGCATCCATGCCCTTTGCAATGACTTTGCAGATCCTTGCTCTAGAAACAGTATCTATTTCCCTCCCCCATTGATTCAGGTTTGGCCATGTGGGCAGAAAGGACTGTGTGCCAACTCTAAACCAAAGCCTGAAGGCATAGCATGAGTTTCCCCTTTCTCCTTCACACCTCTGCCATTGCCATGAGAAGAACATGCCCTGGTTAGCCCACTGCCCCAAGGAAGATGAAATGCATAGAGTAGACCTGGACCCAATCTGCAGCTTAGGGCCACAGCTAACCAAGTTGAGCCCAACCTAGAAATGCCTAGATAATCGCATGGTTTTGAGAAAAGAAATGACTGTTGTCTTCAGCTAATGAGTGTTGGGGTGCTGTTACACAACATTACTATGGAAAAATCTATGAGCTGTAAGTATAAAGAAAAAAATAAACACCCATAATCCTACCATCCAGAGATAACCGCTATTTGGCGTGTGCTTTTTCTCTAGTATTTGTTTATGTACCTACATGGGTGTGTGCTATATGTCAACTTTTATAAAGCAATATATATAGCACATACTGGTTTGAAACTTTTTTCACTTAATTGGGATTTTCCCCCAAATCAGTAAGTATATTTTAAAACATTTTAGCTTAATTTAATGAATATGTAGTGTTCCACAATAATGATGTAGCATATATATTTTTAAATTTTAGTTGCCGAATTCAAGTAGTAGCTGAATATATTTTCTTTGTAGAAAATACACAAATAGGTAGACTAAAATGTTAAGTCCTACTTTAACATGCACCTTCCCTGATATATATTCTTTCACTCCCCAGAGATAAGCACTATTAAAAATCTGATTTATCGCTATATAGACCTTTTTACTATGCATTTATTGCATGTACAAATATACCTATACATGGATAAGATTTTTTTAAGTGATTGGGGGGCGCCTAGGTGGCTCAGTCAGTTACGCATCAGCCTCTTGATTTGGGCTCAGGTCGTGATCTCACAGTTGGGTGAGTTTGAGCCCCACATCAGGCTCCACAGTGACAGTGCAGAGCCTGCTTGGGATTCCCTGTGTATCCTTCTCTCTCTGCCCCTCCACTGCTTGCACTCTCTCTCTCAAAATAAATAAATATACTTAAAAAATACATAAAAGTGATTGGTATTATAATCATTTTATAATGTGCAACTTCTCTTTTTCACTTAGCAGATTCTTTGAGAGATCATTACATGGCATCATGTAGATTTACCTCATGATGTTAAATTGGCGAATAATATACCGTAACGTGGACATGCCACAATTTACTGACGTACTCCATCTTTAACAGACGTGTGAGTTGTACCCAAGTTTGTGGACTCTTCGCTGAACATCCTTCTTCATGCCTCTGTGAGCACATATGCAAGTGTTTCTTCAAAATCAGGATGATGAGAGGAATCCGTGATTGCGAAAGATACCGTCAGAGTGCACACCAAAAAGCCGCGTCCAATTTACCTCTACCAACAGCAGGGAAGAGGACCCATGAGCACCAACACCGACCAAGTCCTCTCCATTTGTTTCCAACTAATTTTGCAGGTGGCCTCTGAATGTCAGCTTCCTAATCTTTAACGGGGCCATGGCAATTCTTACCTCATCGTATTATGAAAGGAAATTATTAGAGAAGTCACCACTATCAGCTGTAGTAGCATGGCTCTCCTTTTCCTCACCGTTGCCTGCTCGCTTTCCTCCACCCCAGCCCACTATCCTTCTCACATTCATACATTTCACACATTTCCCTAGGCCTTCCCCAGCGTTCCTAATTCTCAAAGCCCAAATTCTCACTGAATTTCAAGGTTAATTGCCTCCTTCGTCACATGATTCACTGGCCATTCTTTTCAACCATCATGCATGTCCTTGCTATGCCATTTTTTTTTTTTACTTAAAAATACCAGGTATTTAATAATAATGTTAAAATGGGTGCTTTTATTGATTCTTAACTCTGTATGAGGCACTGTGCCCAATGCTTTTGTAGACATTATCTCATTCATCATCACTACGCTAGTATTATTATCTTCTTGCACAAGAAATTCTAGAGTCTCAAAGACTTTAAGGCCACACATAAGTGGCAGAGCAGAGATTTGAAGCAACATCTCTATGTTGTAAAGCCTCTCATTAATCGCTCTGCAATGGTTCCAACTACTCTGCTTACCCCTTCAAGAAACTGGAACCAGGTTTCTGAAGGCGGAGGCAGAACCTGCCTTTCTTTGCATTCATTTGGGCAACATAACACAATGCCCTGCCCTTGGGGGGTACTCAGTTCTTGTGTTGACTGGCTGGGTCTCTACCTTTCCAGGCCCACATTCCAGGCACAAATCATCACTCGTTCCTACCATGGTACATGGCCTCATCTAAGTCTTTGGGAGAAAGCTAAGATTTTGTTGAATAAGCACTGTGTACCCACCTCTTATGCAAGAGCTATTTGGGCTACGCAAGAAACAGATCATACAGCCCCTTGTCTTAAAGAACTTCTAGTCCATAGCTGAAGGATAATATGCAGATCATTGGAACAAGTTGTTATGAATCAGAATGCCCCCAAACACTGACCCAGACATAAAGACCTGAACCAAATCGAGAGTCACATAGCATGCAATAAGTGGTTGGGAAGAGAAAACCTCCATCAAGCTGAGGTCATGTGAACTGGCCTTTGAAGAACGGGTGAAAGGGGGCAAGTGGGAGGACATTACTGAGGTGAGAAATAGCCAGAATGAGGTCATGAATCCAGATTTCCAAGTCCTCCTTCTTTCCCATGCTCTGGGCTTCCCTGCTTCTCTATTTCCCTCTCTATAAAGTGGGGATAATAATATAGTACAGCACTTGTACTTAACAAAAATAGTAAAATGATCATTAGATCATAGGCCATGCCTGTAAAGCCCTTTGAACTCCATTACAGAAAGGAAGTGACTATAAAAAGGAAAGTTATTATTAGTGTGAATGTGGAAGAGTCTCCCCCCCCCTTTTTTTTTTTAAACCAGAGCAATTCTCCTTTCATAATTAATTTCAGTCCTAGAAAGCAGTGGCCTTGCAGATTCCTGCATAGAAAAACTTCTTTATTCCTAGGTTTCAGACAGAGACATTAGACTGAGAATAACAATTCCACCTGGAAAACAGAAATGGTCAGAAATGATTAGGTCCCACCGGTATCTGAATGGGTAAAAGATTCCATATATAGGAAGCAATTTAAATAATCCAGGTGATAAAGGTGATTATGAACTAGTGATTCAGTTGGAAGCTTGAACCGTGGCCAGTCTGGCCTTGGGCTGAAATGACCAAATCTCATATTTAAGCCCATTAGAACATGTTTGCACAAAACTGTGAAGCAATCCTGGTTGTTTGTGGCCAAAAAAACAGTCCACACAGTAAGTGCATTGTTCCCAGTATAATGCTAAGATTTGTCTTTCAAGATTGGAGCCTTTCCCTCTAGGAAACAAATTTTGAAAAGGACAAAATTGCCAACTGCCTCAACTATGGGTTTAGGGGATATCTCCTCGTAGAAGAGAATGTGGTATCGCTCCATGTTGCCAAGATGGCAGGACTGTGGGCAGTCTGTAGACGTGGTTAGAGGGAAGGAGATTTCCGATTAACTCAGCAGGGAATTGGTAATACTTAGAGCTAGGGTAGAGTGATAGGGACTTCATCTTGAGGTGGTGAGTGTCCCAGCACTGGAGGCATTCAAATGGCGAGAGTGACAAGAGAAGGGCTTCCCAAAACAGGGAAAATTGAACCAGATGACTTATGGTTGCCGATTATGCCTATGACTAGCGTGTTTCTTCATAATCAAAGATGGCTCTAGTCAATACAAAAGGAACCTGGAACCAAGAATGGGGCGGGGACAAATGAAAAGTTCCCTTTGCAAAATGTTCTCCAGCTGCGAATTACTCAGGATCAACTGTGTTTCAGCATTTACTGAAACAGCCCTGGCTTCACCATTTCTTGAATGAAAATTATCAGAATTTGGGATTTGGGGGATCATTTTTCTTTTCCAAAAAGAAGTCTTTAAGAAAACAAGTATGCTATGACCTGACATGACCTGATCAGTGCCCTGCTCTGGACTGCATGTTTTTCCAGGATCCTGTCAATCCTGGTGTTATGATGGCCCAAGGATCCCAAGGTATGCTCTCAGCAAAGACACTTACAGGAGTAGTAACGGTAATATAATGGCAACAACGACAATAAAGGTAATAATGAGAACACAACAACTGCCACTGAGAGTATGCCTACTGGTCCTGATGCAACTCTAATGAGATAAACTCACGTAAACCCATTTTACAGATAACTGGAACCAAGCTTTGGAAGGAGTCAGTTTGACTATCCAGTCATGCAACCATTATGCTACGGCCTTGACATTTCAGGGTTTTTTTTTTCCCTGTAAGCATGGTTCTATGTCAACTGTTTTATGTGCTGTGTTTCCAAAACCTTCTCTCTGCCTTTTGAAGAATGTGGGCTCTTGGAATCCACAGCAATAGCCCTGGTACCACGCACATCAAGCCCTGTCATCTCTCGCCTGTGTCACTTACAAGCTGTGTAACGTATCCACCCTCATCAAACCTGCTCTCTGTCGATAAGCCAGGGGTAATAATACCTACCCCTTACATCTACTTTGAGGATGAAGAATGCCTGTGTCTGTGCTGTCCTTAGCGTGACGCTAGCACAGAGGTAGCCCTCCAAACATGAACTGTGTCTATCACGAAGGAATCCCCTGGAACCGTGCCACATGTTTCCAAACGTGGAATTTTTCACGGGGCATCATGCTGATGATGAAAGTGGCCGTTCTGGTCTCTAGTTCATGTGCCAGTTTGGGGGCCTTTAGGACACCAGCCCAGGACTGGGCAGGCAGGGCCCACCAGACACCTGCCGTCTGATTGACTCAACACTGAGACATGTCAGAGCAGAGACCAGTCTCCTTGGTGTTTACTGCAAAAGTTGCCAAACATGCTCCGCGAGCAGGAATGATCGTCTCCCTCGCTCCGTGGCTGGATTCCGGAGCCCGTGGGAAGTCAGAGGCAAACAAGACTCCATGAAATCCAGTCAGGATGCTCGAAGGGGGTGGGGTGCTTCTAAAAGTTATACATTAATTTGGGTAAATTCAGATTTATCTCACATCGCTTGTAAATAGATGGGAATCGGAATTACGGGACACTTCAAAGAGCCCTGATAATTTGCAGGTGTTGGGAATCGTTTAGTATAAGGCAATGGGACAAAACAGGGTTAGCAGCAAGGCTTTTCTCAGATGAAAGGTCCAGAGAATGCATCCACAACGCCCACGGCTCCGTGCATCTTTAATGGACAACAGTTATGCCCCGCACCAAAGTGCAAAGCAAAGGGAATACAGGGCTTGAAGGCAGAGATGGACATTCGCTTTTCTAGAATTCAACGCAATGGGATTGTGTGTTTCCATGTAAGAGCCATGTGGTTGTAAAGTGCACACAGAGAAGTTTTGCAAACATCCATTTCCCGAGGACAGAGGATGTCATTTGAGAACCTTTATCTTACCACTTGTGGGATGTTAAGGTGACCGACAGTCCTTGTGCCTGGGACTGAGGGGGTTTCTCAGGACATAGGACTTTTGGTGGTAAAACCAGGACAGTCCATGGCAAACTGGGCCGAATTGGTCACCTCTCAGTGCTTCCTAATCCTTTGGATTATGGCCCTCTCTTCCCATTCGCTTCCCGTTCTCTTCTTCTTTCCCCCGCTCATTTAATCCCTAGTTTTCCCTGCACATTAGACCCATCTGGGGAGCTTTGGAAACTCCCAATACCCAGGCCACACGTCAGGTCCACCACATCACAAGCTCTGCTGTAGGACCCAGGCTTCCGGCATTAGGGTTTAGAATCACTGCTTGAGGTAGGCACCACGTTAACAACCGGTGGGAAAAGGATGGGGTGGCTAATGCCCACTCCTATTTCAAGGAAACCCACTGTAAACTAAAACTCCTCGTGACAAGAATAATCTCAAGCTAACTGGTTTGATACATTTGTATCTTTCTCCCAATGTCTTCAAAAAACTAGGCCCCCCATGTTCATGTGTAGGCACTCACCACCTTTAAGCATGTTGGAAAAGAACTGACATTTATAGTTTTGCAATCAAATAAGCTTGAACCACGATAAAATGGATTGGACTTAGCTATTACTGAAAAGCTCTTATCGCTGAGAGTGCTAGCAATCTTCATGGCTTTTTAAATATTTTCCTTAACCTGAGCCACGATTTGTGCTTCAGAGAGTGGAAGACGAAGCCAGGGTACAAAAGGCAGACAGACCAGGGTTTGAATCTCTCCTCGGCCATTTACTCCCTAGGGGAAGGACAACGTACTCCCGCTCAAACCCCAACTGATCTATGATTTGGGGGTGATAGTATCTTCAGAGTCACTAGCAGGTAAAATAAGAGAATGAATATGTTGAGTTTTACCCCGTGCTGGTTCTTGGTGGATGCCCAGCAAGTGGCAATGTCTCCACCCCCACCTAGAGGGAAAATGAAATAAGTACCTACCTGATAAATGATTGCTGATTTGTGTGGGAAAATCAGTATCTGTGGGGGGAAAAAAAATGGCTTTGAACTAAGGATTCCCCTCCTGAGCCAACAGAATCATTCATCCAGAACAACAGACAATTGAAACCCTTCCCCATCCATTTACACATAGCTACTCCCAGATCTCTGGAAGATACTGTATTAAGATTTGAGCCACAGGCTCTGGTCAGTGCCTCCTTGAGCTTTTGATGTGGGCTTAAAATCTCAGGTCCCAGAGAATGAAGTCCGTTTCACCAGCAGAGACAAGAAGGAAAGGAACGTGTGCTCTGGGCGAGGCACCAGCTCAGAGTTGAACCCAGCCTGTTCAGGAGAGACGGAGAAGGGGAGGGGGGAGCACCCGGATACAAACTGAAGCTTCTAACTTGGCATAAGGAGGCAACCTGAAAGAGGGAAGTACTTACACCGTGCCTCTGATCCAGCCATGCTCACCCTGGGTCCTCACTTTGCAATTCCGCATGTTAGACAGGTACTGAATTAATCCTTTCTGCTCACTACTCTGATGTTACAGACCTGAGACCTTTGCCCCAGGGCTTCTCACCTATTCATGGGTAAACAAATTGGGTTTCTATTGTCTGGCATCCTCAGATGCAAAGATAATGATTTTTCTCCCGTCTCCAGACGCTGTAACCTTGTGGAGTATAGCGTATGTGCAAGAGTACTAGCTTATTTCATTGTAGTCTTTATTCTTGGGAGGGTTGCAGGGGTGGGGGGTGGTCAGATGCTCTACACGAAGGTAATGTTCAGCTCTTCACTGGTTACAGGCTTCATCTCCATTTAGTTCCTTGGCGAAAGAGTGATTCCGATCTAGTGACTCCGGCTCCTTAATCTACATGATTATCAAAATCAACCAGAGGGCTGTATAAAAATCCAGATTTCTGGGCTGCACCCAGATCTACTAACTTGGAATCTCAGGGGTATATGAGTGAGGACTCTCCAGATGGATAGTGGCAGAAGTGAACTGAATTATGCGGATGCCCAGCTGGTGTCTTGGAGAATTGCTTGGTGTGGGGGAAAACCCCATACATCCGATAACCAGAAGTATAAGAAGGAAAGCATTCTGTGTGAACCTTGAAGGAGAGACCCAGGAGAAGTGAGTTTTTCCCTTATAGTTGCACTCAGTTGAAAACCAGGGATGGGGCGCCTGGGTGGCGCAGTCGGTTAAGCGTCCGACTTCAGCTCAGGTCACGATCTTGCAGTCCGTGAGTTCGAGCCCCGCGTCGGGCTCTGGGCTGATCGCTCAGAGCCTGGAGCCTGTTTCCGATTCTGTGTCTCCCTCTCTCTCTGACCCTCCCCCGTTCATGCTCTGTCTCTCTCTGTCTCAAAAATAAATAAACGTTAAAAAAAATTTAAAAAAAAAAAAAAGAAAAAGAAAACCAGGGAGAATCATTTCCATTTTTCTCCCTAGATAGGTTTCTTAGTGTAACGCACGCAGCCGCGTGTGTAACCACGTGTAAGCTACACAGCCAGGAGACAGCCTCCCTCAGGCTTCTTTCTAGCCATCAGCAGACTCTCTTTTCTGCTTTTCCATCTGACCCCTGCAAACACTGGCCTTTTGCGAAAGACCAACCATTCAGTTTCAGGCTTCTTTGTGTTGAAATGCTTCTTCCAAGCAGAGGAAGTCCACTGATTTCTTTGAGGACATGCCTAAATCTTCCTTTTGAAATCAGCTTTTGAACTTAGTTTTCAGCTATACATCATATTTGGGGAGCCCACGGTAATCAGAAACTAGTAATTTTCCGCTCTGGGGCAAGCAACGAACGTAGTACCACTCTTGGCTAGTCAGATGAGGCCTTTTCACGATCTGTCATAGTCTCGAAAGAACAATGGACTTTTCCTACTAATCCTAAATAACCCCAAAGTCATTCAAAGTCCCTTCCACTGCCAAAAGATGGAAGGTGCGGGCACCTTAAAAATACATTTTATAGACACACTTCTACAACGATACGCATCTCAGTGACAGTCCGGACACATACACACACAGGGGGACAGAACGTGAAGGGAGTTTTAAACTCCGAGGATAGAAGGGGCAGGGACACCCACGAGATGAAATCACAAACCTGGGTGCAAAATCACCTTCACTGCCTTCTAATTTTTTATTTGTCTGATCTGATTGTTTAGGTTTTGCTGAATCTCGGCTTCTTCTGAGTAACGGCGGTAGCAATAATGAGAATTAATATTTTTGGAGGGCTTACTGTACCTCACACCGCTAAGGCGTTCCAATGTGTGCTCTCTCAATCACTGCAGGAAAGTGTGGGGGTAAATTCTGTCATAACCTTCCTCCCCATTTTATAGATGAGAAAGGTGAGGCAAAAAGAAGCGAATTATCTGAGGCCACAGGTACCAAGCTGGCCTCCAGAGTCTGTGCCCCTAACTCCCAGGCCACACTGTCAATAACTTTCTTAGGCCTGTCCATAGAGGTATAGGAAAGGACCCCCTTCCACCCGCACCCCACTCTCAGGCAGGTGTCCATCGACCCCACTGCACCCAAGAGATGACACATGATTTCTCTTGTAAGGTCATCACCCAGTTACACCCAGAAGCTGAGAATTCTCTTTTCACCCCACCCTGGTTCTGGCTCCAGATAGAAGTGGCCCTAGGCCCCTTTCTGCTTGGACCCACCACACCTTGGTCTCCTGCATGTGTCTATCCAAGGGCGGGACTCAAATCAAAATTTCTCTAAACAATAATTACACTGAAGTGACTATTTTCAGGTTTTAGCCTTATTTTAATAGTTACGAAACAGCAGGAATAGTGAAAAAAAACCAGCAGCCGTAACAGGTACCATTGATGAGCCTTTTGTATGAGGCACATTCTGCATGTTGAATCTTTGCCTACTTTAATCAGCTCAGACGCCTTGCAAGGTTGATGTCATTACCTCCACCTCAGAAATGGGCAAACAGAAGACTCAGGAAGATTTTACCCAATGCAATAAATGAAGCGACGGGGCTGGGAATTGAACCAGGTGTATGTGATGCCAAACCCATTCTATCAGCTTCTGCCCTTTGAAACTAAGAAGGCTAAGAAGCCCTTTCTGGAGTTCCCGCCCACTGCCAGCCAGGGGGCTGTGCCCCTCTTTTCTCCATCATGTATTTAATATGTTGTTTATCGGGGGGGGGGGTTACTTACTCACTTATTGTCTAGTTTCTAAAAGCAAACCGAGAAAAAAAAGTTGAAATAGCATCCTAGAGTGGCATCCGAGGCTCCGGGATTGAATTGGTTTCTTACCCAAAGGGCCATAATAATATCTCACGAGGGTGTTCCCCCACATCGCTGTGTCTCCCTCTCTGCTGGCAGCTCGTCTCCTTCTTAATCTCTCTCTCCTACTCTCGGCCTCATCACTTTTGAGTATCTGTTTATATGAGAGAAGTGTTCAGGCATCTACCCAGTGCTATAAAAAATACCTCACTTTGTCTTTCAAACAAGGTCAAGCGTATTCGAGAAAATGAAGAAAGGACCCTGACGTCGTCTGAGTGCTTGGCTCTTTGTGACAGCGGTGGGACCTGAGAATTGGGACTCTAAAAGCCCTTGGACAGCAAATCCGTCAGCACAGCGACCAAGTTAGTCAAGACTGATGGGGCCCCCTGCTGCCTGCCCAGGGTCTCCTCTCTCTCTGTAGAGGATACTATCCGCCACTTCAGTCCCTTTTTCGCTCCTCCTTTGCTCACCATTCAGACAACATCATACGGTGGAAAGAGCAGGCTTTGGGGCCCCGAAGGACTGGGTTTGACTTAGTTCAGCTTCTCGCTGGCACCTTCCGAGCTTCAATTTCAACTGCTCAAAGAGGGTTGTAATAGCTCCCTGTAGCATTCTGTGGGATTCAGTGAGATAATGGTGAACAAGGAACATCGCACATGCCTGGTCCATAGCAGGTGCTCACCCGATATGTACATCTTCTGAGTGGTTTCTCTCCTTCTGAATTTACGATGCCCACCGGCTTTTCAGTACTGATTGATTGAGATTGTGAGCAGGGGAGGGGCAGAAAGAGAAGGAGACAGAGAATTCCAAGCAGGCTCCCCACTGTTAGCCCAGAGTCCTACACAGGGCTCAAACTCACACGCGGTGAGATCATGACCTGAGCTGAAATCAAGAGTCAGACGTTTAAACTTCTGAGCCGCCCAGGCGGCCCCACCCTCCCACCTACTTAAACAAACAAGAACTCAGTTTCTTTCTCCTTTTGTGTCATTTATGTTAGCATTTGCCTATGATGTCAGAACACAAAAGTTGAGAGCTGAGTTGCCGACGCTATAACGGAAAAATGGTACAGAACAGTTACTACGATTGAGGGTTCTGGAGTCCAGCTCTGCCACTGACCAGCTGGGTGGAGCAAATAACATCTGAGCCTCAGTCTCCCTCTCCGTCCAAGGAGATAACAATACTTGCTTCATGGGAATGATCCTGTCTCTGCACTTGGTCGACGCCCTGGCATATAGTAAATGTTCAATACATTTCATCTATTACTATTATAACTGGTTATGAAGACTAATATTTATAAATAATTTAATTTTAAGATATCCGTCCTGGAGCGCCTGGGTGGCTCAGTCGCTTAGGTGTCTGACTCTTGATTTTCGCTCAGGTCATGATCTCACAGTTCATCAGATCAAGCCCCATGTTGGGCTCTGTGCTGGCAGTGTGGAGCCGGCTTGAGATTCTCTCTGCCTCTCTTCCTCTGTCCCTCCCCCTCCTGCTCAAAATGAATAAAAAAACATTAAAAAAAAAGAAAGAAATCAGTCCTGATTCAAATTTATAATGTCACTTTTTCCTGCATTCTGAGTGGAAGAGAAAGGAGCAGAGCCATAGTTACAAGCCAAGAAATGTCCAGAGTCCTAAGAATGCCCAGGGAGTGTCGTATGTGTGAATGGCCTGTAACATCTGGTGCCCTAACTCAAATAACAGCTAACACATATATCGTGTTTATGACATATACCACGCATTTGAAATGTTTTACACATACTGATTCATGGCATCCTCACCAACATTCCATAAAATATTATTATGATCATGACCATTTCATGAATGAGGAAAATTGGGCCTACAGAGGCTAAATGACTTTGCCTAAGGCTACACGGTGTCAAAAGTCAGGATTTGAACCCAGGCAATCTGGCTACAAAATTTACCCTCTATGCTACTATACTGCCTTTAAAAAACTGTAGAAAACCACTAATTTTAATATTGTGCTCTTGATGAAAGAACTTGGATTCTGACAACTGACTGCCTAAATTGAGCTTTCAAGCACAACTGGAATGTGAAATGGGGATCCCTCACTTTCTGCATTCCATTTGGAATTCCATTTGTATATTTATTTAATCAGATAAATCCCCCACGAAGTGTATGTCCTTGGGTTCCAGGTCTCCCTGGAGGCTGGGCCTTAGGAAAGAACCCCTTCCCAACCTCCGTGTATATGAAGAATTCTAAGGTCACCCCAAAGACTCACACTCTTGAATAATCCTGTCCCCTTGAATGTAAGCAAGTGACTGGCTCTAAGGCAGTAGAGTAGGCGAAGGTGATAGATGTCACCGCTGTGAGGGTATTACAGAGTGAGAGTCTCCTGCTGGCCTTGAAGAAGGAAGTCGCCATGTTGTGAGAAAGCCTGAGAAGGGCCACATGCAAGCCCCCAGTGAACAGCCGGCAAGAAAGTGTGGCCTCAGTCGCACAGTTACCCAGAGCAGAATGCAGCCCACAACCCTGTGAGCTTGGAAAAGGGCCCCAACGTCCACAGAGAAATGCAGCTCACCAACACGCTGATTCCAGCTTGTGAGGCCCTGAGCACAGGACACGGGCAAGCCAGGCCCAGACTTCCGATCCAGGGAAACTGTTAGATAACAAATACGTGTTGTTCACGCTGCTAAGTTTATGATCATGTGTTATGCAGCAATAGAAAATATGCACTGCCTTTGTCCTCATGTAGGTGGGTAAACTGGACTTGGGGAGACCAGATAACACTGGAGGGATGAGACAAAAACCTTATAAGTAATGAAACTCCTTCATCTAGCACCAAAGAGTATCTTGCAGGCATTAAATTAAAAATAGAAAAGGAGAAATACAAAGAGAGTAGAACTTAAATGTTCTCACCGGGACATTTAAAAATTTAAAAAAGCCTATGTGAGGTGATGAATGGGTTCATTACTTGGATGGAGGAAGCCCTTGTACAATGTATGCTGTAAATACCTTACCATTTTACAGGTCAACTGTACCTCACTAAGGCTGAAATTAAAAAGGAGGAGGAGGAGGAGGAGAAATAATACAGGAGATTCCCCAACTAGGATTGAAAAAAATACCAACGGAGATGGTTTACCCCTTTGAGTTAATGTTTTTCCCAACTGGGCATTTCGCTTCTTTTGCAAGGCTGTAGACTAGAGGAGCAGAGGGCGCCTCAGAAATCTAGCTCTTTCGTTCCCCTGGCTCCAGGAAGGGCCCCCACCTAAATCACATTTAATGAAGAGGTGTCTACTCTTGAACTTCTCCCTTGACATTCCAACGACTTAAAACCTTCAACCTGAGAAAATTCTTTCTATCCACTGAAAGTCCTCCTTCCTAAGCCTGCTTTCCTTTGGCCCTTCTAGGATGGGGTGGGGGCAGGGGGAAGCAGGCTGTCTGCATGCTATGCACAGCAACACTTCATATATTTGAAGACAGATAAATCCCTCTTAATGCTTGTCTTCCTGAGGCCCAAATCCCCTCGCTCCCACCCCATCTCTCTGGTTCCCTGAAGCCTCTTGAAACGGCTTCTTGCTACCGACACCCCTTTCTTACAGGAGTGTGTGAACACCCAACCTCAGGAGCCACAATTCTCTATCAGGAGAGCAGGTCAGAGATCCTATTTTACCGCAATCTAGCTAAAGAGAGCCCCACAGATTATACGGGGGTGGAAAGATCAGGAACAAGAAACAGGGAAGGATTAGGGAACCAAGAGCTGGTGAAAATTCTTCTTAGGGAATTAAGCAGGCGCGGGCAGATGCAAGTATCAGAAAGAGACTATGGTGGACACTGTAAAGAGAACTGGGAGTTGACGACAGAGAGGACCTGAGTAATTTTGATCGATGTTTCTCAAAGTGTGATTCCAGGGCCAGTGACATCAGCATCTCTGGGACTAATTTCCAAGGGGCTGCCAAGATGGATAATCAAACCGGCGGCTGAAAACAACACAAATTTACTCTCTCATAGTTCTAGAGGCTAGAAGTCCAAAATCAAGGTAGAAACAGGACCACGCTCTCTCTGAAAGTACTAGGGGAAGATCTGTTCCATGGCTTTCTCTTAATTTGTGGTGATGCCTGCCAACAAATGACGGTCCTTGTCTTGTAGACTCATTACTCGAATCTCTGCCTCTGTTGTCACGTGGCTTCCTCTCCCGTGTCTTCTGGGACTCTTCTTTTCTTTCAAGAATACCAGCCACATTGAGTTCATGGTCCACCCGACCCCAGTACACCCTCATCTTAACTAATTACGTCTGTAACATCCCAACTTCTGAACTAATGTCCCACTCTGAGGTCCCAGGAAGGAGACGACTTTTAAGAGGATCCCATCCAACCCAGGAACTAGTTAGAAGTGCAAATCCTTGGGCCCCAACCAAGACTACTCAATCAGAAACTCTGGGAGAGGGGTCCAGCAAGATCTGCTAAAAAGTCCTCCAGGTGATTATAATACTTGGAAGTTTTAGGAACCACTGATTTTGGTACAACTGAGACACTTTCCGAAATACACCAAAGTGACCTTGACCTAGAATTCAGAAATTCTTTTATTTTTTTTTAACGTTTTATTTATTTTTGAGACAGAGAAAGACAGAGCATGAACAGGGAAGGGGCAGAAAGAGAGGGAGACACAGAATCAGAAGCAGGCTCCAGGCTCTGTCTGAGCCATCAGCCCAGAGCCCGACGCAGGGCTCGAACTCACGGACCGCAAGATCGTGACTTGAGCTGAAGTCGGACGCTTCACCGACTGAGCCACCCAGGCGCCCCAGGAATTCAGAAATTCTTGAAAAAAGGAGAGTATCTGCAGCAACACACAGTTAGGAGGAGTAAACATCTGGAGCACTTCATCTGTGAGTGGGTCCGCGAGTTTATTTCGGTGAGGAAACATACTACTTTGTGATGAATACATTTAGAAGGTGTCTCGCACTTACTGATCAGGAACCAATGCAGGACTGTTTTGGGTCATCGGGCACTCAAGGACAGTCCAAGAAAAGCCCTGAGTGGAGAAGGATTTTGATATTCGATCACAGTTCATAAAGGGCCCTCGGCCCCTGCTGAAAGGGCTCATCCTTGCCCATAACAGTACAAAAGATCCTGAGACATTGTAAACTCCAGAATCCAAACAAAGCCCCAGAGACTGGTCTGAGATCCAGAAGTGGCAAATCAGGGATCAAGGCAGTCCAGGAGGAATATACACCAGCTCTTAGAGCACAGGAAGAAGAGAAGCCATCCCCAAAGGAAACATTTCCAGCTTCCCCTTTGCTGAATAAACACACCTGCCTGGGATGCTAGATGAAGCTCCTGAATTTTAGTACCGTCAGCAGAACTTCCTGGCCGTCTGGGAAGCTTCACGCTGTATCCTTCAAACTTGCTGAGTTTTTATTGCAGAGTGTGGCCTGGAGACTTTGACTGTCTCTTGGGGTGCAGTAAATGAAGGGACATGAAAAGCAACTAAGATAGCATTCAAAAGCGTCCCTTGCACAGTGTGCAATGAAAAGTAATCACACTGAAAATAAATGGCAACGTGTCCTTTGGGGACTCTGCGCTCCTGCCTTGTGCCTGGGTTTCTATTCTTCTGGAAGGAATTATGCAGTGATGGCGGCTTCTGCACAAGCTGCGGTCTCAAGTTTCCCAGACAATATCCTGACTTTGGATGTATGTGTCTCGGCAAGATATATGTCCGTTGGCCTGGGAGAGTACAATAGCTGCTTGGTGGCTTGTTAGAAGAGTGAATATATTAAGCAAGGCAGCGGTTTTTCTTTTTAAAATTCAGGCTCTTTCTGACTCAAACATGCCTGCAGGAAGGCATGCCTTCTTCCTCCTAAAAGCCTGAAAGCTTCTTGAGAGAGAAATTGGGCCATTTAGATCATCCAATAGTACTCATATTCTCACCTTCCACTCCACCACCCCTCCCTATGCAACCCACCCACACCTCCCCCCTCCCCCGATATCTATTTACCCCTCTCCCCCCCCCCCCGCCTGCCCCTACCAATCTCCCCCTCCCCAACCAACCCAGCAAGGGGGCCTTAATCCTTCACCTGCCCTGTGACCACTACTCGCTGATACAAGTTCCATTTCCAGCAGGTGGACACAAAGAGGGGCAGAAGGAGAGGCATGTCTCCCCATTTCACCTTCAACCCCCGCTCCTCCCAGGAGGAAAAGGTGCTTAGCAGCCTTCCTAAAGCAGAAGAAGGAAACCAAGCCCGGCACAAGGGTTTCTTGGAAAGTGAATGCGCCCTTACGTGCTGCACCTGCAAATTCGACGTGTTTACTCCTAGCCCAGCCCGCTGCAGGGCAGAAGCCCCAAGCAGCTGTGCCCAAAATACAGGAGGCACTTATCCTGTGAAACCTTCACTAAATCCATGGGTTCTGAAATGCCTAGAGGATCTAGGGAGAGAGAGATTAGCCATCACTAACAAACGTCCAAGCCAAGCAGACCTTTAAAAAAAAAAAAAAAAAGCCCAGCAGGGCACACTTCCTGTTCACTTCCACATCGGAATCTTCAGCCAAACCAGGGGCTGGCAGGGTAGGAAGTGGTCAACAGTCAGTCTGGAGACGTAGCCACGTTATGTTGTGTCTGTTTTTTAATCAGCCTCATTAATGAGCAGATTTATTTAGATGCCACTAAATTATAGTATGACATAACTTAAAGTGTTGCGCAAACAAAATATGACGCACCTGAAAGCTTTCTGGTGGTTTTGCCAAACGCTCTCCTAAACACCATCAGCAGTACGACATCAGGAGCACCTCACTAAGGTATAATGTTAAAGATAAGGGAGTCCCCTAAGCTATTATACACAGCTTGATGAATCTTTTTAATTAGAAAATTTGAAATGTAACGCGTAATGTCCTAAACAGCGTCCCGCGTGATGCAGTATTATGTGTAGACTCAAAAAAAAAAACAAAACAAAAAACCCTTTTTGAGTCTCATGCTGCTTTTGCTTCTTGGGCCCGTAATTGCTTAACATCTCTCTTTTGTTCCAGTCCTTTTGCAAACTTTCTTTTTTCCATAGTGCTTTTTTTATGGGCTTGTCTCTCTTTCTCGCATTTCCTGTCATGGAGTAGGAGGATACATTTTTATTTTGTAATAAGGTTGCTTAAATCGCTTCCTCAATCTCTCCCTGGAGAACAGGGTTTCAATAAAAACATTTCATGGGCTCTCAGAAAGTCTTTCCTTTGTTGCGCACTGCTAGGGAGATGGGGAGAAAATGGAAATGATTGTCATGGATCCGGGCCCGGCAATGAAAGAACATACATGTCTAGAGAGATTAAGTACAAATTGGGAGGGCGGGGGTTGTGCTCCACACTTTCAACAGCGGCCATCCGCCCACCTCCCTCCGTCCCTGGGGGCAAACAGGAAAGAAAAGTGTTAGGTTGCCTTCCCATACTCCCTTGCTGGCAGCTTTGCTCCTTCTCAGGGCCCATGTGTGTGCAGGCTGGTAGTGACAGAGTGACTTCTTTTATCCCGTTTGAAAATATTTATGGCTAAACATTGGAAATTGCCCTGGGAAGTAGCCCTATAAATTTCCTCGTGACCCCCACCTTCTCCTATCTTGAAACTCAAGATGAATCAATCCCAAACTGAAAAAAAAAAAGGGAGGAAGACCTTCCAAGGGTGAAATCTGATAGCAGTTTCTTATCTTATTGGCAACTCTCTGAGTCTACATGAGCCACTTTGTTCGGCACGGGTGACTGACCATTGGCTGGGAAAACACAATTCCTGTAGGGAGGTTCCAAGCCTGAGCTGGAGATGGCTTAACGACACTCCACCCTCTTTCGTGGAGAGTGACACCTCATTTTGCAGACTGATAAGCAAGCATGCCTGACCTGAAAGGAGGTCGCCCCCTCCAAAACACTCTGGGGCAAGAAGCGAACATTTGGAAACTAAATGGGCCCGTGGGGGCTCTGCTGGAATTCAGTGGGAGGCCTCCTTTGCCCATGCATGTGACATGTGGGAGACTCCCTCTCATCTGGATTCACTGCCATTTATGTCAAATGCAAAAGGTAATTTCCACTCAGAAAGGACCAAACTACAGCTGGGAACAAAAGTCATCTCAGCTGCCAACTCAGTTGCCTTGTAAAAAAGAGGACTGATTGGCTCATCTAAATGAAGAAGTAGGGAGATCAGCGATCAGGTGTGGCCCAAACAGCGTCCTGGGTCTACATTTCGTGCTTCCCTCGACTATGGATAGATATGGAATCTCCATGGGTAGTTTCTATTGTTAAGCTATTATCCAGATGGCTGTAAGAGTTCTGGACCTTATATCTACACATAACAATGTCCATCCCAACACTGTAGGCAAGAGTCCTGAGATCTGTCTTAATTGGATTACATTGATCATGTGCCTTCCTCCTGAATAGATGACCATGATCAGGAAAATGGAATGTGCTAGTGTCTTCATTAAATTAACTAGGAATGACCATTGGACCATGGCATATTAGGTTTAACTATCTGAAACTGGAACAGTCAATGATCTTTTTACTTGTAAAAATAGTAATTTCATATGGTACAACCTAACACATGGGAAGTGTATGGAAAGGGAGGAAAGCCAGATAAACATCCAAATGGTTAAGAAAGTGGGTAGGAAACCAACATGATGATCATATATGATCATTGCAGAGGGCGGGGGCTGGCAATATTTCTCTGACTGGCTTCACCGTATCGTAGCTATGGAAAGTCAGGTAAATTTTCCAATTTCTCTGGGCCTTGGGTTCCACATTTACAAAACAGATTACAATAGCACCTACCTTGAACGACTGCTGTGAGGATTCAATGAGTAATCACAAAAATTTTTAGAACGGTACCTAGCGCTCAGTAGATCATAAGCTGTTGTTATTACTGTTGTTGTCATTTCTGGGCAAATGCAATGGTCTCCATTTTCCATCACCATGGGGCTTCATGCATGCTCGGGTAATGTGCTATCTTGTAACCAATAGCAATAGTTGCATTCCCAGCGCATTAATGTTCTGGGGTTATTAAAAATTGGAGTCATCATTCAATTACATTTCATCACACTGAGAAAAGGCTGTTTTCATTTGTGCGCTTACCCACAGCGGCTCTGCAATCACCACACTCTCAAAACCAATTACAGTCAGGGAATTACCCAAAGACATAAAATTAATGAAATTTTCTGACATAATTGTTTTCTAGAAAGCACCGAGAGGCTGGAGAGGCACAGACTCAAATAAGACAACTAACGGTTTCATGTTCTTCTCTCAATCCCAAAGGAAACACCAGCTTGCACGCACATTCTCCCCACCCTCTTAAAGGAGGTTGACTTTGTTGTTTGCTTGTTCGATCGTCTTTAAGCCCTGGGCCTCAGTATTGTCAGTAACATCCCAGAGAAATTACCTTGGTTTGTCAGTCTACCTCTGGCCTCAATCTTATCAACCCCATCCCAGGCTTCACGGGCAGCTACGCTACCCCGAGGGAACAGCTCAACCCGGCACAAAGCCCACCGTCTCTCATTTCCTCTGCTCTGCCCTCAGTGGGAACTGGAGTTGCATGACAGAGTAGTAGCAAGGGAAATGCCAGGTGGCAGAGGTGGAAGTGGAGGGTTTGGGCCGAGGAAGAACTGTTCTCAAAGAAGTGCAACATGAGCCAACCACTCCCCAGGCTGCAGCTCCTGCCAGCAGTCTCCGCCGTGAGTGATGGAGCATAAGCAGAGGAGAGCAGATGTCTTCCTCCATAAAATAAGGTGTTCAGACTGTATGGTGTTTAATCACGCTCAACTACACACTTCTAGGACTCAGGGGTCTGGGGGCTCTGGCGACACCCCTCCTAATCGGTTCTAGTCTAAATTTCCAGGGGCACCATCTGTTAACACGCATTATCCAGGGGCAGATGCAGTGTTAGGCTCCAAAAACACAAAACCACTTCAGGCCACAGCGTGCTTTGGACCCACCAGGGTCTCCATCAGGCGTGTCTTCACCAAACAGTCAAGGTACCCTTTGGGCCAAATGTGATTTATATCAATCTAGCTGGATAATAAGTTTACTGTGGAGGAACCATCTTTAATTCACGCGGTCTTTTGCATAATGCTGAGCCGTGGTAACACCGAGACACCAGCCAGCCTGTAACGTGGGGGGGGATTCTGTACCGGGCAACTAAGCTCTGGGTCTCCCTGAACCCTCCTAACAATCCTCTAAAGTAAGAGGTACTAGCCCCATACCGCAGATGAGGACACTGAGTTTAGGCTCAAAAGTTTAATATGCCCAAGGTCATACAGCCTAATACATGATGTCACAGAGACGAGATCTGAGCTAGGCATCTGCCTCCAGAGCAAATCTTCTGAATTTTTAAAGTGCCTGAGTTGTAGGCACCTTGGGTGGGCACAAAAACAGATCCCTTATGTTTCTCTGGGCCCCCTCCACAGCACCCAGCCCAGATAGGTCCACCTACAAGAACCTCACAAATCTTTTATTTACCTTTCCTACCGATGAGGTCAGCCGAACGCCACTCTGGACCTCCAACAGCTGCCCTGTCCCTTTCTGGCTTTCGCCCCATCTCATTATTCTTGTCATAACATCATCCATGACAATATCATCCAAACAAAAGCAAGAGCTATTAGTTTTGGAAACCATCACAGGTATGACATGAATTCAGAAAATTTGGCTCTCTGCCTGCTGAAACTTGAGGAATCAAGCAAGCACATGTTGTTGGTCAAGTTTGGGGATTTTTCTAAAGACGCGTGGCTCCCTTAGCTTTCGTTCCACATTCTTTGGGGGCTTGGCTGGATGTTCTATGTGCAACATTAAGTTTAATTTCCCAGCCCCGATAACATCCCAGAGTTGTTAAACGCACCAAGGTACTTGGTAATTTATCTTACTCGCAATGTTCACAGCTCGGTAAGCATGCATTCATTATCATAGAAATCACTTTAATGTTTAACAAACATATCTGGCATATTCTCAGCATTCACATTTTCCATTTTCACCTAACCTGTCATGAAACACGCTATGTGTATACAAATAAACAATTCGTGCAGAGATGATTTTTCACTGTGTCTAAGAAAAGACATTCCGTTTTCAGATTCTTTTAGGAAAGAGGTGTCCCATTCCTCAATAAACTCTGTTTTTGTTCTTTGTTTTTTGTTTTTCTGTTTTTTTTTTTCAGGATCTATGTATGCAATTTGTGCAACGCCCCCTGTCCCGGGTTGAGTCTGTGGTTGCCATTCCTCATGAATCACTAGGTCACATGAGTGTGGTCTCTTCCATTAGACTGGAGGGATTTACCACAGTTTCTTCTATTTCTTTTTGTTTTTTCCCACACTCTTTTGTGTTTCTCACGGTGTTGTGCCCTCTGTTAACACTCTATAAAGGCATGTCAGCGTTGGGCACCGGGGTATCACGTTTCTTTGAAAATATCCTGCCAAGACCCACCAGAGAGCCACAGGGAAGATACCTTAAGGAATATGAAAAAAATATAGGCTGTTCCTTTCTTTCAGGTTGCCTCCGATTGAGTTGAAAAGATAAGATTTTATCTTTGTGAAATAATAACAAATAATATAAGTTAGCATGACAGACTCTTGGTGTTCTCCAGTGTGCAGTTTTAGTGAGCTTCCCCCATGATACAAGATACAAACTGGCATCCAGCCAAATCGTTCAGGCATACATGTATAGCTTATCCTACACAATGTTGTCTCACAGAGCGTTTAAAAATTCATAAATTAGCTGCCGAGAAATTTGTAAAAATAAGACCTATCACAAATGTATTTCTAGATTCTCTTAAAAAATGAAATATGGGGGCGCCTGGGTGGCGCAGTCGGTTAAGCGACCGACTTCAGCCAGGTCACGATCTCGCGGTCCGTGAGTTCGAGCCCCGCGTCGGGCTCTGGGCTGATGGCTCGGAGCCTGGAGCCTGTTTCCGATTCTGTGTCTCCCTCTCTCTCTGCCCCTCGCCCGTTCATGCTCTGTCTCTCTCTGTCCCAAAAATAAATAAACGTTGAAAAAAAAATTAAAAAATGAAATATGTCTCTCTTTGGAAAATATAGACAATGCTGGATCCATATTCCCATTTCAAAGATCCCTTTAGATGGAGGGTGAGTCGTCCATTTTTCCACAGTCCTCATCATTTCCTACTTTTTTTCCCAGCATTTACCCAGAGGTCAGCAGCTAACATTTATTTATCTTTCCACTTAAAAAAAATGCTAAAATTATTTTTTTCAAAAAACAGAAAAGAAAAAAAGACTGAGAGGTATATTTTGTTTTCTGTTTTAAAGATGGGGGAGCATTTCTTGCATTAAGGAAGACTGTGACCGTGTGTGTAACAGGAAAAAGCATGTCTGAGTGAAAGAACGCAGCTTAATGTTCCATTATGAAATAAAACATGATAAAAACTATGATCTGCAAACCAGTCAAGAATACATTCAACTGCAAACGATATAAACTCAAAAAACGCTAGCTTAAAGTAGGAAGGTTAGTGCCCCACAAAGCTGTCAGAGTCACAGACACCTTTCATCTTCCTGTTTTACCATTCTTGTGTAGTTTTCATGTTCACGGGTGGAAAGCATTTTGCACATTTCAGGTAGAAAAAAGGAGAAAGGGCAAAAGGCAAGCCTCCCACAGACTTCTGCTTGTGTCCCATTGGCCAGGACTCTGTCACATGTCTACTCTGAGTTGCAAGGAAACTGGCAAATCAAGTTTCAGCCTCTAGAGGTTAGAAAGACAAGGGAGAAGGGGGTTAGAATATCATGTGAGAGAGCCCTTCGAGGTAATTGCCATAAGTGCTATCCGGAAAGCTATGTTTAGAATAGACAAGAATGAGAATGCCAACAGAGCGCATTCACGAATGTAAATATAATCGCTCATTTACCTGGTCCTGCATGCATCTGAGATTGCAGTCCTTGGTCTATGACCGATTATATTTTTCCAAGTGCAAACTTGAATCATTCTATGTGGGAGCCTGGTATGTGTAAGGAATCACTTAGCTGACTGTTCAATAGCAGCATAATCCAAAGCATCTACCCCAAAACAGGGTTTCAGTTCTCTCCGTCACAGCCCATGCAGTCATGATGGTGAATTAATAAGTTTGTTTCTTTTTTGGGGCACCTGGGTGGCTCAGTCAGTTAAGCGTCCCACTTCAGCTCAGGTCATGATCTCACAGTTGGTGGGTTGGAGCCCCACGTCGGGCTCTGGGCTGACAGCTCGAAGCTGGGAGCCTACTTCAGATTCCGAATCTCCCTCTCTCTCTGCGCCTCCCCTCCACCCGGCCCTTTCACTCTCTCTCTCAAAAATGAACAAACATTTAAAAAAATAAATAATAAAGTTAGTTTATTTTTTAAGAAATGGCTCCCAAAAGAAAGCAAACCAGATTTTATAAGCAACTCAAGTCCTATATGTAGAGTCATTAAAGGTCCTAAGAAACACGTACATTTTTCTACCACATTTTATTGCATTGGGTGGGCGAGACTCTTACATAATAATAATATTTGCAATTTTGAGGATTCGCTAATGCCTTAGAATAGATCTCTGGTGAATTCCAGGGGTCTACTATGTATAACAGACTACCGTGTGGTTGACATCAAAGTTATACCCTTAGGGAACTGGGGGAGGGATTCAAATGGGCAGGACTGATGAGGAATATTGCACCCTTTGCTGTCAGAGTTGACAGACACACAGCCACCCAAGCTAATGTGATAGATTGCTTTCTCAAGATTACAGCGACGTCTCAATTACCTAGAAGTCAGACTTCTTGCAACTTCTCCTACCTAGACTATTTCAGGAAAACACCAAAACAAGCACAAAAAGCTAGAGGAATAGTCAAAAGGGATTTCACAAAGTCCATGTACTGAAATGTGTTTTATTCCTAAGAAGGCCCCACTCAGAGTCTATTTACTCTTGCTTTCCTTAAAAGTTCCCTGAGATTAGTTATCTGGTCTCTCCGTCCCATTCTGAGTAGGAACAGCTGATTTAAGGAGGAAGCAAAGAAGCAGGCCCACTGGTAGAAGCAGGAAGTTACATCCATACAACGACAGCAAAGGAGGGTATAAGGAATATTCTAAAAATGAGAATTCCAAAGATGTTGCCACCTAATGAAGGGACCTCGGTAACAGGCCCGTTTTCAACCAGTACGAGGATGATGATGTCTAACCCTCTGATTTATCAAGAAAAGGTTAGGTTGTGTTGAGAATCACAGGAAGAAGTCAGAGAAATAGGTTTTATGCTTAAAAAAAAAAAGATTTTCATTTAAATGATTAAAACAAATATGTTTTTAGTAAGTTTCAGTTATCTGGAAAATTCTTACCGTGGAGGACTAATCATCTGGAGAGAGTGACTATGTTGTATTGATATATACCAAGTTATGTGTATATGTTCAGTTTGTAAAAACACAAGAAAATAATCGATGTTCAAGACATAACCATCCTTTTAAAATCATAATTCATTTTGAGTCACGCTGTCAATATCGCCATACTTGAACACAGAATGAAATAAACATGAGCAAGGATATTTATTGACCCACGCTAACTCCTTAAGTCAATTTGATGCTGATACAAATTGTGGCCAAAGCACGCTCAACCCCCTTCCTTGCACATACAACACCGGCAGGACTGGACATTACAAGACAGAAAAGAGAACAACCAAAGTGTAACACTCATTAACCACAAGCGTGTGGAACGCTCAAGCCTGTTTTAATGACTGTGGTGGAACTCAACCCCAGTACTGGGATGTATCACTTCCAGTAAATGGAAACGAAATATTTTCTACTAAAGAAGGATCGAGCAACAGTCTCAACATCAGGCCCTTCTAAATCACTCTTCTGTTCAACAACCCCGCTATCTTTTTTTTAAAAATTTTTTAAATGTTTATTTATTTTTGAGACAGAGAGAGACAGAGCATGAACGGCAGAGGGTCAGAGACAGAGGAAGACACAGGTTCCGAAGCAGACTCCAAGCTCTGAGCTGTCAGCACAGAGCCCGACACGGGGCTCAAACTCACGGACCTGAGCCAAAGTCGGACGCTTAACCGACTGAGCCACCCAGGTGCCCCAACAACCCTGCTATCTAACAGGCATGCATTATATAGTGTTTGATGCCCCAACAGGAAATAACATAGACCTACTTTGCACTTGGTGGTTGTCGTATCGCTTTGTCAGAAGGCGTGCTTTCTCCTCCAGCTCAAAGGGAAGACTGGATGAGCCTTAATCAAATGCCTTCTCTCAGGTGTTCCCGGTCAGCACGGGCAGCACCACCTGCCCCAGGAGTGGGAAAGACAGCGAGGGAGAGAACATTGCTCTGGAGGCCACGTGAGAAAGAAGAAATGACCATCTCGTCTGCATCTGTGAATGCAGTCTGAGGCCCAGTATCTGCAGGAAAACAAGGTTTTTGAAGAGCGCCCGGAGCTTGAAAGGTTACATATAGAGAAGCAAAAGTTTCTGAGGCTAAAAACTAAAGCATTGTTGTTGTTTTTTTTTCTCTCTCAGCCCTGACTCTCAAACTAAGAATCAGCATCATCCTCCCTATCACATCACATACCATTTTTTCAATATTTTGTATGAATTAAACCCTCTGCTAAACATCTTACATACGTACGTGCTCTTATTTAACCCTATGAGGTAACTATCACTTTCCCATTTTTACCACTAATGACAGCAGATAAAGAGACTTGTTTAAGCGATAGAAAGTGGTCAGGTTGGGATTTAAACCCAGGCATCTGCCTCCAAAGCTCATTTCCTAGATCACTGGTCAATGTTCTCAGGCTCACCAAAGTGACCAGGTCACCCTGTGATCTCTCCCGGAGAGTCAGGCCCACGGAAACCCTGTCAGTCCTGCTCGGAGGAAGTGGCCTGGCCCCAGAAGGATATCAGTTTAGAAATGGAGGGGTTCTAACCCTCTGGAGCTCACATTCTGCTCCTGGTTACTCTCTGGGCCCCATCACACCCAATTAAAATTTCTAACTCCTGTTATCCCCACAGTGTCCTTTCACTGCCATGCCCCAGTCATGTGCCCACACCTGTCCGTTTGGTTGTCTCTTCAGAGAAGGCAAGAATGATCCAACTGTAGGGGAACAGATGTCCTTGAGGTATTTGTCTTGAAGCATGGGGACGATCAACTGCCTAGTCTTCGAACGGCCAGGTATTAAAGAAGCCCTGTGTTAAGTTGACACAGCACTTTGTGATGTCCTGGTCGCCACCTCCCAATCATCCCCAATGTAGCTCCTGTGGTCCTTCTCATTTTCCAATAAAGTTGATTGGTTTCCCTCAGCTGATACCTTTCGGCATCACTTTCCTTTGCGGTGCTTGTTCCCAGATCTTTAAAAAACTTCCGCCCCTTTAATGAGTTGACCTACAGAGATGAAGCCAAATGCCTGGGCTCACCAGGAGGAAAGCAAGCTCCACTTTTGCTCAGAGAAAAGGAAGATGTAATGCATCTTCCTTTTTGATGAAAACTGCCAGAATCAGCTTCCTCCTCCTTCTGCCTCTTTCCTTAGGGGCATCACCTGCTTGTTTCTTTTGCCTGGTCAGTAATTGCTTCTGAGAACTAAACTTTTAAGTGATCTGCATACTTGGGTTGCCAACAGAACCTAATTCCCCTGTTTGTTTTTCACCTTTTCCCACCGACGACCATACTTTTTCACCGTGGTTGTCCCTTCCCAGAAACCACAGCCACCAGCTTCTGATGATGGCTTTTGCTAGAATTGCCTCTTCTCCAAAGAACTCATTCCTACTCATGGGAACCAAACAGAGCTAGCTAACTTTCCCTCCTCCTCCAGACTTATCACTAACACTTTCAAAGTCTATCCTTCCCCCACCCACACACTGGGAAGTTGGATCAGCTGGAGTCTGGAGGAGAATAGTGGCTGGCATGGAAAACTGGGAACTAAGGAAACATCAGGGTCAGCCGCAGGGTGAATAGCTGTCCAGGCAGGGCTAGATCTGAGAGCAAGAGCCAGAAGCCCCAGAGGGTTGAATCGAGAGCAAAAGTACAGAGGCCCAGAGTGAGGTGAGAGGTGGGAACCAAGAGAGGGGATGAGTCACACAGAGCAACCTAAGGCCCAGGGCCAATCCAAAGGAGGAGCCAGGTCAAAACAAGTCATGACAGGAGAAGCACGAGTTTAAGGTGAATCCAAGGACAGGAATCGGAGACAGTAACAGGGCAGAGCTGAAGGCAAGCAGATGGAATCAAGTACAAAACAACAAAAAGATGGGGAAGGGGATTTGGTATGATATCCAAGGGCTGAGTTTAAATTCCACCACTTAGACAACATCCCAACCATGCTGGTGTCTGTTCACTCTACAGGCATATATAGGTCCATGCACTGTAAAGCCACCACAAATAGTTTCTGATGGTTTATTACTCCCTGATATGAAGCATTATTTTCCATCAGATGCCAAGGACAACTGAGCCCAACTTCATGCCGTAGACCATTCTTTTGCTAATGAGTTAAGTGGCAGACCCAGACTCAAGTCCCAATTTTGCTAGTTACAATAAAACTGACCTATATTTGATTGGCTTTGACCCACAAAATCGCACTTGCATATGGTTCAAGCTTATAGGAGCTTGGACAGGTTACATGACTTCTCTAGACCTCTTTTCTTTTCCATAAAACAGAGACAGTAACACCTACTATGGGGTAATGATTAGATGCATTTTAAGGCACTTGGTATAATGTCTCATACCCGGTAAATGTTCGATACGTCACTGCTCTTATTATCCCTAGTGTTCAGGAATAATAAACGTTTTGGAATTGAATTTTTTGGTAAAACACTAAGCACAACCCCTGGGCAGGTCATCTTAGACATACAAGAAATGTTCCTGTGTGGACAGGGCCCACAATGTTTTATCTACATCTAACGGAAGTGGCAGTGGAGAATATGCTGAAAACCATTCCCAGGCTTTGGAGTCAGACCGTGATTGAATTAATCCTGGCTCCACCACGGAATGACCTTGCTCGAATCACTCAGCCTCTCGGAGCATCAGCCCACCCCTCAGCAATGTGAGGATAATAACAGTTCCTGCACAAATACTGCCGGTGACATGTTAACGCAATGATTCTAGCTCCCAGCATGAACCGGCACCAGGTCTTTTATAGGAAGGGGAATTAACATGAAGCATGCCCTCAGATCCTTTGTCTGTTTACCCATCTCCCACCCAGACTCCAGGAATTGTCTTGCCTGGAGGTCCTGGATTTACTGTCCTGTCTGCCACTGGCCGGTTTTGTTAGATGGCTAGTTGTTTCAACACAGGCAAATCCGGGAGGTGGTTTAGCTTGGTCTTGAAACAACCCTTACTCTGTTTTTGATTTCTGGGTTTCAGCTTGGAAAAGAATTAATATTCTCTTTCATGAATATTAATTGGTTGCAGCAGAAGGGTCACACAGAAGCAGAAAGACAACATTTCCTTCTACGCACAGATGAATTTCAGAACTTGGTGCAAAGAGCCAGTAGGGACACATTGGGTGCAGCTGAGGCCGAAATGTCTGCAGGCATTTGGCTAAGCCTGGTCCGCCGGCTGCTTTTCCCAGTGGGAACCTGAACGACACCAACAGCACTGCAGCCAGATGGCATGTTGCTACTAGGAATCATGTTATGTCACCTCATAGAAAAATCTGCACAAACACGCCAACTTTCTTCGGTAAAATCAAAGGCCCACTCCTCTCTTTCATCTTCCTGGCTCTCCACCTCTCCGGCTTCTGAGATGCTGCTCTTGGCTCACTCTCCGCCTTGGGATCAGCAGAGTTTATCAGCTCCAGGAGGGTGAGCAGCCCACACTGCATAAACAAACTGCAGGAATAACAGGGAAGCAGTTAAAGTAACTAAGTACACACCATCATAACATGAGCATGGTGGGTGGAAGTAACAAGGGCCATGAGACAACTTCATTTCAGTTCAAGAGAATGAGATCTTTGGACCCTATAACATAAGAGAATGATTTTGTTACAATTACTGGTTTAAGAAAAGGTACTGGGGAGAGAGAGAGAGAGAGAGAGAGAGAGAGAGAGAGAGAGAGAGAGAAAGGAAGGAAGGAAGAGAAAGAAAGAAAGAAGAAAGAAAGAAAGAAAGAAAGAAAGAAAGAAAGAAAGAAGAGAGAAAAGGGGAAAAGAAAGAAAGAGAGAGAGAGAAAGGGGAAAGAAAGAGAGAGAGAGAAAAAGGGGAAAGAAAGAAAGAAGAGAGAGAGAAAAAGGGGAAGAAAGAAAGAAAAAGAAAAGAAAGAAAGGAAGGAAGAAAGGAAGGGAAAGAAAGAAAGAAACAGGGGAAAGAAAGAAAGAAAGAAAGAAGAGAAAAGGGGGAAAAAGAAAGAAAGGAAAATAAAAGAAAAGAAAGAAAGAAAGAAGATAAAGGGGAAAGAAAGAAAGAAAATAGAGAAAGAAAGGAAGGGAAAGAAAAGAAAGAAAAGAAAGAAAAAGAAAGAGAAAGAAAGAAAGGAAGAGAAAGAAAGAAAGAAAGAAGAGAGAGAAAAAGGGAAAGAAAGAAAGAAAGAAAGAAAGAAGAGAAAAGGGGGAAAAAGAGAGAAAGAAAGGAAAAGAAAAGAAAGAGAAAGAAAGAAGATAAAGGGGAAAGAAAGAAAGAGAAAGTAGAGAAAGAAAGGAAGGGAAAGAAAAGAAAGAAAAGAAAGAAAAAGAAAGAGAAAGAAAGAAAGGAAGAAAGGAAGAGAAAGAAAGAAAGAAAGAAAGAAGAGAGAGAAAAAGGGGAAGAAAGAAAGAAAGAGAAAAGAAAGGAAGGAAGGAAGAAAGGAAGGGAAAGAAAGAAAGAAAAAGGGGAAAGAAAGAAAGAAAGAAAGAGAAAGAAAGAAGAAAGATAAAGGGGAAAGAAAGAGAAAATAAAGAAAGGAAGGGAAAGAAAAGAAAGAAAAAGAAAGAGAAAGAAAGAAAGGAAGAAAGGAAGAGAAAGAAAGAAAGAAAAAGAAGAAAGAAAGAAAGAAAGAAAGAAAGAAAGAAAGAAAGAAAGAAAGAAAGAAAAAGGAAGAAAGGAAGAAAAAGAAAACGTACTGGGTTCCACTAATGAGTCAATCAAGTTTTCAACCTATGGATAAAACCATAGTGTATGACCTATGGATTCAAGGTGGTCTTCTTTATAGGGTCTGTGGGAACAAGTGGAGGCACAAGAGGAATAGTAGAGCTGGATCCAGTTTGCCTGAATCCAGCGGGATTAGCTGAGGAGGTTCGGGAGATTCTGTGTGTCATTCAGCAACATATCACACTGGGCCCAACAAGTTGAACCTGAGAATCCACTGGGTCAGAAGACAGAACCAATAGAAATTCCTACGGTATCTAATCAGGAGGCATGCGGAAGTCTCAACCCTTGGAAAATGGCTCCTTTCTCTCCATGTCTATTCTGGGTTATATTAATTTGGGCTCAGGGAAATGGATTGATACTGAATCAGCCTTGGGCATGTTGTGTGTTCATCTGACAGCCGGTGTCCCAATCCTCCCTACTGATCATGCATGATATACTAAGACGATACGGTCAGATGTCCTCTAAAATGAGCAACTTGCTGGAGGTGGCTTTTACCAAAGAAATGGCAAATACTGTCCCCTTTTGCTCTGTGAGTTTCTGGGGTGATTCTAGCAGAAGTCCCTGAGTGGAAAACCACAAAGGTCATACTTAATTCTCTCTCAAGCGATGACAGCTTGAGGCCTTCTTCATTCGCTCTTCCCTTTCTCCTCCCTTCTTGGCGGTGGTGAATTAGCCATCAGCACTTCCCAGGTGAAGTCACCAAGTTCATGACCTCAACGCCCTGGTAAAAAGAGGGACTACAAAAGGCCAGAGAACCAGCCAGCCAGTGATGCCCTAGGCACATGCAGCAACATTTCCCCATCTTTGACAATCGTGCTATTAGATGAAACTTTTTTTCTTTTTCCACTGTGGAAAAGTGGCTTATACCTGTTCTCTTTCTACTTCTTGATGATGTGGCAAGAATTATTGAGGGGTCTGCAATCCACTTCCAACTTCTCAGATCAAGGGACCTCTGAAAAAGTCATTTCAAGGGAGTGGTGGGGATTCGGTGAATACCATCACCGAAATGAAGCATGTAAAAGTGAGCTCCAATAATGACTATTAATATAATCATGGAGGTTTACTGAGAATTTTCTGTGTACCCTCTAAGAGCTCCACATGTACCTCAACATAACCTTATGGGGTAGACAATATTGTTATCTTCAGCTGACAAGCAAAAAACTGAGGCACAGAAAGGCCACCCAATAACTCACTTGAGGTCATGTAAGTAGTATGCAGGAGCCCTGGGCCTGTGTAGCCTGACTCCAGAACCCAGGCTCATAATCACTCCTCTAGACCCTGTTTTGCATTCGCCTTGAATTAAGGCCCCTGGTTCTACTCCTGTACCCTATTTAAGCTATTTCTTTTTTTTATTTTAAAAAAATTTTTTAACGTTTTTTTTTTTTTATTTATTTTTGAGACAGAGAGAGACAGAGCATGAACGGGGGAGGGGCAGAGAGAGAGGGAGACACAGAATCGGAAACAGGCTCCAGGCTCTGAGCCATCAGCCCAGAGCCCGACGCGGGGCTCGAACTCACGGACCGCGAGATCGTGACCTGAGCCGAAGTCGGCTGCCCAACCGACTGAGCCACCCAGGCGCCCCTTAAGCTATTTCTATAAAGTAGAGAAGGTGATGTGGCTCAGTTTCTTTCTGCAAGGCTGGGATTCTCTCTGGCACACTGCAGCCCCTGAGCGCCCAACTAACAAGTCTGGGACGAGTTACCCTTAAATTACTTCTCGGTACCCCATACTTAGTTGGGACCTTCAGATTGCTCCCCCTGGAGGAGTACTTGGAACTTCAATATAAACTCAGCTGAAGGTCCTGGAAGTAAAATACCTACAGTGGCAGCATAAACCCCAACACTCTACATGAGCAGGGCTCACTGGAGTTACGCCAGCCATTCCTAGATGCTAGTTTGTGACCTGATGTTGCCCACACGGGTCCATTAGCGTGCTTGTCACTGGCAGTCAGAACTCCACAGTCCCCCAAAGCCCTTTCTCCCCTTGCAGTCAGGGTCGGAGCAAAGGGTGGGAGACTCGAGCCCAATGGGCTGCAAAGAACTGCCAGCCAGCACGCAGAGTCTCTGGCAATTAGCAGAGTTCCTACAGCTCCTTAGGAACAGTCGATGGACCCTTGTCTTTCACAAAGCTGCCTGGAAGTCAGTCTCCCGATGGATCCCAGAGGGAAAATCAAGGAGGAAAGGATTTATTTTCGGACACAGTTTAACAGCAACCAACTTAAGAAGCACCTAAGGCATGGGGCGCCTGGGTGGCTCGGTCGGTTAAGCGTCCGACTTCGGCTCGGGTCATGATCTCACGGTCCGTGGGTTCGAGCCCCGCGTCGGGCTCTGTGCTGACCGCTCAGAGCCCGGAGCCTGTTTCAGATTCTGTGTCTCCCTCTCTCTGCCCGTCCCCTGTTCATGCTCTGTCTCTCTCTGTCTCAAAATTAAAAAATGTTAAAAAAAAATAAAAAATAAAAGAAGCACCTAAGGCAAAAAAAAAAATGATAATTAAATATTTCTCCAAGGAGCAAATTAAGATAAATACCCCAAGAGTTATTCACAAAGATCAATTTAGAAAATGTCCGATGAGGATACAAGGGCTGAAGGAACCATTCTGCTTCACCCTCTTTTTGGCCTTTGTTGATAAACTAGGTTCCCAAGGGAATGAGTTTTTCTACATGTCAGGAGCAGCACCTGCTCTCAAGGAAAGTACAAAGAGTCATCTTTGGTGGCAAAATATCTTGTTTTTGAGAGTCAAAAGCCTTTTAACAAGGGTCATAACCAAAGTTAATTTAGACCAGTGAATGATGGCACCTGATTAAAAGCACAAATTTCACCGCTGACCACATTTCGTGCTTTTCCATGTGACTCTTAGGCTGGCCTTCTTGTGCTTGTATCTCGATGTAACAAATGAAAGGAGCATCCACTTTTCTGAAAGGAAACTGAAGTTTCTCTTGTCCTGTTAATTTTTATTGGACTTCCAGACGGCCTCTGCCAGCCGACTTCCAGACAAACGTCACCTAGAGTGGTTCCATTCAGAAGGATCTTGGGATTGATCATCAAGTTAAGTCCACTACGAGTCTCCGTCAGTCTTCAGCGGGAGGATGGACCATAGTACTGATGGGTAAAACTAAAGGACTAGAGTTTTGTGGCAATCAAGAAGGGCTAGAGCTCACCATTCAGTCCCAGCCACTGCTCTCTTACAGCCATCTGATTATATGGTGCCTCCCAGCAATACAAAGTAAGCACGCTCCCCAAAACAGAGGACACATTTCCAGATGAGGAGGGGTTGGTTGAACTTTCTGACCTAAGCTTTTTGAAACTCCCACATTTAGCGGGTCAAGACAGGATCAACCCACTTAGGAACCAATTTTTGCTCGTCTTTTTGGCAAGGTTGCTGTGTCTAAAGCACGTTGGGAAGTTTTCAAAAGCAACCATTAGTGTCTCTGACACATGAACCGCCAACCAGGGTCTTTTCTCTGTTATCAAGATTAGCATGAAAATATGCTACAAGGACCAAAGGAAAGCACTATTTGAATGACTTTCAGCCTCCATGCAATGCAAATTTCTGCAGTTCAAACACAGAAAGTGTGTCTGCTCTTCTGCTTTTGGCCAGGAATAGATCATTTATTACCCCTCACTAGGAAGAGTATGGCAGAGCCCTCATTATCTCGTAGCCATGCTCTCCAAATCAATCAGCTCCGTGCTGTACTGCTGGGCTTTTTAATTTAAATGTCAGCTAAAGTTAGAATGTGTTTTATAAAAATGTCAGAGCCTCCTTAACTTGAGTTTTGTGTTGGTCTTGTCTATCACTCTTCATTGACAATGTTAAGGAAATTATTTTTCGAAGAACATTTACACTAAGGTTCTCTGAATTTTCGGCATACTCTCCTTAAAAAATCTGAAGTCTGGTTAAAAATGAAAATGCTCTTTGTTACAAGTATCTATACAGTCACTTAAAAAATTTTTTTTTTTTTAGTGTTTATTTCTTTTTGAGAGAGAGAGAGTGCAAGCAGGGAGGGGCAGAGAGAGAGGGAGATAAAGAATCTGAAGCAGGTTCCAGGCTCTGAGCTGTCAGCACAGAGCCCCACACGGGGCTTGAACTCATGAACCGCAAGATCATGACCTGAGCTGAAGTCAGACGCTTAACTGACTGACCCACCCAGGCACCCCCAGAGTCACTTTTGACTAATGTATCAAAGGTCTAAAAGCTTTCCCACCTTGGTAATGCCATTGCAAATAAAGAAAACACTTAAACAGCAGGACTGTGATTTTTGTTTCCAGTGGGCTTTTGGAGAATGACTGTCCTACCCAGGACTTTTAACTTCTCTTCTCCTCTCCACTGAATGCCAGTAATTCTTCCCAGTTACTGTGGCAACAAAAAACCCTCCACACATCTCCAAACAGCTCCTGAGGCAAGCTGTTGTCTCTGTACCGTTGAGATGGGCTTGAACCACACATTTCAAGACCCTCCCAGGGGACAAAAAACAAACCAAAATACTTGCCAGCCACAAAGTCTCTCCTCACACCTCCCCTTCAGGAGTCTCCCCACTTACTTCAACTCCTAAAACTGTTGAAATAATATGCTGGGGCCGCTCATTTCATTAATGGGATTTGACCACTTCGTGATGCTGCCTGAACTATATTGCCCCCTCACCGCTGGTAGAGGTCTTCACTGGCTTACGTGGTGATCTGCTAGAGGGCAGGCATCTTAGGATATCTTGTGTCCCACATTGAGCAGAGTCCTGAGCGTGGCAGATGTTTATACTGGATGGATGGATAATAGGACCTAAATCCTGGACCACTGGCCAATGGCTTACTAAGAACTACGGTATATTCTGTCTCAATGCTTCTTATTTGTCTTCACAGCTTGCCAGGGATCTGGATTGTGTCCGTAGCATGGTGGCAGTTGGGTTCTTGTGCCCTCACACTAACACAGGGAAGGACACAACAGAAGGAAAGTAGCGAGCAGGTATATAGAAATGACCACAGCTAGTGTATGTGTGTATACACACAAAGAATACACGCTAACATTTAACAAATATAAGATATTTTTTCAAAGTTTGTCAATTTGGGGGAAAAGCAGATTTTCCTCTTGAATTCACTTTCTATCCTGCCTCTATTTTTATTACGTGTTGCAAGGTTTCCATTGTTGGTCTGTTACCAAAGCACTTAACAGATGTCTTTCCAAAGGCATCAAACCACTATGGTTGTTATCTTCTCACTCCCCGATTTCTTTTTCAGTAAACAAATTACCCAGAATATATTTCCCTCTTATCTAGCTATGCGCGCTGGAGAGAAGAAAAAAAAAAGAAAAGAATTTTATTTGCAAAGGGTGATTTTTCTTATTAATAACCAGAGACACAGAAACAGACTACAGTTGATTCAAAGAGCAAACACTAATCCTTTTGAGTTCTCTAGCCTCAGGAAGTGCTTTCCTCCAGGAGATAAAGGGAGCTAATCCTCAGAGAAGAGGAAAGGTGAAAACCACAACAGATTCAGCAATCAAGTTTAAGGGTGAGGGAACTACAGGTCACATGGGGAGAGGGCAATGCAGAAATGAAGTTGCAAACTTGCATTTTTTCCTCTGGGGTAATGATACATTCACATTGGTCCAATCCATCCGCTTCCCTATCTCTATAGCTCACAATAACCCACAGGTGTAAAGTGTCTGATCTTCCGAACCAAGACGTCATCAGTGGCACGGCAAGACTGGGCAAAAGGCCCATGAGAGGGCAGCGTTGCCCTTCTCTCTCCCTCTCCCTCCCTGCCACCCAGTCCAGGCAGTTTCCCACTACCTCCTTCCATTCCGACTCACCTCCATGGTCTGGGGGTAGGAAGGGGCTGAGTTTGAAGCACTAGGACACCGTCCCCCAGGAAGCAAAGCACTTCTGTGATGTTTTCTGATTCCCCATTTTCAGACAACGCTCCTTCCACAGCTGGGAGACAAAAAAAAAAAAAAAAAAAAAACCCGAAGCAAACAAACAAACAAACAAATGCTTCAAAAGCTACCAGTCCTAGGACTAGGAAGATGGCGGCGTAGGAGGACGCTGGGCTCACCGCGCGTCCTGCTGATCACTTAGATTCCACCTACACCTGCCTAAATAACCCAGAAAACCGCCAGAGGATTAGCAGAACAGAGTCACCGGACCCAAGTGCAGACGAGAGGCCCACGGAAGAGGGTAGGAAGGGCGGCGAGGCGGTGCGCGCTCCACGGACTGGCGGGAGGGAGCCGGGGCGGAGGGGCGGCTCGCCGGCCAAGCAGAGCCCCCGAGTCCGGCTTGCAAAAGCGGAGGGGCCTGACGGACTGTGTTCCGACAGCAAGCGCGACTTAGCGTCTGGGAGGTCATAAGTTAACAGCTCTGCTCAGAAAGCGGGAAGGCTGGAGGACAAAGGGAGGGTGAGCTGCGGAGCCCCCGGACGACAGAGCTCAGTTTGGCGGGGAACAAAGGCGCTCTCCAGCGCCATCTCCCCCGCCCATCCCCCAGCCAAAATCCCAAAGGGAACCGGCTCCGGCCAGGGAAATTGCTCGCTCCGCGCGAACACCCAACTCTGTGCTTCTGCGGAGCCAAACCTCCGGCAGCGATCTGACTCCCTCCGGCTGCACAGGGCCCCTCCTGAAGTGGATCACCTAAGGAGAAGCGAGCTAAGCCTGCCCCCCCTGCCGCCGTGCACCTTGCCTTCCCACCCCAGCTAATACGCCAGATCCCCAGCATCACAAGCCTGGCAGTGTGCAAGTAGCCCAGACGGGCCACGCCACCCCACAGTGAATCCCGCCCCTAGGAGAGGGGAAGAGAAGGCACACACCAGTCTGACTGTGGCCCCAGCGGTGGGCTGGGGGCAGACATCAGGTCGGACTGCGGCCCCGCCCACCAACTCCAGTTATACACCACAGCACAGGGGAAGTGCCCTGCAGGCCCTCACCACACCAGGGACTATCCAAAATGACCAAGCGGAAGAATTCCCCCCAGAAGAATCTCCAGGAAATAACAACAGCTAATGAGCTGATCAAAAAGGATTTAAATAATATAACAGAAAGTGAATTTAGAATAATAGTCATAAAATTAATCGCTGGGCTGGAAAACAGCATACAGGACAGCAGAGAATCTCTTGCTACAGACATCAGGGGACTAATGAACAGGCACGAGGAGCTGAAAAACGCTTTAAAGGAAATGGAAAACAAAATGCAAACCGCCACAGCTCGGATGGAAGAGGCAGAGGAGAGAATAGGTGAACTAGAAGATAAAGTTATGGAAAAAGAGGAAGCTGAGAAAAAGAGAGATAAAAAAAATCCAGGAGTATGAGGGGAAAATTAGAGAACTAAGTGATACACTAAAAAGAAATAATTTACGCATAATTGGTATCCCAGAGGAGGAAGAGAGAGGGAAAGGTGCTGAAGGGGTACTTGAAGAAATCATAGCTGAGAACTTCCCTGAACTGGGGAAGGAAAAAGGCATTGAAATCCAAGAGGCACAGAGAACTCCCTTCAGACGTAACTTGAATCGATCTTCTGCACGACATATCATAGTGAAACTGGCAAAATACAAGGATAAAGAGAAAATTCTGAAAGCAGCAAGGGGTAAACGTGCCCTCACATATAAAGGGAGACCTATAAGACTCGTGACTGATCTCTCTTTTGAAACTTGGCAGGCCAGAAAGAATTGGCACGAGATTTTCAGGGTGCTTGACAGCAAAAATATGCAGCCAAGAATCCTTTATCCAGCAAGTCTGTCATTTAGAATAGAAGGAGAGATAAAGGTCTTCCCAAACAAACAAAAACTGAAGGAATTTGTCACCACTAAACCAGCCCTACAAGAGATCCTAAGGGGGACCCTGTGAGACAAAGTACCAGAGACATCACTACAAGCATAAAACATACAGACATCACAATGACTCTAAACCCGTATCTTTCTATAATAACACTGAATGTAAATGGATTAAATGCGCCAACCAAAAGACATAGGGTATCAGAATGGATAAAAAAACAAGACCCATCTATTTGCTGTCTACAAGAGACTCATTTTAGACCTGAGGACACCTTTAGATTGAGAGTGAGGGGATGGAGAACTATTTATCATGCTACTGGAAGCCAGAAGAAAGCTGGAGTAGCCATACTTATATCAGACAAACTAGACTTTAAATTAAAGGCTGTAACAAGAGATGAAGAAGGACATTATATAATAGTTACAGGGTCTATCCATCAGGAAGAGCTAACAATTATAAATGTCTATGCGCCGAATACCGGAGCCCCCAAATATATAAAACAATTACTCATAAACAGAAGCAACCTTATTGATAAGAATGTGGTAATTGCTGGGGACTTTAACACCCCACTTACAGAAATGGATAGATCATCTAGACACACGGTCAATAAAGAAACAAGGGCCCTGAATGAGACACTGGATCAGATGGACTTAACAGATATATTTAGAACTCTGCATCCCAAAGCAACAGAATATACTTTCTTCTCGAGTGCACATGGAACATTCTCCAAGATAGATCATATACTGGGTCACAAATCAGCCCTTCATAAGTTTACAAGAATTGAAATTATACCATGCATACTTTCAGACCACAATGCTATGAAGCTTGAAGTCAACCACAGGAAAAAGTCTGGAAAACCTCCAAAAGCATGGAGGTTAAAGAACACCCTACTCACGAATGAGTGGGTCAACCAGGCAATTAGAGAAGAAATCAAAAAATATATGGAAACAAACGAAAATGAAAATACAACAATCCAAACGCTTTGGGACGCAGCGAAGGCAGTCCTGAGAGGAAAATACATCGCAATCCAGGCCTATCTCAAGAAACAAGAAAAATCCCAAATACAAAATCTAACAGCACACCTAAAGGAAATAGAAGCAGAACAGCAAAGGCAGCCTAAACCCAGCAGAAGAAGAGAAATAATAAAGATCAGAGCAGAAATAAACAATATAGAATCTAAAAAAACTGTAGAGCAGATCAACGAAACCAAGAGTTGGTTTTTTGAAAAAATAAACAAAATTGACAAACCTCTAGCCAGGCTTCTCAAAAAGAAAAGGGAGATGACCCAAATAGATAAAATCATGAATGAAAATGGAATTATTACAACCAATCCCTCAGAGATACAAACAATTATCAGGGAATACTATGAAAAATTATATGCCAACAAATTGGACAACCTGGAAGAAATGGACAAATTCCTGAACACCCACACTCTTCCAAAACTCAATCAGGAGGAAATAGAAAGCTTGAACAGACCCATAACCAGCGAAGAAATTGAATCGGTTATCAAAAATCTCCCAACAAATAAGAGTCCAGGACCAGATGGCTTCCCAGGGGAGTTCTACCAGACGTTTAAAGCAGAGATAATACCTATCCTTCTCAAGCTATTCCAAGAAATAGAAAGGGAAGGAAAACTTCCAGACTCATTCTATGAAGCCAGTATTACTTTGATTCCTAAACCAGACAGAGACCCAGTCAAAAAAGAGAACTACAGGCCAATATCCCTGATGAATATGGATGCCAAAATTCTCAATAAGATACTAGCAAATCGAATTCAACAGCATATAAAAAGAATTATTCACCATGATCAAGTGGGATTCATTCCTGGGATGCAGGGCTGGTTCAACATTCGCAAATCAATCAACGTGATACATCACATTAACAAAAAAAAAGAGAAGAACCATATGATCCTGTCAATCGATGCAGAAAAGGCCTTTGACAAAATCCAGCACCCTTTCTTAATAAAAACCCTTGAGAAAGTCGGGATAGAAGGAACATACTTAAAGATCATCAAAGCCATTTATGAAAAGCCCACAGCTAACATCATCCTCAACGGGGAAAAACTGAGAGCTTTTTCCCTGAGATCAGGAACACGACAGGGATGCCCACTCTCACCGTTGTTATTTAACATAGTGCTGGAAGTTCTAGCATCAGCAATCAGACAACAAAAGGAAATCAAAGGCATCCAAATTGGCAAAGATGAAGTCAAGCTTTCGCTTTTTGCAGATGACATGATATTATACATGGAAAATCCGATAGACTCCACCAAAAGTCTGCTAGAACTGATACATGAATTCAGCAAAGTTGCAGGATACAAAATCAATGTACAGAAATCAGTTGCATTCTTATACACTAACAATGAAGCAACAGAAAGACAAATAAAGAAACTGATCCCATTCACAATTGCACCAAAAAGCATAAAATACCTAGGAATAAATCTAACCAAAGATGTAAAGGATCTGTATGCTGAAAACTATAGAAAGCTTATGAAGGTAATTGAAGAAGATTTAAAGAAATGGAAAGACATTCCCTGCTCATGGATTGGAAAAATAAATATTGTCAAAATGTCAATACTACCCAAAGCTATCTACACATTCAATGCAATCCCAATCAAAATTGCACCAGCATTCTTCTCGAAACTAGAACAAGCAATCCTAAAATTCATATGGAACCACAAAAGGCCCCGAATAGCCAAAGGAATTTTGAAGAAGAAGACCAAAGCAGGAGGCATCACAATCCCAGACTTCAGCCTCTACTACAAAGCTGTCATCATCAAGACAGCATGGTATTGGCATAAAAACAGACACACAGACCAATGGAATAGAATAGAAACCCCAGAACTAGACCCACAAACATATGGCCAACTCATCTTTGACAAAGCAGGAAAGAACATCCAATGGAAAAAAGACAGCCTCTTTAACAAATGGTGCTGGGAGAACTGGACAGCAACATGCAGAAGGTTGAAACTAGACCACTTTCTCACACCATTTACAAAAATAAACTCAAAATGGATAAAGGACCTAAATGTGAGACAGGAAACCATCAGAACCTTAGAGGAGAAAGCAGGGAAAGACCTCTCTGACCTCAGCCGTAGCAATCTCTTACTCGACACATCCCCAAAGGCAAGGGAATTAAAAGCAAAAGTGAATTACTGGGACCTTATGAAGATAAAAAGCTTCTGCACAGCAAAGGAAACAACCAACAAAACTAAAAGACAACCAACGGAATGGGAAAAGATATTTGCAAATGACATATCGGACAAAGGGCTAGTATCTAAAATCTATAAAGAGCTCACCAAACTCCACACCCGAAAAACAAATAACCCAGTGAAGAAATGGGCAGAAAACATGAATAGACACTTCTCTAAAGAAGACATCCAGATGGCCAACAGGCACATGAAAAGATGTTCAGCGTCGCTCCTTATCAGGGAAATACAAATCAAAACCACACTCAGGTATCACCTCACGCCAGTCAGAGTGGCCAAAATGAACAAATCAGGAGACTATAGATGCTGGAGAGGATGTGGAGAAACGGGAACCCTCTTGCACTGTTGGTGGGATTGCAAATTGGTGCAGCCGCTCTGGAAAACAGTGTGGAGGTTCCTCAGAAAATTAAAAATAGACCTACCCTATGACCCAGCAATAGCACTGCTAGGAATCTACCCAAGGGATACAGGAGTACTGATGCATAGGGGCACTTGTACCCCAATGTTCATAGCAGCACTCTCAACAATAGCCAAATTATGGAAAGAGCCTAAATGTCCATCAACTGATGAATGGATAAAGAAATTGTGGTTTATATACACAATGGAATACTACGTGGCAATGAGAAAAAATGAAATATGGCCTTTTGTAGCAACGTGGATGGAACTGGAGAGTGTGATGCTAAGTGAAATAAGCCATACAGAGAAAGACAGATACCATATGGTTTCACTCTTATGTGGATCCTGAGAAACTCAACAGGAACCCATGGGGGAGGGGAAGGGAGAAAAAAAAAAAGACGTTAGAGTGGGAGAGAGCCAAAGCATAAGAGACTGTTAAAAACTGAGAACAAACTGAGGGTTGATGGGGGGTGGGAGGGAGGGGCGGGTGGGTGATGGGTAGTGAGGAGGGCACCTTTTGGGATGAGCACTGGGTGTTGTATGGAAACCAATTTGTCAATAAACTTCATAAAAAAAAAAAAAAAAAAAAAAAAGCTACCAGTCCTAGTCAAACTGCTGATAGCCCAGCAGAAAAATCTTAGCACAATTTCGATGCATTATCTCCTTCCTGCAGACCAGGAGGAGGCAGGCAACATGGGGACATTGGTCATTAGGGGATTCGCTACGCAGGATTCAAATGGAACCTGATTTGCTGAACTCGAACCTAAACTTAACAGTAGTATTGTTCAAGAGAAGACAGAAATACACTGTTTTAAAAATCAACAGATGTCACACTAAAACAAATATCCCCCAAATTGAACCTGAACTAGATGGATGTTGCATTAACTTTCTAATCTTGAAGGCATTCCCACGGCAATTTCTCCATGGCCCTGGGCAGCCAGCCCCTTTATTGGCTGCCAGTCCACAGATGACAATACCCCTGGCAGGTTGGACAGCTAATATAGCCCCAGTCTTCAAACTTGGCTTCCCTGCCAGGTCGCTCAAAACCCATTTGTACAGCCCCGTTGGATTTTTCGAGTGTACAGCCAGATGGGTTACTTGAACTCACCGACTCGAGGACATGTTTTTGTATATTCCTATGCCTCTTATAAATCAGATCCAACAAGAAATAATGGATGGACTGCTTGGCCGTTTCGAGCAATTATTCTGTCTGGCATGGGTGGAGAACAAGAGTAGTGTCAGCAGAGTTATCGGCCGTACCTTTTGCTTGAGGAAATGTTACATCTCCAGGGCCAAGCACATCTATCTGTCTGACTGCGTTGCCTCTGATTGTCTCTCTTTTTTTTCCTCCTCTCTCACGTACACATGTACTCTCCTTAATTACTAGCAGAAAACAGTGCATTCCGCACACTTCCCAACATCTGTTCAGGTCTTAATTAATCCAACTCTCACATGGTCTCCATAGCAACGATGCTCACCAGGCTCAGTCTCTGCATTCAAAAATCTTCTTCGAAGAGAATGGCTCAAAATATGGCCCTTACCAAAATAATTTTGCGTTAATTTCGGGGTTCGATCCAATGAGAACTTTGCGTAGAAGGCATTTACATGGAGAGACCAAGTTATGATGTCACATTCAGCATCACCATCGTGGAAATCAACTGCCTGAAACCAGGAATACAAAATAACAGTCATTTTTCAAAGTATTGCCGAAAGAAAATCCCGTTACTATCTTCAGGGTACCAGAAACTCCTGTGCTACAGAAGATTAATGGCTCCAGTTATCTTGATGGAATGTACAGTTATTGTTTGCAGGGCAGTTAGAAGAAACACAAGTGTTAAAAAGAAACTCATCGGAAGGAGTGTTTCCTAAGCTTCTGGCTTTACGAAGCTTAATTCAAAGCCTATTGTCCCTTGCTGGTACCTGCCAACTTGTTCCCCAAATTGCAGCTTGCCGGGAGCAGAGAGGTGGACTAAGGCTTTCCGAGGAGGCCGTGAATGCTGCCCAGGGGAACATCAAGCACATTTCTGAGAGTCTGTTTTAGCTCCGTGGCCTACAGAGAAATTCTCCTTGATGCTGACTTTATGCGTGTGTTTCTTCGAAGCTGTTATGGCAGAGATTGTAAAAATTAACACTGACAACTACCCAGAAATCTGCTCAGATATTACACATGGTGTTGGAGGAGGTGGGGAGGAGTAATAGAGAGAGCACAGGAGAATGAAGCCAGGCCCAAATGGCATTTGAGTTCATACTGGCTTCTGTCATTAAATGCTTAACGTGGGAGCTAATAAGAAGTAAACCATTTATCGGAGTTCTAGCTCTCTTCCCCTTCACAGTGTCCTTCTTTGAAGAGGCAAACAACCCAAAACCAGCTGAGGAGAGAGAAGACGAGAACTTAGACAAACTCTCATGTGAGTAAAAATGTATTTTAGTAGACAAATCCCTCTTACGATATAAAATGGATCAATCAACTGAGCCTCTGAACAAGGAGAGGACCTTCCCAAACCTTCTCCGGTGACTGAAACTCTGTGGACCCTGGATACATTGGCCCTGGGGACGGCTTATCTCCAAACTGCCTAGGGACAGAGCCAAGTAGAACCCGAAGCTTGGGGGTGGAGGGTGGGGGTGTCACTGAGGGATGTGGCAGGGGGAGCTCTTCCAGGAATAAGGGCCAGTTCTCTAATGTAGTTATAGTATCTACTGAAATGAATGGAGAAAGTATAATCTTATAATGTTACCAAACTCATTTTTTGTCCTCAGGCAAGAGTCTCTATGAGATTCTTGGCTGCTGGCAGTATCTAAAACTCCTGACCTTTAGGCAGACAACTAGGATTCAATTCATGGCAACGTTGAAGTTTCTCAGCCATGAAGCTTCTACAGAACGACTGAACCAAGGTCCCCCTTCAAGTTACTTCAAATCACTTCATCCCAAGTGATATTCAGTCATCACCTTGAAGCGATTGCTTTGAACTCACAAGCAAGAGGTAAAGAAATGGAATGGAAATGCGATCAGGGTTCTAGCTCAATTCCCGTCCCCTCTTCGATCTGAGATTTCCAAAGATTCTTCCTGATCCCCTCCTCCCTTCATTCAATAAGTATCATGAAGCTGTCACTCTGAGTGCAGCATCATCACGGGTTTGATCTTGGATGTCTCTCAGTGCAAAGGATAATGGGCTATGAAAAACTGAAATCATACTTCCGCAGCTATTTTAGTTCCTGAGCATGCCCAAACTCACCTTCTCCGGACCACTGTCACCAGCATATAACAACTGCCGTCACTTCTAGACTGGCTATCCTGTGTGGCATTTACCGTCCTGGCATTAATTCACTTAGCTCTTGCAACACGCCTACAAGGCATGACTGTTCTTATCATCCCCATTTCATACGTAAGCAAATTGATCTCGGAAGCAAGTTTGAAGGATTGTAGAACTCCAAGAGATTTCACTCACATGGGATTCCACGAGCATGGGTGCTCTATGGTGCCCCCTGGCACTGTGCAACCCCATGGACCTGGGGCGGCGGGGGGGGGGGGGGTTCAGTAAGCAGAACTCGAACCTATTTAACTTTGCCATATCTTTTTACTGCCTCTCTCACACTGGCAGAGGGACATCCGTGCGTGAGAGGCAATCAGGAAAGAACACGGTGAACTCTGGGTGTTCATCACTACATCATTCTGGAATATTCCTTCCAGGTACCCCCTCTACATCCTTAATTTTTTTTTTTCTTTTCCATTCTCCACAAAGCCCTAAGTGGTAGACGAAGGCAGGTCGAGGAGCAGCATCAGAGCTGACAAAAAAAAAAAACAAAACAGGAGAGTCTTCGGCTAGGAAGATCCTGAACTTACCTCTTCCCCCAGGCACAAGTCTACATTCACCTCTGCAGCGAGTCCCTCTGAAAACCAGTTGAGCAGTTGCTTCACATGGCAAATGAGAAGACAGTCACTTGGAGGCAGGCAGGAGAGGCTGTGACACACAGGCCTGCCCAAATCCCCACTCCTGATGCGCCAACACACAAGTGGGAAAAACTCAAAACCTGGAGCCTCTCCCTGAGGAATGAGGGTTTGTAGCCTCACAACTGCAACCCCAACTTTTAAGACTTACACCCGACGGATGAGCACCCAGAACACTTAGCTTTCTTTGAAAACCTACAGAAGTCGCGCCCACTGCCCAGAGAACGCAAAGGGTGGGAGCGAGCTGCCTGAGAGTCTGGCTTCCAGTCAGCCTGAATCTAGGAGCCGACACCCCCTTTGGGACACTGACAGGTCTTTGCAAACTCTCAACTGCCTTCAAGACGGAGAGAGGTGGCTGTTTCATCTGATGCATAGAAACCAATTCAGAGAGTCTGGCAAAATGAGGAAACAGAGGAATATGTTCCAAATAAAACAACAAAATAAAACCGTAATAAAACGGAGATAAGAAAACAAAGCAGAAGAGCCAAGTGAGTCTTCTTGCCCCCTTTCCCTCCACTTAACTCTGCTTTGACTCATGAATGTCGTCAGTTTATCCCCCAGAAGCACCCTGGGGCATCCTTCTGGATGCCTCTGCTCCAATAAACATCTTCAAGTGGTCGCAGGGCCCCCTTTACTCTTGGTTTCTTGTGGCTTGCCATCTGGTAGGCAGATACTCAGTCGGGCAGAACCCAATTGCTTTTATGGTAGAAGTGGGTGTGGAAGGGTGAGGGGATAAGGAGGAGGCAGACTCCTCCGGAACCTGGCTTTGTGCGTAACCCAATCAGTTCCTGGGGTGAGAGAGAGAAACTTCCGTGTTTCCTCACAACTGGTACAAGAGTGTTTGAAAGAGGTGAAGGTAGACGGGTGTTCTCACTGGACACCTTAAGCCATAGGGGAGGAGCTTGCTCTTGAGTACCTCCCAATGCATGCTCCGGTGTCTCTCGTGGCTTTTATTTCGTGTCTCTGGCCTTTTGTTTGGGTTGGCTTCCTTGCTCACATCATCTTTCCCCGTCTCTGACTTCCTTTAGGTATCTTCCACTTTAAGACAACCAACTCCCTCCACTCCACATACTACTGACCCCCCACAGGCTTTTCCTAGGAGGTTTCCTAGCTACCTGTACTTCTCCACATCTGTTCATGTGTCTGTCTTCTCCAACAACTTGCAGGCTAATTCATCTTTATTTTGGTCCTAGCAGATTGGCCTCTAGCAGGCAAGTGTCTAAAGAAAAACTGCACGGAGCGAAGGTTTAGAGATGCAAGTGAGACGAACGCTAACCTCATTAGGAAACCTTAGTCCGGCCTTGTGACTGGCCATCTCCAGGCACGTCACTTCCCTATTCGTGGTTTCTGGCTGTGCAGGCACAATCTGCCTGAGGACTGGCACCAGGCTTAGAAATCACTCCAAGATTATTTAACGATTTAACAATAACTAGCGTTATGTTATTATTAACAACTATGCCCCAGGCTCTGTTCTAAGCATATCGCGTCTATTAAGCACTCAAGCCTCACAATTCTATAAGGTCATCATCCCTCTTGTATAGGTGAGGCAACTTGAGGCCTAGACAGGTGAAGTGACACACCCGGGACACACAGCAATGGGAAGATCTGGCTCCAAAGTCCATGCTCTCCGCGGCTGCGCCTTTCGCCGACCAAGACAGAGGTGGCCGGACACAGATAACCTCGGGTTGGTTCTGAGGAGGAAAGGGGGGCTCCCAGGTCCCAGGAACGGATACATGCTCCTTTTCCCTCCTTTGTCGGTCATCCCAGGATTTAATCACGCCCCCCCTTTTTCACAACACACACCACAACCACCGCCTCTGCAGCAAACACCGTGGCCCTTTTCTGAATGGACAGGGCTCCAACCGTGAGTGGGCTGGGAGCGTTGCAGGACTCCAGCAATTGGGCAGTCCTGATGAAAGGCAGAGTAGCTTGGACCACAAGTGGGGAGGCACGTTAATTCCCGCAGCCTGCAAAGGACAGAGCCCCAGGGTTGCCTTTCTTTCCGCAGCACATGTCTCAAGGGATGAATGCTTCCTTGAAACTCGCCGGTGGGTGGGAAGAGTAGGTTCTTTAGAAGAAACTCATTTATGAGGCTGGAAAATAGGGCGGTCTTCTCCTAGGATTCGTGAGTTTCTTTGGGAGGCACAGAGTGACCTCCATTGAGGTCTAAATTCAGGGCACCGTAAGGACAGAGTGAAAAGGAAGAACCGATCAAGAAAGCTTTGCAACTTCTATTCAGGTGAAAGGTCACAATAGTAAGACAATTGGCACGAGAAACCCAGGGATATAGTCATCTCAAAAGATACTAAGACTTCCCCAGGGTAGCTACATGAAGACCCAAAGTGTGCAGGGCTTGAAAATCAACTGAGCACACCTATTTTTAAAGACCCGTGTGAGGATTCTGAACATCTATTCCTATTTTCACATGCGGATATTTCTATATCCAACGTCAGGGGAAAAGAGAAGATATCTATAGTTATCAGAGCAAGGATTTAGACTGAAATATCAATATGTTCCATATTCAAGGGATATACGATTCTGGACTAGGCTTTGTTGGAGAGAGGGGAAAGACAGGTTTTTCTCTTTAGATGCCTTTAGGAAGGGAAGATGCGTCTGATTAATTTAGGAGCTCAGCCTGGAGGGGAAGTGATTGACAAAAATTTTAATAAGTTATACCCATTCTTGGAAACCACTCTCTTCATCTGTTAGGATTGTGACCAAAATGGCCAGAAGCAGCAAGAGTCAGAAAGAGTACTCCCCCAAACGGCTTTTTTTTTTTTAAACTAAGATTTGACTTGCCTATGTGAAGATATAAAAGATGTATTCAACTGACCAAACAATGTAGTCCGGGTGACATTTTTTCCCTTCCTTTTTAAGTTGATTTATTTTGAGAGAGAGCAAGCAGGAGAGGGGCAGAGAGAGAGGGAGACAGAATCCCAAGCAGGTTCTGCACTGTCACAGAGCCTGTCGTGGGCCTCGAAATCACAAGCCATGAGATCATAACCTGAGCCGAAATCAAGAGTCCGAGGCTTAACCGACTGAGCCACCCCGGGGCCCCCTAATTTTTTCCCTTCCTATCACAGCTCCCTCCTCACAAGTGTTGCAATTTGGGTGAGTTTAGTACTCCTTCCTTTCCACTTTTAGTAAGGGGAGATAGTGATGGTGTGTGAAACGTCTATTTTACTAATGTCTTACACACTATTAAAATTCCAAAGCACAATAGTGAGGTGAAAGATATTTTTTGACTCTGGGCAAAACAGATACAAATATTTCTGAAGAACGAGCTGAAAATATTTCCTGGTTTCTTTTCTTACCGAGAGACCTGTATCACTCTGAAATCAGGATGTGTCTGTGTTCCTGTGGGGGAGAGCACGGACAGGCCCAGGCCGCAAGCCTTGCCCAGAGAGCTTTTGTCCTTGAAGGCAGAGGTCCTTCCATGGAGTGGTAATTGTTCTTGCTCTCAGGGCCTGAGGACACAGGGCCAACCGTGAGAAGCACCGTGAACCTGAGCTTCACTATTTACATCAAAATGGACCGTCTAGGGCTCTGCCTCAAGGCCCTGTTGAAGGACAGTGAGGAACCTTGGCTTGAAAAACAACCCGCAAGTGAGTCTGCAAAGCATGTGGCCCAGACTGTGTCCACCGCAGAGTGGTTGGAGCAGGTCCCCCCCAGACAGGACATGTTGGTGACATGGTGACTGTAACAGATCACCACTAGGACCCGCCCCTGTGACTCCCCAGAGAGAAATTAGCGAGTGAAAACCAGCCAAGAAAGGGACTTTCCCACATCCGCCTCTGCCTTTGGGGCCACCGAGGCCACTCTCCATCGTCACCTGCTGTGGCTGTGAAAGTCTGCCCATCATGAATATCACTCTTTCCGTCCACATTGCTTCTTCTAGATCTCAAGGAAGGCATTTCAAAAACCAGATGATCCAGCAGAAAATTCAATATGGGATTTTACTCAAGAGTCACAACAACTTTGAAAATATTTCTGCTTATTCAAGTTAATTTCTCCTCCAGAAATCTGAAATTAGGTGTGATAAGTTAATGATTACACAAACAGAACTGCTTTCAATAATTTATTTGGGCCCATGCCCAAAAACTGAACTTGCATGAAATATTAAATATTACTCTTACAGCAATTTAGACACATTCACACGAACATCAGGAAATGAAAAAAAAAAAAATCTCCACCAAATGCCAGTGTTGTGTTTTGCTCGGAAAAATAATAACACAATTAGAGGTAAACAATGTTTTCTTCAGCGTCATCTCCAGTCTCCTGGTCTTGTCCAGTCAATGTCTGAAGATTTAGCTTTGCTTCGGCCGTAAATGTCTGCCGCTGAGAGCCATGTGGATGTGAGTCCTGGGAGGCTGGAAACTCAGTCTGAGAGATGTCCAAATCTGCAACAGACAGACGGCACAGGTCAGGAGGATCCGCTCAAGGCCTCCAAGGCAGGTGACACTGTAACTCAGAGCTCTCTAAGCCTGGGACATGCAGTGCCCATATATTCAGCCACAGAGAGAACCCGACAGTCCAAGGAGAAAGGGACAAAATGCAATCACATCAAATGACTTAATCAATGTACCGTCAAGATGTGGTTGGGTGTGCGTTCAAATGTCTCCTATGGCTAAAAAGAACCCTGACAAAATAATCCTAAGGGAGTGTCTAGTGAATAAAGACTTGTCACCATTTGCGGGCAGATAAAACACTGCTACTGTGGAACAAGGGTGCCCACTTATGTTTTAAAAACAGGTTCAAGGTCTTAGAAATACGGTATATACTCTAGCTATGGGCGATGAACTATATTTGCATCTGCACAGCCCCTCCCCTCAGAATATCTCAAAGTCAAGAACTGACCTCAAGACTCAAATAATATGGCTGGGATTTTATTAATGTGGGCAAGGGGTGGGGGAAAAAGGAGTTGAAGGACGGAGACCGGCCAGCCTCACCATTATGCAAATCTAATTAACACTCTACAAACCACTTAAGCTAGAGAAAACTGTTTCCGTATCAAGTACGGCTGGGTTCTTTTTTCTGGTTACCTAGCAACAGCAGGGCATCGTCTATTTTCCCTTTTTCTGCTAAAACCCCTCTAGTACACGGTGTAAGGGAAGGCAAAGAGGGCTGAAGAAGAGAAAGGCTGTTGCTGCAAACCATTTTCTCTTCCCTTGTTCTACTGACCACCCTTCCTGAGGCTCACTTATATGGCAAAGTCACAAATGACCGGCTTCGGTCAGCGCAAAAGGCGGAGTATGCGTGGAAACCCAGGCGAGAAAGATGGGTAGCCTGAAGCCCACCGGCTCCTTCTTCAGTCATCAACGAGAGGTCATTATAAACATTGCCACATTTGACTCTAAGACTCTATTATTTAGATGGATACCCATAACTGGTAGGATTCTAATGACAAAAATGCTTGTGGCTTCTGCCCTCCTGCCAACGACCTTTAGCTGGTAGGGAAGGCAAGAAGGCCTGGCGGGAAGAGTAAAACGTCCTCACGCTGCTCTGTCTTCAGGGACGTGGGACACTTGGCTACGTGTCCGTTCATCACTCCTTCCAGTAAGAGGCAGGCCCACTGGAAGAGGGGCAGCCAGAGCCCCAGAAAATAAACACAAGTCACCTGGAGGAGCTGACGTGTGCCTGTGAAGCTGAGGGGGACCCCGGGGAGAGGGGAGGGGAAGAAGAGGTCAGGCTGTACTCCATAGCTCTGCTCCAAGCTTAGGCCTGCCCGGCCTCTAGATGTCCGTGGGGCCCAAAGAAGAAAATTCTTTTACATTTGGGTGACTTGATTTTACTAACCCTGATTCCAAATCCTGTACCTCGAATACTCGAACTCACTAACTACTGAACACGCGACTAGTGAAGATGCTTCTAATTACCCCCATGCAAAGCGTGACTTCTGGGCACAAGAAGTTTTCCAGGTCTGATACAGCCATGACTCTTTTAAGCCTCAAAATGTTGTAACCCACAGTTTACAGTTTGGGAAACGAAAGCTCAGGCTACTTAAATTCCTTGCCCCACATCACACAATTAAGAACTAATCTAGGGGCGCCTGGGTGGCGCAGTCGGTTAAGCGGCCGACTTCAGCCAGGTCACGATCTCGCGGTCCGTGAGTTCGAGCCCCGCGTCAGGCCCTGGGCTGATGGCTCAGAGCCTGGAGCCTGTTTCCGATTCTGTGTCTCCCTCTTTCTCTGCCCCTCCTCCGTTCATGCTCTGTCTCTCTCTGTCCCAAAAATAAATAAACGTTGGAAAAAAAAATATTAAAAAAAAAAAAGAACTAATCTAGATTTGAACTCAGGGGACCACTTCCACTTGCACATCCGATCAAGAGTCTCAGGATTCCCATTTCTTTTTTTTTTTTTTTAATTTTTTTTTTCAACGTTTATTTATTTATTTTTTTTGGGGACAGAGAGAGACAGAGCATGAACGGGGGAGGGGCAGAGAGAGAGGGAGACACAGAATCGGAAACAGGCTCCAGGCTCTGAGCCATCAGCCCAGAGCCTGACGCGGGGCTCGAACTCCCGGACCGCGAGATCGTGACCTGGCTGAAGTCGGACGCTGAACCGACTGCGCCACCCAGGCGCCCCTCAGGATTCCCATTTCTTATGGTGATGGAAACGGCTTGACCATCTTTGTTACATTAAGAGACTTTGAATGTTTAATACTTATCCTCCCTAAGTACCACATTTTGAAGAATCACTTAGCAAAGAAAAAAAATTAAGAACGAGAGAGACATTCCAAGCTCCAAAAAACAGATTCAATGATTATTATAAAATTGGGAACCTCCTTCATTTAATCAGGTAAACACCACAAACCGTCCTGCCCCCACAATGATTTCTCTATTAGGGCAACACAGATCAACCTAGAATGCTCTCTGCTCTTTTATCACATTTGGAGACAAAGTATGCTTGCCTGTGGTCACAACACACGTTCACGCTTTCGACTCCTTTCCCCAGGCATTGAATGAATAAAGCCATTTAACCTCTAAAAAAAAAAAATATTCTCAGTTACACTACTCATGTTTAGCATTACACAACCTAACACATATACACCTCAAAACTTGCATCTATCAGATGCTCGTAGATTAAAGAATAGTTCATGTAAGCCACTGTATTCCTGCCCCTTGCCAACAGAAGGTCCAGCCAGGGTACAAGAAATACCACATGGAGAAGGAACAACCATGCATTGAATGAGGTGGTTGGGAGGTGATTGCGGACAAACGTGACAATGCCCGGCACAATGCAAGCCCTTAATCCCTGTAAGTTTCCTTCCCCTGGGGGTGTGAGACATGTAGCAAAGAATCCAAAATACTGGTGGTGAGTCTAGGGATCTGGGAAGTCCTGTTAATGGTTTCAGGAGAAGGCTTAAGCACAGCCAAAGAACCAAATGTATATCAGAATTCTTTTAAACTGTAGGCTCTAGGGGCGCCTGGGTGGCGCAGTCGGTTAAGCGTCCGACTTCAGCCAGGTCACGATTTTGCGGTCCGTGAGTTCGAGCCCCGTGTCGGGCTCTGGGCTGATGGCTCAGAGCCTGGAGCCTGTTTCAGATTCTGTGTCTCCCTCTCTCTCTGCCCCTCCCCCGTTCATGCTCTGTCTCTCTCTGTCCCCCCAAAAATAAATAAACGTTGAAAAAAAATTTTTTTAAACTGTAGGCTCTAGCTCAGGAAGAAAGAGATCCAAGAATAAGGGGGGGGGAGGTTAGTTTTTAATTGGTGTGTGTGTGTGTATGTGTATGTATGTGTGTGCATAAGGGAGTATAGACATTTAATGACAACTTTTTCAGATAAAAATAAAAATACAGAGGAACATCTCTAGGTAAAAAATAGCTTGCTGGACCCTAAAGTGACAGGCCCATGTTGGCATCCTAGATGTATTCATGGAGGTTGTTGTGGATGTATGTCACCTGAAGGTGAACTCAATTTCCTTTCCATTTTCTCCTTGATTTCCGCCTGAACTATTTAGGCAAGGTCAGACAACCCATCTTTGAAACTGGAAACCGTTCCATGATTTCTGATTTTATGATTCCATTTCAACCCTGAAAGAGCACCAGCACAGCAACTGTATACTTCTCAAGGTCAGCCACCTTTTTCCACACTTTTTACCCTAGAGAATATGATCATTATGGAATCTTAAACTGAAAAAACATTTGTTAAAATAAAACCTCACTGGTTCAGAAAGCAGAATTCTTGAGAAATAAAAATCACCCAATTTTGTGATCAAAATCCCTATAAACTGCTGAACATAAAAATAGGATACCTGGTTTTTTAATAAGCAAAGAAATATTAATTTGATGGAATCCTAATTTGGTCAACTAAAAAGCAAATGCTATTATAATGAAACAAAACTTCAGACTACAAGGAACCTTTCCATCTAGTGTCTCAATACAACTTTCCCTGTCCATTGACATAAAAGATGCAATTTGATCTTTACCATACTTGTGGAAACTAAACAGAATAACCATGACTAACCTTAAAATAAAGACGAAGAAGCGGAAACACATCGAATCCCCATAGCCTGGCTAAACATAGTAGAGAAATAAAATCTTGGTGCAGGGTTTTCTTCTACCTAACTGAAAATTTTCACACCAAACAACTTCACCCTTCACAAGAAATTTCCATAGGTCCAATGTGGGGTCTAAGTCCACCTGCTAATGAAGTTTTAAAAAATTCTAAGTACCCACATTTTGGAGTGGGGGGCAAAAAGCACCCGTGCTACCAAGCGATATGCCCCACACCACACACTGATACGTATCCACAGACAGTTGCCTAAATCTCCGTTTTCAGCCCTTAGTTGCAACCTGTTGGCGAACATTTACAACTGACCGTTTTCACACTTCTCACCTGCTGTTGGAATTTTAGACAATCAGGAAGGAGAATCTGGGGTGTAGGATGACTTACAACTATAGAAATCAGCTCCTGAAAAGCTGATATTAGTAGGATGCAAAATGAGCCTTCCTTCCGTCGGCTCACCATCATTCTTCTTCTGAGCCAACTGGATAAGTGGTTCTTTTCTATAAACTCAAAGTGTACCATGCGACCATGTGCCATATTAAAAATGAACGAAGCGCCTCCTAACCCAAGAGTTAAATAAACCACAAGGTAAATCGTAACCTTGGGCAAGTCATTTCTGTTTGGGCTTCAGTTCATGAAGGACGTGACTCAAATCACCTTTCTGGCCTCTTGAACTTCTACTGTATGAGAATTTATACATTTGGACTTTGGCTTAGCGCTTCACCAAATAATATTCTGAGGGAACAACAAATGGATGTGTTTTTAAACTGCTTTATGCTCAAGAAATACAAATGTATTACCTTAAGTTGCATCTAAGATAATGTTTTTAAGGTAATTTCCAGACCTATGCCCCACCCCTCTACCTTCATTCTTCTCAACAACACCTATCTGACTGAGCCAACATAGAGTCTTCAACGGACAGTATTTGGAAAACTACCTATTGAGAAGATAATGTTTACAGTCAAAACCTGCACGCAATCTTCCCTTCAAAGAACAGCAGACTTAAGAGTAACTTGTCAGGAAGAAAAAGTCTGTGACACGTCAAAAGGAGTTGTCTATCACGTTTAAATAATTAGTGTAATATTTGCCTTTTCTGGATTTTCTGAATAGAAAAGCATCTTAAATTATGATAATTTTTAAGCTTCATTTAAATTTAAAAGCACCAGTATAACTTTCATCATAAATATCAACTGGGGACATCTAGAATTTAACTCAACGTATGGCCAATGGCCAGGCACCCAGCACCCAGTGCTACAAAAAGCACACTGAGTCGACTGTCGGGATCATCGATGATGCCTTGCTCAGGCCTCTGTGTCTCATCCCATTCCATTCTCCCAAACAAAACTCACAACACAGAGCTTCGTGTCTTCTGGGCCTTGGCTCTGTTCTTGTTTATTTTAATGAAGTGTTCTGACTTGTGCTTCTGATTACTACATCCCTTACGCATGTTCCTAAAATCAAAATTCACACTTTCCTAGAATAACTCCACCTCAAAAAAATTTTTGATTAATGTTCGAAGTCTGCAGAATAAGTTGTAGTCCCTGTTTAATGATTGATTCATGCTTACACTGTGAAACATTGAAAAAATCGTTTCCTGATGGCATTACTGGCGATCACTATTTTTTCTCAGGAGCGTTAATACACGGCATTTTTCTTCTAATGGAAAACATTTCTTGTACAGAACTTGAGGTATCTTCAGAGCAAAGGAAAATTGGTCTATGTCACTAATTTTGCTCGACTCTATTTTCCACAGTGAGGCACAAGCAGCATGTGAACCTCTGGCATGAAAACGAACCCGGCGTTGGCATCTGAAACCAACAGTCTCCATTAGTGTTAGGATTCCTTACTACTCCTCATCTACAGTAATGCACCTGAACTAAAATAACAGAAATGTGCTCTGGGGGTCCGTGTTAGGATTCCTTACTACTCCCCATCTACAGTAATGCACCTGAACTAAAATAACAGAAATGTGCTCTGGGGGTCCGTGTGCATGAAGAAATTTATAACATATAAAAGCAAACAATTATAATTTTTTAAATTGTAACTGTTATAGCTGGACTTTATTGTCTTATCAGTAATTAACATTTGAATCACCTGGAGTTATGTAGGTAACATTGACAAGAAACAGAACAATTGAAGCAACCGATGCAATGAAGACAAGATTAACACAAGACATGGTATGATGAACCAAGTCTGTTATATGAACTTTGATTTGCTCTTGCTCTCCTTTCTCCCCATAAGGTGCCAACATTATGGACTCACGATCTTAACATTAGCAAGCCCCATGAGAGGATGGGGCAAGCGCCTCTGCCTTCCTCTCTTCTTTAGGATGCGTTTCAAAGTGTTTCTCTAAACAAGATACTAACAGGTATTAATGACAGAAGAATAAATACAGTGGTCAAGGAAGCTGATGAAACTGTGGGCAAATCAAGTTTTTTAACAGATTCCTCAGACCTTTAATCGGCTCACCTGTATCATAAATCTCTGAGGGGGAAAACAGTATGTGGCACCCTCCAAACTGAGGGGGACTTTTCTCACAGTGTGCTTGGTATGTTCCACATAACGTATTTGGGGAACCGGTACCGTAAAAAAAAGGCAAATCTATTATACATTAAGAAAGAAACAACAAATGGCCAAGATGTCAGGATAGGCCAGGGGCAGGAAGTTGAAAATAAGTGAGGTTTTCCAAATTCAGAAACTCTTAACCTTGTACGTGATGTCCTTCTGGTGGACACGGGCAATTATCGACAGTGGCTGCTCAAGTTATTAGGAGAAAAGCAGACAGAGAGCTTTGTAGTGGATGGATCAAGCTGACACTATTTGAATCCACAGATCAAATATAATATCTATAAACAGATAAACAGACATGGTTGGCCTCGTGATAGGATGCAACAGGAAATGTATAACATGGACAACATAGGAAACATATAATCCGATCTGTGAAGATTCTTCAGGTCAAAAAAGCCTCTATCTAGTCAAACACCAAACACCTATTCCAACTACCCAGGTTACAGAAAACACGGGGGGAAGAATAATATGTTAAATAACACTATAGGAAAGCAAGCAGAAAAATTTAGAATGTAGGACATTTTTAAAAAATGATTTTCTTCCAGGAAATAAATGTCTTTTCAAAAAACAAACAACACTGTCTTTTCAAATAATTATAAGACTTAAAAAAAGAGGGGGCAGGGGCGCCTGGGTGGCGCAGTCGATTAAGCGTCCGACTTCAGCCAGGTCACGATCTCGCGGTCCGTGGGTTCGAGCCCTGCGTCGGGCTCTGGGCTGATGGCTCAGAGCCTGGAGCCTGTTTCCGATTCTGTGTCTCCCTCTCTCTCTGCCCCTCCCCCGTTCATGCTCTGTCTCTCTCTGTCCCAAAAATAAATAAACGTTGAAAAAAAAAAATTAAAAAAAAAAAAAAGAGGGGGCAGGAGAAATTTAGATTAAAAGAGATCTAAGAGATATACAAGCCAAATACAATATATGAAATTATTTGGATCAAACAAACCAAGGGGAAAAAGTTGAGACAGAGAAATTCATGTACTGACAGTACGGTTTCAAGTATAAAGTTTTTTAGGTGTAATAAAGATATTGTGGTGATGCTTAAAAAAAAAAAAAAACACTTCTTGCCTTTTAAAGAAAGATACTCAAGTATTTTGAAATGAAATCATAGGATATCCTGGATTTGCTTTAAGATAACCCAATGTGAGAGAGAGATAAGAGCACTGATGAACCAGGATTGGCTTGTCTGAACCAGGATTGGCTTGTCTGATGACCAGGATTGGTCATCATTAGAGCTGAGAATTCATTAAACAATTCTACTTTTGTATACATCTGAAATGTTCCATGGTATATTTTTTAAAGTGCAAAGCCTCACATATATTTGGACTATAAAATTATAAAAGGTTCTCTGTTGTTCCAACAGCATAGCTCCTATACATCTGAAAAAAAAATGGAACATTCTGGCAATAAATTTGGGGCCTCCTCTGGATGCTGAATGTGTTTACATCAATTTTAATGCAACTGTATGACAAGTCATTGGCAAGTGTGTGTGTATGGGTTTTTATCTATTTAGAAAGATACACAATTTATATGACTCTGTTTCATAAAATAAATTAGGTTCATTTGAGTTTATAGCTACCTATAAGATATGATACAGATTCAAATATGTCCCTTTGCTTTTGCCTAGAAAATTTAACATCTCCCAAGTGAACCATAATCAGAAAAGATCTTTTATACCCTGGGTGTATTTGTTGATGGCAAAGAATTGATAAGTGTCTCTTGTAATTTAGATTCCTATTCTTCAGCCTTTTGAGTTTACTAAAACTAAGATGTAACATTTAAGAAATAGAAGGTAATACATTTAGTCTGACAATATCAAAGTTGATTTCAGTTTATAATAATAGTAGGTATAAAAACATATTGCCAAAGGAATTAGTGAATGCCTGATACAAAAAATTTATCTACTCAAAGTCCTGATAATCACCAGTTTCGAATTCTTATGTGTTGAAAGTACCTTAAATTTTCATTTAGCCTAACCCTTGCCTTCTCAGTAGAATCAAATGGATGTAGTCAAGACAGAATTGCATTATAGGGCTTCTGTCTTTAAGCCACTAACATTAATTGACTTTGAGTGAAACATTCAACTCAATTCTCACAGCAATACACAATGGTAGGTATACTATGGAATATGAGAGGGAGAGCCTAATGCAAATACAGACACAAGCCTAACTTAAAAAAACAGAACTCAAGAATACAGGAAGCTCAAGAAAATCTCTAATTAATATCTTCAAAGAAATATTTAAAAGACATTCAACTACAAAGCAAGATTCCATAAAATATCAACTATAAGAGAACAAGGAAAATCTCTTGAAATTAAAAATATGCTAGCTGAATTAAGAAAAAAAAGTCAATGGACTAGTAGGAGGTTAAGGATAAGAAAATCTCCCAGAAAGGAAAACAAAAACATTAAGAAACGGGAATAGAAGTGGGGGCGGGGGGGGTGGGCGGAATAAGCAGAAAAATCAGAGGACCCAAGAGATGCAACTACGAACGAGAAACAGTTCCAATAAGATAATAATGATGAGAAGATTTTTTTTTTAAAGAAAATTTCCCACAATCAAAGAAAATGTCTCAAGTAACCAGTAAGAATGGTTTTAACAAAAGACCACACGAAGACATATAATACAATTCATCCAAGAAGGGATAAAAAGAGAACTGTAAAGGCTTCCAAAAGTGAGAACAGGTCACAAAGAATTAGAAATAAGAATGACATCAGACTTCTCAACAGAAACCCTAAGAAGCAGAATAATCAAACCCTTCAAAATTCTGAAGGAGAATAAATTATTTTTTGAGAAAGAGAGAGGGTGCAAGGGAGAGGGGCAGAGGGAGGGAGAAGAGAATCTTAAGAAGGTTCCACATTCAGCACAGAGTCTGACACGGGGCTCTACGCAGGCCTCGAGCTCAAGACCATGAGATCATGATCCGAGCTGAAATCAAGGGTCAGATACTTTACCGCCTGAGCCATGGAGGTGCCCCTGAAGGAGAATAATTTTTGAGCTGGAATTCTAAGCCTGAATATATTACAAAAACCAAGTATAAAAGCAAAAATAAATGATGTGAAAAATACATTTCAAGTTAGTTATTTGGAAAAAAATGTGCTTTCATTACGGCTTTTCTTGGGAACATTTGGAGGTAAGATCCACCACATAAAGGAATAGGTCATAAAAGATAAAAAATGAGACTGAGCACACGGGATCTGTCACAGGAGGAGTATGAAGGGTGACATCTATATAGCAGGCATGGAACAACAAGGGCTTATTGGAAAAGGAGGACAGAGGATCCTGGAAGGGAAATTTCAAGGACAGAAAATGAAGCAGATAGATATCGGACGTGTTCAGTGTGTGGAAACTAATATTGGTCAGTTACTGAGAGGTACACAAGCTATGGAGGAAAACATAGTTGGGAGGTAGGAAAAAAGTAAGCAAATGAAAAAGATATATGGTTAAAGACTCAGTAAAATAGAATAGTCAAAAACAACATTATTTTAAGTAGCTTCTGCGCATACGGTTGATTTTTCTCCATCCTGAAAGACCTTAGCTCTGTCACAAATGTCCTTTTGCAATCTTAAAGTATCTACATATAACTATAAATATGATTTCTCCTACAACTATTTCTCAAAGTTAAAACCATATTGAACCATTTGAAAACAATTTGCCTGCATAAGTAATACTGAACACCTGAAATTCCAAAATCTGTTGTTAGAAAAACATCTTTAAAAATAGTCACTTCACCAAAGAGGAAACCTAAATGGCAAATAAATACAAAAAGACACTAAATCTCACGAGTAATTAGGGAAGTACAAATTCTAAGAATGGGAGTTACCATTTCATACCCATGAGATTGGCAAAATTTAGAAACCTAACAATACTGAGTGTTGGGGAAGTTCTGGAGAAACTGGAAATCTCATATATAGATGCTGATAATTGAATTATTTAACTTTAGAGAGAAATAATACCCAGCAAAACCAAAGACATCCCCATCACTTTTAGGTGTTATCATGTAAATAAACTCTCATTCATATACACAAGGGGAATGCATAAAAGGATATTTACTGAGAATCATTTGTAGGAGTAAAAAAACTGGAAACATCCTAACTGTTCACTAGTAACAAATAAGCTGGCATTTATTCTATAAGGGAATAGTATACAGCAGTTTAAAATGAACTATTTAAACTACATGTATGAATATGCACATTGAGTGGAAAAAAAGTAGTTGCAAAAAGACAAACATTATACAGAATATAAAAACAAAAATATATATTTATGCATACATGTATGTAGCAAGAACATAAAAACATACTATAGAAATGACATGCACCAATTATAGAATTATAGAAATGATATGCACCAATTATAGAATATTGTTCAAATGGGGAAAAAAAGGAAAAATAAGGGGAGGGACGCTATATTGAATATTCTAAAAAAAAAATGCAAAGAAATGTCTGAAGCAAATATGGCAACAGGTTAACATTTGTTAAATGCATGCCTGATACATATTTTTTTCTTTACTTTTCTGTAAGTTTGAATTTTTCATAGTTAAAACTTTTATATTAAAATGCATTAAAATACACAGCAACCAAGTATAATATGTGGTCTTATATTATTATATATTATATTATATTATATATATTATATTATTATAATATTTGGATTGAGTCAAAAAAATCAAACTAGAAAGAGTACACACACTCACACACACACAATTGGAAATTTAAATACTGACTATATGTTGATACTATGGAATTTTTGTTCAATTTTTCCCTTGGTGTGATAATAGTTTTAAAAAGAGAGCCCTATCTCTTAGAGATAAATACTGAAATGTTATGCATCAATAAATACGTACAGATGATTTTTAAATACTGCTTCAAAATAATACTGGGCGTGTTGGGGTTAAGTGTCTGGGTGAAACACAATTGGCTAGAAGTTCCTAAGTTTTTCAAGTTGATCATGGTAACTAAGTGGTTTTCATACTCCTATTTAATTATGTACATGTTTGAAATTGTCCACAATACGTTTAGATAGGCAAAAAAACAAAAACAAAAACAAAATATCAAGCTCAATTTTTAAATCAAAATTAAGATCATCAAATCCTGGAGTCCCTGTTAAGAAGCAGGTACAACTTTTCTAAGAGTGCACTGAATCAAATGACATGTAGGTCTCCAACTCAGGGATAGGTCAGTATTTTCATGACACTGAATCCCTCTGAAAGACAGACCAGGGGCTCCTAAGAACTATGCCAATTAGGCTGACTTTCTGGAAACTGCCTGCTTCATGACCCTACCCACTGTGAAAGAGAAGAAGTGAATTCACTTTATTGCCAGGTGAATAAGGCAGAATTTTAACGCTGCATTTACTACTTACTGACTCAGTCAAGGGAAAAGCATCTGTTAAAATTCTTAAGCATACAAGATCCAGTGTATTTCTTTAAACCAGCAGCAGGCAATTAAATACATCCAAGCTAACTAGTTCTAACTACTTCTGAATAATCACATTATTGGACTTCAAAAAAAATCGTTGTCCAATTCTTCAAAGGTCTACAAACGAGTGTATTTTTTTCTTGATCAACTACAAAATTACATGATGTCAAACAACTAACATGCCTTTTCTGTTCTGAGAAATTGGTATTTACAGTTTTCATAGCAACACAATTTTTTTTCTTTTTAGAAATGAGAAACATTATTTTTGTAAGTCTTATTTGTTTGAAGTAACATTTGCCAAGAAACCAAACTCCAAAATATATTTTCCAACTGTAGCTCTGAGTTTATGCCACTCAAAAATGATTATAATTTTAAAAGCACAACATAATATATAGAAAAAAATGTTTTGTTCAAGGCAGATTTTCACACCCTTGGCATTCTTTTCACATTTATGTTTGTTATCAGAGTAAAGATAACTGTATTACATTTCTGGAAATTAAACTTAAAATGTTTTTAGAAATTGTATGGTTTGAAAAGAAGGCAGTTTGCAGAACAGAGACAAAATAAGGATTTTACCAAAACAGCAATCAAAAGAAAACACACATATCACAGGATTCACTGCTCTCCTCCTTGGAGCCATCTCCCTCTAAAGAAAATTGTTTTTAGGGGCGCCTGGGTGGCGCAGTCGGTTAAGCGTCCGACTTCAGCCAGGTCACGATCTTGCGGTCCGGGAGTTCGAGCCCCGCGTCAGGCTCTGGGCTGATGGCTCAGAGCCTGGAGCCTGTTTCCGATTCTGTGTCTCCCTCTCTCTCTGCCCCTCCCTCGTTCATGCTCTGTCTCTCTGTCCCAAAAATAAATAAACGTTGAAAAAAAAAAAAAAAAGAAAATTGTTTTTAAATTTTCTTATGGATAGTAATGTCATAAGAAGCTGCTTTTGCTGTTAATACTTGTCCTGTTGACATATGACCTGTGACTAACACTGGGCCTAAAGAAAGCCAATTTCCGGGGCACCTGGGTGGGTCAGTCGGTTAAGCAGCCGACTTCGGCTCAGGTCACGATCTCGCGGTCCGTGAGTTCGAGCCCCGCGTCGGGCTCTGTGCTGACAGCTCAGAGCCTGGAGCCTGTTTCAGATTCTGTGTCTCCCTCTCTCTCTGACCCTCCCCCGTTCATGCTCTGTCTCTCTCTGTCTCAAAAATAAATAAACGTTAAAAAAATTTAAAAAAAAAAAAAAAAAAAGAAAGCCAATTTCCCTTTCAGTATCTACCAGGTGACATGTATCCCCAAGCTGGCACTAGATCTCCCTCCTTCTGGATAGACCTCTTTCTTCCCTAAACAACTCGTCTCAAGAAGAAGCCATAGCATGACATGAAACTTCTTTCATGGAATCAGCCACCAAGAGCAAGGATCATGAAGGGCAGCCTCAGTTGGTCCCTTAGTGACCAGCAGCCCTCATTCCTTACAGACATCTGAGGACCACTGAGTACCGTGTCCTGAGAAAGCCCATGACCACACAGTTGAAAGCCATTCAGGGCCAGACGAATATAGTCCACAGCTCTACACCCCTTCACAGACCCTCCAGACAGTGAGCTTCCAGGTTTGGTGGGTAGGACAACTTCAGGGACGATACATCTGAAGTGAGCCTTGAAGGCCGACCAGGATGTCAACAGGGAGAGACGGCCCTGTGTGGAGGTATTCCAGCTGGAATTGGCAAGTCTGGCAAAGGGGAGAAAATGCTAGATGCTATAAAAAAGGAAAGTTGTCAAGCTTGGCTGAACCATGAGTTTGCGCAGGTGAGTTGAGGTGGGGGATGCGATGAAGGAGTAGCCTGTGGAGGGTCTTGGAGGGAAGGGTTAGGAGTTCTTACCTGAGAAACAAGCATGGCAGCCACAGTGACCGGGACCCTTCTATGATTGCCTATCAATCTACATCCTCGGCTTCACCTGCACATCCTATATGTGTTGCTATCCTACAAGGAGGGGTAGCTCCAGGAGCAGAGTGAGAAGGGAACTATATTCCCCTATGTATGCCTGCCTGGAAGGAAACCATATTTAAGACCATCAGGTTCCATTCCTTTAATGGGCATTTTTTTTTTTTTTTGGTCAATTAGTAGAGAGTATATCGGAATGAAAACTGGTTTGAGCTTCTTTTCCATTTGCTCTTCACTGAGTGCTTAGTGTATGCTCTGCACTGGGCTGGACATAAGGGAAACCTAGCTGAATAAGACCTCGACTCCACAGTCAACAAGTTTATAGTCTGTATAATCACTTTGAAGATGCTTTTAGTTTCTTAAAATTGAAACAGGCACCTACTCCAGAAATAATTCTACTCCTAGGTATTTACGCAAGAGGAATGAAAACATAATTCACACACACACACGAAGCCCTGTACAGGAATGTTCAGAGCAGCTTTATTCATAATAGCCAAAAATGAGAAATAAGCCAGGTGTCCATCAACAGAAGAATGGGTAACTGTGGTAAATCCATCAAGGCAAGATTCCTCAGGAATAAAAGGGGATGAACCACAGATTCATGCAAGGTCATAGATGCATCTCAAAAGTATGCTGAATGAAAAGAACTGAACACAAGAAGGCACACAGTATCTGATTCCATTCCATTCTATAATAAGCAAAATTAACCTATGATGATGAAAAGCAGAGGAGTGGTTGCTTTGGGGGGGTAGGAATTGGTTGGAAAGGGGTAGAAGGGAGCTTTCTGGAGTGATGGAAATATTCTGCGCCTTGATATTCTTTCCACAAAATTAATTGAATAGACTTAATATCTGGGCATTTCACTGTATGTAAGTTATAACTCAAACAAAATAAACCATATAAAGCATCATCTAGTCTAAAGGGAAAACACGTATGAAATATGGTACAAAGGAGGAAAAGGGTGCATTGGACACACAACGTTATACACGAGAGGTTCCTAACTCAGACTAAGAGGGTCTGGAAAGGCATCTAGAACTAAGTGACCCTGGAGCTAAGTCTTGAAAGGTGAGCAAGAGTTAGCCAGGTTGGAAGAAAAGGGTAGAAGAGAAGATATTCCTGACAGAGGAAGTAGATGCACAAAAAATAGGAGGGCCCTGGCCTTTCACATAACAAGGAGAACTTCTGACCGCTGTACCACAGTGGGGAAAGGATGTAGTAGGAGAGGCGGCTGAGAGGTTCAAAGCCAGATCAGACCTCCAGGCCCAAACACATAGCCTCCCGTGCTCCTTCAGGGAGGACCGCCTTTCAACACACGGATCCTTTGCAAACACCCAAGGAAGAGAACCCAAAAAATCTCTAAGAGGACTGGACACAAACCCTTAACCACAGGCTCAAGTGCTGACCTGGGGGCTACACAAAGCTCTATCTTAAATCCATGCTGGATTCGATTTTCAAAAGACAACCCATGTGGTAAATCATGCTGGGATATGCCATTTGGATTTCAACTGTTCCCAAGGGAGAAAAAATGTATTTGAAGGGTGCGCCCCGGGCAATGCATTTATTTCAACATCCACTTACATCAGTGTTTTTTCCAGTATATTTAAAGGAATAGTAGCCCTGCCAGACACTAGGCCCCAGAGGAGGATGCTGTGGTTAAATGCCAAGGTTTGTGAAGCGCCACCTTTGGATATCCATGAGCACGATAAAAGTTGTGAAAAGGTTGGAGAGTCCCCAAGCCAGCATTTCCCAATATTATTATTATGAGAACCGCCTATCTAGTAACACCTAGTAACAGCCAGTAGAATTATGCAACATGTTTTGAGATGGGTCTTCTTAGCTCAAAACCCAAATGAGGCCACCAAAGCAACCACCTGGAAGGAGTACAGTGGCTCAAGTCTTCCTAAGGATTTGTAGCTTAACACAAGCTATGTATACTGAGCACCTCCAAAGTTCCAGCTATTTTATGCTTTGTCTTATGTAATCCTCTACCAAGGACAAAGCAGATACTATCAGAAGTCCAATTTTATATATAAGGAAACAAACATATCAAGTTAACTACTTGCTTAAAATTTCATAGGTAATAAATGACAGATCTAGAATATGAACTGAGGCGTAATTTCCAACCCTTCTCTGTCTTAACCACTATGCCAGTCAGTCATCTCCACTGTTCAATATTAGTCAACGACATTGCCTTGTGCATTCATTTGTTCATGTATTCATTCAAATCCCTCACTTAAAAATGAAGCACTGATTAACTGGTTAACTCAGGTAAAGTTCATTACATAAGAAAATACATGTTCAGTCTATTTTTCCTGAAACTTGGTTTAGGAGGTGGGAGATGGTGGATCCTTTATCTTCTACTATCTTCAAAAGTGAGTTTGAGAAACAGGAGAATATTCTATCACCTACTTTTATCTCAGGAACATATCTGGCCTTGGTCATTCTGGCCCAAAATGGTATTGCCAGGCAGGTTTCAACTCTTTTCTGGGTCAGTGTTGATTCAGTCATTTAATCAAGCCCTTCAGGAAACACATTTTCTGGAACTTGCCTGAACCATACATTCCCAAAGTGGGCCAATGGATTCTCCAAAAACAAAACAAAACAAAACAAAACAAAACACAACACAACTTGCAGATAATCTAAAAAAACTAAAAATCCCCAATACTATCACCTAAAGTATTATAAATTTATAGAAGTCCTGTAAGTTTGTTTGAGAAAATATTTTAATTGTGGGGGAGTGTGACTCAATCCTAAGTAGTAGGTAAGAGATTGACTCTGACAAACATATCTGCAATATTTATCTATTAATATATCTGTATCTCTTATCTGACAAGCATAAAGGGAAAATATTTCAATTTACTAGCAATACCATTTGCAAAAATCCTTCCATACTCTTACCAGGAAGAATGACAACTTCTCAGAGGAGAGGAATTTGAATGTGGTTTTTCCCAATACTTCCTTTGCTCTCAGGCTCACACAGTTCAGTTTCATGCTTTCCCCATTGATTAAAGCATCTCAGAGCAGCGGAGGCTCACAAAAGATGAATTTAGTACCTGATATTTAACAATGCATTACCCTCAGGCTATTTGATCAGCTTGAAATAACTAAAAAAAAAAAAAAATCTTTTTTAAATGTGTGAATACAGTTCAGTGGTGTACCCTAAGGGCAAGCTAACAGCCACCCCCCAGCCCTGACTCCCAGGATTGCCGCACTCTCCTTTCAAGGACTCTGGGAGTTGAGCCTGCAGTCCCCAGAGAGAGACATCAGGGTACGACTGCACTTTTTCACACTGGAGCTTGGATCCAAAATGTGGCCTCATTACTACATGCCGACTAACAGACCATCACATTTTGGCCAAAATGTTTGTTACGTTCTCTCCATCCCGTCTCTGTGCCAACGAAGAGGCGTTTGCATATGCAAAACTTTGGGAGCGTATTTTAGAGCTCATGCTGAACAGAAGTGTCAAGCATCTAAAAATAGAGGATGAGCTCTACTTGCCAATCTGGATAATTTCACAAATAATCAAACATAGTATAGCTTTGGGAGGAATAAATTTGTCAAGAGTCAGAAGTTTAACCTACTCATGGGAAGTAATACAGCTCTGAAAACTTCGGTTTCTTAAAAGAGGGTTCAATTTTAATCAGATGGGATATACATTAAGCTTCCATATTCTTGTTATAAGAACATCCGCAAAACAGAACCATATGGAAGCAAGTAAAGACAACACAATATGCATACATCCAAGAGTTCAGGCTTATATAATTTTAAGAATGTTTAATAGTTCCATATTTACTATGCTAAAATAAGAAGAAGAAGAAGAAAAAAAAAAAACACCCAGCATAGCTAAGCAGTTAACTGCAAGGGCACATCTGAAATGACAAGAATATAAGCTTAAGATCCTAAACATGCAGATTCCAGAAGCTTCTGGCAAAGTCAAGTATGTCAAGTCTCTGACTTGTAATATCACACCATCCCATCTTCTGCCATCTGCCTCTAGCAAATGTCAGCGTATTCCCAGGATGGAAACATGCGTCCTTCCTGAATCATTCCTACAAAGACTTCAAAAATACGGCCTACTGCCGTTGAACGTTATTGCCTTGAATTCATAGCCTCCTTCAGTAATTCAGAAGAATCCAGAATTCCCTCATCTAAAAGACTGGTGTCTAAAGTGAATGAGGCAAACACTTACAGACTCCTGTACTGACAGTCCAGTTAGGGCCAAACCATCTTTGAGAAGTGGGAACTACAGGAACTCACCATCTACAAGAAAGTACTGAGGCTTTCAAGGACATGTCAGAAAACACAACGTTAAAATCACCTCCCCATTTGGGGCTTTTCATGAAGAGGTCTTTGAGCTTGCAATTTCTGTTTTCTGTCGCTGGTGGATTTATGAGACTCTCAGAGTGCAATGCCCTTATTGCAGTGTTACAACATTCTGTGTGATTAATTGATTGCAAATCATTGCACAGGGTGCCAAGATCACTGGTAGGAAGCAGGTCATTAAATAAAATTAAAACTCTGCCAATGTTTTGCTTGTAAACGTTACTTCCAAAGCCTTACAGCACCATTTCTTACAAAATGGCCTCAATTCACCAGAGAAGCAGAGTGTCCTATATTTTTGGCCGATGATCCAAATATTCTGTATTTAATCCAAACATCCAGCATGTTATGTTTTAGGAAGAAAAAGCTGGAGCGTAATGAAATTTGCACAAAGAGAGCTATGGAAAAGAGTCATCATGAAAATAATTAAATTTTGCACAGCCTTACTGTGAAATTGTTCGGTGAAAGGCCCAGAGTCCTGCCCTGCATAACTGGAAACTTTGTAAGATTACATTTTTCCTTAGGTAAATCTTCAAACCAAGCATTAACATTTCAAATTAAATTGAATTAATCTCTCATCCAGAAAGAGAATGGATACTCTGGCCCCTTATCCAAGGAAACTCAACAGTGATTTATCATGGCAAATTAACATCTCCAGAGATCAAAACTCGGGCCCAGGCTTTTTTTTTTTTTTTTTTTTTTTTTTTTTTGTATTATTATTATCTGGCTCAAATCTGTGCAAAACAACAGGACAAGATGTCCCCCCTCAGCCAGCTATGTCTGGGAATTGACCATTTGAGAAAATATGGTGCCTTTCAGTTTGGACTAAAGCAAAGGGATATATTTCTTAAGATGCCACCACACTTAATTTTAAGGTTGTAATGATAAATATGTGATCTTTCAGGCAATATTTTATGTCAGACAAGTAGAAAGTCATGCCAGAGAAATTGGATCCCATTCCAGGAGTAAATTTAACTAAGCAAATACTATTTGTTTTGCCTGGGGAAATACACTGGACTGTTAAATAGGATTTAGCAAAACAAAAAGCGTTTAAGAAAGTATTTTGCTGATGTTGAGCTAACTGCCCATGTTTCCTTTACTGGTGTTTGAGCTACTTTATGGTTAAAAAAGAAATACCCCAATGAACAGATAGGCTAAGTTACTGACAAAATAGTTAAATGCTAAACTGTTTCTGTGCCACCTTCCTAAACGACAGCAAGGATTCATTTCTACTTGTTTAGAATAAATTAAAGCATTTTACGAAGAATACATTTTCACTTTTTCAGTTTTCATTTGCTACCCAAGGCTGGATGGGACTATACATAATGTTCTAAACGGAAAAAAAAAACTCACATAAAAAGATGCTCTAGAGTTGTACAATCTGTTAAATAGGACTGTACATCAGTAAACAAATTCATTTCAACATTAATAAGGAAGAAAAGTTGATAACTGTTAAAGTTTGTTGCCTAGAATCCAAGTCATGTATTAAAGGCAAGAAGCAAGCACACAGTTGTCCTGACATCTAATATACACCCGTCTTACACGTTTTGAAACTCAGTGCATCCAGTTAGCTGGCCAGATACTCATCTAACTCTGTCTTTTCTCAACCTCTTCCAATGTCTCAGTAGAGTCCAGCTGTGTGGCTCAAGCTCACAGTCTCCATCACTTCTGCTAAAGAGTATGGGCTTTAACTCCTTCATTCAGGTCATAAATATTTATCAAATGTTCATTATATGCCAAACCGTGTGCTTGGTGCTTCTGATAGAGCATTTAACAAAGGAGACACATGTAGTTCCCCAACCCCACGAAGCTTATTCTATACTGGAGCAGACAGACATTAAATTATTACACATGTAATTAATTCAAATTATGATGAGTGCTAATAAGAGGTACTTCCTGGTAATTCTGAACCTTGATTTTTATCAGTTTATCCAGGACGAATAAGAACAAGTTGATTCAGAGTAACCAAACTCAAAAGGAGATTAAGATCATACGCCGAAGCCCTATTTTTAAATTTTAAAGTGAGGAATGATTCAAACCAAAATACTGTTGGCCGTTCTCAACACTTCTTTCTAGTAGAAAAATCTACTCAGGGAACTCAAGTACAAGATTTCCGGGGCACATACTGACATGATGCAACCAATTAGGGTTGGATATTCTGTAGCTATGGCAGCTCTGTATCCCAAATGGAGATTTTTCAGTCTTGTTGCCAGAGTTATTTCTTTCAGTTGGTTCTGGAAACACAGCTGACTGATGTAATTCTTCCTCTACAGAAAAGAACAAAGGGAAGCTAAACGCTTTGCTGTTGAGACTACCTCGCAGGATAGTTCTGGTGACATGTAACAAACACCTCCTCTCAGACCGATACAGAAACACGGTTACCCTTAATAAGTGATTCCATTCTGAGTTTTAAAAAAGTTCCCCAATTTAGGTCTTTTTTGTTCACAATCTAAATCTTACTGGGGGGCACCTGGGTGGCTCAGTTGGTTCAGCATCTGACTTTTTTTTTTTTTTAATGCTTATTCATTTTTGAAATGGGACAGAAGGGAAGAGAGAGGGAGACAGAGGATCTGAAGCAGGTTCTGCACTGACAGCAGGGAGCCCAATGCAGGGCTCAAACTCACAAACCATGAGATCATGATCTGAGCCGAAGTCAGGCGCTTAGCTGACTGAGCCACCCAGGCACCCCAAGTATCGGACTCTTGATTTTGGATTAGGTTATGATCCCAGTATTATGGGATTAAGCCCTGTGTTGGGCTTCATGCTGAGCACAGAGTGTGCTTGAGATTCTCCCTCTCTCTCTCTCCTCTCCCCCTTCTGCCCCTCTTCCTAAATCGCACTTGCTCTCTAAAAAACAAAAACAATTATGGGGCACCTGGGCAGGTCAGTCAGTTAAGCGGCCGACTTCAGCTCAGGTCATGATCTCACAGTTCGTGAGTTTGAGCCCCATGTCGGGCTCTGCACTGACAGCTCTGAGTCTGGAGCCTGCTTCGGATTCTGTGTCTCCCTCCTTCTCTGCCCATCCCCTGCTCACGCAGTCTCTAAAAACTGAATAGACATTAAAAAAAAAATTTTAGGGGCGCCTGGGTGGCGCAGTCGGTTAAGCGTCCGACTTCAGCCAGGTCACGATCTCGCGGTCCGGGAGTTCGAGCCCCGCGTCGGGCTCTGGGCTGATGGCTCAGAGCCTGGAGCCTGCTTCCGATTCTGTGTCTCCCTCTCTCTCTGCCCCTCCCCCGTTCATGCTCTGTCTCTCTCTGTCCCCAAAATAAATAAACATTAAAAAAAAATTTAAAAAAAAAAAAATTTTTTAATTAAAAAAAATAAAGAAAAACAAGTAAATCTTACTGGCTTTAGTGACATTTAGGAAAGAGCACACCAGTCCTGAATCACAATCAGAACTATTTCCAGAAGGTAGGAAGGAAGCAGATACTCTTCAGATCCCAAGACATGCCATGCCTTTTTTTCCCCTTTAGTTCTGTTAACACGTCCTTCCAATTTGTACAGATGGGAAACGAAGGCTTAGAAATCATGTAGCCATAGGAATGAGAGTTAGTGTTTCAGCTGAGGTTCTTGAACATCATGCCCAGCACACCAGGGAAAGGGTACAGGCTGGCTGCTTTGCAATCACCTAAGGAGAATTTAGATACACCAATGTGTAGCCTCACCCATGTCCTACCAAATGAGAATCTTTGAACAGAGGAATTTATACTTTTATTGCATTTTTTCAGAAACCATGAGGCACAGTCAGCTATAGTAACCATGGTTCCAGCAACCAATCCCACCTATGACACCTTACTTCTCTAAATGTAGCCTCATAGTTAGAGGATAGCCCTCCATGACATAATCACAGGAATGTGGATCTGAGGTCAGGATGGTAGGGGGCTGCGGGGAGTCTCTCCAAGTTTTAAGCCACCAGCCTTCAACTCCAACCGTTCAACTCTATCTTTCTAAATTCATCTTTTCACAGAGACTCAACAAAAAGTACAGACAAAATCGCCTTATTTGAAAAACAGCGACATTAACTGTCACAAGACTGCTGTAAAGAACAAATAAGACCATGAATTCAATGTTTTTAAGTGGCATGAAGTGCCATATTACATTATTAATTCAACCACAAGGGAATTGAGATGAAATTCCAAAACGAGGAGTATAACCTTTTCAACTGAAGTGGATTAAAAAAAAAACAACTCACTTTTATAAATAAACTTTTCCTGGAACACAGCTAATCTCATTCTTTACACATTGTCTGTGGCTGCTTCTGAGCTACCATGGCAGAGCTGACCATATGCGACAAAGACCTGATATCCCGGAAAGACAGAAACATTCACTACGTTGTCCTTTAAGAAAAAGTTTGCCACCTACTGAGCCAGATGGTCATATTCTTCTTGGGCAGACATAAATTAACAGTCCTCAGCTGAACACTTCACATTTGAAGCAAGCCCTACCAAATGGAACCTCCATTGCAAGACAGACAGACGGGTGATAACAGGAGTCCCAAATTCTGATCTGTGGAAGGGAAACGTTTGCTAGTTTTGGATCACTGTCTCAGGACTCAATGAGACTGACAGGACCACCGCTTATCCTTCAGGTATGTTAAATACATGAATGGTTTCAAACTTCCCTTCCAAACCCAACCCTTAATCACTGTGGGAATAAAGCCACACTGTACTGGAAAGGTAAAATGTGTAGACCATAGACCACATTTATGTTGATATGTGCATTTATGTCTCTATTTACATGGAAGTATTTTTTTTTTTTCGTGTTTTAAGCTAAGGATGACCCAAGGCTAGGCCTAACCTCTGGAATCATTCATACTGAGTGGACTCAACTTCAGCAGCTTGTTGAAACCAAATTGGAACCCAGGGTGGGAATGAACAGGCAGCCACATGGCTGGCTGGCTGCCTCTGAATCCACCCACCTGCTGTTTTACTCTCCTGCTGTGTACTGGGCTCTACGTGCTAAGGCGGGATGGCCTTGGCCCAGTTGGCTCACACAGCCAACCTTCCCCCAGAGAACTATGCAATCAGGAAGTTGGCAGTCAGCACCGGGGGCTCACCAGGCTCTACAAGCAAATGGCATGTTTCCCTTTCCTGGTACAAAATCTGCAAAAGGAGAAAGTCAATCATCTATACTTGTCAGTGAGAAACATTAAAATTAAGCCTCTGAGTCCAATTCTTTATAGTCTTGCCATGGTGTGGATTACCGAGAGCAAGTAATACTGTGATTTCCTTAAAAATGTTCCCAAAGTGATAGTCAAAATTCCACAGGAAAAAGAGTTGCCCAGTGACTTCCCAGTGTTGACTTCTATAAACTCCCCTAGATCTATCTAGACAATAAGTTGATGTCATAATGAATGTTCTCAACCCTTCCATTTTTGGTTCATTTAAGCAACTCAAAATAAAAGCATTTACTATCCCTCTCATTCGGAGAGAGAGCTCAAAATTCCCAAAGCTCCTTAATTACGACCTATGTTTGGAAATACGGTCCAACGAATCTACAGACTCAATATTTTCTGACCCACTTTCTATGTGTTGACATCCAGGATTGATAATACATCAATAAGCAGATATAGATTATTTAGCACAATTTTCAAAGTTCAATTCACTCCCCTAACCAAGTAAATAAGGCTCACAATGTAGTTAAATTATAGTTCAACTCTGGTACATTAAAAAAATTAAAAGCCTTCACGATACCTACAACTATTGCCATGAGAAAAACAGTTATTTTATCCTGCGTTAAGGGCTAAACTGTATTCCCCACCTCCAAACTCACATACTCAACTCCTAACCCCCATTACCTCATAATATATTTGGAGATAGAGCTTTCAAAGAGGTAAGCAAGGTCATCAGCATGACCTAGGTGATTGGTCATCACCTAAACCAATATTACTGGTGTCCTTAAAAGAGGAGGAGATTAGGACACAGACATGCATGGGAACAAACCAAAGCAAAGACAGAGGAGGAGGACAGCACTCTAGAAGGCCAGGAGACAGGCCCTCAGCAAAACAAACCCTGTCAACATCTCCATCTCAGACTTGCAGCCACTAGAATCACGACCACGAGGAAATCAGTTTCTGTTGTTTAAGCCTCCCTGTCTGGTACTTTATTACACCAGCCCTAGCAAACTAATACACCCCTCCTTTCAAATACACTTTGGTCCTTGAAGCTTATACTCTCCATTGCCAATTTCACTTTTTTTGAGAAACTGCCTGAAGGTTGTTGGCCAGCCTTCTTTCCACACAGATTACACAAATAGGGTGCGCATTTCTGAATTAGGGGATATTTTAAAAACATGAGAAATTATCATACACTCACTTCTTAAAAACTGTTACCTAAATACTAACTACAGTTTAGCTTTTTATTTGGAAATTTTTCTATTTTCTATCCTTATGTAAAAAACACACCAATGAAAGTTTAACACAGCTGTATTAAAAACAACAACACTGCCAAGATGAAATATTCTGAATACAATGCTTTGAATTTTGATAATACTTTGATGGGCACCAAATCCTAATGTGTAATAAAGGGAAACACTCTTTTGGAATCCAAATTTAATAAAATTATTCTTCTTCCAATAGCAACATGACTAATGCATAAAATTTGGCTCTTGATTTAAATTTTATCATGTGCATGGCAAAACCATAATGCTTTAACTATATTGAAAAGAAACTTTCCAGGCAACCTCAAAATAGTGAGATACAGATAAAAATATAACTGAAAGGGAGACTAAGAAGATTTCATACTAATTTCCATACCATAGAGTGTTTTGCCTGGTATTTAATGAAAAAAAAATTAAATGTAAAGTAATAGAGACACCAAATAGTTCTAGAATTCTAAAGGTAAGAGACAAAAAAAAAAAAAACCACAGAAATAAGTTATCTGTTTTGCCTTTAAGAAGAATAGTAAAGTTGAGCATTTCATGGGTCCAATTACACAGCACTTGTCCTACAGGGACTATATTGTTTAAAGAAATTCAAATTTTCTGTAGTCTTATAGTCTTCTAGTAGTTTGTGTCCCTGAGTACAGATTAAGTTCTTAAAACAACCATCTCTTCCACCATAAATAAAATCAAACTCCAATTTGGATTCAATATTCAAACACCCAAGAATTGTGTTCACGAAACAACTTCCAAAATTGGAAAGTAGAGTTCTTTAAAGTGCTGACTTAAAAAATATTTACAAATAACATGGAGTTATTATTATTTTTTAATGTTTATTTTGAGAGACAGAAGGAGAACACGAGCAAGGGAAGGGCAGAGAGAGAGAGGATCCCAAGTAGGCTCCACACATAGCACAGAGCACAACGCAGGGCTCAATCTCATGACCTTGAGATCACGACCTGAACAATATCAAGAGTTGGATGCTTAACCGACTGAGCCACCCAGGCGCCCCAACACGGAGTTTTTATTATGTAACATTAGAGAAACAAATGCTCTTTAAGAAAATGTGTTTTATCTGAGGGTTGATGGGGGGGTGGGAGGGAGGGGAGGGTGGGTGATGGGTATTGAGGAGGGCACCTTTTGGGATGAGCACTGGGTGTTGTATGGAAACCAATTTGACAATAAACTTCATATATTGGGAAAAAATAAAATAAAATAAAACTAGAAAAAAAAAGAAAATGTGTTTTATGGGAAAACAGTGAAGCTGAAGGGTATTTATGGTATCTGAAGATGCTCAGAATCCATGCAAGCACTGGCCACCACGATCCCAAATATCTAGAAACATTTTCCAAATGGTAATGCTGAAAAGGAAGGAAGGAGAAGAAAACCACCACCACAACTGGCTGTAATTGTGAACATCCTGCCAGGCATTACGGCAACATTTATTCCACTTCTACTCCAACTTCTATAAAAAGCACAATTCAAAACAGCTTTCTAGAAATTAACAATGTGCAGTGTAATGGTGAAGAGCATGGGCTCCAGAGCCAGTCTTCTTGGGCTCCATCTGGGGCTCTACCATTCACCAGCTGTGGGACCAAGTCACTATACCTCAGGTCCTCCTCCCAAATGGAGGTAAGAACAGAGGCATCTCAGTGGACTGTTGCATCAAATGATTTCTCCATAGAGAACCGTAGTCCAGTCCTTGAAATGCGGTGTCATATAATTGGTGGTGGAGGCAAGTGGTGGAAGGGTAGTTCAAAATCCAATTACAACCAGAGCACAATAAAGTGGCTGGTGAAACTGACCTGAACAAATCAATGAAAATTCCCATCTGCGGGACGTCTAAACACATGCAAGAATTTAATTGACACACAACTTTTTCCGTCCGGCTTACTGTGCTAGAAATTCACATTTCCGCTGATCTGAGCTGATCATATGGACACGGTATCAGAGCACAAAAGAGCAAACCATTCTTCAAGTAGGTGTCTTAATATGGCTGACCTTAAAGCCTAAGGGTGAAATCCTCAGCACGGCATTAATGAAACATGGCTAAATGCACATTTAACAAACACACCAGCCAAGAGCATTCCAGGCAAATGTTCATCAGGATATCGTGAGCCACAGGTCCTCAGTGGTGGTCACTGAATGACCACTAACCCAGAGATTCAGCGGCAAAATGTGCCAGGGAACGCTGACGCTGCCTTGTCCTTAATTCGGGCACCGGACTGGGATTCTCTCCATCCGCACATCCTGGGCCCGCGTCTGCCTCTGCCAGCCCAGAGCCTCCCCCTTGCCCCACCCCAGGGTGCGGGAGTCAGGCAAGAGCACCATCGGCAGCTTATTTTGTGCTACTTTCAATTTTAAAAGCTGTGAAAGCTCGAGAGTGGTTGGAACAATTTTATCTGGCCCTGACAACCCTCTTAAGAACATATATCCAATTTTCATCCCACTTCTCTATCACCTCCTAATCTCTTCCCTGTCTCTCCTCCAGAAAGTGCTTATCACGTTTACCTAAACAAATATAAACAGGGTTGTTTTTTTTTTTTTTTTTTTGACTAGTTGCAAAACTCTAGTGCTTAACAGCACACATTGCATTCTGATCTAATCCCTACTTACACACACACCAGGATGTTCCTGAGAGATTCAGGCCAAGGTTGATTTTCCTCTCTTTTGCCAATGTCCTCAGTGTCCTTGGCCTACGCCGGACACACGATAACTGAAGCATAAGTACATTTTCTCAGCATTTCCCTCGGCTATCTCTAATTTCTTACATGTGGAGAGGCTGGTTTTGGATATAATCACTGTTTATTTCCTTAGTACATTTTCTATCTCCTGCAAGTGTGCTGCCAAATGTTTAAAAGCTTCATCCTTTGAAGCACAAGTCAAAAGAAAAAGATGGGAGCCATACAAAAAGAGAGAGACGCTGCTTTTAAACAAAAGCTGAATGTGGTTTAACTCACACTGAGTTTTTGAATTATACCAAAGCCGGTATGCGACACCACACTGCCAACAACATTAAAAACACTGTCAAAAGCAACTTAATGAATCAACACAGCAAAGCAACGGTCACCTAGAAAAAGCATTCTTCAACGGGGTCTCCAAAATACTAAAGTTGCAAGATAATAAAGGGGTCACGTTCTCTAAATTCTACCTATTTAAAAAAATCTCAATGAACCATTCCAGTTTATTTGTTTTTATTCAGAGGATGTTTGAAATGAAGCTTCAAAGAAGGATTTCATTCTCTCCTACACACTGACAAGAAATCAGAATGTTACAGCAGTCACAAAATAAGGCAAATTATCATCCACTATTAAAAATTCACAACTTTTGGATCCGTCACCTATCAGCTCTCAGGCAGTGTCGGAATTGTCACTCTCTAGTTCAGAGAGGCTGAGTACCTTCGAAACTTTCCTTCGCTGAGAAATTATCCCACTAACAAACTAAGAATATATATAAAGTATAGAAACAAATCTGTGTCAAGTTCTGAAGATCTCTACACTATTGCTTGTTTTATGTTTCTGAAAGATTTTGCTGTCAGTGATTTATTTCACATCCATGTGGCCAGCCATTTGTTTATTCTATTGCGTGCCATCTGTTTTTCGGTAGAGAGGTTTCAAGTTCTTCTCATTCCCTACTTCATATCCCCTAGAAAACAATTTATAATAGACATAGATTTAAATCACTTGGATTCATGTGGAGTTGGTAACTGGAGCTGCCTTTCATTTATATTTGGCAAATGCTTTAATGGGATTAGCAAATTGTGTTATTATGAGGTACTTATGGAGACACAACACTTTTTTTTTTTTTTTTAAACAATGACAAATGATGTTAACAGTTTCATTTTGAGGTGTTTAATAGCAGGAGAGATTTCACTAACGTTACAGGAAATTGCCCTGATAGGCCATAAAGTCCCAACACAAACCCTGTCTATATCTTTTATTTCTGAGAGCCGACTATGAGTATTGGGACGTGGTAGGGTCTACAGTGAGGAATAACTTTACCTTAAAAGTGAAGCAACTTGGTATCTATCGTTTAACCCACAGATCTGAAAACACTGTCTGGTTCTTACACCTTGGTGACATCCTCAAAGCCCTCTAACCATGTTCCAACTTGGCTAGAAAATGGCCCAGACTTCACCAAAAAGAAGTTTATGCCACAAACTCCAGCTCATCAGAACCAGTTTATTCCCTTTCTAGGACTCGCTTTGATTCACTCTGAAGAAGAGCCAACCATTCAGACAAACAGCTTCTTGCTGAAACTATACAGATGATGTTTAAAACATTAATTACCATTTTTACAAGAATCCTTGCTGCTTTGGTGGAGAGGGGGTATCTGATGACAGGACCCAGCAGCTGTCCACAGTTCATGGTTGACATCCAAGGGCTGAGAAACGTCCAGGTGGAGGTCTACTTGATTTTCACTAGTCCTTACCAAATCCGAATTAGATATATTCTGGGGATAAGTGGCATCCTGATAGACACCCGATGGAGTCGATTTGTTGTAAGTGTTAAGTGACATTTGTACTAAAGCTTCATTAATGAAGAATGAATTTTCATGACACAAACTCTCAGATCGATTAAGTTCCATTACCTGTGTAAGAAAATGTAAAAAAGTACAATAATTCCTCCAGCAATTTGTGCAAGTTTTGTAAAGTATTTATTTCTAATAGTTCTAGCCATCAAGATTTTAATAAGAGCATTAGACCTCCTCCCACCCCCTTTAAATGAGCTCGGACCAAAACTTCAACTCGCCGTCTCCAGCCTATCTTTAAAAACAAAACAAAAGCAAAAAACAAACAAAAGAACCTAGCGGGCATGCTACCACTTTCGGAGAGCACAACATTTTTCAATTTCGCTAAATAAATTGTTGAAAATATATGCACATACATGAGGTATTTGCCATAAATGTAATTTAGCCAACTCGAAAGGACAATCGTATGCATCACAGATCTTTCTTATAATCTTATCACGTTTTACAACTTTATGCACTATCGGTAAAAAGTATTTATGTGCACAGAGTGCAGCAAATTCCCGGAACAAGGAGCACTGTCAAACATGAGTAGAAGGTGTACGAATGGAAGACCATCTTTAAAAAGATTTTATATCCGGCCCAGCCACTAATTAGCATACTCATGTTAACTATTAGTGAAACAAACAGGTTTCAAATTTAATACGTCAATGTACAAAACAATAAAATTAGAGTAACAGAATAGTATCATACCTACTGAATTCAGTACCCAAAGATGCACATTAATAGCTAATTAATCCGCTAAAAGGTGTATCTATATAAAACTCTGAAGGCACGATCAAGAAAAGAGGTCTTTCAAGTACAGGTAAGGCAGCACGCTCACGGTGAGCATGCCTTAGGACAAACCTTGCCTTCCTGGAAGACTTGTTTCTGTGTTTCTTCCCTTGCATAAGGGCATCACAGGGTACAACGAGCCCTTGATCCAAACAGGACCTAGGTTTTTCAAATTTCTGTAGCGTGAGCCAAGATTTCTATGCCTGTCTCCCTAAAAGTTCTTCATTTCTTTTTTTTTAAATATTTTTTTAAAGTTTATTCGTTTTTGAGAGACAGAGTGTGAGCAAGGGAGGGGCAGTGAGCGAGGGAGAAGAGTCTGAAGCAGGCTCCAGGCTCTGAGCTGACGGCGCAGAGCCCGATGCGGGGCTCGAACCCAGGAACCGTGAGATCGTGACCTGAGCTGAAGTCCCACGCTTAACTGACCGGGACACCCAGGCACAGGTTCCTCATTTCTGCTACCTATAGATTAATTCTTGTGAGCTCTTAACGCCACAGCAAAACGGCGGATACCGGATCCGGTCAATGTCGCAGGAATGACCACGACTGAACCTGTCTTTGAGAAGCTGCCTTACACACCAATTCCACAAGCACAGAAGGCCCGTACCTCTGTGCTTCCTGGAGAAAATGCTGCGGGAAGGCTACTCTGCCGACTGTGTTTCCAGCCACACAGCAGGCTCTGCTGGACCCGCATCCTCTCCCTCTCCCTCTCCACCAGGCGCTGGCCCTCCCTCAGCCGCTCCAGGTTCTGCTGGTACTCCTGGAGCTGCTGGTCCAGCTCCCCGCGGTTCCTCAACAGCAGCTCCTCCTGGGACTGGCACTCCCTCTCGCGCTCCCGCAGCCGGCTCGCCTTGGCCTCCTGCTCCCGCTGCTGCTGGTCGCACCTGCGGTGCCAGCGCCGCTGATCCTGTTGGAACTCGTACTGGAGCTTGTGGACGTTGGCCAGCTCTTCCCGCTGCTTCTCCAGGTGGCGGGCCTTCTCCTGGTCCTGAAAGAGCGGGCCCCCTCGAAAAGACGGGCCTGGGGAGAGGCTCTCCTGTTGCCGGAGAACCAGCTTGTGGACCTGGATGTGGCTATCCTGAATGGTCAAGGCCGCCTGTCAGAGCAGGGGAGAGGAAAACGGTCATGGCTTCCGCGGGCTTGGGCTTTGAGTGGGAACTACCTCTAGACACAAAAAGCACGACCAAATTATTTCCCCTTAATGTTCTGTCCTTTTTCTAAGTTATCTTCAAAGACTGACCTTAACCTTCCAAATACGCTTATCCACATTGCCTAGCAGTACCATTTGGGAATTAATACACAAAAGAAAAAAAAAAAAGCACAAAAGCAATACTCATCCCTTCTTTTGGAAATGTGGTTTGTTGCTGGCTATTTGGTAATATTTAAGCAACTCTTTTGAATAAGAATTCAGTACATAAATTCACAAGACTGCGTTCCTGTTCTATGTCTCATTCTCTGAGGTCTCTCCACTCAATAATTCATGAGAATTTAAGATTCTATATAAACCTGGTAGTATCCGTTGAGTCCCAAACCAGAAATTACTTAAGCTACATTACATACATGAAAACACAAAAATAAAAGTCAACCACTTGGAGACTTTTGGTAAATAATCTTTTTATAACATAATGCCCGAGAACAGCCGTTAATTTCATATTTAGGAGATACGTAAGTGGTAAAGCTATCTCGTTACTGTTATTTCTTTGTATTATAGCAGGAAGGTCATACGTAAAGTCCTAAGCTGAAATTCATTTGTTTAATAGATTGCTAACAGGAGGCTGGAATGATTAAGGGAACATAGATACTCTAAAGCCCAGAGGACATTACCAACCAGATTAAAAAAACATTTGGAGTTACGGTATCTGCCTATGAAAAGTTTGGCAGCATTCACAGGAAATAATTGCCAAGATTTGGAAGGATTCCACAAAACCAAAAAAAAAAAAAAAAAAGAAAGAAAGAAAGAAAGAAAAAAACAACCCAGTGAATGCCCTTGGAAGCTTTTAATTTTAAAAGTTCCCATTTAAAGCACAAAGAAGCACAAAAGGGACAAATTGAAAATGGCCACATACTGGGTATGTATGTGTGTTTTGACTCACTATGAGAAATTATTAGTCTCCTAGGAATAAATTCACATTTTTCTTTCCTAAGAATTTTGAAAACTGCCCATGTAACAGATGCTGGTAAGATGGGGATTTGACTAGTAGTTCTTTGTTAGAGCAACAATTCCCTGCACTTTTGAAGGTTAAAGAACTCAAGTAAATTTTAAATTGGCACTTGTCTTGAAATAAGATTCAAAAATGTACTTGCTGGGGCCTTCTGAAATAAAATTCATGTTTTTAACTTTGAAAACTTACTTAAACAATTCCAAAATTGGCATGAATATTTAAGATCTTTAAGAAGTTATTAAAAAGAGAACGATTATCATTGAAAATAGTAATTACTTTATCTTTAAATATGAAATAATTAGCACATAAATAAGAAACCATTCAGGATTCTGCTGACTTAGTTCAACTGTAGACTGTACATTTATTAATTCTAATAAATTTCAAGGGCATCAGTATAGCAAAACAAACGAACATCCAGTATTTTATGTGCCCAAACTACCATAGGAAAGTACAGTGCTCATGAAAAGTTTATACCAGGCTAGTTAAGGGCTACCATGAAGCATTCCTCACATCTACTTAGCATTTGAGATGAGACCACTCTCGTCTCTAGTATCGAGGTGGAATGTGGAGACTGGATATTCATTTTCACATGTACAGTTGACCCTTATATTTGGCAAAGAGAACAGCACTTGCTTTCAAATTTAGGAAAATTCCCAATTTACTCTCTCAACTTTTCTTTGTCTTCTCCCTTCCACCTTCCCCATACCTTATCTCCAACTCTGCTCTCCTAATATAGGGATCAAGTTTCATTTTCATCTGATTTGAAAATGCTCAGGTAAAAATTTCAGTCATATGTAAGAGATACAGCTTCACAAGAGGTGAATGCTCCCTGAATAGAAATCTTTCAGAGCCCACATCCTCAGACAAGCTCAAAAGCTGAGGTTAAGAGAAGACACTGGAGAATTCAATACCTCCCTTCAATCTCATGTGGTGCAAACACCAGGTCATTTAGGTCAGCTTTTCTGAACGTTGAACCCACACAGGGTCCCATGAAAGGTTGACAAGAAGACCAGTGACCTGTCAGTGTCTTCATCAGGCAACACAAGCTGGGATACTCAGTGTTTTCATCTCCCAAAAGTTAATGAACTGTCCTCAAACTATATCCATTTTCCCGTTAAAATATAAAAGGGACGTTTGTTTTACATGATGAATCAACTCAAAGACCAGCTATCCCAGACCAGCACATTTAATGTCAGATGCCAAAGGTACTCCCACTACATCTTGAACAGCACAAGGATGCTTGCTATTGCCACAGTTACTTAACACATTTCCAGAAGACAAAGTATAAGCCAAGAAAATAAAATGATGTAAGTACTGAAGAATAACCATAATATCATTACTTTCAAATTTTAACTTTCTACCTGGAGTATTCTAAAGAATAGAACTGTTGAAACAAAAACATCTTCCTTTTATCTAAAATAAGAGATGACTAACAGCATTTTCCCTAAGAGGACACTAATTACTGCAGAGGTGACAATTCAACCCAAATTCATTCATAAATAGGAAATTTTAATTAATCAGTCCTGGTACAAGGGTAAGAAACTTGCCAGAGTGAGTCAAATCTCTTATGAAAGAATATATAGATGAGTAAAGAAAAGAACAAGAAGAGACCATCACCATAATATATTCAAATAGAATCCAAAATTTTAATTATTAAGGTGGTGCTACCAGAACAATAGATACATGATCAATAAGACATAAAAGAAGTCTTGATGCGGTCAAAATACATATAAGAAAACATTAAATGGAGCATGACTTTACACTTTTTTCTGGTGAAAACTTACAGTCATACTTAACTTTTTTCTTTTGAGAGAGAGAGAGAGAGAGAGACAGGGCAAAAGTGAGCAAGGGGCAGAGAGAGAGAGAGAGAGAGAGAGAGAGAGCGCGCCCTGTAAGGGGCAGACAATGAGAGAGAAGTGAGGCTCATCCAGGGCTCAGGTTTTTACCTGAAGCGGGACTTGTGTTTACCCGATGTGGTGGGACTCCAACTCACAAACTGTGAGATCGTGACCTGAGCCAAAGCCGGATGCTTAATGACTGAGCCACCCTGACACCCAACTTTATTTTCTATTAATATTCAACAGGTAAAAGATACGAAGCATGAATGGCTACTAAGCCAGTGGCCGGGGGGAGTTCAGTTTCAACAGTAATCAAAGAAATGAAAATTAAGATCATCAGACACCTTGACCTATTTTTAAACTGAGGAGAAGGAGACAGGGGGTGTTGATAGGATTATTTGGGTAATACCTACTAAAAACCTAAAAAAAAAAATTTTTTTAGTCATTTATCCTAAAGAAACATGCAGCTATGTTAAGAGGTTAATATACAAGAATATCTAACAGACTTCCTACAGAAGTATAGCTATGAAGAATCGGACAAACTCTGGGATGCATGGGTGGCTCAGCTGGTTACGCATCAGACTTTTCATTTCGGCTCTGGTCATGCTTTTGCAGTTCGTGAGTCCAAGCCCCGCATCGGGCTCTGCACTGACGGTGTAGACACTGACAAGTGCCTGCTTGGGATTCTCTCTCTGCCCCTCCCCTGCTCACCTTGTTTCCCTTTCTCTCTCCCTCTCTCAAAATAATAAACTCTAAAAACTAATAATAATAAAAAGAACTGGACAAATTCCATAGACTTGAATATTATACAGCCTCTAAATACTGTGCTACAGAGTAAGAGCTGAACATGTAGCAAAGTACATGTTATGGAAGAGCATGTATAAAATAATTTTTAAAAACTAGAGGGATATACACCAATGTAACAAGGATAATTCTCTCTATAGAATCACAAGCCATTTTATTTACTTACATCCTCAAATTTTTCTTCCAATTTATCCATGACGCTAACATTGCTTTTATATCATCAAAATGCTTTTAATCATAAATTGAGCAATCGGATGTATTTGGCCTTTCTTGTGCATGACCTAAGGGATCATCCAACCCTGTAATCCTCAATGCAACCATTTTTTGTGCCTGCCTTTCCTTGAAAGACAGTGAGCCATTCGACGATAGGCCTTGTGGTTCATCTGCCTTTGTGTGTTCAGCCCTTAGCGTAGCACCAAGCAGAGAGAAGGCACTCAATAAATGCTGGGTGGATGAACAAACTAACGAATGAAAGAGCACATGAATTATTTAAGTGCTCAAAAGGCCCAAGTCCACATGTGGAAGTGAAAAAAGTTTAGGTGTGAATTTAAGTTTTCACCAGAAAATGTGAAGTCATGCTACACTCACCTAAGAGTTTCACTGTAAGCTTCAGGCCAGGTCACAGTCATCAATATTTTTTAAAGATATGAACCGTTTTATGGTTTCAGAGAAGAATGTTACAAAAAGTAGTGGTGTTGCCTTGTGATTACAAAACCAGGTGAAGTTCAATGCAACTAGAGGAATTACACTTCGGGAATTGGCATTCTTTTAAGATCGTTGACTGCCTCTCGTATGTTCTAATTTGTAATGGCCGGGAGTCATCAAATAAAATGAATTGCATTAAGAGAAAACATTCACAAGGTCAAAGAATAGAGGAGCACAGTTACCTGAAGGCTATATAAGAGCCGGGTTAAATTCTGTATCGCTTGTATAATCTGGAAAATAAGATCGTGAAAGTCAAATACTTGAAAAAGCATTCGTTATCCAAAAATAACAAGAGGATGAGGATATATTTCAGGTATGCATAGCTCACCTCTGACTGTGAAGCACCTGGGAAACTTCTATATTCCACCTAAAATATGTAAAGAACAAGAAAATGAAATCGCACTACTTTTGAAAAGCTACACTCAGTGTCCAAAATGTATGACCTCAAGTAAATCACTTCACTCCCTCAAAAGTCTTCTATGATGACCCTCTTTCCTTGCCAGAAATCAAAGCCTACAGAATTAAACAACCGCTCAGTGAGAGCCCCATCTGTGCAAACTCTGTATGTGACATACATGGTAACTTTTCCCCCAAACATCTCTTTAAACAACAAGGGATGACAGTCGGTAAGTTCTGTACTCTCTCCGTAAGTGATGATATTTACCTTGTGGACACCACACTGTCACGTGAGCTCTCGGTGCCCAGGCTGAAGCTGGCCCTCAGACCAGGCTGGCTCCCTGCATTCTGGAGGCCAGATTTGGAAGCTAGAGAACATCACGCCTGACTTCTTGCTCCCTATATCCATGTTTAAGATTCACAAAGCTTGGGGCGCCTGGGTGGCTCAGTCGGTTGAGCGTCCAACTTAAGCTCAGGTCACGATCTCACGGTCCGTGAGTTTGAGCCCCGCGTCAGGCTCTGGGCTGATGGCTCAGAGCCTGGAGCCTGCTTCGGATTCTGTGTCTCCCTCTCTCTCTGCCCCTCCCCCGTTCATGCTCTGTCTCTCTCTGTCTCAAAAATAAATAAATGTTAAAAAAAATTAAAAAAAAGATTCACAAAGCCAAGACAGTCAATGGTTGGGAGAGGAAATCAGACTCAGAGGTGGCTCAAGGATGAGCACCTAGCTGGCCGGCTCCAGATCCTACTGTGAGTTCACTGGAACCGTCTGGGATTGCCTTAGTAAACGTACTAACAGCAGAGGCCATCAGTGAGGCTGGAGACCATCTGCTCCTGGGGGAAGGGTTCTGTGTCTCATTGTCTCTCTAAGGCACACATTAGAGACACATGCAGGTAGTAAGGATTTCCAGTTTCCAGAATTGAACTGAACAATTGTCTGTTCAGGTATCGTCCGTCTTCTTTCACTAGGATGTAAGGCAACAAGTAGCAGGAGTTCTTATGTGCATTCAGTGCTGTAACTGCAAATTTAACAACGAAGCCTGGCATCTAATGGACACTCACACTGCATTCTATAAATAAATACTGACGCTCGCTATGTACTCCACTCTTTACGCTATAGGAGATCATCAGATTCCATGCCCGCCTAGAGCCTATCTTGTATAGTGCTTTCTCTTATCTGAGCAGGTTTAAATTGAAACCACAGGGAACAGTCAGCCATGGTAATGTTCTCAGGTAACTTTGGACTTGTTAAATTCAATTAGTTCAGGCTAGTGAAACTTTAATGAAATAGCCACATCCCTTCTTACCCCTCTCCCACACTCTTCCCGGGCCATAAAAGATTTCATCACTAAGCAGAACCTCTAATACAGGAAGGATAAGGGAGGGAAAAGGACATGAAGTTTAGAGTCATTAGACCTGTACCCAAGTCCCCTCCACCCCCGCAATTGGGCTAAAAACTCCCATTCTCTAGAGAGTTCTAGAGTTCTCTCTGCTCTTGTGGTTCTGTCCTTGCTGCACAGTCCATTGCCTTTGTAATAAGAAAATCGTACGGTATAGAATTTTTATACTCTATAAAAATCAGAAACATAGAAATGAGTTGGATTATGCTACATGCGGTTACATATTCCCCAGAACCGCGAAGTTGGAAAGGACAGGGTCAATGTCGTATTTTTCACGGAGTCAGTCCACCACCTTGTGGTGAATGTATAGAGTTGCAGCGGTTGAGTTACACACAGGATGCTGCACTATTTGCAGCACTCATTTTTAAATTTCTTTCCAATTTTTGTGTTAAGCCTTACCTTATTAAGGAAGCTAATTACAACATATCCATTGCACACTTTTTTCCTACGTCTGATTTCAGGTGATCCTGCCCTATTTGTCAGTTCATTTTCTCAAATGCCTTATGAAAGTTCTTCCAGATAGGTTCACCCAACGAGGAACCTTCACACCTCATTTCACTTACCTGTGACTGAATCCTGGAAGGAAAAAAGACCTTGGGAGTGGGAGTCACCACAGGGTCCGTTCAAGAAAAAAACTATTCCTAGCTAACCAGCCCTCTTACCCTCCCTCTCTGCCTCTACGACAAAAGCAGTTGGAAGCTACAGACTGAAAAGTGAAGGCCACACTGAAAAGGAAGAAAAGCAGGAACATTTTAAGAAAAAAGTAAGTCAGAGAGCTTACAGTCAGTGAAGTAAAATACTGCATTCCGTTTTTTATTTTGGCCTATGAAGATCTTTAAAACAACAACAACAACAACACTAAATCACAGCCATATTTTTTACGGATTTTTAAAAAAATCTTTGGACTTGAAGTCTCAGTCACGTATAATATTTGCAAAAATATATAATATGTATATTAGTACACAAAGATAGGACATCTGTCATTTTTCCACATTAGCACATATTGGTGCATGGTAATGTGCCTAATTTGAAATTAGAGAAAACTAAAACTCTCGAGCCCCAGCCAACCCTGGGGAGGCCACTCAGCACCTCCCAGATTCATATTCTTATTCCCTCTTTCTGACATCCCAGGCTCATTTGAAGGGAATAGGAAGTTTCATGATTTAATTTTTCAAAGAGTGGTATATACTACATGTAAACTGTGTCCAAAAAGGAGAGGCATTTAGAACCAGTTTGCCCCAAGCAAAAAAATGGTGAGGTTGATTAGAAGTCTCCCCACAAAAAAAGTAGGTGACAATGTGGGCGGAGACAGGAAAACAACCTGAAATGAGAGGAAGATAAAAGAACGTGCAAGCAGCAACAGTATTTGAAGTCAAAATTCTTTCTGCCGCTTTAGTGTCCCTTGGTTGCCTAGAGACCCCGACAGACGCCAGGGGCACCTCTCAGCCAAGAGTTGCTAAGTGTAGCAGGTGAAAAGGCAGAGGTTTGCAGGGCGGAGAGCAGAAGGGAGACCAGAAGTAAGAGTGCGCAGACACACAAACAATCGAGTTTTAAAACCGTTTAATAACTTTCCAATCATTTCTTTGTTTACACCTACATGAATAGGAAGAGTGAGAACATTTTAAGAGGATTTAAGTGAGAAAGCTTAAATATGAGTACCGAAATCGAGAACAATGCAGAAGAATGCTTTCATACCACTCACTGCCACGGACAGACCAGGACCTGTGGTTATTTTATTACACAAAGTAACTGGTGCCATTTACTAACAAATCAGTTCACAATACCTTCTCCCCTGCATCAGAGACCGCCAGGTCGGTTCCCACACCCTGGGTCCCAGGATCCACATCCCAACAGCCTCTTCCTCCTGTCCTTTCTGTGACTAGTGCTGGAAGCACACCATTGAGACAGAAACAAAAAGGACATCATCAAACAGCAGCCAGCGCACCGGGTTCTTTTGCACGCAGCTGACACGGACTTCAAAATAAGGAACACAAAATCCCACGTATCACATACTCTCATACAAGATGCTGAAACAATGCAAAGCACAGTGTCCCTGCCCTCGGGGAGCTTACATGCTATTAGATACCAAACTGACAAACGGCAGCAATTATCACCCATCTTTTAATTTTTCTTTTTTGCAGACAGGTGCTCATGTGAGGCTGGTGATACCGAGAGGGGTATATGCTACATCTCACTTTCACTTACTCGGATAAAGCTGCTGGGGAGAAGGAAATTGAAAACAGGCACTGGAGAACAAAAAGCAAGGGCTGGCAGACCCAGGTCGAAGGAGACAGCTCGGTGAAAGGCTCCTCTGCGGCCCGTGTAAGAACAGCAGACCATAAAGAAGGCTTAGAAGGAGTAATCCAACAACAGGAGTGAAATATCTTTCTGAGCAGCGTGAAGATGGTGAATACTTTATGAGCCCATAGTCCTACAAAAAGGAAGCTGTCCCTATCTCCAAACAACTCTTGAAAAACAATTTCCAAGTGTTTTTTTCTCATAACACTTGTTTAGAATCTAGATTCATAACAGTTGTAAATACGGTGTATTTAACCTATGAAACGCAGAAATATTTCTAGACCAGAAATATTTTTAAGTACCAAACACGGATTTCACTCCATCCATTAGATCTCTGCTGGTACAATTTGATTTCTTTACCCATGTGAACTCAGTTAAAACTTAGACTGTGCTCACCTTACCCTGATTTAAACTAGACTTTCCAAAGCAGTTTCACACCCACCATTTCATTAGAAAAAATGTCCAGTCAGGGCCCTGGTGAAATATTCACTTTGGGACACTGTTTATCACACAATGCTATCTTGAAACTTTCTTTCTGATGGAGGAAATGCTTTTTTCGCCTTTTCTAAATGCAAATCCCCAGGACCCCAAAGGCCACTTCTATTACAAAGAATTTTTTGTTTAAGCTGAAACTGCTTCAGATTAAATCAGCTAAAAATTAACTTCATTTTGCCCAAGTCAGTCAATGCTTTTCACTTATAGTGAAGGGACATTCTACAGAAATTTTCCACCACTCAAAAAATGGTTCCACTACTTGGTATTACCCTTACTTCTTAGAGAGATACCCAACACGTTACCAAAGAATTAGCCCTTCTCACACTCTCCCTCCCCACCACCCCATACAAATGAGAACCAGCAATGGGCAAAGAACCCCATGGTGAGCCAAATTATCAGGTGCCTCTGTTTCTTATTCAATTTCAGGTCTCCAGAACTTTTTCAGGAGTAGGTTATAGTGACCCACCTTATTAGGTATATCGAGAACTAAAAATTGAAGGCCTTGCTTGGCGGATGACCTCAGATTGGCATGGGCCTGACTTAGAAGGACCCAGTCCTCCAAGTGAAACAAAGAACTGACCCAGTCAGTTACAGACCCTCATTAAAAACAGTATTTGCTCTGGCCAACCTTATAAAGAGAATCTAAGTCTTATAGCACCATCCTCCAACCCGGCCCACAAATGACTAGGTCTTTGGGGGTACAGGACCCTATCAACCTGCCCCTGCCTACATGGATCCTGGTATCAGGGCAAATAGTCTAATGGTTTTGGCAGATGTCATGGGTGTCCCCGGGCACTCTCCCAAATCCTGGGAGATACAGGTACAGATGGGAGAACAGGGAGGGAAGGTACGGCCATGTGCCCCTGAGCAGCTCCAAGAGCCACGGGGAGCCTCTCCTCTCTGGCTGTCCCTGGGGGGAGTCTGAGAGCAGCAGAGCCCTCCTGTATTTTTAGACGGAACTCCCTCAATGGCATAATGAGTTTTTTTCTTTTAAAAGGAAATCACCCAGGGCAGTACAACTCCCTTGATGAATCGGGGTTGTGTCAAAATGAAAAACATATGTGCACTTTCTGAAACTAGAAATGCAGGATGGGATCAAGCGAAATTTGAGGGAGCAAGATAATTATTAGTGATTTCAAAAATGGACAGAATTTTAAAACTGTACTGCGTCCGTGTATCTTGATCAACCATGGGATGTTGATAAAGAAATTCAAGGACAATTTAATCCTCTCTCATCTCTAGCTACTAAAGACGTTTTATCTTGTGCATAATAAGGCCTGGTGGAAGGAAGGTTTTTATCACCCAAATACAAGGAAAAATAAACCCTCTATGCTCTTCTCTCAGAAAGCTGTAGGGAAGTAAATATTCAGCTTCCGTACAGAACATCATGGGGTTCTGAGAAATCACCTAATTCTCTACATGCTGTCTTTCTGTATTTAAAATATATGCAACAGGGCTTTTTATAAACGAATTCTGATCTGAACCAAAGCGTATGATGACGCCGATCAAGAATTTTTGGCACTTCTGCCTTTAACCACATCACCAAACCCTGTGTCTGCGGGGAAGGTGTTGCAGCCTAGCTTTCTGGCGTATGGCTTCTCAGGTGAGGACGCCTACAGGAGGTTAAGTTCAAGGGTTTGTTCTCTCGTGAACTGCAGAGACCCATTTCCAAACAACCGAAAGTTTAAAAGTTCTTTCAAAACCATATTCCAAATTGTACTCAGTAAGTCAAATAAAAAATGAAGCAGGGTCAGGTTTGGGGAAGGTACAAAGCTTGCCTGGGTATGAGAGCAGTAGAACCCACCAACTATTTTTGAAATCCTTGTCCTGGGAATGCCAGTGCCGTTATCGTAAATAAATCAGGCTAGCATATTTATTCTCAGGTTTTCTCGGATTTAAAAAAATACATCAAGTCTCCTCCAAATAGGGACAGAGTCGTTGCCTTCATTTCCTATGACCACTCTATGCTCCAGAGATTGTGTTCAGGCTCACGGCAAAGGCCTGTACTTTCACTTACAAGCTGTAGAAGATCCTGGCACGTCAGGGGGACCCAGAGTATCTGTCAAGGCAGATTCTCCGCAACCTTCCTCGGATGACTGGCATGCATCGCCCGTCTGTGAGGCCTTCACTGCAACCTGCAGGCTCTCGGCTAACAAGGAGAAAGAAGACAAAATTTAAAAACCAAATACACGTAGTTTAATCTAGACGAAGTGTTGGCAAACTCTATTTGGCCTGTGTCTATTTTTATACGGCCCAGGAGCTAAAAATGGTTTTTATATTTTAAAGAGTTGTTAAAATACACAATACACGCACACACATGCACAAAAAAGAATGTGTCCCAGAAACCGCATGTGGCCTGCAAAGCCTCAAGTATTTACTATCTGGCTCATTACAGAAAAAAGTTTGCCAAAAGGCGACCTATACCAATACTTTTAGCATCATTTTATGATAATTAATAAAAAGATGTGCTATATAAAAAAGTCTCAAATTTAACTTTCCGTTACATTAAGTATGCTGAAAAACTTTCTGTAATTCAATTCATTTAAATATGATTTCAGGCATAAACGTTTTAAAACCTACTAGTCAGAGAGACTAGCTCTTCTTCAAAACAGAATTTCCCCAACTGTACCTTAAAAAATGCAGATTTCCAAAATGTACCTAGACCTACTAGATCAGATTCTCCGAGGGAAAAGACAAAGAATTTGCATTTTTTTTTTTAATTTTTTTTTTCAACGTTTTTTTTATTTTTTTATTTTTGGGACAGAGAGAGACAGAGCATGAACGGGGGAGGGGCAGACAGAGAGGGAGACACAGAATCGGAAACAGGCTCCAGGCTCTGAGCCATCAGCCCAGAGCCCGACGCGGGGCTCGAACTCACGGACCGCGAGATCGTGACCTGGCTGAAGTCGGACGCTTAACCGACTGCGCCACCCAGGCGCCCCAAGAATTTGCATTTTAAACAAGCACAAAAGGCTGCTCTTAGGATCTGGTAAGACTGGGAAACACTACACCAAGAAAGTGATGTTTTTATTTATGCTAAATGCTTTCAACTAGCATGTGAATGGTACAGTTTTAAAGGCCCTATAAATATGTCTAAAACATCGTGTCCAGTGTTGGAATTTAGCAAATGCTCATTGAGCACCTACGCTGTTCTAGGGGCTCCTGGGCATGTGATTAACTAATTAGGAGAGTATGAGACGGAAAGAGGAAACAGACACTTGCAAGTAACTACATACAAGGTAGCATGTGATCAGTGCTGAGTTCTATCATCCAGTTTATTAGAGTACCATAAAATGCTCCAGGAATGCTAAGGAGCAAAACAGTTGCATTAGCCGCTGGAATTAGGAAGAAGTTACTAAAGGAAATGACAACTGAGTAGAATCTTGAAGGATGAACGGGATTCAAGAGATAGAGACAAAAGAGGAGAAAGAGAAGAAAAGCCATCCAGTAAAGCAACCACCTAGGGAGACCATTCAAGGTGCATTACTGAACTGTTTTTTATTTTCCCCCCAGAGATAAAGACCTCACCCTGATTAAGAATTCCTGCTAGGGGTTCCTGGGCGGCTCAGTCCATTAAGCATCTGACTCCTGGTTTCGGCTCAGGTCATGATTTCACGGTTCATGAGTTCGAGCCCCACACTGGGCGTTCTTGCTGACCGTGTGGGAACCTGCTTGGGATTCTCGCTCTCCCTTTGTCTCTGCCCCTCCCCCACTCACTCTGTCTCTAAATTAATTGATCAATTAATTAAAAGAATTCCTGCTAGATCTCGGAGTACTGATGAACAGCGACTCAGGGTAGGTCAGGCAGTACCTCAACTGTTTGGTGTTCTCTTAAGCAGCTGGGTCCCCTCCTATTCCCGAGCACCTACACAACACAGAGGGCCAGATGAATTAAGGCAGAGGGACCTAACAGCAGGCATCGCTCACAGTTCTGATGGCAGAAGAGGTGAAAGCCACCGGCTAAAAATTGAGAGGGGGTGACTTACCCAATAAAGACATTATCAAGGACCAGAGGGTCACTCGAAAGTACTTGTAGCTTTATTTCTAAAATATGCCTTGCATTGATCCACTTCCCTCTACTTCCACTGTCAACAGTCCCAACAACCCCCATCAGCTCCTGTAAGTGCCTCCCAACCATCTCTGGCAAATGGGTCTCCCTCACTCTGCTCCCCTGCCGGCAGCCAGCAATCTTTTCGAGACGTGTGATCGTGCCACACCCATGATTAAAAGCCACCAATAACTTCCCATCAAGCGTGGAATAAGATATTTCTTTAACCAGAGCCTATAAACATCTATCTCTGCTCACCCAGGCAACCTCACCTCATCTACTTCCCTGAGTGCTGCCGCCCTTCCTTCCTTCTACCCTTGAACATGCCACGCTCACTCCACACACGAGGGCATTGCACCCACTCGGTCCTTGCCCAGGAGTGGTTCTCCCCCGTATCTCCAGACAGCTGGCTTCTTCTCACCTTTCCGTTCTCATGTCAAAAAAATCATCCCCTCAAAGAGGTCTTCCCTGGCTTCTCTAACACAGAGCCTTCACCTCACCCCAATCTTATTTTCTTGTGACTTTCTGAAATTACTTTGTTTCTTTAGGTACTGCCTGTCTTCCCCCCACTAGAAGTTTTTATCGCCCTCTTTTTTTTTTTTTATTGAAATGTAGTTGACAATGTTGTATTAGTTTCAGGTGTGCACCATAGCTAGTCCACAATTCTCTACATTATGCTGCGCTCACCGCAAGTGTAGCTGTCATCTGTCACCATGCAATACCATACAATACCACTGATTAGATTCTCTAGGCTCTACCTTTTATCCCTGTGATTTCGTCATTCCGTAACTGGGAGCCCGTACCTAACCAGAAGTTATGAAAGGATTACTTCCATCAGCACCAACAACAAAGCACAGGGTCGAGGCTGAATGAATGAATGGATGAATGAACCCATCAGTTGACCCCTCTTCAGACAACCTCTATGCCCTTCTCATGACATCGGTTTCCTCATCAAATAAAGATGATAGAATTCCCTGATTTCTAAATTCTCCTCCAGAGATAATATTCTGAGACCCTGAGCCAGGGCTTGGCAAGCTTTTTCTGCCAAGGAGCACATTTTATTTTATTTTTTTTTTTTTAATTTTTTTTTCAACGTTTATTTATTTTTGGGACAGAGAGAGACAGAGCATGAACGGGCGAGGGGCAGAGAGAGAGGGAGACACAGAATCGGAAACAGGCTCCAGGCTCTGAGCCATCAGCCCAGAGCCCGACGCGGGGCTCGAACTCACGGACCGCGAGATCGTGACCTGGCTGAAGTCGGACGCTTAACCGACTGCGCCACCCAGGCGCCCCAAGGAGCACATTTTAAATAGTTTAGGCTTTGTGGGGCATAGGATCTCTGTTGCAGTTATTCATCTTGTTTTCTCTCTCAAACCCATTGTCCCTGTCACCTCCAAGCTATTGTCCCTCACCCCCAGACCCCTTTTTTCCTTTAGTTTCATGGCATCCGATTATACCACTCACTACCCCTCCTTGTTGTCACTCATCTACAGACTCCTTGAACAATTTAGCACCTGGTGCAAGTTCTCTCCCTTTCCCCAATGCCACTCTTGTCAGAATTCTCAGGAATTTCAGTTTTATGAACATAGACCTTCCAATACCTTGGCCTCATGTCTCCTTGACTTTCTCCTTTCCCCAGTGATCTCATCCCCCACCCTACCTCGGTCAAACCCCCAGTTATATCCTAGACTTTTTAAAAAATTTTTTTAAATTAGGTTTCTTTATTTTTGAGAGGCAGAGACAGAGCGCGAGTGGGGGAGGGTCACAGAGACAGAGGGAGACACAGAATCTGAAACAGGCCCCAGGCTCTGAGCTGTCAGCGCAGAGCCCGATGCTGGGGCTCAAACTCACAAACTGTGAGATCGTGACATGAGCCAAAGTCGGACGCTCAACCGAATGAGCCACCCAGGTGCTCCTAGACTTTTTTCTTTTTTAATGTTTGTTTATTTTTGAGAGAGAGGGAGACAGAAGATCCAAAGCAGACTTCACACTCTCAGTGCAGAGCCCGATGCACGGCTCAAGCTCATGAAGCATGAGATTATGACCTGAGCCAAAGTCGGACGCTTAACTGACTGAGCCACCCAGGAACCCTCCGGGGGGCTCCTTTTAAAACACACATCAAGTCAATGCGCTACTCAAACCCTCTAATGCTTCCCATGCCCCTCAGAATGAAATTCAAACTCCTCACTGACCTCCATCTGGTCCCTGTAATCTGAGCGCTAGTTGGCTCTGACTCATTGGCCACTCACCACCCCTCCCTTCACTCTACCTGCACAGTCCTCCTGGCCATTCCTCAGGCTTGGCACTCACCTGCCTTGGAACCTTTGCATCCTCTGTTCTCTGTGTCTGCAACATTCTTTCCCCAGACGTCTATGTGGCTTTTTCACTTCCCTTATGTCTGCTTACATATCACCTTACCAAACAGGCCTTTCTTGGTCACTTTAATGCAAAGAGAACCTCCCCACTCGATCTCTCTACTCCCTCTCCTGTTCATCTTTTTAAAAAAAAAAAAAAAATAGGGTTCAGACTTTATGACAATCTACCTTAAAGCAATTGTCCTCCACTGTTTCTCAAATAAGACTGCCTCGTTTTTTATTGAAGTATCATTAACACACCACATCACATTAGTTTCAGGTTTACGGTATAGTGATTCAACAATTCTATACATTACTCACTGCTAAGCACTGGAAGTGTGTTCATAATCCCCCCTCGCCTACTTCCCCCATTCCCCCACCCATCTCCCTTCTGACAACCACCAGCTTGTCCTCTGTAGTTAAGAGTCTGTCTTTTTTTTTTTTTTTTTTGTCGTTGTTCGTTTGTTTCCTAAATTCCACATAGGCGTGAAATCACATGGTATTTGTTTTTCTCTGACTTAACTTCACTAAGCATTACACCCTTCCGTCCATCCACGCTGCTGCAAGTGGCCAGATCTCATTCCTTTTTACGGCTAAAATTCTATTCTGTATATGTATGCACATATATGTGTCTTCTTTATCCTATTTATTCTATTGTGTATATGTATGTGTCTTCTTTATCCATTCATCTACTGAGGGGCGCTTTTTTTCCTTCATAGTACTTGACACGACCCGACACATGTATTTTCTTTTACTTTGCTATTTCTGGAATATGAATTGTAGCACAGTTGAGCCTCTGTCTCATTGCTCTATGTGCTCAGCACCAAGACCACAGCGCTGGGCACACCCGGAAGGTACTCGAACATTTTCTGACCCTGTCAAAGCAAATAGTTTTGGAAGCAGCTTACCTTCTTTCAGTGCCGCTGCCACTAATGAGGATGCCTGGGGAGGCTCTCCTGGGTCAGGCTTAATGAGGAGGTGGGGCTCTAGATGGACATCCTCAAGTCCACTCAATTCTCCGAGCTCAGCATAGATATGCAGCTTCTCCTCCAAATATGTGCAAATTTGTTGGTCTTGGTTACTGAGGATTTCTATGAAATGGCATTTAGCACAGAAGGTTAGCAGAGGAATACAACAACTGTATGAAAGTCTAAGCTAGAAGAACACGATGTTGCTCATCACTATGGTCTCACAGGTCAAGTACAAGTTGTTGAGCGGGACACAACCGGGTTCAAACCCTAACTCTTCCACTTAGTGACTGTAGCTTTCCATGGAATTTATTGCGCTCAGATGCGTGTTCCTTTCCCCTGCCTCTAATTCCAGAAAGACTTGCAAAACTATTCTTTGTTCAGCTTGTTTTCCACTAAGACTAAACACTAAGCTGAGGAATGAAAATCAAGGTGGGGTGGCAGTATCCATGATGGCTGATACCCACAAGGGAAAACAATGCAAAGCTACTCAGGCTTCAGTCAGTTTTGCCTAAGACCACACCTACTGGTTTAGGTTTTGGTTTCTCAACATCCAATGTCTTTGATAATCTTGGCATGTACACGTGATTCTTACGGTTTAAAGGGACCTCTCTCAGCATCTAATCCAGGGGTTCTCAGTCTGCCTCGGTACCACCTGGGCAGAATTTAAAATCCATCTACAACCACCTCCCATAGAGCCCAAGGGAAACGGGTGAGGGTAGGGCCCAGGCATCAGAATTTTTACAAAACTCCCAGAGTAATTCTGATGTCTAGCCAGAGATGGGAATCACTGAGCTAATCTAATTTCCTCAATTCAAAGACTTGGAAACTGATGACCAGAGTTGATGGGTTCCTTGCCCAGAGTCACACAAGTGTGACCTTCCAGTGCTGGGACCTAAAATTACAGCACCAGACGATGACCCCAGGGCACATCTGTACCAAAACTGCCCTGCCCACAGTTACTGTTTCGTACATGTTACGTGGATAATTATTTCTGAAAATTTGTTATAGATTTTTAAATCACTAAGGAGGAAGGAGGGAGACGGTCCTCTTATTTGAACACTCCTGAAACCCATCTTTTTGTTCTCACAAGTGATGGGTGGGCCTCACGTTCACGGAATTCATGCTTTAATCATAACCCCCATTCGTGACACCTGGCCTTGCCCAACACCCAAGGAGAACACCACGGCCAGGGAGTCAGAGATGTGTGCACAGTACCTTGACATTGCTGAATTCTGGCCACTCTTGCTTCAGCTTTCCGCCTCTCCTCATCAGATTCACTTGTCCTTCCCCCTTCTTCTTCTGGGCAACTTTAAAAGACAATAGTCAAGACAGACCACTGAAAACCAAATTCAAGTATCTTTCGGTTCATTAGTAAGACATGGGGACTTGAAGGTAGCATTATTCAGAGAAGAAAAATTCAGCATAAAGAGAATTCTTCGTGCCCTCTAGCTGAGATACTTGGTTTTCTTGCATATATAAAAGACCTAGCATGTACGACATAGCTCTCCAAGTCAGCAGTACAGGATGACTCGAATATTCCAACAAACACACATACACAAATGCACTCATGTGCTCACACCTCTACGCCCCACACTATCAACACTAGCATTAGGTCCGACTAAAATAGTAAGTTTTGCTTTCTACTACATTTGGGTACTTCGCAATGGGACAGAGTAGAGGGAGTTGGAGGGGACAGAGGTAGAGTGCCAGCTTGAGTATGGTGCAGTGGAGGTGGAGGAATTTTATAAAACATCACTCAAAACAGATTAATCAAATCACCATTAAGGATGATCATCCTCACCCCCTCCAGTTTATAGAAAACACTAGTAATGACAAGGAAATTGACTTTGAACACTTAGATCGACCAATCTAAAAATGTTTATTGAATGATTCTTCAGAATTAGGCACACACAAAAACAAAAAGCATGGCCCCTGCCCTCGAGGAGCTTCCAATCTAATACACATATATACACGAAAAAGGTAGCTGCTACAAGGCAATATATGACAGGCACCAAGTAAATGCTGTAGAGAGCAGGTGTTAAAGAATTCCGGGTAAGGAAGAGACCACTGGAACTGGAGGTCTTCATGAAGGAGGGAAGCCATGAGCTGCACCAGAGATGAGCAGGATTCACACAGGCGGAGGGGAGGTGGGGCTTTACATGCAGGGAGGCGCAGAGAACAAAGCTGCAGATGAGGGGCTATCACAGGCGGGGGCGGGGGCAGGGAGCAGACCAGTCCGGCTGAGGCAAAGTGTTCATGCAGAGGAAACATGGTTAGAATACTTTCCCCAAGTGGACGAGTCCATCCCCTGGCGTATGGACAGAAGGAAAGGTTACCTTTCTACTGCCTGTTGGATGCGTCTCATCCAGTTATTCCGTTCCTCCTTGGAGTTGGTATGAATTTCATACATCTCAGGACCGGCAGATGAAGCACTGATTAGAAACATTCCTCTTTCCTCATTAGCAACTTCTCTAGCAATAAGCTTCTGAAGGGAAATAACTGATGGCTTCTGATCCTACATGAGATAGGAAGAGGTACAGGTGAAACAGCAACCCACCAAAACTAAGGGTCTCACCAAACACATGAGCAGAAGAAAGCACGAGTGTTAGGCAAATGAGTTCACTTCGACCTTTCAGAAGCTCTGTGGAAGCTGCTCAGATCTCCAATGGCAAGGGTGTGCTGAAGAGAGGATGGGAAGAAAAGGATAAAGGGGAACGTTTGTCCTTAAGAACGGGTGGCGTCAGAGGACACCCTTTTAAAATGCAGAACGATCCAAGCACTAAGACTATCAAAATGCCACAGTCAGGGGTTGAGGGATTTTTCTAGAAGGGCGTGGGATAGAAAATAGCTTATCAAATATCACAAGGAGATGAGAGAGGGTGGACCACCTAAGAGTCCACTGGATTTAGCAGTATTTAGGGTGGTCCTTGAAAGTGACAGTGGGAAGGAGGAAGCCCGACCTCAGACTCCCTGAGCGTAAGCAGTGTCTTCTGCTGTCGAAGTACAGAGCATACCAACTCAACTTCTGTAGTTTGCCCTGCCAATGTCTCTTCTTCCCACCAACTATGGGAGCCACTGGCAGGCAGGAACGAGTCCGATTCATACTTATACGCCTAGTACATTGTTTGGCATGGTGCAGGCTTTCAATAACTGTCTGCAGAACTGGACTTAGCTGAAGAGGAAGAAAGGCTAAAATTTGGCATATAAGCCATGATGAAACCACCTCTTCTACCAACATTTATTATGATCTTTCGATGTCCCATTGCTAAGCCCTGGGGATTCAATGATGAGTAAGAGAATAATAACTAACCTGGGTAAGGAACCGTAGCTGAAAGAATAACCAAAAAATAAATAAAAAATTGCCTGCAGGGGATAAACAGTTTTTGGGGGAAGTATGAAGAATCTTCTATGGCTTGTGGCTTCCACCACTGTTCAGAGTTGGTAGCAGAAGGTGGTTTGGCTTCTCCTTCATGGACTGAGCAACATCTTTACCCAGAACATGCCACTATATCTCTCATGGCCGACTCCTTAGTGCTGACCTGTCTGCTTTCCCAGCATCACACAGCTATACCACATCTAAAGTTGTGTGCAGGGGTGTGCCCACAGTATCTCTTCATCTCATTCTTCTTTATTTTTCCCCAAATGTTTATTTATTTATTTTGAGAGAAAGAGAAAGAACACACATAGTTGGGGAGAGGGAGAAAGAAACAGAGATAGAGAGAAAAACAGCGGGGGTGGGGGAGAATTCCAAGCAGGCTCCACACTGTTACCACAGAGCCCAGTGCAGGTCTTAGTCTCATGAACCGTGAGATCATGACCTGAGCCAAATTAAGAGCTGGATGCTTAACTGACTGAGCCACCAGGTGCCCCCCATTCTTCTTAGAGCAGCAAAAAAAACAAAAACAAAAACCAACAGCAACTTTTTAAATACTGCCCTCTCTAATTAGGGAGAGCGCCTGAACACTGTTAATATCCTTCGTTAAATAATGGAAATACGACCAAAGACCTTATTTGCTTTCCTTCCTTCAATGCACGGGGTTAGGTTCCTCAGCTTTCAAGGTAAATGGCCTCTGCATATAAAAGGCAGAGTAAGGGGGCACCTGGGTGGCTCAGTCTGTTAAGCGGCCGACTTCGGCTCAGGTCATGATCTCGCGGTCTGTGAGTTCAAACCCTGCGTCGGGCTCTGGGCTGACAGCTCAGAGCCTGGAGCCTGTTTCAGATTCTGTGTCTCCCTCTCTCTGACCCTCCCCCATTCATGCTCTGTCTCTCTCTGTCTCAAAAGTAAATAAACGTGAAAAAAAAATTTTTTTTTTTAAATAAAAGGCAGAGTAGGTTTCAATAGCAGAAGACATTAGCAAGAATGAAATTATCTGAACCAATTGGTTAGCATTGCATAAGGAAGGGAGGTGGTAAGGTCAGGTAATTTTAAAATGAAAAATAGGTAAGCAGGTAGAAGGTACCATTAACTGAATGACCCATCAGACCAGGAAGCATCATTATTTGTATTAATCACACATGAACACTAGAGATGATTGAGAATTCAAATTAAATCTCTAGGAATGGAAGTAACAGGTCTGCCTTAGAGAGAGATGTTAAAAATAGGTGATGCCAATTCCTAACTCAGCCTGCAGAAATGTTCTGTTTGTGCCTCAGTATTTTAAAACCACATTTTAAATAGTCACCAACTTTTAAAATCTGAGGGATTCCCCATGTTTTAAACCTGCAGATTTGTGGGTTCTTGGAAAAAGCAGACTGGCAATCCTGGGCTCATGGATTCATTTAAACACACTGATTCATTTAAACACCTCTGTGACACAGGTCATGTTCTCACCAGTTCACTACAGTCTCCACCACTCACTATGGGATCCTTGATCCCAAGCCCCCTCTCAGTTTACACCTGGGTGTTGCCTGCCAATCCCCGCAGGCCGGCTGATCGCCTCTGCCACAAAGGAAGAGGAAAAGGAGCTGCTACCTTTAGCCCTGGTATCACACCCCCCTCCATGTGTGATTCCATGAAGTGTCTGATTCCACAAGTAATTCCCTTCGAAATCCCACTGTGGTAACAAGATCTTAACGTTGCTGCCTATTTTGAAGTTGCACATTACCATGCTCACTTTGTATTTTTAATTGCTCATTTTGAAATTACCTTCTTTAATATTCAAGAGATCCTCCTAGACTCAGTACTCAGTCATCTAGGATTTAACGAACATCTCTATGTTTTCCTATTCATTTCATGGATTTAGGCCCTACTCCCATTTCCAGCTGAGTCCTCTTTAAAAACAAAATTTCTTCTAGGGACACTACTCCATTCTTCTGCTATTTTCAGCTACTTATCATCTGGCCATTTCCAAATTCATCATGTCTTTTGTAACATGTAGCAAGTGAAGCATTTACTAAAGAAGTTTTTCTAGCAGTACAAAGAGCAGAGAAACTCACCCACAGGTATTAGCAGGAAGCTAGCTTCTTACAATACCAAGGTGAGAACTAGGAAATCCAGACATTTCTATAACCTTAGCTAATACAGCAATTCCCTCAAGGTGTTAGCCAGAAGATATTTAAGACACAAGGGCTATGTCAACTAAATGTGTATGATGCAACTCAAAAGCGTATGTTATAACAGCACAGTGCCCTTGACCGCTTACACATAATGCCTTCTCTTATGCTGACATTGACAAGGGCTTGGTTGACCTTTAGGAAAGCCACTATGTGTCAGGCCAGCATCTCCGTGAAACAGCATCGGTATCATCTTACTGTTGTCTGTAGTCAAACACCTTCTACCAAAAGGGGCGAAGCTGTGGCTGCCTTCATTCTGGATTTGGTGGACTTTATTCCTAACATCCCACTTAATGGCAAATGTGGTCTAAAGCTGACACAGCTAACTCTTCAAGAGGTCGCACAGGAGGGACAAATCCACAGTTCAAGTCCTACTATCAGGTCAGCATCACAACTTGATCTGAATCTATATGCTATGTTGTCCTAGAAAAGAAGAGGGTTATCTTTATGCTGCATCTAAGCTTTGACCTGTCGGCAGGTCATTTGGCCTGTATGGACACTGTTAATATCCTTCGTTAAATAATGGAAATACGACCAAAGACTTTATTTGCTTTCCTTCCTTCAATGCACGGGGTTAGGTTCTCTTATGATCTGCTTCTCTTTCAGCTCTTTAGTTTTGAACAACTTCTGTTTCTATAAAAGTGTAGAATGAATTTTTCTCTTCTACCATGGTCCTCACCTCCCATAGGACAAGCCAAATGGTTTCACCTTCCCACTTACTTTCTCTCTGTTCACAGGACCCCAAGTAATAGCATAGAGAGGTTGCTACACAAATCAGTAGGTTGTCATGAAATCTGCAATATATACAGTTCAAATGCATCAGGGCCATGGGGACTTGCTTAAGATCTCTTGCTATTTTCTGCAGTAGCTTTGTGAAACAATCTCTGACCTTTATACAACTTGGCCTCAGGGTGCCGATGAGAGCAATGTGCCAAACAGGGGGAAGGAGGCTATTGGGCCAAGGTGACAAGCACAGATGGGTAGGTGAGGCACTCCACCAGCCTCTTCCTCCCCCAAATCCACCACTGACTGAGCAGGCAGGCTTCTTTGTTTTCTCTGAACGGCCTAACAGAAACCTCACTAAGCCTTGAATTTGCTAAAACCGGTTAGAATTGATGATATCTACGAGTGGTACCCAAATGTCCTATTAGTCAATGGGTGATAAATATGAACCATTTTAGAGAGCCACCATTACAATGCCCACACCGGTAGTGCATCTGGATTCTTTCCTTTAACAGGACCTGATGCTCCTTAATGCTGACAGAGTTAATTGAGGACATCTTTCTTCTTAAAGGGAGTCATTCGGATCACAAGAGGCTGCATAAAAAATGTTATAAAATACTGGTTTTACTTTTAGTCTAACTCTGTGCCAGCAATGAAATTAATATAACACACAATAAAGATTAATGTTGTCTGAATAATCGTAGTAATTGGTGGTCATTATAGTAGAAACAATGAAGAAGCTTCTTTAAAGTTTAGATACCACAATGGTGTTCTCTTGTTTGGCAGGAGGAACAACATGACAGTTATGAACTGGGATGGCAACGGGTACAGTAGGGACTGACCAATGGAAACAGAAAGAGAGTCCAGAAGAAACCCACCGTTCCCAGCATTAACATTTGAGTGGCTGGGAAGGCATGGTGGGAAAGATCTGGAAGAAATGCCAAGATAGCCAGACGACAGAAGGTCACCTGAGGGGCTAAGGATAGTGCCTGTCCACCAACCAGCACCAAAGTACTTGAATACTTTTACATTTGTTTAATAAGTGAATCAACCATTTAAAACATGCATCACACGGCCATATACTTACAACAGCTGCAAAGATATATTTCTGGTCTTTTTCTTGTAAAAAGAGCAGCACATCAGTTAGGAGGAGAGCCAGGATATCTTCAAAGGAAAGATATTACTAGTATTAATGAAGCTAACCGCAGTTCAAATGCCTTTATCAAATACTCTTATTTCATGGTTGAAACTTAAATAAACTTATTAAAAATAGACTAACATTTAGTCTAAGTATGGAACTTCTATAAAAATGCCTGTATCAGAGTAGCCAAAGATGAAGTTTACAGACAACTTAGATTAGCTGTGTTTATGCATGCAGGTCTGTATCACTATAGGTAGAACTAAATCTCCAGCAAAATGTAATACTGTAGTATTCAGATGGAAAAAAAATCCAATAAACAAAAGTTCTAATAGAATGGAGCAAGTGGTTACCTTTAGAAAAAGAAGCTTAACTATAACTGTTGGAGCTTCTGCCTTGAATTAGGTGTACAAGTCTGCTGTCTTGCTCCATCTAGACCTGAGCGAGTTTGTGATCTTCTATTTCCACAAACTGTTCACGGGAACTCATCTTCTGTAGCCTACTCAACATCCTAACAGAGTTATCCAACTGCTGATTCAGTGAAATGACCAAGAGCAAAGGACTTGCTGCAACGTGATCTACAGACTGGTTAATGTTTTCGTTTGGTTAATGTTCAAATTGCGGTTAATGTGTGGTTGCAACATTGTGGACCAAAAAATCCCATCTCAGTCGTTAGATGCAAACACCATGAAAACCCGATAATCCTCCCAAGGGTTACCTTTGAGTAACTAGACCCTTTGAATAACCTCTTCCTCTTACTTCTTACCTGAGCAAGTTACTAAGATATACTAAAAACAGGGATAACAGACCAGTGGTTCCTAACCCTGACTGCACAGCAGACTCACCTGGGAGCATTTAAGCACCCCTACACTTGGACTTCATCCCCAGACTGATAAAATCAGAATCTCTGGGAGAAGACTCGAACATCAGTAATTTTTTTTAAGCTCCCAAGGCGATTCTATCACATGCGGTCAGGGTGGAGCCAGCCTGCATCAGGCAAGACGGTACCTACAGAATCAGACCTTCAGAATCTGAATAAGCGGTTTTAGAGTCTAACTAGATTAACAGGGTCAGATTAATGCCAGTAAATGGCAAACAGAAGCACTGAGGAAGAGTTTGCACCACTGCCAGCATGGGTATTTCTGCATCTTTTTACTCAGTAAGAATGACATTCAGAGCTCATGTTTCCCCTCGATGGCATGACAGCCCCCGGCTGGCCTGGCGCACAGACGCTAAATGTACAGTCAGACTGCCTCGTTTTCAACACGCTGCATGTGCCTGACGACTATTTCCATGCCAGCCATTAGCAGGATTCTCAGTGCCTTTGAGTCAAACGTTCCAAACTGCAAATTCATAAAATATTTATGAAGGCTTTTGCCTGGGGCAGCACACGCCCCCCCAAAGATTCGTGATATTTGCCTAGTGAAGTTGACGACCGGATCCCACAGGGATCCTTCCACGTCCCAGGGGTTCTGTGTGCATCTGCCACCTCGGGACCACTTTTCCTTTTGAAAACCTGTCCTGTTACATGAGTAACATATGTGAAAGAAGAAAAAGAGGTCTGCTGGAGCCCCAATACCTTTGAAACGACCTGTGGCAGTTTTCCAGTAAACAAGGCCATCATATAACAGAGTCCTTTCTTTACTTATCAGTGCTTGCTTCCTAAACACATGGCCATTTTTGAGCTTTGTGTAGGTTTTGTTTTCGATCTTATTCAAGATCTCAAGCCATTTTTGGTTTTTCTCATACTCGCTGACTTTTAAATCCACAGCGGCAATCATGTCTTTAATTAAGCACAGAGCTTTGCACAAGTCTTTATGTTCTTCACTTCTTTCTGCGTGGGAAAAAGAAAGAACACTATGAAATTAGCCATTGTGCTGAGGAAGACAGTTTTTTGTGTGTTAAATGCCATTAAAAACATACAAGTGGCAAAAATCACACGATGAAAACACTGGATTAAGTTCAGATGCTTTATTATCAGTCTGTACCCTTCCTCCCAAAAAGAACTGTTAAACGATGTACTTATCAGATGTGCTTAACCTGAAACACTGTAAGATGTCTGAGTTCTAGAGACTGCTACGACCTTCCCCAAGAACACTGAATGTGTTAGATACTAACCTTGGCTTTCTTTCCACCTTTCCAGACACAGGTAATCAAATAACCCCTTCACCGAATCTCTTACAATTTAACCAGGCTGCAGGCCCAAATTAGAATCCTTTCAAGACAGAGTGATTTGAACAACAGGGTGATTTGAACAGGCCCCAGACTCATTTGCCTTCCTGGATCCCTCCCCCTCCATAAAAAATATTCAACATTATATTTTAGAACTGCATTAGCATCAAGATGCATGTATTAATAAAATATATTTTAACACTTTAACCTAAAAAAATGGCATAAAGGGGCGCCTGGGTGGCGCAGTCGGTTAAGCGTCCGACTTCAGCCAGGTCACGATCTCGCGGTCCGGGAGTTCGAGCCCCGCGTCAGGGTCTGGGCTGATGGCTCAGAGCCTGGAGCCTGTTTCCGATTCTGTGTCTCCCTCTCTCTCTGCCCCTCCCCCGTTCATGCTCTGTCTCTCTCTGTCCCCAAAATAAATAAACGTTGAAAAAAAAAATTAAAAAAAAAATGGCATAAAAACACTGTGCTCAGTGGGTCAAAGTTAGTAGGTCAGTCACAGTAATCATCGATTCCAGTTGTTATTCTTTGAAACACTGGCCATCTGCTCTTATATCTAAGTTATCTTATGAAAAAACTCTGGAGGAGTTTCTGGAACAGGATCCTAGGACTCCAGATGAAACTGGATTTAACAATTTTCTTATTTGATGACAAAGAACACCCGGTTAATGTTTATTGAGGTCAGTAGAAATGAAAGTTTCAGGAGGTCAGAAGGTGCTGGAAGGAGAGAAGGAAAACTGGCTGAGAGCACGAAAGCCTAGAAAGAACAGAAATAAACACACAGAAACAGCAGTCACGTGAGAGGAGAACAAGTCCTCAAACAGTCTAAACGTTTCCAGGTTCTAAATGTCCTAGATACACCAAGGTTTTTTTCTTTTTTCTTTTTTTTTTTTTTTTTTTTCTTTCAGAAAACCAACCAACAGATCCTGACAGGGCTCTTCAACAAGGAAGATACTTTCTTTCTCACTGTCTGAAAGTATCTTCTTTCCTACACTTACCAACCACTAAGCAGCCCCTCCCCCTCAAAATATGCTTCTCCCTAAAGAACCTATTTTATAAATATGGAAAGGTGAGTAAAGAAAAGCAAAGTTGAGTTATAAGGTAACATGAGGTAAGGCCAAGAAAAGGCTCAGTCATTTGACCAAGAGGGACAAATTACTGTCCTGTAATAGCGGGCTACATGAAGTGAAGCAGCATGGGCCTCTCTTGGAGTCTTGTCAGAATGATTCCTTGGGCTTCACCTCAGACCTAACTGAGGCAGAATGTGCACGCAAACAAGATATGCAGGAAAGGACTCTGCCTAATGAAGTGTGAGAAGCACAGCCATAATAGAGCCACATGAACCAACGTTCCCAGAAGCCAGAGAGAGGATGGACCACTGGGGGGTCTGACCTAAGGAAGCAGTGTCCATTCAGTCACTATGACGGCTATACCTGAAAAGCCATAAGTCACACTCATCATTTCTGACACACAGTAGGTAATGACTGTTAATCACTCTACCAGGAACTTGGCACGGGGCGATTCTTGGAGTAGTGATAGCTGACCTAACACAATCTGACAGATTTTAGTGTCTGACACACCGTATTAAAACTTTACACTTTATACGAACGTCATACCAATGGAAAGCCTCAGGTGTGTTTTCATTATTTTTGCCGAGAACAACATTTATGGGGCTTTTCTCTTCACACTGTTCTTGTATTTCCCTTTACGTTAAATTACGCGGAGTGGTAAAAATGGGATCAAGGAATAGCTGCCCCATTCCAGCCTGAACTTAGTCCTTAACGTGGTCGAAAAAAAGGAAACACTAACTCATGCTTTCCTACTCACCAAGACTGCTTCCCTCCCCCTGCCCCAAAAGGATGTTAGACGTTCACATTTTTAGACAGGGTACTTAAGATCTCATTACGGTTTTTATCAGCAACAAGTCCATCAATCATAACTAAGGTAATAAAAACAGCTTCCACTCTGTTTACACCAGGCTCTGCACTGGGCATTTTACGCAACCATCTCATTTAACCATCACAACAATTTCCTAAGGATTATAAGTCTCACTTGGTAGTGGAGAAAAATGAGGCTCATTTAACAAACATGCCCAACTAATGACCTGCTAAACCAAGTATATTCAATGGCAATACAAGTTTACATAATTCCAAACCCCAGTGTTAGTTAACCTACAACGCTACCATCCAAAGAATAATTTACTCAAGATCAATAAGCTAGCTTGAAGAACAAGAATTTTTATGTACTCATCCACTGCTCTGGTATGTTTGTATTTATTGATAACCTATTCTGTACCAGTCACTACACTAGCATTGAAGAAGGTGCTAGAAGGAGAGGAGAAAAGAACCAGATAGACACAATCCTTCTAGATGCCTTAAGGAGCTTATGGCCCAGCCATATACATTATTAGCCTCTTAAAGGATGCCCAGATGTTACCCCCTGGGACGTGATGATTTGACAGGGTGGGGGAAAAAAAAAAGCTCCCTCATGAATTGTTCTCATTCTAATAATTCACTGCTTGGAAGGCTTGACATTTGGTGATAGGATCACTGGCATATGGCTCATCAGACTTACTGGTAAGCAAAGAGGAAGATGAGGAAGGAAAGGTATTATGAAGATGTGGATGTAGGGAAATTGAAGAAGGAATAGGCAGAGTTGAAGTATGAAGAATGCTGCGTAGCTCAGGCTGCTTGGAGGAATTCAGAAGATTGCCCAGGCTACATTATAAAAGATAACTTCTCAAAATGGACCCAAAACTCAAGGCTCTACAAGTTTTTCCCTAACAAACAGGTTTCATGAATCACAGGCCACAAGCATTTATATCCTTTGGCAATACCTCAGCAGTGTTTAAAATTAATGCAAGAGGCAAATGTTTACCCTGGAACTTATTACTCACCTTTTGTGTACTGCAAAATCCTTTCCACCAGGACAGGGTATTTCGTGATACGCTGAGTGACTAGCAGAATGCATTCTGGGATTCCTCGGCGTCGCGCCAAAAGGTTACTATTTCGAAGCTTAAAAATATATATGTATACGTTTTTATATACACAAACTATTTTCTTTTTAGGTCTGAGTGTAATAAAACCAAGAATCTGCAACTGTATCATTTTATTCGGATACAGTGTAATATGTATGATCATTCATTAAAACTTGATTAATTGCCATTAAATCATATACTTTGTCATTAATTTCAATAACCTAATTCTTCAAGCTTAAGGAGTTTCAAGTTACTGTGATGTATTTGTAGTTAATTCCAAAATTAAGCACATGCCAGTAAGTGTTAAGATTTATGAAGAGTAAAAGTTCTGGAAAATATTCACAAGTCAAAGTCACATTTTGAGTGTGAGTTTACAGTTAAATATTTGTTTTTCTAAACAATCATCCTCTACATTGGTTATTATTCATCACGGCACTTACAGTTCCCTCTAATCAGGGCAACTTTTTTCCTAAAAATTTTATACTGTTAAGTTTTCAAGTTCTCAAAACAAATGTGCAGTGGGGCAGGGGAGGGGGGAAAGGGGGAGAATCTGGTAGCATTCTTAAAATGGTAGAAAAAAATGCAGAATCCATGGAACTCTAAAGGACAAATTTCTTCAACAAATAAATTGGACACCAAAAAATTAATAAATAAGGGGATGGGGAACATTCAAATTAAAACAGATTTAAAAGCTACAATTCCGATACACAATATGTCAACTTTAATCAGATTCTCACTTAAGCAATCCAATTTCATGAGATTCTTAGGGAATCTGACCAGCTGTCTGAAGATATTAAAGAATAATTGTTAACCTATTAGCTGTGATAGTACCATTGTAATTTTTAAAAGATGCATTGTTTACAGATACATATTACATACATGTGAAATTATATGATGTTCTGGATTTACTTCAAATTAATCCAGTAGGAGTGGGGTGGCTTCTATATTTTTACTAAGGTTCTTCTGATTTATAACTTGTCAGGGCAGGAAATAGCTTCCCAGGATATTACAAAGGTGGTCAGAAGCTTGGAGGACCCATTACAAATATAAAATACAAAAGGAAATGTTTTGGGAGAAATATTTCACAAAGACAGAAAAACAGACCTTCCACCTTTGCCACAAACCTATCACTTTCTTCTCTTTCCCCTGAAAAACAGCATCTAGATGTGAAACTTGTTAAGGTCATATAACAAGCAAGCATCAACTACTTCCCATGCTGGTTTTCCACTTTGTAATAGCTTTAAAATACTTGCCTTAATAAAATTCTGAAACTTTTTATTTTGTTGGAGTTCTTTAAAGAGGCTAACGGCTTCTTTGTGATGGCTACAGAATTCTCCATATACTTTCTTCATTTTATTTGCATTTTCTTCTGAAAACTGAGAAGAGTGACATTTCAGTGATGGTTTAAAAATTTAATTAGTTATCAACACTAAAAAGAACATGCAATTTTCAAGTATTTCAATATATTCTTGGCAAATAAAGAATAAATATGAAATTTCTGAACACAGTCCCTTATTTTCCCCACTTTTTACATTAAACTAATACAAAGTTGTCAAGAGGTAAGGGGAAGACACCAACCTACCATGGTTTTATTGTTTTAAACTAATTTGATTATCAGGCAGTCAAATGAAAGACATTTGTTATTTTTATTCTTTTTGAGCTATCTGTGCAACTTTATCATTTCACGCTATTGTTGTTGGGGCTTGTTTTTTTTTGTTTTGTTTTGTTTTTTTGTTTTTTACTTTTCTAGGCTGAAGAAACGCTATGTGGGGCACCTGGGTCGCTCAGTCAGTTAAGGTCCAACTTCAGCTCAGTTCATGATCTCACAGCTCGTGGGTTCGAGCCCCGCGTTGGGCTCTGTGCTGATAGCTCAGAGCCTGGAGCCTGCTCAGGATTCTGTGTCTCCCTCTCTCTCTGCCCCTCCCCTGCTCGTGCTCACTCACTGTCTCTCTTCAAAAATAAACAAATATTTTAAAAATTAAAAAAAAAAAAAAAGAAAAGCCATGTGGCAATATTTGCCTCAAGAAGGTTTGACCTCTCACAGGTTGACATTGACATAGGCGAACTGATCATGTCCATGGATTCAGTCCTCAGTTGGGAATTTGATTTTTGTCAGCACATCACAAATGGGTCCAAAGGCAGGTAAAAGGGAAAGATGAATAATCAGAATGCCAATTTATTAACTGATGGACCAAAGTAGAGATGTGGGCTGGATATTTCAATAAGCTTAATTTGTGGAAACATCTCTGGAGAAAAATCTACATGGTAACCATATTAGAATCATAAGGGAACAAACTGAATTACCTGAATGCCAGTGTTTCAGAACTTAGACACATTCAGGATTATACCAACAGAAACCAGAAAACACCTCACTCCCTAATCCCAGGAAAGACATCACCATCTCTGATGTCTTCATCTTTCCTTATAGTTTTATCTATGCTTGAGGCCAGTATCTCAAGAGATCTTTAAATTAACTACAATTGCTCAAAATAAATAAATAAATAAATAAAACTTGAGTACAAATCTAACAAGATACATACAGGCCTCATATGCTGAAAACTATACAGTGCTAGTAAAAAAAAAAAAAAATCAAAGAAGATGTAAATCAATGGAGGCAGAGACATACCATATTCATAGACTGGGAGCCTCAAGATAGTAAAGACATCATTTTTCCCAAATTGATATACAAGTTTAATGCAATCCTCATTAGAATCCCAGCAAGTTTTTAAATACAGACAAGATTATTCTAGAATTTATAGAAAAAAAGAGAATAGCTAAAAACAATTTTGAAAAAGAATTAAGTAGAAGGACTCAGTCCACCCAATTTCAAGATTGATTATATAGCTACAATAATTAAGACTATGTGAAATAATGGACACATAGATCAGTGGAACAGAATAGGAACCCAAAATGCCCAATGGAATTTTGACAGGGGAGCAAAGGCAATTCAATGAAGGAAGGATGGCTCTTCTAACAAAGGGGGAAAAGCACTGGGGGAAATGGACATCCAGAGACTAAAAACAAGAAGTGAAATCTTGACCTGTGTCTCATATTCTAAACAAAAATTAACTCAGAATGGACTACAGACTTAAATGTAAAACATAAAACTGTAAAACTTTTAGAAAAAAAAAATGGGAGAAAATCTTTTGAGATCTCAGTCTAGACAAAAGTTCTTAGATTAGACACCAAAAGCATGACCCTTACAAGGAAAAACCGAAATAATGGACTTCATCAAACTCAGAAAATGAGAAAATAAGTTACAGACTTCATGTCTGCAAATCACATACCTGACAGATGACTAGCACCTAGACTACATAAAGAAACTGCAATATTCCATAGTAAGAAAACAAACAATCCCATTAGAAAACGGGCAAAAGACAGGAGCCAACCTTTCATGAAAGAGGATATACACAGGGCAGATAAGGACATGAAAGATGTTTAACATCATCAGCTATGGGGGAATTATAACTTAAACCATGATGATTTATCATTACATATCTTTCAGGATAGGTAAAATTAAAAAAAAATAGTAACACCACCAAGTACTAGTGAAAATGCAGAAAAACTGGATTATTGTACATTGTTTACAGGGATGTACAATACAATCACTCTGGAAAACAGTTGGCAGTTTCTTACAAAATTAAGCATGCAACCACCCTGCAAGTCATGAATTGGGACCCCAGACATTTATCCCAGAGAACTGAAAAACTTAAGTTTGCACACAAATCTGTACATGAATGTTTAAAACAGCTTTACTTGTGGGGCACCTGGGTGGCTCAGACAGGTAAGCGTCCAACTCTTGATTTCGGCTCAGGTCAAGATCTCACAGTTCACGAGTTTGAGCCCCGCATCGGGCTCTGCCCTGAGAGCTCGGGGCCTGCTTGGGATCTCTCTCACCTCTCTCTGTTACCCTCCCCTGCTAACAGTTGCTCTTTCTCTCTCTCAGAATAAATAAACATTTAAAAAAAATTTTTTTTAAACCGGCTTTACTTCTAATAGCCAAGGACTAGAAATAGCCAATTCTGGCTTGTCCTTCTACAAGTGAGTGATTAAACACACGTGGTATTTCCATACCACAGACTACTACTCAACAATAAAAAGGAATGAACCACTGAACTACCCAACCACCTAGATGATTCTTTTTTAATTGGCTGAAAGAAGCCAATCCAAGGGAGATTACATAGTACATATGTAATTTATATGTAACACACATGTAATTTATCTAACATTACTGAAATGACAAAATTACAGAAATAGAGATTAGTTGTTGCCAGCAATTAAGGAGGTGGGCGCAGGAGGGAAGTAGGTGTGGCTATAAAGTAGCCAGACCAGCAAGTACTTGTGATGATGGAAATGGTCTGTGACTTGATTGAATCATTGTCAGTATCCTGATTACGATACTATAGTTTTGCAAGATGTTAGCATCGGGGAAAAATAATAATTTAAAAAATTAAATATTTTGATTTTTTTTTTAAATTGTTTGCATGTTTATTTATTTTTGAAGGAGAGAGAGAGACAGAGTGCAAGCTGGGGAGGGGCAGAGAGAGGGAGACACAGAATCCGAAGCAGGCTCCAGGCTCTGAGCTGGCAGCACAGAGCTCAATGTGGGGCCTCCAACTCACAAATCATGACATCATGACCTGAGCTGAAGCCAGATGCTTAACCAACTGAAAGAGCCACGTAGGCACCCCCAAAATTAAAAAATTTTAAATGCCAAATCCCAGGTCCCACCCCAAACCTATCAAAACAAAACCACTAGGGTGTTGGAACACAGAAGTCTTCATTTTTAACAGGCTTCAGGAGATTCTTAGGTACCTGAAGTTGGCAAACTATGGCTTGATATCAATCATGTTCCTCATACTCATCATTTCGAACCAACACCAACATTTCCACTGACTCAATTAGCATCACATTCCAGTCTAGCCTCCTGAATAAGGTTCTCCATGGCTAAAAAGTGAGGGATTCCTTTGAAATCTTCTCTCCTACATCCCTTAAACAGCTAATGCTTCCTTGGTTCCCACACCCGCATCCTTTGTCTGAGGATGTAGCTAATGTGCTCCCTCGGGAAACAACTTTTTATGGTACTGGGAGGAGACCCCTTGCCACCCCCACTATGCATGCCAACAACAGAAATGCCAAAGGAGGCTTAAAACCCTTTTCTCTGAATAACCAAGAATCTCTCCCCGAAGGAGAAGGGTGCACTTCATCCAAAAGCAGCACACCAGGCTCTTCCTATGTGACAGCCAACTTCCCAAACCTCGTTCTCAATGTCAGTCCTGCTTATACACACGATTAAATAAAAACAGAATGGGTAGAGATATAAAACATGGCAACTATAAACATAAGAACAAAAGTGTTCTAAATGAGAATTTAAAAATACGGCATTTCTATCAAGAAAAGAGATGTAAATAATTTCAAATGACAAAAAAAAAAATCTTGTGCTTCAGTTTTGAACGCACTCAAATTGAAGTTCACAGACACATTTTTACATTTTTACTCAAATTGTCTTGCAAAGGACTTTACAGTCTCTTGGCATTATATGTTTCAGATGAATTATGAGGCAGGTCTATGACTTTATAGATGATCTGCAAAGCAGATTGCTCTTTGATTAAAAACTTGTAGGGGGCGCACGGGTGGCTCAGTTGGTTAAGTGTCTGACTTGATTTTGGCTCAGTTCATGATGTCACGGTTTCCTGAGTTCCAGCCCTACATGTGGCTCTGTGCTAACAGTATAGAGCCTGCTTGGGATCCTCTCGCTCCCTCTCTCTCTCTGCCCCTCCCCCAATCGCGGTGTCTCTGTCTCTCTCAAAAATAAACAACCATAAATTTAAAAAATAAAATAAAATAAAATAAAATAAAATAAAATAAAATAAAATAAAATAAAATAAAATAAAATAAAATAAAATAAAATAAAAACTGGTTACTGATGTGGCTTTTTACATCCTTAGACATGGAGAAGCAGTTACTGCACAATTAAGTGGGGTTTTTGTTTTGTGCCTCAAAAGTATCTGTATTTAAGTATATTTACATCAATGACCTTAACTCCCCCATTTTTAGTAAATGAACCAACAGCTGAACTCTGTTATTGTGGGCTACAGGGTGAAATGGTTTCAAAATCAGTCTTTTGGAAAAGATGACATTGTGGAATTTATCTAGAGAAAGTCAAATGAAGGTAAGAAAGGATGCATCTCCATGCCTTTCCCCAAGCTCTACAAGGGACCGCAAAACATGGCACTCAAGTGAATTTCTGGCATTTTGTTCCTAAGGGATCCATTCATTCAATAATATTCATGGTACCAAGCACTGTTCTAGGTGCTGAAATACAGTAGTCATCAAATTGATAAGAATCCCTGCTTTACTGGGACCTGAAACCTAGTGATGATAAAAAGCTTCTGCAGATGTCACTATGGAGGCCTCAAGAAATCACATCCCTAATTCATTGTTAAAAGAGCAGATTGTGATTTAAATCCCAGTTATGCTACTTAGGAGATGTGTGAACTTGACTAAGTTATTACTTTCCCCATGCGTCAGTTTTTGTATTTGTACAATGGGGAAGATAAGATTTACCTTATAGAGGTGTGCAGGTAAAGGAGGTAATTTACATGGAGGTACCCTCAAAGGGCTTGCCCGATTGTGATCACGGAGGGTATGCTACTTAACTTCTCTATTAGCAGGTTTTTTTCATAGAAAAGCCCTTTCAAAGAGACCAGAAGGCCAAAAGGAATTATCAGTTTTGGTTTTCTTATCTATTAGTAGAGTCACACAAACCATTCTCATGATGCTTCAACCATCCCGAGCACCTAAAACTGTCTCCTTTTAGTGAGATTTGCTGTCTTGTCCCCCAGGCGTGAACACCAAGGCTTTAACGATAACAGATCTTCCTCACTCTTCCTAAAATGAGCCAGCATCTGTCTTGCAGATGCTGCCATGACCATCACAGGCTCAGGGGTGTGGGGGTGGGGGGGTGGGGAACGTGTTATCATAGATCAAAAAGTCTAAGCAGAATTTTCCTAATAGACTTATTTATGACTGGGACTCCTGGTGGAGACAGTGACAAGGATGATCCCACCAGGTTTGGAGACACACACAAGGCAGTCCCTGGCTGTCAAAGCTCTTGGCTATCAGGCACACAAAGGCATATCCAACAGAAGAAAACCAAGCAATCCCATCTGCCAATAATGGTTTAAAAAAAAAATCAATTCCAGTTCTTCATAGGCTTTCACATTGTGGAAAGTCTGCAAACCTCCAGGTGTTTGACGTTAGGGCCTTTAAAAACCTCTCTCACCTGTTGTACCAGAATATCTCCAATGCGATTGATGATGAAATTTCTGTCATCACCAGCACAGGACTCCTGCCTTCGCTCCTTCATACTAGAAAAGAAATGCCTGTGGATTTCAAGTAACTCATCTAAGCAAGGAAAGATTTTATCCACGGTGCTGTGATCAAGCTGGAGCTCCTCCTTCATCCCTTTCCTGAAGATCTCGGACATGATGAGCAGGGTCTGGATGTGATGCATCTCTGTTTGCATCAGCTCTGAAACACATGCGCAGACACAAGCTTTAATGAGCAAGTACTCCACCCACTGACATTAGTGGCTAAACACTAAACGTTATACAAATTAAATAAAACCAAAAAACAAAAAAAGAGGTGATGTTTTGGAATAATGATATTCCTCCACCATAAAAGTCAGCATTGACTCAACAATTAATGCAAGCTCAAAATACTAAACCATTTTCTTTTTTCCAGATATGTGAAGATGATACACATAAGTGAAGTCCCATACATAAGAATCCCGTTCATCTAAAACTGAGACATAATTAGCTAGCATAATGTAATGAACTGGGCACCTTTAGCTAGGAACCAGGTCTTCCATTCCCCTAAATGCTCTATGAAAATATAACTTAGTTTGCCTGGTTTTTTTCTTTTTCTTTTTTGGCTTTTTGGTTTTTGCGTTGAGTAGCAGCACTTCATTAAATTAAACTGAATTGAAATAAGAAGGCTCCTTAATGCATATAACAGTCGTTGGATCTGTTGCCAAAATTCCACTTTCTCCAGGAGAAAATAAAAAGCGTGATGATCAAGGAAGAGAAACCATGGAGAAAATGAAAAGACAGCCCAGAGAATGAGAGAGTGTCACATGCTATTTCAAGGCCTCCATGGTTGCTGTTCCAACCACCTGGTATGTTTTCTCCCCAGGTCTAACTCCTTCCCCAAGTCCCCCAGCTCTCTTTAAGTATTACTGGTCTCTCAAATCTCCCTGTAGACCCCAACATTTAATACCCATGTCCCCATGTTCGATATGGCCCACTACTCTGTCTTCTTCTCAGCACTTACCACACACACTGTATTGAGTATTTTACAGATTTTCTGTCCTACACTATAGTGTCTCCCCCCAAGTTCACACGAGAAGAAAATCTGTACATTTTGTTCACGGCTATTTCGCTGGTTTCTAGACTTAATGCCTGGCATACAAGAGGGGCTAATACTGGTGCTAATATTCCCAAGGGCAGGCCTAGGGAGACAGATCAGACTTTTTACATTGGAGGAGCCCATAGACAGAAACTAAGGGGGAGGAATTTCAGATCTTAGCACGGATGAACAGAATTAAAAGGCAATGTCTACGGAAAGAGAGAACTTCCACCAAGTGGAGATGTTCAAGAAAAATGTGTATGATCAGGTTGCACGGCTATGGCAACGATGATGTAAATACCACAAGGAACATGGAAACAATGACCTTGATTTTCACACAGCAATTTTTAATAAAGTGTGCCTGCTGATGACACTATTAAGCTTCTAAGGAAACAGCAGTATTGGGATTTCCAGTAAACAGACTGAAAAAAAAAAAAAAAAAGGCAATGCAAGAAAAATATCTCAAAAGGGACTTGCGTCCAGAGATGAAAAAGATCTATTACAACTCAAGAGTAAAAAGACAAACAAAAAACAAAAAGCCCACTTCATTATGTGCGAAAGATTTGAAAAGATATTTCTCCAAAGATATAGACAGATGACCAATAAGCACATGGAAAGAGGTTTGACCTGATTAGCCAGCAGGAACATGCACATCAAAACCAAAACGGGACACCACGTGACACACACTAGGCAAACTGTGATAAAAAGGGTGGGCGATAACGAAGAGTTAGTAAGGATGTGGGGAAAGCAAAATCCTCAGTACCTCACCGGCAGGCATGCCAAACGGTGCAGCTGCTTTGGAAAACAGTCTGGCAGTTCGTCTTAAGGTTAAACGTAAAGTTACTACATGATCCAAAAAGTGCAAACGGCCCAAAAGGACCCTCAACTGCTAAAATGACCTTCAACTGATAATGAAACAAAATGTAGTATGTTTAACAATGAAATAACATACAGCCATAAAAAGGAAGGAAGTATTGATAAACAGTAAGGATGAACCTCAAAAACAATACACTAAGTGAAAGAAACCCATCTGCCCTACATGAAAGTATGTGAAAATTTCCCGTGGTTCTTAAAAGAGAAGTAAAGTCGTATAGGCCACGTTTAAGTAAACTTTAAAAGGTCTGAGACATAAAATTTGCTTTGTACCAGGTATATACGATGCCTCAGTTAAGCCTCACAACAGTTAGACCTGAATATCATTATCCCCATTTAAAAAGCAATTTTTTTTGATGTTTGCTTATTTTGGGGAGAGACAGAGAGAGAGACAGAGCGTGAGCATGGGCAGGGTGGAGAGAGAAGGAGACACAGAAACTGAAGCAGGCTCCAGTCTCTGAGCTGTCAGCACAGAGCCCGACGCGGGGCTTGAACTCACAAACTGTGAGATCATGACCTGAGCCAAAGTCAGATGCCTAACCAAGTGAGCCACCCAGGCGCCCCATTGTTATCCCCATTTTAAAGACAGAGAAACTGGGGCGCCTGGGTGGCTCAGTCGGTAAAGCGTCCAACTTCGGCTCAGGTCATGATCTCGCGGTCCGTGGGTTCGAGCCCCGCGTCAGGCTCTGTGCTGACAGCTCAGAGCCTGGAGCCTGTTTCAGATTCTGTGTCTCCCTCTTTCTCTGACCTTCCCCTGTTCATGCTCTCTGTCTCAAAAGTAAATAAATGTTAAAAAAAAATTTTTTTTTTAAATAAAGACAGAGAAACTAAGATCCAGGCAAGTTAAATCATCTGTCTGAGACCAAGTAGATAAAAAGAGAGAGAACAAGGATTTGAACCCAGGTCCGGAGGACTGCAAATTTCATGCTCTTTCCCCTATACCACAATGCATCAGCCCCAAGAGCATATTTTAAATGCTTACCAAAAATGACATCCTGTCTTTTGATGACATCCTTCCCCTGCTTACTGCAAAACGAGGGATCCACCACCAGGCTCCAAGATTCTGCCTCCAGCTCCTGGGCATCACTGCTGAGGTCACTCCACAGAGAAGAATCCACGACATCTAGGGTGTAGGTAGAACAGAGAAGCCAGAAGTGGAGTCACACACAAAACACACAGGAAATAAACCTACTGTCAACACTGAAACAACTAAGCCAAAATACTGTTGATGTGGAGAAGAAACCCCTGAAAACCAAACTGGTGAAAGGGTCCAAGTCAAGGCAGCTCTCATGAAAGCAAAGAATCATTAAAACAGTGATGGTTTATGTGTGCAGGGGGGGAAAAAAAAGACATTTAAAGATTGTTTTCTTTGTTTGGGCTTGCTGTACTATAGTTTTATTTTTGGTAACCTTTTGAGTCCATAAAATGATTACAGAATCTTGAACACACAATTTCTTTTGCCCCAGGGAACTCTGTACTGTTTACTCATATCTGAATGTTGTCTTTGCTCTTGATGTGGCTTGCTGTCCTTAATATAAACATGAAAGCAGGGTACATGGGCTCAAGTCCTATGAGTACAGTTTTTTTTTGTTGTTGTTTTTTTTTTGCAGAGCTTGACATCACACACACACACACACACACACACACACACACACACACACACATACCTTCTAGGAAAACTAAATCCTACATGCCCAAACAGCATTCCTTAGACAGAGTCCAGCTCAGTTGAGATGAGACAACAATGGATTTAAAGATCCAAGTTCAAAATAAAAGCAAAAGATTCCCTGGGCAGTGTCCACTCCTTTCTCTTGTCACTGCTCTCCTTTCCTTGGGTCCTCCTTCACTGATTGATATAGCTTGGATACAACATGCAGTTCACCAGAATAAATCCTATCTTACAAAATATGCTTTAAAACATGCTTTTATTCCTCTAGAAGTAGAGGGTAACAGATAGTGGTAAGTATCTCAGAAATCTAGGTGAGTACCCTCTTAACTGAGTGTGTGTGTGTGTGTGTGTGTGTATTTTTTTTTTTATTTATTTTTGAGAGAGAGAGAGAGACAGAGCATGAGCAGGGGAGGGGCAGAGAGAGAGAGAGAGAGAGAGAGAGAGAGAGAGAGAGAGAGAGACAGAATCAAAAGGAGGCTCCAGGCTATGAACACAGAGCCTGACGGCGGGCTCGAATTCACAAACTGAGATCATGACCTAAGCCCAAGTCGGACGCGTAACCGACTGAGCCACCCAGGCATCCCATAACTAAGTATATATTTTTAATGTATGATCCTGATTCCAATTCATCAGTAGTTCTAGAGCTTTTTAAACAACAACAAGCACAGAATGTATTTCATTCTCTTATCTTTATGACATGTCTATTCAATACATCATTTATACTCAGTCACTACGTGGGAGTATCCACTAGGGTTAAATTTTCCTTCTTTTATCAAAAGAACCTATACCAAAAAGACACCATGAAACAGAATTCTTTTTTAAGAAAAAAGAGTGTTTCAATTTTACATCCTTCAGAAAATATTCCACTTGGCAATTCACCACAGAAACAAACGTGTCTTCTCCTCACCTTCCATTAAAAAGGACTCCGTGGAAGGAGAAGAGCCCATAGACTGTAAAAGCTCATCGGAATGAGACCTGCTTCTCCAGTTGTTCCCGTCACTCTCAGACTCCAAGGATAGCCCTGACCTTCTGAAACTGGAGGGAGAGAGAGAGAAGAGTCAGCTCCAGTGGTGGCTCTGAGATATTAAGATGAGAAATCACATTAAGCCTTACCTTTCCAAGGTAGTGCCTGGAACACTTCTGGACAATGGATGGACCTGCACTGAAGTTTCTTTTCTCCCAGTGGGCAATCCAATAGGCATGGAGGAAGAAGGGTGCAAGGAGAGACCAGGTTGCGGGATGTCTCGGAATGAAGAATCTAGAAATCAAAATGAGCGCTTCACGTGGTTTTCACAGAGGGCAGTAATTACCAGCATTCATGTAAAAAGCCAAGAAGCGAAACACTCGAATGGCTGCTTCTAATACATCACATGCCCAGCCTTGAAACCAGTCTTCTTGCCACATCCTGACACCTGCTTCAAATGTCCCTTCCATTTCACACCCTCCTGACACCCATGTGGCAGACCTGCTTTAGCATATCCACTTGGAGACTGGGTGGCTGGGATTACACAAACAAGAAAATGGAATGGGGAAACACTGAGACAGCTTTCCCATAAACCACTGCTTGTACTCCTTAGAGCCAGCTTTAAATAGATCCAAGGTGTTATTAGCACTATTAGAATGCATATTGTATGTATAAACAGTCATACACACACATGGCATGTCAGTGGATTGGAATGATGCTGGGGAGTCTATTCTTTATGGGTGATAACTTCAGGCAAATGAAACCTCCAAGTCAAGCTGAGCTCTTCTCTGTCACGTACTGAATGAAAACTAAAGGGTGCTTCAATGCCTTTCTCGTCAATTCTAAATTGTGACAGGCATATATGGTTTTACATTTGATGTGTACCATACGTGACCTCGGGAAACATTTCAGTCTTAACAGTTTCAGAGATATAGCAAACACCTTCTCAAGTAAAGGAGAATGAATACTTATATAGAGCCCCGGAATATCATGAAGGATTTTATACATGTGTGATTTGGTTTTATCTTCATGGCTTCCAAGTACAGAGATGGAATTTTTATCAGTTATAAGATGCTTTATATCTTCTTTTTAAATTTGTTTTCATGCTTATTTATCTTTGAGAGAGACAGAGAGAGAGTGAGCGAGTGCGGGGGAGGGGCAGAGAGAGAGGGAGACACAGACATCCGAAGCAGGCTCCAGGCTTTGAGCTGTCAGCACAGAGCCCGATGCGGGGCTCAAACCCATAAACTATGAGATCATGACCTGAGCCAAAGTCAGATGTTCAACTGACTGAGCCACCCAGGTGCCCCAAGATGCTTTATATTTTCATGCTTAACCTTATGAAATTGAGAAGAGCCTCACAACTACAATCAAAGGGACTTCTGCCAAAGCAGAGGGTAAGTGATGTCACAGCTGTTACCGTCTGCACAAGCGGCATCTGTGTAACATCACATCCAATCTCATGTCATCATAAGTCTGCATATTTTATTGTCCCCTGATTCAGGTGATTTTGGAAACACTGGTCACACTGTTGGAGCATTAAAATGAAAAGTGACCCCAAACTTAAAAATGCCTGTCATATGGAAAGCAGTGCAGTATTTGAGGCAGAACAAATTCCAAAATCTGTCACAATAGATGAAAGGATTTTCCAATTTAGGAGATTATGGTCCCTGGTTCTTGCGTGCAATATAAACTACTTTCAGAGGCTGCTGATTACTTCCAAAAGAAATTGTTTAAATTTAAGCAATAAATTTAAGCAATTCAAGGAAAAAACATAAGCACCAAGACTAGCCCTATGCGAGGAAAATGCCAGCATGCCTTGAAATTTCAGTCATGCTAAAGGAGCTGATAAGATCCCAGCCTCAAGCCCAGCTAATAAGCAGGACCAGGTCACTAGAATAATGGATATCAGGGACTGCAGACTCCAAACTTGAGGATTCTATCCCTCACCTTGATTCTGAAGAAGTATGTGATAGGTATTTGTATAGGTAAATGGGGGTTACTGCTAGGAAAACAAAGTTATGTACATCTAATGTCATATCTCTCTTTTCCCCCGAAGGTTGTTATTAAATCAATAGCGCATATTACACTACATCATATCTTATAATTGAGACAATATCCTAATAGGTCTCCCCATATAGTCCTCCTTAAAATATCATATAGTACATACAGAACAAAGGTTATTAGGCTGGCATGGAAGTTTATACTGTTCTTGACCTCCTTGTAAGTAAATATTACACTAACCATGTGTTAGGAAGGAAGAAGTAATTGGGCAAAGGAAGTAACAAAGGAGCAGGTATTTTACACTGGAATAAAGTATCATATGTATGCAGTTGTCATTTCTATGTCACTTACTTCCAAGGGTGGTCTGCAGCTTGTTCTTGTTATGTTTCTCTTGGAATTTCTAATAAAGAACATTGGAAACATGGAAAATAAGATTAAATTCCATTTGACTACAAGAATGTCCACCCATTTATACAGGATTCTTATCTGTATCATTTTTGTTACTTTATTTCAAACCAAGAATTCAAAGCAAAAGACACTAAAAGCAACAAAGAAACAAGTTATAATGATGAGATGTGCAATGATGAGTTGTAATGAGGGCGTACCTCATGAACACATCTCATGAATATCCCAGCTTTATTTAACATCTATGGCAACTAGAAATGTCCAACATGTGCGTCCAGCCTGAGGCTGAGAGAGGAATTCCTGTCAGTGCTGCCTTTTTCCTACTTGCTCTTCCTACTCTTGGCTACTCTTCCTGTCTACAGGACACAACACCCCTGGCTGCTGAAACATCATCCTTAACTCTGTGACCTGACGCGACGTGTGTTTCCATTGATCACAGAAGTTAGAGACCCCAAGGTTCCCCCTGAAGTGTTGGCATGCTCACTCGCATTTCTAACAGGACATTAGAGTGGGAAACAAAGGAAGCGATGGGACAGATGCGCCCGTTCCCTCAAGCCTACTCCCAAACTCAGAGAACATCCCTTTATTCTAGCGGGCCTCACAGTACGGTCCCAGCACAGAAGTACCACTTGGGAACTTGTTAAAAATACAAATTCTCCGACCCCACCTGGACTCTACCGGATCAGCAATTCTGAGAATGGGGCTCAGAAATAGGTCTTCCGGGTGTGATGCTGATATTTTCTATTTGAGAATTACTGCTCTAGACTTCATACCCTTATGCTTAAGGTCTGCACTCATAAACCGAGCCCGTCTCGACAGAAAGGCTAACCCACTTCCACCTTGCGACACAGGTGGCCACATCTGAGCTTTGCCTACTTCCAAAGGGATATAGTTAAGGAAACGATGATGCGCTTAGAACACGTGATCTTTTATCACTATAATGATCACTCTAGAAACAAATCTAGACCGTGATAAAAAAAAAATAAGAACCTAAACAGATAACAGGAAGCAACAGAGCTATATATGCACATGAAAAACAAATGAGAGATTACCTTGGTACATGGAGGGGCAGCGTCTTTACAGCCCTTGTGTACATTTGCATTACAGTCTGAAAGGGAAGAATGAGTAAGGCCACAATGTGCATTTGCTGGTCGCGGTAAAAATAGCATATAAAAATATTTAGAAAATATAGGGGAAAAAATAGCTAAATCACAGGCAGCCCCACCACTCGAGCACAAGCACATGGCTAATGTTTTCATTTCCTTGGAGATATTTTTCCCCTTCTGCCGCAGTCTTACCAATTATGAAACCTGCAATTATATGGGATATACACTCGGAGAACTCATTGACTACTATACGCCCGACACTGCAATGGATTTCTGATATCCGGCTGGCGGCAAGTGCCCGCTCCCACGCCAGGTAAAATGCCTTGCAAAATGAAAGAAGGAAGACCCACACAGTGCTGAAAATAAAGTCCTGTCAGCCTCCGACAGGAAATCCTGCTAACTACAGGTGGCCAAATTAAAAGAGACAAATTATCAACCCGCATGTCTTACTCCATAAAACATGGGGCCCTCAACCTCACTAAAAGGCAAGAGTTTGCCTGCCCCTTTCTGCCCGCTGGCTCAGAGACGCAGGGTGTGTTGAGAGAGAGCAGTCTCTGCATGTGGGGACCACTTTCTGCCAGGCCGCTGCCATCCTGTCCTGCCCGCCCGCCCTCCAGCCTCCACACCATCAGCCGCCACCTCCTCGTCCCACCCACCCCACACACTGTAGACGAGGAGCCTGCAGCTTAACACAATCTTTATTAGAAGGATCCTTCCTTGTGGGTAGGTCACATTTAGATCCATCCAAGCCATTCTCGTCAAATACCTATAACCCACTGAGAAATGAGCCCAACTTCCTCCCGCTGTAGGTCCACAGAGGCATTTTAGCCAACACCTCAAAGGCCAATGAGCAGAGGTCAGAATTACCCACATACTGGTCCTGGTGGCAAGTGTGGAAATCAGAGGGCTCTCTCCTCGTTCCAAAACAAGTGAGTGAAAGGAAAGGGGAAAAAGTGGACAGGATGAGCCCAACAAAAATTTAGACTGAAAACTCACAGGAAAAGTGAGCCACTGAATACCATTAAATCTAGAAACAGAGAGGAAAAACTTAGATACACAAAATAGACATAAAATAGGACCACAGGGCCACGGAGGGAGAACAGAGCAGCACAATAGGCCTGCAAGATGACAGGGGGAAGGAGTTTTGTGAGACAAGAAAGCAGAACTGAGAACGAACTGAGGCGAATCAATTTAACAAAACTATCAAAGCAGCACCAGGAAATTAGACTTAAAAGATTCCCTCCAGAATGTAGAGGAAAAGAGGGGTATAATTATAAAATAGAACATGTCATACAAAAAAGGGAATAGAGATCATACTTCTCCAAGGAAGAAATCAGAAAAATTACATCAGAAGCAAAAGTCAAAGCTACAACTTGACAAAAAACTTTTATCAAGCTAAAAAAGAACTACAAAAGGCAAATCAAAAGGTCTCACGGTTTCCTAGGAATTAAACGACACCTATTCTACAGACATATTCTGACATCTATAGGATTTAAAAATTTAAAGTTCTCAAGCATGTAGGCAGAAAAAGCAGGTCACCAATAAAGAAAGAAGGTCAGACAGGCCCCAAACTTTTCCACTATAATAGTTAATGCCCAAAATTCATGGACCAATGTTGACAGGGTATTGGGGGCAAAGGTTTTGGTCTAGGAATTTATTTAGCTACATCAATCCCTTTGTGTGTGAAAGACACAAAGATCTATCTACTTAGATACACAAGGTTTCAGAAAACAGATCACTCCAACGACCCTTTTGAAAAAAATATTTACTTATCTGAAACACTACTTAAGATTATTAAAGAGCAGAATCGAAATTAAGGGTTCGAGAAGTGATCGAACTTTATTTTAAAAAAGAAAAAAAAACGAGCAATGGTTTTTTTCACAATGCATTTTCATTTCACAATGAAATTTGCATTTCACAAATGCATTTTTCACAATGCACTAAAACCAGCTAAACAAAAAACATCTAAAAACATTTTGCAAGTAGAGACAGAGAACTGAATATAGGTATCAAATTATTCTTGAAACAGAAAGCTATTCTGAAAGATCATACAACATTAAAATAGCAATTCAATAATTCAGTATACCAATAAGCTCTAACAGAGAAAAGGGTAAATATAAGAGAAATTAGAGAATATTCAATTATAAGCCGTAAAAGTTACCACTAGCAGATATTGAAAGAGCTAGCTTATCTTGCCAAATCCCCAGGTAACATAAAAACCAACAACACATGGCAGGGTCCTGGCCGGCTCTGTGGATTAAGTGTCCAGCTCTTGATTCTGGCTCAGGTCATGATCTCATGGTTTGTGGAATCAAGCTCCGCATCAGGCTCTGCACTGACAGCTCGGAACCTGCTTGGGACTGACTCTCTTTCTCTCTCTCTCTCTGCCTCTCTCTCTCTCTCCCCGTCTCTGCCCTATCCCGGTTGGAATGCTCTCTCTCTCAAAATAAAACAAACATTTAAAAAACAACATCAACAACACATGGTATAAATAGCAAAATCAAACATCAAGGAAAACAGCAAAGAACTATAAAAGATAATTGACAGCTGTAAAATTGAGTAAATAAGAAAAAAAAAAGCCTTGTTATAAAATACTAGCTCTCAATTCCAGATTACGTCTAAATTAAAGACACACATTCCAAATTAAAAACAAAGAAATAGTAAGGGAAAATTCAAAGAAAAGGAAAGCAAAAGGAATATTAATTTCAGACAAAGTAAAATTCAATGCCCAAAGCATATAATGGCATTAAAAAGGTTATTTTATGTTTATCAAAGTCAAATCTTCAACAAAGCTGTGATTTGTGAACTTCTGTGCACCAAATAATGTAATATCTAAACATAAGCAGTGAAATCTATTTATAAACAAAGGAATTTGTGAAAAAGCAACTCAGGCTTTAACAAAAAAGAATACAAACACCAAAATTTTGACTATCTATTATGTTTTGTTTTATATCATATCACGGTTTTCAGATTAGAAATAGTAATCTTCATAATTAAAAACAAAAATACACCCATAAAATAGGATAATTTCCTAATAACAGCAGCTTACACATGTCACAATCTCTTGCCCCATGTAAAAAACTTAATAATCAAAGTTTAAACCCCCAACACTCCTCTCCTTAAAAACTGTAAATCCTAAAACTTTTTAAAAACTGTGGGTTAAAGAGGAAATTTAACACCTGCTGATGCTAGAATTTAAGAAAATAATCAAAGATGTGGACAGTGTTATATGCAAAAGAATGCCACCTACAACATTATTTGTTGTAAAAAAAATTGGGGAAAAAGTTAAATGTATAGTAAGTTAAGAGTAATCAAACACATTTCATACAAAAACACCAGCATTAACAGCTAACTTTTTTATTATTAGAAAGGACTCCATTAAAATATGAATAGCCATCTTTTCTAGTTGTTAAGATTTTGGATAGTTTTTTGTTTTTTGGTTTTTTTTTAATTTTTTTTTTCAACATTTATTTTTTGGGACAGAGAGAGACAGAGCATGAACGGGGGAGGGGCAGAGAGAGAGGGAGACACAGAATCGGAAACAGGCTCCAGGCTCTGAGCCATCAGCCCAGAGCCTGACGCGGGGCTCGAACTCACGGACCGCGAGATTGTGACCTGGCTGAAGTCGGACGCTTAACCGACTGCGCCACCCAGGCGCCCCTTTTGGATAGTTTTAAATTTCTCCTTAAACCTTGTATCCTTTATGAGTCCTAGTGCATTTTTTTAAAAAATAATGACTATTTTAAAAGCTAACTACATCCTCTATATTTTCAGCCATTTCCAACTTCCACACAAAGTCTCATGGCCATCCACTCGACCAACTCCGTGTGAACCAACATGTCCTGTGCTACAGAAGTTTACCTTTCAGGGAGCCCGCCCCCCCCCCCATAAGCATTAACTACACATGAGTACCCAAAGGCTGGGCTTTGTGACAGCTGCTGCAGGGAATACAGAAGAACCATCGTGTGATTAGAGTCCTTGAAGTCTATTTTAGTAGTTGAAAACAGGAGGGTGTACATTACATTAAACGGAAGAGGTAAATACCTCATACATGTGGTGTGCAAAATTTTCAGACATGCTGGTCAGGGAACACCTCCCAAGATGGGGCAAGAAATCAAGACAGATACAGAGGAGCTGGAGAAACTAAGAGGAGGAAGATCATCATAAGCAAGAGAAAGAGGCAAGAGAACACATGCCAGGTGAGGCCGCTGGCTATAAACTGAGGCTGAGGAAGGAACCACCTATAGGACTATTCAGCACACAGGCAACCAAACACATCTGTCTGGAAAGTGTGGGCTAATCCAGTGAACAAAAAGAGAGAGAAGTCCTTAAGCACAGGTGGGCAAGAAGAAAGTGGTGTTTGACCGAGAGGAAGATGGTAAAAGTATTCAGAGTAAAGGAAGTGAGGGACTGAATGGTATCGAGTTGGGGGACAACAGCAAAGAGGAATCAATGGGTCCAAGGTGTCAGCTTGCACCATCAACACGGAATGAAGGACAGCCTTCTTGCATGTGGATTTTGAAGATGGTTTTTGTCTTGTTGGTCTGGGAGACAAGGGACTCCCAAGGCAATGATGCCCACAGACAGGGTTGCTCTGAGTAACCAGTATGAGCCAAACATAAGGTGGTCAAGAAAGGCCTGAAGAGGTGTTATCCGAGCACACCCGAAGGAGGTGAAGGGGCAATCCCTGCAGCTGATCTGAGGGAGGAGCACTGCAGGCAGAAGGAAGAGCCAGGAAAGGCCCTCTGGGAGCGGCATGCCTGGCAGGCTGAGAGAAGAGCAAAGATGCCAGAGTGGCTGGAACAGAGGGAGGAAGGGGGAGAGGATGGCAGGGGAGACCCTGGGGCCTTGCACCAATTTTCAGGGCTTTGGCCTTCCTTGGGGGATGGTAGGAAGCCACTGGAGGATCTGGAACATAAGGATATGTGCCTTCACACGCTCACTATGGCTCATGTTTTGAGAACAGATGTTTTCCGAACTGCACCATTTGTGGTAGAAACGCAAAGAAAGCAATTAGAAAGTGCCCGAAATGGTAGCTTTAGACGAGGGTGATACCAGCAGCAGGATGAAAGGTGGCTGGCTTTCATCCATATGGTGAAGATCGCCCCAGAGGATTGCTGAAGGACTGGATGTGGAATATGAGAGATGAAGAGGCATAAAGAGAGACCTCAAGATTTTTGGCATGAGCATCTGGCTGCCATGATAGAGCTGCCATTAACTGAGAGGGGCAGCCTGCAGACGGGCCAAGGAACAGAGCAGAGCTCCATTTTGGACATGCGACATTTGAGAACCTATTTAGACACCCACATAGAGACGTCAAGCAATCAGTGAGATACACGGATCTGGGGTTCTGGGAGGCTATCGCTTGTGGACAAAAAGCACTGACTGTAACCATCATGGGTCACTGCTTGGGTAAGTCATTAAACCACATGTGCGGTGCTACTATGAAGGATTATGTAAACATGCTTAACAATGGCCCTGTTCTCGGGGAGTTTACTGTCTGGGGGGGCGAAGTACAAAGATGGCACGCACTGGGTCGGAGAACTTACTGGAACACTGGAATGACTCCTTCCCCAGGAGCGTTTTATCACAAACCAAACACTGGAGAACCCCAGAGAATGTTCCAGGGACAAACTGATGTCGGCTCAGTTTCTCTTTGTCTTTGGCGTCCTTGCTTTTTGTCTTCAGATACAGCACCAACAGCCAAGTGGGGAGAAATGAGAAAAGAGAAATGCTGAGAGCCAATGTAGTCACAGAAGCCATACACAGTCTCTACACTTTCTGTCTGAACGTAAAGGCCGTTCGTGGAGGAGTGTCGTGACGCCACAATGGAAATGTGCACAGGCTGCATTTGTCTTGCACTTCTAGTGACTTGGACAATATTTCAGAAAAAAATGTAGAGGTCTTTGAATATGTGTACACAAAGGCTAAGATAAGGGATCTTCAAGGGCCAGTGGAAACTATACTAATTGCTGAAAAGTGGAACCAGCGACCCTTTAAACACAAAAGGCACAGAACTTGAGTTACCTTGGATTTATTCCGAGGGCTTGTCATCCTATTCATGAGAAAGCTGAAAGTTCGGCTCACTTTGTATTTTTCCGACTCTGACTTGGCAGGTATAATATATTTATCCCATTCTTCTTGCTGAATTCTACAAAAAAGAATCTGTTATCATGGCTTATCAGAGCTTAAAGAGGGAGTAAAAAATAGCATTTATGTACACACGTGTGTATACACGTTTTTCAGGTTTTAATGGTTACTGTAAAGATAAAGATAGACTCTATTAAAAATATATTTTATAGATGGATAATGGATGTGTGATAAAGCAACTATCTCACCATGATATCAATTATAGAATCTAAGTAGTAGAAATGGGTATTCAGCAGATAATTCTTTTAACTTTTCTGTATATTTCTTTTTTTTCTTAATAAAATACTAGAGAAATAAAGGAAACCTTAGACTTACACCTTCACTCTGCAAACCCTCATCTCCCTATTTACTATGCAAACAGCAATTTCCTAGGGCACAGAAAAGCCAAATAACCAGCAATATGAAACTGGATTTTATTTATTTTTAGAACATAGAGATAATAGTCAGCAAATACACATTTCCTTTGATAATAGAGTTTGAGAAACAGACTGTCTGCCTCTTGGTTCAGTCTCTCCCACTCAACCTGCTATTTGCAATCTGAGACTCCCTGGGTTGTAAAAGAAAGAAGGCTGTGGATAATTCCCCACAATACAAGGCAATCTGAAGATAACAGTATGCTATCTGTGAACACACTGATCATCATTTATTTTCCCCTAATCCATATAATCATTCTTTAGAGGAAAAAAAAAAAGTCCCAGCTATGAGTTCTATTTCCCCTGAAACTTTCTCTGATAGTCTTATACTTCTAATATTATTATAAAGGGGGTGGGAGGAAGAGAATGACTATATTAAAGATCAACCAAGTATTATGTAAAACCAGGCAACACTTCTGTAGAACATTGTGTAACCCAAGTCTCTCCCATCTCCCAAACTTCTCATTCATCCACATTAGTGGGTAACACATTCATCTCTGGGAAACACTTTTCAAAAGCCATCATGTTACTGATATGTACCAAAATATATGATCACATTTCATAACAATGAATACAATGACAAGTCCTAGGACTTTAGTTTTTCATCTGATTAATGCTAGGCTTAGACTTCCAGTTATTTCTAAGGCCCCTTCTCCCACTTAAATATATGATGTACTTACCTGACACATATTAAATGAAACTTTGTTATTTATTTATATTAGATACACATCATTATTAATACAGTTATTTACGTTAGGTAATCAAGAGTTCAAACCTATGAGCACATTTAGAAAAGATGATACAGGGCTTCCTAAGTGCCTCTTGGTCCTACAGATCTAAAGGCACAAGCAGGACAGAGTATGTCGTGCTATTTAAATTCTGTACAATAAGTGCAACTGGGTTTGAGAGTTCGAGAAAACCGTTGAAAAAGCCAGAAAGCAAAGAGGCAGGATGGAAGTGACGATACCCTAGGACTATGTAGAGTGACAGAAGCAACTTGGACCTTTTTATTTCCTTTCTACTTCCACAACTACCTTCTTAGGTAACTGACCAGTTAATAGATTTATAAATTTCCATATCTCTCGTTTCTTAAGCATCCTCATTTGCAACACTCATGACAGACTCACTTTTGGAATTCAGGGGAAAAACACATTTGAGACCTTAGAAAGAATTATCTCTGGAACACCTCTTGTGACCCCACCAAGTGCCATCCAATGTCTAAGATAAGAATCATCTGGTGAGGAGACTTCAGTCTCAGAATTAAAGAATGGTAAGGTCAATGTGGATTGTGAGGTCCTCAAGTCCTCCCTTCTGCCTACCTCACAGCAGAAACAGAAATCAACTCTCTCAAATAAAAGAACATTCTGTTTATCCAACTCTATTCCCAATTCTCCGTGCTACAGAAGAACCTATCAAAAGCAATGCTTCTGTTTTGATTTAAAACTTTTAAATGCAGGGCACTTGGGTAGCTCAGTCATTATGCTACTTGGGTAGCTCAGGTCATGATCTCATTCATGGTTTGTGAGTTTGAGCCCCGCCCTGGATCCTCTGTCTCCCTCTCACTCTGTACCTTCCTCCCCTCCTCATGTGTGCTCTTTTTCTCCCTCTTAAATATAAACATTAAAAAAAAAATTAAAACCTTTAAATGCACCACAATTTCCACATATCCTCTACAAAACTACAACATGAACATGAAGTCATACTCCTTACTCTTTAAATTCAAAAACTGAGAAGACCTGAGACATGACCAAGTAAACAAACAAACAAAAAACACCTGTAACACTCGGTATTAAAAAACTAAGAAACATGGTCGCCTGGAGGGCTGAGTTCGTTAAGTGTCTGACTCTTGATTTCAGCTCCAGTCATGATCTCACGGTCGTTGAGATCGAGCCCCATGTCAGGCTCTGTGCTGACGGCACAGTGTCTGGAATTCTCTGTCTCCCTCGCTCTCTGCTCCTCCCCTGCTCACCTTCTCTCAAAATAAATAACTAAAACAAACAAACATGATAGAAATGTGAATATCACGGACACATTCCACTGTCACATTATGAAAATGAATCACATAGCATAACCTCTGGGCAAATGTGGAAGTTCTGGCGGATTCAGCGTGTCAACTCGAACTATGTGGTATTCACCTATGTAACAATTAGTTACGTTAGGAAAGAAGAGAGAAGGGAAAAGTCCCCAACTGCTTTCATAACATAATTTAAATAGCTTTTCAATTTCTAAGAATCTGGAAAAAAAAAATTAAACTCTTCAAATCCCAGAACAAGATACCCAACCTCTATTGTTGATCTGATGATCAATAGAACCATCCACAATCAAGTTTTACAAACCCCATTCTTCAGAGGTTCTCATGGCATTACCTTTTCAATAAAGATAATTTTAAGTATCTCAAGAATATGGGTCTTCGGTACTTTAATCTTTAAACCTATAATATCTATCATCTATTTTTCAAAGAACTAAACATCCTAAGTGTTAAAAGGAATTCCCAATATCCAATTGAAAATTGACACAGTGAGACTTCTTTGTGGACATTGAGATGCTCAGATTTTTTTTTTAATACATAAAGTAATAAGTGTAACACACTTAAGATAGATGGTGTCAATAAAATAACTGTCATGCCATATAATCATTAAGAAGTTGGTACAACCTGAATTTAATATCACACTGCATGTTTACTAACTGGAATTTAAATAAAAACTTAAAAAACGAATTATATACTTATATTCAGAGCATTAAACTGTATTTGTCAACTACTGTATACACTAAAATTTTGGGAGAATTAAATACTACTTTATTTTGTGCATTAAAAAAAAAAAAGTTGGTACATACAAAGTGTCCGCTCCTGCAGAAAAGAGCCTACACATTCTGGAGTGAGCCCCCTTTCAGCCGGCTGCATTCTTTTCCAGAAACTAAGTGATTAACATAAATAAGAGAACTCCAAAGGAGGCAATCCGCTCCAATAAGTACAACATGACCAAAGCAAAGCATCAGCATCCAAAAGGTGTTGGGCACAGACTGAGATCAAAGATCTACTCTACCGGATACATCAGGGGATAGACTGAGAAAGACGCTTCAGGATGCAGACACACACTGAAGAAGAAAAACACAGGAGTGACAAAATGAGAAATGAGAAAGGGACCCTCTCCACACATCCCATCCAAGTTCAAGTATTTTACAGACTAATATTTAACCAGTTAAGACGTTGGCTTTTTCAGTCTTAAACCCCTCTCCTAGTGGAGAAGAAGTATTTTTGAATTAAAAAAAAAAAAAATCTTTACCATCAGTCTATTACTTCTCCAATTGTTAAATAGATGACAGGAGGAAGACTGTCTGTCTCTGTCTCTCTCCAAATAAACATTTTAAAAAAATTAAAATAAAACAAAACAGTCCATCTCGATGTATATATTAAAAGGTTCCAGTTTTAGCATTATTGTCACTCAAGTTAAAGCCACCTTCCTCTTTTTTCACCTTATTTCTTCCAGCCAAACGTTTATGTCGTTTCTGGCACTGGTGTTGCACATAACCCCAGGGCTGTTTACCCGTGTGACTTATGAGCAGTTACTGAAGGACCAGCAGAACTCGACAATCCCGCCTGCCCGCTGGTCAGTTTCCCAAGCCTGACTCCACCAAAAGCAGCAGCTTAGGGAAAAAGGAAGCTTAGGTTTGCAGCTTTCAGATCTGCCCATCCATCGGAAAACTGTTAACGCTTATAGGACTTTCTGTATCACTTGTTCTTCCTGTGCCAGAGAGAACCAACCTCTCTCGGCAATAGCCATAAAGACATACAGCAGAGGTGGTTATGCACTTTGTACATGTGACCAACCAGGGGCCTGCTCCTACAGCAAGTCTGCTCGTCAGGGCAGACAGACCTAGGAAGAACCTAATGCCCCTCTGAGGCAGGTCACCCTCATACTGCTGCGCCTCTTGGTCCAGTACATTGGAGGTGTTTGTCCTTAGAAATAACTGAAGAAAGAACACTCTGTCCCCAGGGCTGAGGCCTGCATATCTGGCCACTCGAAGGAACACGCTGGCCAACCTGTACCAATACAGATTTCAGAGGGAGCAAAGGATTCACGTAGGCTTATTACACAGAAACTCTCACAAACTATCGAAGGGATCTCAAAAGTCATACGCAAACATTTCCAAAGATGGCAAGGAGGCCCTCAGGAAATTTGGAACAGTTAAAATACCTTTTGTCTCTTGGTGGCTCCGGTAAGCTGTAAGCTCTTTGCTCTACAAGACACAGAACAATAAAATGAAAACTGAGGCAGACAAACCAGTAGTCATGCGTTAGTCTGAAATGCACACACTCAACCATACTGCATCATTATTCACACCGTCAGTTAGAAAATAATGAGAAAACAAGTTATTTTACCTAAGTACGGCATTGCTCTGGATATCCTCACTGCCCCTAGTTTGGAGAGGACAGGGAGGAGGCCAACACAGGGCAACATTTAATGACTTTATGAACTAAGTTAGCATCAGCAAGCAGCAGCAAACAGTGTCAGCACTGCAGTAATTATTTGTCTCTTTGGATATTTCTCATGAGAGCTTCATCACTTATTTGTAACACTAATTCCCCCAACATACAGAATCAGTACACATCTTAGCTGCCTCTTTAGTGAAGCTCAAAAGAAAAGTCTCAAAGATCAGCATAAGGGAGAGTTCGTTTTAACAGAGCTGCAACGTCTTCATAAAATCCTAGCAGCAACCAGTTCAGAGATGTGCTCTGTGGTAGCAAAGGGAGAATTACTTTCCCCGCTGGACCTGGGGGCAGAGTAGATGGGAGACAGAAGGAGTAGGCTCATGCGAGCAGGTAAGCGCCATCTTCTTTCCGGAACTGGAGTACCCATTACAAGGATGGAACACAGACACTCACTTCGACAGTGATGGAGACTGAAGGAGGGGGTGGCCCCTGTGGAACACATCATTTACAGAGCAAGGACAAATCTTTACCTCTACAATCCACAAGAGTGAAAAAGCAAAACCAGTTTGCAAAGGGAAATGGGTCAGATAAATAAGGGACAAAACTAATCAACGCATATCCCTGAAATGTGTAAGTATCAATGTTAAATCTAATGCTATCTTGCAGGTAACAAAAAATCTGCTTTGAAGAATTTGAAGGATTTTACCACTACTAATAAGTATTCCTCAAATCAAGTCATGAGAAAGAAATCGTTATGCTTCTTGTAAACATGCTAAGGTACCAAGAGATTTAGCCACATGTCCAAGATAATTAGGAAACTAATGGAACCAAACTCAGGCGACTGGACAAATAACAGCGCACAATGATTTTCACAAGTACATTCACTTCACTCCTCAAATTCTTAAAACTAGAACACTTGTGTCCTTCCTGGTGAGGTTTTAATTACTGACAATATTCCTGTCTATCTAAACACACAATGTACCAAAGGGAATTACAGGACAGGATTTTGTGTATACAAGCATTAAATAATGTTGCCACCCCATCATACCGTTGGCCAAAAAAAAAAAAAAAAAAAAAAACCAATCATGAGAAACGATAGTAAGTAACCTCTTAGACACGACAAGGATGAGAAAACATCGCAAATAGGAATGAAAAGGGCTGAATCCGATCTTTGTATATCTGCAATGTTGCTAATATAAAGGGGCTTCCCACTGGGGGGAAAGAGGACTTGGATTCTGTTCAAATAGAAAAAGGTTTTGGCGCTATTCCAACTCACCAAGAGAGACCTTAAGGTAATGTAAATGTCGATTTACCTCTGATTAATCTAAGCAAACTAAACAATGAAACATTCCATCTTTGAACTAGTTAAGCTTTCACTCTTATGCTTTGATCACATTCACACACAAAGTTAAAACTATTCCTTCGTCCTTAAGAGTTCATTTATTCCTCATATCCTATGGTTTACCCATTGGAATTTTTGTATGTGCTGTTTACCTTCAATCTGCATTGCCTATTTGTGATTCTTACCTTCTGGAGACCAAACTTCACTGAAAGGGCCCTATTTTTAAATATGCTGTCTAAAGTAAGATTTTATTAACAGAAAAGTCAAAAAAATTCAGGTCAGTTTTTTATTCCTTCCAACTCAACTGCCAAGATTTAAGGATTGTATGTAAGGCAAAGATACCCTTCCATATTCATTAATGAATTCATAAATCAGGGTTCTTTTCCCTTATAAACGATCAAATTCCTCTCGGTCATCTGGTCAACAACTTCCAACTTCTGAAGTGACTTTAAAAACCAGTCATACTCGGGGCGCCTGGGTGGCGCAGTCGGTTAAGCGTCCGACTTCAGCCAGGTCACGATCTCGCGGTCCGGGAGTTCGAGCCCCGCGTCAGGCTCTGGGCTGATGGCTCAGAGCCTGGAGCCTGTTTCCGATTCTGTGTCTCCCTCTCTCTCTGCCCCTCCCCCGTTCATGCTCTGTCTCTCTCTGTCCCAAAAAATAAATAAAAGTTGAAAAAAAAAATTTAAAAAAAAAAAAAAAAAACCAGTCATACCACATATATAATGTCAAGGCTGCCATTTTGCACACTGCAAAGATTTAGAAGCATTGTCTAAATAGTTACAGTGTGAAGTTATTTTGCCATCTAGGACAAGCAGTGAAAAGACGTCAGGCTGCCATTAAAAGGAATCCCAACCAAAACTAAGGTTAAGCAGAACTGGAGATCTCAGAAAGACTCATGATGTGTGTGTGTGCGTGTGCATGCATGTGTACACGCACATGCACACGCACACACACCCAGGGCAAATTCAATCCATCTTTTTCCTTTCTTTCTTAATCCTTTTCTCCATCTTCTCATTCCATAAATTCAAACTGACATTTATCATCAGTCTTGCTTTCTCCTCTTCCAGTAAAGATTCCCAGAGAGAATGAGGAAAAACAAAAACAAAAATACCTAGCAGTTGTTTTGTGCTCTGTGTATCTTGCTCAGGATATTCATTCAACAAATAATTATGGAACATCTCCCATATATAAGTCATTGTTTTAGGATGGCAGTTCCAACCACAAAGATCATGTGTTTAAGACTGTTTTACGTGACATGCAAATACCAACAACAACAACGTAATAAAGAATAGGTAAAAACGGGGCACCTGGATGGCTCAGTCAGTTAAGCGTCTGACTTCGGCTCAGGTCATGATCTTTGGTCTGTGGGTTCGAGCTCCGCATTGGGCTCTGTGCTGACAGCTCAGAGCCTGGAGCCTGCTTCGGATTTAGTGTTTCCCTCTCTGACCCTCCTCCACTCACACTCATGCTCTCTCTCTCTCAAAAATGAATAAACATTAAAAAAAAAAATTTAAGGGGCGCCTGGGTGGCGCAGTCGGTTAAGCGTCCGACTTCAGCCAGGTCACGATCTTGCGGTCCGGGAGTTCGAGCCCCGCGTCGGGCTCTGGGCTGATGGCTCAGAGCCTGGAGCCTGTTTCCGATTCTGTGTCTCCCTCCCTCTCTGCCCCTCCCTCGTTCATGCTCTGTCTCTCTCTGTCCCAAAAATAAATAAACGTTGAAAAAAAAAAATTAAAAAAAAAATTTAAAAAGTAAAAATCAAGAGAAGGAAACTTATAAATATTCTACAATGGGAAACTAAGAACACTCAGGCACCTCTCGCTTTCTGAATATTTTAAGACTCTTAAGGATGGTAGACAAAAAAGCATTAATGCAATGACAAACATTTTATTTTAAGGCTCGGTATTACATCGACATACTTCCAGATATGCCTTTAAATATAATTACTACATAATATATTATGTATAGAAATACCTTTGTTTCAAAATACAGCAGAAAATGGGGGTGGTGGCTGCAAGGGGCTACAAGCACAGCTCTGAATTGCCCATCATCATTATATATGTAATTTGAATTCAGTTTTAAAAATTTGTCAAACTGTATGCTTATGATTTGCACCCTTTTCTGAAGGATTTTATTGCACCCTTTTCTAGAAGTTTTATTTCTGACTGTTTACACCGCCACAAAGAGTGTTGAGATACCTTTACTCAGGTTCCAACTATTTTCTTTTATTTCAACGGTCTCAAGTCCCCTGCTAAATAAAAAGAAGGGGGAAAAAAATCTATCTTGCCAAACCTTGCCTTTAAGTAAATTATTTCAGCAATTTAAACTAAGGCAAAGTAATTTTTTATAATTTGCTTCACATCCTCTGAAGCTCTCGTAATAATGTACCTAGAATAAACTCTAGCTTACACTACCATCCTGGAGGAAAACATTTCATTCAAAGAACAGAGCCACAGAGTGGTCTGTGCGTATTTTTTAATTTCATCATCAAATCTGTAACTGGACTAAAACACAGTGAGAAAAAGATTGTGCTAAGCTTTGAAAAATCAATTATGAAAATGGAATTGAAAATTCCTGCGTGCTTTTATATATTTTATATACCTTTCCTGACTGAAAACCTGCTCTGGAAGAGAATGCTCTCAAAGCCAAAGGGTAAATAATGCTTACCTTCACTAGAACCGCACAACGTAAAATCACGCACCAACCGAGTTTTTCCTAAAGAAATTTTGGGCGATGAGCAGGAATAAGAACGTGAGCGGACTCCAGAAAGTAACGATTCCTAGAAGAGATCATAACAAAGTTTAAAAAAAAAAAATTCTACACAGGACTTGAGAGTATGTGTTCACCACAAATGTTAGTAAGTCAGCGTCTCTGTGAAAAGACTCAGTGTGAATATTTCTGATGTGATCTCATCATTTGTTCTTGTTTGCCTATCACAACTTTTAAAATTGTACTGTCTTTTGAATGCTTTAGTAAACTCGAGCGTCTCCCTGCCCATATACACTTTAAATACAAATATGACATTCTAATCAGGTTGGTTAAAAGTGAAAAATCAAGTCAAATGATTTTTTTCCCTGCATATTCAACAGTGGGTCATTTTTTTTCAACCGAGTTGTCAGGTTTTTTGTTATTTTGTACTGTAGTATCTAAGCAAAATTCCATATTAACTTACAGCTTTTTATTTCATAATTATTAGAAGGTAGAGAAATAGCCACTTACATGAGTTTTTTAATTTCCCAACAGCTATTTAAACTTATAATGTTAGCTGTAGCCTCTCAGGAAGAATGCATCAGGTCAATTTACAAATCCTTTTAGTCTGTGCCCATCTTTCAAAAGGCCTTCCATCTAGCACTTCCTGAAATGCTATTTGAGTACCACTGATTTATAGATCTTTAATTTTATTTTTTAAGTGACCTACTATTTTTGTTACTTCCTTCCCAATTACACACTATTTCTATATTTGCAACATATGTCACAATGCAAGGTGGCAAGATAATTAAAACATGGTTACCTTATGTGTTCCAGAAAAGTTAAATCAATATGCAATAGAATACCATTAAAGCCATTTATGGTACCCAACTCTCACCCAACTGGGACCTAGGATCCTTAGGATTGATCCCACTTATCCATTTTTAAGCTATCACTTAGAGTTAAAAGAAAGTAATACAAAATTTGTTACTAAAATTAAGCCATCAGCAACTGTCCTTCACAAGCGCTGGGAGCTTCCATTCTCCCTAGATGAAAACATATGGTTTCCCTAAGTTCACTGGTTTAGTTAATGGGCCTGGAGGCAAGTTGAAAACAGAAGCCTGCCTCTGTTTCAAAGGGCCTTGAGACTTGGCTGCTGAATTTCTTATTAGGGAGGGCTCGCTGGTTCTAGATATCAGAAAGGCCAGCCAGAGCTGTCCTATACCCCTAATGGTGACTGGCCACAAAGGGCCCTAGCCAAATGCCACCCTCTGCATTTAAGTCATACATAGTAATTATTTTCCCTAACAATGGAACTTTGAAAATTAGCCAGAACTCTTTGGCAAAAAGTTACATAGGGTAATTACAGAAGCAAGGCAAGATACATTTTATAAGGCAGAGTCTTCCTGAAAAGCGAACAACCTGGAACTGATTCAGAAAGACAGAATTACTTTTCCCTCCAAGTAATGAGAAGTTTTTCATCATTCCATTCAAAGTGCAGAAGTATCTACATGAACGACCATACCCATTTCTCACCATCCAGAAATATCACATGACATTCAGGTTCAAAAGATTATGACTGCTCTACAGGCCTAAGAGCTGAGGGAAAGGGTTCAGGAACCATAGTCAGAAGGCCTGGACCGAACAATGGATCTATCACCAAGCGTGGGCAACCTGGACAAGACATCTAATATCTCCAGAACCTCATTTACTCAAAAACTAAAAGGTAATATTTATGTCCTAAGAGAAAACGATGTATTTTGTACAAATGTAACACATGCTTCATATACTGCAAAGCACACTACAAAAACAGAGCATTATCATAACTATCAGATTTTCACAGGAAGAGAAGTTTGGGCACAGGGCACGTTATTTTACAGTAGTAAACTCAACTGAAAAAGAAAACAAATAGACAAAAGAAATCCAAAAGGAAGAAAACTTAAGTGGAAACACAAAAAGGCTTTGTCTGCAAGGTTAAAAGAGTTCATTCTTTAAAAACCAAAACGAGGGGCGCCTGGGTGGCTCAGTCGGTTGAGCGGCCGACTTCAGCTCAGGTCATGATCTCATGGTCTGTGAGTTCGAGCCCCGCGTCGGGCTCTGGGCTGACAGCTCAGAGCCCGGAGCCTGGAGCCTGTTTCAGATTCTGTGTCTCCCTCTCTCTGACCCTCCCCCGTTCATGCTCTGTCTCTCTCTGTCTCAAAAATAAATAAACGTTAAAAAAAAATTAAAAAAAAAAAAAAACGAAACAACCACAACAAAACTCCAATGTGAAAATGTCTATGAGAGAGAAAAGTCCTCTCCTACAGGAAAAGTGACAGAGTTTACAGTGTCCCACATTACTTGGTGCAGCTGGGAAGGCTCAACAAATACCACCTTTGCCTTAGTAATATTTACCTCAACACCGGAGCCAAGTAAAAATGTACGTGAGCCAAAACCAGACTGATCACTTAAATTCACTTCTTCTTGCCAGTTTTTCTCCCTTTGCTTAAGGAACGGTGGCATAAATCATTGTATGAGGCAGTAAAGTTTTCCAAGGATGTGGAAGATTATATGTACTGATGGCAAATTAATTTAATATAAATCAGTCATTTGAAGCACTATACGAATGAAATGGAGTGGGAGAGATTAACAAGACAGACTCAGTCACACAGCTCATGAGTCTCCAAAAAGAAACAAAAAACAAAAAAAAAATTATTCACACAGGCGAATGAAACATAACCTGTCCTTCACATTGAGATGGACTGCTTTAGAGAACATGGCTTCCGTACTAACAATAAACCAAATTAATAGCATTAAGAATACCTTCAACTGCAGGTTACTTGATAAAGAAAGGGACTCGGTCCTGGAGATACTAAAATCTGGTTCAGGGGTGGTCTCAAAAGAGTCCAATTCATCCCCACTAGGGATCCCGGTTCTTGAGGAGCTCTGAGACACTGGAGTGTAGCAAACGTGTGAATGTTCAGAATGCCCCTCCCCTTCACTGTCGGCATCCAGGGCATCGAGGCTGGAACTAAAGCACAAGGTAAGTAAACATCACATAAGCCTACAGACTGACCGACACTGTCACTGGTTTCTGTTTCTCTCAATTCAAATTCTCCTTGGCTGAAGATGCAATGCAGACTCATTTTGTTTCTAACAAAACTTAGAATTTTTTTCTCCCCCCGAAATCTCTTCTTCTCAAACAAAATTTTATGTTTCCCCAAGTGAATATTGCTACCTAACAAAAGCCATTTCAAGTACTTTAACAAAACCTGCTGTAAGTTGGTTCTGCCTTACTTATTTCATAAATCTATTACCAGCCTTACGTATCCTTCAAATACTAAAACTGTGGATGAAACAAAACCACTGGGCTCTTTGGGAGGCCTGTGGGGAATAGGCAGCATGGGGCTGGAAAGCTCGGGGACAATCAGGGACAGACTGCAGTTCACGCCTCAGAACTGACTATTGTCAAGAAAAGAGTCAATATGAGAGAGTCTTAACAATAAGAGGGAGGTGGATGGGGGTGGGCTAGATGGGTGATGGGCATTAACAGGGGCACTTGTCATGATGAGCACTGGCTGTTATATGCAAGTGGTGAATCACTCAGTTCTCCTGAAACAATATTGCACTGTATATTAACTAACTAGAGTTAAAATAAAACTTTGACAAAGAAAAAAAAAAAAAGACAAGAGTCAACCTGAATCAAGTGGGGTCCCAAATGTGTCACATTAGATCATCATTTTTAGAGATTTTAGGTGAGAATTCCCCCTCAGAAGCAGGTAATAATTCTGCTAACCTACTGCTTTTCTTTCCTATTTTCACTTTAATAACCATAAAATTAAAAGGAAAGAATGTGACCTTCCATATTCCTGGCTCATTCCATAATATTTACATTTTAAACCGCTCAAACTTTGAAGCCAAGTGCTTCTATAGGCATGTTAATGCTCAATGCATTTTCAAATGTGTTTTTCTTTCATTGTTGCAGTACTGGAGTTAAAATGTTAATGACAACACAATAAAACCATCTCGCTTATGAAATATGAAGCAGAATATGAAACTTTGAATTAGTCCATGTTGGTTCTTTTTCTTAAAAATCCATAGGCTACTTAATGGCCACTGAATACCAACGTGATCAATTGTGACACTTACATAGAAATGAAAGGCACAACTGGCATAAGTGAGCTGTTCCAAAGTGGGGTTTTCTCCTTTCAGAACCCATGGAGGGATTTCACCTTGGCATTGAGCACAGAACACACCGGGGGTGGACTTCACACCGTAATTCAGTGCAAATGCTGAAGTCCATAAAATGATTTCTCATAAAAAAAAAAAACAAAAACAAAAAACTGAGGCTTGGTGTGAAGAAACACTTTCTGGCAAATACTTGTGCTCTGAATGTTACTACAATGTAATTATAGATATATTAAGGTGCTATGTAGTTTCCTTAATTCAATAGTAGTCAGAGAGTAGACAGAGACCTTAGGGGATAAAGGGGTTAAAGGTGTGCTGATGTCTTGTCCCCCTCGATTTGCTTTTAACTTGTGATCTCTGTATTAATAAACATTAAGTTCAAATGGTTGGCTGCCTGCAATCCTATCGTAATTTAACATAAGCCTTTCCAGTTACATACAACATTTCTCCATTGCTGTGAGTATACGCTACAACTATCAGTGATTATTATCTTATTTTGCATGCTATACATTAAAACATTCCTTTTTCTACTAATTTCAATTGGGCTACTATTTTTCTTCATTAAGCTGTTAAGCTATTTGGTATCATGAACAATATTCTTTTTTTTTTATAAAAAATTTTTTAGTGTTTGTTTATTTTTGTGAGAGAGAGAGACAGAGCGTGAATAGGGAAGGGGCAGAGAGAAAGGGTGGCCCAGAATCTGAAGCAGGCTCCAGGCTCTGAGTTGTCAGCACAGAGCCCGATGGGGGCTCGAACTCATGAACCGCGAGATCATTACCTGAGCAAAAGTCAGACCCTTAACCGACTGAGCTACCCAGGCGCCCCTCATGAACAATATTCTTCGGGATCACCTCTCGGTCAATGTTTTATAATGCTATTTTTAAAAATCCCATTAGTGAAGTATGAAATATATTGTAGGTTGTGACCCAAATTTTCTTTTAAAATAGTATATAATAGAAAATAACAGAATACATTCCACATGTTATTTCATAGGACATTTCTTTACTGTTTGTGTGTATGTTTGTGGCGCGGGGTCATGGTGTGAAAAGTATTTCTTACTGTGGATGGTGGTAAAACAAAAAAGGCAAGTTTTAGAATGAAACTTCATTCATCTTTTTTTTTTGTTGTTGCTGTTGGGCATTTTAAAATAAATGTTGCATTGCTTACTTTCCCCTTGTAGCTTCTCAAAACAGTTAAGTTTCAGTAACATAATGGTTATATGTTGGGTCTATTTAATTTTCACCAAAATGTCTTAAACCTTAGAAAATTTTGGATTCAGGTCCCTGTGTTAACCCCAGTTTTTATTGTATGCCCTCAAATTTCTCCTTCATGAGAAGTTGCCAGCCTCTCAGCTTGTTATTGACTTTTTAATGAGTGAGGTGCATTTCACTTTGAGCTCATCATCAATCCTGTTACACACTCCTAACCTGGCATCCACTGAAAGAAGGGTCCCACAGCCATCCCAGAGCCAAAATGGGGCTTTCTGGGGGATCGCAAGTCCTTTCTCCTCATTCCTACATTTTCTGCAAGAGATAGAATGTCTTTACTAGATAATGCCAAATTATTTTCCAAAGTTATAATGCAATTTTCACTCCTATCAACTGTATTTGGGATTTCCACTGTATACATTTTCAACAAAATGTGGTATTGTTACACTTTAAAAATTTTTGCCTATCAAGTAATGTAGAATGCTATCTCATTGTGCTTTTCCTCTATTATTTTTTTGTCCATTTTCATAAGTGTCTTACTTTTAACGCAAGGAACATAGGAATGTAAAAGGGGGTAATAGTTTGAAGTAGAGATCAAAGTGGATGGGACAATAAAATCTAATAAAATATAATTTCACAAGTTCAGCTACAAAGTTTTTTGATATTCTACACTTTTCCTTTAGAATATAGTATCTTACCTTTTTTTCCCCTTACCTTCTTTTCTTTAGGTGACTTTGTTCCTTTTCAAATCCATGAAGACCAAAAGAAAGATTAAAATCGGAAGCATATGAACCAGATGGTGATGCGAAGGACTGCCGAGCTTCAGTACTTGAGGCCACTTCCTTCTTCTCACTTAGCGGGTATTTTCCATGGCTGGTTTCCACAGCAAGGATATGCTTGCAGCTCTGAGGTCCCAGAGTAGAACCCATCGATTCAGGGCAGGTGTTTGTAGGGATACCTTCTATGTTAATGTAGTTAATATCCAAATCGCCAACCTAGTAGTTGAAAGAAAATTATTTGCGGAGCAAAAGTAGGAAAGACTGGCGGAACACAGAATAAAGTTTCCCCAATTTAACAACCTTCCACCTTATTTACCTTGTTTTGTTTGTTCTCGTTTTATGTAAGGAGAAATTCTTTCATGGTGTTTTTGTTCACTTGGGTGCTATCCCATAATTCACAAAAGGAAGAAGACCACCTGAGTGCTTTATAAAGTTGTTCTTTACTACAAAACCCAAAATGGACTATGCTTTTAACATTTTATGAGCCACTGACTCAAAAAAAGGGATGTATTTTAAATACTTGAGCAAAAATTAAAGAGTAGGCAATGACATAATGGTTATATACTGTGTCTATTTTATTTTCACCAAAATGTCTTAAACCTTAGAAAATTTAGGATTTAGGTCCCTGGAATCTGGATAACCAAGGTAGTGGTGGTCACATAAATCCTAGTCTCAAAAAAACAAAACAAATTACAAACTAAAATAAGAATAAAACTACATAGGATGCAGGGACTTAACTAAAAGACATAAAATGCCCCAAACTTCAAATTATCAGTAAAAAATAATGCTAATGCCAAATTTCAGCAAACAACCTGCTAGACTCCTGCAATAAGCCTGTGCAGAAAATGAGAGCTGTCTGGAAAATTCTGCATGGCACAGTAAACAGGGAGATAGTGGAGGGCCTAAGACTGACCTAAAACCATCACTGGAAAAAGAAAGGGCAACCTACACATATGAAAAAAAAAAAAAAATCCTGGTTGATCAAAGCCCTTGTTCTAAGGAAGGGGCTTAAAAGCATCAGTGATCTGAGGTGGCAGTAATCAAAGGAGTTACTTTCAGGTGACAAAACAGTAATAAGAAAGAGGGTGAAACTGGTGACAGGGTAGTACAGGGGGAATGAAGTAAAAGGAGGAAAGGTGGAGTCCTAAATCTTCATCATCATAATAATTCACTACGGCAAAAACAATCATCAAGGAATGCTCAAACCAGCAGTTCAGAGTTTGTTAAGTAACAGGAGATGTACAGACTCAAACTCTCTCCCTGCAAGACGCTTAATATTTTAAAAGGAGAGAGTAATTTTACTGAAAACAAACTTGGCAAGTCAAAGATAACATCACCAGTAATGGGATAAATTAGCGTCATGTGCCTCCTGATACAATGCACTGAGAAGAACACAACATCCTTTCTTTAATATTCCTGCCAACCACATGTAGCCTGAACCCAGTTGTGAGGAATTATCAGAGAAACCAAAACTGAAGGACATTCCTGGTCTGTAGTCTTCAAAATTATCAACTTCATGAAAGACAAAGACTAAGGACAGGTTGCAAACTATAGGAGATTTAAAGAGAAAGGACAACTAAATGCAAGACATTTAACTGATTATTCTTTTGCTACAAAGAATTTATTGAGTCAATCTGTAAAAGTGAGTGAGGTCTGTAGACAGCTAATGCTATGTCAATGGTGATTTCCTGATTTCAGTAACTATAGGTGCTTGGTAAGAGGATAACCATGTTTTTTAGGAAATAGACTATGAAAGACTGAGGGGTAAAAGGGCACCATATTTTTCAACTTGCCTTAAATGGTTAATATTGATGTACTTATTTTCATCATTTGCATCTAGAAACACATGCTCAGAGTATATATACCCTAAAATGTGGTAAAATATTAACATTTGGGGAATTTTGATAAAGAGTATACATGTATTCTTTGTACCAAATTATGGTTTGAAATGATGTCCAAATAAAATGGATTTTTTTCAAAGTAGTTTATATGACAGAGTAATTTGCAAAATAGTTTCTACCATGTATATCTCCTCATCAGATAGGTTGATAACTTTGAGAATTCACTGGAAAAAGCATCACAAAAAAGAGTCTCATCACAATCTAGTTAGATTTCTGTGCCAGGCTGGGGCAGATGAAAGAAATTAAACAGGATTCTTCTCAGATACTGATAGCAATTATTTCAAATATGCAGAATTTGGACTTCTTATATTATCCTTGCTATTCAAATCGATGTAGGAAAAGTGAAAGAAACCATAGAACTATGCCCCACTGACAGAGTGAACTTTGTGATTTGTATTCATACTTGTAGTTTTAGTTCTGTTTTCGTTGCACAAATCCAGCAATCCTCTGCCCCATTTCAGTTTATCGATTAGGCTATTTGAGTTCTCTTGAAATTCACCCCTCACATTACTAAAGCAATACTTATCTCAAGATCTCCCCAAACAAAATTATATCCTAACCTCATCTTTGGTTTCGGAAGTTTTGCATGCTTAATGCAAGAACACAAGTGTCCCCCACGTAATACTGAGTCATGTACAGTTTTAGCTACTTGAAGTAAAAGGAAATATTGCAGTATTCACTAAGGCTCAGAGCCAAAAGATAAGAACTCAAGTAGTATTTCATTTAAATGCTGAGAAAATACCACAACCATCAGAATCAGAATGTCGCTAGAGCATGCCGAACCCAATTTCCCTGTGTCTTCAAAGAATGTCCCCAGAACTCCCTGTTTGTCCTAAACTCTGTTTCATCCTAGATTTCTGTAACTAGGGTTGACACTCAGCTGCTTTATGCCAAAAAAAAACTATACCAGCTATTTACAACTCATTTCCATTCTCATTTATTGGTTCCGCTGTCATTGTGAGTATCATCCCAATCTCTGCCATTTATGATGTAACAATGATTTGATGTAACAATGATTTTAACACAAAAGGAAAACAACCCAAAATACTTGACTCGGGGTGAAATTGAGATCTACTAGACAGAAAAGTATGTATCACAGAAAACATCTATAAGTAATACGCATACTAACAACAACAAAAGGGGGCTCAATAAGCATATGTACGATGCACCTTTTCTCGACATTAGGTTTTGAAGTCTGTGGATAAGGCAAAAATTATATACTGTCAAAATTACCCTTGAAAATGCCTAAAATTGTCCATAAATTAGTATGCAGAGTAATCTTCAGATCTAAAACTATGTATTAATTTTCTTTTTTAATTTTTTTTTCAACGTTTATTTATTTTTGGGACAGAGAGAGACAGAGCATGAATGGGGGAGGGGCAGAGAGAGAGGGAGACACAGAATCGGAAACAGGCTCCAGGCTCTGAGCCATCAGCCCAGAGCCTGACGCAGAGCTCGAACTCCCGGACCGCGAGATCGTGACCTGGCTGAAGTCGGACGCTCAACCGACTGCGCCACCCAGGCGCCCCTGTATTAATTTTTATAAATATTAAAATCTGAGGATCATTCAAACCACATGCCTCTGTGAGATCTAACTCACCCATCTCTGCCAGAGAATAGGTGGGGCATTCTAAAGGGTTCCAACTTCCCAGGAGTATGATACCATTCTCTTTTAATATTGAAGCTATATAACCTTACCATATGTTAACAGGTGTGTTGTAAGGATTAAAGAAGTGATTTATATGGCAACATTGTATGGGGCTAGCATCAAGCTTTTGCTCATAACTGTTTCCTGGATTTGAATACAACTATTGTCGAATCAGGTTGTATACACACTGTTACTCTGAAAAGCTGTAAAGAAGATAATAGTTTCCCGGGGTGCCTGGGTAGCTGAGTTGGGTAAGCAGCTGACTTCAACCCAGGTCATGATCTCACAGTTCGTCAGTTTGAGCCCCACGTTGGACTCTGTGCTGACAGCTGGGAGTCTGGAGCCTGCTTCAGATTGTGTCAACCTCTTTTTCTCTGCCCCTCCCCTGCTCACACTGTCTCTGCCTCTCAAAAATAAATAAATGTTTAATATATATATTATGTATATATGTGTGTGTATATATATATATACATATGTATGTTTAATATATATATACGTATACATATATATATACACACATACATACATACATATGTGTATGTGTATATATATAAGCTTCCAACTGTCATTTCCTATTTTGGCTGTAAGACAAGAGCTCTCACACTCTTCTCATTTGACAGTGTCTCACAATCCCTCTCTATAGTGCTTCATGATGGGTTAATGCGTGCTGTGAATGGAAAGAAGAACTTAAGTTAAATGCTCATATGAGGAGGCTCTACTGTAGCATCACCAGGGCCACCCTCAGGCTGAAATCTTGAGAGCTGCAAACAGAAGGCTGAATATATTTCCCAGTTACTCAGCGTTTGGAAAGAGAGCAAGATCCCTCTTGTAACATCAGTCACACCTTACCTGATCTATCACCATACAGTTGGCATAAACTTCATCGCCACCATTCAGCACGTCAGAGAGCTGGCCTGCAGCAGAGAATGCTGGGGAACGCTTGGATTTTTTGAAGACATCAAAAGAGTGATCTAGCAGAAAAATGAAAATCAGACAGAAAAGAGTAGATGGAACTTATTTTACAGTCAAACTTTACCTTCTTAATCAAACCGTAAAACAACAACAAAAACAAGCGCAGATTGTGTTTTTTAAACACATTCATTCACATGTTAAGATCTACATGCATGTATTTTCTATTCTACATCCAAACCTTCCCAGTTATTTAAAGCCTACAGAACAGTACTAGATAAATATGGAGAAACCAGGCAGCAACCTCTTTGACCTCGGCTGCAGCAACTTCTTACTAGACAGGTCTCCGGAGACAAGGGGAATAAAAGCAAAAACGAACTATTGGGCGCTCATCAAGATAAAAAGCTTCTGTACAGCAAAGCAAACAATCAACAAAACTAAAAGCAACTGACAGAATGGGAGAAGATATTTGCAAATGACATATCGGAATAAGGACTAGTATCCAAAATCCATAAAGAACCCACCAAACTCCACACCCGAAAAACAAATAATCCAGTGAAGAGATGGGCAGAAGACATGAATAGATAAATATGTGCCCATTTCAAGCACTGTTTTTCCAATCAAAAGAGATTTCTATAAAATCATTAGATTTTTGCTTTCAATTTTTTTTTATTTAAAAAAAAATTTTTTTAACGTTTATTTATTTTTGAGACAGAGAGAGACAGAGCATGAACGGGGGAGGGTCAGAGAGAGGGAGACACAGAATCTGAGCTGTCAGCACAGAGCCCGATGCGGGGCTCGAACTCACGGACCGCGAGATCATGACCTGAGCCGAAGTCGGCCACTTAACTGACTGAGCCACCCAGGCGCCCCGTGCTTTCAATTTCTAACAGATTAACATTCATCTCACTTAATAGCTTGGAAGCATCAGTGCCTGAACTACAACCCCTGGATTCCACTCCAGTGTCTGGGCTCCATACCCTTTACTAACAGACCTAAAATAGTACAACGTCCAGTAGTTCTGTACAGCCTGACTGTGCACACTCTTAAAGAGAATGTTGCTATTTTAATTACAGAATTGTTTTCACTTGCTTCTATGCTCGCAGCTTTGTTACAAATAGATGAGGTTGCTTAAAGTTGAATCCCAAAGAGAACGGTGCAACCATATTTGTAGGGAACCTAAGGTTGAAGGCAATAAAACACAGTGGAGCCAGAATGCTTCATTTCCTGTGACTGTGGTTAAATTACTTATGTCCCAATACCTTAACAGAGTTTCTTCTTCTATAAAAGCTGATCTTCATCGTGCTTTCCCTGTCATAGGGTATGAGGGTTACAGGAGTTCAAACATGTAAGGCACTAAACACATGCCTAGCATTTAGCAAGAGGTCAATAAATATTAATTGTCACTGATACTATATTCCGTTATTAATAGCTACTTCAAGCATGTTCAATGTGAGATTATTGATACTAACCATAAGGTATAGTACTAATTATATTAATAATACTCTCTTAGTGCTATATTAATAATAGAACACCCATGTCTGTAAATGACTCTAATAGTGTGGATTCAAAGTTTTATTTATAGCAAATGTCATCTTCCCTGACACTCCAGCAAGTGTTCTAGAGTGGGTACAAAATGAATAGTGTTGCCATTTCACCAGAAATGGCAATGATCTCCCTGCCCGTCCTATCTGTCTCATAACATATAACCCAGGTAAGCCCATGAGAGTGCATGAGAAAATGAAAAAAAAAAAAAATTATTAACTGTCGGGCTGATGTACTAGGATAAAAAATTGTTCTTTCTTAGAAACTGCTGGATGACATTATGCAAGTGACAAAAATACATCAATTGTATGAGCCAAACGGCATCAGCTTTAGATTCTATTTCTTAACCTACCTGTTCACCACAGAAGACCAAAATGAAATTTCATCAAGCCCCCTGAGTAAATATACAGTGTAAATGGGATGCATTTTCTTACATCCATAACGTCTTCTTTTATCAATTTACTTAAATAGCTAACACACACCCACAAATTCTTCACAAGCGTAATCTTCATGATCAATTACCATACACTTTCATTGTAATTACACAAAATTTTTAAAAAAGCATGTTCCAAAGATTATAAATCAAGAACCTGACAAAACACTTTCAATGTGTTCTGAAGAAAATACCTGCTTATAGGTCATTTTACAGAATGTGTGAAAAACAATCATAAATAACACGCCCTCTAACTGCTCTAGAATGTTTTAAGTCCACACACTATAACGCACCTGGTATTTCTGCCACCACATTTGGGGGGCCGGTTATGCCCTTTTTTTAGCCACTTCTATCACCGGCAAATTTAAGACTTCATCGGTAACTAGACTAAGAACAAGACATTCAACAAAACAATTGCAAACAATTGATGGATTCTATCTTAAAAACATAGAACCAAAAGCAACAGCACCACAAATTGTGTGGTACCAGTGAATGTACTGACCAGTCACCCAAAAGCCATGTTATGAACTACCAAGAGAAAGAGCTTTGTTGTCAAAACTCTGACCCTCACTTCAAAGATGAGCAGAACTAAGAACTACTTTTGTTATCCTTGCATTCACCTTCCCCCCCCCCCGCCACCCCCCCCCAAACAAATCTATCTGGCCCTATGCAGCAGGTCAGAATGTGTAAGATCAAACCAAGCAGTAAAATAAACTCCAAGATGGCCGAGTTCCTTTGGTTACTTTGACCAAACTGGTGTTTAATTTGTTTTCTTCATAATTTGACTAGTGTTTTAGAAAACGATGTCACTTGTTAACAAAGACAGGTGCATAATCTCTTATCTCCAATTCTGAAATCGAGAAAGCTCTTAAAATCAAAACTTTTCTGTATCAATTTGGCTCACAAACATATTTGGTGCAAAATCTGACCTGAATCCATATGAGGCCATGCAGAGTTTTTATTTACCTTATCTGGTGTGAATACTCATGCATTCTGCTGCAGAAATATTACCACACTGGAGAATGGCATTGCCAGTCATATCATATATATATAAGCATTATTTCAAAAAGATCTGAAAATGCTAAATTCTAAAACCAATCTAGTCCCAGTAATTTCAAACAAGAAATGGGATCTGCTGTAAAAATTACAGCAGATATTATACCAGCATTTCCCAAGATTGTGTCATTCCTCTACCAAATTCACAATTTTGCCATAGCTACTTACTACCTGTGTTATTATATTCTCTAGTACTTGTTTTTAGATTGACTCACCTTTTTACTCTGAATACAATGATGTTTGAAAGAAACACTTAATGCTCACTATAAACAGAAAGCTAGTATTCCCCACAAAAAGCCGAAGAGAATTATACACACTAAAACCATGTAACTACCTTCTGACTGAACACAGTTGCCCATCAACGCTGACGCCGTACAAGGGCTGCTTGCTCATTGTGATGAAGGGAAATTCGCAAGGACTGGAAAGGTGGTCAAGAAGCAGTGTGCAAAATGAACTTTCTCCTTGAATCAGCAGAGCGACCAAAAGAAAAATGCAAAGCAAATACCTGCCTTATTATGTGATTCAATGCCATCTCATGTTAGGTTGGGATCCAATCTCCAAGACCAAAAGTGCCCAGGAGAACTTACCCTACACTTTGGAAAAGCTGCCTAGACCAGCTCATCATCCTGTCACTCAGGTAATGACTCCACAGAGACAATCAATCTTTGTGGGGGTTGGGGGAGGGAACATAACTGTACAAAATCAGAAGACAGTAGTGACAATGGAAAATCTGCTTCCTCTCTAGATCTCTCATCCACAATCTGCCATGTAGGTTTTCTGGGTCACTCAATGCAACAATTTAGAAGACTGACCCCTAAGACTTTTTCCACAAAGCATCCAGAGTCCCAACTTGCCAAACACTACCAAAGGATAACTGGATGTAGAAATGAACACAGGAGAACAAACCAGAAGATGACACACTTACAAGATCTCCACTCCTTTATTAACTTCAACACTAGTCACCATATCTAATGAGCTTCAAACCAGAGTAAGATTTAGTAGGAAAAAAAAAAAAGTCTTCAAAAATACTTTCAAATAATCACCAGCTACATATAGCCAAGTGGCTAATTTCTTTTTGCCTCAGTCATTTAAAGAAAAAAAAAGAAATTAAAAGAAAAAAGCTACAATAGCTTTTCTTATCTTTTCAAGATTTAAGATACATTTCATACCTTTCACTTTAGTAGCAAATTAAGAGAAAAACTGCTGCCCCAAAAAAGAACATCCTTCAGATCCTTTCTCAATTAGCATACAGAAATAATTTGCAATAAGAAAATCAGCTCTTTGTTTTAAATTAGGTTCTTTTTAAAACCGTTTTTCTTAGCAAAAAGTTAACTTTACAGTTTTGTTGATAACATTTATTTTTACTGGGTAGTAAACCCAATACTTCAAAGACTGTATACAAGGTAAGCAAAACTCGATGCCCATACAAACGGCTGCAAATTTTAACCTGGCAAAGAACAATGTACTCCAGTTTATTAAGAGCAAAGGTATTGGGCTGCTTGAATTCAAAGCCCTACTTCACCATGTATTAGCTGTGTGACCCTGGGCGAGTTACTCAACCTCTCCACACCTCCATTTCCTGATCTGTAAAACAGGTATGATAACCTATCTCCTAGGATGATCATCAGGATCAAGTGATTTAATATTTTAACTGATTGGACACGATCTGACACAAAGTAAGCCCTATATAAATGCTCGCTACTACCATACACGTAAATGAGGTTGTATGGTTTTGATACTTTACCATAGTTTTGCTTCTTTAATAATATGATGTCTACCTTGGTTATAACTCTACATGTTTAAACCAACCCTAGGAAATTGGAATCTTCAAAACATTCCATTTCCTACACGAAGAGCTTTTAAAACGTTGTAACTCCCGTACTTCAGATTTAGCTCACGTTAAGAAATTCTGCCAAGTCCATCCTGAAAATGGCAACCAAAAAACAAAGTTAAACAACTGTCTATAAGATTTACCTCCAGCAACTCAAGCATGAAAGCTCACGAAAGAGGGGAGATTATAAAAGAACAAAGAATAAAGTCAGACAATCAGAGACAGTGTTTCCCAAGAACAAAGGAAGGATTTCAGAAACTATGATGTTCCAACATGATCAAGTGGCCTTGGGCCAGGTTCTCACTGCAGAGTGCCTAGAGAATAAACACCAACGCCAAGTGGGTCCCCAGCATTCTCGTCTCCCCTTATGCTCCCTGCTCTGTAATGTGATCTATGCAACTCTACAAGGACTCCCCTGAAACAGAAGTTTGCATCAGCACTTCTTTGCTATACTAGACGCTCTGGTTTGGTAACACGAGAGACAAATGTGAATAAATGTATTTCACCCACAGGGAGGGGAGCTAGAAAGGGGGAGAGGGGGAAAAGCAGCTGCAAATAACCTCTCTTGTTTCTGATATTTACAACTACCTGCAAGTGGGCAGGGAATAGTTAATAGCACGGACCAGTGCAGGGCCTCTGCAACCTGAGTTCTAATGAAATCCAACCCTCCCTCCCTAAGCTAAGGGCCTTGCAGCTTAAGGAAAATGCGGCCCAGTTGCCTGGTTATGTAAGAGACCCACACCCAGACACGAACCAAGCCGGCTAAGGCAGCCTTTTGCAAATGTGCTGCTGACCAGGTTTGGCCCACTCTGGGGGCCCAGCTCTTGCCTGCCATGGTCAGCAGAGGGCCTCTCGGTCCCGGTATCTCTTTACATTGGCCGGGCAGGTTGGTTTCTTTCCCTCACCCATTCGTTTAACTGTGCTTTAAACCCAGCAGTTGATGCATAGAGAAGGATTTATTGAGAACGACTAACCACCATGAGATGGGTAAAGGATGTTTGAGAGTTCAGTTCCCAGCACCTCCACCCCACTGAGACTGTGCCCCCAGAACTTAGTGGTCAGTTCTCCCTGCTCACCTTATGTGACCTAAGATAGCATTTGACACAGCTCATTGCTCTTTTCCCCTCTGCCTCCAGGACAAACCTACCTTCTCTCTCTCTCTCTCACCTTTCCTTCTCAGTCTCCCTCATCTTCTAAATTTTGGCAGGTTGCAGGGTCCTAGGATCAATCGTCACATTCCCTCTGCCTTTCTCTCTCCCTCTCCCACATCCCCTGGATCATCTAACAACATGGTCTCACAGATCACTGTACAATAATGACTCCTATAGTTTCATCTCCGACCCCAACCTCTCCCCTGAATCACAACCCTGTCCTTAACATCTCCACAGAGTTGTCCAACATCCGCGAGTGCAAAAGAGAACTCCTGACTTTCTCCCTTCTCCACGTGCTCCTCACAGTGAAGGGCAACTCTGCCTTTCCTCAGAGTCACCTTGACTGTTCTCTTTCACAACCCAACAGATCCACAGTCCGGCCTTTTTTTTCCTTCCACCTCCAGCCACTGCCCTGCCAAGGTGAGTCACCACCATCTCGTGCCCAGCCCATTGCAAGATCACTGTCCCCTTAACTGGCCCCCTCGCTTCCACTTTTCTGCCCTTGACAACCTGCCCTCTGCAACATACAAAGGCAATCTCTTTACAAAGAAAACCAAATCATGTCTTGACTCTGCAAAATTCTCCAGTAGCTACCCATCTCATTTTGAGTACAAGCCAAACTTTACTCCAACCTACTGTGCCTTACTTACTAAGATGGCTCTAGGACCCACTTTAACACAGGCAGGGCGTGTCTGAGGAAGGTATATCCCCACACACGCAAGCAACTCGCAGACACCAATGGAGCGTTCTACAATCAAACTCAGTTCTGACACTGTCCGCCCAGAGATAACATCGGAATCCACAGGTTAAAGGCTCAGTCCTAGGAGACTGCTCCCCACCCCCGGTTCAACCGGATGCAAGTCCAGCTTGTCACCTATACTTCCGACCAACTAGCTATAAATGAGGTTGCCGTGAGCCCCTCTCCTTAGGTGTGATTAATTTGCCTGAGAGGTTCAAAGACCTGAGGATAGCATTTTACTAATTCAACTTCTGGTTTATTAGAAGAGAATATAACTCAGGAACAGCTACGCGGAAGAGATGCATACGGGACCTTCTATGTTCTCTCAGTGCAATGCTATCTTGACACCTCTTCCTGTTTTCCATCCAGAAGCTCTCTGAATCCTGGCCTCTTTGTCTCATTACATACACCTGATTGATTAAATCTTCGGCCATTGGTAGAATGCGTGGGTGGCTCAGTAAGTTAAAACTCTCACTTTGACTCAGGTCACGATCTCACGGTTCATGAGTTTGAGTCCCGAGTCAGGCTTTGCGCTGACAGCTGGGAGCCGGGAGCCTGGAGCCTGCTTTGGATTCTGTGTTTCCCTCTCTCTCTTCTCCTCTACAGTTCGCTCTCTCTCTCTCTCTCTCTTGCACGTGCACATGTTCTGTCTCTCAAAAATAAACAAACATTAAAAACATTTTTTTTGGCCATTGGTGACTGAACTCAATCTTCAGCCCATTTCCCCCTCCCTGGAGGCAGGGGCGGGGCTGGGGGGCACTAAAAGTTCCAACCTTCTAATCACATGGCCCATTCTCCTGGCAACTAGCCCCCAAATCTTAGGTCCAAAAGTCACGTCTTCATCACGTTCACTACTTAGGACATTCTAAGACTTTTAGGAACTCTTTGCCAGAAACAGGAGAAAGCCCAAATATGTACTTCCTACTATAAATCACAGTATCAGACTTATCCAATCTGCCCTTTCTCCATACTCACCCAACCTCTCTGAAGCCTACTGATCACTCTACTCCAGCTACACTGTCCTTGCTATTCCATGCCTCCGGCCATTTGCACTTGCTATACTCTCTACCAGGATTGTTCTTGCCCTAGATAACCAGATCCTTTGCTTCCTCACTTTCATCAGCTCTTTACTCAAATGTTATCTTATCAAACAGGCTCTCCCAGGCCATTAGGTATATAAAACAACACCTCCCCCAACCACCTGTTCTCTTTTCCCTTATACCATTAATCATCACCTAACACATTATGTATATATTATATATTGTGTTTCCTTCTACTAAAATGTAAACTCCCTCAGAACAGTGACATTGAATGCTTTCTCCACTATATCCCCAGGGCCTAGAACTATGTCAAGTACATAAGAGATACTTAATAAATATTATCTGAAGGCGTGAATACTCTTCATTAAGAAGAGAAACCTTGTACCAGGTACAACTAAGAGACTATTCCTTCCCCACCTGACAAATTTCCTCAGATTCTGGAAGTTTTCTTGCGAGCTGCTCAGCTGTTCTTGCTCTACACCTGGTTGTGAGGGGAGTATTGCTTTCTTATTTTTTCCATTCATTCCTTCATTCCCTTTTCCAACATTTACTGAGTGTCTACTGAATACCAGCCACCGTGCTACCTGTTGGGCCCAGCCCAGGTCCCTCAGCCTCCATCTCAGGCTCTTAAAAACATCTTTAAGTACAGTCATTATAGACCACTTCCCCAGGAGGTCCCCTAACCAGGCTCTAAACAGCCACGAGCTGTTCTCCTTCTCTGAGCCCTTCCTGCCCGTTCCCTCTGTGTTTTGTCCTATCTGATGTACCACACTCTGGAGACAGAAGTTTTATTTCGTTCCTCCTGGTAGGACAAGCAACTTCCTGGTGGGGGTCTGAGCTAAAAACAGATTCTCCCATTGTGCCGAACCCTGCAGGTGGCAGGCGCTTCCTGTGCAACACCATCCGACGTGCCCGTGCCCGCGGGCAGAGGCAGCCCAAGAATTCCTCTTTCTTCTCTTTATTTTAAAAACCGGGTGATCACTCTTTTATTAAAGGAACAATGGACGATCAGGCAGATTTGCAAGGTAAAGGTACTAGAAAGATCAGGGGAAAGAAAGCCAAAACATTAAAATGGAGAGAAGAAAAACACTAGGTACTCCAAGAATCAGCATCTATTAAACACCTGCTCTATAACAGGTAATTATACGAGATAACACTGCTATTACAGCTCACACTGATACGATGCTTTCTCTAAACCAGGCACTGTGTCATTTCCATTTAATGGCTCATTGGATCCTCAGAACGATCCTTTGAAACAGTACTATTTCTTATTTCCATTTTACAGAGTAAGAAACCGTGGTGCCATTTAAATAACTTCCCCAAACTAGTCAACGGCAGCTCCACGCAGGCACTCTGCTAGCTGGTTCAAAATACTTTATTTAATAACTGGGCTTACTGAGTATCCCACTTGAGCTAAATAAAATGGCATTTCAGCAATGTCTGGCATTTTCCCATCAGGAACTTTCATTAATGTGTTACAATATGACTTGTGCCTACGTGTGTTTGTTCACTTCCTGAGCCCATGCTTTCTGCCTCTGTAGATCTGCTGCCGGAATAAGACAGTCTGAGTCTCGCTGAGAAAACATTCATAGAACAGTAAGTAGAGGATTTCATTTTGTTCAGCCACACAACAACGTACAAGGTAACTGAGAGCAAGACTGGAAAGATACACGGAGATGTTAGCTGCTCTCTTCTGGGTAATGGAGTACAACAAAGTGGCTTTTAATTTCAACTCTTCACTTTCCATATTTTCTCGAGTTCTAACAGTAACGGTTTTTACACGTAAAACAAAGGAAGAAATAGGCTGTGTCTTAAAAATGTGCCGATGTGAAAGAACGGCTGCAGAATCTCAGGCAAAATACCAGGTAATCGGTAAACCGACCGTATCAGATAATACCCATGTAAATGCATTAATTGGAAGTGTTTTCTGCAGGAGTACATAGGACTGTTCTGGCCCATCTGCGAGCCCAACTCTCCCTAGCCACCTGAGATGTTATCGTGTTAGCTTTGTAGACAAGGAAGGTGAGGCCCAAAGAGAATGACTAACCCACTAAAGCTATTAAGTGACAGAACCAGAATGCAAATGGTGCCCAATGAGACAGCCTTTCTCACTGCAGCACCCTAGCCCCTGATTCCCAACTTGAAAGAGAACTTTTGCCGAATTCTGAAACTTACAGTAGCCCTTTCTGTCAATGGTCTCTGAGTGTTCCACAAGGATGAATAACACTCACCGTCCTAAGTGAAAAGGAACATTTTCAGGGCTAGACTGCCATTTATCTCCTTGCTTATTCTTCCTCTAAGTTTCTCTTAGGATTTTCCTGATATTAGTCTTGGCCTGGAAAAATCTCTTGGCCTCATCCTTCTGAGTTGGACTTGAGGTTACAGAAAAGAGCCATCCACATTCTAAAATTATCCCCAGCCCAGGAATTTCCTGTGGGTCATAATGTAAAATGAAGTTACTCAAAGATGTACGTGTACACCAAGGCATGCCTGGGAGAATGCAGGGAACCTCTATCTACCAAAATAGAGTGGTTCTAACGTTGATCCAAATGCCTACTTCATCCTCAGAACTTCCTCAGCCTCCTGGGATCCTGTGAAAGAAAAGGGAGCCCTGGGATAAGATCAGACCTCTCGACCTATTCTGTTAACAATAAGAACTGAGGACAAAAGTCAAGGGATTCCAAAGGTGCTGAGGTGAAAGCTGTTTTTCTAGCCCTCTCCCTCAGAACAACAATTTAAAAGCCTTTCTAAATAACAAGTTACAACTTGGTACTCTAAAATCAGATCCTAAAAGAAGCCCTATTCTGCTGTTCTGAAAGACCTCATTATCAAAATTATCCAAGAAGAGAATAGGCCTTTTCCTGGTCATACACCAGAGGCACGGGGTGGGGGGGGGGGGGGGATGCAGAGAAGGTTGAAGAGAGCAAGAAAACATTGTTCTTAGAGAACAGTAACAATTTTCTCCCAAATCTTTCCAAGTTCTCATTCCTAATTATAGTAACACAAAGTAGCCTTTAAGAGCACCTATGTTTATGTGTGCAAAAGCAGTTTAACTATGTAACTTTTTTCCACCCTTTCCACCCTGGCTTCTCCCAAGCTATCTGGGACATGTTCAGTCATGTGTTGTGATTAGACTTAACCAGCAATTCCTTTCCTTTTTTAAAAATTTTTATTTTTTTTTTAAGTCATCTCTACGCTCAACATGGGGCTCGGACTCGAGACCCTAAGATCAAGAGTTTCATGCTCCTCCGACTGAGCCAGCCAGGTGGCCCAGCAATTCCTTTCCTTCTTGATGTAGCTGAGGCCTAAATCAAGTTAGTCTACACAAAGGAGCACTAAGTAAACCGAAGGGGAACAACAGGAGCACATCATACAACCACCAGGACAGAAGTGAAAGACGTCAAATAAACTGGCAGGACTTTGACAAGACCTTTCCTGTTAACTGTAGAGAAAAAATACAAACTAACTGATCAGGAAGATGCTCCTATATGTCATCATCACAAGAAACCCTATGAATAATTCATATCCTGGATTATCTTATAGAAAAAAAAAACCAATGGCACATAAAAATGATTATATCCACTTCAGAAGTCACAGGGAGCTCCAATTCTCCAGCACCCATCTGTAGAGCTATGTGTTTTTGCCCCACTTAACATCCCCAAAAGTAACTAAGTTCCACTACCAAAAAGGAACTATGTTAATGAAATGGAGAATTCTCCACTAAAACGTAAATCCTTTCACTTTTGGGGGAGATGAACGACATTAGTTTCAGGTGAATAACAAGGATTTGATATTTGTATATATTGCAAAATGCTCACAATAAGTCCAGTTAACATCCATCGTCATACACATATTTTTTCTTGTGATGAGAACTTTTAAAATCTACTCTCTTACCAGCTTCCAAATACCTCTCACTTATTTTTGTGTGCTCAACAACAACATGTCGATTGAATGAATGAATCCATCAATCAATCAATGATGAAAGCCAAGCACTGCTTGGCATTCCTCCTAACTGTTCTGGGTTTCTCCCAGATGGGAAACTCTACTTGATTTCCGAAAGGATTCAGAATCCTGAGCAACTCTGGAAACCTCTGGGTAAATTAGTATGAATGATAGCTGGATATGACATTTGTTAGAATTCATAACGGGGTTTTCATTGGCAGGGACAAAAGAGATCAAAGAAATGAGACATGTGGTTTCCTTGCCTGGGGGGAACTCAGCGTTGATGGGCTTTCGTACTTCCACATGGGGCTCTGAAGGAGACCACCTTGCAGACTGCCCCACACCATCACAAGGGAAACCACTGCCAAGAACACTTAGTGGGAGAGTGAGGTCAGGCAGCAGGGCCAGCTTTCCCGAGCTGCTCCCACTTGCCTAAGTGGGGGGAATGGGTCCCTAAGATCCTACAGGCCTGTGAGAGGAGTATTAATGGCTGAGTAGAGTACTTGTGGCTTGCCACGGACCAGCCAAGGCACCAAGGAAAGGACCCTGGAGCAGATATCTCTAGAGGAACACCCGAGCCAGCAGCCCGGGACAGAGATCCCAAGTTTTATATAGTATAACAAGGGTGAGGCCAAGTCAGTGAAGGAGAAGTCACCAGGAGAAATCTAGACTAACACCAGGGAGAGGATACAGTTGCAGAACATTGGTCAAAGATGTCATGGCACCCCATAAAAAACATTCATGCCTTAGGGAAGAGCCCAGGCCAGCAGATCTGTAGCAGATACCAGGAGGACACACGGGACATTCAAAAATTAGGCCTCTTCTAAATGCCCCCATCCTCACCAGAAAAATCACATTCTATAGCAGCTTGGCCAGAAAGAGGAGGATCAGAAAGAAATTGGATAAACTGGATATTTTACTTGGAGAGACTGAACAGCAAAAATAATGGTTTCTATTATTGCATCATACCAAGTTTTCTGTATTAGACTAAAATACATCCTTTCCCCTCCCCACCGTCTGGAGTATAGGACTTCATAACAATATCAGATCTATTACAGGCAAAATAAAGGAACCAAGACAAAATGAAAAAGTATCTGAGTATAGTGTGAGTAAATCTGTGCCAAAATATGCTTTAAATATTTACTGCCTGCTTTCTGTGATCCAAGCAGTAGAGTTGTGAAAACAGGTCACCCGGCTCTGTCCTAAAGGAATTCACTGTCTTAGCGCGAGACATTCAATACTAGCTGCAACGCACTAATGAAGGGGCTATTATAAAAACATGCAAAAGCCAAAGTGGCAAGGATAAGTTTACTGCAGCATCATTCGTAATAGCCAAATTGTGGAAGCAGCCCAGCTGTCCATTAGTTGATGAATGGATAAAGAAGATGTGCTGTATATACATAATGACTATCACTCAGCCATTAAAAAGAATGAAATCTTGTCATTTGGAACAACATGGATGGAGCAAGGGGTTATAATCCTTAGCAAAGAAAGTCAGAGAAAGACAAATGCCATGTGAACTCGCTCATATGTGAAATCTGAGAAACAAAATAAATGAGTGAAGGAACAAAAACGACAGACAAATCAAGAAACAGACTCCACAGGGCACCTGGGTGGCTCAATGGGTTAAGTGTCTGACTCTTGATTTCAGCCCAGGTCATGATCTCATGGTTCATGGAATCAAACCCAGTATCAGGCTCTGTGCTAACAGTGAGGAGCCTGCTTAGAAATCTCTTACTCCCTCTCTCTGCCCCTCTCTCTGCCCCTCTCTCTCTCTCTCTCTCTCTCTCACATACACACACAAAAAAATACATGAAAGAAAGAAAGAAAGAAAGAAAGAAAGAAAGAAAGAAAGAAAGAAAGAAAGAAAGGAAGGAAGGAAGAAAGAGAGTTCTAACTACAGAGAACCAACCGATGGTTACCAGAGGGGAGGTGGATGGATGGATGGGGGAAATAGGAGATGGGGATTAAAGAGTACACTTATCATAATGAGAAAATAAATTCTAAAAATTTTTAAGAAGAATGATGAACTCAGGGAATTCAGAGGTCTTGCAGAAAACAAAAAAAACCCTTCAAGCTGTGTCTTACAGAACGAGTTGAGAGATTACATACATAATCTCATAAAAATAAAAGAGGGAGAGAGAAGATTTACTGAAAGCATGTGAGGACATGTCACAGAACCAAGGGAATTTAACAACCAAGCCTTGAGAGGGAGGCACCTGGGCCACAACAGGACCTCAGAGAAGAGAGCAAGGGCCTGGAACCTAGCAGGACCTTATCATGCAACTGCTTCTCTCTTTACACATAGTCCTTAGGGTTTCCTCCTACCACAGACTGCTTTCTCCCAGCAAACAGCCTCTACTCCCACCTTCTAGCACTGCCTCTCCTGAAAGGCGCTATGTCCCTCCTAACCCCAATCTGAAGAATCCCAAAGAGGGACTCTCAGTGACCAAGGAGAGGTGCTATGATTGGTTCAGTCTGAGTGGGATGATGCCCAGCCCACCGCATCGAAGAAGGCAAGATCACATGAGAAGATGCCAGCATCATTTGGACCTATGGCCAGAGCAGTGGAGGGGCCACCCTCGAAATAATCTGAATGTTCAGCAAAGGGAAGGAGGACGGTAGGCAGACAAGAATAATTATCTAGGCCAATGCAACATTTGCCGTCACTCTTCATGTCCATAACCCCAGGAGTCAACAGTGTATGGGTCTGGGATATGTTCCATCACTTTAATACATTCTTTGTAGTCTGACTCTGCCCCTTTGGAGGGACCACTTACCTATTAAAACCCCACCAGGTCACCACAGGCTATTAAAATGACAGCCCTTTCAAACCAACATCCCTCAGCTTGAACTGCTCTCTTTGCCTTGAACTTCAACAGTAATTTTTCCTGACTTCTATGGGATTTATCACTTTCTGCCTTAATATATCTGAATAAACAACTACTAGTTCTTGCCCCAAAGTTCAGAGGTAGGGAGGAGTCCCTAACCATGGGGTAATAAATTGGAATAGTTCCTCCCTTCTACTTACAGGGATTAGTGTAGAAATCACCTCGCCCAAGAATTTAAACCACCCCCCCAAAAAAAGAAAAAAAAATCAGTTTCAAATATGTGGCCAAGTATTTGTTTAACTAAAGGGAGCCATGAGGCTCCCTATGTTGTTTGGCAAGGGGCTCGTAACTGGCATCCTTTCCTCTGCCGACCAAGGTTTCCAAGCAGACTCTGAAATTAAAACCGCCCTGCTCTCCAGTTAGACAGTATCTTCATTGTGAACCAACAAAATCTTAGCAGGTTATGTCACCTTCAATAAAATGTTTCTCTTCCTCAATAAGGATTTCTGTGGTGACTTATTCCCCTGATGGTGGTCAGGCATCCTTTTGGGGAATTCCAGAACTGAAAACACACAGGCACACGGAAGTCTACACGTATGTTCAAAGAAACTTCGTGAAAGGAAGAAAGGAAAACATGGACCAGAATGAGTAAGGCCGTGATATCCAAGTCATTCGCCTTTAAAAATTACCTTTCAACCTGTTGAAATGTCATCATACTTTGAACACTCACTGCATCAGGGGATTATTTTTCAGGCTATGTACCTGCCCTCCTCAATGAGCTCACAGGAAAGGCCCAAACAGTGCTGGGATGATTCTGTCTCCATTGCCAGCAAACTCACTCCCTCTAACTTCATCTTTCTGTCTGAGACAAACCTGTGAACTTTCCAGGACACACTGGAAGCTCCCCCATCCCATCCTCTTCTCAAGGCACCCTGCCTCTTTCTCTCCTCAGCCCAGCACCCAGCGCGGCACACATCTGTTCATCTCTTCCCACCCAAACGACAATGTGTGGCACTGCTATATGCATAAGGGAACGGATCTACGAAGACGTAGAAACTCCTCTACCACTTTGCTCCTCCCAGGTTTTCACTGCTACTTCTCTTTCTAGTCAATGATTCACAGAAGAGGGAGTAGCTAATATGGCGAGACAAAATGGCACCCTTTGAATGTAGGGAGCTACTCACGGAAGTTCTCCTCCACCAAGAGGGGTACAACAACCCAAGAGGAACAAAACCTCTCAAGTCAATGTCCTTGATGTAGGACTGGCTCTTCACTTATTAGCTCTGATCTTGGACCCCTCATTTCCCTACTGTGAGCGTCACAGCCCCCAACAAATAAATGAAGCAGATAACTGCACCTATTTAACATACAGATCTTTTACAAACTAAGTCGCATGAAAAACACTTTATCTGGACATCACTTGTGTATTCACTCTCCTTTTTCCACCATTGGTTACTGTTCCCTGCACTTCCCAGCACAGCCACAGGAATAACTTTAAAACTCATTGAGCTTCAGTTTCCTCGCTTGGAAGCCAGATGTAGTAGCCACCTTACAGAGTTATTTCGAGAATCAGGTATCATTTATGTAGGGCGCCTACCACAGCTTAGTTAACAGTGGCTATGATGATTAATTAAGTGCCACACAAATCTTATTTTGACTATAGCTACAGAAAACATGGTACTGTCTAAGCTCTCCAAGGCTGTGAAGCTTTCTGATAGGCACTGCCTCCTTTGGCAACGCCAGACCAGTTTTTCACGAGCAAACAGGGGGGCAAAAGCCCTCTTTCATACTTTGTGTAATTAGAGAGGCACAGGACATAGGCTGGAGTAGGAGAGTGTGACAGAAGTTGCCTAAGTGGATGAAACGCACAAAGAACAGTTGAACATTTTCTGGGCCCTGGTGATGCGAATTAAAGAATACATCTTAAAGACTGAAGAATAATTATGGTTAACTTAGGTAAGGTCCAATCCCTGGATTTTTTCACCTTTGATTTATAAACATTAATTTCCTTGGTTCAATCTCCTACCGAAACCAACGAAACAAGAGTCCAGGCATTCCTCGAGTCTCTGAAGCAGAACGGTCAAGGATTCTAGCCCACCCCAATCATTAACCACACGGCTCCCAGTACAGCCTGTCCTGGTCATGAAATGACAAGGGGCAACTTTCAAGAATCCCAGGATACTTCTGAGGCAGCTTGTTTTTTAAATGCTTTCACCCTCTGCTTACGTCGTCACATTCCCTTCTAGACGTGGCCATTTCCAAAGGTACTGCTTCTAAGTTAGTCCTTTTCTCTTCCATGCTGACAGCATGAGGGGAAGAAAGCACTATATTCACTTTTCAGTGGATGTAGGTATTGGTGGGTTTCTGCTCATCTCGCTTTCCTGTTTTTACCAAACCTTCTTTATTTTCCCAGCTCTCTGAACAAGCCAGGAATGTGTATGTGTGTCTATTAGAGAATGGTGATAATAAGGACAAGATGGAGTGTTAAAAGACAGAATACTAACTAGGGGGATCAGGACAGAGAAATCAGAGTGAATAAAAGAAACTATTTCTGGGGTGCCTGGGTGGCTCACTTGGTTAAGCAGCCAACTTCGGCTCAGGTCATGGTCTCATGGTTCACGAGTTCAAGCCCTGCATCGGGCTTTGTGCTGACACCTCAGAGCCTGGAGCCTGCTTCACATTCTAGGTCTTTCTCTCTCTCTCTCCTCTCTCTCTCTTTCTCTCTCTCTGCTCCTTCCCTGCTTGTGCAGTCTATCTCAAAATAAATATTTACCAAAAAAAAAAAAAAAAAACAGTATTACCAACAAAATACGAGAAGTTTGCTAATAAGGCAGAAATCCCAAGTCTCCAAACCTCCATCCTGACCTCCCAAGTGACCAGAACTTAGCTTCTAAGAATGATGTCGGTGATAACTAGAAGAAAGAGCAAGAAATACAAGCCACCTTAGTTTTAAAGACCGATGATAATTAGGTCACCCTACAAGAGACCAGAGACCACAGTTCTGGCACAAACAGGCCACTGGGCTGAAAAAAATCCAGTTTCCTGGTGTTTCTTCCAGTATACAGACATAGCATGCCCAGGTGTTGTGAGATGTGCCATCCATCCTTAGTGCTAAGATCCCTGTAAGCAGGGACAGTACCTGTCGGGTTCACCACTTTGCCCCACCTTCTACGACAATGCCTGCTATTCTGGAAATGCCTGTTGAGCACATAATTCTCCATCACTTCACCTCTTTGGGCCCATAACCCTCATCTATAAAGCGAGGCAGGGAGACCAGGTCACCTCTAAGTCATATGGTTCTGGGACTCTGTCGAGCCAACATTGCAGTGTGACCAAACCCACTCTTCACAACTAGGCCGTCATCATTTAAGTGTATTTATTTTGAGAGAGAGAGAGAGAGCGCGAGCGAGCGAGCATGCACACATGCACAAGCAGGGGAAAGGCACAGAAAGAATCCCAAGCAGACTCTGCACTAACAGCACAGAGCCCGACATGGGTACGTGATCTCACAAACCATGAGATCATGACCTGAACTGAAATCAAGAGTTGGATGCTTAACCAACTCAGCCACCCAGGCGCCCATGGGCCATCATCATTTAATGAAAAAAGCAAGCAGGAGACACAGACGATTCTCTGCTATCAATTTTATTTCCACTTGTCATTTATTATCTGCAAGTAGTTTATGATTTTTGAATCCCAAGTACCAGCTTTCACTTTAACTGAGTTTAACATAGCTATGTTGTGACTTTTTGCTGTACCTCACACTGGCTGTGTTCCAATTTTAGATTTCAAAGGGCAGCGTGATTAATGTGTGCCCTGCACCCCCAGTGGACTCACAAACTTCTCCATCGGCCTCCTCATCGTTAATCCCACATCTCTCCCGGTTGTGAGGCTATGCAGGTCCCCAGAAACACAGACATCCACTCAGTCTGCCAGGCACAAAAACATACGAAGATTATTCCCCAAGCTGGAATGAGGTTAAATGAGCACAAAGATCTAATAATCCTACAGAACAGCAACCTGCCTTCAAGCAGTTCTCACCATACCAGAGTAACGCTCCCAAGAATTAATGACATAGTGTATCTCCCCACTTTAAGTAATTTAGAAGTTTATAAAAATTATTCGGGGTGGTGGGGGGCGCTTGGGTGGCTCAGTCAGTTAAGCATCCGACTTCGGCTCAGGTCATAATCTCACAGTTTGTGAGTTGGAGCCCCACATCGGGCTCTGTGCTGACAGCTCAGAGCCTGGAGCCTGCTTCACATCCTGTGTCTCCCTGTCTCTCTGCCCCTGTCCAGCTCACTCTGTCTCTCTCAAAAATAAACATGAAAAACATTTTTTAATTATTTGGAAGTAATTTCAAACTTCCAGACAAGTTAGAAAAACAGCACAAAGAACACCATTATATTATCGTTACCCAGATTTACCTATTGTTAACATTTTACTCCATTTTCTGTATATGCCTGAGCTTGCTTTTACATGCACGTGCTTGTGCTCTCTCTTAGGTAAAGTTTTTCCTCCTGAACGATTTAATGGTAAGTTGCATTTATCATGGTCCCTTGCCCCAAAGAAGAAATTAAGTTTTAAAACTCAAACAGAAAAGTGGAATGTTGTACAACAGTTTTTTGTTTTTTTTTTTTAAATTTAACGTTTATTTATTTTTGAGACAGAGAGAGACAGAGCATGAACAGGGGAGGGTCAGAGAGAGGGAGACACAGAATCTGAAACAGGCCCCAGGCTCTGAGCTGTCAGCACAGAGCCCGACGCGGGGCTCGAACTCACGGACCGCGAGATCATGACCTGAGCCGAAGTCGGCCGCTTAACCGACTGAGCCACCCAGGCGCCCCTGTACAACAGTTTTTAAGTCCCCAGTACGAGATTTTCAAGGATGGTAGCAGAGCCGTAAGGGGACTTTGTTAAGGTTGAGGCTTTCTACCACCCCTGGATGTCTAACCAATGTTAATCCTGAGGGTGGCCTTGACCCCAGCCAAAGAGAAAGGGGACACACACACACACACACACACACACACACACACAATATCACCCCTCTATTTTATTTTAGAAGGAAAAAGGTCCTTGAGGCAAACCAGCTATGTTGACAACTGCCAGCCTCCATTTTTCTCAGCAAAAATTTGCCCAGGGTGATTCCGTAGGTCACCCTGTTCTAGAGAATACAGAATTCTGCTCCCTAACAATGCTACAGGGACAGTCCACTTTCAGAAACAGCTCTTCTGCCTTCAAGCTCATGAAAATGTTCCCTTGTCCTTGAATTAAAAACATAACCACATAACTCCCCACATAAGATAAGGGGCAGAATGGAGGACTACCTTTCCTGCTCTGGTAAACCTCAGAAAACAACAGGGCCGGGGATGGTGCAGTAAATACTCAGGATACCTCACTGCACCCTAACACTAACTTGTCCCTTGATTTCCAAGGACTGTACGATAAGAATGAGTTGCAAGGGGGAATAAGTGGTATAAACTGACTGCGTTATTAATCATGCTACAAATAAATGACTTTTCCTCCGACAGTACAGCGTTTTGTACTCATGGTAATTACTAATAAACTTTTTAATGTAGGACTATATCCCCTGGAGATACACAGGCTTTCTTGTTTAAATCGCTTCCTTAAAATCCCTTTCTTAGAACGACTATCAAATCAACAGTATAAAATGGAACACTTTTCTTAGGTAAAGAATTAAAAACAAACACAAACAAAAAAACCACCCACTTGAAAACAAACACCAAAGAAGCAGAAACTGGATACTGAATATGTACACAGTTCTTTAAATCAACAGGACTCTCCATTATCAAGGTAACTCCAAGGTAACTCCGATAAAGTGAGTCTGAAACAGTTACCTTGTACTAAACTCCCCCCAAGCACTTTTTTTTTTAAAAAAGAGAAGTGCACGTGCATAATTCAGCACAAAGGCAGAGTCAAAGTGAAAGGAACCTAAGAACCAGCAGGTTTACCTCAGAAGCCTATCTGCAAAGTATTTTGAGAGTTAGAGTTTTATAAAGACATGTATAAACTTGCAGTTCATCAGACAACAGCCTGGCAAAGCAATGAGGAAAAGAAAGGTAAGAATACGAAAACCCCTGGCGTGGCTCTGAGGGAAATAAAAGATTCCGGGATCTACCTTGCTTGGACGCCCTCCGCTGAATCTTCATTTTGGGGAAGGAAGGCCATGAGTAGTTAAAGGGGGAGTCCGAGTCCGAATCCATCTTTTTGTTTTGCTTAAATCAACAGATTCAACAGGAGAGACTCAGGAAGAACTGTGGGCGTCCCCCGCCAGGAGGCGAGTCTATCGTGTGATGTCAAAGGAAGGAATGGGGCTGGGTGAAAAGCTCCCGAACACGGGGAGGGAGAGGCAATAAACGTTTTGCTTCCTTCAGGCGTCCAGGCATGTAGACTGAGAAGGAGGCTGTAAATATTAAAGCCAAACGAAGGAAGTGAAAAAGGAGAGAGAGGCAGCTAAGGGTTGTACTGGTACATCACAGTCCAGTTATTCAAAAGGTCACTGGGAGCAAATGAATCATTAACTCCCCTCTTCTTGTGGCTGGAAATGGAAATTAAGAAGAAAGGTAACTGAATTCAAAGAGAGCGGCCTGTGCTTCAAGAAAAGCCTCCAAATGCACTTGTTTTGTTCTGGAGCTGGAGTATCGTTTACAGAAAAGCCACCCTGCACAGTGATGTAAAGGTTGAGGTTTACAAGTGCGGACAGCCAGAGAGCTCAGTACACAGGCAAATAAAAGCCATCACACTCAAGGCGAGGAGTTTTCCAGAGCAATCTGTTCTTTCATAGCATTGACAGTGTCGGCAGATTTTCAGATTCTAGGGCCGAAACACCTCTGATAATTCATTTAACAATCTAGTCTCCCTACACTTTTAATGCTACAGTGGCTGGAAGCTTTTACTGTTACAGACAATTCTACTCATTAAATACATGCAAAGTCCTCTACTAGTGTTCAGCACAATTGGGGCATTCTTCAGCTGTCACTAAGTTTGGCTTCAATCTTAAGGATTGGGGTACATTTAGAGCTTGGCTCTAACCCTACAGTCCCTCTCAACAGAGCTAGTGACTAAGTTACCACAAACCAAGAGTTCCTACAGGTTCCGCTTAACGAGCCTCTGGTAATTAGCATTCAGTACAAGCCCATCACCACCTCCACCTAAACCGAACACTACGCAGTCACTTCCCTGCTCTCCACAAGCACACCGATACATGGGACCCACAGAAGTTCAAGCAAAGCAGCCAAGAGCTGTGGCAGAAAAAAAAAAAACACACGCCAAGTCTCAGAGGGGAGCCTCTTCTAAGCATTTATTTTGTATTATTGATAGCAGGAAATGGTGTGTTTTCTTTTGTGACATCATCTGCCACCCAAATAAACTAAGACTGTGGAAACGATATGAAGGCCTGCATGACTCTGCAGATCTGAAGCATAGCAATAGGTGTCGTAATTAATATTCCTTTTCACCACAATTATTTCCCAAATTGTTGACTTGATCATGCCACGCTGTCAGAAAGAGATGCGTAATCTGCTCCATAATAGCTAATCCCGTCTGATTGGGTGGGGAGTAGGTGAGAGGGCCAGATGGAACTGGATCAAGGGAAGAAACCACTTAATTTCCAATTCAAATCAAAATTAGAATTACATGAATCGTGGTTGTGTTTTTATATGGTTTGCTACATAAATACCACATACAAATATAACCAAATGCAACTAGCAGACAGTTGTAAGCATTACAACGGAGTCAAAATAAACATTAATACATGTTTTACTTCGTGGCCTTTTATTTGAAAAATACTTCTCTTAATTAGCTAGGTGCAATTCTAAGAATAAATTATTCTCAAGCCTTGTACCAGGTTAGAGAGTTTTAGTCCACATGGATCTTGAGCAAGAAAATAAAATCTTGAAGGTGAGTGTTTCTATTCATTCTCTAAGTTTTAAGGCTTAGAAACGTGCCAGGGACACTGTGGGCATATGATGAATGAATGATGTACACTTACTTAACCTGTGGATAGAGAAGCTTTACATGTCATTCTGTAGTATTTTTAATATCCTGATTGAAAATATGTATTAAAAAAAATTTTTTGGGGGGCGCCTGGGTGGCACAGTCGGTTAAGTGTCCGACTTCAGCCAGGTCACGATCTCGCGCTCCGTGAGTTCGAGCCCCACGTCGGGCTCTGGGCTGATGGCTCAGCGCCTGGAGCCTGTTTCCGAATCTGTGTCTCCCTCTCTCTCTGCCCCTCCCCCGTTCATGCTCTGTCTCTCTCTGTCCCAAAAATAAATAAACGTTGGAAAAAAAAAAATTTTTTTTAATCAGCTGTAGGTGATACACAATGTTATATTAGTTTCAGGTGTAGAAGACTGAATGAACACTCTTGTTATGCTCAGTAGGTCTACCATCTGTAGTTACCATACAAGGCTATTATAGTACCATTGACCATATTCCCTACGCCACAGAAAATAGGTAGCTTCACAAGACTTCCTGTAGCTTTTTGTTAAGTGTTTTAAAGTATCGTTGTGTTTTACTCATCACAATAGTATCTTTATTTGACAAAATAAAACAACAGTACTGGTGAGTGGACAAAGCCCACTGCTCTCCAAGGTTCCGGGCAATACTTCGGATGTACATAGATCCTTGGATGCCTCAGAGAGGTCTGCAGACCAAAGAACGGGAACGTCCACCTGTTCAGACAATCATCAAACTGAAATGAAAGTGTTGGACCAGGAGATAATATTATCTTTCTCATTTGCCATGCGTGGTTAAGTTTTAGAGCCACTTAACCAGGATCAATCCCGGGTCAACCAACTACTAGAGCTGCTCCCTTCTTGACCATCAGTGACAGATAAGAAGAAAGTCAGGACAATCCCAAGAGAAATATGATAAAGTCTTTGTAAAACACATTTCTAGTAGCTGAGATGCCAAGTAGATCCATCTTAATCTAGTTTTCCCCAAAGCACAGTCCTTGGTGACCAATTACATATCACTTGATTATTGATATGAAAATTATTCTGACAATAAAAATACATGTGAGAAGACTAACAATATTTTCTATTCTTATTTGATGCACCAATATTTTTAAAGAATGAAATTACTGCCACTGACCAGCTATATAACATTGAGTTAACACATAGAATGAAAGAGAAAATATTGTTTGCATCCCTCTATTTTTAGGCCAGTTCATTTTCTTGCTCACCAAAGAACTCCCAAATGTGGGTCATTTATCATGTTTCCTGGAGTACTCAACTTTGTCCCCTGTTATACCAATATGACTGCATTTAATCAATTCAAGATGTTATTTATATCTCATTCACATTCAATGGCTTAAATTCTTTGCTTTCTCTGGGTGATTCCAACTGCAGGTGGAGGAATTCAATGGTATGTCCCCCAAGGGCCACTTTCTCACCCGCTATCATACAACTATTATGATGCCAGGGTGTGAATGATTTCATCAGCCTTACTGTGCCTCCTGTAATTAAAAAATCCTTTGTTTAGAAAATTACCTCCACTGGGTGACAAACATGCAGGGCAGATGCTGCTGAAGTTTTGGCTCTCTGCAAGACCCACAGAGAAGGGAAGCTTCCCTTCATTCTCCTCATGTCATGATGGCATGCCACCTACCTTTCAATCTTGGTAAAATTAATCTTCCTCAGAGGGTATTTATATTTTGATTTGAATTATAATATTTGTACAATTTTCTCATCCTCCAATAAGCCCCAAAATTCCTGGAGTGCGAGAGCTGTGTCATACCCATTTTTTTTTTATTTTTTTTAACGTTTATTTATTATTGAGAAATAGAGACAGAGCATGAGCATGGGAGGGGCAGAGAGAGAGGGAGACACAGAATCCGAAACAGGATCCAGGCCCTGGGCTGTCAGCACAGAGCCCGACGCGGGGCTCGAACTCACGGACCGCGAGATCATGACCTGAGCCAAAGTGGGACGCTTAACCGACTGAGCCACCCAGGCGCCCTGTGTCATACTCATATTCTTAAGCAGTCAGATGCTGAAAAGAAAAAACCATGGGTTTGGGGAGCCATTATGTATCTAGGCTTAGACAGTGGCTCTGTCACTTATTTAGCAACCCTAACCAAGTTACTTTCCGACCCTCACTTGTTTCATACAAAAGGAGGTCATAACATCCATACTACAAAGAGTTGTGAGAATCAAATGGGGCAATAGTAAAGAACTTAAGTTTTCATTACGTTCTCTTAAGTATTAAATAAAGTTTCCCTTTCGCTGTATTTCTCTTCTACATTATAGACACTGAAGTATTCTTATGTTTACCTCCGGAGTGATAGCTTTTTCTAAACTGAGACATGCCAGCGTACCTGGCTAGCTCAGCCAGCAGAGCATTTAGACTCTTAAGGTGAGACATGCTAATGTGCAAAGAAGTTCCCAGACAATCATACCAAGACTGAAAGAGAAGGAAGATTTTTTTTTTCCTATTATGCTCCATTGTCTAACAACCAGAGACCACAGTTTCTAACACTGCTAGACAGCATTCTGGGGGAAAGTCATTAAAAAACACAAAGAACTGGAGGCAAAAACCCCTAATGTCAGGACAAGCCTACCCTGGCTCACTTCAGCCAGAAGAGGCAATGTAATGGAGCCTGGGATGGTCAGAATCTTCCTCAAAATCCTTTAGAAGGCACCGTGTCAGCTGTTGGCGTTCAACACAAGCAGTTCTTTGTTGGAGAACATTGTGACTCTGGTTATGCACCAAGTGAAATGCTTGGCTCTTACTGGGAGGCCACGCTATACAGAAAATAAGGATCTTTAAAAGCACAGCTCCTATCCATGGGCTCAAGATGTGCTCTGAGAAGGACAGTGGGCACAGTACATTCACATCGGCAGTGTCACACTCAGGGACATGGCATCATGAGTGGAGCCAGCCAGACGTTTGAATTACAATTTTTCTCTCTACTTCTGCATTGTGTATAAACAGAGCCCATAAAATTGATTTCCTATAAAACAGACATCAACGGGGAGCATGGGACAAACACTGTTACCATAAATTAGAATTCTAGGAAGCCACCATTTCCTAAAGCCATCTTATTTTATACATAAGAGTACTTTTTATTTCTTACCTACCTTAATTACCTTGACTTACTTGAGTAAAAAACCTGCATGCCCTTTCAAAAGCTTTTTTATCACCATACTAAGGGGAAAAACTGGGTATACCCTAGAAATCCATCAGGATGACATTACTTGTATTATGACAATATCCACATATAGTGTAAGAAGAAAATATCCAGAACATTTAGGACAGGAAAGCACATTTCTACATGAAGCAACATATTCAAGTATTACCATGTCAGGGGCACCTGGGTGGCTCAGTCGGTTAGTGTCTGATTCGTGGTTTTGGCTCAGGTCATGATCTCAGAGTCGTTGAGATCAAGTCCAGGTTGGGCTCTGTGATGACGGCATGGAGGCTGCTTAGAATTCTCTGTCTCCCTCCTCCCCCACTCACACACTCTCTCTCAAAATAAATACAGGTTTTTTTAAACAAATAATCCAGTGAAGAAATGGGCAGAAGACATGAAGAGACACTTTTCTAAAGAAGGCATCCAGATGGCCAACAGACACATGAAAAGATGCTCAATGTCGCTCTTCATCAGGGAAATACAAATCAAAACCACACTCAGATACCACCTCACGCCGGTTAGAGTGGCTAAAATGAACAAATCAGGAGACTATAGATGCTGGAGAGGATGCGGAGAAATGGGAACCCTCTTGCACTGGTGGTGGGAACGAAAACTGGTGCAGCCACTCTGGAAAACAGTGTGGAGGTTCCTCAAAAAATTAAAAATAGAACTACCCTATGACCCAGCAATAGCACTGCTAGGAATTTACCCAAGGGATACAGGAGTGCTGATGCCTAGGGGCACTTGTATCCCAATGTTTATAGCTGCACTCTCAACAATAGCCAAATTATGGAAAGAGCCCAAATGTCCATCAAATGATGAATGTATAAAGGAGATGTGGTTTATATTTACAATAGAATAGTACTTGGTAACGACAAAGAATGAAATCTGGCCATTTGCAGCAATGTGGATGGAACTGGAGGGTATTATGCTAAATGGAATAAGTCAGACAGAGAAAAACAGCATGTTTTCACTCATATGTGGATCCTGAGAAACTTAACCGAAGACCATGGGAGAGGGGAAGGGGAAAAAAAAAAGTTACAGAGGGAGGGAGGCAAACCATAGGAGACTCTTAAATACAGAGAACAAATGGGTGGGGGGCAGGGAGGGGAAAGTGAGTGATGGGCAATGAGGAGGGCACGTGTTGGGGTGAGCACTGGGTGTTTTATGGAAGCCAATTTGACAAATTATATTTAAATAAATAAATAGGTTTTTAAACATTTTTTTTACTATTTTTTTATTTTTTAATTTACATCCAAATGAGTTAGCATATAGTACAACAATGATTTCAGGAGTAGATTCCATAGTGCCCTTTACCCATTTAGCCCATCCCCCCCACACCCCTTCCAGTAACCCTCTGTTTGCTCTCCATATTTATGAGTCTCTTCTGTTTTGTCCCCCTCCCTGTTTTTATATTATTTTTGTGTCCCTTCCCTTATGTTCATCTGTTTTGTCTCTTCAAGTCCTCATATGAGTGAAGTCATATGATGTTTGTCTTTCTCTAATTTCACTTAGCATAATACCCTCCAGTTCCATCCACATAGTTGCAAATGACAAGATTTCATTCTTTTTGGTAGCCAAGCAATAGTCCATTGTATACATATACCACATCTTCTTTATCCATTCATCCATCGATGGACATTTGGGCTCTTTCCATACTTTGGCTATTGTTGATAGTGCTATCAACATTGGGGTGCATGTGTCCCTTCAAAACAGCACTTGTTGGGATGAGAAATGGGTGTTTTATAGAAGCCAATTTAACAATAAATTATATTTAAATGAATAAATACATACATACATATTTTTAAAAAAAGAATTATATTGTCAATGCTTCCCCTAGCAGTTAATAAGGCTAAAATGATCAATTTCTATCCAGATGATACTCTTAAGGAAAAAAAAAAAGACTCTTGGTGGATCTACTTTTGTTTTAGACCTTAAAATCCTTGGCATAACCTAAAAGGAAAAAAGTATGAGCACTTGGTTTTTCTGAACAATGAATTATGAGGAATTTTGACTCTATTATGGAGATGCAGCTGTGGACACTGGATGTGAGAGGTCCTAGGGGTGGGAAAAGCAAGGATATGAGCCACGAGGCTGGACAGAGCAAGGGTGGACAGATAGTCAAGTTTCTTGTCATAGCCTCAGGACAAAGGGATCCTTCATGATAGAAAGAGCCACGACACTTAGGGAGAGCGACATCTACATTTTAGGTTTTTTCTGATAATTTTCCAATTCCAATTTTCCCAAATCTTCCCCAAAAAGTTTCTTATGTGCCACAAACTTATTTACAAACCTACTTTTTAAAGTCAATTTTAACATTCAAAGTTCAACTTATTCTTCTATGGACTTTTATATGATTATTTGCATGTCCAAAAGTTAACTAGGAGATATAAAATAGGCAAAAAACTTAAACAATTAGTTCTAATGTAAACTTAAATCTATCCATGCCATAGTTCTAAAGCTAAAATTCCCACAAAACAGAATGGAGAATCCTAGTTTTAAATAAAGGGTGGCTCATCTTACATATGCTAACTAGAGTATTGTTACTTCTAGGCCCTGTCAACTGAAAGAGTAAGGAGATACCTACATGTGTGCCCTAACGTATGCATACACATTTATCTACAAATATTTCTATAAGCAACTATGCGTGTCCATGTTAACTAATCATGAGTACATACTGATGTGTCCAACTCTAATTCATTAGCACAAAGATCATTCTAGCCTCCTCTCCTTGGTTATCTACCAACTCCCACTCCAACATAACAATCTTATCTATAATCCATTTGCTTAAATGTTCATTTCCAGGGTACTTTTACAGTGGTATAATTGTTAACCTGTATCCCCGGGACCAAAAATTCCATCACCTAGAGGACAATGTTTATGTACCGCTTCCTTTCCTTTCATCTTACAGACTCTACTCATTTCCAAAGTTATTGAGATCTGAACTCTCCTCATCCCCTACAGTAAGGCATTTCATACATTTTTAGTACAGTTAAATGGTTTTGTCACATTCTGTCTCCATCATAGGATCCTCCAACTTAATTTTTTTATTTGCCCATATTAAAGTTCACTCTGTATGCCATTAAGTTCTCTGAGTTTTAACAAATTCAGTGTCATGTATCCACCATCAGAGTATCTTAAAGAGTATTTTCACTCCTCTAAAACAACAACAAAACCCCACAATGACAGAAATATGTACAAAGGACAAAGAAGCCAACTGGAAGAGTTCCTCCATTGCCAGAGTGAGACCACTTCTGAACAATAAAGCAGGACTAGATTATTACCTCAAGTATCCAATAAATATCCAAAAATCTATACTGACATAAATGATTGAATAAATAGGTAAGGAAGGGTATAAGTCCCCCAAGTAGGAGAATTCCAAATTATTTATTAGCACACAAGGATGTATACAGATGACACCCCACCCCTCAAGTATGGGCTAAACATCATGACTTCCTTCCAAAGAGTATAGTATGCAAAAAGTAGTGGGCAAGAATCATTTTACAGTGAATAAAGCTGACAAAACCCACCTCTGCCAGATAATCAAGGTCGTCATTAACAGTGAAAGTAATGACAGCATACACCAATGAGGTGATGACAATGGCATTTTGCCTCTGTGGTATTCCTCCCCAAACCCATAACCCCAATTTTAATAATGGGAAAAAATTTTAGAAAAATAACAATTGAGGGAAATTATACCTAACACTTGACCAGTACTCCTAAAACTGTCAAGATTATTAAAAACCAGGAAAGTCTGAGAAATTCTCACAGCCAAGAGGAGCCTAAGGAAACATGGTAACTAAATACAATATGGCATCCTGGATAGGATCCTGGGACACAGAAAGGAAATCAGATAAAAACTAAAGCAATCTAAATAAAGTATGGACTTTTGTCAATACTAATGCATCAATCAATTTTAAAAAGGTGTACCATAATATACGATGTTAATGGGGAAGAGGGGCGTGTGGGAACTCTCTGTACTATCTTTACAATTTTTCTGTAAATCTGAAGCTATTCTAAAAAATAAAGCTTAAAACATTTTTAAAGGATGAGGTAAAGTACAGAATCTATGTTCATTAAACGTTTCTGGAATTCATGCTAAAATACTGAATCACTTACTTAATGAGATACGGAGAAGTCAAGTCATGCTTAAAACTCCGCTTTCTTTTAAGTTATTATGTGAAGTTACCAACAGAGCTAATTAAACATGAAAGATGATATCCTGAAACTAATTTTAATTTTTCATAAACAAATAGTGTCTCTTTGGAATTAAGAGGTTCCCAAGAGATAACCCTATGGAGAGGCTCTCATGTGCAACTGAGGGTACCTCAGTGAGCCTACCTCAATCGGATCACAGAAATCTTATCCGCAGACAGATCTCAAGAGCATGGATGAAACCCAGCTAGCTTACTCACAGTTTTCTTCTCAAGTTCTAGGTATCAAAAAAAAAAAAAAAATCACAGAGTGAAGTTAAAGTTGTTTAAAATATTATAAAGACACAGATTTACTACTGGGTCTCCTATTCAATTTGTGGTTGTACCACTTCTCTGTATTTTGGCTGTATACATTCTTCCACAGGATCTCATACTGTGAAGAATAAATTCTGTTGGCTTTCTTGCTCATGTTGGAAGAAAGGGGCCATGTTTCATAAAAGGGTCCTCTCAATTAGCCACTCTGAAAGTTAAAGCAGTGTGTCCCAGTAAATTGTTAGCTTGTATGCCAGCAATACGAGCTCTTACTTAATTGCCCTGAAGTCCCTTCCAAGGGATTAGCCACTGGTACTCAATTAAAACCAAGCCTCAACTCACATAAGCACACGTACTCTGCTGTCAGGCCCAGAGCCCAGTGATTATTCTGTGAGAGCAATTTTTACATTTGACGTCTGTATACACTATACTCAAGTATTTCAACACAAGAGAAAGAAATCTATGGGTGGAATTTTAACTTTTCTTATAAGAATGTTAAGTATATTTCCAGAATATATTTCCCAGTTTTCATTTGTTTTCATGTTTTATAAATTAGTTTTACTTTCTTTAACATTTTATTTTTGCTTGAATTCTGTATCTAATCATTTGACTTAAACCATCAAAATAGAATCTTTAGGGATGGAGCCTATGGAATTTACTTATTCACTTAGTTTATTCGGAGTTGAGAATCTTATTTTGGAGAATGAAAATTTACAATTCATACGTAAATGGGAAAAAAATGGTCTTTTCAACAAAGGGTGTCAGGAAAACTGGACAGCCACATGGAAAAGAATGAAAGTCGACCACTTTATTACATCATTTGAATTTAAAAATAAATTCAAAATGGATTAGGGACCTAAATGTGAGACCTGAAACCATACAAATCCTTGAAGAGAGCACAGGCAGTAATTTCTCCGACATCAGCCAAAGCAACATTTCTCTAGGTATGTCTCCTGAGGCAAGGGAAACAAAAACAAAAATAAACCATTGGGACTACACCAAAATAAAAAGTTTCTGCAGCATAAAGGAAACCATTAACAAAACTAAAAGACAGCCTACTGAATGGGAGAAAATATTTGGAAATGACATATCCAATAAAGGGTTAGTATCCAGACTATATAAAAAAACAGATGCAACTCAGTACCCAAAAAACAAACAGCACAACTTAAAAAAAAAAAAAAAAAAAAAAAGAATGGGCAGAAGACATGAACAGACATTTCTCCAAAGAAGACCCAGATAGCCAACAGACACATGAAAAGATGTTCAGTATCACTCATCATCACAGAAACGCATATCTAAATCAATGAGATACCACCTTACACCTATGAGATTGGGTAAAATGAAAAACACAGGAAACAACGTGTTGGCAAGAAGTGGAGAAAACGGAACCCTTGTTTACTGTTGGTGGGAATGCAACCTTGTATAGCCACTCTGGAAAAGCATGGCAGTTCCTCAAGAATTTTAAAATTGAACTACTCTATGATCCAGTAATCACACTATTGAGTACCCAAAAAATACAAAAACGCTACTTCAAAGGGATATATGTATTTCTAGTTTTATTGCAACGTTATCTACAATAGCCCAAGTACGGAAACAGCACAAGTGTCCATCAACTGATGAATGGATAAAGAAGATGGGGGGAGGGTGGGTGGGTGGAGGGTGCATAAAATAAAAAATTATTCAGCCATAAAAAAATCTTGCCATTTGCAACAACACAGAGCTAAAGAGTATAATACTAAGCAAAATAAGTCAGTCAGAGAAAGACAAATACCTTATGATCTCACACGTGGAATTTAAGAAATAAAACAAGCAAAGGAAAAAAGAGTGAGAGACAAACCAATGAACAGATTCAACTACAGAGAACAAACTGATCACTACCAGAGGGTGGGTTGGGGGGGGGGATAGGAGATGGGGATTAAAGAATATACCTATCATGATGAAAAAATAAAATGAAAGACAGCAACGACAAAAAGAACATTTAGAATTCAGAGAAAAAAACTGCCATTTTTCCCCCTCCCTCAGTTACATTTCAGAAATTAAATTTGTTTGCGAAAAGAAAGAAATAGGTAGTTCGGTTAGTACTATAGGTACTAATGCCAAACATCAGGCATCCCTGTAAAGCCCTTATCACATGAGCGTAAACCCAATTCCCTTCATCCCCATCTGTGCACCTCAAAGTCCAATAAATAACTCTGAAAGCAAGTCACAATCACAGGATTCCTTCTTAATATTTTAAAGTGATTCATCTTTAAATGTTAACCATCTCATTTAGGTTCAAGTGATTGGGAAATTTTCTCAGTAATTTTTTTTCCCAAAGGTTTTACATTCCCCAGAGATCAATGAGGATATTGATGGTGATAATCATTGGGAGTCTGCAAACCCAGTACAAATTGGCTGCCATTAATTGCTTTTGCAATCTACTGCAATAAAAGTAGAACCACCATTTCTCCAACTCCAAAAATATGGAAAACCCAGGAAGTCAGGGGTGATTCCAGCAAAGCAGAGCTCCCCTGAGGATGTATGTCATGGTTCCCAACCTCCAGCCACAATTGAGAATCACCTGGGGAACGTGTAGAACTCTTTAAGTGCAGGCTACAGTCCAGACCAAGTAAGTCAGATTTCTATGGGGATGGACACAGGTTTCAGTATAAAGCTCCAAGGTAATCCCAATGTGTAGGCTGAGTTTAGAACCGCAGGGTAACAGAGTACCTAGGCAACTCTTCATCTTCATTCACTTTTATTTTCCCTTTTTTATATTTATGAGCTAATCAGCAGAGCATGAGGCTCATAATAGATTTGGGACTTTCAGTTTAACAGTTTTTGTTTTTTAATCCAAAGAAAAGCAGCATGACACTCTACACCTCCAGTAAGGTTTTAGTGTGTACATACTTCCTAGATTATAGTATAGATTAACCTAAAACTCCCCAAATTCTTTAATTTATGGAATACATTTCTGCCAATAAATATTCCTATCGTCTAACTTAAAGAACAATGCTTTATTCACATTCCACGAGGAGAATGTGTCCAAACAGTGAAGGCACAAAGAGAACAGGCAGAACACTCATGGTAAAACACCCAAACTGAGCTTATTACATACACTCAGCGGAATTCTATTAAGTCAGTAAATTCTTCTACCAAAAACAGTGTTTAAAACCTCAACAAGCATAGTTAAAAAAAAAAAAAAAATTCACTGAAATCAACAGGACTACAATGAGTCCGTTTTTACAAATAACTATGCATCCCCAATAGTCTTCCTGGGATATCTGTCCATCTAAAGCCCCAGCCCCTTTGTTTCAAAAATCAAATCACTGATAAGCTTTGGCTTGTGGTAAAGAAATGACACACCCCTCCCATCCCCGGCCTAAAAAAAGGAATCCACAGAAGCTTCTGTAGCTTGGGGCATAGAGAGAGATCTGCCAAAAATTTCAAAACTTCTTTTTCAGAAGGTTACAAGCTCTGCTAAGCTCCCTTCTCCCTGACACTTTTTAAATATTCCTTCATGTTTCATTTAACATTCTTCAGATCTCAACATAGATACACATTTATTATTAAATAACAGCCAAGAGACAGCCAGCTTCCACTGACATGGGTGCTAGATCTTAAGATTCTGCGCCATTTGGAACCATCTCAAAACTATTTTCACAAACAACTTAAAAGTGCTGTTATAACTTAGCAACCTGAATTCCATTTCTAAACTTTTAGTTAACATAAGAAACCAAAGACTAACCTGATTAGCCCTACTTATTTGGTGGTTTATGCCAAACTAACATGAATGACTATATGGCCTCCATGCATCTTACCACTGAAATCCACAGACCTGGACCTCTCCCAAATAGAGCCACAAATGAGGATCCTGTAAGAAGTTTGTATTACACCAAACATTTTGTTCTAGAGGGGCTGATCCTTTGGATCTTCCAATCATTTCCTTCCAGGTTCCCCTCGCTCACATTTTTTCCTAAGCTTCCTGTGTAAGGCCTTTGTTTCTCCTTTTGAGTATTTTCTGTAGTCATGAAAGTCTGTGCTGTCTAGGTTAGGCAATCTGAAACACCGCACTTCCTACTGTTTGTTTCTGTCTATTTCTGCTTCCTTGTCTTCACAATTGGTCTGGATGGGTTTTTTGGGGGGAGGGGGGATGGGTAATCAGGTCGGGTTTCTTTCTACACCAGCTTTGGTTCATGTGTCTCCCTGATATCCACCCCTCCCAGTCCCAACACCTACTAACTAAAAGGTTTTCTTTTTCTCATGTTACATATAAGTAACAACAGTAATAGCAATGAAGTGATACAAGAATTATTCAAGACTAATTGGGATTCGAGCCTCAGCATAAAATGAAAATCAGGTCACTCTATAAAATCAAACCACATATATTATTAAAAAAAGCCTTTTTCTTCTCACTGATAAGTACTTGTTGGCATCATCTACGATACTTTCCCTTTCATTTTAGAAAAGTAACCCATTTTTGTGTAGGAAAAAAATGTACAGAATCATTTTAAGCTACCTACTAAAATAGAGCTTACTTATGGCATATAATGTTAAATGAATAAACCAGGACACAGAATTCTGTGATTTACATGATCCCAACTATGTAAAAAAATGGATGTGTAATAAAAATACTGGTAGGAATACACCAAAGTTGAAGGGCACCTGCTCTGGGGTGGGAGAATTACAGGGGTGTTTTTCTCTTTTCCTACTTTTTATAAGCTTTCAAATTTTTCTACTGTGAGCATTTACAACTTCCATAATTTAGAAAGATTATTTTATCCACAAGTCTACTTGGCACGACATTCTATTTCAAATCTTCTCTGGCACTTCAGGAAGCCCACTCTCTGCCAGCCAGCCAAACCTGGAACAGCTTTGCTTCATGCCCAGAGATTCAAGGTCCTGGGACTGTCAAGCAAGGCCGATGATGCCAGCCAATTCCATCTCAAGCTCCCCTCCATCTCTACCTCCCTACTACCAGGTCCCATAAGGAAAGCTAAAACATGCTCCCCTGGTTCTTATTTTAACAAGTCTAGCTCACCTACCCATTTTTTCCATCTAAATAGTCATATAGTATGTGACTATTACAGCTTGAGCTGTAATTTTTAAACAATCTTTGCTCAATGCAGGACATGGCTGATCAATTATTGCAGAAAAATCCATATCCGTGCGAGTGTCACCGAATCTGGTGTGACACACACAACTTCACTCACACTCTTGAGTATCCCTTGCTAGGCTAGCAGGAGTGTTCTCTTCCAGAACCTTCTATAATTCACCTGAGATACCGGCACTCTTGTTTCACAGTCTTCAAGCACAAGATTTCCACTGGAAATCTTAATTTCTAACCAGGCAGTTGTATTTTTTCAAATTCAACCTTTTAAATGTAGAGTTTGCACGACACCAACGGGTCATGCCACATGCAACCTGGCTGGTGCAGCGATGCTTTATGCATTTTTGTTTGCAGGTGGAGCTCCAGGATGGTGGCCGAGGCTCACCATCCCCCCACGTCCCCCCACATCCCCACCACTGTCCACTTCCGTTCTCCTCAGCACAGGGCTTGCTGCGGCCCACTGCCCAGCTCCTATTTCTTTTTTTTAAATTTTTTTTTCAACGTTTATTTATTTTTGAGACAGATAGAGACAGAGCATGAACAGGGGAGGGGCAGAGAGAGAGGGAGACACAGAATCGGAAACAGGCTCCAGGCTCCAAGCCATCAGCCCAGAGCCTGACGCGGGGCTCGAACTCACGGACCGCGAGATCGTGACCTGGCTGAAGTCGGACGCTTAACCGACTGCGCCACCCAGGCGCCCCCCCAGCTCCTATTTCTTAATCCCATTCAGTCCTGTATACTTGAGCCAAATGGACCCTTTCTTCCTTCTTCATTTCTCCAGTGGCCCATTTCATCTATGTTCTCTCAATCCATTTCCTCCAAATGCTCTGCCCGCTCTCTCCATTCTACCTGCCCTCAATGTGAAGGAAATACACGTTGAGAAGTTCCTCCCTTCACTCTGACAGCAACAGAATTGGATCCCAGCCCTTCAACTGAGAGCCTCCCCTTGGAGGTTCTTACAGCATCCACAGAGAGCAGGGCCATCACTCCCAAAAGTCCTCTTAGTACTACTCCCTGAGGGGCTCAGAGGCACTGGCTTGGACGAGCTAACCAGCTATTACCCACCCAAGACATCATCCCTGCAATCAACAGCCATTTTCAGTGTAGAAACTAACAGCCAGTATAATTCTTGATGCTCTGATGGCCAATGATACAATGGGAATTTCCAGGGCGATAAATTTTTTAAAATGTATATATATCAATTCCTGAGTCACAGACCATACACTCAATAGACCTATGGCTACTGGCTACCATTGCAAACAATGTAGATATAAAACATGTCCATCATCACAAAAAGTTCTACTGGAACAGCACTGCTGTAGTTTATGAGAGCATGCAAAACTAACGTCATACTATTTTGAATAATCCAAGTCAGCCAAGACATGTATCTCAACCCCACATTAATCAGCATGTCCTTGCAGACTGAGCAGAATATCAGTACATATAAAATAACACAATAGTTTGGAAGTGACCTTGGGGAAAAGCCATTTCAGATTCCAGACTCGGGCTTACCATCCAACTATTGGTCACTGCTTCCTTCCCCCTTCTGTCCCAGAAGGCTCTTTTAAAAGAGAGCCTTCTTGGCATCAAGTCAGGTGACTTTAACTGAACAAAAAGCAAACGTTAGCACAGGCACAATCATTCACGGCCCTTTTCATAACTCACTGGACTAAAGTCCAAGTTTGTCTCAAAGCATTTATTATAATCCTCCTCAGACACAACGTTGTGACTGACCAAACACACTGATGAGGTCAGACCACTACTGTCTCCTTACCACGTGTCTTCTAACCCAGCACGTGCACCAGTGTGAGAATGGAGCCTTCAAGGCTGAAAATTAGTCTCCTCTTGCTATTGAACCCCTGTAACAGCCGACGGTCCTCCCCCACCAGCAGTGTGTTTTGGTAAACATTCTTCACAGCTAACATTCCTGGGGGCATGATGCAATTTGTAGATGAGACATCCTGTACGCGTGAGCAAGGGCTAGGATCCTGGCTTTAATGGCCTACAACAGTGATTTAAACGGAGACGTTTGCTTTCATTTCTCCTTCCTCTTCCCCTCTTCTGCAAGTCAAGCAGTACCCTTACCTTATATAGCAGCAATCTTAAAGGTGCACACACTGCTCGGAAGAATCTCAGTTTCTGTCCCAACTGCAGTAGTACCTCATTCAGGGAGACCCTGGAAACACGTCTGGCTCGCGGCCAAGCTACCAGCAGCACAGCCAACGGACGCTGACGGTACTTCCTCCTCGCCGTGTTCTACTCTTCACGCCTCCCCAACTGCTGTCACTGCTCTGCCTGTGCCTGCCAAATGTGCCAACACCCCACTGGCCTCCAGGGAGACCCCTGCGCCACTAGGCTCCCGGGCCCACCCACCTTCACCATTAAACTCAGCCTGGGCAGTGTCTCCGTTTCCCTGCCCTTCCCATCGGCCTGAGCACTTCGCCACCGGGGCCAATAGCACCTCCACTGCACCCTCACAACACTTCACACTGCTCTGCCTGTGTGCTTTCCAGGTGCGCGAACTGCCCCGGCTTCGCCGAGTCTAAAGAAGCCAACTGGAAAAGCTGGTGCGTATCTGCCTTGCACTGAGCCCCAGAGGTCTGCCCAGACCGCCCAGGGGCCGAGAGGAGACATCAGCTGAGAGCCCAGTTTATGTATGTCCCCCAGCCTCCAACTGCTTCGTCAGGCTCTAACTCAAAGCGGAACCCTGGGGTCCAGATTAGCCCTCAAGAATTGGAAGAAGATGGCCAAGGAGATCTGGGGAGAAGCCATAGAGACTTGTGAACTAGAACTTGTGGACAGATGAGAATGTCCAGTCCCCGGGAAAAACTATATTCACCCTGCCAAGGGATCTCTTTGTGCCAAGATCCGCACCCAGTGACAAGCATCTGGTCTTTCCTGAGGCCAGGGAGAGGACCACAGGGGCTCAGCTCCGAGGGCCGCCCAAGTGAGTATCCAAATGGGAGGGTGGTAAGCTTGGGATTCCGGGGCCAGGCAGAATGAAGTTAGGAGTCTCCATTCCACCACCTGCTCTCAAGGACCCCTGCGTCACTTCACCTGAAGCAAGCAGAGCCTACCTCACAGAAGTAACAACATAAGCAACACAGTGTGAGTCCCGAGACAGAGTCTGGCTCAGAGTTCAACTGCTCAGGAAAAGCCTTCATGGCTTTGTCTTCATTTGTTTTTTAAAGGATCATAAGTGGATATTATTCAACCTCTCAACTCCTAATATTAGAACTGTTGCTGCAAGGAAAATTTACGTCCATCGTGTTCGCAAACTAGCCACAGCTCCCAGGAAGGAAGATTTCGTTTTGTCCCGTGCATACCCAGGACTGGCATACTCCTGTGAGTACAGGGGAAAGTGGCATTTCAGAACATACCCGCGTCTAGACTGTCCTGGTCTTCGTGTTCCTTCGGTTGAACCACCGGGCTTTCCACACACTGGAAAATATCGATAAAGTCAGGGATGTTAAAAAATTACTTAATGTGCCACAATTCTGTTCATGTGTATCATCTCAGGAAAAAAAAAAAATCAAGATGTGTCACGTGTATCACGGCACATCAACAGGAAGCTAGTCTTGGACTTAATTAGCATTATGGAAGAGCTGCCTTAAGGAAAGGACCGGGCCCTACGCTGAAGCACACCTGACCACTCCCCACAGGGGATTTTACTCCCGGAGGCTCGCTCTCAGGTCCAGTTGTCACATTGCTGGCAAACCTCCATAGCTCTCAGTCTTCAAGGAAAAACTTGTTTTAGAAAATGTACATACAACGGTCCTGCACAGACAACTGCGACCCAGAAAGACAGCCAGCTTTGGTCATCAAGAGACTGCAAAGGAAACTGAATTGCAAGTTACTCTGCAATGTGACTTGGGGCATGCCCCTGGGGCTTTACTTGTTTTCAAATTTGGTTCTTTTAAAATGTTTTGTCACCGCTGGACCCTCCCTTCTAATTCAGCTGTGGAGAAAACGTGGAAAGGAGAAAGGAGGGGAGGAGACCCGTTACCTTTACATCGTCTTCCTTTTCCGGTGATGATCCGACAGACACCAAATTCTTAATCTCTGCAAAAGGAATAATCCTCATCAGGATCAGCCAGTGGGAGCTTTCATTAAAAGACAACGAAGGAAACAAAAACTAGATGACTAGATATAATTGCGTAGCCCAGGAACTCTCCATGTGGAGCTAGGTTGTTAGATGAAGCTTCTTAAAAATCACCTCTCCACCGAGCAGAGTATCTGACAGCCCAACTACCACACTCTGGTAGTTTTTATGTGGACCAAGAGGCAAACAAGCCCCGGACCTCCTGCAGGAAATCCTGAGGGGAAAAAAAAAAAACCACCATTAAATAAACAAATGCCCTGGCTTCAGAAGGAAGGCGGCTCACAGAGCGAAGGCTCTTCAAAATAGCCCGGATTCTAAGGACATGACGAGTACCTACCTGAGGAAATCCCACGTCTAGTTCCTCAAATACCACACATTTTATGTTTCAAAAGAGCCTAATTCATTCCAGATGAGCTGTGGCCTTTCCTCAGGCATCCTTAAAAGCCCACAGTGCTAGCAAAACCCTTGCGCTCCCACCACAGATGATGCCAGGCTGAGCACGGACAGGCCACAGGCACACTGAGCGCCCTCTTTCTGAATAAAGGCTTTCCTGGAAATATGAGTGGTCGGGATGTTCTGGGCTAAACAGGAAGGCTTATTTACGGGGTATTTTTCTCTGGGTGCTCACTGGTTCTCTTCCCACTCAGTTGCCCATAAACAAGAGTCACTGTTGTTGACATGTAACCACCAAAAGCAGGCTGGGGCCTGGGGAAAATAAGTGTTGGACACTCTTACTAAGGGCAGATGGCTAAGAATCTTTACCACCAATTGTATTAACATACAACAGCGTGGGCCCCCGGCCTCCCCTGAACCCTCCCTCAGCTGCCCTGCCACCATGGCCGGCCCCAACGCTGATTCTGAGGAAACCCCCCTGATTTAACTAGCTATTTGCCACTCCACTTAGCCATTCCTATTAATTGAAGTCACCTGAGGCTCCAGACCTCCGGGAGTATTTACGCAAGCTCTTCTTACTGCCAGGCACCAAAGCTAGGAGTTTCATTCATGTTTTTGCTTAGACACAGTAGACTGCACTTCCTAAAAAATTACAATAGGTCAAGGACAGAGCACAGCAGTCAACTCTCTCACTGTCAATGATGGGTTTTTTTTTTAATTTGCTAACATAAACCTTGGGTTTACTAACAAGTCAGGAGATATTTATGTCCCCCAATAGTTTACTGTCCTTGCATTCATAATCCTTACAAGACCTATAATGAAAAACGCTAAGATAACAGCTTCAATTTCACGTGGTCATGCCAAATGACCTCAGCAGGGGTGAGGGACACTCGGACACCCAGCCTGAGCAGCTTCTGTTCTCTGGATCCCTACCTACCTTTAAATGCAGAGCCCACCCGGGGCCTCCAGGTGGCAGCAGAGTAGCGTCTGCGGAACATGGTCAGAGCTAGGAACGCCAAAAGGAGCCAATTTCACCCTTTAAAAGCCCGCTGCTCAAGTGCCGAAATTCAAAACACTAACATAAAGCTTTCTGTCCTGTTACACAGATGCGTAAATTGATGCGAAGCACCTGTAGAACGTATTAGGGATTTTGTTTTGAAACACACATACCCAAGCCCTAAAATTTGGCTAGGTGGGGGAAAATAGCAGCATGTTAAAGAAGGGGAAGAGTCCGAGAACCAAAGTTTCAACAGACACTTGTGCATAGACTCCTAGAGAATCACACACGTTTTTCTTTTGGCACTAGAAAATATTCCTTTAAAGCCATTTCAGACCATATGCTCTTAAATTAGCATTCCGCATTTCTAAACAATTGTGTACCTACAGCAGTGATTAAAAGGGGCAGCACACATTTTATTCAAGATTGTGCTAATGAAGAAGGCCCTAGCGCCTGGTAAAACCCAGCCTGCAATAACAAAAGATGTGCCACCCTGATCGTATGTTCAGATTCCAGCTTCCTGCCACTCTCCAAATTCCAGGCTTTGCACACTGTCAGCCTACAGTTTTCTGTATAATCTGTGGCATTTTTCTTCTGTTTCAGACACAATCTAATCTCATTAATGCAAAAACCACAAACTATATCAAAAGGGGCACGTCTTTTTAAAATTTGTACTTCGTCACTTTAAAAATAACTTTCAGAGTTATAAAACCTTTATCCAAACACCATTACAAATATTTGTGACAGTGTATAGATTCAGGATAATAATGTATCATTAATTAATCTAGGACTATACACAACTTCATCCTAGAGCTTTTCAAGAAGTTGGCACTCATTCTACTGGAGTTTAATCATATTGTTCCAGGAGAGTCTCTGCTAAATTACCAGGATCCTTTTACACGTACTCCCCTGTACCATCAATTGCACAGGGCAATCAAACCAGTTATTGCTATAGCAACCTCCAGCAGATAATGATATCAGTAACTTCGAACTATGCTGTTTTAAAGGCCTATTCATCTTACCTTCCCGGCCCACCCAGAAGGATTATCCCCTCTAAACCTGATTTACCAAACTTAATAAACATGTTTTCTTACTTCCAAACTATAATGGAAGAAATAATCTCTGATAGTCATGTTCACCAGCGACACTATGCAGGCAAACACGGTTTTCACAAAACAGGGCTAAGGAGCTCTAAGATTACTAGCAGTGTTTTGTTAAGAAAGAGATGAGCCTAATAGATCTCGACTCTGTGTTAAGTCTTACTGTCCCCTTTTGAAAAATGGGAGCCCAGAGGCTACATTCAAGCAAAGCAAAAGCTTACACTGAAAATACAAGATGATGAGTCTTCTCCTTTAACTACCCTTTGAGGCGCCTCCTCCCAAGAAGGAGGCAAAAAAAAAAAAAAGTCCTGATCAGAGCCACCCAGCCAACTACTGCTGTTCATCCCTGGTTCAGGTTCCGCTGTCTACAACCAAGTCAGTAACTGGGTTAGATTTGCAAGGCATCATCAAAAGTACAATTGGAAAATACACAGGTCATGCTCTCAGCTTGCAATGCCTCCTCCACAAAGGTCCAAAGGAATTCAGAGTGGTTCAGAGTCTTTGAATGGATCCTATTCTCCCAACAGACTGAGTTCTAGGGAGGTTGGGTCCAAATTGATTTGGGCCCAACATTTGAATCCCCAATGCCAAGCAGAGTGCCTAGCATATTAAAGGCACTGAATAAATGCTTCTCTCCTCCACCGAAATCTGGTGGCCCGAAAGAGCTAATGAGATGTAGTGGATCATGAGGCAAACTGTAGGTCAGGACTGGGAAGGGAAAGTGGTTCACTTGTTTGAAATACAAATTCAAACACTTTCAAAACCATCACTGTTGACTGCAACTTCTAACCTGCCAGACTGATCAGACGGATGAATGCTTTTCCCTTGGCTTCCTCCCACCCCTCCAGCTAAGTCCAAAAGTCACCCTTTCACTTCCAGTCATGCACTGGTGTTTCCCTTATATAACAACATCACGTCCATGTATCACTTTAATGTTTTACCCTAGTGTGCATGCCTGATTCGCAAATGCCAGAGAACTAAAATGGCGAAATGAACAAATCTGAGAAGCCTTCCTTAAGAAGCCTTAATTTGGGGGCGCCTGGGTGGCGCAGTCGGTTGAGCGTCCGACTTCAGCCAGGTCATGATCTCGCGGTCCGTGAGTTCGAGCCCCGCGTCAGGCTCTGGGCTGATGGCTCAGAGCCTGGAGCCTGTTTCCGATTCTGTGTCTCCCTCTCTCTCTGCCCCTCCCCCGTTCATGCTCTGTCTCTCTCTGTCCCAAAAATAAATAAACGTTCAAAAAAAGAAAATTAAAAAAAAAAAAGAAGCCTTAATTTGGAGACCATTTAACACTGTGACCTCTTGTTTCACCATCCCAATTATTCCATTTTTTCCCAAAAGTGGGAATACTAGGAAAAACTATCTTTTGGACTTCCCAGTATAAATATGGACTGGGAGAGAGGATAAGGCACTTATCTACAGAAATACCAGCATGAGCCCCATTCTTCTAGGAGCCTTAACAGTCCATTCAAGTCCACAACATTAGCTGGATCACTGGCTGAGACACACGATCAGCCGGGGAGAGGACATCAAGGTGAGAGAAGAGATTCTTGCCCTAAAGCAATTCCAAATGTAGGGTTGTTTTACAATATAATTTTCATATGTGTGCTCTGCGTCCTTTCAAAAAGACTTTAAGACATCTTTTTCAAAATGTTTTCAAATTACTTAAGACACTTTTTTGGACCACCAAAGTAATTTAAACATTTTGTAAATATCAAAAGAAATAATAAAACCATTGTTAATGTTTTAGTATACACTTCTTCCCCTACAGAAGTACCTTTCAACAGCTTTAAGGTAAAATATCATACTAATCACCCATTTAAAGCATATAATTATTTCTGACATATTCGGAGGTGTGCAATCATCACAATTTGTGAACATTTTCATTACGCCCAGTAAGAAGCCCTATACCCATTAGCACTCAAGGCCCATTTCTCCCTAACTGCCTGCATTCCTACCCCAGCCAAAGGCAACCACTAATCTTCATTCTTTCTTAATGGATTTGTCTGTTCTGGATATGTCCTATTTTTAAGGTTCGTTCATGTTGTCATGTACCAGTAGCCCATCCCTTTTTATTGCCAAACGCCATTCAATCGTGTGGATGGACCACATTTTGTATATTCGCTCCGAAACTGATATTCGGATTTGTTCCCATTTTTTGGCAATTACAAATAAGGCTCCTATGAACACCTGCACATACATTTTATTATGGAGATGTAGGTTTTCATTCTGCTTGAGGATGTATCTAGGAGTGTAATTGCTGGGTCATGTGGTAACTATGCTTAATATGTCTTTACGATATAGTTTTGGGTGGGTTTTGTGGTTTTTTTGTTTTCTTTTTTTAGATCTCCAGTGTGCATTGTCCACTGTCCATAAAATTTCAAAGAATGAAGAACTTGATCATGGGTATTTAAAAAAAAAAAAAAAAGATACCCTCAGCCCAAAATGTTAGTTACAAACATCTAGTAAGCAGAAGCTCTCAATCATTCCATCTCCAACTGAGGTCAGGAAATAATTTTTCTGATTTACTCAACTGCTTGAATAAAATGAGGCAAGTCATATTTGAAAGGTATAAATGACATTCGGTTTTGTCTTGTGAATTACTCTTGTGTCCCTCTGGCTTCCCACTTAGATTCTAGTTCAACTTGGGAAAGAAACTCTTTAGCTATAGGGTTTCAACTTAAGCTTATTTCAATTGTATTAGACTCCTAATACAAGTAAGCTCAGTTCATGCAAGTCCTTGCCGCTAGCCTGCCAATCTAACCCAGATGGAGCCAGTGTCCGTGGCACATCTCAACAGAAGTTGTTACATCTAGGTGAGTTCTGAAGAATCGGAAATTCTTTCCAGCTCACACTGCTACTCTTTAATTCTGTAATCATTTGGAGAGGCAAGGAGAAGAATTTTTCCTTACACGTGAGAAAAAACTAGAATAATAATAATAATAATAATAATAACAACAACAAACATAAGGAACATCATATCAGGTTGATATCCTATTTTTATCCCTGGTCCTCTAATGATGAAACCCATTCTCTTCTGTGGGGAGGAGAAAGTAGATGGGCAAGGCCAGTCTCTAAAGAAAGTACAGAAAAAGCTGAGCTATTCTTTAAGATGAAATGAACAATTTCAAATCACTTCCTCGGGCTGGAAAGTACATTCTCTGGGTATGATTTGTAATGGTCTTCAAAAAGCCTAAATATTTGACTTCAGGTGAAAAACCCTGATCAAGTCCTTGGAGGGATACTCCACACTAGGGTTAAGGTAACAACTCTGTGTCCAACTGAGTAACCAATCCCCACAGAACAGCCTCCTTAACTGCGGCCCTGAAACCCCTACACCTCAGTTCCCAGCCATCCTGGCTTAAAGGACCTGCGTCTTGACAAACCTTGGAACTGTATTCAACACTTCTAAAAAGACATTCGGTTACAGTATTTATTTTTTTCTTTCAACGTTTTTTTATTTTTATTTTTGGGACAGAGAGAGACAGAGCATGAGCGGGGGAGGGGCAGAGAGAGAGGGAGACACAGAATCGGAAACAGGCTCCAGGCTCTGAGCCATCAGCCCAGAGCCTGACGCGGGGCTCGAACTCACGGACCGCGAGATCGTGACCTGGCTGAAGTCGGACGCTTAACCGACTGCGCCACCCAGGCGCCCCCGGTTACAGTATTTAAAATGAAGACTCTTGGAAGGGAAACCGTGCACACATAAAAGCCCCCTTGTTTGCCCAGTAACTCACCGCAAGTATTCCAATAAGGAGGCTCCCCCACCCAGCTCCCTCTTCACCTTTCACTCACCCAGAGCACAGAGGGAAGGGCTGCAACCTCATCTAAGGAACTCTCAGATGAAACAGCTGCTTACCTCGTTACTCTGACAGGAAGAGCTGTGTCCTGATATCCCAACACGTGCATGACTGCCACTAACGCCACCCTAGCCCAGCTTATAACTTGCACTTGTAACAAGCTAGCATTGCTATGCACTGGCAGTGGCTAAGCATCTGTGGTCAGACACTGGTCCAGGGACTCTACCTGTATTTTCTCATTTAAGCCGGATGATGAAGTATTAAATGATACCCCCAGCTGCACCATGTGGCGCAAAAGAAAACACAGCTCAATAACCTGCAGAATGTTCAGAAGCCAGATCATGGTGGGGCTGAGGTTTCAGCAGAGTCTGCCTGTAGTTGGTGTGTGTCATCAAGATGTGCCTGTGGGTCATAAATCCTTGGAAGGACTTTATGAGACAGGTCAGCCATGTGGAAGAGAGCTGATTTCAAGCCAATGCTTTCAATTCTACACGTTTCCATTACACAAACGCTGGAGAGAACTCTCCATCGGCAGCCCAAGGATGAAATAGGTAAGTGTTCCATTATATCAGGGTAGTGGCTACTGGATAGTGGGACAGGTAAGAGAATTTACGTGCCACACTTCTGACTGCCTGATCAAGTATCACGTCAGACAAGTTATGTGACCCCCTCTGTGCTGCTACTTTCTTGTGTATACAACTGAACAAATATACTCCTGACTCCTAGCAATGTCCCTCTCAGTGATCACTGGAATGCACAAATTGTGGACAGTGCACAGCCGCGTCCCCAGCACCTAGAACAGGGTCTGGCGCTCAACAAATATTGGCGTGCAATTATATACAAGTAAACTGCTTGAGATCGGGTTTTCTGTCTGCCTTTTTAGCTACTGCTATGTCACCAGTGCTTAGAACACTGCCTGCCATAAAGTGAACACTCAAATGTTTACAGAATGAGTAAGTAGATGAGCCTGCAGGGCTCACACCTGCCTGCCTAGACAGTGCCTTGTGTTTGGATCCATAGCCCCTCCCGCCTTTGTCGCGGGGTCATGAAGAGGAAACCTCTCCGCCCTGCTGTGAACTGCTGTTTCAGCCTGCAGGAAAAGATTCTGCCTTCTGTCCTTTGTGACGAGAACTCAAGCTCCAGTCCCGACTCCCCAGTTCCTTGTTAATGAAAACGTGGAACATAATTAATGGAGAGAAGCCAACAAAGTAAGGGACTATTTAACACAGAAGTCAAGACAGTTAGCAAATCACATAGGGTTTTGTTTTTAAACTACAGAATATAAAAGAAAATGGAGTCATATAGTGGTCGGTGATATTACAATGGTTCTGTTTGCTGTCTATGCCCCACAGACGCTAAGCAGCATCAACCTGCCAAACAACATCAGAAAGTACAGCGTGGGGGGCGGGGGGAGGGGGGTGGCAAGGCACAGGTGTTCTCAATATTCAACATGCCAAGACGAGTTTTAAAAACACCTCCCTTACCCAGCTCCCAGTGGGAGCATTACGGTACTAATGGATGGAGAGGATCCATGTGACTGATAGTGAAAGGGAAGGAAATACAGTCCAGAAAGGGCAGGAACGGTAGAAATGAGGAAGGGCAACATCCCTCAAGTTCCTTCCACAGACCATCTCCATGAGATGGTGTAAGCACCGTTAAAAGGGGATTCTTGGCATGAACCACTTGGAGAACTATCGAATAAGGTCACCCGGGGGTCTTGACTGCAGCAAGTTAACTAGAAGCTGAAAAACATTTAATGTACTCTCAATCTCCAGAATGAATGAAGGTCTGTTACAGTGCATTTTTTAACCTATTTGGTCCAAGAATCCTGATTTATCAAAGCATCTCCCAACATGGGTGTTTTGTACAACACTCCTTGGGAAATCCTAGCATAGGAGATCAAACAAGGACGAAGGCGGCAAGGGACAAAACAGTGTCAGTTGGTAGATTAATAAATACTAATCATTAGCATATTCATCTCAGCATATTAAAAATGAGAAGGCTTTTTATTTAGTTCATTTCGAATAACATCCCATCCTGCTGGGAGTACGATTACAATCATGAAACTATGGAAACATAATTGGCTCAAAGACAATGATGACACCATTTATTACACTAACAGAGACTGCAAAGCTGATCTCCGGCATAACATTGCCATCTTTTATTTATTTTTTTTTCAACGTTTATTTATTTTTGGGACAGAGAGAGACAGAGCATGAACGGGGGAGGGGCAGAGAGAGAGGGAGACACAGAATCGGAAACAGGCTCCAGGCTCCGAGCCATCAGCCCAGAGCCCGACGCGGGGCTCGAACTCCCGGACCGCGAGATCGTGACCTGGCTGAAGTCGGACGCCCAACCGACTGCGCCACCCAGGCGCCCCGCCATCTTTTAATCAATGGCAGCTACAGATACAAGCTTGGAGCCTCCCACTCCACCCACTGTCCCAGGAGGAACAGAAAAACATAACCTCTTAAGAATCTCCTAGTAGACCACAAAGGGAAGGTTTGCTTTTGGGGTTTAAAGAAGAAGGGAAAGAAGCATACTTTTACATTCACAATGTTTCCTTCTTCTGGTTGAGTGGTCTACAGGTTCAAGAATGGACAAAAACTAATGGAATATTTCCACTTTCATTGAATACTGCTCTCTGCTGGAGCGTGCAGTTTCTAATACGTCCTCCAAGCATATGCAAATCAAAGCATTGCCTAGAAGGTCTATACACGACACACACGGATTTTTTGGAGTTGGAGCGCTTGAGTTTCTGTCCAAATTATTTTGCTTATTGGTTGGAGGACCTCAGGTACCTTACCTTGGCTGCTCCTAGACCCATTAAACTCAACCCATATACAAAGGAGTAACTTTTTGCTTTGTCATGAAGCTGCTTCCTGTAATGTCTAACCCAGTTAGGAACACAGACCTTCCTGTAAGGTCTAACCCAGTTAGGGACTGGAGGAATCAACTTCCTCCCTCACTGCTGACACCCACCTGATATCCTACACCCTTAGGGCAGTATCTGTCCCCACCTCTCCACTATCATCACACTGCTGTGGTGCAGACCCTCCTCTGTATTACTTACAGCAGCGACCACCCCTGCCTCCAACCCCTCCAACCCATTCTTGACATTCTCACAGAGTGACCTTTTGAAAATAATAATCTCATTTGCTTGAAACAGCTCTCACAGCTGTCAGGGTGGAGGTTCCAGTTCCTTGCCTTGTGTATAAGCCATATTGCTATGCCTCCCTCTCAAGCCTGTGTCACTGGCACCACACACACACACACACACACACACACACACACACACACACACACACGAAAATGACAGAACTACAAAATGATCAGCATTTCCCTCAATTCATCCTGTGGTTCAAAACTCTGTATTACAAATATTTCCATTGCCTCAAATTCCCTTCCCTCCATTTGATGACAGTTCCAGGGTCACCTCCTCCAGGAAGCTTTCCCAGATAACTGTCAGAAGCCACAGAGTTTCCATATGACTCCTGTTTCACTTATCATAATGTGCAGAGGCAACATGTTTTTCTGCCCCAATTCCAACTGTCAGCCCCTTAAGGGCAAGAATTCAAACACTTATTGAGATTCACTTTGTTATAAATTAGTTTAAAGGTAGATTAGAAAGAGAAGAAAAACATACAAGTAAAAACCACAAGGAAAAGGCAAGGGTGAAAGCTTAATAAATAAGGGTGATATAAAAATTAATTTAGCAGTACCGTACATATTTGTAGGTAAGAACCTTAGCTCCAAGTTTTTATTGTTTTTTTCAACCAGCTTCAAGGAAAAAACAAAAAACAAACAAACAAACAAACAAAACCTGTTAAGTTACAGTTAGAGCAGTAAAAGCCAGCCAAATGCTCAGGAGAAGCCGGCTTTCCTGACATGAAACGAGAAAGGTTTTCCTACAGGTCTTCAGGAGGAAGCATAAAGTTACCCACGGCCTCCTTAGGCAGGACAAGCCTCAGCTTCCTCAGTGCCACCAGCACATCATCTACAGGATACATAAGTGAGGGCAACTCCACAGGGGCCCAAGCAGGTCCAGCTTGAGCAGGAAGCTGGTCAGCTTAACCCAAGAGCGTGTACAATATGGCTGGGCACACAGACCCAACAACTTGCTACAAAACTTCCTCATCCAAGACTCCTTTTTAACAAACATGGGGGCAAAGAGTTTAAGAGTTTAACACCTGACAAATAACCTGCCATGCAACGAGTCTAAGTGGCAGTTACAAGCAGAATCAAAAATGTTAACCAGACGGCACCCACATGGCTCAGATGGTTAAGTGTCCGATTTCGGCTCAGGTCATGATCCTGTGGTTCATGGATTCAAGCCCCGTATCGGGCTCTGTGCTGACAGCTCGGAGCCTGGAACCTGCTTTGGATTCTGTGTCTTCTCTCTCTATTCCTCCCCCCGCTCGTGCTCTGTCTCTCTCTCTCTCTCTCAAAATAAACTTAAGAAAAAAATTATTTATTAAAAAAATATGTATTAACCAGCTGTCAATGATGGTGACTTACAGGCAAGAGTCTTGGTTTTCAGGCCTATCACACTACTGTCCCTTTACATAACAGATATTTTGTAATGCCCCTCCACCATCCTGAAATTAAATAGACAATGTAATCATGCCCCCAAATATATATAACCCTATCCTCACACCCAATTTCAAAAAAATAAAAAATATTCTTAAATAGAAAGCCAAAGGAAAGAATCGGTTTCTACTACGCTTCGCTACCTACTGTCACCACCAGTTTAACTTGTTACTTCTGAGTACTCTCTGGGTTCCTCAGGGAGGGGCAAGGAGCTTCCATACCTTCTTCAGTTTCTGCAGCACTGGAAGGCATGTCTTGTCTTTCCTCCGGCCTGGCTTCTTGATCTTCAAGAGCCTAAGAAAGAAGAAAAAATCAGTGAAAACCAGTGGAGGTTTCAGATATGCGACAAAGAGATGGAAATCTCAACCATGGGTCTTGAACAGAGACAGACACGGCCTGGGGAGGTCTGGAAAGACAGGGTGTGCAAAGCCACTGGGAGTACACAGAGGCAGCACCCCAAGAAGAAGATGAGAGACACTGGGGGGAACCCAGAGGCATGGGGTGCAAGTGTCCCTGCCACTAATCCCCTATTGTTTGCTTCCCCATGTCACAAGAGGAAGGTCCTCAGGAAAATAATCCATGAACCAAAAAGGGACAGAAGAACAGAAAAGGGTGAAACCGTAAAGAAGAGCCACTGTTTATGCAGGTGCCCATCCTGAACAACCTCTGCCCATGACATAAGACAGAGAGAGAGGGAGGGCCCAGGATGACCACTCGTCTTGGGCTGCAAGCCACCATATGCTGGTGCAGGCTGCCCAGGCTGAGACCAAGCTGGTGGCCTTAGAGAGTAGCTGCTGCCCTGGAGCCCTCCGCATTTCCTTTTCAAATGGATACCCCATGGCCAGTAAAATGAAAAGAGCCACAGAATGACATGTTGACCTGCCAAACGGTAAAACAGCCTAACACTGCAGCCCATGGAAATATATATACTTAGCCAAACCACAAAGGGGGCAGGGAACAAGCACTGAGTCACCTACCCTCTATAGCTGTTAACTCCTGCCAGCCTTATCCCCAAGATGCAGTATTCTCTCTTCTAGGGTCCACCATCGAATTAAAGGGTGGACCAGACCAGGTACGTATTGGGAGGTGCTAAGGAGATGAAATCGAGAGGGACTAGGGTCTTAGGAGATCCCGCCATGCAGGCTCAAGGCCAAACACAACCACCAGCCCATGTGATTATCTGGGTTAGCCCTAACACTGAAATCCTAGTCTTTCAGTGAGGGCAATGGGCAAGCCTGTGTGAAAAGGGCATCAGACAATGCTGGTTTCTGATTACAAAACAAAACCTGAAGTAAGCAAATACTTACTCTTTTTTTTTGTAAATGGCAGGTATTAAAACAGTTTTTATTCTTCTGAGCAAATTTCGATGCAATCTTGGAACACTTTAATTTCCTAGCTGAAATTATTATTAATGTTAGCCAAGTTCAAGAACTAAATTCTCAGTATTCTGGTTAATAGCAAAAACTCTGTCATGAGGAGAAAATGAAATCATGACTGGAAAATATAGCTAAGATGTTTGCCTATTATCTAATTTCCTAATATCTTTACTATTTGGATATTTAGCACCAACTTGGCATTTTTTTTAATTGGTTTTTTTTTAATGTTTTATTTATTTTTGACAGAGAGAGAGACAGAGCATGAGCGGGGGAGGGTCAGAGAGAGAGGGAGACACAGAATCCGAAGGAGGCTCCAGGTTCTGAGCCATCAGCACAGAGCCCGATGCGGGGCTCGAACTCACAGACTGCGAGATCATGACCTGAGCCGAAGTTGGACGCTCAACCGACTGAGCCACCCAGGCGCCCCCAACTTGGCATTTTTTAACACTTAATGATTATTGCCAATTATCAGTACACTAGTGTCAGCTATACTACAGGGTGCTAAGATGAATCCTTTATAACTCTTAACAAGTAGGGTGTCTAAATGGGATCGCTTCCTGCATAGCTCTAGTCTATGGTAAAGCAGCCTCAGGCTTCTGCAGCAAGGTTTTACGGTTGTTGTTCTAGAAGGGCTGCAGGTAACTAAGCACTGACCAAATCCCAAGACTGAAGACACCTCTTTGACAAGACAAAGGCTATGAATGATTCAGTTCCTTGAGAATAAATTAGTACCTGAAAGTCATTTCTACGGCTTTCATGTAAAAAAAAAAAAAAAAAAATAGACTTTCCCAGATCTAAGATTTAACAAAACATGAATACTTTATTACTATACATATATTTTATATTTGTTCCCCCAAATGATAAAGCTTTAGCAGGGACAACCTATAACAGTCATCACCTGTTTTCATTTAAAATAGAATCAAACCAGAAAGAAGTACCCCTGAAGACTGTGAATTCAAGAATACCATGGAAACATTTTGTAGCACAGGTGAGGATGAACTACTTGGATGTCTATTAGGGTTCTGGACCCAATTCCAGGCTGGGGCGGGGAAGGCGGGGGAGCTTCCTTACAAAGGAGCAATTCTCTGACACCATCCAAGACTGGCCTCCTCCACTTCAGATGCCACTTGTAAGTCCAAGCTGTAATTTGTGCTTCTGACCAAAGGACTATAAATCAGAGATTCCCACAACCTCCCCACCTTGGATGTGATTAATTTGCTAGAGGGGCTCTCAGACCTCAGAGCAACAGTGTACCTACCAGATTGACGGCTTATTACAAAAGCATGTAACTCAGCGACGTGGAGTAAGGTACAGGCAAAGGGCAAAGAGCCTCCGTGTTGTCATGGAGCATACCACTCCCATCACCACCCCAGGTGACCAACCCACAAGCTGTCCAGAACCCTGGCCTTTTGAGTTCTCAAGGAGGCTTCATTACATAGGCATGATTCATTAAATCATTGGCCACGGGTGAACTCCATCTCCTGCCGGCAGCCCCCACCCAGGTCAGAGGGTGGAATGAAAGAAAGTTCCAACCCCCTAATCACAGTGCCCAACACTAGCTACTTTCCGAGAGTCGCCTCATTAACATAACAAAAGACACCTACATCATTGTCAACTCTTCAAAACCCCAAAGGTTGTGGTCCTAGGAGCTATGATCCAATGGATGGATAATGGACCCAAATGGATCCAAAGCATGGACTATGACTTTCTTTCTTATAAATCACAGTAACCTCATGAATCTCTGCTCTCTTCCTTTCCTGTTCCTCTGCTCACCACCCAGCCACACAATTTCTATTCTTCCGTTGAGCCCTTCTCATAAAATGAAAATCTCCAAGAAACTGGAAAGCAATCTCCATTTGGTCTCTGTTACTCTGAGTCCACTAACACCAATTACTGAACACCGGTATCTACTCATCTTACATCTTCCAGGCCCTCGGTATTATCTCAAATGTGTCATGAGAAATCATGAATCCAGCCTCAGAAGTTGATGGCTTTTTATAATGAAACAAATGGTCATGATTTTTGCTATACGCAGGGTAGGCTCTATTGCTTTTAAGAGTTTTGTCACCAGATGCTGCGCTGTGACCAGAACACCCCATCTAAGGACACACGTGCTCCTGAGCTGTGTCCCTGCACGGGTGCAGGGAGCTGAGCACATCGAGAGCAATGCTGCTCTTCAAGGCCATGGCTTGGCCTGGTCAGAATATCTACCCCTGGGGGCTTGGGTGAGAAGCCACAGGAATGGCTGATGGCTTTACTGTCTTAAAATGACAAGCATCCTTAAGCAAATGAGGCAATACTGTATACCAGAAAATGATACATTTCCTAAAACCCAACAAAGGGATGTAGTTCACAATGAGGAGCATGTTTCATATTATTTCTTTAATTTTTTAAAATGTTTATTTACTTTTGAGAGAGAGAGAGCAAGCGAACATGAGTGGGGGAGGGGGAGAGAGAGGGAGACACAGAATCCAAAGCAAGCTCCAGGCTCTGAGCTGTCAGCACAGAGCCTATCATGGGGCTCAATCCCATGAACCATGAGATCATGACCTGAGCTGAAATCAGATGCTTGACCAACTGAGCCACCCAGATGCTCTTCATTTTACTTCTTTAGATAAAACCCTATACGGACTAAGCCAACCATAATCTTTGATAGCAATGTTTTGTGTTTTGGGGGGTTTTTTTCTTTTGTTTTTACTAAAACTGCAGTTTAATTATATGAAGCAAACACTTGGGAACACAGGACATCAGGGGATCTGGTGAGTGAATCCGTTATACCCTGGAGCACTGTCAACTAGATGGACTCAAGCCTTTTACTCAAAGTAACATTTTGCTTCATGATAATTAAAAGATGTAAATATTCTTTATATTGCTCCAGATTCTACAAAAAAATAAAAAATAATAAAGATGAAACATTTTAAACTCTGAGCTGAGCACGCTATGATGTCACTGAAAGCTGGTGTTTGAGCCAGCCTTTGAAAAGGAACGGATTTCAAACGACCATTCCCATTCAAGAAGAATCTACGTGCTGGGATAATGCTTAACTACATCTAAGTCTTAAGAAAGCCCAGAAGTCGGTATTCTTCATGTATAACAGCCCTAAATGCAATAGCTTTAAATAAGAATTAAGTAAAGTCAGGGACACCTAGGTGGTTCAGTCAGTTAATGAGCCAACTCTTAATTTCAGCTCAGACCATGATCTCATGGTTCGTGGTTAAGCCCCACATCAGGCTCTGCACTAACAGTGTGGATGGAACCTGCTTGGAATTCTCTCTCTCTCTGCCCCTCATCCCACTCGTGCTTTCTCTCTCAAAATAAATAAATAAACATTAAAAAAAATAGAATTCAGTAAAATCAATAAATGAATACCAAATATCCAGTATTAGATAATTAAAATCCAACAGTGGGGACGCTGGCTCCTGGAAAATAAATCCTTACACAAGTTACTATGTTCTACCTCCAAAATATTATGCAATAATCTTCATTCTACCAATGTAACACAGTCTCCAATTTCATGTCCAAAGCTTCGCTATAAAAAAAATGAAGTGCTACCCTCCAAAACACTGTTCCCAAAAGAATAAGCCTGCTGTCTGTACTCTCAAGGAGTATCAGTTATTACATACCAGAATGAAGGGACACACACCTGGAGGAGAAAGGCTCTGTCCCAAAAGTATTTCCTGAAGAGTTTAATATCTCCCTCCAACAAATGCTCAGCCGTGTGGTTCAGAGTCAAGGTCAGCGTTTCTGAGGAGTGAATATACTGCAGGAAGGCATCTTCACTGAGCTGCACCCGGGAAAAGTCGGGGAAACGTCTGCCCTGGAAACTGAAATGTCACATATCAAAACCCACTGGCAATTTCAGAGATATCAACTCCAAGATCCCAGTACCCTCACTGTACCCAGTATTAGAAATCCAACTGGCAAATGATCCATGCAAGCCACCCACTGACAACAAGTACATAAGATCATGTAAACAGATCCTTTAATAAAGCTACATTTTCTACCTAGAGAAGATGTCAGTTGAAATACTATTCACGTATACTACATACTTTAAAGATATTTATGTAACTAATGAAACTACAGACTTTTAAACACAGTATTGTACCTCAATATTCTATTCTCTCCTTAACTCAAAAAGATGCCTCTTGCTTTAACGGGGTCATGTGTAATAGAACAAATCAGCTGGCAGCCAACAGCTTATTAGGTGATTACAGTGGAAAATAGATATGATCTCCAGGGAGCACAGTGAGGTTCGGATGGTACAAACAAGTGGGATATTCATAACACACAGGTCCACTGTTATAAATCATTTTATCAGGCAAATTAAAAAAGCATAAATTTGATCTTGTTCTATTCTTGAAAACACCCATAAACAAAGAAACAATATTCCCAAGCTGAATTCTTGAATATAAACTAATTTTCTGTTTTGTTTTGGCCAAGAACAACTGCACATTCATTAGCTACATGCAGGCTGTACGGTTCGTATCATAATATTCTGGACAGCTCACAAGGTCATGTAATTGCAACAGTAAAGGAGCCTTCGGAGGAAAATGCTAGTGCTTCCCGATAGGAGCTCACCTCAGCAGGTTGTCACATCCCCACAGATTCCTCACTTCACAGAATTAGTTCTATGCCTCTTTCCTCCTCTTACATGACCTCATTTTGTTAATGAATATTTGCTTCACAAAAAGAGAATATACTTCCAATCAAATAAATATTAACTCCATCATATGGAGCAACAAAAAGAGATCCACTAAGAGCACTTACATTCTAAGATGTGGGGTATCTCCCCAAATTCTTGGCATGAATTACTAGTATCAACTCCAGAATCTTTTAGAAAACAACTCCCCACGCTAACATAATATCTTCTGGTCCTGGAGACAGGTGAAAGGTACCAAGCTACCCAAGATGAAGTCAGCCTCCTGGGCTTTGATCTAAATCTGAACCCCCCACAATGACGAAGTCAAAGAAAGTAGTCCTGCTTTGGCCTTTTTAGCCAAGCAAGTGGGGTCATATTAGACCCAAGAAAAGACCTTTTGGATTGGCTTTTTTTCCTCGGTTGGCAGTCACGTGACTAAAGTAGGACAAAAATAAACAAAAAGCTCTGACTTCTATGCCAATATCCATTTATTCAGCATAAAATTATAAATTAATCACATTGAGTTTCATAAGCCAAACAAGAAAAACCAGTCCATTAAGATACACCAGGTAATAATACTCTGAATATATTTACTATTTATTTGTAATTTTCACTGCACTTTCCCATTTTTTAACACCTGGTTAAGTCAAGGAAACTGCTATATACGAATCTCCCTTTCTTCAGAATAACGACCAATCTGAACCATTGTAAGTAATAAACGACACACCCCTCCTTCATTGACAATGTTGATGTCATCAACAGAGCAAACTTTACAGCCCCTTTACATTATTGTTTGTTTTACATTACTTCACTAAATCCTAATAACCACACAGTATCTTAGGGTTTATCTATCATTGATTCAACAAAAATTTAGGGTGCCTGGCTGGCTCGGTTGATTCAATAATTTATATTCTTTCAGTGAGCATTCTATACTGAAAATGTATCAGAAATACTACAACGGGTAAACAAATAGTTTCAGCCCGTAAGTGATACAGGATGGAGACCTAGGCAACAAATGTTGACTACATATAAAATTCTAAATAATATTGTCAATAATCTTGGGGCGCCTGGGTGGCTCAGTTGGTTAAGTGTCCGACTTTGGCTCATCATGATCTCACAGTTCGTGATTTCGAGCCCTGCACTGGGCTCTGTGCTGACAGTTCAGAGCCTGGAGCCCACTTTGGATTCTGTGTTTCCCTCTCTCTGCGCTCTTCCCCCACTCATGCTCGGTCTCTCTCTCCTTCAAAAATAAATAAAAAACATTAAAAAAATTTTTTTAATATTGTTAATAATTTTAACCACCATATTATAAATTAATCATGATCACAAAAGGCCCTAATGTAGATGGTGTCTCTCAAGAAGTGCTATTTATTTTTAGTTGTTTTTTTTTTTTTTTAAAGAAGTCCTATTTAAGCTGAAACCTGAAAGATAAGTAGGGTTTAGGCTAGTGTTTTGCCAACTTTTCTCTTTATTATAGCTCCCTCTGAGCCTTTCAAGACTTTTTCCCCTAACTCTCCCCATGAAATGTTGATAATAAATACATCTGTCTATCTGCTCACATACTCTGTACTTTACACATGAGAACTAACGGTAAAACATAAACCAACATTAGCTTGTGATTTGGTTTATTTCTATTTTTCCACAATACTTGGAACACTTTATAGAAATAGGTTAAGAGAGAATCAATCTAACAAGTAGCCAAACTCACTTTGTAATGTCTTCAACCAGCTCGGAGTATCCGGCACGTAAAGCTAAGTCTAATGGGGTGGCACCTTCTTCATTGGGTAAAGCCAAAGCCTGGACTCCCCCAGGGAGACACAAGAGGAAACGAGAGAGCTTAGGTAGGCCCCATCTCATAGCCAGGTGTAGAAGAGACTCTCTGCATAAAGACACTGAAAAGGAAAACACAGGATATTAGTTCCTCTATTCACAAACTTTGTCTTATACGTTTCATCCAAGATAACCATGTCTTTAGACATAATACAGAATGTTAGAACTGGAAGGAAGCATCAAAAGCATCTAATCCAAACACCTCATTTTATATACATGGACACGTCAAGTGATTTGTCCAAAGTTGGACAGCCAGTAGGTGCTGGAGACAGTCTGGCCCAGTGCTGGCTCATCAGTAGCCCAGTGCTGCTCCCACCCACTACAGTGCACACTCACGTCCCTTTTCCCAAGTGCAGTAAACTCGTCCAGGAAAACAAGTGCTAGGAGCACACCGCCGCCCTTCAGAAACACTCCAAGGTGCCCTTTAAGGAGATACTGCTATTTCAGTAGGGCAGACTCTCAGAGGCCCCAACTGTAAAGGAGCCCCCGTTCCCACTCTTCATCCTCAGAGGTGCTCCGCCCCTGATGAGAAGGTGGGTCAGCAATGGGTTTCCTGTGTCCAGAATACTTGAGACCATGGTCTTTCCCAAACTTCATAGAGGCGCTTTCACCCATCTGTTAAATAATTCCAGGGCTGGCAAAGCCACTTTGGCGCTCTGCTTAAAAAAGTCAGCCTGTGCCTTTTCACACATCCCTTGACAGAAGGTTCCTGATTGATCTGTGTATCTGAGTTTTCACCGTGGTGTTTGCTACTTTACATTATGGTTGTCTCCTGTGTGTATCAGTGTACAGACTGAGGAATTTTGTTTTTTAATCTCAACACCCAGCGTAGTATGTGACAAACTGAAGTCATCCAGTATTTGTGAGTTGAACAGCAACTGTTAGAATCTCCGTGATTTGTCTATGTTAAAAGTGCCTGATTTGTACAGAATTTGTACACCGATGTTTCTACTGCAATACCCAGTGCTTGGAACACAGATGGCTCATGATAAAGATTACACTGGACATACAGAGAAAAGTGAATATGCTTACTTTAAAAAAAAAAGTAGGCCCATGAACTCCGTAGGCATCAAGACACCCCTTGAAACAAACCTAGCCTTCACAAACTAAACCTGAAAATCCTAACACTCGGTATCTGTTGGAATAAGCATACAGTAAGAATTTGAATCATACGTACCCCTTAAGTTGAGTCATGTTACTGGCTAAAGTTCTAATAGGAAAGAGGAACAGAGCACACCGCATCGTACCGAAGAGAAAGGCCAGCAGGGGAGGGACCTATGTCTTCTACCCCAGTGTAGTGTCAACCACATGTATATGCTCTAGAAATAGCTGCCTGTTGAATGAACGAATATATGACCAACAGGGCCCTTTCCCTGTTGAGTACCCATAAAAGTTACCCATAAAAGTTAGCTTTTCATAGATGACTGCAGGTGCTATTTGGAGCACCTACCGTCCGTCCTTAGTTCCGCCTCTGACACCTCGACTAAAATCTGTGAACAAAAACTACATACTCTCATGGAGTCTTCACACTGAGGACAAAGACTACCTACTTCTCCACACAGTTCACAGTCTCTGTGAACATGACTTTACTTTTCCATTGTCTTCCTTAACATAACCCCACGAGTAACCAACCCCAGGAGACTCTTCCCTGGGCAAACGATGGTATATTCATCATCCCTTCAAGACCCATCAACTGTTCTGCAAAAAGCATCAAGAAGCTTAAACCCTGAAACCAAGCTTTATGATATCATGATCCTTATCCAGTCGTAATCCAACTCTCTTCCCTGCCTACCGCCACTCCTCTGCCTTAGAAGACCATCATTAAGCCCAACTTCAAGTTCTCATGACATTCCAACCCTGCCCTCCCCCCTTGAAGAGCCCGGTAGGGCCGTGTAAAGGTGTTGTTCTGTCTTTCCAGGGTAGGGAGTTAACTCATCTTTCTTTTCCCCAGCAGGCTGTACTGATGCTACTTGGAGAGCTAGCATCCAACAACATCTGAATTTCAAACAATTAGAAGGAAATACTCCACTACAAAAAAAGCAGAAGAAAACTGCTTTGCTTTTATCTTTAGTGGGGTTTTCCTTAACGTTATTCTGAGAGCAAAAAAGAGTGCTCACAAGTAGGGGAGGGGCAGAGGGAAGGAGAGACAGAATCCCAAGCAGGCTCTGTACCATCACTGTAGAACCCAATGCAGGGCTTGAACTCATGAACTGTGAGATCATAACTTGAGCTGAGATGAAGAGTTGGACACTCAACCAATTGAGGCACCCAGATGCCCCTAGGGGTTTATATTATTTATCTAGATCAAGAACGTACAGCCTTTAAAAAAAAAAAAAAGTTTTTTTCTAGTTGCAATTCATTTTTTTAATTTATTTTTTTTTTAATTTACATCCAAGTTAGTTAGCATATAGTGCAAGAAGGACTTCAGGAGTAGATTCCAGTGATTCAACCCCTATGCATAACACCCAGTGCTCATCCCCACAAGTGTCTTCTTTAATGCTCCTTCCCTTTTTAGCGCATCCCCCCACCCACAACCCCTCCAGCAACCCTCAGTTTGTCCTCTGTGTTTGAGTCTCTTATGTTTTGTCCCCCTTCCTATTTTTACATTATTTTTGCTTCCCCATAAAGCCTTCTATCTCAAATATGTAAGTAAGTCCTCGCAGGGAAAAGCACAACTTCACAGTGCATTTGCTCCCTGTCTGTGTGACACAGCACAGACCCCCTGGCCCCATAAGAGGACAACTGAAATGTCAAAACAGCTAAAAACGAAGTGTGCACCCCTGCTAGGTATCTGTTTAATATACTTGATACCTTCAAAAGGCTATTGAAGAAGTGATGTTTATTTTATCCTTTAAACTCATTTTATTAGAAAGTCGGATTTTCCTTCTGAACAGATTCCCAACAAGGCATGCTTGAGAACACTTCCATGTATCCCCCCTTCTCAAAAATGAGGAAGAGACCGGTTAGGATCTGGTAATGAAACCAACACACATGCACAAGGACACTCCCCAACACGTATGTCAGCATTAGATCATAACCAGCTACCCTAGGATGGAATTTCTAAGTCCTAGATCCCAATTTGAATCTGGTGACAAATATCACATGGTTCTATGGGATACAATTTTCTTCCAAGAAAAAGACCAAAAACGGAATATCTAAACCTAAGCCAGGTCTTTTTTTTTTTTTTTTTAAGTCTCTTTCTTTATTTTGAGAGAGCAAGAGAGTACAAGTAAGGGTAGGGGCGGAGAGAGAATCCCCAGCAGGCTCTGCACTGTAAGTGCAGGACTCGATGTGGGGCTCAATCTCAGGAACTGTGAGATTATGATTTGAGCCTAAACTAAGTGTCCAACACTTAACCAACTGAGCCACCTAGGTGTCCCTGCATTCCCTTTAAAATCAAACCATTGATAACCTCAAGTATGGTGTCAATCATTTAAATGCAACTCCCCTACACTGCCTGGGGGCAGTGACACACAAGCCCTTGAACCTGGGAAGTAGATCAGTGTATTTAATCTGGCTGACAGTGCGGGTGTGGGGAGAAATTTCCTCCTCTGGAGCACTTTCCAGGACTGTTCTGCTAATCCAGCTCCCTTCTCCCCTCCTCAGGCTCTAATCTCACATCTACTTCTTAAGAGAGCACAGCAAACTTGTGGGACTGAACTGCTCACTGCTCAAACTATCCTTCCCTCCCAAACTCCCCACTTCCCGGGAAGGTGAGAAGGCAGGGGAAGAGAGGATCTTTTGTACTTTGGAGAAAACAAGTAAGAAACTGACGAAAATGTTTTGAGAGAGAGCTTTCTCATTCAGTAGGAAAGTTCAGAGCCTAGAATCAGGCAAACAGCCTGAAATAGGAAACACTGTGACATATATAAATAATTCTGCTTGTTATAGAGTTTCAGATTCTTAACAGCGGTCAGGAAAACAAGCTGTGAAAAGAGGTTATACAATTTGGCAGACATGGGAAGGAGGGTGTTTAAAATGTTTTTTTTAACCAAATAAATATGCCTCATCCTGTCTAGCTGGTGCCAGGAGTTACGTGCACTAATGTTTCTAAAACAGAATTACTAGTAATTGTTCTAATGGCAAACAGTAGAAGATATGACCTGTCACATCCTGGGAGTAAGATCACCCAGGCACAAAACAAGAAGTGAGCAGGCTGTGACATTCAACCAGCATTTCCCGTCACGGCAAAAAGGGAGGCTCATCTGCCCCAGACAGAGGAGGAGGTACAAAGCCCAAGCCTCTGGCTGTGCCATACCTCAGTTTCTCTGCCTCGAAAATGAGGCTGTCACATCAAAGGCACAAGTTCCTGGCCCTGACTGACCAGAGATCCAGCATCCATGAAATCCAGTATATACCAAGGGACCTCCCAGAGCGCGTGAGCACAGGAGCAGACAGTGTGGCTGTTGCTAAAGGAGAGTGACTTTATATACTGTTCAGTCCAAATCTGGGACCGTTATAGCTTCACAAGCTCCACCTATGCCTTGACATTAGCAGAAAGTTCAGGTTGCAAGACTGAAAAATAAATGATCAAGCCCTCAGGAATTCACAGTCACTGCTACAGGAAACGTAAATCGGCATAACCATTTTGGAAAACACACTGGGATCGTCTATTAAATTTACCCAAGCTTATGTTGTATCTGACTGAGCAATTCCACTCCCACCTAATAAACCCTCCTGAGGACTAGGCTTTGTACACAGCAGCAAACACACAAAAAGATGTAAAATTGTCAAAAACAGAAGTGATTTCAACGTCCATCAACAATAGATTCAACTGTAGAATAATCACACTAGTATCCTAACAACTGAAAATCAGACTAATACAGGAAAAAAAAAAAAAAAAAAAAAAACAAGAAATATAAGGGTGCCTGGGTGGCTCAGTTGGTTGAGGGTCTGGCTCTTGATTTCAGCTCAGGTCATGATCCCAGGGTCCTGAGATCAAGCCCCACAACAGGCTCTGCCCTGAACACAAAGCCTCCTTAGGAGTCTGTCTGTCTGTCTGTCTCTCTCTCTCTGCCGCTGCCCCTTTCCCTCTTTGTGTGCTCACTTCTTTCTCACTCTCTCGTAAAAAAAAAAAAAAAAAAAAAAAAAAAAAGAAAGAAAAAAACTAAGAAATACAATGTTGGGGAAAAGTCACAGAAGAATACACAGAACATGTTTCAATTAACAACATTTTAAAAAGTGAAAACTAAGGCATACTTTTCAGGAATACCCAGGGAGTAGAACTTCGAGGAAAAGCAAGGAAGGACTACTATACAAGTCAGTGTTATCTCTCTGGGAGAGATAGGGGACCGTGAGTGAGACTTTGCTTCTTCTGGGATCTAATGGCGCCCATATGTCTCTCCCCCCACGTGCAGAGAGCTGTGTTTAAGCCTCTCCCCGGGACAATTAAAACAGAATTTCTGGTGGTGGCACCCAAGCATTAGCTTTTTCCTAAAGATTCCCAAGCGATTCTTGCAACGTCAGGGTTAAGATCTGCTATTTTCAATAAGTAAGTGGTTAACAAAATGCCAAGCTCTGCTTTCTTTTTATACCACGGTCTTCCCAGTCATCTCTTAAGATCTATTAGCTAAAGCAAAATAAGTCAGAGAAAGACAGATATCATAGGACTTCACTCATATGTGGAATCTGAGAAACTCTACTGATGAAAACAGGAGAAGGGAAGGAAAAAGAAGATAAAAACAGAGGGAGGCAAACCCTAAGAGACTCTTAAATACAGAGAACTGAGGGCTGATAGAGGAGGGCGGGGTGGCTAAATGGGTGACAGGCATTAAGGAGGGCACTTTTATTAAGGAGGGCACTTTTCAGGATGAACGCTGGGTGTCAAATATAAGAGATGAATCAGTGGGATGTACTCCTAAAGTCAAGGCTACACTGCGTGTTAATGAGAATAAAAAATAAATTTTAAAAAGATTATCTAAAACATGTCACCAATAACAAAAAGAAGTTTGTAACTGATGCAAGGTATTTTTATTCTATATTTGCTGCCAAACCAAGATATATCCTTAAATGCTGTAAGCAAAGATATTAAAAATAAGTGTAATAGAGACAATAATCTAGAAGCAAATATTTTTAAATACAATTTAATTCAGAAGTACTTCTACACTGTAGGACTTAATAATATTCCGTAACTTGTGAGTGGAGTCATTGAAATGTCTTCAACACTTTAAGTTTATGGATAACAAGAGACATTTTTTAATTCACATATAACCCAATCATTAAAATAAGTTGTCCTCTCATTTCCAAAACCACATATATACTGATGGAGGCCTCAATTTTTGCATTTAAGCCACTCAGTAAACAAACATTGAATGAACCTAGTACTAGATGCCGGACCCGGTGGCTGCAAAGATGGACACGGTCCCTTGTCTTCCAATGGCATGCTGTCAACCCACTTCTGTTCGGAATAAATATCTGGCCCTTGAAGTCACTGTATGATGAGCTACAGGTCTAGGCTTAGACAGAAAGAGTATGAATAGAAATAAGGAAACTACTCTGCAGGATAATCAACCTCTATCATGTATCATGATTTGAAATTTTACAGGTGTTTATACAATGCCAAAATGATGAACAGAAAGTAAGGAGAATGAAAAAAAGTATTGCCAAAAATTCTATGTAGCACAGGTGAGAATATATGACATGACACAATCTCCTTCCCCCCCCCCACCCCGGACTCTCAACAAAATGGGAGGAGAAATCATGTATTATGGTAGCTTTCATTTAAGTGGTCTCATCAGGACTTGGGTGTGTCAAGAAAAAATCAGCCTTCCACACGTAAGATCAGAGATTGTTGGGTCTAGGACAGGAACGGCAAGTATACACAGGTTCATAGGAAAGATAAGAAAGAGCACAGTACCAACATGGCAGGCATGGCTGGGTCATAAAGCCCAAGACAGGAGGAGAGCAACAACCATAAGGGTGGGTTTTATCTTCCTGAAATTTAACTTTCTGCATCAGACATATAGGAGACACCCCAGTTACAACCGCTGACCGCAGATCTGGGAACACATCAATCACACAGTATCATTCCATAAAATTCACATTGCGATACACAATGCTGGAAGGCACTTTATGGAGTCTGCAGCTCTTAAAGGTTGGTTCCACTTTATTTTACCTTATGGAACTAGGACTAACACACTGAAACACTACAAAGTCCTTATCAGGACTCAACGATGGGCACCAATTTCTGGCCTTCGCTATCTGGGGGACATATCCAAACTGAATGATACAAGGTGGGCATCAATATTCCGTGTTCAGAATCCAGACACAACAGTATACAGCACAAAGGTGGACAGCCAAAAGAACTGAACAATCTGGATTTCAACACTGAGAGAGATGTGGCTCTGGAAAGGCCACTTAAATTTTCAAGTTGTAAGTTGCTTGATCCGGAGAAGCCAAGTGTTACCTTCCCAGCCTGCTACCCAGGATTGTCAGGGTGACGTAATGAAAATAACACATGAGGCAGGGTTCTCACGAACTCTGAAAGCCAGTACTGGGGGGAACTTACCAGTAGTACACACTTATCTCATCTTTTTCATAGAAAAAGTACAACTGTCACTAAAGAGAGACATGATATACTGCAAAACAGTTTTCCTCTGGTTATAATTTAAAAGCATCAATTAAGAGAACCAGCCGTCTGCTTAGGAGGGCGCTGTAACTGCATCAATGTAGGACACCAGATGAGCCATTAAGACAAATGTGCTAGAGCCCCATGCCTTGGGCAGCAGGCGGTTCTTAGGTGCCATAAGCAACAATTAGGTCATACCCCCCTTCCAGACTGTGCACTAGATTTTTTTTCATCATCTGTTAATATTTCTCCAAGCTCTTATTCGTGTTCTCCATGTATTCACTTCTTTGCATTTGCTGACAGCCTACTATGGCACTGAGCGTTCTTTCCCCTCGCACCACAGGGGAGCCTGTGGAATTGCCAGGCCCCCCTCCAAGGGACCCTCGAAGCACGCTGTTCTGTTTGGGAGATAAATGAAAATACATTACCATCTAACTGTATTATTGACAAGCAGAAAAACTGTAGACTCATCAAATCTTGGCAATGGCCTTTTGAAATCTGCCCTGGGAGTCCGAGTTGAAGCACAACCAGGCCAGCTGTGGTCTACAGCTGGGCAGGGTCCACTCACTGCCCTCCCATGCACTGGAAGCCAGAATTCTGTACAAAGGGCTAGACTGAGAAATATTTAACTCAATGGTTGTGAGTTACCCCACCAGTGGGGAGACCTCATCCCATCTTTCAGCACGAGGGGCATGCTCAGCTAGGGATATTCTGGTGAACCTAGAAGAGGAAGCTAGATGGAATAAACTGAGTAAGAAACCAGTGTTTAAGGTGCTCCGTGCCTGGGATGAGGGTGAGGAGGTTGAAAGAGATCACGAGCAGGCCACATGAGCAGCTGTTGACATACAAATGAAAGCAAAGAAATGGACCAGCACAACCACCCTTTTTATTTCATGCTTGTCAGTTGCCGGTGACCGTAAGAACGTTACATCCCTCGTTTCCCCCTAACATTTATTATGTGACTTACATACGTTATCTTATTTGATCCTGACAGCCATTGCACAAGGTAAGGCCTATTATTATCCCCATTGAAGAGGAGCAGAAACTGAGATATGACACCATCAACTAATTGTCCAAGCTCATTCAGATACTAAATGGAGCACCGGGAATCTGAACCCAGGCTTTTCCACCCCCAAAACTCAAATTCTTAAAGGCAAAGAAAGGATTATGTAAAAGATGGCAAAAACAAGAAGGGCAGTGAAGATAGAACTTAAGTCAACAAAGCAAGAGTCAGGAAACCAAGCATAAAGAACTAAGCCACACCGCTCCTAAGGATGCAGGCTCATACCCCACTGTGCACATGTTGGCCAGATAGGTCAACCAGATAGGTCAACACAGAGAGAGAGAGAGAGAGAGAGAGAGAGACAGACAGACACACACACACATACACACACACACACACACCACGGTCTCATGACAGGTCTGCAAATTAAAGTTTCTACTGCTACAGGGGTGCCTGGGTGGCTCAGTCGGTTAAGCGTCCAACTTCAGCTCAGGTCACGATCTTGCGGTCCATGAGTTCGAGCCCCGCGTCGGGCTCTGGGCTGATGGCTCAGAGCCTGGAGCCTGCTTCCGATTCTGTGTCTCCCTTTCTCTCTGCCCCTCCCCCATTCATGCTCTGTCTCTCTCTGTCTCAAAAATAAATAAACGTTAAAAAAAAATTTTTTTTAATAAAAAAAAAAAAGTTTCTACTGCTACAAAGGTAGGGCAGAGAAAGCAAGTATGTGAGTATCATTATGAACTAGAACCCAGGGCAGGATTACACAAGATTGGAGGGGGGGGGGGGGGTTCTACCTATATAGCCTCATGATCACATAAAGGCCCACATTTAAAGAGTCAAGGCAAGGCCCTTCACAGTTCACTGGGACCACATACAGCAGGTCACTGCCAAAGGACACAGGTTGGTTATTTCCCTAAGAACATCTCCTCACTTCTGCCTCACTGCCCACCTCCTTTCCAAGTCTGTCCCACCTACCTGTTCAACCATCAGCCTTTAATCTGCAAGCCTTGGTAGTTTTAAAGCCAATTATTTATTTTTTAAAATAGGGGCGCCTGGGTGGCGCAGTCGGTTAAGTGTCCGACTTCAGCCAGGTCACGATCTCGCGGTCCGTGAGTTCGAGCCCCGCGTCAGGCTCTGGGCTGATGGCTTGGAGCCTGGAGCCTGTTTCCGATTCTGTGTCTCCCTCTCTCTCTGCCCCTCCCCCGTTCATGCTCTGTCTCTCTCTGTCCCAAAAATAAATAAAAACGTTGAAAAAAAAAATTTAAAATAAAGTAACACAAGGACAGCTGCTAACATTCAAATCCTCTTCAAGAAATCTAGGGAAAAAAGCAAAAATTTTATTTTTTTTTCCTTGAGTATTAGCAGAATCCTTGGATACCGTCATTTGCAAATTCAGTGTTAGTCCCCTGAGTGCAATCAAAACAGTCATAAGAATCCTGCTGTTTGAAGGGTTTCCAGATGAGAGAAGCAGGGATGGGACATGGCCACCCAGAGGTAAATCCCAAAACCTTCCATTGTCCTAAATCCTTTAGGAAGCACATTAGGGCAGGGCGTTTGAAAAAGCAGGAGCTTCCACTTACATTGTTTTCCCTTGAAAACTATGAGAGAGGGAGAAACTAACCTGAATACAACCCTCTGTTCTATCTCTTATGTGAGAACTAATAGATAATTCTCAATTCCAGTCTAAGGGCCATTAATGCCAGGTAAAAGTAGGAAGCTTATTATTTAAGGAAATCTTTCAGCTGCCTTCTCATCTTTAAAATATAATACCTTAAACAGACAATGTGCTTAATAAGGCTTTAACTGAAAAATAAATTCAAATTACTTGATGAGGGGTTCCTTTTCCTTGAGAGTTCAATTCCGTATTAAATTCTTAACTGCCAGAAAACCCATTCCTTAACAATAAAAGGCTTAAAAGCAGGGGTGGGGGGGGGCGGGTAGGTGGAAGACCTAGAAAACATTCTTAAAGATTTAAAAGGAGCCAGGAGGCCTGGCTGGCTCAGCCAGCAGAGCACGCAACTCTTGATCTCAGGGTTGTGAGTTCAAGCCCTACATTGGGTGTAGACATTACTTAAAAACAAAATCTTAAAAATAAAGACTGAAAATGTCACAAATGATGCATATTTGTATACAAGCCTAAGTAATGTGTAACACTTTTACCAATTTAACATGGAACCTATTCTATTTTTTTCCAACTTTTTTTTATGAAATTTATTGTCAAATTGGTTTCCATACAACACCCAGTGCTCATCCCAAAATATGCCCTCTTCAATACCCAACACCTACCCTCCCCTCCCTCCCACCCCCCTTATCATGGAACCTATTCTAAAAAACATTCTCTCCACCACTAGCATTCATGCAGTAGGTTACCTTAGCAACTGGAGGAATCGAATTTCAGCTTAAAATGTCAGAAAAGGAAGTGCGGAGATGTTTGTTCCATGAGATACTATCAGAAGTAACACAAGGCTAGAAAGTAATATTGAGTGTATATGTAACTGCTTGAAAAATGTCAAGATTTCCAAGAAAAACAGTTAAAACCTCAGAGTTAGTGGATACCCATCATGCATTAATTTCCATACTCCTCAATCTTGTTTAAACTGAAAACCTGGGGCGCCTGGGTGGCGCAGTCGGTTAAGCGTCTGACTTCAGCCAGGTCACGATCTCGCGGTCCGTGAGTTCGAGCCCCGCGTCGGGCTCTGGGCTGATGGCTCAGAGCCTGGAGCCTGTTTCCGATTCTGTGTCTCCCTCTCTCTCTGCCCCTCCCCCGTTCATGCTCTGTCTCTCTCTGTCCCAAAAACAAATAAACGTTGAAAAAAAAAATTTAAATTAAACTGAAAACCTGTATTTTGTAAGAAATCTGTCCTTTATGGGTTTCCTATCCACTGGTAGGACACCAGCTGATGTTATTTAAAATTTGCCATCCAGGGCAAAGCTTCGGGGCTCAAAAGCAAAGCTGACCTATCACAGTCTGTGGGACACTAAGTCAGTCTTCAAGTTCATTATGCCATCTCCTGGCTACTAAGACCTAGAACACAAGTCAAGGCCAACCAACAGGGCGATGCTCCTGAGCCTTGCTCTATTTTTTTCTGTTTCTGCAGCCAGCAAATTGTACTCAAGGATAAAAACGCCAGCCAAGCTCTATTTCAAGTGTTAAACAAATCTTGCTTCTTACTGGTTGCAGTTCTCTTTCCTCTATTCAAAGAAAGGTCAACAGATATTTTCCTTTGTCAAACATTGCTGGCCCACACGTTTCCTTCTGCTCTTGCCTAGAAAGGTGAGGATTCTGGGTGTGTGGCTTCAAGCATGATGTAGATGTCACAGAAAAGTGACACTTTCCACTGAGTCTTTAGTTAAGAACCTTTAATTCTCAGGGCACCTGGGTGGCTCAGTTGGTTAAGCGTCCGACTTCGCTCAGGTCATGATCTCATAGTCTGTGACTTAGAGCCCCGCATCGGGCTCTGTGCTGACAGCTCAGAGCCTGGAACCTGCTTCAGATTCTGTGTCTCCCTCTCTCTCTGCCCCTCACCCGCTCACACTCTGTCTCTCTCTGTCTCTCAAAAATAAACACTAAAAAAATTTTTTTTAATAATAAAAAAGAAACTTTATTTCTCAATTAATGGCTTTTCCTAAAATAAAACTGCTCTTTAAACCCCTTAAAGTAACACTAAACAATCAAGACACGTTTTAACCATTGCTGAATGACCCACACTTTTGTAAACTTCCTTCCAAAGTTCTTTTGGCCTTCTGCGTTTCTTTTCCTTTTCCCCTCATTAGTTGTCAGCGTAGAAAAACAAAGATTCTCCAACTAATTTACAAAGATCCTATTAACAAAACAGAGCACCACGCTAACCATCCTTCTTCGTAAGAGCATGACCACTCCATTAAACTTATGGTCCCTGACAAGGCTTCTACTTTTCCTGTAAGTCAATATTAACCACAATGTGACTGGTTTTTGCACAGACCACTAGTACTTAGACTTACCCTTACAACATGTACTCTGCAACCAGCACATTCCTTTAATTACTGGATTCTCAAATATTCTCATCTTCGAAATCAATAATTAAATTAATAAATTATCTAAGCTGCTTTCAGTGGGTATTACCAGTTCCACCCATTACTTTTGGGGGGACGGCTCCAGAAAGACAAGCTGGTTCCCTGAACAGAGCAGTTGTGTTTAGATCCAAGACACCCCTGCAGAAAAGTTTCAAAAACTCAATTGGCTTTCCCTAGAACTTTCTTCATGTCATCAACTATAAAGGCAAGAATAAAGTTTGACTCTTTAAACTTGATAGAACGTAACAGACAGAATTTTCCTTTTTTATTCAAAAATTATACAATGTATGCCCTGCAGATTCGATTCAAGGTATCACTTTTCTCAGATGTTCCCACCACAAAAAGGAAATGATATAACAGGATGTAGTTGTTACATAATGCTATTGCTGTAATCATTTTGTAATACATACATGTATCAAATCAACACATGGTACACCTTAAACTTACACAGTGTTATATGTCAACTCTGTCTCAATGAAACTGGAAAAAAAGATTTTATGTTTTCATAATTGGAATAATAAAGAGTTCCATCTTTCCCATAACTAAAAATTTGTACCTATAATGAAACCTTTGAACATATGAATTATTTTACCTAGAGAACTACAGAAAAGTTCAAATTCGCTTTTCCTAATAATTTACTTTGGCAAAAAAAGGTCTTGAATCTGGAAATTGTTGCTATATATTGGTATATCTATTTTTTTTTTTTAAGATTTTACTTTTAAGCGATCTCCACACCCAATGTGGGGCTCAAACTCATAACCTTGAGGTCAAGAGTCGCACACTCCACACTGAGCTAGCCAGGCGCCCCATACATATTGGTTTATAAATGTAAATATATGCTGAGAGAGAGAATTTTTTTTTTAATGTTTATTTATTTTTGGGACAGAGAGAGACAGAGCATGAATGGGGGAGGGGCAGAGAGAGAGGGAGACACAGAATTGGAAACAGGCTCCAGGCTCTGAGCCATCAGCCCAGAGCCCGACACGGGGCTCGAACTCACGGACCGCGAGATCGTGACCTGGCTGAAGGCGGACGCTTAACCGACTGCGCCACCCAGGCGCCCCGAGAGAGAGAATCTTGACATGAGTTTGTTTTTAACATGAGTGGGCTTCTTTTTCTCATATCAGAAAGCTTAAGCAAGACAACATCTTCTTATTCTGTAGGTTGGGATAGGAGCTATTATATTCCTAAAGGCAATGCCATCAGTCTTCCAAGATCGTATTTCTAGTCCCTTTGGGCTCTTTACTCAAATGGTAGCCTTCTCACTAGAGATGGCAAGGTTGGTGCTTTCCAGCCATGTCAGGCTTCTGGGAACACAACTGAAGTAAATGATACAGTTGAGCAGGAAGGGAAGACTAACTCACAAGTTATCTGAGCACCAAGAGAAAGAAACCAAGGGTTTTATCCCAGTTAATCTAATTGTCAAAATTATGCCAATCACTGAGAAAAGCTCTCTGTCCAATAAAAAGAACAAAACAACAAAAACCCACCAAGCAAAATACCCAAAACAAACAAAAAAGATCAACTGTAGAATCTTATTGAATATATATGACTATACTCCAAGTTTTACTGCAAATATAGGGTCCTGAGATCCTGCAAAAGCTTTTATCATGAAAGCTATTTCACAGGAAGAAATGGGTTTAATTTTATGAAATAGAAATTCAATTTTATTTATGACACAAAATTAAATAAAACGAGGGATATTTCCTTCCTTAGAACATATGATAAAGTTGCACTGTGAGTACCGATGGGTAACAAGCAAGGCCAAGAAAAGTCTCTGCTTTTCTTTATGAGACACAACACTCTGCTCAGACTGGCCCTCCTCCAGGATCTGAGGCCTTCAAGATAACACTCAGTGATAAAAAAGGCAAGAAAGTGAGGGATTACAAAGTGCAAAAAGCAAAGAAATACAGTAATCCTTCCCAGTAAGGTTTCCATCAGATTCTTCCAAACCGAAGTCATTATAGAAATAAATTCTCATTCAGCACATCCATTTATCCGGCAAAAAAACATAAATAAATAAACCCAAAGAATTTTTAAGTGCCAGTGGTGAAGCTTTACATTGTTTCTGGGTAAGTGGTAGGAGAAATAATTACTAGGAAAAAAAAAGTTGTTCCCAACTAATGATGCCACTATCACTTAATGCACAATAAACTTCAGTAGGCCTTATGCCACAGCTCCTTAATTTATTATTTTTCTACCTTGAAGACAAACAACACTAATAAAATAGATACCTTAGGAAAAGATGTATTGAGCACGTAAAAGATTTAAACTGCTCAGATTAAACCTCTGCTAAATTGAAAACGAGGGACCAAGTTGTTGACACAGGACACACACCTCCACCCATGGAAGGACCCAATGTAAAGCTACACACACAGTAATTCCTTGAGAGAAATCCAAGAACTAAGTGAATGACTCCCATGCACAGGGTGCATGAGAAAACACCCACATCGGAACAGGTACAAAAGGCTGAGACACACTCATCATGAATTCTAGCCTTGGCAAAACACAATACAATCAAGAGGGAACCCCAACTCCCAGCTTCTCCCTAAGGAATGGAAGGTCTGGGTCACATCTAGCACCCCAACTTTTAAAGCTTTCACCTGGCTGTGAAAGCCAATGTGGTTTGCATCCGTGAGTCCTACAGGACTGTAGCAAACAAAGACACAGTTCTTAAGAGAAGAGCACGCAGCACAACTATGCCCTCAGGGCTCAGCATAGAGGAAGCAGGCATAAAGACACATCTCCCAGTCTTTCCCTGGAAGGGATGTGAGTGCATACTTTACAAACTGCTGCATAAGGGTCCACTTTCCAATTAGCATGCATCTAGGAGCTGACTGTGATCCTCCCTGGACCCCAAGGGAGCCAATGGGCAATTCCCCCCATGATCTTGCTTGGGTTCATTTGAAAATTAAAGCCAGGTCGCCAGCATCTCTCTGGAAGCAACTTGTACACACATCTGGCACCCCAGGTTTTACAGCTGCCACCCAAGGGACAGCTCTCCAGATTGCCTAGTTTTCAGAGCCAATGTGGCTTGCATTCATGACTCCCAGAGGACTGCACTGGATAAAAAATTCGTTATTAATGGGTGCACACAGAAGGACTAGATGCAACTATCCCCCCAGGGTTCAGCTCAGAGAGAGCCGACAAAAAACGCCTACCTGCCATTCTTTCCCTGCAAGGCATTTGACTGCATATTCTCCAAGCTTCGGCCTAAGCATCAGGTTTCTAATCAGCCAGCATCTAGGTGGTGACTGAGATCCTCCCTTTCAGGATACTGATGGGCCTAAGCACTACCTCAACTACCGGGAGCCGCTAAGAACAAAGATAACATCCTGGGAAATCACTCATGTTTGAGAGGCAACCAGGAACTTGGGCTAGACTGATAAACGAACTTCATCTACAGGAGACCGGTCTGTCAAGGCTGGGAGAGGTGTCTGTTTCATCTAAGAGAGTCAAAGAAAATGAAGAAACAGGAGAATAGGTTCCAAACCAAACAAGATAAATTCCCAGAAACCAACCTTAATGGAATGAAGTGATTTATCCAATAGAGAGTTCAAAATAATGGTCAAAATGATCCTCTCCCAGGTCAGGAGAGCAATATGTGAACATTGTGTTAATTTCAACAACAACAACAACAACAACAACAACACCACAAACAAGTACCAACCAGAAATCCTAGAGCTCAAGAATACAACAAATGAAATGAAAATTCAATAAAAAGATTCAACAGCAGGGGCACCTGAGTGGCTCAGTTTATTAAGCATTTGACTCTTGATCTTGACTCAGGTCTTGATCTCAGGGTTGTGAGTTCAACCCCTGCATTGGGCTCCATGCTGGATGTGGAGCCTACTATAAAAAAACAGAAAAAAAGAAGACAACAAAAGACTGAATAGGCATTCAGCAACAGACAAGATCAAAGGGAAGAAGGGATCGGTGAACTTGAACTTGAAGACAGGGTAGGAGAATTCATCCACTCAGATGAGCCAAAAGAAAAACGGTTGTTAACCCCATCCCTGAACAGTGATGCTATAGAGAAGTTCCATTAGAAGTCTAGGCTGCAGGCAATGTTACCTCAAGCAGTGTCAACCATTCCAAGAGAAAGTCAAGAAAAGTTCCCAGAAATTGTCAAGGAAATGTTTACAATACCTGTATTTTATCCTTTGTCTGTAGCCTCATTTGTCCAGACCAAGTAATCTGCATCCTACATATGTACAAACAATATATTCTACATATGGAAATCCATTCACAGTCACACATGACAGTCATATTCTACTGAGAATGTAGTATGTTCAGACGCTGTTATACAAGATTCACTATATATTATCTAATTTAATCGTTAAAAACAAGCCAATGAGGTGGGTACTATAATGCTTCATTTTAGAAATTAAAACTCTATGACATTAGAACTGAAGTAACTTGCCCAGAATTTCTCATAGCCAGGAAGCAACAGGCTCAGGATTTGAACCCAGCTCCGAAACATAGATTCTTTATGACCCTAGAATTGTTTTCCCATCTATATCTCTCCATGCAAAGGAGAGAACCTCTTGGTGACATAACTCTGTCTACTATAAAGATACAGACAAACCAAAGATCATGGCCAAGGGAAGCATAGAGAATGTGAATACATTTCCAAATAGCAATAAAAATGGCTGTAAGGGAACCCTTGCCAACTTGAGGATTAGCCTAGTGTTTTCCCAACATATTTTACTATGTACATCAGCAAAATGACTGAGTATATATATACCCCCAACACAGAAAATTGTATGCATGTACTATTGCCAATCCACAGATTAAAGGTTAGGAAATCTTAATTCATTCCTAAATGTTTGGATGAAAATATAGCATGCGGTAACATGAATCCCACTTTGAAGGCTCTTACAGTTTAAGTTATTCATGTGCAATTAACCTAACCTTCAACAATTTGTCACTTGCAGGACCACAAGTTAAACCACTGCAGGCTCCAGGCTGCTATACTGAGGGAGGCCCTGGGCTAGGGAAGGAGCCCTGCTTCTGACCAGCATCGCTGCTCCTGGAGGCTTTGGGGCACTGTACTTGTGCCCGAGTGTAGTGACTGGTGAGAAATTATGAAAACTTTATGCCTTTGCCAAAATGAATCTGCCTTTTAAGAAGTAAAATACCCTCCAATATTAGACTTTATTTAAAAAGCCAGGAGGCTTGGGGCGCCTGGGTGGCGCAGTCGGTTAAGCGTCCGACTTCAGCCAGGTCACGATCTCGCGGTCCGTGAGTTCGAGCCCTGCGTCGGGCTCTGGGCTGATGGCTCAGAGCCTGGAGCCTGTTTCCGATTCTGTGTCTCCCTCTCTCTCTGCCCCTCCCCCGTTCATGCTCTGTCTCTGTCTGTCCCAAAAATAAATAAACGTTGAAAAAAAAAAATTAAAAAAAAATAAATAAATAAAAAGCCAGGAGGCTTATGAAAATGAAGTTCCTTAGCCAGAAAACACATATATACACAAATGAATATATATGTATATACATGTATATGTGAATTCACATGTGTACGTGTGAATGTACAGGAACGTACTCATGTATATACATGTTTATGTACACATGCATACACATATACACATATAAATAAAGTTCCTTAGCCATAAAACATGTACATTTTTTCACATACATGTATGAATTACATTAGTGGTATCTACGATGTGACTTTCTTTTGAAGGTCCCAAAATACAACCTTCAGTCATACAACAAATACTTCTTGAACATTTGATATGTTCCAAGCCATTTGCTAGGTCCTTGGAGACAATGGTGAGGGGAACAGATAACTCCTACTTCCCCCCGGCACCCACTCCTTCATACATATCGATCAGCTACCATACAGCTAAGTACAGCACACAGGAGTCAGACGTGGCTCAACCCTGAACTAGGATAGTGACTTACCTCATCCAAGGTCTTAAGGAGTAAGAAACATGTTTAATTTCCCCCTGAGATCTTTACTTTAACCCTGATGGAAAGAAAGAAATGGAGATCCTCTGTGTGGCTAATGGCCTTATGATTCTGTTTACAAAAATCATACCCCTTTACCTAGATTAATGCACTGCATCTTATCCATGATCAAATGTAAACCAACCTGTAATCAGAAGTTATCAGGAAGCAGAAACTCTCGAAAACAGCATCATCCAGCTATTAAACTAAAGCATGCAAGACACAAAGACAATAGTATATGTGTATTTAATAAAATATAGAACATCTATTTCTTCTTAATTTTTTGTTTTATTTATTTTCGAGAGAGAGAGAGAATGAGAATGAGTGGGGGAGAGGCACAGAGAGAGGAAGACACAGAATCTGAAGCAGGTTCCAGGCTCTGAGCTGTCAGCAGAGCCCGACATGGGGCTCAAACTCGTGAACCACAAGATCATGACCTGAGCTGAAGTCGGAAGCCTAACCGAGTAAGCCACCCAGGCGCCACTAACAGCATCTATTTCTAATAAAATTTTGTGATTGGTAATAACCATAAGAAGCATCTGTCGAACAGTTTAGCCTCATGCCTTGCATGGACTTACACAAAACACCCATCTTTGTTCACACACAGATGGTTGGTGTTGAGAGCCAATTATTCAGTCTTGGAGTACCTGGGTGGCTCTGTCGGCTGAGCGTGTTACTTTGACATAATGCACGATCTCACAATTCATGAGTTCGAGCCCCCGCATTGGGCTCTCTGCTGTCATCATGGAGCCTGCTTTGGATCCTCAGTCCCCCTTCTCTCTGCCCCTCCCTGCTCACCGTTTACCTCTCTTAAAAATAAATAAACATTAAAAAAAAAAGAGTCTATACAGTCTTTCAATAAACAGGAACCATTCCAGAGGTATCTCCAAAAGTTAGCACAAACATCTGGATACTCTCAGTGACACTGGCTTTTTAAAGACGTCAACATAGTGATTCTATTTCCTGCATGGCCATACTCCCATAGCTCAGTTGCCCAGAGCCGACTGCCTATTATTCCTTGCCTGATGACTCTAGTTACTTGTAAATAGTGCAGCAAGCTCATGGCAAGAACAGATGCCAAGGGAAGTAGAGCCATAGCCCAAAGGAACTGGTGCAAGACCCTACCACCAAGCAACAGTCTTTCCCTCTTTGAGGCAAAGTTCTTCCCTGCCTCGAATAGAGCCGAATAGCATCAACCAGCCCAGAGACGAGTGCCCCAGGATCTCAAGGAATCCAGCCATATCAGAGTGAGGATCAGGTCAAAAAACGGGCAGGAAAATCAACCCACAGAGACAGACAACAAATTGTAAGGCACATAGAGAAAAGACATCTGAATATTCTGGTGAGGACCCACCTTCAAGTGAGTAATTTCCCAAGACAGTCCACCCAAGAGGCATCTCCAGATGGGTCAGAGCCAGCACGAGCTCCTCATCCAAAGCAGGCAAAGCTCCCACCGTCAGGGCAAATGGAGTCAGCAAGGTCTGATGACTACCGGCTGTGAGGCGATCAGCCTGGGTGACCAGCAAACGAGCCAGCCTGCAGGCCATGTTGTCCACGTAGGTCACGGAGCCAGAGCCCATGATCACCGGGGAGTAACCTTCTGAGCAGAGGCACACAGACACCATCACCATCTCCTGAAGCCTGTGGCCTGGACAACGAGACAGGAAATAGTTCACCTAGAGTCTACGTGAGGGGCTCACCCAGTCAGGGGTCACTAGTTTCATTGCACTGCCCAAGCAGACCACGTGCTCCAGGACAGCAAGGCAGAGGGGAAATGAAGCCAGTTATCTTTAAACGTTGCTGGGCTTGTGGGGCCAAATTAAAACAGGTTCCATTTTTTTTTCTATAACTCCCGATTTGAAAACTAACCTTTTTAAGCTCTGAGCACTTCAGGGTTTATTCTCCTATCATTATCCAACACTGTTATTTGGCACACCTTCACCTCGTACTCCTACCCCAAACACTTCATTCAACTTTGTCACTTTAAAGGCCTTGGCCCTTTCCTGCTCTGACACTTCCTCCTGACTCTTCCATTTTTAGGTATTTATTTAGATGATAGTTTTATAAAGTAGCTCCACGGAGGTCCTTCGAATTACGAGTTAGGGTAAGTGAAGACAACTCATCAGAAATACTTACGTATGTTGTTCGTTGCCCCCCACCCCTGCCACCTCTGAGAATAGCGTCTGTCTCTTGGAAGTGCTCTTAGTATTTCTCTTGTGGGTGGTCATCGAATCCTGCCACCTGTCCCTCCTTATACTCCCCCTTCATCTTGTCAAGGTGGGTGAACCACTCTCCAGGTACATTTTTATGCTGCACTTGACAGAAGCTCCAGGAATTAGTCCCACCCAACTTCTGTGATTATTATAATCATAGCCAAGCAAATGGCTAATAGGAGCCTTCACAGCAACAAGAGCATCCCAGTTTACTAAGTGAGAACCAGTGCCATTTCACATCACCTCTTTAAAAATGATCTACTGGTGTGGGCACCAAATAGCAACCCCCCCCCACCCTGCCCAGACTATAAGCTTCCAGTACATACTACAGAAATCTACTCTACACACTTCCGAGAAGCTACCATGGGAAAGCTGCAACAGCAGACATTTAAGGTTCAGAAACAGGGACTGTCACCTGCCTGTATGGATTCTGTTAAAACTAAGGTAAGACCTCTCACTTCAAAACAGGCGACATTACCATCAAAAAGATTTTAACACACAAGGAATGGCAAGAAGGCTAACCCCTGTGTCCAAGTAAAGAAAATGATAGAAGTTTTGATATTAGGATTGCACTTTCGTTATTTTCATTCTTCCCCCACTAGACGCTTTCCTAAGAGAAAATCAAGCAAGGAGGGGGGGAGCAAAAGGCAGTAAAGACATCAACGTAAAAGTCAAGGCAGAAAGACAAAGGCTAAGGAGAAAGAGACAAAGTGACTCTGTGCCATTAAAGAGGGTTGGCTTTTTTTCTTCTAAGGATGGAAGTTACTGGAACAGAGAGAGAAGGGCTTAAAATTGCCCATGGCGTCAGAAATGCGACAACAGATTGATCTGATGACCAGGCCGAGGTAGGGCTGAAGGGCCTTCGCACCTCTCTGCAATTCTCACTATGGGTTGTTTCCATGTGAACTGTCTACCTTCTTCCCACATGTAACAGATACACTGCAGAAGCACTTAGAAATATCCTTGCTCTAGGGGCGCCTGGGTGGCTCAGTCGGGTAAGCGTCCGACTTCAGCTCAGGTCAGGATCTCACAGTTTGTGAGTACAAGCCCCATGTCTGGCTCTGTGCTGACAGCTCAGAGCCTGGAACCTGCTTCAGATTCTGTGTCTACCTCTCTCTCTGCCATTCCCCCACTTGTGCACGCTCTCAAAAATAAATAAATGTTAAAAAAAAAATTTTTAAAAAAAAGAAAGAAAGAAATATCCTTTCTCTAGGGGCACCTGGGTGGCTCAATCAGATGAGTGTCTCTTTATTTCAGTTCAGGCAATGATGCCAGGGTCTTGCAATTCCAGCCCCATGTCTGGCTCTATGCTCCATGTGGAGCCTGCTTCAGATTCTTCCTGTCTCTCCCTCTCCCCTATTCACACCATCTCTATCTAAAAATATGAAATACTTTTTTTTAAAAAAAGTATCTTTCCTCTAAAAATGAAGCCAACTTACCCATTAAAGAACTGAAGGTTCCCTCCACAATGCAATTTAGAGGGCCTAAAAGACGCATTTAGGTTAAAGAAAACCAATCCATCAATAAACCAAACAACAAAATCCTCCCCCCTGCAAATAATAACACCTTCATTACGCTCTGTGGCTACAACTTGATGTCTCAGATACATAACCCACATTCCAATGAAATTTCAAAAACAGCTGCATCTGAGAACTATTAGTTCTTAACAAACACTAACATGAAATATTAACTTGTCATCTGTCACCACGGTAATCAAAGAAGACATGTAGGAGAATGACAAGTTTCTGAACACGAACATTTGGGTGGTGGGAAGACAAAGTTATGGAGCCTGAGATCTGGTAAAGACAAGTCTAGATATACAGAGTGCCATGGAAGGAACCCCAGACACCAAAATGAGCAAGCGGGAGACAGGCAGACACTAGGGCTAGCAGACTCAGTGCAGGCGAAGTAGGCAGGGAGAATGAAAACCTACTGGTCACGTCTCAGGTCTGCCTGAGCCACCCTGACCGTAGGCCGTAGGACAATAGGAGGTGATCCTAAGATACAGGGAGTCCTCCATTCAGCTATACCCAAAGCAGAGCCCACTGTGAAAGTTGGGTGCGGCCAGCAGGGTGGGTCTGCTCAGTCGAAGGCAAGGCTGACAGAGCTGGAAGAACCTCAGCGGGATAACCCACTGTGCGCCTTCTCATGGGCTCCGTCCCTCCCCTACCCCACCCTCTCTCCACCTCTGACCCAAACCCATCCCACTTGGAGCACTGTTTACTTGCTCCTCTTGGTCCTCTTCCCAGACTATGTCCCTGGAGGAAAGAGGTTTCCAGACAGAATTCTCAAATGCAGAGTGAAGATTATACCTTACCTGGAACGCTGGATTGGAGAACATTATCCTCAGTGCGCCGTGCAATCACGATGTGTCTCTGATGAGATCCATCATAAATAAAGTAAAACTCGGCATCTTCAGGAAGATAAACATTTCTGCCAAACTTTGCATAGACGGTCATCTGCCCCTAAAAAATGAGTTAAGTTGAGGCATTGTCACACTTTCTTGCCCTGGCTCTAAAAAAAACACACAGTCAAAAGGGCTGGGGTCCCAAACAGCATTGTTAATGTTCATTTCATGTGGCTGAGACTCAAACATCACAAATCCTCATTTCCGATAACAAATACTTTCAATGACAGGTGCTTTCTGATATATTAAAGTATGGGTGTCAGAGCTGGTTTGTTCTGTTTTTAAACCTGAAGAAGTCCAAAGCACAGGGAAGAAATCTTTTAAAATTTACTAGCTATAGAAATATGATTCAACTTTGTTGTCCTTTATTTCCTGCCTAAGAAACATCATTGATTCTATTTAACTTTTTTTTCTGTTCCTAATATACTACCATAGTACAAAGGTTCAAAACAATTATTTTTAAAAAAATTTTTTAGCACGTATTTATTTTATGCGAGAGGGGGAGGGGCAGAGAGAGAGGGAAACACAGAATCCAAAGCAGGCTCCAGGCTCCGATTTGTCAGCACAGAGCCCGACGCGGGGCTTGAACTCGGGAACGGTGAGATCATGACCTGAACCGAAGCCCGACACTCAACCGACCGAGCCACCCAGGTGCCCCTCAAAACAATTATTGTTAGTTATTGCCTTACCCTAGAGTGGATCACAGTAGGTGGTTAAGAACTTTCAACACTCACGAACTTTGCCAAATAAATTGCACCACATGCTCCCACGCTTGTTGTGCCGTTTCCAAGTGCTATTTGTCTTCTACTGAGGGAATTCCAGGTCCTCTTTCTCATCCGGCCTGGCCTTACACTTTCTCCTGAGAGCTTCTGGTTGGCACAAAGCCTGCTAAGTACCCCGGTCCAAAGGAGAGGAGCTGCCTTTGGGTCCCAGAGGCACACTCCAAGGAAAGAAGGTATGCCAAGGAAGCAGGCAGCAGGTGAGGTCTCTTTGGTATTTCATCATCCAGAGGCTATGTGGAGGGACTAGATCAGCACTGCTACAACCAAGGGAGAGGCAGTGATGGACAAGATTGCCAGACCATCTTGGGATGCTTGAAGACTCTGAGGATTCAGGACACTCCCTCCAAACACACACACACACACACACACACACACACACACGCAAACAATACAAAGAGAGTCCTCCAGAGAGATGGTACATTCCACCCAGCCTATGGGAGTGGCAGCATAATGGAAACTAGGAGGTGGAAAGGGTCCCCCACTTTGGAGGGCCTCCAGAGCTTGGCCCAGTGCAGAGAAGCATCTGGGCTTTTGTGTGCTTGCCCAACAAAAACAAACCCGCTCTTGGCAAGTTCCTCCCCCCATGATAGGGGAGGAAAGGAAACAGAGGAAATTCTACACAGTCTCCTTAACATCTGTTTGCCTTTGATGGGTCTCAGCACTATATTCTGTAGGATATCAAGAACTATGCCAATCAGTAGCAGAAACAAAATCAGTGCATAACTCCTTTCTCCAATAATCACATGGATATTTCATCTAAACTTTAAAAATAAAACGGCTGTTTTCCTGGCAGTTTGTAATCCATCACACACATGAAACATTATCTGGGGTCCCTGGGTGGCTCAGTCGGTTGAGCATCTGACTTCGGCTCAGGTCATGATCTCGAGGTCCATGAGTTCAAGCCCCGCATCGGGCCCTGTGCTGACAGCTCAGAGCCTGGAGCCTGCTTCAGATTCTGTGTCTCCCTCTCTCTCTGCCCCTCCCCTGCTCATGCTCTGTCTCTCTCACTCTCAAAAATGAATAAATGGGGGCGCCTGGGTGGCTCAGTCGGTTGAGCGTCCAACATCGGCTCAGGTCATGATCTCACGGTCCGTGAGTTCGAGCCCCGTGTCAGGCTCTGCGCCGACCGCTCAGAGCCTGGAGCCTGTTTCGGATTCTGTGTCTCCCTCTCTCTCTGACCCTCCCCCGTTCATGCTCTGTCTCTCTCTGTCTCAAAAATAAATAAACGTTAAAAAAATTTTTTTAAAAATGAATAAATGTTAAAAAAAATCTTTTTTTTAAATTTTAATCTTTATTTATTTTTGAGAGACAGAGCGGGAGTAGGGGAGGAACAGTGAGAGTAGAAGACACAGAATCCGAAGCAGACTCCAGGCTCTGAACTGTCAGCACAGAGCCCAGCGCAGGGCTTGAACCCATGAGCCACCAGATCATGACTTGATCCATAGTTGGACACTTAACCAACTGAGCCACCCAGGTGCCCCTGAAATATTATCATTAATTATGAATTGGTATAAACACAAATTGTGGTTTCATGGAAAAAAACACGAGTTTATAATTTTGGATTGTCCTTTCTCTACATGTGAGCGTGTGCAAACATACACAAATATCGTCAATAGAAAGTAACACACCAAGAAAAATGCACCGTACGACAGCTTCCAAAAAAAAGTTCAGGAAGAGGATCTGAAAAGTAAAAAAACAGTAACAAATGTCTGACATGACAGAGAGGAAACTTCGATGAAATTCCATTTCCTAAAAAAGGAAGGACAGCTTGTGTTAGTCATGTTCCTGGTTGCTAAAGAGACTGTTAATTGTCTGCGAACAGAATCTGACCTGACTGGTCTTTTTTTTTTTTTTTTTTTTTTTTGATAAAGAAAACAAATTGTATAAACAAATCAAAGTTTTCCATAGATCAAAAGGATACCTAATCTGGATCTGGTCAAAACAACCATCACATTACTATTTTATTTGGTTGGGTGAACAAGGACCACCCACAATTTATAAAAGGAGTTTAGCTGCAACCCTTTCCAAAGCAATTCACCCCCGAACAGAACAGTTTTACAATTCAGGTATGCCTTCCTTTTGAGACCACACCATGCTCTACATTGATACAAGAAAGTAAACAACAACAGGCCAGAAATAAGACATATCCATTAAAGAGAGATGCCCAGAGTCTTAGCACGAAGAATACTACTCAGCAATGAAAGCAGACCTCTTATTTGCTTATCACAAGGAGACCAGAAAGACACAGAAAGTATTATGGGAGGAGGAGGGAAGGGGGTGATGCAGAAACTGAGAGAGAAGCCCAATGGGATAGAATGGGATGGAGGGTTGGCAGGAGAAGACGCCAGAAAAAGGAAATATGAATACTAAAGAACATGAACATTTTCATTCAGGAAAGTTAGAGTTCGAAGGAGATTCGAATGAAGCGACACACAACAGGAAAAATAGGTTTCAGAAAATGTTCTGAAAAACAAGTACAGTGTAAATAATCAGCGCCCAGGGACGATTTGGGGGTCAGACTGGGGTCTTTCTCACCACTGTGGCCACCGAAAACCTGCTCTTTTTCTTAAAGGATCATTGATTTTATTAATGGAAAAGATAAATTCCAACTTACAGAATTCCCACGTGCCTCCATCGTTTCCCCACTTGGAGTCATTTCATACTTTGTTTTGGACAATTAAAACTTTAAGCTTTCCCAAGTGAATTCGTCTACATCACTATCAGAATCGCTGTGCTTCTAGGGAGAAATGCTGAACATGTGTCATCACCTTTCTGCCAGCTCACTCTATCCCAAGTTTAAAAACAACACACACTCATTTCACTGAAAATTGTGGACACAGTAAGAGGCTTAACAGGCAAAAATATCTCCCCAAGTAAACCCAAAAATTTAACGTGCTGTAGTCAAAACCCAAACTTAATTTTTCAAATGAAGTGAGCTTATTTTAAATTTTTTTTTCAACGTTTATTTATTTTTGGGACAGAGAGAGACAGAGCATGAACGGGGGAGGGGCAGAGAGAGAGGGAGACACAGAATCGGAAACAGGCTCCAGGCTCTGAGCCATCAGCCCAGAGCCTGACGCGGGGCTCGAACTCACAGACCGCGAGATCGTGACCTGGCTGAAGTCGGACGCTTAACCGACTGCGCCACCCAGGCGCCCCTGAAGTGAGCTTATTTTAAAGTGCATCTGGAAGAACAGATACACAAGACTAGAAACAGTTGGCAGAAAGATAATGCTATGCTTGGGCTACGCAGGGCGGGGTCTGAATTTGCCCCAGCTCAAAGTAAAGCATACAATAGAACCATAATAATTTAAATAGCATGACAGGTGCACAAAGACAGACGACTAAGTATGAAGTCCAGAAGCAGACGCATAAAAAGTAGGTAATAAAGGTGACATGTGAAGCCAGTGCGGAAAGAACAGGTGACCCAGCAAAACGTTTTGGAACAAAAGCCTCTATTAGGGGGGAAAAAAGGCCTCATTTCACATGTCTCAATTTCCAATTAATTCCATATTAAACACAAAAATTCATAAGCACATAAAGTCAGAAGGCGGTCTAAAATTTATCATTACTGAAAAAAATGGTAGCAAGGAAATCAATCCCATCCATCCTGACACCACCCAAAAGTACCAACTTGTTTTCATTCTTCCATTGACTCCCAGTCTTTGTTCAACACACGGCTAACTCTTAGAGAGCGATCATCACAGCTTAAATACACATATGGTTGTGCTTTTCTGTCAAAAGTAATTTTCCATGTTATGATTTTTGGCATCATTTTTAATTGCATTCCATCAACTATAATGTTCCTTCTACATTTTACTCTATCATCCTTGTAATGTTGTACTTTAAGACTGTTTCTAGGTTAACATTGTTAATATTCCACCAAACCTTTTCATGTACATTATGCTTTACTTTTGTAGAACAAAATTCCAGAAATGGTTCCAAAAGTGTGAAAGCTGGTCACAAATTGCCAAACTGCTCTCCAATAATGTTCTCTCAAATTTCATTGCCACCTGTGCTGGTCACGAGTATTCTTTTCGTTGCAACCTTGCCAAAACTTTTATTTCCAAATTTATGGAGAGTAAACAGTTCCTCCTTAATATCATTTATCTTTTTTCCCTTACCAGTGACATTTATTGCCCACTTTTATTAAAGTGTACTACTAAATATTGTCAACATTGTTAGCAGTAAGATCAAATTTCAACTTTAAAAACTCTGGTCTTCCTTTTTCCATTCATGTTTGCCTTAAGCAGTTCAAAATTTTCACTTTCTCAAGTCCACCAGTTTAGATGAACATGAGAATCAGTCCCTTTCCTCTCTGAACAATGAAGATGTACCACCGGTTATCTATTCTTGCCCAAATAAAAACACTCAAATACTCTTGTAAAATCTCTACAGGACAGTAACATGGAAAATGAGAACAAATATTGAGTAAAAAAGCTGAACTACAACCATACTAAATATACCTCAATACAAACACACATGCACGTAAATTAAACCAACATTTTTTACCATGAAGCATCTCATAAAGAAATTCTGCTTGTAAAACTCATCAATACTTCTGAAAGACCAAGCTTTCTGCTGAAATTCTGTGACATCTGTGGGTTTCTTCTCCAACAACCAAAAAAGTTTCACGTGACAAAAAGATTTAATACTATTTCTTTCACGCAACTTTTTTATTCCTCTTCCGATGAATGTTTCAGATGGAAATGATCGACACCAATGTGCACATTCTAAATATGTTTTCATTGATCTAGGTCTCTAAATACCTTGAGTAACTTGGTGCCTGTATTATCATACTCACTGAATATCCCTGTGCTAATGCTCTCCCTATAGTCTTAACTCTCATCCTCTATAGACAATGTATGTGTAATTCTATTTGGTTAGTAACAGTGTTGTATGCTCAACAAATTTAACCATCTAGTTTCTAAAGTATCTGGCATGAATAGGCAATAAATACTATAGTTTCAAATTATGACAATGAGAACAAAGTATGCATCTTTTTATAGTGGGGTTTCTTAATTTGGGGCCACAGGAAGAATCCATAAATAGGTTTCAGCTGGTCTGGGTACCCCTTAAAAATTGTAAGCCAAACTCTCTTTTTATGTGTATGTGTCCATTCTTCTGAGGAAAGGTTTATGGATTTCCTCATATTCTCAAAAGCATGCATATAATTCAACTCTAACTTTACATAACTAAATAGAAATGGGAAGTTAATAATAACAATGGTCATCTTTTTATAGTACAGTAAAACATGTACTACTGTTTTTCAAGGTATTCTGCATAGTCTTTATATAGAGTAATTTTTATTTTTATTTTTATTTTTTTTTAATTTTTTTTTAATGTTTTTATTTATTTTTGCGACAGAGAGAGACAGAACATGAGCAGGGGAGGGCCAGAGAGAGAGGGAGACACAGAATCGGAAGCAGGCTCCAGGCTCTGAGCTGTCAGCACAGAGCCCGATGCGGGGCTCGAACCCACAGACCGCGAGATCATGACCTGAGCCGAAGTCGGACGCTTAACCGACGAGCCACCCAGGTGCCCCTAGAGTAATTTTTATGATGCAACTACAATAAGGGTACATGTTAACTAAGATACCGAATACTGTACTGAAAGTTTACTAATATATGCCAATGAAAACCATTATGCTAATATCAACATAATGCCCTAAGTCAATTATCAAATTCGATCTGATACTTGATTTGATCTGAAACCTGTCTTCTTTACAACAAAAAATAATTCTGCATAGAACCTTCTCTGAACAGCAGTGTTAAATATGTTTGGAGATTCTTGAAAATTCTCTCAAGTGTATTATCCAATTTCATAAGTAAATACAAGTACAGGAACTAGTTACCACTAACTAGACCAAGACTCCAGAACCAGATGGACAGTATAGAGTGTCTTGATTTCTGCCCCAAGCTCCAAGTTAGGTCATCTGCTTTCCATTCTTCAAGCACAATGCCAAAGAAACTACTACAGGCACTAAGCCTTCTCTTCTACATTGCTCTGTTTAAGTACTTCTTTCAACAGACATGAGAAAATGCAGGAATTATTTCCTGTATGTGTCTGCACATATTATAGATCTAGACACATCTAAACACACATATTATCTTTTATATGCACAGTGTTTCATGATTTACAAAGTGCTTTATTGTGTATTTTCTCATCTTATTCCCACAGCAAGTCCTAGGAAAGATTACCATGACTCCCACTGTCAAAATGAAAACCCCGGTACTATGAGGTCCAGTGAGTGGCAGAACCACAAACCCAAATCCACATCTTGCCATCCCAGGCTCAGCACACTTTTCTCCCCAACATGTGACCATACCAACAGCAGTGCTCAAGCATTTAGTGACTTACTACACCTTTACATTCACCTCGACCTCTGTTTCATCTACTTAACACGATGATTCTCACCCTGAAATCCACAGGGAGAGGAGGAGTGGAGAGGGGAGGGAAAAGCAATGCTCCTTAGGCACCTCAAAATGTATGCAGGGTTTCAGGCATTCATCTGGGGAGAAACTCTTTTAGTTAGAGATTCTTCTGAGTGTACAGAAACATATGGTTCAAAAAGTTTAGGAACCACTGACTTCAAAGCATGTTCAAGCCACCTTTTGTGTAGTATAAAATCTCAAGACTATTCAAATTTCTTATCCCAAAGCAAAACTAAATCAACAAAATATAGGTGAATGCAAATTGGTTAAATCTAAGGGGGCTATCAGAGTATCATTTTCTTGGGGAAGATAAACCAAAATGACTTCAAAGGCTTCTAAGACATTTCTTCGGAAAGAGCCTTTCAAGTAGGAATGGCTTCTATTTCCAGACAGGACGAAACAGTCCACAGCGGGCCAGCGTTCCTGCCGACAACAACTAGAAAATAAAGACAGAAAAATTACAAAGTCCTATTCTTTTTTTTTTTAAGTTCTTTATATTTAGCCACAGATTTTCCAATTCAAGCCTTTTTTTTTTTTAATGTTTATTCAATTTTGAGAGACACAAACAGAGTGTGAGTGGGGAAGGGGCAGAGAGAGAGGGAGACACAGAATCCAAAGCAGGCTCCAGGCTCTGAGCCATCAGCACAGAGCCCGACGTGGAGCTCAAACTCACAAACCGTGAGATCATGACCTGAACCAAAGTCAGATGCTTAATCGACTGAGCCACCCTGGTGCCCCACAAAGTCCTATTCTTAAAGGCATCAGAGAACTATGGAAAAAAAGGACAAAATGCATTAAAATTCCAGAAAGAAGAGAACGACTCAGACAAGTTCTGGAAGTCAGAAAACAGAATGGTATCTTTCAAGTGATGAAAGAAAATAATGGATGTCCTAAAATTCTATGCCCATCATTCTTAAAAATGAAGCTGAAATTAAAATGTTTCAGACAAATACTGAGGAATTCATCACCAGCAGGTCAGCACTGAAAGAAATACTAAAGGGAATTATTCAAGCAGAAATAAAAGGATCTGAAACATAAACAGACACCCAAAAGGAGATATCAAATAGTAGATATAATGAGTATCTAATGCACCAAACAGTAACTATGTCACAGTGTTTATATTATTTGTGGAACTATGTCTGTTGACAATAATGTGAAAGGTAAATGGAATTCAAGCATCTACCAGTTTGGGGCAAATGTTAAAAGTAATAGCTTATTATGCTCATGTCAATTATACATGTTTTAAGTTGCAAGTAAACATTAGTATAAAAACATATAATTAACAAGTTATAAAAGAAAAACTCAATTAGAAAATATTTTATTAATCAGAAAGATGGGAGAAACAAAAACGTATGTCAAATAGATGGTTATAGGATATAAATCCAAATATACCAGCAAGTATATTAAGTGTAAATGAACTGATCCAAATAAGAACTAACACGGTCAGAAGGGAATCTTTTAACTCAAAAATAAAAATAACACAGAAAGTTTAAAAGTAAAAAGATAGGGGCACCTGGGTGGCGCAGTCGGTTAAGCGTCCGACTTCAGCCAGGTCACGATCTCGCGGTCTGGGAGTTCGAGCCCCGCGTCAGGCTCTGGGCTGATGGCTCAGAGCCTGGAGCCTGTTTCCGATTCTGTGTCTCCCTCTCTCTCTGCCCCTCCCCCGTTCATGCTCTGTCTCTCTCTGTCCCAAAAATAAATAAACGTTGAAAAAAAAAAAAAAGTAAAAAAGGTGCGCTTGGGTGGCTCAGCCGGTTAAGCTTCCGACTTTGGCTCAGGTCATGATCTTGTGGTTTATGAATTCAAGTTCCATGTCAGGCTCTGTGCTGACAGCTCAGAGCCTGGAACCTGCTTCGGATTCTGTGTCTCCCTCTCTCTGCTCTCTGCTCCTCCCTTGCTCACGCTCTCTCTCTCTCAAATAAACATTAAAAAAAAAAGGTAAAAAGATGTACCAACTGAAAGAAAGCTAGTATGGCCAAAATAGTATCAGAAAAAGTAGATTTTTAAAGTAAGACATAGTAAGACTTGGAAAGAGCAAGTCTGTATCATCTTCAGTTGAAAAGTAAGTTATCATACTATTAAATCTGTATAAAAAAAAGAAATTAACAAGCCCAAGAGCTGGACCAATCCATAATCGCAATGTTAGACTTCACCATGTCTCTCTCAGCAGCTGATAGAACACAAAGACAAAAAAACTGTCAAGTATTTAAAAGATCTGAATTACATACTTAACAGTTATTTACTAAAAGGAATAATTACCATAAATTAAATGCATATGTTAATACTTAAAAGCCACCCATTTTTCATACCTCTGCAATAAAGTCAGGTAAATATAAACACACAAGTCAAAAATTCTCCATGACTTTCACACTTGATGTAATGATTTACCACTACAGAAGTGAAATAGCCTTTGTTTCTGTACCAAAGCTAAATTGAGTAAGAAACCAAAATTCATGACAGGGGTCAGTAAATTACTCCAAATTCCTCAAGAAAAAAACCGAAGTAGGCTTTAAAAACCTCCTTAGTTTGCTTCCTTTTAAAATCACTAACTTGGGGCTTCTGGGTGGTTCATTCACTTAAGCATCTGACTTCGGCTCAGGTCATGATGTCTCTGTGAGTTCAAGCCTCACGTCGGGCTCTGTGCTGATAGTTCAGGGCCTGGAGCCTGCTTCAGATTGTGTCTCCCTCTCTCTGCTACTCCCCCACCCCCCAAAAACAAACATTAAAAAAATTTTTTTAATAAAAAATAGAATAAAAAAAGACCGACTTACTCATAGATGTATGAAAACAAAGCATTCCTAGAAACTGAATGTATTTATGACACTTCAAGCAGACCATAGCAGAAAATGTACTGGCTTAGGTGTAAGAAAATTCTAGTTGTAACATCTACTCTTATATCATCCCAGTAATTCTTGAGGAAGTAACGTCCTGTGCTTGGTTCCAAAACAAGCCAGTGCATAAACAAGAAATGAAGGAGGGATGCCTGGGTGGCTCAGTCAGCTAAGCATCCGACTATGGCTCAGGTCATGATCCCATGGTTCATGGGTCCGAGCCCCATGTCCGGCTCTGTGCTGACAGCTCAGAGCCTGGAACCTGCTTCGGATTCTGGGTGTCTCTGTCTGTCTCTGTCTCTCTCTCTCTCTCTCTGCCCCTCTCCCAGTTGTGTTTGCTCTCTCTCTCAGAAATAAACAAACATTAAAAAAATAAAAAAAAAATAATGAAGTAAATTGCAGTTTAACTGGACATGTGTTGGGATTTTCACTAATTAACTAAGCATGACTTATCACTGAGACCACCACCCAAAAAAGCTAACTCTACCCTACCCTGCATGGATGAAAATCTAATAACTCCACTAAATGGATATGGTCTGGCTCTGCTCTCCATCAGACATACGTGGGCCATGGAATACTTAAATATAGACAAAACTGACAATACATTCAGAGGAAAAGGACAAGGATGCCAAAGGGACAGAGAAACCATGTTGTCATATGAAGAACAATTGAAGGAACTGGGACTGTTTTGCCAAAGAAGAGAAGAATCATGGTTAAATGTTCACTGTTACAAATATCTGAGGGTCTATCATGCAGACAGGGGCTCTGACATGTTCTGCAGGCCCCAAGGGGGAAAGCACAGAACAATGGAGGGAAGGACAGGGCACAGAGTTCAGTTCTACAGTGAGAGCCTTGTCGGGATCACAGATGTCCAAAGATGACAAAGATTGCGTTAGCTTAAGGAATAAGCACAACCAGAACATAGGGCTTGTTTGTTTTTGTTTTGCTTTATGCATTGTAATAGAGGACAGAGCTAAATAAGGACTGATCTAGTCTTGCAAATCTAGAATCTATGATACCTGGTATAGAGTTCTAGATGAATAGCTTTAGTATGAAAAGAATACGTGGGTCTAGACAAGTGGTATTTTGGGGTGTGTGTGTGTGTGTGTGTGTGTGTGTGTGTGTTTAAATTAATCTCTCACTTGGTGTGGCCTGGGTGGCTCAGTCAGTTGAGCTCTCAACTCTTGACTTTGGTTCAGGTCATGATCCCAGGGCTGTGGGATTGAATCCCACATCTGGCTCCACACTCAGCGTGTTTAAGATTCTCTCTCTCTCCGTCTCTGCCCCTACCCTCCCTCAAATTAAAAAAAAAAAAAAAAAATCTAATCACTCCCTTATTCTTTTGGTTCAGTTTCCTAGTTCCTTGGGTTGATGGTTAATTCATTTTCATTCTCTACCTTAGTGGTTTTCAAACTGAGATCAGTGAACTATGGATTCTAACAGAGACTAACAGACACAGTGAGAGTTCTCAAGCATCCCATTTAAATTTCACTGTGGAAAATAGGTTTCTAATTATTTTTAAATCTAAAAACCTTTCATTCGCTTAAATGTATTAATTACCAAATTTTAATACACTGGAAAGGACCTGAACTGCCAGGCTAAGTCACTGTTCTCAGTGAATTAATAAATTTAATATATTTATATTTGAAGAATACATTTATAATAAAGAAGTTATGTCCATTTTGTATATTAAAGTTCCCCATAAGGCACCTGGGTGGCTCAGTCGGTTAAGTGTCCAACTTCAGCTCAGGTCATGATCTCATGGTTCGTGAGTTCAAGCACCTTGTCGAGCTCTGTGCTGACAATGCAGAGCCTACTTGGGATTCTCTGTCTCCCTCTCTGTGCACCTCCCCCACTCATACGTGGTGAGCTAGCATTCTCTCTCTCTCTCTCTCTCTCTCAAAAATAGATAAACCTTTAAAAATAAAAAAAATAATAAAAAAGAAAATGAGGGTGGGGGAACTTGATCTTCCAATATAGACCACCAGAGGGGATCCTAGAATCAGAGAGGCCTTACAGACACTAAACAGACGACATTAAAAGTTTTTTCCTGAAGGAAAACCATTTTTTTTCCTCAAAGGAAAACTTTTTTCCCCCAAAGGAAAACACTTTTCTTCCCAATGTATTATGGGGAACTTTAATTTTTTGTGTGTGGTTTATTTATTTTTGAGAGAGAGAAAGAGAAAGCATGAGCAGGGAAGGGGCAGAGAGAGAGAGACACAGAATCCGAAGCAGGCTCCAGGCTCTGAGGTGTCAGCACAGAGCCCGATGCGGGGCTCAAACTCATGAACTGTGAGATCATGACCTGAGCCGAAGTCGGACACTTAAGTGACTGAGCCACCCAGGTGCTCCCCGCCCCCAGGTGACTTAAAAACAGAAAATTTTTTTAAGTTTATTTACTTTTGAGAGAAACAGAGAGAGAATGTGCACAGGTGAGGGGCAGAGAGAGAGGGAGACATCGAATCCGAGGCAGGCTCCAGGCTCTGAAAAAATTTTTAAGTTTATTTAAGAGAAAGAGAGAGAGAATGTGCATAGGGGAGGGGCTGAGAGAGAGAGAGGGAGGGAGACAATCCGAAGCAGGCTCCAGGCTCTGAGGTGTCGGCACAGAGCCTGACGTGGGGCTCGAACCCACGAACCGTGAGATCATGACCTGAGCCGAAGATGTGGGTTGAACTTAAGCAGACAATAATATCATTTGGTTATTTTTCAATGCTTGAGGTCTACAAATGTATGTCAAACCAGATCTCATGTGAAAGTCAGTGTGGGTCCACAGACAGCACTGAATGTGCCAAACCAAAACCAAGACTATCAGCGATACAAAGAACCCTAAGTTTCCGTGAATTGATAACTCCTGGGCAAAGAACAGGGACACAACGGTCCGTATTCTTATTTCAGGGTAGAACACGTAGCTCCAGCATTCCACAGGAAGTCCCTCTTATGAGGGTACAAAAGAATGGAACAGTGCCCTTTCTCCTCCTCATCTGACCAGCATCTGTGCCAGAACATAAATTCTACTCTCTACCAACCACACGCAAACGCACACACATGCACACACACACACAGAGGCCATTCTTAAAAACAACAGTACTGATTGTCCTACCAAGTAATGACTAGCACAAAGATACAAGAATCAGGAATGCCTGCGCAGAGAAGTAAGGATTCAGAAATTTACAAAATACAGGGCTCTAAGAAGCCTCAGAGCTCATCTGATAAATATCTGACTTCAAGGTGAGGAAACTGAATGCCGTACCAGCAGGTGCCTTGTTCCGGGTCCCACCGCATTGCAATCCCAGGTCTTCACCCTCCATCCAATGCTTTTCACGTGCTCCAAGCCACTAGTTGGAAGATTTACCACCTCACCCCGTGCTCCTCCTCCAGGAACTCGGAAAGAAAGGCTTTTATGGAAACGAGTCAGGAGCAGAATCAATCAACGCTGTCCAAGTTCCCCAAAGCTCACTGCACAACATCCATCTCTCCTCATGCTCTTGCCTCTTCTCTTCCTCCATTCTCATCCCCTCCGTCAAAGTACACATCATGAAGCCAGGACCCACGCCTCTCCTCTTTACTCTTTTCCTGCTTGAATGGGAACAAGTGCAGGTAAAAGCCAGCCAAGCCGCAGCATGGCAAACATGAAGCCACAGAAACTGAGGGCACAGGGCAATGAGGAAAGAGCCCCCAAAAACCCCATATAGCCCTAGCTCCAAAAGAGGGTGTGGGAGGCAATGAATGAAAAGAAAAGGATGAGGGCTCAGTGGGGAGGGAAAGGAGAAAACAGCAGCAGCAACGGGCTGGGGAGTGATAGCAATCGCAAGAGGAGAAAGGGCTAGAAGAACAAAGCAACTAACACTTTAACTGAAGCAGAAAAGGGGCAAGATGGAAAATACAGGAAAACAAGAAGAGAGATATATCCACCCTACCAGGAACTGGAATCTGGAAACACCTTGGGTAAAAAGGAAGGGGGTGGGCAGGCAAGAGCTGAATTTTGATGCTTGCAAAGAATATTTCATCTGATCAAAATGAAGAACTGAGGGCACTTCCATACATGGAACTGGTGAATCACTATCTCATGCACCTGAAACTAATATAACAACATATGTTAAGTACACTGGAATTTTAAATTTTTTAAAAATGAGTTCTTCCCATTTGCAACAACATGGATGGACCTAGAGGATGGAGTGCTAAGTGCAGTAGCTCAGTCGGAGAAAAACAAATACCATAGGATTTCACTTACATGTGGAATTTGAAAAAACAAACGAACAAATAAAAAAAGAAGAAAGAAACAAAACAGACTGTTAAATATAGAGAACTGGTGGTTGCCAGAGGGGAGGTTGGTCCAAGGGAAAAATAGGTGAAGGGGATTAAGAGTGCACTTATCAGGATGAGCACTGAGTAACACATAGAATTGTGGACTCATCGTACTTCCACCTGAAACTAATAAAACACTGTATATTAAATAAAATTGATTTAAGATTACAAAAGAAAAAAAAGAACTGAGGGCAAAAGACGCACTATGGGAAGTGTCTCCTTGTGACACATCACAGAATGTGCTTTTCCAAACTACCCAAGTCCAATTAATGGCCACACACCCCCCGCCGTAAGTCCATCTCTCCTGTGTCATACACAGCAGTGTTGGGAGGAGAGGGCACACTAAGCGATTCCTTTCCCATTCCCAGTACCACTTTAGAATTGACAGTGGCTTTAGAACACAGGAGCCCATTTTTCTGGCCTTGTCCTTTTTAGCCCCATACTTTGAACTTTCTCTGTATCTTCAGGTCAACTGGTCAGGGTTCTCTGCCCGTGAAAAATAGGACCTACATACAAAGCTGCCAAATATTGGCTTCACCAAAGGCAACGTTCAGCCAAAAGTCAATTGGAATCCATTCTTTCTTCCTAATTCAGCACATCGCCCAGCAAGACCTGAACATCTGTAGCAACCAACACAAAGAACCAATCCCAAAGCCTAAGTATGTTATTAATCTAAGTATGTAATTAAAGGGGTAAGAATAACACCTTGCATTTTCTTAGTGATCACTTCATAAGGCACTTCTGTATATGCTGTCCCATTTGACCATCACAACCCCCAATGACACAGAAGGTGAGGGAATGGTGTGTCCGTAGTTCACAAGGGAGGGAGAACCAACCACCATGTTTCCCCATACATTCGTCCATTGAAGAGATCTACTGCATGGTACAGCTGTGGTTACAACAAACTACCTGCCTTCACTATCATTCTAGTGGAGACAGAGACAGGAAATAATCAAATGTCTGATATGCGAGGGATTTGCAAGAGCTCAGAAAAGTAAGGTAGGGTAAAGAGATATCTTAAATGGGAAAGTAGGAAAATGCCCCCAGTGAGCGGATGTTCTATCGGAGACCTGAATAAACTCAGAGTGAACCATGTAGAGGTGAAAGAGAATTTCATGTTCAGAGACTGAAAGGGCAAAGGCCCTAAAATGACATGTGCCTGGATTGTTTGAGATAGGAAACATGGCGGTTGAAGCAGAAGAGGCGAGGAACGGGAGGCAAGGTCAGGAACAAGTAAAGCTGTCTTAAGGACACAGGAGTCAACTCCAGTGGGAAACCATTGCAGAACTCTGTGAAAAAGGTGACAAGATCTAAGTTTCACTCCAAAAGGATCCCTCTGGCTGCTTTGTTGAGATGAGACCATAATGGGACAAGGGTGAAATCAGAGAGGCCCATTGCAGACAGCAGGCAAGAAACTACCAGGCATTTTCTGCCTTATCACAGGGGCTCTTGATAGGATTTTCACTGCTAAGAAGAGGCGAATGCATCAGTTTCCCAGGAAACCACATTTTCTATTCAGCACTGCTTATCATCAACTGTAGCACCTTTAGAGACCCTGCTCCACTGAGATGATTTGGGAGCCACACGTGCAGAAATGGATGCTTTCCAATGTCAGAAAGTGGGTAGTTATTATACCATAAGGGTTCTTGTGGAAGAGCTGGCCTGTAGTTCAAGGCTCTTCCTTCCATTTCTTACAGATACACGGGCAAATGGATGGATGGATGGATGGATGGATGGATGGATGGAGACGGACAGAAAGAGAGAGAGCTTCCATTTATCTCTCCCTTGGACTTTATTAGCAATTTACATCAAATGATCAAACTGGGGTTGTGGTCAGAAGGCTTTTCAATGTAAACAATAGTTTTGATCATCCTCTAACCCTAACTTCTATAGTATATAAACTTTTGTGACAAGACCAACTATAAACCTTTAGTTGACCAATATAAATATGTTTTACAAACCTTATTATGAAAGGTACCTATGTGCAGATACTTCACCACTGACAAAGCCCTCTTAGAGACGTTACTAAAGTAACTTCAAGAAAGAGTCCAACTTTGTTTTATCTCACACTGAATACAAAATTTCTCACATCCTAACATGGAAATTCAATGTGAAAGCAACAGTATCTATCAACTTATTAAATGAGGTTGCTTAGTAACCCATAAGGATAAAAACATCGCAAAACACCCTTTGTGTCTTAATAGTACTGTGCACGTGAATGTATCAGACACCATACTAATTATCTCATTAAGTCCTTATAATCATTCTTCAAGATAGAAACCATCATCTTCATGGTGGAGGAAAATGAGGCTTTGAGAGGTAAAGTACTCTGACCACAGCAATCTGGAAGTTCAGGGGTAAACTAGGACTCAAGCCCATCTCTGCCAGACAGGCTCTGCTTGCTTCCTAACTCCTGCCACATCCTGCCTCGGTGGGGCTTCTGGAAGAGCTGGCCCCTTGTTGACGGACTCCAACAGCCTCACCACACCTAACTTAATGCAGTCTTAAATTAGACATGAATATACAGTAAAACCCTGGATTGCAATTAACTTGTTCCACAAGTGTTCCACAAGACGAAGAAATCTTTCTAATAAATTTCAACTTGATAAATGAGCAATGTCTTGCAATACAAGTAGTAGGTGACGCCAAACATCACATGATCACAACTGGGCCAATGGTACTTAAAATTCGCTTTGATAGGGGCGCCTGGGTGGCGCAGTCGGTTAAGCGTCCGACTTCAGCCAGGTCACGATCTCGCGGTCCGTGAGTTCGAGCCCCGCGTCGGGCTCTGGGCTGATGGCTCAGAGCCTGGAGCCTGTTTCCGATTCTGTGTCTCCCTCTCTCTCTGCCCCTCCCCTGTTCATGCTCTGTCTCTCTCTGTCCCCAAAATAAATAAACGTTGAAAAAAAAAAATTAAAAAAAAAAAAAAATTCGCTTTGATATACAAGTGCTTTGGATTACAAGCATGTTTCTGGAACAAATTATGCTTGCAAATCAAGGTTTTACTGTACTTTGAATACTTAGAAGAAAAGATTTGTTGGGGCGCCTGGGTGGCTCAGTCGGTTGAGCATCCAACTTCGGCTCAGGTCATGATCTCATGGTCTGTAAGTTCAAGCCCCGTGTCGGGCTCTGTGCTGACAGCTCAGAGCCTGGAGCTTGTTTCAGATTCTGCGTCTCCCTCTCTCTGACCCTCCCCCATTCATGCTCTGTCTCTCTCTGTCTCAAAAATAAATGTTAAAAAAAAATTTTTTTTTAAAGAAAAGATCTGTGTTCAAGAAGAATGAATATTGTGACCACATTTAAATTATTTTATGCTTTCTTCTCCCTTCATTCAACAAATCCCTGAATTGTGCCAGGCACAGAGGGTAGTAAGAGAACAAGACCTGACCCTAACTTCAGAGAGCTCACAGCCTCAGGGGCAGAGAAAAGCTTCAACACCACATAAATTACTGCCAGGGACTCTGCACAGCTGGGAGGAGTCTCCAGGTACACCACAGGATGCTGGCAAAGTCCTCCCCCCAGAGGAGAGATGGGACTTGGTCAAGGGAAAGCATGAAGACTGGCTACAGAATGGCTCCTTGGGAAGCAAGAGTTTACTGTGGCCAGGCTGTCAAAACTTGAGGGGGTGAATAGGACCAGAGAGGAAGCCGGACATGAAGGCCAGCTCATGGAGGGCCTGAGGGATGGGAAATCACTGGGGCGGAGGGCAGGATTTTGAGCACCAGAGTGACACAATCATATCAACATTTATCTACAGGGCAGAGGTAGATACACCAGAAAGGACAACAGAGAGGTTGGCCTTGCTTGGGATATAGCCTCTCCCACAGTCCTCTACTGTTCAGTAATTTCTAAAGAACACTGAAAGGGCTCCTGGGTGGCTCAGTCAGTTAAGCGTCCAACTCTTGATTTCAGCTCAGTTCATGATCTTGCAGTTTCTGAGTTCGAGCCCTGCATTGGGTTCTGTGCTGACAGCTCAGAGCCTGCTTGGGATTCTCTCTCTCCCTCTCTCTCTGATCCTCCCCCTTTCTCTTCCTCTCTTTCTTTCTCTCTCTCCCTTCCCCCCTCCCTCCTCCCTCTCTCTCAAAATAAATTCAAAAAATAAACTTTAAGAGTAGTGAAAACTTTCCCAGAAGTTAGGAAAACATGTGTCTGGCTCAATGTGGCTGAAAAAGTAGACAAGAAACGTCAGTCAGGATCTCCACCCACATCCTGATGTGTTAGTGGAAGGAATATAAAGGTTGAGCATGAGGCACCTAGAGGTAAATTAGACCTGAGTTCCAATCTCAGCAGCCTCAGCTACCTCAGCTGTAAAATGGACATAAAAACACAATTCACCTAGCAGGTAAGACTCAACTCAACTGGGTATTATTGACCCTTGCCCAGCACCTGACACTTGAGAACTTACTAAACTGGCTAGCTGCTAATGTAGTCATACTAAAAACAATGTTATTAGTATTCTTGGTCCCCTGAAATAACCTATTTTGAATATTGCGTGCCAGGCACATTCTTCCCGTTTTCTGAAAATACCAGAGAGATTGGTGGTCTGGTATCAGTACCTTCATTTTGCAGGTGAAGATATCGTGCCCAAAAGGCTAAATTCTTTGACTCGAGTTACGGTGATCGCCAAATCCTCTTTATAGCAGCAAGAGGATTCACAGAATTAAAAGCAGAAAGGTAAAATAAGCACTATACCCCCATTAAAAAGATACTACATAAACCTCTACTTCAAAATTTCCTTCTCACGTACAGCAACAGTAACTTAAAAAACAAAAACAAAAAAACTAGAAGTATTTTTAATCCTTAAGATGGTTCACTCTAACAGACTTAGGCAGGCTATCAGTTACCGCATTCTTCAGGAACTGGAAGCTCGAATTGTCTGTTAGGGGATTAAGAGGGCACTCCTTCTCTAGGATATTAATCTATCTCAGTTGTGCATCTGACTTTTTCTGGAATAAGAAGTGGTGCAAGCAACAGGCCACGAGAGTACGAAGAAATGTTACCTATGCTCTATGTTCAATCACTACCCCATCTGTACTCTATGGAACCTTGTCATAGGTACTATAATCTCCATTTCTCTTTTACTTACAAATTCCAGTAGTAATTTGCCCAGCAATGTTTTGTTCCTCTTTCTAAAGACCGTGAAATGAAACTCCCAGCACTTCACACCCTCCCGTCACTGGGGAGCACTCTGCCCCGATCCCTTCTGCCCAACCTGACCCCATGTAGTCTGTAAGGCAGCTCTTGAAGGCAGGATACACCCTCTGAACTCTGAGTCATCTCATGTCAACCTCTCTGATAGTACTTAGCTCTTCCTGCCTTCAAGTCTTTTTCTTGCGCCCAAAATATAAGCCTCCATTTTACTGTTTTCCTTTCATCCTTATTTTCACTCGGTGACATCATGAGGGCAGGAGAACATGGTGGTGATGCACCCAGGCCCTGGTCTGCGGTCAGACAACCGTGGATCCCATTCCTACCTCTACCACTAATCATTGTTTAGCTTTAAACAAGTGGCTTAACTTCTCTGTACAGCAATTCCTTTCCTCATCTGCAAAATGAGATTAACAGCAGATATTCCTTCTTTGGGAATTAGTGAGGGCGGAAGGAGATAATGAATGCCTGCACCTGCCAACAGTATGAACTCAAAAAAGGTAATTCTTCTTGCTCGTTTGTAAATTACATCCTTTTTTTTTAAGTGTTTATTTTTGAGAGAGAGAGACAGAGCGTGAGTGGTGGAGGGGCAGAGAGAGAGGGAGACACAGAATCCGAAGCCGGCTTCAGGCTCTGAGCTGTCAGCACAGAGTCCGACGCGGGGCTCGAAACCATGAACCGTGAGATCGTGACCTTGGCCGAAGTCGGACGCTTAACCAACTGAGCCACCCAGGCGCCCCTAATATCCCACGTTTTTCTTATCTAAAGTAAGATATGGTTTCATACTTCATTCATCAAGTATGTATCAAGTCTGTATTAGAGTACATTGCACACACTGTTTGAGGAATAAGGGAGGCAGCAGTGCACGGAGCCAACACCTGCTCTCAACATTTAGAGTCTTCAGGGAAGACACAATAAAAAAAAAATCAAAAAATTGTGGGTGCTACACAGAGAATTTAAAATAGAATAATGCCAAGTGCCCAGGGAGTTATTTCAGATTGGGCAAAGAGACTTTGAAAGGCTGAGCATGGAAACTGAGCGGTAAATTGCAAGATTTGCAAGTTTTGTGTGTGTTTTAATAAAGGAAGACAAAAGAATGAGAATGGAGTGAATGAGAAGCAAACACAACAGGTAGGTCATAGAAAAAGGCAAATCTGTTGGCAAAAACCAGGGCTTTGTCCCCAAACACAGGAATGAAATGAAGGGAGGTGCTGCAGCTCCTCAAAGGCAGAGGCTAAGTCGGAAGGTGACTGTAATGGAGAACCTGAAGGCTGGTTGGAGTAAAAGAGTAAAAGCACATTTCCTGCTCACCTAATAGCCCCAAGCACACACTGCTTCCAAATAGCCTTCCGGGGACCCACATTCCCATCACCGTGTGGCCCTGCCACCTGCAACCCATGGATCCCAAGTTAGCTTCTCTATTCCAGCCAAAAGGAGAGAAGAATATGGATCATCACAGCTGTCCAGGCCTGAACAGGGCACCCACCTCTGCAGCTACCATTTCACGGTCAAGAACTCAGCTACAAAGACTAACGGGGACACACTGTACAGCCATGTGCCCAAGAGAAGCAAGGTATGTTCGGTTATCAGCTCAATCCCTGCCACGGGTTCTGGCATAAAAGCGGATTCCAAGAGAAATGGAAGAGCTTCTAGTGTCACTTCCCAGGTCAGTTTCATCAACATTGAAGAATACTACACTTCGGGGTCAGCTGGCCAGCTCAGTGGGGCTTGCAGCTCTTGATCTTGGGGTTGTGAGGCCAAGCCTGCGCTGTAAACGGGCAAGCAATGTCATCACACTCATGTGACTATTTTCAAAAGCACATGGTGCCTGCCTGCCCCCTTACTGCTTCATCAGTAAGGAACTGTTCATATAATAAAGGAAAATTTCATTATTTTAAATGTCGTTCCTAATGAGAAAGGAGATTTCTGACACCATAAAGTACACGATCTACCTTGAATCTGTGGAGATTACCCACAAGTACAGCACAAGTGACAAATGCTACAAATTTTCCAAAGGTACACAATTTTATAACTTACTTATCAGAGGCACAACAATTATCATTCCATAACTACCCTATCCCTTCAAAAACCAACAATTCAAAAAAGAGTTTGCTGGCCACGTGGTAACTAACTCGGAGTCTCCTCCTGAAGGAGTGACAATACAAAACCTGCCAGCCATTGACTCTCCCACAGAGTTCCCATTGTTTCCTGAAGCCCAAATGAGTACTCATTATAACACAAGACCCCTTCTCCCTGAAAAAATTATTTAATATCCAAGCAGAGGACTTGTCATGATTTGCATTTTTAAAGACTTGTAACTGAATAAATCCTTAAGTTATTACAAGCCCTGAATTATCTCATTCTTAATAGGATAGCCAGATGCATTTGTTTTTTTTTTAACTAGTTATACCTTTCACCCAAACAACACACCCCCAGAACCATGTGTTCCTAAGTAAAGCACATCTAACTCCCCTGAGTCAATGTCAACATGTTTCCAATAATTACAGAAAGCAATGTATTCCCATTGAAACCCAATATGCTAAATTTTGAGCATGTGGAGCACGCGGTTGTTAAAAATTGATTATTTTTGACACACAGAACATCAAGAGCTTTCTACATTTCTCAGATTTGAGGTGTTTTGTTTTGAAGGCTAAAGGAAGAGAAGGGGTAAACATTATGGAATTTCAACTGAGGATTAAAATAAAAAAAAAAAAAAAACCTAGTTCAATAATACAAACTGTTCCAAAAATATCCAGGATATTGGTCTTCAACTGTTTGATTAAAGAAAACACATTTGGTCCTGGGCTTTTGTCATAGTTTTTTGTTTACCAATTCAGTTTCATTACTTGTCTTCAGTCTGTCCAGATATTTCGGGCAGTAATTTCTCTGACATTGGCCATATCAACATTTTCTGGATATGTCTCCTCAAGCAAGGGAAACAAAAGCAAAATTAAAATACTAGGACTACATCAAAATAAAAAGCATTTGCACAGCAAAAGAAACCAACAAAATGAAAAGGCAACCTACTGAACGGGAGAAGATATTTGCAAATGATGTATCTGAGAAAGGGTTAGTATACAAAATGTGTAAGTGACATACAACTCAACCCCAAATAAGCAAACAACCCAATTAATAAACGGGCAGAGGAACTGAATGAACATTTCTCCAAAGACGACATACCAATAGCCTGACACAAAAAAGATGCTCAACATCACTAATCACCATGGAAATGTGAATTAAAACCACAATGAGATATTACCTTACACCTACCTGAATGGCTAAAATCACAAAGACAAGAAAAAAAAGTGTTGGCAAGGATACAGAGAAAAAGGAACTCTCGTGCACTGTTGATGGAAATGCAAACTGGTCCAGCCACTGTGAAAAACAGTATGAAGGTTCCCGAAAAAATTAATAACAGAAATACCATATGATCCAGTAATTCCGCTGTTGGGCATTTACTCAAAGAAAATGAAAACACTAGTTGAAAAAGACATAGCACCCTTATGTTTATTGCAGAATTATTTACAATAAACAAGATATGGAAGCAACCTAAGTATCCATGGATAGACAAATGGGTAAGGAAGCTGTGGTGTACATATTCAATGGAATAACACCAACCATAAAAAAGGATGAGATAGTGCCATTTGAGATAACATGGCTGGACCTAGAGTGTATCAGATGAAGTAAAATAAGTCACACTGAGAAAGACAAATACCTTACGATTTCACTCGTGAGTCAAATCTAGTGTAGTGAAAACAAAAAAAACAAAGAAAAATGAATTTAAAAAAGCAGAATGGGAACTATAAATGGAAAGAAAAAAATTGGTTGCCGGAGGGGAGAGGGGAGGTGGGCAAAATGGGTGAAGAGGAGTGGGAGATACAGACTTCCAGTTACGGAATGAATAAATCATAGCAGTAGAAAGCACGGCTTAAGGAATACATTCGATGATATTGTAAAAGCACTAGAACATGACAGATGGTAGCTACCCTTCTGGTGAACAGGGCAGAATATACAAACTTGTCAAATCACGGTGCTGTACATCTGAAACTAATGTAACATTGTGTGTCAACTATTCTCAGATCAAAAAAATAAAAATAAAGACTCAACCCACACTAGCTAAAAAGACCAAAAGATTCTAAACACATGGTTAGTTTGGGGGCACCTCAAGAATCAATTTCTCTTTTTTCAAATCTAGAGTTTTAAGCCAATGAAAACATCAATCTTTATAAAGAAATTCTGCTTCACAGAAGATTCTTTTAACCTGTAATGATTGCAGGCTACATCCATTACAAAGCCATCAATTTTTTGGTATGCATTTTCTGGAAAAAAAATTTATTTCCATTTCCTTTGTTTTGCCTTAAGTGTACCTACAGATGCAAGGTAACACTGGAATCCCATAAGGCAAGCAGGGTGTCCCCACCTACCCATCTCCCTCCCAGCCTTGCTGGCACACCTTGTTAACATGTGAGAAGCATTTGTATTCCAACCAATGCTCTGTAAGAACATAACTCTGCCTGGACACTTTACTGTTTAAAAAACTTTGGATGGAAGAATGAGTTGATTTCATTAAATTTTATTTTACAAACTTATAAACAGAACTATAAGCTATAAACTTAGCCATCAACTGAAAATACCATTTATGTTTATATTTTCATTTAATCTTGAAACTCAGAAAAATTGATTTTCGGGGCGCCTGGGTGGCTCAGTCGGTTAAGCATCCGACTTCGGCTCAGGTCATGATCTCGTGGTTCGTGAGTTCAAGCCCTGCGTCAGGCTCTGTGCTGATGGCTCAGAGCCTGGAGCCTGTTTCAGATTATGTGTCTCCCTCTCTCTCTGACCCTCCCCCATTCATGCTCTGTCTCAAAAATAAATAAACGTTAAAAAAAATAAATAAAACAATAAAAAAAAGAAAAATTGATTTTCATCCAGGATTAATATAATGATTTTGTATAGCTATGTTTCATTGAATACCACTATGTACCACTCGTAGAAAATATATTTAATCCTCACAATACATAGCAAGGGTGGGTTCTGTAATTCTGACTTTATAAATGAATAAAGTAAGTAATGACTCAGGACAAATTTGAAGGCCACAGCTAGGATTTGTATTCAGGTTTTTCTCGTATGTACTACTTGCTACTATTCCAAGACCAAAACAAGTGTGTAAATGATTTGTATTTACAAGTCCCAAAAAAGACGAGTCCCCAACTCATTAAGTTCCTGTCTCTAAAATCAAAAGAAATGGTCTACACAATTTGAATCAAACTATTTACTGTAACGTGGACATCCTACTGAAAAGAAGAAAAATACATGCCTCCCTATCAGAAAGCAAGAGCCCACCGGAAATTTGATCAGTGACCAGTAAATGAGAAATTTAACATATTCTGAAGAGAATGATGATCTAAATGGCTTTTGTAAATAGACAACCTAAAGAGAGGCAAGTTTTCAACACTTGATCATTGTGTTACCCCCCAGACAAGATGACTTAGCCAGCTCATCTGAGTATTTCACCTGGTCTGACAGCAGATACCTACAGGAAATACTGCAGAGCTCCCTAAGGACGCATGTGCAACCACACCCCCTTTACACCACGACTACGTTCTCAAAAATAAAATCAGCACTATCCATGTTCATCCGCATTACAGCAACACATATTAATCTTTACTCATCCGCCAAATCCAGTACCAACTGCTTTCAAAAGATCATCTCATTTAATCCCACAACCATCTTTTGAGGTAGGTGTTTTATTCTCATCCCCATTTGACAAACAAGGGAACTGAGGCAGGGAGTGCTGAGCTAACTTATCCAGGTCACACAGCTAGATAGGAGACTGACCCAGGCCGTCCTTAACCTCTCACAGTCAAGTCCTTATAGAGAATGGACACTGGCAAAGCCAACATGCTCTTTCTTGGAGAACAAGACATGCTTCATCCTCTATGTACTTGTGGATCAATCCTGCCAGGTTGCAATGACCTTTACAAAGTCCTTCATAATGCTCAGAGCTTGTCATCATCTCCTAATTTTCTGATCTTTATTCTCCATTTCCTTAATTGCACCTTCAGGTGCTGTAAAACTCACATGTTAACACCCAGCACCAGACTCCTCCCTTGTTTCTGGGGCAAGGTCACATATCTTTGCTCAACCATCCAAAGCATCAAAACTCTTCCTTTCAGGTCACACACCTTTGGTCAACCATCCAAAGCATCAAAACTGTTCCTTTCAAGGGGCACCTGGGTGGCTCAATCAGTTGACCATCTGACCCTTGATTTTGGCTCAGGTCAGGATCCCAGGGTCATGGGATCCATCCCACATCGGGCTCCATAGTGAGTGTGGAGCCTGCTTAAGATTCTCTCTCTCCCTCCCTCTGCCCCTCTCCTCTGCTCATTCCTTTACCTCGCTAAAATTGAAAAGAAAAGAAAAGAAAAGAAAAGAAAAGAAAAGAAAAGAAAAGAAAAGGAAAACTTTTCCTTTGAAATGCAAGATAAATGATGGAAAGAGGAGTGACAGAAAACATTATTTGCAGAACACACTTATCCCAGAATAATTGGGCAGCTCCCTGATGGATCTCATCAGGATTCCCAATGGGATCCTTCTCTTCCTCAGTAGAACACTCAGTACCACATGTTCCTTGCTAGATGCACACTAACTCTCTGTGGCTACGAATATTTTTTAGCATTCAGAACAAAAGGGAAAAAACAGTAACCTTTCAACATGTCTTAACTCTACATGATAATATCAAAGAGGGCTTTATTTAATTATTTTCCACAATGTTCTACTTCTAACATTTTATCATTTAAAACCATATTTTAAATTTTTCAATAATAGGTTTACCTGTCACACCTGACTTTAAAGAAAAATTGAATTTTACCTTGTAAAGCTAAGGAATTGATTCAAGTTTTGTAGAGGCACCACAAAGGGAAGCCACCAACTGTGACCCATGTTTCAGTGAGCTACTAGTCCAACCATTTCCTTACTACATTTTGATAAAAGCAATAATTAAGAATGAGCAATCTTTCCAAAAGACAAGAAGGGTTCTATCTTGTTCTACAGGTTTACTAATGAAGACATAGATGTCCCTATAGAATAGACAAATGGCAGGAGCAAAGTTGGAAGCATCAGTAAGTCAAGACTCAAAAAGAACAGGGCCTGGGAATGCAAGCTGGTGCAGCCACTCTGGAAAACAGAGTGGCTATCAACAATAGCCAAAGTATGGAAAGAGCCCAAATGTCCATCGATGGATGAATGGATAAAGAAGAGGTGGTATATATATATATATATATGTGTGTGTGTGTGTGTGTGTATATATATATATATATATATATATGTATATGTATATATATATATAGAGAGAGGTGGTATATATATGTATGTATATACATATATATATATATATATATATATATACACACACACACATACAATGGAGTATTACTCAGCCATCAAAAAGAATGAAATCTTGCCATTTGCAACTACGTGGATAGAACTAGTGGTATTATGCTAAGTGAAATTACTCAGAGAAAGACAAATATCATGACTTCACTCATATGAGGACTTTAAGAGACAAAACAGATGAACATAAGGGAAGGGACACAAAAATAATATAAAAACAGGGAGGGGGACAAAACAGAAGAGACTCATAAATATGGAGAACAAACAGAGGGTTCCTGGAGGGGTTGTGGGAGGAGGAATGGGCTAAATGGGTAAGGGGCACTAAGGAATCTATTCCTGAAATCATTGTTGCACTATATGCTAACTAATTTGGATATAAATTTTTAAAAATAAAAAGTAAAATAAAGTAAAATAAAATAATAAAATAAAATGAGATGAGATGAGATAAAATAAGATAAAATAAAATAAAATAAAAATAAAATAAAATAAAAATAAAATAAAATAAAATAAAATAAAATAAAATAAAATAAAATAAAATAAAATAAAATAAAATAAAATAAAATAAAATAAAATAAAATAAAAAGAACAGGGCTGACACTAACAAGATGAATTTCCCAACTATGAATTCAAGTAGTGCACTTAAAACTCAGCAGCACAACAGAAGATGGAAGAACACCAGATGACCACCAATGATGTGGAAAGGATCTAGAGATTTGGGAAGGCAGTGACCTCAGGACAGTTGACAGTGTGACACAGCTCCCCACATCAAGCTAAGACTACCTGAGACTACAGGACAGTGTCCAGAAGAGGAAGAAAATGGTTCCATTGTCCTCCGCTTTAACCAAAGCCTGCGGGGGTTTTCTGTTTAATTAGAGCCACCAGGGTGATAACAGCTGTTAAACCTACATCATGGGAGCTTTGGGAGTTTACTCTGGCAAAGAGAACAGTTAATGGGGAGACATAAAAGCTGTGTTCAAACTTTTGAAGGATTATGAACAAGAAAGAGCACTGTTCCTACACAACATCTCAGGGGCAAAACTAATGGAGAGAATTATGAGAGACAGATTTTTAGACAATTAAAATTTGTAATAATTACAACTGTCCAATTATGGACTCTCTTCATGATCTGGTGAAGAGTTTTCTCTCCACCAATTTAACAAGAGTAGATGACCATCTGTTCCTGTTGTCAGAGAGAATTTCTACACACAAGATTCCATGATAAGTGGTTCAAACTTGCATTCGATATATAGGACATTTTCCTTTTGCTGGGATTCAGAGCATCACAAAAGCATTAAGTGGAAATAGTCACAAGTGCATTTTGTGCACATCCCCCTAGTTCTGAGCACAGAGACAGACTCATCCACAGAGAGCACTTTAAATTTTACTTTATAGGTTTCTAAAAAAAGATCTCCCTCTCTTCTTGGTACCCCCAGTCTTACTTAGCTTTTCAGGAACTTCTCCCTGAGGTCCAATCTCAACTCTTCCTGCTGTAATTATACCAAATAACGTGGATAACAAAATGAGCTCTATAATGACCCTGACAGAGTAATATTTGACCTAAGAACCTATCAATTAAAGAAACATGTACAGAGACAAAATATGAAGCAATGAATTCTTTAAATGTTTCCAATCTCTAAATGTCAAATGTCATTCAGAACAGTTTTGAAAACCATTACAAGACTGATTTACATGCTCTCATTTTTGAGTGCAAACACAGACCTCCTTGTGTAAGAGCTCTGCTAGTCTTTTCAGATCGAGCTCTCTATCTCTATGCAGGAAGAATGGACTGAAGCTTAATGTGTTTAGATTAAAATCACTCAGAACTGACGGGAAATGACACTTGAGCAGCAGGAATACAGCACAGCTTTAAAAGGTTAGTGACAACACTGAGTACTCAAAAATGCCTAATTTGCTTAAAAGGTACCCAAATACAGTTTCCATAAAGACTGTTGTTCTCTCCTTTAAGAGCTAGATAAAGTCGCCGAACACAAAGCTGCCTTGAAACTCCACTCGGCACAAAATTCTCACTGGCTGTATTCCTCGTACCTTACACTGTGCTCAGTAAATTTATCACGGGCTCTCTTGATGGACTCCAGCAACAAACTAATTTGCCTACTAGTCAACCCATCAATTTTCCATTAAAACTCTTTACTTCCCAATTAACTGGAAGGCATGTACTAGATTCTTTTTAAGTGCTTCCCTAACAAAAATAAAACTAAAGTTAAGCACTCAATCAACTCTTTTAAAAGACATTGGTTTTTGTTACTGCCATAGCTGGGCTCTAGAGAATGTGTCCATAAGCAGGACAATGAACTGGTATCTATTTAATGGGAGTTTTGTTGACAAAATTGCTACCCGTACATTGAGACAAGGGAGCTCAGAGCCTGGAAGCTTCAGAGGACGTCCTTTCCACTCTTGAGACTGAACCATGCCCTCCTCTCTTCTGGCAGTGAGCTTTTCACTCCATCGAGAGGTACGCTGCACTGAGAAACATGCACATCTTCCCCCCCCCCCCCCCCCCCCCCGCATTTCAACCAGGAAGGATTCGGTCTTTGCAACCAAGCATGGTCCAGTGGGGGGAATAACTCACATTGCCCAAGTCTATCACTTTGATTACTAGATTAACAATGATTCTTGGAGACTTTTTATTTTTAAAGATTTCTTTTTTTATTTTTATTGTTATTTTTTTTTAAATTTTTTTTTTCAACGTTTATTTATTTTTGGGACAGAGAGAGAGAGACAGAGCATGAACGGGGGAGGGGCAGAGAGAGAGGGAGCACAGAACCGGAAACAGGCTCTGGCCATCAGCCCAGAGCCTGACGCGGGGCTCGAACTCACGGACCGCGAGATCGTGACCTGGCTGAAGTCGGACGCTTAACCGACTGCGCCACCCAGGCGCCCCCTTTTATTGTTATTTTTAGAGCCCATGCTCAGCATGGAGCCCAACATGGGGCTTGATCCCACAACCCTGGGATCACAACCAGAGCGGAAACGAAGAGTTGGATGCTAAACCGACTGAGCCACCCAGGCGCCCCTTAATGATTTAATTAAGAAATATACATGATGAAGGTGAGGCTTGGCACAGGAAAGGGTTGCCGGACACCCAAAACGGAAACCAAGTCTTCACACTCTTCTCAAATCCTTTTCGTACTCTTCTTCATTACCCAGCCAAATATTGTCAGCTATTCTTTTTTTTAAATTTTTTTAATGATTTTATTTATGTTTGAGACAGAGACAGAGCATGAGCAGGGGAGGGGCAGAGAGAGAAAGGGAGACACAGAATCTGAAGCAAGCTCCAGGCTCTGAGCTGTCAGCACAGAGCCCGACGCGGGGCTCGAACTCACGGACTGTGAGATCGTGACCTGAGCCAAAGTCGGAAGTTCAACCGACTGAGCCACCCAGGCGCCCCTATTGTTAGCTATTCTTAAGAGAACATGACGTGTCTAGGGCTTTGCAAGCCAGACATGTGAATGAATACACTTTTCCCTACCAATTATGTCCCTAAGTTTTCCAAAATATCGACCAAAAAAGCAAACTCACAGACTGCAGTACAGGGACCTTACTACAACCAGTAGTGCAGATAGCATTTTTCAAAAACACAATAAAGATTTTAGTTGTTAGTTGGTTATTTAACCTATGGTAGTCTCTAACCTTAATTTCACTTAAAAATAGTGCAGGGCTGCCCAGGTGGCTGTGGGCACACTCTGTCTCTCAAAATAAGCAAACTTTAAAAAAAAATATATTGCAAAATCTTTTATGCAACTGAAGAACAACAACCTTCTTACAGTCACCCTTTAAATCATTGCTAATCGTTACCAAGTTCACCTAAGGGAAAAAATTAAGCAGGGAGGACCAAAATTCTATTCATACCCATAAGTCTCAAACTTAAAGGTCACATCCACGGAAAGGCAATTGGTCATACTCGTTCTAAGTGTTCCTCAATGATTTCGTGTAATATAGGGCTGTGAGAATAGGATTAGCTATGTGCAAACAGCTACAGCTGACAAAGTCTAAGTTCTCCTGTACCAAAAAATATCCTCTATCAGTTCACCAAGTTCACCAAGTTCACTTCTTGGTATTATGAAGTCATTTGAAATTATGATAAATAATATTTAATGATACAGTAAAATACTGTTAAAACTAGGTCACAAAATAAATATTTTTGTTCAAGTAATTATGCATATAAGCAGATGAAAATGAAAGACAGAGGAGATTCGGGTTTTGTTTTGTTTTACCTTCTTCATTCTTTTTGATATTTTTCAATATTTCTACAATGAACATGCATCACATCTACAATTAAGAGAAAAATCATGAAATTTCAAGGAAATTTAGTAATCACCCTTTGGAAAACTGGTCACGTGCAATCCTAGTCCTAGGTATTTATGCAGACATTGTTGTGAACCTACAGTCATGTAAGAACTGTACAAATGGTTACAGTAGCTCTATCCGTAATCACTGAAAAGTGACAATACCTCAAATATCCTTCAATCGGTGAATAAATCAACTGCAGTATCTCCACACAGTGGCATACTACTCAGCAGTACAAAGGAATGAACTACTCAGACAGGCAACAAATGGATGAATTTCAAACACGTTATGCTGAATGCCAAAAGCCAGACTCAAAGGGCCACGTGATTGACAGGACGTGACGCAAAAGGTGAAAACATAGGCGGGGGGGGGGGGGGGGGGGGGGGGATGCAAGATTGCCCAAGATTGGGGTTAGGAGAGGCACTGGCTACAACCAAGGAGCAGCACAGGCAATTTTGAGGGTGATAAAAATGTTTTATACCCGGGGGCGCCTGGGTGGCGCAGTCGGTTAAGCGTCCGACTTCAACCAGGTCACGATCTCGCGGTCCATGAGTTCGAGCCCCGCGTCGGGCTCTGGGCTGATGGCTCGGAGCCTGGAGCCTGTTTCCGATTCTGTGTCTCCCTCTCTCTCTGCCCCTCCCCTGTTCATGCTCTGTCTCTCTCTGTCCCAAAAATAAATAAACGTTGAAAAAAAAAATTAAAAAAAAAAAAATGTTTTATACCCGGATTGTGGTGCTACTTAGAGAACTAAATGCACTTGTCAAAACTAAGAAGTGTTGGGGCGCCTGGGTGGCGCAGTCGGTTAAGCGTCCGACTTCAGCCAGGTCACGATCTCGCGGTCCGTGAGTTCGAGCCCCGCGTCGGGCTCTGGGCTGATGGCTCAGAGCCTGGAGCCTGTTTCCGATTCTGTGTCTCCCTCTCTCTCTGCCCCTCCCCCGTTCATGCTCTGTCTCTCTCTGTCCCAAAAATAAATAAACGTTGAAAAAAAAAATTAAAAAAAAAAAACAAAAAACTAAGAAGTGTTTACTAGGAAGGATGAATTTTACCATAGGCACATTATACCTTAATAAACTTGACCAAAAACAAAACAAAAACAAGAACTGAAAGCCTACTCATGTCCAGATTATATTCTGTTCTGTGTGATTCTTTATCTAAAATGCACCTATGTTTCTTCAAAAAGTTTTTTCAATTATTTTAGTTTTCATTATTTTAATAATTTTCACCTAGCAGGTGCATTCTGAAGGACTGGAACAGAGAAAGAAAATTTTTAATAGGGATGAGTCGAGGGGCGCCTGGGTGGCTCAATCAGTTGAGTGTCCGACTTTGGCTCAGGTCATGATCTCACGGTTTGTGGGTTCAAGCCCCACATCGGGGTCTGTGCTGACAGCTCAGAGCCTGGAGCCTGCTTCGGATTCTGTGTCTCCCTCTTTCTCTGCCCCTCCCCTGCTTGCGCTCTCTCTCTCTCTCTCTCTCTCAAAAATAAATAAACTTTAAAAAAAAATTTAAAAATGAAAACAGGGGTGGGTAAATCATGCGGAGGACACCCAGGCCTGTCTGCACTATCCCTACAAATGCTAGCAAGGTCACCTGTGTGGGCCACTGGACACAAATCAAGGCACTCCAGAGCTGGAGAGAAGGTACCTAAAAGGAGTGGAGATGGCAGATACCATTTTCTTGTCTAATACTTGCAGGAGGTAACCAAATGCAAACTCTGCAATCCACTCCACAGAAGCCAGGATTTGGTTGTAACTGAGCACTTCTAACCATCACGCCCATGCCAGAACCATTTCTAGACCGATTAGAGAGTGACTAAGCAGTTGCCAGGCCAGTTTGGTTTGCTCATTTAGGGTTTAAAATACCCTCCCCACCTCTGGATATTAGGAAAGCGCTTCTGAGAGGTGTCTGAAAAGATTTAGAATGGCTTATCCTCTTAAACGGATTTGGGAACAAGGAACTTTCTCCTGAGCTTATAAGGGAACTGGTATTCTGTTTTGTTTGGTCTTCCCCTCCCCCACCATTTATAAGAACATACAAATAAGCCCTACCTGATCCTTATCATGAGCTTAAAAGAGTATAATTAGACCAGAGATGTGAAAAACTGTTTTTATCAAGTAGGGAATTCTTTTTCTCAAGAAATATTCTTTTTTTCCAAATATAAGAGAGTGACACCCATTTTCCTGGTCTATGGAGAAGTTAAGAGTAAAGTGGCCTAGGACAGGTACAGAAATTATTCCTGGACAACAATTACATTAATCTCTTTCCTGAACACTTTGAAAATAATGTAAAACATTCTTAAAATTAAACCGTGTATTGAAATATAGCTCCTGCTATATAAAAAATGGAGACTAGCAAATTAATGTTCTTGAAAAAGAATATTTTGGGGGCGCCTGGGTGGCGCAGTCGGTTAGGTGTCCGACTTCAGCCAGGTCACGATCTCGCGGTCTGTGAGTTCGAGCCCCGCGTCGGGCTCTGGGCTGATGGCTCAGAGCCTGGAGCCTGTTTCCGATTCTGTGTCTCCCTCTCTCTCTGCCCCTCCCCCGTTCATGCTCTGTCTCTCTCTGTCCCAAAAATAAATAAACGTTGAAAAAAAAAAAAATTAAAAAAAAAAAAAAAGAAAAAGAATATTTTGGCTAATTAGTAGATTAAATTATTGTTAAGGACTTAAAAGAACTGTCTACATTAAACAAGAGAGATTATCCTCATCTGTTCACTAGACCAGACCACCAAAGAACAGCTACTTCAGAACACAGTTAGCCTTGTTTATATATAAATCTATCTATGTACACACACACACACACACACACACACACACACCGTAAAATTCATGGTCTCTGAGTAGGGATTTACCATAAAATACCTGTCTGGTTTTTGTCAGAACCTTTCTGGAACTTCAACATGTCAGGAGTAGCACTGTTATGTTTAAATTAGGAATCAAATGTCCAACACTAAATGAGCGCAGGAAAATTCACACCCATTGTTTTCATGTCCTGCTCATAGTGGGTCTTCCTAAAAAATAAAGCATTGTACATTTTGAAAAATATAAGGTGAGGTAAGAGACTAAATGGTAACACGGAAACTCGCTCGGGCTGCTGGTCTAGAGAACTGGGCCACGGTGTTTCATTCATCCACCCCACACACTTGAGGAGCCCTTCCAGTCTGATGGTCTCAGGGAATCCATTAAATAGCTGTGCAACTTTGGACACATCATTTATAATCTCTCTGAGCCTCTGAGAGGGGAAAAAAAAACATACTTAGCACACTGGGTAAGTCATGGGAATTAGATAAAAGGTTTACAAAACAGCGAGCACAGTGTCTGGTATGCAGGGGATGTTCGAGAATATTAATTATCTCTCGCCCTCTCTCCTTTCTGAAAAGCTTTTGTTACACACTCACAATGAATCTTTTTGCTTAGTCTACTAAACAGTCCAGCGGAGAAGCAAGCTTTTCTATCTCTGAGTCCACATATGCCTGACAGATTTGTATGCTACTGCTTAATTATTTCTCAACTAACAGTGAATGGCTACAGAAGACCATTGTTGATAGGCTTCTGGATATGATCAATAAACACTGACTCTGTGTCTAGGTCTACAGAAAATCTTCCAGGTGAGGGTGGGGGCCAGCACAGGGCACACGACAGAACAGTTCCTAAGCTCTTTACACCAGGGACATCTCAGACAAGGAGTATACCAACAGATGAGACAAAATTTCACGCAACAGTTCCATGCTAAAGTCATAGGACTAACCACGAGCTCCCTGGTTTAAAAAAAAAAAATGACACCATTAATAAAAATAAAGGCTTTAAACAGGGTATTTTCAAAATCAAAAGCGACCAGCCAGATAAACCTAACTCGGGCTCATTTTAGACACACAGCACTCAAGCAGAGGTAGATTCTGGAGGGAAGTAAACCCAGAGTCACTGACCAACACACCAAACCCACAGGCACTTTCAACACTTCAGATTTTCCCCTTTCTGAAGATTCAACAGGACTCAAGGATGATTTTACTTTACTTCTCAAAGAGGTCATCAACTAGTTTTCTGGTTTCAACAGCATAGGTTGGTGTAAGTCGTGACTCTGTAATTCAATACCAGTGGAGCTGGAGAATGAAGTCTTTGGCCAACAGGTATCCACAAATCCCTGAAGTATAAGCTCATACTATTAAATGTCTTCATGGACACTGAGGCAGGAGTCTGTCTCATGCTCCAGGGTCCCTATCCTCCCTGGCACACTGTCGAGAACTGCTCCTGTGGAACTCCCTTGCTCTTCACAGCCCGAGGGAAAAAGGAAAAAGCAAAAACAAAGAAACCCAGATCCCACAGTTTCCTGCTCTCCAGGTTCTCAAAACAAAGACCTTAGTGAGAATGTAAGCAACGAAATGCTCTAATCTCTATTTTAAAGCTAATGATTAATGAGTTCAAGCCTCTTGGTTTGAGGAAATTGGAGAACTATCACATTTTGTAGAAAGCTGCTATTTTCAAAGGCAAGGGCCTTTCAAATTCCCCCAAAGGTGCTTCAACTCCTAAGATGGTCAGCAAAATGACAAAATATATGTTCAATTTTGGCATAGGTAGCCTTTTCGTTTTCTTGAATATCCACTTTGAGATAGATATGTCCCATTTATAAGAAGAAGTTAGTCAGAAGGAAGAATAATGAATAGGGTTGGAAAATCTGGACCCAGGACCTCAGTTCAGCCTGTGACCCTGGTTCACACTTTTAAGTCTCAGAGGAGGACATTTCCCCTCAAGGTCTGGCTGTGCATCTACTCCCAATTTGTCAGATTGTACCATTCCACCCATCGTACACCCTCTTCCCCTTGCATTTCAACTGGGACCTTCATGAGATTATCGACACGTTCAAGTCCAATACCATTTCAGAGTCAAATTCTTCCTTCATCTTATATGCTCTCGCTATCTCCTGTGATAGTCAAGGTCTGCAATCCCGGTCTCCCTTTCTAACTCACTGCAACCCAGCCGACATCCTATCATACCTCCAACTGGTAGCTAAACACCCTCACTGACATCTTCAATCTTATGTAACTAACCTCTTTGCTAACACGTACGACCTCTCATTTTTTGAACCTCTCCCCTCCCCTGCCTTCCAATGCATCAGTAGCTCTTGCTCTACCCTCTTGTAACCCCCTTAGTTTACTCTGCCCTCTTCATTGATTAATTCAACCAAAAATAAAGTTATGTTCCCTCCAGGGACCACGTGCCATATCTACTCATGTGGTCATTTACTCCAATCTGTAAAATATAATGATTACTAAATGAGCTCTAAAATCTCAAGTGACAACTAAAAAAGCTTATTACCATTATTTTCAATATTCAGGCTTACTATTTAAGGCAACTGCCACACTCAAAATATTTTGACATACATCAAGTCATTTTAGAACAACACATTCTTAGTTTAACCCATTTGCCTCTGAGGTAGATGGTCCAACAGGCAGGATCGATATGAGAACCTGCAACTGTCCACTCTCCTGCAAGACATCTTTCCTGTCACCTGGTGGTCTGTAGCTTTTCTTCAATGCCACCTGGCAAGGAGTACTATCTAGTACTTAGGCAGGAATATAATCCTCAGCTAATGCTTTCTTCATATGTAAGAATATAATTTGCCTTGTTATTGAGGTATTGAGGCTTTGTTTCTGGGAACATGTACCCTCTATGCATGTGACATATGTGTCTTCCAACTTGTAAAGAGTTAGTTACTGATACCTAGTATGACTAGTATGACAAGGGTAATACTTTGATAGTGACTTCTCCACCACCCTCCACACACACACACACACACACACACACACACACACAGTTTGTGTGTCATCTTTCCCTTGTCAACCTGAAGCCTTGCAGCTATGGATGCTTGTCCTGAGGAGACAGGACATTTTAGCACTGTGACAGCAGAAAACAAAAGGGAACTATCTGCTTCTGACATTGAAAACATGATTTTACATCAAGACAATGGGCTGGAAAAGTCGGCTTTATCAAGAACAGAGCTTGAAAATTTCAGATTGTGGTGTCTTCTATGGAAGATAAAGCTGCTTCTTATTAAGGCTAGGGATGATGCTTGCTACCAACTACAGAAAGAACCTTCAATAGGGTAAAGCCTAAAATTCACTCCTTCTGGGATCAGGGGATTACAAGAAGACAGGGGTGGTCAAACATGTGCACTCTGATCTCCCTTCTTATTTTTGACCCTAACAAGGAAAAGGTTTCAGATAAGTTCCAGGACACTCCAAGACTGAGACTAACATTTAACCCACTGTATAGCCAATTTGAGTTCTAGTATGGTGTGGATGGGACCAGAAGTGACTGTGTACTCCTAAGAAGGATGGAGAAAGAAGTGAATCAAGAAGTAAGAGGCCTGGCTAAACAAAAGATAACTCACAGCAGAGATGTACAATGGTGAGGTCCTAGGCCACGCACTGGATTGAGGAGGTGATAGATCTGGAGAGGTCCCAAAAAGTGTTAGCAAGGGCTGAGAGATGGAGTCAAGGTCAGCTGAGGACCACAACTGGGGCTTGACAAAGCTCAAAGAGACCAGCCCCCAACCTACATAGCTACAGATACCAGCCAGGCACCCAAAAACAGAAAAGGTCATTGAGAACTGGCATGAAGGCAGAGGACAGGACACCCAATCCCCACTCTGTTCCCCAGACCTGCACAAAGTACCCTAGAAAGGAACAGATGAGGCTACATACCTTAGAAATTGAAAAGTTTATCTAAATGAGTGAGCATACAAAACATAAAGCAACTATTTATTTATATCATTTCATCAGACAACGTATACTGCAGTAGACTCCTTTTGTGTTCTCCTACTGCCCAGCAGACAAGGGGTCAGGAGGACACATCTTTCTTAGAAATAAGTGAAGAAACAGTATTTCTTCTGCATATTAGAATATAGCTTGAGGAGCTCTAAACTCTTCCTAACTAGTATATCGAAAAATTCCATTTTAATTAATCCGATTTTCAGTGTAACAACATCATTTCCATGACCCGTAACAATAGTTCTTTGCCACTGTAATTAATACTACAATAAACTTACTAATAGGATTCTTTCACAGGCTAACACATGATCATTACAATTCATCTTTCTTCTACGATATCTCATGCCCAGAAAACTAAGAGCTCTCTTCTATTTGAAATTTTCAGCATTCAGGGCAATGCCTCACATGCAGTTAGCATTCAAAATTTTACTTTCCTTACTGAAAGCAACAATGAATAAACAATCACCGAAGCATAAGAACATGACCACTTTTGGGGGTGCCTGAGTGGCTCAGTCAGTTAAGCGTCCGGCTTCAGCCCAGGTCATCATCTCACAGTTCGTGAGTTCGAGCCCCGCATCGGGCTCTGTGCTGACAGCTCAGAGCCTAGAGCCTGCTTCAGATTCTGTCGGTCTCTTGCTCTCTCTCTCTCTCTGCTCCTCCCCTGCTTACATTCTGTCTCCTTTCTCTCTCAAAAATAAATATTTAAAATTTTTTAAAAAATGACCACTTTCTATGTTATCAGTGATGTGGTTATACTGGACACAACCTAAGTTACTGTCATCATTCCAGTTTTCTCAAATACAATGTTGATATTCTAATAAAGAGATCTCCCGGAAAGGGGAAGGCAGAAACCCAGAGAGGTGGCTACAGGAAAGAGAGCAGAGAGATCAATCACAATGTGAAGAGGACAAGATTAAGGACAAGACGGAAATAAAGAAGTTAGACAATTCAACCGACATGAGCATGACCAGAAAACCAGTCAGGTGACCAAGAAAGGACAGGAGGAGGAGGGGCAAACCACCTCAGGCTGACAAGATGCTCAACACCACTAATAATCAGGGAAAAGCAAATCAAAACTCGAACGAGTTACCCCTCACATCTGTCAGAATGGCTAAAATCAAAAACACAAGAACGAATGAGTGTGGGCGAGGATGTGGAGAAAAAGGAACCCTCCTGCACTGTTGTTGGGAATGCAAACTGGTGCAGCCACTGTGGAAAACAGTACGAAGGTTCCTCGAGAAATTTTAAAAAGTTACCATATGATCCAGTAATCACACTATGGGGTATTAATCCAAAGAATACAAAAACACGAATTCAAAAAGATAGATGCACTCTACGATTATTGCAACATCATTTACAACAGCCAAAATACGGAAGCGATCCAAGTGTCCATCCATAGATGAATGGGTAAAGAAGATGTGGTAGATACATATATACAATAGAATCTTACTCAGCCACAAAACAAAGAATGCCATCTGTGCTTGGTGTAGGGACTACTTAGTGGTCAGCCTTGCAGATTTGATCTTTTCATCTTCTGGACCTGAGGCCCCTACCACAATCATGTTAAGCCAGTTTCTTGGTCAGGCCAAGCAGCATCTGAGCTTGATCCTCCTTCTCTGTATTTAATGGAGCAGGAGGTAATGGAGCTGCTATAGGTCTTGTCCCTGGGCACTGTTCAGTCCCGAGGTCGGTGGGGATAGCAAGAATAACCCAGAACCCTAGAACAAACAGGGTCCCAACGATCAATACAAGTTCTACTCAGTGAACGTAGATTACAGCAAACTGAAGAAAAAAAAGTCCAGACTTCTAAATGAAATGTTTCACTATAAAGCTGCTGAGAATCAAGGTCTTCCAGAAGTCATCCACACAATTTTCTACTTATCCAGGAACTATCTCCCCTCTAACTGCACAAAACCATGATGTATTGTGTTGGGGTTTATACTGATTAGTAGGCATCAGAAACCTGGGGAAGAAAAAAAAAACCACAATGACATCTTGCCATTGCCAACACCATGAGTGGATCTAGAGAATATAATGCTAAGTAAGTCAGCCAGAGAAGGACAAATACTGCATTTCACTCATACGTGAAATTTAAGAAGCAAAACAGATGAGGAAAAACAAGATAAAAAAACAACTCTTGAACACTGAGAACAAGCAGAGGACTACCAGAGGGGAGATGGGTAGGGGAACAGGTGAAATAGGTGAATGTTAATGTCACAACAGGCCTGCACTTACAAAGTTGAGGAGAACGACAAACTATGAATGTATGCAGTCCCCTCATATTCATTTATACAAACTACCTGAGCATGTATTTGCTTGGGTCAGTTTTTCAGGGGTTTTTTGTTCGTTCTTTGGGGGGTTTTTTCTTGGCACTTCATTCTGTATCCTCTGTCTCAGTAAATGCTCTAGATTCACCAACTGTTCAAATAAAGAACATACTGTAAGTATGTAAACAGGTCAAACAGCAGCGGTACACTTTTTATACAGGGAAACATTTAGAAATTCAGAGCACAGGAAGTGTAGAGTATCTTTCAGTAATGAGCTCAACATCACCCATATCAACTTTATAATTATTCACAAAGCCTTAGAATCGAGATTTTTTCCCCTAGTGCTAAGAAATATTAAATATTTCAAGACCAATTAACTCGGCTAAAACTGACATTTTCTCTAAGCCATAAAATAGACCTTCAAACGACCTTCATAATGAAGCCATGATGTGACTACGGATAGTGTTGAAAGACATGCACTCCGGAACAGTCTCAAGAATTTAACTAAGAACCTGCAACTGCTGGGGTTGGCCAGTCAGGAGAGCAATGGTGTTTCCACAACAAAGGGGATCAAAACAAAAGCAGGCTCATGATCACAATCACTGGCACGGGTGGTCTTTGGGGCCAGAGAGCTGTCTAGCAAGCTACACTGGGTGAACAGGACACCAATGCTGAGTAGTCCAAGTGTTGATATCAGCAGTATTATCAACCCCCAACTTGGCTCGAGCAAAATAAGCACAAGCAAAATCCAGACCGCAACAGGTTGGATAACCATGTAGACTCCTACCACAAATAACATAAGCAAGAACAACACTGGACCTCAAAACAGGCCCTCAGCACTCGAAATACTATACACTGACATACCCAGTATACTCATGATTGTCATAGAATTCTCCAGACTTGCCATCAAAGCAAAGAAAGCAACAATTCTCACTTGAGAGGTGTAGCTACTGAGACATTGAGGAATCATAGGTGCCTGGTTCATCCTAGCTTGTCATTAAAAAACAAAAAAAGCCCTCATCTTGATACTGTTTAACTTCTTAAGGCCAAATGAATTAAATTATTAGTCTTCATTCCAAAACAAGCCTATAGCTAGTATCAGAAGAAAATCTCCTCCCTCTTTGTAATAAATGAAGCCGTTAACAGCTTTGTTAGCCCATCTCTTGGGCTCTGGTAACTGATACTATCTGAACACATCAAAAGGAAATTCTGATCAGCACATGTCACCACTCAGTTACAGGATGGGGGGAGACATCTTTTCAATCCCAGCATACTTTTGTTCAAGACCAAGGACACCTAGATACTTTTACTTGAAAACTCAAGGCATTACTCCTAAGAGACGAACTTTAGGAGATCCGTTAACAGCTCCCCACACAAGTTAATAGCATATTGAGATAGCAGCACTCTGTCCTGAAGCTACATGGAATCTGCTACCTAACACATAACACTTCAGATATGCTGTGTTCTAAAATAACAGAAGTAAGCTTTAAAGTATGATGGACAGTTTGCCTTTCAGTTGCGCTTGGTTTTGTTTTTGTCTAAATGACATCCAAACCTCTTCCTATTTTTAGAGAATCATCCGATGTTTGAGTCTCCGTGGCAAGCAAGACCCTACCTCACAATACAAAAACGGATATTTCCTCTGCTGGCCTTTGGCAGTCATATGACCCAGGCTCAGCCCATCATGTCCCATTTCAGATTCTAAATTTGGGGCGAGTGACATCAAGATAGGGAGATCAGAGACAGTAATCGCGGAATCAGCAGGGGGTGACTGCCAAGGGAATCAGCTACACAGTTCAGCAGCAGCAGCACCAAACCCAGACTCCACAGATGACAGTTAAGACTCTGACTGTGTGGTTCCTTGCTCGTTTGAGTTTGGGTTTCAAGCCATCTTCTCACCACTTGTTGTCTATTTTGTCTAAATCAGAGTACCACAGCCTGACCCACACAATGGAAGGAGTGTTTTCGTGAGAGTGGTAAGAAATGAATTCACTTCATGAACAAGCATTCACTTTGTATAAGGATATGTTAGTAAATATAATCAGAGAGCTCACTCTTTTCTGTCTCAGCTAAATATTTTTGTATCTTGTATTTACTTTCTCAATACTAACGTGTTAGGAAGAGAATGTTCAGTCAAAATCTCTTAATTCATGAAAATAATCTACAATGATAGTCCCAATAGCATTCATACAAACAACTGGGAGGGGGCACAAAAATGTGCTGGACAATGTTCTCTATCTTGATTTGGGTATGATACAAATATGCGTTTGTAAAAATTTACCCTGTATACTCTTAAGATTTGTGCATGAGATTCCATGTGAGTTTATCTAAATAATACAGGTACATAAACACAGAGACAGGGGCACCTGGGTGGCTCAGTGAGTTAAGCCTTGTAGAATCAAGCCTTGTGTCCAGATCTTCACTCACAGTGCAGGCCCTGCTTGGGATTCCCTTTCTCACCTTCTGCAACTCATGCTGTCTCTTTCAAACTAAATAACTTAAAAAAAAAAAAAAAAAAAACACAGGACATATATATGGCCCAAAAGTTATGCTGATGTAGGATATCATCATACTGATGATAAAACAAAGAATGTCCTCAAAATAAGCTTTTGTACATACTATCCTCTTTGACCTTGGACCTCCCTGGGCATTCCTTTCCGACAATGGAAGAATTACTCCCGGACACATTTCAATGCCCAGTGATCTTCCTCAGTGCCTCTCAGAAAAGGACACATCTAGTTCTGGTTTGCTGTCTCTTCACACCTTCAACATCTCCACTGTGTTCCAAGTGAGAAAGCTGAAGTCTTCCTGAAGTCTTGCCCATCTCACTGTATCACAATTCCCAAACTTAGAAGCTGACTTTGTTTCTCTTCAAGTCCTGCCCCCACACTTGCCTTTTTCATCAAGTGATCCTAATCACTACCTGGTTCAAGAGACAACGAATGATGGGGCGCCCGGGTGGCTCAGTCAGTTCAGCGTCCAACTTGGGCTCAGATCATGATTTCACGGCCTGTGAGCTCGAGCTCCGCGTTGGGTTCCATGCTGACGGCTCAGGGCTTGGAGCCTGCTTCAGATTCTGTGTCTCCCTCTCTCTCTGCCCCTCCTCTGCTCGCACTCTGTCTCTGTCTCTCAAAAATAAATAAACATTTGGGGCGCCTGGGTGGCTCAGTCGGTTAAGAGTCCGACTCTTCGTTTCGGCTCAGGTCATGATCTCACAGTGTGTAGGTTCAAGCCCCGCCTTGGGCTCCATGCTGACAATGCAGAGCCTGCTTGGGATATTCTCTCTCTCTCTTTCTCTCTCTCTCTCTCTCTCTCTCCCCGCCCCTCCCCCACTCACTCTGTCTCTCTCTCTCAAAAACAAATAAAACTTTAAAATAAACAAACAAACATTTAAAAAAAGAGAGAGAGACAATGAATGATAATTAACTATATATGCTAGTCAACGATGCAGGCACTTTACAAGCACTTACTCCCCTCATTCTATAAATGAGAATCAAGACCCAGAGAAGTTGAATTACTTCCTTGATGTTAAAATGCTAATCCAGGTCCATCTCACCAGGAGGTCCACCTGTATCTCCAAGCTAAAGCCACTTACTAGATCTAAAATCTAGTTTATTCTCAGCCTTTTTCTTTCTTTCATTTTCCCTGGTGAAGAAATAATGACATAAATTTTTCTTTAAGGACATCCATTTGCAATTTCGAATTTGCACATGCACGCACACACTTACTCAGGGCAAAACAAATAATGCCAAGTAGAGGAAGGAATACATCAACCCACAATCTGCATATATTACTACCCTGTATTCCTTCAAGAACCACAAATATTTGATTTACCATGACAATGGCCATTTCCAAGCTACAGAATTCCACCTTACAAACATAAGAGGTATTCAGAATGACCAAATCCTTGGATGACTTTCCCCCTCCTTCAAAAAATACCATCATGGCTCCCTATTCTCCAAACTTCTGAGTGGTGATGATGTTCACAAACATGTCAATATCACATCTCAGATAGTTTTACTAGAAGCTTCTATTTATTCCAAAAACCAAGTCAACAGGCCTGGAAAGACACTAGTGACTCAATTTCCTCTTCCTGTGCCCTTACCCTACCACTCCCTGCCACAAATCAACCTTCACCTGTCCCAAGAAGCAAAAGTAAGTGGTATCAGCAAGGAAACTACAGCATCTATGATTTGACACTTAGCCTTGTGGCAACACTACATCAATAGCTTGGAGGGATGGGGTCAATGAAAACAAAGAATTTTACAAAGCAATTATGAAGGAAGATAAAAAAGACCAAGAGAGGTCCTGGGAGAATGGCTGGATGCATTTGAAAGTATGTTGAAAGTGATCCCCTAGAATTTGCCTGTGTCACCAATCTGGCCCCTGGGAAATACAGACATTTAAAAAGCCTTTGTAGGAAGGCTTAAGAGTTTTTTCATAATAACTGCCTCCTCAAATATGGCATTTGCATAAAAATTTGTATTTCATATACTTATTTTATTTTCTTAGGACTACTACACCTCCCCCATTTGCAAGTAGAAGTGGAATGAGTTATCTGGGTAAACCACAATAAATAGTGACCAAAGGGGGGCGCCTGGGTGGCGCAGTCGGTTAAGCGTCCGACTTCAGCCAGGTCACGATCTCGCGGTCCGTGAGTTTGAGCCCCGCATCGGGCTCTGGGCTGATGGCTCAGAGCCTGGAGCCTGTTTCCGATTCTGTGTCTCCCTCTCTCTCTGCCCCTCCCCCGTTCATGCTCTGTCTCTCTCTGTCCCAAAAATAAATAAACGTTGAAAAAAAAAAATTTAAAAAAAAAAAAAATAGTGACCAAAGGAACCCCTTGCAACAAATGTTCACTGTATGTTTATTTCAATAATCATACCTCTGAAATCAATGAAGTAGTAAACTCCTATTTCAGAACAAAGTTTATATTATCCCTAAAATTTATTTCCCTCCATTTTTCCTCCAAGAGGCAATCAGAGAAGGGCAATTCGTGAACTAGGTTAAGAGCCTGGAACACAAGTGGTGGGAATATGCCTCAGTTCTGCTAGCCTAATGAGGACTTTCCTACTGTTCTGTGTATAATGGAAGCACGTGGACAATTTCAAAGGAAAAGTTCACTGAACTCTGTGCCTGTTCCAAATAGTTTTTTGCCCATTTCCCTCTACTAGTTAACATGCATGCAAAATTCTATGCAAATTGCTGGAACTTTCAGACAGTGCCCTTTGGCACAGCTTCAGCAGCAAGATATACAATGGCACTAGCCCTGGGTGCACTGTAGGCATCAAGTCACATACCGCGAGAAGAAAGTGTCCATCTCACCAAGAAGCAGAGAAAAGTGAACAAGGATCAAGAGATCTTCACTTGCATTTCAGTCAAAAAGGTAGACTATTTAGGGAAGCCTGGATGGCTCAGTCAGTTGGGCGTCCGACTTTGGCTCAGGAAATGATCTTGTGGTCTGTGAGTTCAAGCCCTGTGTCGGGTTCTGTGCTGACAGCTCAGAGCCTGGAGCCTGCTTCAGATTCTGTGTCTCCTTCTCTCTCTGCCCCTCCCCCACTTGTACTCTGTCTCTCAAAAATAAATAAATGTAAAAAAAATTTTTTTAAAGGTAGACTATTTATAGTTTCACAGTATTTTTTTTATCATTACCTCCTTTTTTTTTTATTTTATTACCTCATTTTATATGAACCAAAAGATTTCCTAGTCTACATATGTGGAATCTTTCTTCAGATGAGAAAGGAATTCCATTACTCCCAAATCCTGACAAACTCATTACGAGAAAAAAAAAGCTACAGACCAGTGTTCCTCACAAACATAAAAACAAAACCCGACAAATACTAGGAAATTAAAACCAGCAATACATAAAAAGGATAACACATCACAACCAAGTGGGGTTTATCTCAAGAATTCAAGACTGGTTCAACATTCAAATATCAATACAATTCACCAGGTTAACAGACTACAGATGAAAAATACTTTTCATACATTTATTGAGATCAGGTTTAACAAAGTTCAACAATCATTGATAATAAAAACACTTCAGTAAAAAGGACAAGCTATGTTGGACATAAACCCTGTCCTCAAGCTGGAAAATTTATAGTCTCACAGGAGTACAGATTAGCAATTACAAAAGCACTAAGTTAGAATAATGAGTAAACATGTGTAGTTAAACACAGCCAAATTTCTCACTGTCAAACAGAAGAAGAGTTATAATCAAAGAGTGAATTCTACAGCAAACTCCATAGCACTAGACTGCAGTCATGGATAGGAGGTCATGTTTATTTTCATATATCAGACAGGTAAACATAAAAACATAGTTATGTTTGTATAATGGATTACTGTATACATTCCCAAGCTCTGTCCACCGAGAAAGTGTGGAAGCAGTAGCACTCCAGTGGCAATGAGCACAACTAATGCTTAGATCTTGGTTTCTATATCCCATTCTCCAATAAAAAAGAAACAAGGCTCCTTGGAGAAAAGGCTGAGTCAGGGAAAATACAAGAGCAATCGGAAGCATCTCATGGTACTAAAAAAGAAGTTCCCAACAACAAAAACAGATGGAAGCATTTCAAAGAGACAGAGGAGTCCATCTGAAAGAGCTCTCAATCTCTAAAGCTGAAATAACTTGAGCAGATAAGTGACAGTATTTGGTGATAACCCAAAGAATACAACAAATATTGTGGAATCCATATGTTATGGACTTCCCTACCTAAGAACTCCAATCAATATAGAATAGAACCAACAAGAAAAAAACAAGGTCGCTATTCAAACACCCATAGTAATAATTTCTACAGGAAGATCTATGAAGGAACAATAAAATTAGTGGGCAAGGACAAACAGGATACTGAATGGCCTCAGGGCCATTCTTATGGGTGTACAGTCTGTGCAGCTGCAGTGTTCCATGCACAGAAGGGCTCACAGTTTGGTTTCTTCTCCGCCACTTCCATCTTGAAATTTTTTATTAATTTTGAACATGGGGTCCCACAATTTCACTTTCTTTTGGACCCTACAAATTATGTAGTTGGTTTTGGTGATCATCTAAAATTCTCTCCTATAAGATATGCATTAATTATTCTACTAACTTTAACAGTGACTCACTTTTAACAAATAGAGTATGGAATAAGAAAAAATACTAACTTTACTAGGGAGAAACCTGTTAGACACCACCCTAACCAAGTGATCAAAATTGACATCACCTGGGGCGCCTGGGTGGCGCAGTCGGTTAAGCGTCCGACTTCGGCCAGGTCACGATCTCGCGGTCCGGGAGTTCGAGCCCCGCGTCAGGCTCTGGGCTGATGGCTCAGAGCCTGGAGCCTGTTTCCGATTCTGTGTCTCCCTCTCTCTCTGCCCCTCCCCCGTTCATGCTCTGTCTCTCTCTGTCCCAAAAATAAATAAAAAACGTTGAAAAAAAAAAATTAAAAAAAAAAAAAATTGACATCACCTGTAATTAGACATATTGCTATCCGGTACCTCCTGATACCATGCAATGAGAAAGGTATTTCACCTCTGTGATACCCTTCCCAAAAATCTAAAACCTGAGTCTAATCATAAGAAAATATAACAAAAGCTGATTTGAAGGACACTCTCAAAGTATCTGACCACTATTCCTCGTAATTGTCAAAGACATAAACACACACACACACACACACACACACACACACACACACAAAACACTGAGAAACTGGGTACTGGAAGAGAAAAAGAACAATAGTGGGGAAACTGAAATGCCAAGTTAGTTCTGCAATGTAGTTAATGCTACTGTGCCAATCCATTTCTAATTTTTGGTATTTGTATCACGGTTATTTAAGAGGTTAACTTTACAGAAAATATACTGAAGTATATGCAAAAATTCAATTCTTCAGTCTAAAAATACTTCCAAATAAAAAAGTTTTCACAAAGTAAAAATGGGGGAAACATTATACAGACTTTAATTATACGGTGTGCTCCATAAGTGGGCTACCATATAAAATGAAAACTTCTAAAAGGTAACATCACCAGTATCAGAATGCTCTAACTTGGTCACTCATTCTATGACCTGGACAAGACCCACTCCCTGCTGGGAGAAGAGTAAGCACACCCTATATAAGGTGGTAGGGCCAGGTGTTGATTAGAACCTCAGCACTAGGCAGGATCACAAAGTGGATCTATAAAAACGATTCCCATACCTATTGTTACTGATGTTCAAAAGCCAAACATGAGCCAGAATTATTGTTGTATGAAATAAAAAACACAACAACAGGGGCGCCTGGGTGGCGCAGTCGGTTAAGTGTCCGACTTCAGCCAGGTCACGATCTCGCGGTCCGTGAGTTCGAGCCCCGCGTCGGGCTCTGGGCTGATGGCTCAGAGCCTGGAGCCTGTTTCCGATTCTGTGTCTCCCTCTCTCTCTGCCCCTCCCCCGTTCATGCTCTGTCTCTCTCTGTCCCAAAAATAAATAAACGTTGAAAAAAAAAATTAAAAAAAAAAAAACACAACAACAAAAACATTGTAACCAATTACCATCCCAAACAATGGAAGTTGCAATAAAAACTCCCAAGCTACTCACAACCCATCAGGCAGAATTACCACTTCTAGGGGATTAGGGAAGCTATTCTCACATAGGCACTAGGGTCTTCGTAATTATTGAGTAAATTTAACTTCCCCAAAGTGAAACTCGATTGGGTAATTAGTTTCTCAGTTGTCTTCTAGTCCTATCATTTTAGTGTTTCAGTTTACTGCCAGCCAGTAGGGATTACTCATCAACTTCTATATTCCAGAAATACATACAACCTTTTCATACTAGAAAATATAAAAATTCATGCCTTTGATATAATGCTTGTTTTGTTTCAATTTTGTTTAGAGAATAATGGATGGATTTCTTTGGTTAATAGAGGGTCACTCATAGGAAACATAAAAAAAAAACAAAACTTATGTCAGTTTTTCTTTTTAAACTTTTTTTCAAAATAAGTGAGCTTGCTCCTGCATACTGTTCAGGCATGGTTAAACTGAACATATGGCTCTATTCTACAACACATATGTTAGTAATTTACATCCACCCATCTAGAACTTCCCAATTTCTGTTCAGATTCAATGCTATAAGATAGTTTGTATGCCTGTCCTTTGGAACTCCCAAGCCAGCCTACTCTGTCAAGTCCTTCTCCTCTCCCTGCACTGAGAAAGCAAAGTCATTTCCTACACTGAGGCAGAAAGAAGTAATATTCCTCCCCACACTGGGTAGCCAACGCATAGCCACTTTACTTGTACCAACTACTTCTTCCTTACACACTTTACATACATACACTATCACCATTAACCCAAGAATAAATCACCCCCCAAGACATTCCAACTTCTCAATTTGCCTCTCTCTCTGATCCCAGGCAGCCACAGGATGAGACCAAAAGGGGCCACGGCTGAGAAGAATGCTAACTTGAAGGTCCAACTCTGGCCAAGGGCCCATGCACAGTAGGGCATGCGATGCTGTAACACTGGAGGACAAGGTGGGGCACCACACATTCCAAGGAGAGAACCGGGGGTCTGAGGAGGAGTCAGACCCAGGAAGAACAGAAGGCATCAGGTTTCAGGTGACCAGGTCAGGATCCAAATTCTAGTATGCATAGCTCTGCAGAGACCAAGCTTCGGGGAGTCAGAGCTACCAATCTGAAAAACACCTCCACGTACCTAACAGTCCTCTGAGTTAAGAGTTAACTCTTAAGGAACAGGATCAGGACAGGAGCAGAAAAGAAAGGGAGACGCAGCAAAAAGATACTTATCAACAAAGTGGTTCGGCCTCCACAGCCCCATACACCACCTTGACTTCCTGTAAGTATGTATATGAGAAGGTGGATATTAGCTACACCTACTGTAGTCATCATTGCACCATATGTATATCAAACCATCATGCTGTGCACTTTCAATTTATCCAGTGATGTAAATCAATTATTTCTCAATAAAACCCGAAAGAAAAAACAACCACCATGCAACATACAGACACGGATACAAAGAACGTTGATCTCCCGTCTACTGTTGAAGCAAAAGTAATGCGGTACAGCCACAATGGAAGACAGCTTGGCAGTTCCTTTGAAAGCTAAAGCATGTATTTAGCATAGAATCCGGCAATCACACAGCTGGACATTCATCCTAGAGAAATGAAAATCATGCCCACACAAAGAGCTATACACAGCACTCTTATAGTAGCCAACCCTTGGAAGCAACCAACATGTCCTACATTATGAGAAAGGTTGAAGAAACTGTTGCCTCCATACCACAGAATACTACTCATCAACAAAGAAGAATGAACTGCTGATACACACAGCAGTCGGGGTGGATCATAAGGACATTATGCTGAATGAAAAAACCCAAAAGCCCAAGATCACAAGCTCTATCACTCCACTCACATAACTCCTGGAGACTTCTAGGAGTTAAGGGTGGGGGATTAGCTGGGGGGGGCGGGGGGTTCGTTGATGGAGGTTGAAGATCCTTTCAATTATCTGCCGTCAAAAATGTTTCAGGGACTATTCTGTATTCTCATCAGGACCACATGCAGTTTAATGAATGCCCCTCCCAGTCATTCCAACTTCCACTGAAAGCACAATGGCAGCTACCCACAGAAATTCCACCACCAACTTGTCATACACCAACTTATACCTACGACAATTTAGCCTTTTATTTTTTTTTTAACCGGTTTTGCCTGGGGGAAAGCTTACTATTAAGTTCAATCAGTGGTCTTGACACAGTACCCTTTATTTTCATATTTAATCCTCCACCACTTATGTATAAATATATTTTTAAAATTCAACAGCAAACAAAGATGTATAGAGGGCTGTCACTTAAAACAAATGTAGTACATAAAAATCTGAACTCAAACACAGAGTTTAGCATGATTATCAAAAGTCTTCACCACTGGGTTTTGTTCAAGAGTGTACTCTCCTGCTAATATGATTCTGTTTACAGATAACTTCCCCAAAACCCCTTTCCTACTGTATTCTTTGTTAAGTAATGAAGGTGTAAATAATCTGAAAAGTCACAATAATAAAAGTAAACTGCAGTATTATGAAAGCCAATGTTGGATTTCATACAAAAAAAAGTCCTACAACTCATGTTTATACCACTACCCCTTGGGATAATTTTTTTTATTCTAATTCATGCCAGGTGTTTTCACTTTCTTACCAAAATATGTATTATCTCTTTCACATAAGATTTTATGATGAGATTAAATGACAAATATGTGATTCTCGTTTGACCTACAGATATTCTTAATCTAATTTATGAGTGGCCAAGTACATTTAAAACAGATTTAATAAAACTCTATCATTAAAGCATTAATCTGAACATCCATGCTGACAATGAGTACTTCATTAGTTTCATTTTTTTGTGGGGGTGAGTACATGGCTACTGAGAAGGGAATACAAGGGTTACCTGTTCTCAAGGCAATACAAGAAGTTGTTGCCTTTTTCTAGAAAGTCACATTTAATAACTACAACCATATTCTAACTGACACACACTTTTATCACATGCTGAAATACTTAGTTTTACTGACCTACATTTTTTAATTCTCTCCCACCCACCCAATTTCCTACATCCCATATGACCCCAGACCAGACATTATCTATATGTTGCTCCAAAACCTGGTCATTTCAAATTCTAAGTTGGCACTCAAGTTTTCAGAAATTTTTAAAAATGATAAACTTTTAGTCTTTGACATGGTCTACCCTGGCAACTGTTTCTAAATTGCTTAATGAGCTTTCTCCCTACATCTCTCTCTAGAGGTTCCCTTCCTGTTACTCACCTTCAAAAAAGTAAAGGTAAAAGACAAGTCCCTAGGAAAACATGTGTCCCCCAAAAGTTCCCACATCCATGCTACCTGATCCAGAAAGACAAGTGTCACTGTTACTCTCAAACAGAGCTCCAGAGAAGGAACTCAGGCTGCGGCTTTTTGCCCTCAATAGTTGCACCATCAGTCACAAGAGGCAGATGTTCTTCTCTTCTGCACTTACAAGAAAATGTCTGCAAAATTAAGTATGAGAACATGAGAATGCATGTAACCACCACATAATGTGATACAGTGGGGCAGTCAAATGACCTGGGTTTCAACGCCCCCATCATTATCACTCAAGGCACGATCTACACCAGCACCTGCCCTCCAAAGCTACCCCAGACCTCTCTTCCATTCACAAGGTTCTGACAAACCCATGAGCCTTTTCAGACCACACCCTCTGTCTGAACCATTTGTGTTCTACCAGTCTGCTGGCAACATCCATTTGTCCGTCTGAATCCAGGTTCTCTGAGAAGTGTTCCCTGAGCCCCTCTGGTGGTTTCAGAAGCACCTTCAGCCTATCTTTATCCAACCATTTCTCACTATTCACTTCCTGGGATTATTCTGCCTCCCTACTAATGAAGTGTTGAGGGCAGGGCAGCCGGCTCCTTCCATGTTTGTATACCCTGTGCCGGGCACATTTACCATAAAGCTACCCAAGCTTAAGCTTCAGGGTCCCTGCTTTACGAGGCCTCTTGGAAGGCCACAGGAGGGTCCTAAGCCTTATATTTATTTCTAAATTTCCGATAGTAATATCACCCCCCACACACACACACTTTTTTTTTTTTTTTTAAGAGAGAAAGAAAGACCATGTGTTCATGAGGTGAGGGGAGAAGCAGAGGAAGAGACAGAATCTTAAGCAGGCTCGACGCTCAGCATGAAGCCCAACACAGGGCTCGATCCCAAGACCATGAGATCATGACCTGAGCCAAGATCAAGAGTCAGATGCTTAACCAACTGAGTGCCCCCCAGTAGTAATACACTTTAAATGTGATAGTTTGATCTATCAAAGTCAGGGATGGTCACCATGACCATCAGAGGAAAACAACATTGACTACTGGGAAATTAGGTTGTGGCTGAGTGTTTATGTAAAGAGTGGTGGGTGAAATGTTACAGAAAAAAAAAATTAGTTTCTACTCTAGGCTGGAGTTAAGTGGGAGATGTTCTAACTGCCATTAATTGAGTGCACTGTCTTTCCATTCCATTTCCCCTAGGACACACTTCCCTTGCCTGTCGGGTGGCCCTGGAGTGTGTGAGGGCATTTTTCAGGATTTGGCAAAGGGGAGTCTGGATTGCGAATAAATATGGAATTTCTCGGCTTTTAAAAATGCTGTCGTTTCTCATAAATATTTAATTTAATATGCGTTTGGTTTTTTTTTATTTTTTTATTCCTTTTCTGAAAGAGAACACTTCAAATCACATCAACTCAGGCCTCACAAAACCAGGACCTGCTCCTGCCTGTTATCTTACCTAACCTGGCACATTTAATTTGTCAAGTGTATTAATGCATGCACAAATGTACCCAGGCAAGTCATTTAACATCTCTCAGTTCACCTCCTCCATTAAATAGCACTGTATGGCTCTAATGAAATAGCTAAGGTGTAAAAACACTTTTCACGGCAGTACAAGGTGCTCTCAACAGGTAAGGTAGTCATGCAAGGACTTATTTCCAAAGACACGGAGCATAATAACTGAGAGATGGGAGATATTGCTGAAGAATGCTAAAGAAGGGGGTTCAGTTCATCTGACAGTTTTCATAGATAATGAGTTAGGAAACTCTTTAGGAATCTCCAGTTAGACAGATTTTAATCCCCCACTATTTTGTCAGAACTTCCTCACTGTTAAATTCTAATTCTCGGCGAGGAATATCTACCTCACAAAAAATTAATCTTGCGTTTCATCATTTTTACAGATTCCATACAGTGCCTCCAAAATGTAGTTAAACTACATAGGACACGTTCCCCTCAAAACCTCCAAACTTTATCACCGCTGGGACAGCCCCTCCTAATGTCAACTATGCTCTGACTTTTGCGTACCTGGAGTCCAAAAAAAATAACACGACTGTCCCCATCCCAAAATAGGGACAGCCATATACCTGCCGGCAAAATGATAAAACAGTACAGAAATAAGCAAACAATAAAACTAAAGAATATACTGCGTGAACCTTGGCCACTGTGCTTGAGTCAAACTAAGTTAGAACCGTACGTTCATTTAACAAATATTTATTGACCATGGCACTGTACTGGTATTGGAAAATCAGGAGACAAAAAACTAGCATTTTAAGTTTCTCCTGTCCTAATTGTTTTTAAGCTTAATGAAAGAGATTAAACCCAGCCATAACACAACCTCCTCAAAAACCTAAAATGGTAAGTTTGATGTCCCATTTGAGCTGAAACTTGCATAATGAGTAAGAATTTAATCATACAACGGAAGAGGGAACAAGAGCATGCCAAGTAGAGGAAACAGCACGTACAAGGTCTGAGAGCAGGAATAAGCGTGACACGCAGGAGGCCCTGAGAACAGTACAGCTGTTGTTTATGGTGTGTGTGGGGGGGGGGGGGGGTTTATATGATCACAGATGTGACCAAGCACCATCTTTAATTAGCATTTTCTCAGCTGGATCCTCTCCCCGGTGACCACAGCCATTGTCCAGAATGTTGCTATGATCAGAGAACAAGCTTACCTCCCCCTCAACGGTTTTCGAGGAATCCAGTCAGCAAATGTTTATTGAAAGGCTGTAGTATATTGGACACAACACTCGGTATTTTGATATAATGAAGTGTAGTAACCTGTGTCCACAGGACACAGAGTTGAGCTATTGTTCTCTCAATTATCCTCACCTTTGGAAAGTCCAGCCTTTCAGGCACAGGCTATACCCAAGGCACCAGGAGGTAATACATCCTGGTAACTGAAATATCCAGGAGGCAGGAGCATCTTCCAAAATGGTAACCCAAAAAGTGCCAACAAGTCTTAGGAAACTTCCAAGAAGGGGTGCCTGGGTGGCTCAGTTGGTGAAGGGTCAACTCGATCTCCACTCAGGTCATGATCTCACAGTTAGTGAGTTCAAGCCCCACATCAGGCTCTGTACTGACAGCACAGAGCCTGCTTGGGATTCTCTCTTTCCCTCTTTCTCTGCCCCTCCCCCACTTACTAGGGCTCTCTCTCAAACACACACACACGCACGCACACACACACACACTCTTAAAAAGAAAAAAGAAAACTTCCAAGAAGATACCAAATGTATAGCTTTCCAGGGTCATAACTTATATACAATAATGTATCCCACTCCTACCCTAGAGATATTCCTGGTTATGGAACCAGAGTAGCTTGGGTAAAGTCCTGCTCTAAGAAAAGAAAGCCCACCAAGATAGAGAACTTGTCAGATTAGAACAGATAGGGTATATGGCTGCAAAGCAAGAGATGAACGCAGGAGATAATATTTGAGGGGGAAAAGAAAACAATCACAAAGTCTAAGGAAATGGCAGATCTGAAGAGGTTAAAGGCAACAACCCAGAGATGAATTTGCATAATGGCTGAGGAGAGAAAAGAGACAACCATAATCATCAGCACATCTTGATGACTGATCAACTACAGAGAATGAAGGAATGAAAGAATTAGGAAAACTCACATGTAAAGTCACCATGCCCGGAAGAATGATGGTAAGGGAACAGCAAACAGGAAATTGGACTGGGTATTGGTTAGGAGGAGAATTTGAAAAACTGTTTAAAATATAACACTCTGGGGGCGCCTGGGTGGCGCAGTCGGTTAAGCGTCCGACTTCAGCCAGGTCACGATCTCGCGGTCCGTGAGTTCAAGCCCCGCGTCAGGCTCTGGGCTGATGGCTCGGAGCCTGGAGCCTGTTTCCGATTCTGTGTCTCCCTCTCTCTCTGCCCCTCCCCCGTTCATGCTCTGTCTCTCTCTGTCCCAAAAATAAATAAAAAACGTTGAAAAAAAAATTTAAAAAAAAAAAATATAACACTCTGGATTTGAAGCCAGTGCTCATTAAATGGATACAGCAAACGGGCCAGCTGGAAGTAAAAGATGTGGCCTGAGCAGAAGTCAGGAGAAGGATCCTCATGTGGCAGTCTTCAAAGAGGTGCTGTGGTTCAAACAACAAGGAAAGATAAGCTTGCCTAGAAAGAGAGAAGAAAGGAGGGGGCCCTGGGAACACTCACATAAAAAGAGGAGAAGAAAACACAATAGACGAATAAAGAACTTGAGAAGAACCAGCAGAGTTCATGAACACTAAGAATCACGTTGGGCAACTGCCCCACCTTGACTCCCCACCAACTTATCATTTCATTACATTGGCTTCCAAAGCTTTCCATGACCTGGCATTCCTCTTCTCTCGTGGGTTTTTTGCTGTCCCCTAAATATGTGAAGTCAACTCCTACTTCAGGGCCCTTTGAGCTTCCTGATCCTTCTGGAACACTACGGGGGATCCTGGCTCTCACCCTATCTCACAACACACACCATTCTCTATCATATCACGTTGTGTTACCTTAACACACCATTAACTCAATGTCCTATGTTTTTATTTGTTTACCTATTTATTGTCCATCTCTCCACTGTCAAGTGGGTTCTAGGAGAGCAGGATCCTAGAAATCTGTTTCTCTCTGGGCTATATCCTTAGTACCTAGAATAGTGCACTGTATTAATTGGGGACTTAAACACTTCTGACTAACCAAGAACAAAATTGGTGAAGTTCATGAGATCAGTTTTGATAGAAATAAGGTTAAAGCCAAAAGCGTATCAAACTTTGAAGAGGAAAAAGTCAGCAGTTAAAAACAACCTATTCAAACCATACACGTGCACATCTTCACAGGTCAGAGGGAAGAGTTGTTGATAATACAGAATTACTTCTGTAACAGCACTTCTGTAACAGCTCCCTTTCTAGAACATGTTACTCAAACATTTTACCTAAATCACATCTTATATCTTCTGAGGGTTCTCTGAGAGAAAAATCTGACCCATATGCATGTCTAAAATTCTTAAAATGGTAATACATGTTAAAATCAACTAGAACAAAAACGTCAATTACTTCACATTCTGCGTTAAAAAATACAAGGCTGCATATTACCCAAATTGGAGGCTGTCACTGAAATATGGGAGAGAGATCATCAGACTTTATGACATGTGGTACTAATTTACCCATAGCCCCCAGCCTACCCACAAAGAAATTCCTTCCGGGTGGGGGGGGGTGCTGGGGCTGAGTCTGCCAGCAATTTCCCATAGCTGTTCATTTTACTTTGGAGCCTTTTGTCAGACGTAGGTCTTATCAGTGGTGACAGAAGGGGTACCAGAAACTGTCACTGAGCTAAGAGGAAAGGGACAGGGATGAAGCTAACGGAGGACTGATGTAACATTGTAAGTCACAGGTTTTGCTAATGTCTGAGAAGTGGTTTTCCCCTTTGCTCCTGCCATACCATCGAGCCGTCTCTTGCAGCAGTGAAGGAGCTCGGGACGTCCAGGAATGGACATCTGGTGGCTGCTGGCCAGGCAGGATAAAGCAGTTACCATGGATCTCCTGTACCACGGGTGGAACATGTTGCTTTGGAGTTTGCCTGCCCTCTCACAGGGACAAGAGGACAAAAGGCAAAAAGGTAAAAGGGGGACCAGGCAGGAAAAAGTCCAGTTAGCAGAAACCAAGAGCCTAAGTGAGCCCAGTGATGGAAGAAACCAGGCAACAGGTGACGGCTGAGATGCACAAGCTGCTGTGTTGAAGTCAGGAGACTTAATTTGCTAAAAATAAATTTTCACACAGTCAACATGTGATCTGCAAGTGGTTTTGAGGCAAAAGCTCTTCCTGATTCCATTCTCAAAGCCAGAATTTACTGGTATGTGCCAAAGACACCTTCACCCATGCCCTCTGACACCTGAGCTAATGAAATTTCTATTAATTCGAGCTGGAAAACTTAATGAGGCAAATGAAAAACAATTACTGAGCCCAGATTTTTTTTTTTTTGAGTAAATTAGTTTTAGAGGGCCAGGGCTTGCCTAGTCGTAGTTATAGGCAGGATCCTCTAGCAAGACCAAAAAAAAAAATGGGGGAAGTGGCACCATTCTTCACGATTAAAGCTCAAGAGAGACTGCAGGGCAGTAACAAACAAAATGGTGCCTGTGGGTACTGGCCAGTGGGAAAAACCACTGGAGGTGACAGGACAACGGGAAGTTCATTTTAATTAACCAGTGAAATGGGAAAACCCCAGACTTACTGTGGGCTCTACCTCTCTCAGAGTACAAGTATTTTACGACTTCTAATACAGCAGTAAAAATTCTTAATGTCAAACCAACTCAGTTTCATCAGTCAAGTAAGTCACTCCCTCTAGGAACCTTAACTTGCTCATCTCCAAGGGAGGGTGGCAAGGCCAAAGTCTCAAAGATATGCTTCCTTACTATCATTGACATAATCATCGAGAGAGACCAGTCACAGGCAGCCATCAGGGATGCAGAGCCATAAGCAGAGAAGGGGCAGCATCTGGAGGACAGGATTTCCTTCAACAGGAACCAGAAGCCAAAGGGAGTCTGCAGGAATCAGGAAGGAGGCGTCTGCCAGGTGAGCAGAGAACAAAGCCATAAGTCACCGCCTCCATAGGAAGCTGCCTCCCTCGGCTAGGAAACAGGCCCTGGGACCTGTCCTCGGGTCCTCCCCCCATAAGGCTGGGACCAAGAAGACTACACTTGGCCAAGGACTCAAGGAAGTTACTCCAAGCCCCAGAAATAAAAGTGCTTGACTGGGGGAAGTTTCGCTCAGTTACTAACGACCTAATCACATCTCTAAACATCAGATTACACTTTCAATTAATCTACACAATGAGCCCAGTAGCAACCAATATTCTTGAGACCAAACACAGCAGGATACCATGAAGTGGGAAGAATAACCAAGTACTAAGGGAAGAGGGAAACAGCTTAGATCCAGCCGGCAACAATGCACTGCCCAACAGTTAAACAATTCGCAGCCTCCAGAGAAAGAAATGATGAGACTCTTCTCAGTCAGTTGCTCCCATTAACATGCCTGAAGAGTGGAAAAGAGCAACAGCTCACACGCAAAGATTCACAGACACACCCTCTGCAGATGTTATAAACATCTCCATGGATTAGATGCTCCCATTAACCAGAATTTGGGAACCAGTAGAAATGAAGCACAATAGCAAAAAAATAATAATAAATCAAGAAATTTTTGAACTTTCTTAAAGCGTACAAGAGTGAATATACTTCCTTTCTTTGCGCGATGAAAATGAGAACAACCGATTTCATAATTACTAGTTATTGAAGCTAAAAACACAAGATATTAAATATACCAGAAAGTTATTTAATGAAATGCTAAGTGTTCTATCTCATTTGCAAGGCAGTTCATTAAGATTTGAAATATGTACCCTCTAAGAATCTATCCTATAGAGACAAAAATATTAATATAGAAAGACAAACAGACAAACATATCTAGTGAATGGTTGTCAAGAACAGAGTAAATACTCATCCACAGAGGTGGACCACACCACAGTGGTCCACACCCACTCATTAAACAGAATGACTTTGAACTATGTCTACTGATTTAGAGGAGTTTCTACCAAGTATTGCTTAGTTGGAAAAGATACAGAAGTCCAAATATGATCTAGGCTTTTTCATGATTTTGTTAAAGCTTGTGTCTAAATTGATGTACAGGGCTGTAGGAGCACACAACAATGTGTAAATATATACAGTAAGTGTGGTTCTCAAACTTTAGTGTGCAGCAGAACTACCTCAAAGTGGCTTTAAAATGCAGACTGCTCGGGCGCCTGGGTGGCGCAGTCGGTTAAGCGTCCGACTTCAGCCAGGTCACGATCTCGCGGTCCGTGAGTTCGAGCCCCACGTCAGGCTCTGGGCTGATGGCTCAGAGCCTGGAGCCTGTTTCTGATTCTGTGTCTCCCTCTCTCTCTGCCCCTCCCCCGTTCATGCTGTCTCTCTCTGTCCCAAAAATAAATAAACGTTGAAAAAAAAAAAATTGTAAATGCAGATTGCTGCCCCCCCCCCCACCAACCAGAATGTCTGATTCAGTAGGTTGGAGGTAAAGGTCTCATATTCTTTTTGCCAACAAGTTCACCAGGGATTATAATGCTGCTGACAAAAATGCATCAACTTTCAACAGCAGTTACCAGGGAGGACAGAAAAGGAGGTATAAAATGGAGAGGAATGATTACTGAGATCTGCTAAAGATCCTAACAGATTTTCCATAGGATTCCTTTCATGGAACAGTGTATGTACAAATTTTGCAAAAAGTAATTGCTAATAATTTGTGCTTATTTTTTTTTGTAATGAGCAAGTGTTATTCAACTAACTTCATCTAGAATAAAGCTATTTTCATTGCGAAAAAGCCTTTGCAGTCAACAAGTTCCCAAGGAAGAGCTCGTCTGTTTTATTCACAGCACTGAGCTGTTCGGGGGAAGATTAGGGCTAATTTTAACTTACATAAAAATAAAATGTGGAAAAAAGCAAGTTCCTAGATTAACAAGTTTAACATGTATCTGTTTTATGACATTTATTAATCTACAAAAACTTTGAGGCAACTCAATTTAACAAGTAGTCAAAAACACCAAATAGCAAAAACACTATTTGGCTTGCAGATGCAAAATCTCTTCCTCTTTCAAAATTCAATCAAATACCAAGTAAGCAAAAATCTCACCTCTTAAGCTCTACTTGCATCATTTCCGATCTTTTTATGTACAAACTAGGAAACAAAGGACTAAAAACAACAAACTAAAAAAATAAAAATAACTTCATGGCTTGCAATATAGGACTTTTAAGCTCCCAAGTGCTGTCAATTAAGAAGGTTTAAGACAGGGGCGCCTGGGTGGCTCAGTCGGTTGAGCGTCCGACCTCAGCTCAGGTCATGATCTCGCAGTCGACGGGTTCAAGCCCCATATCAGGCTCTGTGCAGACAGCTCAAGAGCCGGGAGCCTGCTTCAGATTCTGTCTCCCTGCCCCTCCCCCACTCGTGCTCTGTCTCAAAAATAAACAAACATTAGAAAAAAATTATAAAAAATAAAGATGTTTTACGACAGAGAACATCTTTGGGACACCTGGCAGGCTCAAGTCAGGGAAACATCCAACTCTTGATTTAGGCTCAGGTCATTATCCCACAGTTTGTGAGAGTGAGAGCCAAGCTGGGCGTGGAACCTGCTTAAGATTCTCTCTCCCTGTTCCTCTGCCCTTTCCCCATATACATGTGCATGCACAGACTCTTTCTCAAAAAAAAGAAAAAAAAAGAAAACATCTTACATCAATTAATTATAATTGACACTCTTCCAGGCTTTCAAACGTCATTAGCTTCATCACTACAACTCTTTGCTAGCCTAACACTCTTCCTCCTCCTCCCCAAAGCATGTTGTCAACTCAGTCTACATCTTAAGCCTAGACCTCAAGCCAGACTGCATGTGTCTGCTATTTTCCTCTATCGTGAACAAACAGCCTGACCTTCCAAAACGGCTCCTTTAGTGCCCCCTTAGAACACAGATGCAGGAAGCTGCTCAGAGGCTGAAAATTGGATTTGCAAGGCCCACATCCCCACAGTCTGCAAATCGGTATTATAAAAACTCTTGGCTACCAGCTGCCAACCCCTGCTTCTTCTCTAATCTTATTACGGTGCAGTGTTTCTCTTTTCCTGCAATAGCAAGTCAATGAACCTCCATTGTTCATTTTAAAACTTAGAGGCAGTCTGTGACTAGTCTGAGGAATATCCTTGCATCCCCAACACTGTCTCCCTTCCTAAAGACAAGCAAGTGGAAATAGTTTTCAAAAAATCTATAAAGTTCTATAGCACACCAGACAGAATCAAAAATTATCACACCCTCTGAAACGAATTCCTGAAATAGAGAAAAATATGTTAATTCCTTTCTTTGTGCTCACAATAAAATACCCAAGGTGATGAAACTATATGGGCATAAGAAATAGACCGAGATTCAAAAATACTACAGAGAAACTAACACAAAGGAATGGGAACAAAAATTGTGCGGGCAAAAAAGAAGAACAGACTCGACAATATAGAACACTTCAATATCAAATTAAAAATGCTTCTAGAAGTCAGACTACAGGAAGGACAAAACAGTTTAACCTTGAAATAGCAGTTTTAGAAAGAGAAAACCATAGTCAAAGACCCAGAAAAATGAAACTTTAAAAAGGAAACGTGGAAGTTTTCTTCATGGATCCAAACAAAATGCATGGGGGGAAAAAAGAATTCTTATATCCACAGATTTTCTATAGGCATAGAGATATCTCTTCATCTTTTTTTAAATTTTAATTCCAGTATAGTTAACATCGAGTACTATTTTAGTATCAGGTGTACAATATAGTGATCCAACAATTCTATCCACTACTCACTGCTCATCATGGTAAGTGTGCTTCTAATCTTCTTCACCTATTTCATCCTCCCCAACAACCACTACCCCGTAACCATCAGTTTGTTCTCTGTATTTAAGAGGCTTTTTTTTTTTTTTTGGTTTGTCTCTTGTTTTCTTTGTTCATTTGATTTGTTCCTTCAATTCCATACGAGTGAAATCGTATAGTATTTGAAAGTACAACATCTGAGGCACCTGGGTGGCTCAGTCGGTTAAGCATCTGACTTCGGTTCCGGTCATGATCTTGCAGTTCGTGAGTTCGAGCCCCGCGTCGGGCACTGGGCTGATGGCTCAGAGCCTGGAGCCTGCTTCCGATTCTGTGTCTCCCTCTCTCTCTGCCCCTCCCATGCTCATGCTTGGTCTCTCGCTGACAAAAATAAATAAAGATTAAAAAAAAAGAAAGAAAGAAGGAAAGTACAACGTCCATGCATGACAAAACCGCCCAACAGGAGCACCTGGGTGGCTCAGTCAGTTATGCACCTGACACTTGGTTTCAGCTCAGGTCATGATCTCATGGTTTCTGAGTTCGAGCCCCACGATGGACTCTGCACGGACAGTACAGAGCCTACATGGGATTCTCTCCCTCCCTCTCTCTCTGCCCCCTTCCCTGTGTGCATCTACTCTCTCTCTCAAAATAAATAAACATTAAGATATATACATATAGATATAGATATAGATATAGATATAGATATAGATATAGATATAGATATAGATATAGATATAGATATATACACACCCTCAACAAAGTAGGTTTAGGGGGAATATACCTCAACATAATAAAGGGCATATATGAAAAAACCACAGCTAACATCATTTTCAATGGCAAAAAACTGAGAGCTTTTCTGATAAGGTCATAAACAAGACAAGGATGTCCACTCTCACCACTTTTTATTCAACACAGTACTCAAAGTCCTCTCCACGGCAATCGGACAACAAAAATTAAAAAAATAAAAGGCATCCAAGTTGGTAAGGAAGAAGTAAAACTTCCACTACTTGCAGATGACAAGGTACTAAGTATAGAAAACCCTAAAGAGGGGCGCCTGGGTGGCACAGTCGGTTAAGTGTCCGACTTCAGCCAGGTCACGATCTCGCGTTCCGTGAGTTCGAGCCCCGCATCAGGCTCTGGGCTGATGGCTCAGAGCCTGGAGCCTGTTTCTGATTCTGTGTCTCCCTCTCTCTCTGCCCCTCCCCCGTTCATGCTCTCTCTCTGTCCCAAAAATAAAAATAAAAAAATTTTAAAAATAAAAAAAAAAGAAAACCCTAAAGAGCACCAAAAATCTACTAGAAGTTATAAATGAAGTCTACCATCTTTGTAAGTAAGGATTCTCTTTAGTGACCAAGAAGCAAAGACTTTTGAACAATAAATTCTCACGTCAAAACAGCTTATAATCAAAGGAACAGGAAAAAATATACGTATGTATCACCTGAACAAGGTGCCTTTTTGTAGAGGGTGAGTCCAAGTTGGGAATAATTTCTATCAATTTTTTTCCTCCATAATTATCACTCCATTTATGTGGTCTAATCTTCCTTCAGATAAATCTTACAATTTCTATTTTTTAGAGCCCATTTTCATGAGATTTTTCATTAGCATACAATTATTATTTTAAAATTTGAAGGTATCTCAGTATGTTGTGAGTCCTTTAAACTTTCTAGTTTTGTTTGGATTTTACATTATACACTTGCCAAAGATGATTTTTGTAAAATAACCAATCATAATAGGATTGTTAGCACATAAAAGTATCAAAATAAAGAGATCCAATACATTGCCATCAAATAAAAAATCATCTATATATATGCCTTAATAATTAATGCATTAATGTCAATAAAAGTCAACACAGATATAAATAGAACTCTGGAAAAACATACCAAATATCAACAGTGCTTACACTGATGACAGAGTTAAGCATAAGGTTTTAATTTTTCTTGGTATTGCCTATTTTTATAATTTATGAAATATAAATATGAATTTTAAAAATTAAACATTTATAAATGAGACTTTATTAAACTAGAAGCTACAAGTAAATATTTATCAAACCTCTGAAGACAGAAAGCAGAGAACAGGTCTACCCCAACATACAAAAACAAGTTTTACTACAGTTCTTACATGTGCTCTGTTTACATGTTATTAATTTAGTAGAAATTGAATTTAGACTTGTTTTTACTATAATATACACTCTCTGACCTCTTACTACATATGTCCAAGGAGTCAAATTGGCTGAGATCAATTTGTAATAGTGACATAAATGTTTAAGTAGGTTAAAAGAACCAGGTTACAATCTATATACATATCAAGTAAGAGTCAGGTTAAATATACATAACATACAATTATACATATCAAGTGTCATGTTAAATATACATAATATACAATTTCTGTATGTATACATAAATGTATACATAATATACAGTTATAAATTCCATTTTATATTCCACTAAAAAATTTCTAATCATTACATGTTTGAATTTTATCTTATACTCATTGCAAGAACTTCTAGATTTAGACAGATTTTATCGTGTACCATGCTGCTGTTTCCAAGTCTTCCATGTTACTGTGTGTACACAGTAACTTAATTTTTTTAAAAAAATTTTAATGTTTATTTTTGAGAGACAGAGCACTAGTGGGGGAGGGGCAGAGAGGGAGACACAGAATGGGAAGGAGGCTCCAGGCTCTGAGCTGTCAGCACAGAGCCTGATGTGGGGTTCAAACCCACGAACTGGGAGATCATGACCTGAGCCAAGTGGCATGCTTAACTGACTGAGCCACCCAGGCACCCCCATAATAACTTAACTTTTTAATGCCAAATTGTAATGGAATCATTTTGAAAGCATTTAATTCACGTGTGAATTTTAAAAATTAAACATTTATAAACCAGAATTTAATAAACTAGAAGCTACAAGTAAATATTTATCAAACCTCTGAAGATAGAAAAGCAGAGGTCTACCCCAAAGCACAAAAACAACTTTTAGTATAGTTCTTATGTGTGCTCTGTTTACATGTTATTAATTTGGTAGAAATTGATTTTAGATTTGTTTTTATTATACCAACAAGGCACACACGTAATCTTTTTTTTAACTTGTTTTTTATTTTTTTTAATTTACATCCAAATTAGTTAGCATATAGTGCAACAATGATTTCAGGAGTAGATTCCTTGGTGCCCCTTACCCATTTAGCTCATCCCCCCTCCCACAACCCTTCCAATAACCCTCAGTTTGTTGTCCAAATTTATGAGTCTCTTCTGTTTTGTCCCCCTGTTTTCATATTATATTTGTTTCCGTTCCCTTATGTTCTTCTGTTTTGTATCTTAAAGTCCTCATATGAGTGAAGTCATATGATGTTTGTCTTTCTCTAATATCACTTAGCATAATACCCTCTAGTTCCATCCACATATTTGCAAAGTGCAGCCAGACTTCTTCAGAGTTATCTTTAGTTCTCTCCCTTACCTCACGGTACCTCTTTGGTCCTATCAGGTGCACTTCTGTGCACACCAGTGAAGTCATATGATTTTTGTCTTTCTCTGACTAATTCTGCTTAGCATCATACCCTCCAGTTCCATCCACATAGTTGCAAATGGCAAGATTTCATTCTTTTTGATTGCCGAGTAATACTCTATTGTGTGTGTGTGTATGTATATATATATACACACACCACATCTTCTTTATCCATTCATCCATCGATGGACATTTGGGCTCTTTCCACACTTTGGCTATTGTAGGTAGTGCTGCTATAAACATGGGGGTACATGTGTCCCTTCGAAACAGCACACCTGTATCCCTTGGATAAATGCCTAGTAGTGCAATTGCTGGGTCGTAGGGTAGTTCCATTTTTAGTTTTTTGAGGAACCTCCATACTGTTTTCCAGAGTGGCTGCACCAGCATGCATTCCCAGGCACACACGTAATCTTAAGTGACAACCATTTGAGCATTGTAAGCAAGGACACGCACACATAGGTAATAACTATACCGTGACATATGCTGGAATGCACAGCGCATGTAAGAGCATCTCAGCTTCAGAGATGTTAAAATGAGGGTGGAAAAAAACTGCACTTTAGAAATGACAAAGTGTCATTTTAATAAAACATCTATAGGTACTCAGATTATGAGTAACGTTTTCTTAACACCTTTCACTTAATCCCTTTCATTCCCATTAGTATATTCTGTTTATTAGACAAAATTATTTTTACTTTTGTCTGCTCTTTTTAAGTCCCGTCTTTCCTTGGGCTATGGGTACTGACTCTTCCCTAGTCTGATGATAATCTAGTGGGTAGGATACTACTACGGTTGTAATATTTGGAGGAAGCGGGTGGACCTGATGGAGGGTGTTACAGGTCTTCCTCAAGCTGCCCTTGTCACGTCACTCTCTGAAGTGTCAGCAGATAGGACCGTGTGTATAGTAAACTTCAAGTCAATGACAGCTTGTTTCATGATAACATAATTGAAAGCACAAAGTATGTACATGGAGCATTCTTTATTTTTCCACTTCTTAAATTAGTAATGTTTTCACTATTCAGTATCCTTCCCAAAATTGTTTTCAGTAGCTGCGTGCAGTTCTCTTAGTATTCTCTTCTTACTGTGGGACCTTGAGGTTATTTCCCACACGTTACTCATCTGATGTGTGAAGTGCAACTCCTTAGAAGGGAAGAGGCAGTTCTGTGTTACAACGATAGTTGTAAATTCTGAGTTAGAATCAGGGGCTGCAACCATGGCTGGCCCCAGCTTCCCATCCTCTATCGTACTCAAGTCTGCCATTGACCTATTTGACTCTAGAACCAGGGACTTGCTCTACTGACCTTGGTTCTTTTGACATCAAGCACAGAGTAGGAGTATCATTCAGTTTTTCTCTATAGAAGAGAGTGGAGTATATCTAAGGTCGAGAGGGCAATGAAATGGATCAACAGATTTTAACTGAAGATTCTGATTGTGTGTTCTAGTTCCCTGACACTTCATTCTATTAAGGATAACCTAAATTGAGGTCATATTCTTAGTCTAGATGCAGTACTCTTGCTGAATTCCATGAGTCGATGATTCAAAAGTTACCTGAAACCACAGGTCCCACACACCCATCCATGCCCACCCTATACCAACTCAGTCAGATTTCAAGGAAATAAGGAGGGTGGGAGGATGAAGTCCTATCCCATTTTTTTAATTTTTTTTTAACGTTTATTTATTTTTGAGACAGAGAGAGACACAGCATGAACGGGGGAGGGGCAGAGAGAGAGGGAGACACAGAATCCGAAGCAGGCTCCGGGCTCTGAGCTGTCAGCACAGAGCCCGACGCGGGGCTCGAACTCACAGACTGTGAGATCATGACCCGAGCTGAAGTCAGACGCTCAACTGACTGAGCCACCCAGGTGCCCCCTTATCCCATTTTATATGTGAAGGGAGCATCCGCTGACTTCTCTGTTACACTCAGTAACTGTGCAGAAGAGCAGAATCCTCCCTCAATGCAGAAGAAACACCTGTCTAGGCATCTCATGGGCATCTCTGTCACCCAATCCTCCACCTATTCTGTGAATGTCCCAGCACTTTGCCCTTTGAATTCCTATTTCATGATTTTAGCTGACACAAATGCCACTGAACCTTATCCAAAGACGCACCTAGAAGACATTCTTGACCATTATCGGTATATCCTAAAATACAACGTTCGAAAACCATTCACATGAATGAAATGGGTGTTTATGAGTCCAGAAGTTATACAGTTTAAATAAAATTACTCAGGTAAGTATCATTAAAACCCAGACCTCAAAGCCAAGAGCCAATGACTTTTAAAAGGGTCCATACACATACTTGAAGCAAGACAGTTCACGTTTTTTGGTTTTTGGGTTTTTGGGTTTTTTTAAGCCTCAAACAGCAAGCAAAACCTTTCTCTCCACTTTAGTCACACGGGTTTTGAGTGTAAGAAAGGGTCATTTAGACCTGAAATCCAACACTTAGAGACTTACGTATAGAGGAACATCGCTGCAGCTCAACTCCATGGCTTCTGCATCTGCAAGGAAAATAACGAATGACAACCGTTATTACAGGAGGCACTGCGTAACCAACCAGCAGAATTGTGTGTCCCTCCCTTCAGTTATCCAGGGGGGAGAAGTAACAATAGATGGGAAAACTGCAGAGACAAAACCATGAACTACAGAAAAGAGATTCCATCTGTATCAAATACGACCTCCCTTTTTCTTCTCTCTCATTAATTTCCACACCTAAGGGAAACCTATCCACCTCAGGTAATATCCTATTGACCGCTCTTGAGAGAAATATTTCCAAAAGCCAGGAAAGTCAACATAAATGTGCTCAAAGTTTTGCCTTAACTACATGAATAATAGAGGTCTCTCAGGTTAGAGTTCACCGCGGTCCAAATGAGGCAGGAGACCTCAGGAGCAAGACACTTCTTTGCTGAACATCCAGAGGGCAAAGGTTTCAGTCATGTGATCTCAGGAGGGCGGGTATGGACTCCAGTTACCAACCTCTCCACCAACTACATGCCTGCCCCTGTAAAACCCACATCCAGAAACCACCTTGAAGCTTAGGGAAAAAAAAGCAACCATCATTCAAGAGGTTCACTGAACACCTACAGTGGGCCAAACAATCCACAAAGATGACCAGGAGGTGGTTCGGCCCTCAAAAAATGCACAGCTCAACAAGAGAGCCCTAAAAACCGGGACAAAGTGAGGAGTGGGCTGGATGAGAACTGTGAATGGGGCAAGACAGAGACCCCACCACCACCCGAGTTCTGCTCACCAGGCCAATCCTGGCTCTGCTTCCCAGGCCACACCAGCTGCAGTACCTCGGCGATGGGTGACAGGGCACATAACAACCTGAATTGGGACATTTAGGGCAATAATACCCCAAGTATACACTTGGCGAGAAGGAAAATACAGAAAGTTCTTTTTTTTTTGTAACAACTTTTAACTTCTGGTTTATTAATACTTCATACTCACGCTGCCACTGGCACCCTCCTAGGTCACAAGTTATACTCCCTAAGTTATCCTGAGAGAAGGCCAAGCTCATTACCAACACACTGTGCCCTGTGGCCATTTATGTAGACCCACTTAAATGGGCTTATCTATTATCATCAATTCTTAATAAAACTCGCCTCATAAATTAGATGAATGGCTTAAGAATTCCAGGAAGGAATCTTCAAATGGACGACAATACTAACAAGAATATGACAAATCAGTCTCTCATTCCTAAATACGAATTATTCATCAGCCCTACTGGGAAATTAAAATGACTAAGAACAATGCCTTATAATCTCCACCCCCCCCCGCAAAAAAATCAGCTTTCAGGTATGTATTTAAATTTTGAAAGTACACCCAATAGCATATACCACGATCCCTTACCCTAAATATGTAATGTGCTTCAAGGTATCACCAACTGTTTTTAACCTGTGTTTACAGGCATGCCATAAACCATTGCAATCTTTTAAAAAACTTTCACAAAACTTGATACAATTACAACCTTTTAAAATTTTTGCTTAATAGCAAGAGTGCATTCTACAGTCAATGTGGTTTCAAAAGGACCGAAATACACAGAAAATAATATAAATACATTCCTTTATGAACAAAACTTTGAAGACTACTGAGTATTTTAATGAATCTTAGAATACATCATCTGTGTAAGAGGTTTGCCATACACTCGTAGAAGCGCAGATGTTTTCCCTTACTCAGCTTTCTAGATTTTATCTGATAATACATCTACAAGAAACCACTTCTGGGGCACCTGGATGGCTCAGTCAGTTGTGCATCTGAGTCTTGATTTTGGCTCAGGTCATGATGCCAGGGTGGTGAGATCAAGCCCTGCTTCAGGCTCAGTGCTAAGTATGAAGCCTGCTTGGGACTCCCGCTCTCTGCCCCTCTCCCCTGCTTGCAGAAAGGAAGGAAAGGTGGGAAGGAGGGGTACAGAAGGAGAGAGGGAGAGAAACCAAGAAACCACTTGTGAAGAGAATATGGACTTAATCTGAAGAGTGAATTACTTCTTTAATAAAGAGTAATCTCCTGGGGCACCTGGGTGGCTCAGTCGGTTAAGCGTCCGACTTCAGCTCAGGTCGTGATCTCGCGGTCTGTGAGTTCAAGCCCCGCGTCCGGCTCAGGGCTGATGGCTCAGAGCCTGGAGCCTGCTTCCGATTCTGTGTCTCCCTCTCTCTCTGACCCTCCCCCGTTCATGCTCTGGCTCTCTCTGTCTCAAAAATAAATAAACGTTAAAAAAAAAATTAAAAAAAAAAAAAAGAGTAATCTCCTAAGGGAAAAGCATTCAACTACAACCACTAGGTAGGGCAGCTGCTTGGGTAAGAACCTGAAAAGGCACCGTAAGTGAAATTCATTCCCTGTGTCATCCATGGGCAAAGTATCGTAATGAATTTCAAACACAGTCCAATCTACAATTTCTGTAATGACATTGCTAAGGACCATAAAAACCCATACACCGTATTGAGTCGTATTGGTTATACTGTGGCAAAGTCTTTTAAAAAACTGTCCCACTTTATTTAATATGTCCTACACAATTTTCTCTTCCCAAAATAGAAGTGTTCTTGTTCTTCTACAAAAAGTGGCTGTTTATGACATGTCTGTAAAAACATCCATTTTTCCAAATACATATAGCCCTTTCCATCAAGAAGGGGTGATATTTCAGTAAGTGAAAATTCTTAAAGGAAATTCAACTGTTAGATAGTATATGCCATAACATTTTCAAAAAGGATATTAGTACGTGCTACCACTGTTTTGTCATTTTCTTGCAGTAATTAAAGTTTGCAACTTAAAAGTATAAGAGACTCTTAAAAAATGAGAACTGAGGGCTGATGGGGGGTGAGAGGGAGGGGAGGGTGGGTGATGGGTATTGAAGAGGGCATCTTTTGGGACGAGCGCTGGGTGTTGTATGGAAACCAATTTGACAATAAATTTCATATAAAAAAATAATAAAGTTTGCAACTTAATAAATCCCTCATATCTGCAGGCTTCAAATTCTTGGGGGAAAAAAGCCTTCTAATCTATATAAATCTTTGAAACTGAATGTTTCACAGATTTTGTATTTTTAAAATGTAACAACTTCTAAATTATAGGAGAACCGACTGACATCAGGGAAGATGGGAGTTTGCAGCCACTTTTTTTTTTTTAATTTTTATTTGTAGGAGAGAGCGTGTGTATGTGAGAGAGAGAGAGAGAAAGCCAGAGAGGAGCACAGAGAAGGGGGACAGGGAGAGAATCCCAAGCAGGCTCCAGAGTCAGTGCAGAGCCCGATGTGGGGCTCAGTCTCACAACTGCAAGATCACAACCTAAACCAGTATCAAGAGTCAGGCGCTTAACTGACTGAGTCACGCAGGTGCCCCATGCAGCCACTTTTAAAAATTAATAAACTTGGGGCGCCTGGGTGGCGCAGTCGGTTAAGCGTCCGACTTCAGCCAGGTCACGATCTCACGGTCCGGGAGTTCGAGCCCCGCGTCAGGCTCTGGGCTGATGGCTCAGAGCCTGGAGCCTGTTTCCGATTCTGTGTCTCCCTCTCTCTGTGACCCTCCCCCGTTCATGCTCTGTCTCTCTCTGTCCCAAAAATAAATAAACGTTGAAAAAAAATTTTAAAAAATTAATAAACTTGTGGGGCACCTGGGTGGCTCAGTCGGTTAAGCGGCCGACTTCGGCTCAGGTCATCATCATGCGGTCCGTGAGTTCGAGCCCCCGTGTCTGGCTCTGTGCTGACAGCTCAGAGCCTGGAGCCTGTTTCGGATTCTGTGTCTCCCTCTCTCTGACCCTCTCCTGTTCATGCTCTGTCTCTCCCTGTCTCAAAAATAAATAAAAACGTTAAAAAAAATAAACTTGTATAATTAGTGGATGGGATTAATACATAAAGCCCCGAATTTTTAAGTTTAGCCAGCACTGCACTTGTATTAGAATGTATATATCATAATGAGGTTCTCTTCAGCTGTGACACACATTAAATCCAACTTCAAAGTCAACGTGCTTTGAACCAGACATTCAAACAGAACGGTTACAGAGTAGGGGCACCTGGGTGGCTCAGTTGATTAAGTGGCTGACTTCAGCTCAGGTCTTGATCACCCAGTTCGCGGGTTGGAGCCCCATATGGGGCTCTGTGCTGACAGCTCAGAGCCTGGAGCCTGCTTCAGATTCTGTGTCTCCCTCTCTCTCTGCCCCTTCCTCGTTTGTGCTTTGTCTCTGTCTCTCTCTCTCTCTCTAATTAAAATAACAAAAAACTTAAAAAAATAAAAAGAAGGGTTATAGAGTATTTTAAACCAAGGTTTTCAAAATAATGACCCATTTGTTTTATTACTTCTGCTGACATGTATTGTACATCAATGTTTTTAGTGAGAACAAAAAGGGTTATTAATCGCATTTAATCTTCATAGGTTTTTAAATGTGGAGTAAGTTTGAAAAAATATACTGTTGCAGTAGTACAATTTATAAATTAAAAAAATAAGGATACACGTTTTTTTTGTTTGTTTTTTTTTTTAACTTAGTAAGGGTACGTGACATCTTGCGGATCTGTTCCTTCTAGGTAAGCCTTTGTCCCCACTTGCCAGGCTGTGGGTACTTTTCCCACAGGGGTCTCAATGTAGCCTTACTAGACTAAGGAATAAGCTGTGGGGTTTCCCGAGCTCCCCCCACCCCCCCTGCTGAGGTTCTAGGTGGCAGGGGCCTGCAAGCTGGACTGCAGGGCAGAGTGCAAGGTCACACCTCTTTAAAGCTAAGAGGGATCCAGGGGTGCCTGGGTGGCTCCGTCGGTTGAGCGTCCGACTTCGGCCCAGGTCATGATCTCTCGGTCAGTGAGTTCGAGCCCTGCTCAGAGCCTGGAGCCTGCTTCAGATTCTGTGTCTCCCTCTCTCTCTCTGCCCCTCCCCCGCTCATGCTCTCTCTGTCAAAAATAAACATTAAAAAAAATTTATAAAAGCTAAGAGGGATCCAGCTTCTCTACACCTTTCAGACCATGTGAGGCAGACTGCAAATGAGGGCTCCCAATCCGCAGTCTAATAGGATGACAGGCCAAAGGTCAAGAAACATCAAGGGCTAAATATTCCTTTCTTTTTTAAAGTCAGCCACGCTGATCTTTTTTTTTTTTTTTTCAACGTTTATTTATTATTTTTGGGACAGAGAGAGACAGAGCATGAACGGGGGAGGGGCAGAGAGAGAGGGAGACACAGAATCGGAAACAGGCTCCAGGCTCTGAGCCATCAGCCCAGAGCCTGACGCGGGGCTCGAACTCACGGACCGCGAGATCGTGACCTGGCTGAAGTCGGACGCTTAACCGACTGCGCCACCCAGGCGCCCCTAAATATTCCTTCTATTTCACCTTCCACATAAGAACTCGGATTCCATTATTCCCACCCACTCTAGCTTTTGCCATTTTTGAGTACAGAAATGTAACAACCATTGAGAATAGCAATTGTTTTGTTTTTTGGAGACCTCACTTTTCACCGCTTTTAAAAATAAATTAAAACAGGGGCGCATGGGTGGCTCAGTCGGTTGAGCGTCCGACTTCGGCTCAGGTCATGATCTCGCAGTCTGTGAGTTCGAGCCCTGCGTCCGGCTCTGTGCTGACAGCTCAGAGCCTGGAGCCTGTTTCGGATTCTGTGTCTCCCTCTCTCTGCCCCTCCCCCGTTCATGCTCTGTCTCTCTCTGTCTCAAAAATAAATAAACGTTAAAATTAATAAATAAAAAATAAACTAAAACTAAGGTCCCCACGGTTCTCAGCCTTGGTCCCAAACTTTCTAAAAGCCCCTATCAGAGACAGAATCATTTGAGGTACATGTATTATATACTCCAATACTCGAAGTTCAAACTGTATAGGTATAAAAAACCATATTCTCATTTGAATTTTTCCAAAACTGATGCTTCATACATAGTCAAGAGCAGCAAGGTCTGTGCTCCCTTGCAGAGATGCATGACTAAATCATATTGTGCCTCCTTTATTATCAAGTTTAATAACAAAACCAGTTCGTATTTGCTAGACAAGTTCTACACACACCAGCTTTTCACCACACAAATATCATGGTCTACGTTTCCTAATTTGAGTTCTCCATTCGGATTTTCAAAAATTCTTAGACTCGAGTACTGTTTTAATATTTTATTTTTCAAAAATGTGTCTTGGGAAATTTAAGGCCAATTTCCAGTCTTTTTTGCAGACACCAGAGAATGATAGGGGGTCTTGGTACACAGCCACAATTTTTAAGTTTGCTCCCAAAACAGAGGAAAAAATTCTTATAAAAAGAACATCATGATGCAAAATATTCAATATTTCACACATACTAGGAAGAATGCCTAATGTTTCAGGATCTTCGTTTTGCTAGTTACTTCTAATAAAAATTAGACCATTTAAAAGGTGAAGAGAATCTTCCAACTTAAAAATAAGAGAAAATATAACATTCAACTTTCACAGTAAATAATCATTCTTGACTTTATGAAATTCTGGGTTTCTAAGACTAACTCCATATAAAATCTATGACTTGAACTTTGTGTTTGAACATGCCAAAAACTTTGGCTGGTACACCTCTTACAAAACCTATTAACAAATAATGGTCAAATATTTACTCATACTGTTAGTAACTATACTTGGAAGGCTAATGATGTGGTTAGGCACTGGGCTATGTATCTTACCAACACCTCAGAGAAGCCTCACAGCAGCCATGAGAGGAACCATGGAGGAAGTCTTACTTGCCTGAATCTTCATTCACAAATCCCTGCAGTTGTAAGGTTACACTGAAGCAAAAGTTACCTATACCTAAGAATAATTGTTTTAATTTTTTGTTTACATTTATTTCTTTTTGATAGAGACAGAGCACAAGTGGGGCAGGGGCAGAGAGAGAGAAGGAGGCACAGAATCCGAAGCAGGGTCCAGGATCTGAGCTGTCAGCACAGAACACGAACATGGGGCTAGAACCCACAAACCGCTAGAGCACGCTGAAGTCGGATGCTTAACCGACTGAGCCACCCACGTGCTGCAACCTAAGAATGATTCTTGAATCAACTGACCACCATGAAGATTAGGAACAACTCCCTCCCACGTTTATTCTTCAGTTCCCGCCCCCTTACTTAAGGCTAGCATCTGTTCTCCACCCAGTCCCCCTTGTACTTTAGATGTTTTGTAGTTACTTGTTTTGGTCTTGAGGTGGTTACTGGGTGTTATAAATATAAAATACCTATCAAGATAAAATTGGAAATCTTTTTTTTAAGATGAAATTAGGTTCAATAAAATCAAGAATAGTATTTTTCAATATTGGCTAACTTCTCAAATCATGATCCTACTGATCAATGAGAATGTGGCAGAGATCCACTAACAAGTGAAAAAAGAAATCATAAGGAGATAAAGCCTTAAAGATCATCGCAGTATTAAAGAATTTCTTCTCCTCTTTATCATATGAGAAAACGGAAGAACTTGTTAACTAATTCTAATAAAAATAACCCTCACGATAGCTCTTCGAAAATACAGTATGATATGCATGTATTTTGTATGAGAGCTTTATTTTTGCATGTTTGTTTCATTGTTTGATGTAAAATGCTAATTAGAATAAAGATGTAAGGTGCATTTAAACAAAGTGTGAAATGTAATAATTTTCTAAGAAATTACACTCTGAAAGAAAGAGAGAGAGACAGAAAAAAAGCAAGAAAGACAAGAAAGAAAATACAGTGTGATAACATGAATGTCCTGCTCCGCAATTAACAAATTTGGCAGACAAAAACCATAAACGTCCCCACCATCACTCCCCTCCTCTCTCCCTCTCCCCCCCCCACACACCTCCCCCCACACACTACACTTGATGTCCCTCCTAAGAATAAGAATTAGAGTTGAAAACTGCAAGGCACGGGGCACCTGGGTGGCTCAGTCGGTTGGTCGTCCGACTTCAACTCAGGTCACGATCTCACGGTCTGTGGATTCGAGCCCCACGTGGGGCTCTGGGCTGATGGCTCAGAGCCTGGAGCCTGCTTCCAATTCTGTGTCTCCCTCTCTGCCCCTCCCCCGTTCATGCTCTGTCTCTGTCTCAAAAATAAATAAACGTTAAAAAAAGAAATTAAAAAAAAAAACTGCAAGGCACTAGGTCACACTACACATGGTAGAACAGGTATTCGAGCTTCCTGCTTCAAAGCTTGTACTCCTACCCATGATGCTGTGCTGCGTGCTAGCCACAGAAGTCAAATACAAAGTTTTATAGGGGATACTCCTTTTCATAATAGAACCCCAGGCAAATCTCTTTTCTACCACTGTTTCCTATGAGACCTTGGTCCTCCTTTTAAGGAGATTCCCTGTAGGGAACGTCCCTGATACCTGCTCTCCCCAGGTAAGACAGTATCCACGGTCACCCTCTGCACTTCACAGGAAGAAAGAGAAGCTCGGCAAAGTTGCACCACTTAGAGATCAAGCAGCCACAAGCGGCCAAGCGGGCGTGTGAATCCAGCCCATCTGACCTATCCAGCCCATGTTCTCCTTAGCCACAGCACAAGGTCCTTGTGTCACATAACTTTGGTCTCAAAGATAGCAAGTTGCTTGGCTAACAAGTAGCCAACACCTCAAGAGGAGAGCCTCAGAAGCAGCCTGTATATGAACTCCACCTCTGCCCTATTCTGTGTGACTTGGGCCTGAAGTTCCCCTCCCTGGGGCAGTCACTCATCCCTGAGTAATAGTGCCTACCTCATAAGCCTCTTGAGAGGATTGAGACAGCTGACAGTAACAACAGAAAACACTTAGTGCCCATCAAGAGCACTCAAAGGCTAGCTTCATTTATCAAGCTTATATAAAGGGTTTCTTAAGCATTTGAGTATTTTGAAAGACCTCTAAATATCAGACTTAACAAGATGAGTCAGCACTAAGCGGGGCCAGGCTCCTCTGAAATGGGTCCACCCAGCTCAGCCTCACCCCAGCCCAGAGGAATCTCCAAGCATCAAGAATTCTGAATAGTATTATACCAGGCCGGTGTGTGATTTTACACAGCTGAATGAATACTCCCCCCACTACGGTCAGAGAATTCAAAGGGTAGAGCTATTCCTACTGACACAACTCGACAACCATCTCTGTTTTAAACCTTCACTTGGAAATGATGACTCACAGCTCTGTCAACAAACCTAGAAGTGTAGAATTATATCTATATTTCACAACTGTTATGCTAACTGGAGAAGGAGGAAAGAACACATGAACAACAGGGAGGGAAGGCCAAGTCTAAGGAAAAAGCTTCAGTGTGGGCACAGTGGAAATGGGTAAGAAGAGAGCATTTTAGAAATAAGCCTGGGGGCGCCTGGGTGGCTCAGTCGGTTAAGCCTCTGACTTCAGCTCAGGTCATGATCTCACGGTCCGTGAGTTCGAGCCCCGCGTCGGGCTCTGGGCTGACAGCTCAGAGCCTGGAGCCTGTTTCAGATTCTGTGTCTCCCTCTCTCTCTGCCCCTCCCCCGTTCATGCTCTGGCTCTCTCTGTCTCAAAAATAAATAAATGTTAAAAAAAAAATTAAAGGGGCGCCTGGGTGGCGCAGTCGGTTAAGCGTCCGACTTCAGCCAGGTCACGATCTCGCGGTCCGTGAGTTCGAGCCCCGCGTCGGGCTCTGGGCTGATGGCTCAGAGCCTGGAGCCTGCTTCCGATTCTGTGTCTCCCTCTCTCTCTGCCCCTCCCCTGTTCATGCTCTGTCTCTCTCTGTCCCAAAAATAAATAAACGTTGAAAAAAAAAATTTAAAAAAAAAAAAAAAAAAATTAAAAAAAAAAAAAAGAAAGAAGCCTGTTAAGGAGTGCTGATGCATAGGGGCACATGTACCCCAATGTTTATAGCAGCACTCTCAACAATAGCCAAATTGTGGAAAGAGCCTAAATGTCCATCAACTGATGAATGGATAAAGAAATTGTGGTTTATATACACAATGGAGTACTACGTGGCAATGAGAAAGAATGAAATATGGCCCTTTGTAGCAACGTGGATGGAACTGGAGAGTGTGATGCTAAGTGAAATAAGCCATACAGAGAAAGACAGATACCATATGTTTTCACTCTTATGTGGATCCTGAGAAACTTAACAGAAGACCATGGGGGAGGGGAAGAGAAAATAAAGTCAGAGAGGGAGAGAACCAAACCATAAGAGACTTAATAACAGAATAAACTGAGGTTTGATGGGGGTGGAAGGACGGGGAGGATGGGTGATGGGCATTGAGGAGGGCACCGGTTGGGATGAGCCCTGGGTGTTGTATGAAAACCAATTTGACAATAAATTTCATATGAAAGAAAGAGTGCAGGCAGAGGTCTGAAGATTAGAAAATACAGTAACTATTCAACAGATCCCATTAATTCAAACCAGTGGGAGTGGTGGGAGTGGGCAGGAAGAAGGGGAGTCAGTCTGAAATGGTGCAGCCTGAATGAGAGAATGTTTATGAAGTACACAGAGGGGTGTGAGCTAGCTGCTAACACAATGTTCCACCAAAACTGGCACACTCACTTGTATTTTGCAGGATGTATTTGCATTCCAAGCCTTTTTATATATCAGTTCAACGTTGCTTTTCCTATCTCACTTTTGCGATCGATCTGTTTAGTTGCATCCTTCATCATCAGTGCAAAGCTCTGTCACTCAGCATCTTGGGCAAGATACAGCCTATGAAAGGCGTCAATGTCCTCATTAGCAGTAGGTCTCTGAGGTCCCTCTATCATGTCCGGAAGTCAATTTACTGTCACCTACTCCGTGCAAAGCACCATGGAGGCTGTCATGAGAAAGATTCACATACATAAAACACCACCCCCATCACTGATGAACTCACAGTTTGGTTCGGGGAATATCTACATCCGTGAAAACCTAAAAGTTTTAAGGAGTAATACACCATCGACCTGACAGAACATGATAGTGTTAGGCAAGCATCAGTGACAAATGAGTTATAAATGTAATGGGGGGGGGGGCAGGGAGAAGGACCAGCATGAAAAAAAGGACATGGACTTGTGCTATTTAGGAAAAAGTGAGGAGTCTGACAGGCTGAACTAACAGGTTTGGAAGGAGTAAAGGTCATTGGCCCCTTACTTTTATACATAATCCATCTCGAAAACACACCAAATCTGTGACAGAAGTGAACAACAGACTTTCGGGGGCCAAAGTCACCCGCCAGAGACTTAATAACACCAACTTCATGTCTCCTTTTGGTCAGAATTTAACAAAATATACTCCAGCTTTTCCTGTAATTTGCTTTACTGTTGCTTTTTCTGCATAACAGCTTCCACAAACAAGTTTAGGGAGGACCCAATTGGTACTGATAGTTCTTTACTTGGACAAATGACCTCATTGGATTTATCAGACCCTGGTGTCTTCACCAGCTTCTCATTTCTGTTTTTTATTTTCCACACTTTTTAATGAAGCAAGGAAATACACTTGACCCTGGACACCCTAAGTTTACACTGCTCAGGTCTATTTATAGACGGATTTTTCTTGGATACATATAGTCGGTGCTCTGAATTCATTTTCTCTTAAGTTTTTTTTTTTTTAACATTTTCTTTTCTCCAGCTTACTGCATTATAGAAATACAGTATATAACCACACGATGTCACTTAGGTGGAATCTAAAAAACACAACAACAACAAAGAAAAAAAGACTCACAAACACAACAACAAAAAACTGGTGGTTGTCAGAGGGGTGAAAGGAGAAGCAAAACAGGGGAAGGCGATTATGAGGTACAAGTTTCCAGCTGTAAAACAAGTGAAGGAGATGAAAAGTACGCACAAAGAATACAGTATTATCATATTCACGTAGGGTGAATACACTTATCATGGTAAACACTGGGTAATGCTCAGAACTATTGAATCACTATGTTGTACACCCCTAACTAGTTTAACATTCTATGCCAACTCAAAGAAAAATTAAGACATTTTTTAACTGGTAAATAGCTAAATTAGTATACTGAATTCTAGACAATAAAACTAGTCGATCTATGTGTAAAACCTGAAGAAACTCTAGAATGATCATTTAACATTTAGAATTATGACCTTCAAGCAAAGATGAAAAGAAATGAGACTTAGCCTTAGAAATAGGACTAGTCTCAAAATGTTTAATTTAGTTCAGCACATGTACTCACAACTTCCTATATGCTTAGTACTGAGGGGGGAAAAAAGTGTCTCCTTTCAGGTACATATCAATCTATTCGACAAGAAAGGGCTTACAGATGTGAAGTAGGTAAATAACCTATAGAAAAGACAATACCAAGGATATAGAAAGCCCCTAGGCACCAGAATGCCTGCCCCATGGACAGAGGAAGACAGGAAGACCACAAAACCCTTACGGCATTCTAGCAGTAGAGAGAGGCACAAACACTCCCCTCTGTCAGTAGTTGGGGTATCAACAGGGCTTCCCAAGGAGACAGAGCCTGACCTGAGCCTTTTATATAGTTTGTCAACTAGGGGCACTCCTATCCCAAAAGGCATTTAGAAACGGGGCAGGACAGCTTTTCTGGTTCTCAAATGACCGGGTCAGTAGGATAGGGAAAAAGCAGAATGGGAAAGGGAGCTGCTATAATGCCAGGTCAACCCTGCATAAAGAAAGGTCCCACCCCAAATGCCAACACAGATCTCTGTTGAAAATCACCGAGGCGGGTAACAGACATTCACCAGGTACGCGATGAAATGGAACAACCTTTCAAGCCCAAGAAGGAACAGGCAGAACCGCATGAAGTACAAAAGGGTTGTTCACGGAGGGACAAACACCTCCAGGACAGAAGGATGGAAACACGTTCAGGGTCCCCATGATACACCTTAGTAAGTTATGTGAGCTTCACGCCAGCGAGCAGCTTTAATGCACGAGAAGGATGTGACCTGAACTGTGCTTTCAAGAGGCCACTGTGAGAGTAGGTGGAGGAGGGATTCTGGGGTCAGAGCAACAGATCAAACACCATTGCTGTCACTCAGGTGAGAGAGACAGAGAGCCTGAACGAAAAACAGTAGCATAGGGAGGGCAAAGATAAATTTAAGAGATTAAGGGACAAAACGGACAGGCCTTAATGCTAAACCAGACGTAGGGGATAAGGACTAGGAGGATTCTAGGGTGACTCCTTGGTTCTTAGTCTGGGGAGCCAGTTATTTAGTGACATTGACCAAGATAGGGAAAATAAAAAGGAGAAGTGGAAGACGTGGAGGGGGAGAAAGGACTACTAGCCATAATGAGTTTGAGATGTGATTACTCATCAAGACAGAGAGGTCTGGGCTTGAAAGATATACTGGTAACACGGTAGTTTGAGTCACTGGGAGTAAATGAGAGGATTAAGGTGGTAGATACACAAAAATTCGAAAAGGCTTTGCGTAGAGACTTAGAGAATGTCAAGAGAAAGCAAGGTAGAAGAGCTCACGAAAGACACTAAGAATAGAGAAATAACTAACAAGGCTGGCATTAGCTGAGCACGATTCACTGTGTCAGACAAGGTTCTGAGTGCTGTTTAAATTCACCTACTTCTCAGAGCCACATGGAATACCTCCTGTTTTACATGGAATACCATCCCCATTTTACAGATAAGAAAACTGAGGCACAGAGAGGTTGTGTACCTTGTCCAAGGTCACCCAAGTACTAGGTGGCAGAGCCAAGATTTAAACCCAGGCAGTCTGGTCCCAGATCCCATCCTCCTAACTTCAAGTCTCCACTTCTAGGTCAGAAATTTGAAAGGGGACTAATGTGACAAAATCCAAGAGGGAAAGGGGCGCCTGGGTGGCGCAGTCGGTTAAGCGTCCGACTTCAGCCAGGTCACGATCTCGCGGTCCGGGAGTTCGAGCCCCGCGTCAGGCTCTGGGCTGATGGCTCAGAGCCTGGAGCCTGTTTCCTATTCTGTGTCTCCCTCTCTCTCTGCCCCTCCCCCGTTCATGCTCTGTCTCTCTCTGTCCCAAAAATAAATAAACGTTGAAAAAAAAATTAAAAAAAAAAAATCCAAGAGGGATGGACAAGACAGCAAATGCTGTGGATAAATGAAGCAAAGCACACTAAAATCAGAGAAGGACCTACCGGATCCCTAACTTAAGAAGTCGCTGACTCTCAGCCATTTGCACGCTGGTGGAAGAATCGGCCTGATAAAAGCCAATGGAGCTGTTACCAGGAGGTAAAAAAGTGAATATGACCACACGAAACAGTAAACGTTCCACAAGTTTACGAAAAGGAAAGAGCTTTGCGGTGAAGTCAGAACATAACATAACGTAACATAACATAAGATTTTTAAAAAAACCTCCACTGGGCAAAGGGATCATGAGCTGTCTTAAAGCAGGAACATAGGGAGAACTGGTATTCAAATACTTTCACTGGGCAAAACAGTCAAAATTATTTTGTTATTCTGATTCAAATCTAGGCATACTCTTGTGCTCTGAAGAAATGTTACCTACATAAGCTAATAATAGTCACAAAGTTCTATTACATACCAAACAAGGACTTTGTGCCATCCACCACCTGGGATTCAAGATTAAAACAGAAGCTCTGAGGTGCCTGGTGGCTCAATTGGTTGAGCATCCAACTTCGGCTCAGGTCACGATCTCGAGGTCCGTGAGTTCGAGCCCCGCGTCGGGCTCTGTGCTGACAGCTCAGAGCCTGGAACCTGCTTCGATTCTGTGTCTCCCTCTCTCCGCCCCTCCCCCACTTGTGCTGTCACTCTCCCTCTCAAAAATAAATATTAAAAATTTTAAAAAAAGTTCTTACAGGTTAAGTATTAAAATATTGCAATAACATAAAAAATAGTCAACAATTTAAGTGTTTGTTATTTAATATTCAAGGCAATGTTTTAAATAAAGCATGAGGTCTAAAAATGTACAGAGACAAGTTCAAACACACAAACGGCTCAGCAACGTTCAAAAGCCTAATCGCTCAGCAATAATAAATAATGCTTACAGCTTACAAAGGACTGTAGTCAAGTCAAAGAGAATGAGGACTCAGAAGGACCCATTGTCTTTGGAAGTTACCAAGTCACTGGTTGGCACTTCAAGGGCAGCAGAAAGACTCATCAGGGGGCTTATGTTTTAGGTCTTCCCCCTGTCCCATTTGGGACCTGTGGGTGCTTGCAGGGATGGAGGAAAGAAACCAGAGTATCAGAAGAGCTGGGAAGAACAGATCCTGGTATCTGGCACCAAGTAGCCAGGGATGTTCAATGTCCTGTAAGAAGGACAGTCCTGTATAACTGAAGAATTGTCCCATGTCCTTCTTGGCAATTTGGACAGATTTTTTATTTTGCTCCTAATGGCTTAGGTGTGCCTTTCCCTCAAAGAGGCTAGCCAGCTTCAAAATGTCTCCTGGAAGGACATTCCTCACAAGACAGTTGCTACTTCTAGAAAATAATACCAATTAACTACATAGTACTATCCCAGGTGTAACTGCCTAGGAAATTAATGAATTTTTTCTATGCCTGCCTTAAAATTCCTAGATATTTTTGCTTAAATTAGAAATTATCCAACATCTACTTCATAATATATATATGTATATATATATTAATATTATCAATAAGATTGATATTCATTATCAATAAGAATGCTAGGCCTCAACATTTCAAGTTACTGTGGAAAAAAGTTTTAATACCTAATTCTACATAGATTCTGTTGGGGTGAAAGGTTTTATTTTATGGTGTTTAAGTTCCTTGTTGATAGCCCTCACCAGGAGAAACCAAAGAATAAGGAAGGCTCTGTCTTTCTAGGCAACCTGAACCTGAACTTAAGACTGGATGTGCTCCAAAAAACTGCAACGCCTGTTGTGAGGCAGGTACAACTTGGTTTTTCAGCCTTCACAGTATTTACTCAAGCCCTCAAGAAAGCTCAGAGTCCCCTTCTCAGATGTTTTCTATGGCTCTCACGCAACAATGTGTTGCCTAAAGCAACAGTCAGCCTCATATTTTGAAAAACGCACACTTACAAAGTTATTAGGAAATGAATGCTAGCTACACTTTGCGAAATCTGAGGCAGTAAATACCAAATCAAGGCAAATCTTCACCAGCCATGAACTGAACTACCCTCTATCTGTTCTGGACAACAAATGCAGTCTAAAAAGCCAGTATGAACAACAACAAAACAGGCAGGTGTGTACAGACCTGCTGTGGTCTGAGTGTTTGTGTCCCCCACTAACATTCAGGTTGAAGTCCTAACCCCCAACGTAATGGTATGAATAGGGGGGGCCTGTAGAAGGTGCTCAGGTTAGGAGGGTGGAGCCTCCATAATGGCACTGGCCTTAAGAAAAAAAAAAAAAAAAGAAAACCACAGAACTCCCTAAGCCCCTTCTGCCATGTGAGAATGCAATGATAAGCCTCTAACCCAGAAGAGGGCCCTCACTCAGAACAGGCTAGCACCCCGAACTTGGACTTCCAGGCTCCAGAGATGTAAGAAATAAATTCTTGTTTCTAAGCCACCCGGTCTTTAGCATTGTGTTACAGCAGACTGAAGAGACAAAGACAATGCCAAATATATGGTCAGTGCTTCATCAGTACTTCTCACATGAGGACTTCTCATCAACAGGGCTCAAGTTCATCTCAGCCCTGTTCCAACATACACACAGGTGCACACACAAATACATAACGAACTCTCTTCTCGTCTGCTTCTTCGTGTTCCTATTCTCCTCTAGATTCAAGGTCACTAAATGAGTAATATAATCCAGGTTCATAGGGTAATAGACAGTGAGGAGTATAAAGTCTCCATCTTTCCCACCAGCAGGCCATACCTTGATCCAAAACACTAACTGAGGGGGAAAAAGTAAGGCAGCAGGACACACAGCTTGGGGCAAAAATAGGCCTATTAGCCAAATTAGAGGAAGTACGCAGTTCCCAGCCCGAGTATACACACATACCTAAATGCATCACAGACTTGTCTAAGTGTGTAACCTATAAATTTAGATTTATGGGAGGAAACTTCATTTTGGTTAAGTTCCCACAGCATTTAGTAGAACACAGACACTATACAAAATACCCCAGGTATAAAATGCACCTAGTAAGCGAGTTATGATTGACAGTGTAACTGACAATTCCAGACTACATTCATTGTCCACCTCAGTCGTGAGCTCGCACCAGGGTATGCTCTCCTGTTTCCACTTCCTCTGACTGTATTAGCTGTTTACAACTTTAGCAGTTCTTTCCTTTTTTCTCCATCCATAGGAGGCTACTCTGAGCAGAAACTATCATTCCCTATTTTGAAATCAATACCTTTCACCAACTAGTCATAGATTAGGCCGTTAGAATGCTTTCTTTCTGGCTCTGCACATATTCCCTTGTCCATCTCTGCTCCTGTGATCTGGGTCCCATTAATCCCAACGAGCTGAGTCCCGTGCCACCCAGAGTAGTTCTCCCTTTACTGCTGTGTTCCTATTTCTGTGTCCCCCTCCATTCTGCCCTGTGATCAGCACAATTCTAATGTGAATACACCAGGGTCCCTACCCCAGGGAACTCCTAGTTTACTGGAGAAAGCACACAAGTAAACAGCTAATACCATGTATTACAATGTAATGTTACCATGTAAAGTTACCATGTAACATTAGAGTAAACAGAAGTGCTGGGTGCCAGGAGAGAACATAGGAAAGGTATTAATCCTGAATGAGCAGGATGTGCTCCTTCTTAGAAGCTGACAAATGCTTGGTAAATGTTTTTAAACACAGACCTCCTTTCTGCCTATATGATGGATTAAATAACCTGAGGACCCTATTGCTTAAAACATTCACTAGACTATTTCTAAGAGCTACTTCAAGTGTGTAGTTCAACTCTCAGTAAAGGAGATCTCCTCAGTCTTAAAATTATGACTCGTCAAAAAAAAAAAAAAAAAAATGTTGTAATGACCTATTGAGAATATTTGCCCTGAGAAGGTTTGCCGGTCTCAGCCAAGATGACTGGATTTTAACTGCCAGGGACGTCAAGAGACAAAGTTACGTATCCCTGTGTGGTTGAGTGTCCTAACTGAAACTTCGGCATCCGCCAGTACAGCAAAGGGCTATGCTTTTACTTAGTCCAATAAAAAATTATGACCAGTAGCAAAAGAAAAAGAGAAGAAATTGTTCTGTTTCAGCCTAAGCCTTAACTTGGCGGGGTGGGGGGGGGTGGGGGTGGGGGGTGGGGTGGAAGAAAGTTCTCTGTAAATCTTCAACTACAAAATTTACATACCAAGATACATTTATGGTTATGCATGCATTCAGGGTTAACTTAGAATTCCAGAACTCCCCCAGTTCAAGGGTCATTGGTCATAGGCTCACAATGCAAACTTTTGAGACACTTGACAAGACTACTGAATATGAGAAAGACAGGAGAACAGAAAATTAGACTTTCTGAAGCTCAAGCAATAGACTAACCAAACATTCTGCAATCTAAGTATGTTTCAATAAAGATGCTAAAAAATAACTGAAAACTTAGGATGAGAATACGATCTGCCCCCAGCTCACTTAACAAAAACTAGGCTGACTTGACTAAGAAGCAAACAGAATTTCAGAAAGTAACAGGTAGAGTGTTTGAAAATTCACTGGATAGGTTAAGTAGCAAAAATGGAAAGTCAAGGGGTGCCTGGGTGGCGCAGTCGGTTAAGCGTCCGACTTCAGCCAGGTCACGATCTCGCGGTCCGTGAGTTCGAGCCCCGCGTCAGGCTCTGGGCTGATGGCTCGGAGCCTGGAGCCTGTTTCCGATTCTGTGTCTCCCTCTCTCTCTGCCCCTCGCCCGTTCATGCTCTGTCTCTCTCTGTCCCCAAAAAAAAAAAAAAAAAAAAAAAAATGGAAAGTCAAGAGATCATCAGTGAATTAAACTTTGATATTAAGAATTTACCCAGAATACAGCACAGAGTTAGAATAGGTGAAAGATACGAAAGATGTTAAGATACATTAAATATGGAATGAGAAGGTCCAGAATCTTTTTTATAGGAGGCCCACACTGAGAAAGAAGAGATAATAGAGGACAAAGCGTATTTTAAGAGACTTTTGGAGAATTTCCATCAGTTGATAAATTCTCAGATTTTGAAAATAAATGGAGTCCCAACAATTCTACATCTAGATATACCAAAGCACAGAGTATCTTAAAAAGGTACTTTACCAAGTCATGTCTATTGTGTGGTTTTATTTTATTCATGAAAACTATATATTTTGTATTATGACGGAGAAAAATGTAAAAATAGTCAACTGTTCATATTGGTTATAACATGGGATTGCAGAGAGTGATAAAAAAAAGTCTTCAAGTTTTTAAAAATACCCCTCTGACTCATAATAAAATTTACAAATAAGACACATTTTGAAAGTGTTTAAGTTTTTAAATTTTAAGTGGTATTTAATTTAAATGTATATTTAATCTGAACTTTTATTTAGCAGTTAAAGTTTTAGGTTTTAATTTTTTTAATCTTATAAACAAATTCAACCACAAAAGGAAAATCAATAACATACCTTGGTTCTACACTTTTTAAAATTTTTTTTAGTGTTTTTTTTTTTAATTTACATTTGAGAGAGCGCGCGCATGCGCGCTTGAGCAGGGGGAGGGGCAGAGAGATGGAGACGGAATCTGAGGCAGGCTCCAGGCTCCCAGCTGTCAGCACAGTGCCGGATGTGGGGCAGGAACCCACGAGTGGCAGGACGAGGACCAGAGCCAAAGTCAGACGCTCAACCGACTGAGTCACCCAGGCGCCCCTGGGTGCTTTTAAAAGCTTTTGCTTGCTTCAAGGTCTCAGTTTATTTATCTGTAAAAAATGGGATGGTAGTATCTACTTTGCAGAGCTGTGTAGAAGATCAGATCAGTTACTCTAAGTGAATCTCCTCCTTGGTGATACTTTGAATTCCTTATTTTAAAGCAAATATGCCTTGCCCCAAATTTTACCCATTTGTCCTACAATGATCTCTGAAACTATACAGAACTGGGGCCACCCCCTTTATCTCACAATGTCTGAAGACTATTTATCAACATTTCTCCACTTCTGTAGGTCTTCCCTAGAGGAAAATTGTTCCTGCCCTGTTTTTCCTCCTAACACTGTTTCAAGAACTTCTCAGTATACCAGGACCTAACTAGTCTACCTTTCCTAATGGTACCAATTGTGTTAAAAACAGTAACACCACTCAGGTTTATAATCCCAGATAGTTTCTGACCGCTCTTCCTTCCTCATTCCCCCCACTCATTCATTCACGAAATAGTCACTGTTTGGAGTCCGTCTCTCCCATCTCTTCATCCAGCATCCCATTCCTTTCACCTCCCCCTGCCAGGATATCCCAAATAGTCTGCTGAGTGGTCACCAGCAGTGTGCCCTTCCCACTTCTAACCTATCTTGAATATCAATGCCAAGTTAAATAGTCACAATTATTTCCATCATTTTACTCCCCTGCTCAAGAACAAACCTTACCCTCTGGTGCCTGTCAGATCAAATGCCAGCTCTGCAATGAGCATCCAAAGCCTTCCACGTTATTGTTCATCCTACCTATAACCCATCGCTCACCACTTCAACAAAGAAATCCCACTTGGACCCAGATTGGCTTCCCCGTGGATCAGACACCCAGGCTCTACAAAGCTGGCCCATCCCAAACCTTTTACCTCCATGATTCACACGCTGAACACTCTAACACTGTGGCATGGGACACTAGGGTTTGAATCTTGGCTCAAACACCCACTAGCTCTGTGACCTTGGGCTACTTACCTGTCTCACAATACCTGTTGTGAGGATCAGATGGAATCCAGTAGGCAAAATACTTAGAATAGTACTGACACCCAGGATCAAATTCCAGAGTCCCTCCCTCCTGCCATTTTCCCAATGACCTCCCCTAGATCTTTTATTTATTCAATGATCTAACAATTGTATCTTAGTACTTTTTGCTCATGTCGAGGGTTTATCTTATCTTCCAGCTGAACCCTTTTCTCTTGTATCCTTTGCCGTGCTCTGTGCATATCAAAATTTACCTACGAGATTAAACCCAGTCATTTGATGTGACTAGGACAGGAGGGCAAAAGTGTTTTTGTAAACACTGCTTATTCACTAAGTAATATCTGACCATCTGCTGGGCACGAGGACATTATGTGCAAAGGATATACAATTGAACAAGAAACAAAAGTCCCAGTCCTTCTGAAGCTTACAGTACAGTTTACAAACATGGAAAATTTTACAGTATACTTCATAGTGATATGTACTATTTTTTAAATAGAGCAAAGGAGAAGAGAGTGGAGGGGTGGACAGTGGGGCGCCATTTCCAATGTCGTGGTCTGGGTGGATGTAGCTACAAAGGTGACATGTGAGCAAAGACATAAGAGGCAGGAGAGAGCAGTGCAGCTATCTGGGAGGAGTCTCAGAAGAAGCAGAGAGCGGGAAATCCGGAAGCAAAGCGAGAACACACACCCCATGAGTGAGATCAAGGAATCAGTATGAGTGTAAAGGAGAATAAAGGCTGGGCACAGAGGAAAAATGAGCACCTGATCAGATAAGGCCTTGTAGGTCATCACATGGACCTCGGTTTCTCTGAGCGTGAAGAAGATCCACTTGAGGCTGTGAGCTGAGGAGTGACGTGACCAGACATGTATACTAAACGGTATCATTTAATCGTTATGCCACAGCCTGGCTGAGAAGAGCCAAGGGCAGAGCAAGAGGCTTGTTTGGAGGCCCTTGCGATAATACAGACAAGAGATGGTGGCTGAGACCAGGGGGGGTCTCACTAATTGAGTTCTGGACACGTTCCCAAGGTAGAATCAACAGGATTTCCTGACAATTAGAAGTGGGATGAGAGAAAAAGAGAAGGTCTCCCAAACTGGCATCGTGTGCTAAAGGTGGTATTGCCATTAACAGACATAGGGAGTAGCGCAGGTGGCCAAGGTGTAGGAAAGGAAACCAGGAACCCAGTTTGGGGCACATTAAGTTTGAAACGCCCACATGTGCAGACGGGTCACATGTTTTTCTAATTTATATTTATTTTTGAGAGAGAGAGAGGGGAGGAGGGCGGGAGGGCAGAGGGAAAGGGAGACACAGAATCCGAAGGAGGCTCTCCAAACTCCAAAGCTGTCAGCACAGAGCCCAACACGGGGCTCGGACCCACGAACCGCCAGATCATGACCTGAGTCTAAGTCAGACGCTTAACCCAATGAGCCACCCAGGCGCCCCTGCAGTTTACTCTGCCCCCAACAAGTCCTTTTACTGACTCACTCCTAAGAGAGCACAGTGGGACTATAAAAGAGGTCACATGAATTAGGAGTAAAGGCCATGCCCTTGTCCTTGGGGACGTGGCAGTCTGAAAAAGACAAACGGCCGCTGTTCCTGTACCTCTGGCACAGCCTAAGCTGGAACAGCAAATGCCATCCTACCCTAACCCCTGGAAAGCATCCAAGCAACCAGGTGGGTACATCCAAAAAGTGGTTTTGGACACAGAAACATGCTATCGTGTTGACTGACCAGGTTCCGACTACATGCAGGGCGACAGAACAGAGAGATGAAACCACATCAACCATTTCATGATAAAACTACCTCTTACTCTTCGCTCTTAGGGTTCTGTCCCCCAGGCAGAATCTGGTTTACAAGGCTATTTTCCTTGGACGTATTTATTTTCCAAAGGGACAGGAGTTGGGGTTTTCTAACAGTCAAGGAAGAGGACAGACTAAGAACAGGGCAGCAGCCGGGCTGCTTCCCCAGGCCCCGCCCACCTTTGCCTCAGGACTTGGTTTCTCCGTGTGTAAATACTGCAGCAGCAAAAAAATATTTTCCACTGCCTACACACAGGGCTTTGGGGCTCCCCAAAGGAGGAATTATGAATTAGCGTGTATAAAGCATTATGAGCTATTCAAATAAAGGGACAATGAAACACCACTTGTAAGTTTTTGAGGTCCGGACAAAGCAATCTTTTTTCCAACACACTCCACTGAAAATCTGACTGAAGTTAGCCTGTACATGACTAAAGAGACAAAACAAGGTCATGTGTGAAACCTCTTTGTGAAGTACAACTCCAATATGAGGATTTCTACAAGCAATCTCTCAAAATAAAAACACAGGTTGGGGCACCTGGGTGACTCGGTTGAACATCCCACTTCAGCTCAGGTCATGATCTCATGGTTCTTGAGTTCGAGCCCCACATCGGGCTTGCTGCTGTCAGCATGGAGCCCGTTTTGATCCTCTGTCCCCCTCTCTCTGCCCCTTGTCCACTTGCGCCCTCTTAAAAATAAATAAACCATTTAAAAAAAAATACAGGTTAAAAATCATTTAAAAACCTACAGAAAGCCATAGCTCTGGTAAGCCTTCAAACAGGAGTTTAATGCGTTGACCTGTGAGTCATAGCGAGGCCAAACTCCTATTGCACAAACTAGAATCCCAAATCTACCCCTGGAAAAAAAACGAACTGCTACGTAAGGGCCGTGTAATCAAGTGTATCGTAAGAGCCATCCATGAAAAGAGCTTTGTTGAAGGCGTTTTTCCCTGTTTTCTAAAAGGCTGTCCAAGTCCACTCAAATGATCACAATTAACATTGACATGAATAGGCCACTGTAGGGATTCTGTTCATAATCCAAATAGATGGCTTTCCCTGCCCACTGTGATTCTACATCAGTATTCAAACAACCTTTCACAGCCTTGTTCCTGGCTCAAAAACATGCTGAAGACCCAATGAATGCACAATCTGGAGGTGAAATCTTTCCTTAACAAAGCAAGGATGTCCTCAGATTACTGTGAACTTCAGGTTTTAGCACACCTCAACTTTCCATTTCAGAAAAAGAAAAGCGAGCCGTGGCTAGAAAAGGATCAGACACAGAAAGGGTGGAAACAAGCTCCATGCTAGAAATGAAACCATGGCTAATGTGAATCTGAACCAAAGATTTTGATGAGTTCATCCCGACAGTGTTTCCCGAGTGGGCTGCAGACACCTGAGGCAAGGAGAGTCTGATGACTCACTCAAGGTCAGTGAGTTCTAATCCCTGATCTACTGATGACTCATGGTAAATTCCAGATTTCCAGCTCTGTGTTTACTGCACACTGGCACTAATCTCCCAACTGGCCTCTCTCCCTTCAGCCCCAGCTCTCTCCAGTCCACTTGGCCTAAGAACGAAACATTTAACTTCAAGTACTGCTCTTCAAGTACTAGCCCCTTAGCCTACTCTAAACCCCTCGGGGGCTCCCCACTGCCTAGAGAAGGAGGACATCACTTCTGTACCTGCCATTCAACACCACTGTGAACTAGAAGCCTCATATAAGGCTTCCTTCCTTTCTTCTCTAGAATAGACATCTGCAGGGCACCGGTTGTCTAGCATCCTTCCCTTGTTAGCCACTGGCACTCCCCCCTAAGGAACCCCCTGCATCCACCGTTGTATACAGCTTTGATAGGAAGCAGCATCCCATTGTCCTTACAGAAGCCAATGGGCATTCATTTTCTCTCTTTGCCCCATGCAGTCAGGAATAGGGACATGGGTAGGGGACTTAAGCAGGGGTCCACTCTTAAAAAAATAAGAACATGAGGCCAATTACCATCACATTTATAAACCAAATTATTTGTTGTTGACATCCAAGAACTATGACTGAGGTACTCCCCAGTTTAGGTCCTAAGAGTTTCCCTCTACAAACCAGCCATTCTACCCTGAGTGGCCTAATCCAGTATCCCCCTCCCAGTTCCATGTGTATAGTGCACCCTTGTGCCATCTTCCTGGGAAATAAGGGGAAAAGTTCCCTGACAGGGTAATACAAGGTATGAGCACAAGGTAATACAAGTTAAGCAGACCGAAGGGGAGAACATAGGGGCCTGGGGAGAAGACATGCATTCTAGCACGTGCATGGAGGACAGAGGACACTGAAAACTAAGTGTAAGCATTAAAATTCCTTCTACAGAGCTGTGCACAAGGTACTAGGTGACCAGAGCTGACACTAGAGACATAAACTGCACATTGCACCCTGCCAATCATTTCAGTCTCCGTCTTGAAGGTTAAGGGGTGAATACAAACAAGTACAAGCACAAAACCTGAAAGAGATCTAAGTTTAATCTTTTCCTAATAAGTTTTTGTAATTTCTTAATATTTACTCTTATTAAACACACTCCCCTCCATAATCTACAATGTAATATTAAGCCAAGAGACCTGCTTTAGTCATACTCATTCTAATATTATTTCATGTTGTACATGTATACCTTTAAAAAAAAAAATCAACCCATTTGCTCACATTCTTGAGCCAAGCAACAAATAGAAGTAGGTGCACAGAAGTAGTGAACAGAGCCAAGGTAGGGAAGAGGCTCATACACTGGATTAGAGCTCCCATTCTGCCTCTAAGTAGGTGCATAACTTTGGGCAAGTTATTTAACCTCTTTGAGCCTCGCCTGTTTATGTGTCAAGTGGAGTTAGGATATCAAGAGCTTTGTTAGGGTGAGGAAATCAAACTTACATAAAGCACCTGGTACACATAAGTTCCACTTGGATGCTATTCTTTTCTTTCCTAGAAACTGTTCCTCCAACAAGGCCTTATGTTATGACCTGTCCCCCACACCACGATCCATTGCTGGAAAACCAGGGGCTCGGAGCAACATTTGGGTTCCTAAGTCTGCCATTTTTTAACTGTGTGACTGAGATGTCAACCACTTGGGAGCTCCATTTCCGTATGCATAAAATGGGGAATACAGGAGTACCTAGCTGGCTCAGACGGTAGGGCATGCAACTCTTGATCTCAGGGTTGCGAGCCCAAGCCCCATGTTGAATGCAAAGCTTACTTTAAAAAAAAAAAAAAAGAATATAATTGCTACCCATTCCTGGGCATGTAAGTATTAAATGAGCTTCATGGAAACTTAAAGGTAGCAGATATGTACAATATTACCAAGTATTTGCATAGTTATAAGTGACCTTCTCAAAGTTATTTCTGACACCACCTTTGAATTTCCAGTTCAACCACTTTCCTCATGTCACTCTTGAACCTACAGAGACTCTTTATTGCTCATTATGCCTCTGTCTAATTCTGTTTGGCTTCCAACCCTTCTTAACATAGCCCTACCCTACCTGGAGATCTAATACAATTTCTTTCTACTTGCCCAGATTACCACACTATGTCTCTCATGGTCCACAGTGATTCCCATCACTGCAGTCTTGTTCACACTGTTTCTCCCACCTAAAGCACCCACTCCTTATACCCCCCTTTTATCTAAGTGGGTGATTCCTAAATCCCATCTTGCTTGGACTGTTCCAATACACCTGATTACTCCAGCAGTAAGAATTCTCCTAGCTTGAACTCCTAACCAGAATTTCAACTTATTATTTTTTTACTGAATTCTGTCATTTCTTTTTCCTGCTTGTGTTATCTCACCTTCTTGAGGGAAGAGATTTTTTTATACTCACTCCTCATCCCCGAAAATTTGAAGCAGTCAGTTGAACACAGAGGAAAACGCCAACTGGAGGCTCTCAAACCTCTCTGCACATCAAAACTTCTATCCTCAGTCTTTTCCCATAAACCTCTACCAATCACCCACTCTGTGCTTGATGTCAAAAGAAACAAGATCAGTAGAGCAAGTCCCCGGTTCTAGAGACAAATAGGTTAATGGCAGACTTGAGTACGATAGAGGATGGGAAGCTGGGGCCAGCCACGGTTGCAGCCCCTGATTCTAACTCAGAATTTACAACTATCATTGTAACACAGAACTGCCTCTTCCCTTCTAAGGAGATGCACTTCATCAGATGAGTAATGTGTGGGAAATAACCTCAAGGTCCCACGTTAAGAAGAGAATACTACGAGAACTGCACGCAGCTACTGAAAACAATTTTGGGAAGGATACTGAATAGTGAAAACATTACTAATTTAAGAAGTGGAAAAATAAAGAATGCTCCACGTACATACTTTGTGCTTTCAATTATGTTATCATGAAACAAGCTGTCATTGACTTGAAGTTTACTATACACACGGTCCTATCTGCTAACACTTCAGAGAGTGACGTGACAAGGGCAGCTTGAGGAAGACCTGTAACACCCTCCATCAGGTCCACCCGCTTCCTCCAAATACTACGACCTTAGTACAACGATGTGTTCTGTTTCAAGACAAGACCCTGCTCTTCCGGTACAACTGCTTTCCCTCCATTCCTACTGTATCGACGAGTTTGAGTTGCCTCTTAACATGTTACTTATTTATTCTGCACAGTAATGAGGTAGGTATTATGCTCAATTTATGGAAGAGAAAACACTGAGGTCCTTAAGTCACCAGGGTAGAGCTAGGAATTAAAACCACATCTTTCTCTTACATACCTCATCTGGACCATAATGCCAAGATCGTTCTCCACCACTAGACCCAAAGGGAGAGGAAAAGTCCCATGTTTGTGAATGCCCACAGCTGGGCTCCCATGAAACCTTACCTCACTCAAGCCCTCCACAACCAACCAGAGAGCCTTTTTATCTCACATGCTGACCCGTGGATGTTGTCCTAAGCATATTTACCCACATTTCCACGTGCAAATCAGAGTTCCTATTTAGCATTCCAAGAACACACTCCCTCCTGCCACAATCTTAGTGGTGGAATTATACACTTCTTCTTCCTCCACTCCCATTCAGGGAGCCATGGGAGCTGAAACACTCCACCCCAAATGAGACACTGGGCCTGTGTGAGGGCCACGGCAAGGTGTGGGGAGAAGAATTTGGCAAGTCCAGCCTCGGTAGTCTGCCCCCCCCTCTTACTGCAGAGGGACCGGGGGCACACGCACAGTCTCCTTCGCTATCACCACCTGCTGTATTAGCTCATGCTTCACTTTTACTCCCTAGGCAGCTGCAAAACCAATTTCTATGCCACTTTCTCCACTATCCTGCTACTATTCCTCAACCAAGTCCACTTCCCCTTGAGTTACTTTCCAAAGATAGTTTATTACTGGTAACAAAGAGAAAAACATAAAATGGAAACTAACGGGTTGGTTACAAACTAATGAAAGGCAGCACTAAAACAATGTAGCTGAATGAAGTCAACATGGACTGAGGACCCATTCAAGTATGCGATCCTCTATTTATTTTACCATGTGCACATATAGCAGAAAATAATCTCATGTCTCTGAGCGCAAATTGCTTGATCACTAAAACAAGGCTGAACTACCTTATGGCTACAACTCCATCTTTTTTTTTTTTTTTTAAGTTTTGATTTAAATTCCAGGTAGTTAACATACAGTACCGTATTCGTTTCAGGCATACAATGGATTCAACATTTCCATTTGTCACCCAGTGCTCATCAAAGTACACTCCTTAATCCTCATCACCTATTTTACCCGTCCCCCTGCCCCCCCCATCAGTTCTCCATAATTAAGAGTCTATTTCTTGATTTGCCCCTTTGCCTCCCCTTTTTTCCTCTTGCCTCGTTTCTTAAATTCCACAGGAATGAAATCATATGGAATTTGTCTTTCCTTGACTTATTTCACTTAGCTTAACACTCTCAGGTAGCTCCATCCATGTTCTTACAAATGGCAAGATTTCCTTTTTTTATAGAAAAGCAATATTCCAGTGTGTGTGTGTGCATGTGTGCTTATTCTACATCTCCTTTATTCATCAACTGATGGACACTTGGACTCTTGACATAATTTGGCTATTGTAGATACTGCTGCTATAAACACCAGGGTGCATGTATCCTCCTTTGAATTATTATTTTGGTATTCCTCAGGTAATATACATTAGAGCAATTGTGGGATTATAGAGTAGATCCATTCTTAACTTTCTGAGAAACCTCCATACTGTTTTCCAGAGTGGTTGCACCAGTTTGCATTCCCCCCAACAGTTCACAGCATTCCCCTTTCTCCATATCCTTGCCAACACCTGTTGTTTCTTGTGTTGTTGACTTTAGCCATTCTGATGGGTGTTGAGGTCTGAGGTGTTATCTCATTGTAGTTTTGATTTCCATTTCTCTGGTAAGTGATGTTGAGCATCTTTTTATGGGTCTGTTAGCCATCTGTAGGTCTTCTTTGGAACAACGTCTGTTCATGTCTTCTACTTTTTTAAATGGGTTATTCATGTTGGGGGTGTTGACTTTAAGTTTGTAATATATTTTGTATACTAGCCCTTTATCCCATGTTATTTGCAAATATCTTCTCCCATTTCATAGCTTGCCTTTCAGTTTTGCTGATTGTTTTCCTTCCCCGTGCAGAAGGTTTTTATTTTGATGAAGTCCCAATAGTTCATTTTTGTTTTTGTTCCCTTGCCTAAGGAGTCATATCTAGAAAGAAGTCATTATAACCAATGCCAAAGAGATTACTATCTGTGTTCTCCTCTAGGATTTTTATGGTTTCAGGTCTCATATTTAGATCTTTAATCCATTTTATTTTTGTGTATGATGTAAGAAAGTGGTCCAGGTTCATTCTTTTGCATGTAGGTGTCCAGTTTTCCTAACACCATTTGTTGAAGAGACAGTCTTTTTCCACCAGATATTCTTTTTTTTTTTTTTTCAATGTTTATTTATTTTTGGGACAGAGAGAGACAGAGCATGAACGGGGGAGGGGCAGAGAGACAGGGAGACACAGAATCGGAAACAGGCTCCAGGCTCTGAGCCATCAGCCCAGAGCCCGACGCGGGGCTCGAACTCACGGACCGCGAGATCGTGACCTGGCTGAAGTCGGACGCTTAACCGACTGCGCCACCCAGGCGCCCCTCCACCAGATATTCTTACCTGCTTTGTCAAAAATTAATTGGCCATACAGCTGTGGATTCATTTCTGAGTTTTCTACTCTGTCCTATTAATCTGTGTGTCTATTTTTGTGCCGGTACCATACTGTTTTGATTAGTACAGTTTTGTATATGACTTGAAGTCCGGAAGTGTGATGCCTCCAGGTTTTTCTTTCTCAAGTTTGCTTTGGCTATTCGGGGTCTTTTGGGGTTCCATACAAGTTTTAGGTTTGTTCAAGCTCTGTGAAAAACACTGTTAGTACTTTGATAAGGGTTGCATTAGATGTGTAGATTGCTTTGGGTAGTATAGACCTCTTAACAATATTTGTTCTTCCAATCCATGACCATGGAATGTCTTTCCAGGTCTTTGTGTCCTCTTCAATCTCTTTCATCAGTATTTTATCATTTTCAGAGTACAGGTCTTTCACCTTTGTTAGGTTTATTCTTAGGGATCTTACAGTTTTGGGTGCAACTGTAAGTGAGATTGATTCCTTAATTTCTCATTCTGCTGCTTCATTAATAGTGTATAGAAATGCTAAAGATTCCTGTACATTGATCTTGTATTCTGTGACTTTACTGAATTCCTTTATCAGTTTTAATAGTTTTGGGGGAGTCTTACAGATTTTCTACACAGAGTAACAGGTCATCTGAAAATAGTGAAAGTTTTACTTCTTCCTTGACAATTTGGATGCCTTTTATTTCTTATTATTATCTGACTGACATGGCTAAGACTTCCTGTACTATGCTGAAAAGCAGTGGGGAGACTGGACATCCCAGTCTTGTTCCTGACCATAGAGGAAAAGCTCCCAGTTTTTTCCCATTTAGGATGATATTAGCTGTGGGTTTTTAATTTGTAGCTTTTATTATGTTTAAGTACGTTGCCTTGAAAACTACTTTAGTGAGGGTTTTTATCACGAATGGATGTTATACTTTGTCAAATGCTTTTTCTGCATCCATTGAAATGATCTGTTGGTTTTTATCCTTTCTCTTGATGTGATGTATCATGTTGATTGATTTATGGATATCGAACCACCCTTGCAACCCAGGAATAATCCCACGGTGAGTGCTTTTTTTAACATATTGTACAACGCTATCATAAATAGAGTCACAACGAAAGCTCTCCCAGTACTCAGAATCTGAGTCTGATATTTCTGTCTCCTCCTTGCTCTACCACCAGTAAGTCATTGTGGTTGTCCAAACCTTCAATTCTTTTGCTTCTAGATCAGATGCTCCTGGGTCCCTGTCCCACCCCATCCCTCTCCCCATTCTACTACAAATAATATATATATCAAATAGAGGGGAAAAGTCACAGAAGTTATATTTAGGAAGAAGGACCATACGACAGTTAAAAGCCTACGATTTAGATTCAGATGTGTGTACGTCTAGTTCAGCAACTCATCAGCTTGTGACCCCAGCCAAGTCATTTAAGCAAAGCCTCTGTTCCTTCACCTAAAAAAATGGGCATCAAAATAATGCCTAGCTCATAAGATCTTGTAAGAAAAAATAAGTAACGCACATGAAGGCCTCAGTACATGCCTGACATGCACACGCTCTGGAACGCCATTATCATAGTAGTAGTGGCTCTTATTACGGTTATAAATATGTTTTTGAAGCAAGCCACAGAATGATGGAAAGGAGATTCTCACAAAATGTGACTAACCTAGGAAACTGATCCCAAGAGCTACTCCTGGGATAGGGAGGAAAAGCTATGCTGGAGGAGAGGGGAGGTGTGGAACAATGACAGAGCAAGGGGCAAAGGGAGGTGTCGATGAAAAGTGAGAGGAGACGCAGTCCTGTGCACTTACCCTTCCTATCCCTGCCCTCCATTCTCCAGAAAGAAGGGCCACCTGTGTCAAGAACCAGCCCAAGAAAGACATTCCTGCAGCCACCTGACTAGGGATGCAGGACTGGCTTGTACAAGATAGGAACAGCCCGTAACATCCACAATTTACCTTGTTTAGTGAACATTCCGTTCTGTACTTCATTTAATGAGAAAGTACATTCATGTCCCACTTAATTCTAACAATCATTGATAAGTTCTGCTCAATTGTTGACTTCTGGGAATACCGTGCTTCACATGTAAAGTATTTTCCTCTGTCCTCTACCAACAACAGATTTGTAGTATTGCCTGGAAATGGCCTATTTCCCCAAGGACTGAACAGGAACTCTCAATGCAAGAGGTTGCATGCAAACAGCTCTATCCTGTTCTTTCACAGTACAGAGGCACCATCACCAGAAGATTCACTATTTCACAGAAAATAGATTTCTGCACACTGGACCTATCTTCTAAAAACATGATCTGTGGAGCCAAGAATCTGCCATTCTATCCCAAAGCACCTGTGAATCTGACCTCACAGGAAATCTATCAAATAAAATCACAGTATATTCATCCCCCGAAGGACAATATAACTTTTGACACACAAGAAAGTGTTACCCTATCAATGAGTAGATTTATAAGCATCTGCCCAAGAATAATGAAAACAGCTGAGGAATTAAATGAAATCCCAGTTCAGTTACTTTATGCACTTAACATTTATTGAATAATCAAAATGTGCCCAATACTATACTAGGACATAGAGAAAAAAACTTAATCTTTGCTCTTAAAAATACTCAATGCAAATGACAGACTAAATCAGGTAAGTATAGGCACAATGTGTCACAGGCAATGCCTTGCAGTAATATCAAGTAAGAAAGGGAAACGACTACTGGTTACCAAGAAATATGACCAACTACCCAGGTGATCCCAGATACCATTTTCCCCTTAATTTCCATGGTAGGAACCTTCAACTTTAGCTGCACACATAGTCAGCAAAAGCTGTACTACCCAATTTTGTAGCCACTACCACGTGTATTTACTGAATATCTGCAGTGTAGCTAATCCTGCAAGGGACATGCTAGTTTAAATACGCTGGGCTAAATATAATGGGTTATTTTCATCTGTTTCTTTTTCTTAATATGGTTATTAGGAACTTTCTGTTACATGTGTGGGTCACATTTTATTAAAAACTGCTAAGCTAAGGACGCTATTACCCAGCCTGCCCTGGAATTAGGTGTGGGCATTCAGGGAAGTTCAGGCTAATGAGATGTGAACAGGAGTCATGCATACAGTGTCCATCAGGCTCCTCAAAGGAAGGAGTGTGGCCTCCACAACCTCTTTCTCTGTGGGAGGGAGTCAAGTACAGTCATGCCAATGAAAATAAGGCCCTGCAGACAGTGTAGCAACAAGACAGAAGGAACATAACCTCAGAGTGAGAGCCACCCATCTCTCCAGCTTAGACTCTTCTAGAGAATAAATTCTTGTCTTATTTAAACCTCTGATTAGGTCTCTTTAAAGTTACCTTAGCTATATTCTAGTTAAAACAGGAGGATCTAAGAGACTTCCTAAAGGTACTGATACCTGTAAATATATCTTCCAGAGCAAGAGTTAGCCAGGTAAAGGAGAGTAATATACAGGTCACGAGGACCAGGAGCAAGAAGAAGGATGTTTAGGGCTGAATCGACAACAGAGCCAAGGCAGGGGGGCAAGGCTCGGCAGGCTATGCCCAGTGAGCTGTCAAACAGAAGCACCAACTTGGACAAAGGGAACGCTCCAAGATGGAGAGAGGTAGCACTAAAGGGTGAGGATGCAAGGCTGGTCAAATAGTGGAAAGCCTTGGATGGTGGACTGAATACCATGAAGCTTTTTCCATGTAGGAATAGGGAGCTACTGGAGATCCTACCTAAAGAGGGAGCAATCAATTCTTTTTTCAGATGGATCACTCTGGTGCCAGTACAGAAAATGCATTTTTAGGATACCAAATCAAAGGCAGGTAACGTAGCAGCAATCTAGATACAATAAGATCGGGGTCTCAACTGCACCGGTAACAGTGAGGAAAGGATGTGGCAGAACTAAGGTTATTTAAAAAGTCAAGTTACACCAGGAATAAAGAAGAGTGAACACTAGGAACAGACTCCTGGACTTTTGGATTAGGGGAAGGTACCATTTGGGGTGGAGCAGTAAGGGGTTCAGTTTCAGACCCACCAAGTGTGAAGTGTCGCCATTTATACCAATTCACATCAGTAACAGATGCCCCTTGCCTAGTGCTCAAATATGGCTCCAGAATCAAGGATGTAGATACCCAGTGACCACAGACACAGGGGATGGCCCTGAACAGGAAATGCTAAATGCCAGCAGGAAGGGGGTGGGGAGGCCATCTGGAATCATAGGAATGGAAGACATGGATCAAACTCCCCAAGGTTACTGGGAGTCCTAACAACCTAGTTAACTAAATACCTGTAGGAAACATGACCCTGATCAAGTATCAACCTCACATGCTAAAATGTGACCCATCTTCCTACCTCCCAGAATTGAGGATTACCTCACATGTTAATAGGAGCCTTCTCTAAACTGTGAAAGGGTAGACAGATTTTTGTTTTCTTATACGGAAGGAACTCTCTAAGATTACTAACATCTCTTTCTTGGATAGAACAGCAAGCTAATGGACAGAGGGAAACTATCAATAATTAACCATGATTTTCATAAAAAGCTTTCCAGGCAAGAATAAACTCTATGCCAGTCGAGTTTGATACAGATTCCCAAGTCCCACCTGCCAGATAGTCTAACTCAAGTGTTCTAAGTGCACAGGAAACTACATTTCAAAAACTCCCCAGATGGTTCTAATGACCAGGAAGATCTGTGATTCTATGTAAACTAGAAAGCACTGCTCAGGTCATACAGCCTTTTGCAGACAATGTAATTCAGATGACTAGAATCTGTGGTTGTCAGTTCATTCCTCTGTGCACTACTGAGAGCACCAAATTGGCAACAGACACTGACCTAGATGCTGGGAGCCCATGGTGTAGTGGGAGAGGCAAAAGACAACAACAATGCCATTGAGGACAACATCAACGTCCTCTGATGCAGTGGATGCAGCTACCTGCTGAGGACAAGAGAGGGAGGGAGTGGACCTATGACTCATTAACAACAGAAGTCACGGGACACCTGGCTGGCTCAGTTGGTAGGGCACGCAACTCTTGATCTCGGGGTCATAAGTTCGAGCCCCACAGAAGGTGCAGAGATTACTTAAAAAGAAACTCTTCGAAAACAAGACAGACATTAGCCAGGTTTCTGCAGAGAGTAGGGAAGGGAAGACGAAAGGGAATGGCTAGCCAAGGGAAAAGCAGACACAAAGGCAGAGAAGCATCAAGGGGTGTTCAAGGAGCTCTCAGGAGAGCTGTCTGACAAAGGAAGGCCGAAGAGGAATTCGAGAGCCAGACTCTGAAGGGTCCTGCGGAATGAAAAACAAGAGGACCAAGTGAAGGATTCTAAGCAGAGAACAGACATGCTAAGGTTTGTATTTCAGAGAATTTGCCCTGAGAGAGGAGCACATGGATGGTGGTGGTGGCAGCAGGAGGCAGAAGGATGTGAGCACAGGAAGCCAGTAAATACAGTAATCCAGGGAAATGGTGAAGCCTGGACCATCATGGGGAACACAGAACAGGCCATAGGACAAATTCCATGTCAACCAACTTGAGGTCTGCTAGGTTACATGCTTATCTGTAATGTAGATTCTCCCGAACTTTAAATTAATGCCTGATGGGAAGATACAAGAGCAACATTTAGAGGGACACTGGCAGTGCCACACCTAATGTATTTGATACCTAAAGCAGGTCAGTTAATATCCCCTTTTCTACACAACAGTTGTTTCAGTAACAATCTTTTTAAAAACGCATAATGGCAAGAAACACTGTGAAAGTCTCATTTAAGTACAAATATTTAATCATGCCAGTAAAAATAAAGAAAATGTCAACAAAACTTTGAGATGCCTTCCAAAGATCCAATGAAGCCAACTACGGATTGTGCCAATCCCAACATTTTTCCTACATTCATCTTTTAGTTTCCAAAACCATCTAAAAAGTGAAATTTGAGGGGCGCTTGGGTGGCTCAGTCAGTTAAGCATCCGACTTCAGCTCAGGTCATGATCTCACAGCTCGTGAGTTCGAGCCCCACATCAGTCTCTGTGCTGACAGCTCAGAGCCTGGAGCCTGCTTCGGATTCTGAGTCTCTCTCTCTCTCTCAGCCCCTCCCATGCTCATTCTGTGTCTCTCAATAATAAATAAACGTTAAAAAAATTTTTTTAATGAAATTTCAATTTCAAAGTATTATTCAAGTTCAAGTATAGTATATTCATCTATGAAACAGTATTAAACTCCTTCATTGCTTTGCAATTTACTTATTCAGATTTTAATTCCTGTATAATACAGTGTCATATTAGTTTCAGCGATACAATATAGTGATTCAACAATTCTATACATTACTCATCACAGTAAGTGTGCTCTTAATCCCCATCACCTACTTCCCCCATTGGCCCCTGCCCACCTATTTCCCCTCTATAATCAATCTGTTCTCTAAAAGAGTCTGCCTTTTGTCTTTTTCTTTGTTCATTGGTTTCTCGAATTCCACATATGCATAAAATAACATGCATATTTGTTGTCCTCTGACTTACTTCACTTAGCATTATACCCTCGAGGTCCATCCATGTTGTGGCAAATGGCAAGATTTCATTACTCTTTATGGCTGAGTAATATTACAGAGAGAGAGAGAGAGTGTGTGTGTGTGTGTGTGTGTGTGTATCACATCTTCTTTATCCATTCATCTATTGATGGACGTTTAGTCTGCTTCCATAATGTAGTTATTATAGGAACCCCAATGTTTATTGTAGCATTACTTACATCTTTTCAAATTAGTGTTTCCATACTCTTTGAGTAAATACCCCATAGTGGAATTACTGGATCATATAGTAATTCTACTTCTGATTTTTTTGAGGAACCTCCATACTGTTTTCTACAGAGGCTCTACCAGTTTGCATTCCCTCCAACAGGGCACAAGGGTTCCCTTTTCTCCACTCACTGCTTTACATTTTGAACAAACTCCACTTGGTCTCATGGTAGGACAGAATTAAAAATATCTCAAGTTTAATCTCTTGGTTTTTACCATCACTGTGCTAACATTGCTTATTTCAAATCCGCTGTTTATATACACCATTAAATAGTACTACAGATCTCAGACCCCCAAACTGAACCATAATCAAGTTTGGATGATGCCAAATCTTTTTTAACCTACTCTCAGAACTTATGTAACCTGCGTTAGGGATCAATTGAATAAATGGAAGTTAGCCTAATTGACATTGTATTCAATATGAAAATTAAGGGATAAGTCATCAAAATGTGCTAATTTGAAGTTTATAATAGATATTAAAATGCAACAGTTACTATAAGAATTATTTAGAATTTAGACCAATGGAAGAAATTTGGTGGCAAGTAACTTTAAGTTACTGTTCAGAATTGCTGGTACATGGTGATAGCAAAAACCAGACTGACTAAAGCCATTTTATGTAGTGTTCCCCTGCAGAAAACATAACCTTTTAATGTGCGCCCTGGCAGGGTGGAGAATGGGGTGACGACTTCCCACCCTTGGGAAACCAGTGCAAACTGAAGAGGCCTGAGGGGACAGAATGCAAGTCAATGAAGACCAAGTACAGAGTGATCAAGAGTAAAAAGTAGAGAAGTCCTCAGGCGTGCCTCAATGAGCAGTCACCAAGTTCAAAATTATTTAAAATGTAAACAGCCTTGTAGAATGCATACAAAGTCCTAGGAACTGTACAGATATGGACATTAGAATTCTGTGCCTAGTTTGGAGTGTTTCCTCTAAAAAATAGCCATGAACTTCAAATGGTCATAATTAATCAACAATATGTTAGTCCTTCAAAATCAGTTGACAAAATGGGGGAAAAAATTTTTTTGCGATCCTGGAAATATTTAAGATGTCAAACTATATAAATCAAATAAAATACAGACAAGTGTCTTACACAGGTTGAAATAAGTGTAAAACATGAGGCACTTAGTGTCACTATGAAGGCAAATTTGAAAATAGAGAAGGAGTGAACACTTCGGCTTAGTTGATACAGCATCATCTATTACGTAGACAAGTTGGATTTCCCCCTTCTAGCCTTCTAAGACACACCATAGCAAAGTTAAGAAAGAAGGGAGTCCCACAGTCCAGTGATCAATAAACTGCTGGACCTAGAAAGTACTGCCTACCTTTTCCTTAGTTTCCTCATCTGTAAAACCAATGGTGAAGTTGTTCAAGGAATTAAAGAAAATAATTCATAAAGCTGTAAGCACAATGCCAAAGGAAAAGTAACTAATAGTTACCATCTTCATTGTTAATAGCAACTCCAGAATTCCAAACTAAATTACACAAAGGGGTCTTCCTGTCAGAGAAAGACAGATACCCTATGTTTTCACTCTTATGTGGATCCTGAGAAACTTAACAGAAGACCATGGAGGAGGGAAAGGGAAAATAAAAAGTTAGGGAGAGAGCCAAACCATAAGAGACTCTTAAAAACTGAGAATAAACTGAAGGTTGATGGGGGTCGGGAGGGAGAGGTGGGTGGGTGATGGGCACTGAGGAGGGCACCTGTTGGGATGAGCACTGGGTGTTGTATGGAAGCCAATTTGACAATAAATTTCATATTAAAATAAATTTAAAAAAATAAAAATAAAAACCTAAAAAAATAAAACACAGTAATTGCTTAAAAAAAAAAAAACACCAAAAACAAAGGGGTCTTTCTGTGCCTGATGAAAATCTCATCTGACACTCTCTGTAATAGGGCCCTCAAATGCTATAGAAACTGCTTGGATCGTTGGATAAACCTCAGAAGCTTCATTTTCCAAACTGCACAAAGATACTTCCACAGGGACTCTATTTCCCATTGCCCATGGCAATCGTGGGCTAATTAGAACAAGGCCTCAACTAAGGCAGTAGAAACACTATGTGCCCACCACCCAAGACCTACAAGTGAGATTTTTAAATTTTTTTAAGTTTTTATTTGAGAGAGAGGGAGAGAGCTAGAGTGCGAGCAGGGGAGAGAGACAGAGAATCCAAAGCAGGCTCCAAGCTGTCAACACAGAACCCACTACAGGGCTCAAAGTCAAGAACCATGAGATCATGACCTGAGCTGAAATCAGAAGCTTAACTGTCTGAGCCACCCAGGCGCCCCTATGAGTGAAATTTTTAAAAAAGATGTTCAAGAGCCAAATCCTTCCCAGAGAGGCATCCCAACTCAAGACTCCAAGATAGTCAACATGTACTTAGCCCAAAATGTTTCCAGCATAGGAACCTGATGAATTGTTATAACTGAGTAGGACTCCAAAACCAGATGAGAGGATCAAAAAGTTCTTTACTGTCTTCACCTTTTCATTTGACCACCGATTAAGGAGAAGATCGTTTTTTGTCCACTGGTTTTGAAGGACTAACACATACTAATGCTTGGGACCCATGAAACTTTATTTCTTAACAAAAGTGGCAGCCATTTACAAACCATTTAAATGTATATATTCCCACCAATAAATGAGAGTACTGACAAAATCTCTTTTGGTGGTAGTTTGTTTTTCCTGAAGAGAGGGGAAATGTGCTCTAACAAAATGCCTCACTAATGCTTTCTCAAATGGCTGTATACTCTAGCTGTACAATAGAAGAAAAAAAAATGGGTTTTAAAGTGTTTTTTCTTCTTTATTTTTGTTTAGGGGTTTTTTGTTTTGTTTTGTTTTATTTTTTTTACAACCTCCAGTACCGAACAAGGGATTCCTACCAGAACAAGGCCACTCATTAGTCCCTCTCTTACAGAATGGTCCTCTTTGAGACTTTGCTCCCTAATTTGATTTGGCTCCACGTTTTTCTTTCATGTTATTAAATGCCCAAGTATTAAATTAACAGAAAGACACAGGAGCTGGCATGGTACCAAATGATCACACTGTCTGCTTTTCCACGCGTATATTTACAGCAGGTACAGCAACAGTAAATCTGGGCCATAAATCACTCTTCGTGCAAAGTTACCACTGTGTAGGGTTTAGAAATTTTAAATGATCCAAAAATGTAAAACCGAAGTATTCCCATTTATAACTTCATTTGATGGGCCAACTATCCAGTTTTACCCAGAGAGCTGGTATTATCTCCATTTCATAGATGAGGAAACTAGAAGTAAAAAAAAAAAAAAAAAAAAGAAAATCCACCAAGTTAAACTAGCTTTACACCCAAAATCTCATTGAGTATCTCCAGTTAAGGATTTATTCTAGTTTCCTACAACTGTTTTGTGTTTTTGTTAACCATAATACTGAAGGAAGTTCTGTTAAATGGAGTATAGGATCTTCAGAGCTCTGCTGGCAGAAATTCTCTCTGGCACTTTAAAGATCAAAGCTCTGCCTAACTGATAGTTAAATGGCATTCTGGCACAAGGTCCATAAAAGAATAAGGCTGCTTCACTTTCATAGAGGCTTTTCACATCATATATGCATCTATTATATACTGCTCACAGAATCACACAAGGTGATGGATGAGGAAAGCGAGGGCTGAGGCAGGAGTACTGCTGTGGGCTTGTGACCGAGTACCTGCCTGATCCCTGCAGATGAGTGCCGAAGGGAAGCCAAGGAACAGAGGTGGGATAAGGTGCAGGTCGGGTGCCCATCAGAGCCAGCTCATGCCTCCTCTGCTCTCCCCCTCCCGTCACTCCTCATCCTACAGGGCTAGCGTCCTTGACTTGCCCTTTTCAAGAGCATTAACCATTTCCCATATAGGCATCTCACTTTAACCATACTATGGCTTTGACATTCAACCCCCATTAAGGATACAAGAACAGGACCTTGGTTTGCCGATAAATTCTTTTTTTTTTCCCCTATACAAATGTAGAAAACCTAAAACAGAAAACTAATTTTCTAAGCACAGTTAAAGCTTATACTGCTGTTTGTAGGAGGAGGGCTGGCTCTAATTAGATGCCAACCCCAACAGACATGCCTTCATAAAAACCTATCATCTTCAAAGTTATGTGGGATACACACACTACAGAGTTACACGTCTTTAAAAGTCTATGAACACAAGGCTCATTACCTGTACCATGTAATCCTGCCATAAAGGTTACAACTTTTGGAAGAAACCACTGTTTTATTTAAAAGAATGAACCACTATAAACTATACTTTAAATACAGTAATTCTATACTCAATTAATATAAGGAATATATCTATCCTACCAAAGAAGGGAAGAGTTAGGAAATCACTCAATATAAATCATACGAAAATATGTAGGCAGACTATAAAAGGCTGTGGGTGATAATTTGCTGATAAAAATTTATGGGTGTTTTTATTATAGTAATAAAATGTGCATAAACTTAGATACATATACAGATACACTCTTACTAGTCAAATACACGGAACTAAATATCCAAAGGCAAACGCATCAATGTCCTTAAAATACAATGCCCAAGTTACTAAATTAAAAATTTTTGCACACATTCATGTAATTTCCTAGATTTCTGCACCTATTTCTACTGGAAGGTCAAGAAAGCCTGTTTTCTATGGTGGCTACCCCTCCCTCCCAAAGCCCCCAGGTCTAAGCAGATCAGAGCATGAAACCCTCACCTTTACAGACAGATGCCACACCAGCTGCCCTGTGAGGGGTTACCCACACATCCTCTGTCAAGGGCTCTAATTTTCCGTATCTCTCATATTGCCTTGAATAGCACCTGGCTTAACATAGGTACCTCCTTGATATTTTTTCATTTATTTTACTTCAAGGGAACTCATGCTAATTGTAAAAGAACATTGTGCTTAATTACTTGTGTGCATAAAATAGGAAAGGATAAAAGGCATCCCAATTGGTAAGGAACAAGTAAAACGTTCACTATCTGCAGATGACATGACAGTATGTACAGAAAACCCTAAAGACTCCACTAAAAAAACAACTCAAACGGATCAATGAATTCAGTCAAGTCGCAAGACATTAAATCAATGTTCAGAAATCCACTGCATTTCTCTACACTAATAATGAAGCAACAGATAGAAAACATAAGAAAGCAACCCCATTTACAACTGCACCAAAAATAGGATATAAACTTAACCAAGGAGGTGCAAGACTTGTACTGTACAAACTATAAAACAGTAATGAAAGAAACGTGGAAAGATATTCCACACTCATGGTTTATAAGCATATCGTTAAAATGTCCCTATTACCACCCCCCCGCAAAAAAAAAAAAATGTTCATAATACCCAAAGCAATGTGCAGATTTAATGCAATCCCTATCAAAATACCATCATTTTTTTTTTCAGAACTACAACAAACAATTCTAAAATGTATATGGAACCGCAAGACACCGAATAGCCAAACCAATGTTGAAAAACAAAAAAGCTGGAGTTGCAGTAGTCAAAACAGTAAAATGCTGGCACAAAAATAGACACATAGATCAGTAGAAAAGGGCAGAAAGCCCAGAAAAGGGCCAAGATTATATGCTCAATTAATCTTTGACAAAAGAACCAAGAATATGCAATGGGAAAAAACAGCCTCTTCAACAAATGGTGCTGGGAAAACTGGACAGCAACATGCAGAAAAATGAACCTGGACCACTTTCTTACAACATACACAAAAATAACCTCAAAATGGATGTAAGACAGAAATGTGAGACCTGAAACCATCAACATCCTACAAGAGAGCACAGGTGAGTAATTTGACATTGGCCATAGTAGTATTTTTCTATATATGTCTTCTGAGGCAAAGAAAATAAACTATTGGGACTACATCAAAATAAAAAGCATCTGCACAGCAAAAGAAACGAACAACTGAAGGACAACCTACTGAATGGGAGAAGATATTTGCAAATGACACAGCCAATAAAGGGTTAGTATCCAAAAGATATAAGGAACACCCAAAAAACAAATATTCCAATTAAAAAATGGGCAGAAGACATTAACATTTTTCCAAAGAAGACATCCAGATGGCCAACAGACCCATGAAAACATAATCAACATTACTCATCATCAGGGAAATGTAAATCAAAACCACAATGAGATACCTCACACCTGTCAGAATGGTTAAAAATCAACAACACAAGAAACAACAGGAGTTAGTGAGGATACAGAGAAAGAGGAACCTTCTTGCACTGTTGGTGGGAATGCAAACTGGTGCAGCCACTCCGGAAAACAGTATGGAGGGTCCTCAGAAATTTAACAACAGAACTACCCTACAATCCAGTAATTGCACTACTGGGTTTTTACCCAAGGAATACCAAAACACGAATTCAAAAGAATATATCCAAAAAAAAAAAAAGAAAGAAAGAAAGAAAGGGCATAAGCACCCCTATGTTTACAGCAGTATTTGTACTAGCCAAATTATGGTAGCAGCCAATGTGTCTACTGATAAATGAATGGGTAAAGAAGATTTATATATATACATATATATAAGATTTATATATATACGTATATATAATATATATATATATATATATAATGGCTTTTTATTCAGCCATAAAAAAGAATGAAATATTGCCATTTGCAGCAACGTGGATAGATCTGGAAAGTATAATGCTAAGCAAAATAACCAGAGAAAGATAAATACCGTATGATTTCACTCATGTGGAAGTGAAGAAACAAAACAAATGAACAAAGGGGAAAATAACAAGAGACACACAAACCAAGAAACAGATTAACTATAGTGAACAAACAGATGGCTACCAAAGGGGAGGTGGGTGGGGGATGGATGAAATAGGTGATGGGGATTAAAGAGTACAGTTATAATGAGCAGCACTGAGCAATGTATAAAACTGTTGAATCACTACATTGAACACCTGAAACTAATAGGACACTGTATGTTAACTATACTGGAATTAAAATAAATTTTTAAAAAGTAGGAAATTAAGATACCCCCCTAATCTCTCCATAGATGAGTAATACTTCATGTACATCTGGCATTAGACCGCGACTGTCAACACTTACTTTTTAATAATTTTTTAATGTTTATTTATTTTTAAGAGAGGGAGAGAGACAGAGGGAGAATGTATGCAAGTTGGGGAGGGGCAGGGAGAGAGGGAGACACAGAATCTGAAGCAGACTGCAGGCTCAGAGCTATCAGAACAGAGCCCGAGGTGGGAAGTGCATTCATGAACCACAAGATCATGACCTGAAGTCAGACATTCAACCCACTGAGCCAACAAGGCGCCCCAACACTTTTAACCCTTTCTTTGTAAAAAGATCTCACCACACAAACCCATCCAGGCTGGACATCAGTCTCCAAAACAGCTAAACCTTCTCACTTCCTGTAGGAAGCCTTAAATTCGTTACAAACAAAAGTACAGTAGCTATTCTCAAGAAGAAAGAGGAGCTGTCAAAATGCATCAGTGGGAAATATCAACCACATATTTGGAATTCTGTGGGCATACGTTTACAAGAAGAAAACAGGCACCTGGCAGGAAAAATTTTTAAGGAAATTATTGAGACATGATACATTTCCTGTCAAAACAACACATGAGGTGGTGATTCATTCCATCAGTATCTTTTAAATGCTATGCAACTTGAAAAGCTCCATAAGTTTACTGGGGTTCAGTTGTGGCACACAGGAATTTCAATTTTCATTACTGAGTTATTCCAAAGATCCTATGCCCAAAAACAGGTAAAAACAGGTAAAAACATGTACTTGGCATATGAACAACACTACTGTTCAATGGCACTATCGTTTACCTCCTCGAGTTCAGTTTTGGCTACAGCTGTGGCCATCGATGTAATTCAGAGTGGTGCAGTGCTTAGCGTGAGACTGTTCCCAGTAGAAACTTGAGAATCCGTTTGATCTTGACATGAAGCACAACACAAAGACCTTTCTCAAAATTTCCCGAATTTTTTAAAATTGTGTCAATTTTCAAACGTCTGTAATTAGGATGTACACAAAGCTAGGTTTTCCCATATAAATTCAAGCTGTAAAGTTATTACAAGCATATTGCCAAAATAAATTGGAACAAAGAAGTCTTTTCTAACACCCAACTTTCTAACCCGTGGCTAAGTTAAACATTTACAACATAACCCCAAATTTGAAAGGGTTTCTTCTTTAGGTAGCACAATAAGGTTTTTTTTTTTTTAATTTTTTATAGGTTATTGTTCTTAAATTTACATCAAAGTTCATTAGCATACAGTGCAATGATTTCAGGATTCCAGGGATTCATCCCCTATGTATAACATCCAGTGCTCATCTCAACAAGTGTCTTCCTTAATACCTCTTGCACATTCAGCCCATCCCACCCACCCACAACCCCTCCAGTAACCCTCAGTTTGTTCTCTATATTTAAGTCTCTGATGTTGTGTCCCCAACTGTTTTTATATTATTTTTGCTTCCCTTCCCTTATGTTCATCTGTTTTGTATCTTAAATTCCACAAGTGAAGTCATATGATATTGGTCTTTCTCTAATTTCACCTAGCATAATACCCTCTCGTTCCATCCACTTTGTTGCAAATAGCAGTATTTCATTCTTTTTGATTGTAGAGAAATACTCCATTGTGTGTGTGTGTGTGTGTGCACGCGTGTATACATACACACACACACACACACACACACACACACACACAACATCTTCTTTATCCATTCATCTGTCAGTGAATATTTGGGCTGTTTCCATACTTTGGCTATTGTCAACAGTGCTGCTATAAACATTGGGGTGCATGGGTAACACAGTAAGTTTTGAAGTTCAAGTGTTTGTGATGGAATTTTGCCAATTGACAGGCATTCCATTTTTATGTGTGAACTACAATGAAGTACAGAATTTCATTAAAATGTTTATTTCTTAAATTTGCTTATTTTCATTATCACTGACACAAATACATATTCATAATATAGATTTAGAACATTGGAATGGTGGGGAAAAAATGGACGATACTTTGGTCCCCATCATACCAGGCTGCTGAGAATGCCCTGCCCCACACCATCTCACACCACAACGTATTTATGTGCATTAATGGCTGCTGATTTGGTTGTAACAAGCCTCTTACCACTAAGCCTCCAGTATCCAGTATGTGCCTCCCTTGCAGGAATTAATAGTTACATGATACTAACCTCAAATCAGTGAAGGGTCAAAACTCAAGAGTAACTCTCCAACACTCCAGAGTGGAAATACTTTGCAAAGTATGCCTGGATAAGAGGATTTAGAGCCCCTATAACCACCAAGTAAAGTTCCCAGCACAATAATGTCCCATTTCCAAAACATCAACAAGTTATCTTTATCAGGAGGTTCGATGAAAACTAGGAAGAACGTCATCCCTTAAAAACATCACTATTTTTATGAGGACAAGTGTGTTTTCTTTAGTATAAATAGCAGATACATGAAATAGAAGAGGTTTTAGGTATTTGCTATACCTCTTGTGGAAAACAGTAAAACCAAATTAAGTGTTAGGAACAAAAGTAGGGAAGATGGAAGGAAAGGGAGAGTGAAGAAGAACGGAGAAAAGAGAGGAAAGGAAAGAAAATGAATTACAACCTTTATTTTAGCTAAAATTTGACATCAAAAACGCTGTGCATTTCAGGAAATATTCTGCACCTAGCCTAGATGAATGGACATATAAGTAAATTAAGGTCCATCCGCCAAAGTCAAATTAAGATCCACTTTCAGTCATCTTAGAATTCAATTTACAGTCATTGTGGGGCACCTGGGTGGCTCAGTTGGTTAAACGTCAAACTTTGGCTCAGGTCATGAGCTCACGGTTTGTGAGTTCGAGCCCCATATTGGGCTCTGTGCTGACAGCTCAGAGCCTGGAGCCTGCTTCGGATTCTGTGTCTCCCTCTCTCTCTCTGCCCCTCCCCAGCTTGCACTCTGTTTCTCTCTCTAACATTTAAAAAAAATTTTTTAATAAATGAAGTAATTGCTAGATTACTACTGGCTGATTAAATATTTCATGAGCAGTGAGGTACAAACAACAACATGGGAAATCTCAAGCTATGAGCAAGCAGTTCTCCCTGTGATAGATACAACACTACAAACCCAACTTCCTTAACAATTTAGATGCTGCCAACTAAGTGCCTTAAAATGCAATGAGAACCAAGCATTGGGCTAGTAATCAAAGGGATACCTAAGACACCATCATTACCTCCACAGAACAAAGCCTAGGAATGGGACACACCAAAGAGAAGGGCTTGACCCAACCCCATGGATTTGAAGTAAGGCCATCAATGATCAAAGAGATCACATGACCCACCTGGTAAGTCAGTAGCAGTGCTAAGATTTCAACCCAAATTCCGCTTCTGTTCCAGCCTCTGTTATACTCAGACTTCAAAAACTTTCTTCTTGCACAGAACCTACCACCACACTTAAATGAATGTCACAGGGGCACCTGGGTGGCTCAGTCAGTTGGTCATCCCACTCTGGATTTCAGCTCAGGTCATGATCTCATGGTTAGAAAGTTCAAGTCCCACATGTTGTTAGCATGGAGCCTACTTGGGAGTCTCTCTTTCTCTTGCTCTATCTCTGCCCTTCCCCCATTTGCTCACACACTCGCTCTAATAAATGAAGCTTAAAAAAAAAGCACAAAATTGACATTTTGTTGCTTTTAATTTCTGCTTATCAACAAAGATGCCCTAACAGCCTATGAAGATAAATTTTCCTACTATCAATGTGAAAGGAAAAAATGCTCATTCTTCATTTATTTATTTTTTGAGAAAGAGAGGGCTCAAGTGAGTGAGAGGCAGAGAGACCGGGGGAGAGAAGAGGGGGGGAATCTCACAAGGGGCAGAGAGAGAGGTAGACAGGGAGAGAGAGAGAAGAGAGGCTCAAGCTCACGAACCATGAAATCATAACCTGAGCCAAAGTTAGATGCCTAATGACTGAGCCATGCAGGAGCCCTTATTCTTCATTTTAATACAAAAAAGACACACCTTGATTTCCCAGCCATAATCCATCAGGAACTAGAGAGAATGATAGAGGGATTCAGGTGCACATGACAGACACAGGTCATTCTCTTTTTCAAAATGGCATATTCTGAAGTATCCAAATTATGCTTGGCATTCTTCAAGATGTGATTTTTCTTCAACTCTTCATGGTAAAGTTGGGCTTTCCGTACTATAAATTCCTGTTTTTGTAAGACGAGCCAAGTAAAAAGTTAATTTGAGACTTTCTGTAGATAAGAAAGCCTTGATTATTCATTTTTATTGCAAAACAATTTATATGTGCAATAGATTAAAATCTTATGTAAAAAGAGGCAAGTAAAATTTTATGAAGCTAAAAAAAAAAGACATGAAACCTTTATCTCATAATAAACTATTTCAGTCCAAATTAGTACCTAGGTAACCTTCAAGTAATAATTAGATCCAATGGCTAAGATTTGAAAGATTCTTAACACTGATTTTCAATGAGGAGGCTCTCAATAGTTCTGGTGATCAAAAGAAACAAAGCAAGTTTTATTAAACAACTTAGGGTGACAAAAAAAAACCAGTTGCTTCTACTGTATTCCCCCTTAATAATCCATCAGTTAAAAACCTATTAAAATGTTGAAAACAGGCTGTGTGTGTTGTCACTTGCCTCTAAGAATGAGGCATGGACAGCAGGAGACTTTCTAAGTTTCTAAGGACTGTGGTAACTCGTACAAAAGGTACTTCCAGAAATCCATCTGTGAGAATTTCTGACCAGTTACAAATCTGGCAAGTACAGGAAAGCCCTATACAAAAATGTCAGCAGAGTTGATTCTTATGAAAGTGGCTTTTTCTGAACAAGAGGGAGATAGATTATACTTTCTACTGAATGATAAAACCGGGCCTTAATTGCCCTACCATTTCATCCCATGTGCCACCACCCACCTTTCAATGAAATCACTGCCTAAAGAAATCGGTTCATAGGAAAAACCAAGAACCTCCCATTTGGAAAGGATAGGCATTCTCTGGATGGATGGTGAGACCTTCACAGTCTATGAGCTCAAGACTAAAAGCAGGCCTCCTGATTCCTAGTTTGGTGTGGTTTTCCACACAAAGGTAAGCATAGTTTTTTTACTCCCTTTTCTGCTTCTTTTACTCAAAGAATTAGCCTGTCAGGCTCTGAAGAGTTAGGCCAGGCAAACCAAAGCCCCAAATAACCTGAGGGGAGTGAGGAGTAAAAAGAAAAACAGAAAAAGGAAAAAGAAAAAAGAAAAAGAAAAACACGAAGATTTTGATTTCCATTTATTTTTAAGCCAGAACATCAGAGAAGAGATAAATAGGTCTGCTTAGGACTGGTATGAAATGAATGATATAGAGGATTTTTCTCTATTTAAAATTCATCTCCTCTTTGAGGGAAATGATTTTCCAGTTGAGGAGGACATAAAGAACATCTCAAAGTGAAAACTCCTTCGTGAAGAAACCATTAAATTGCTTTAAGTTCCAGGCTGCTAGACACATGGAGATAAGAAGAATCCTATGTGAGAAGACATTCAGAGGGCTGACAGACACATGAAAAGATGTTCATCACCACTCACCATCAGGAAAATACAAATCCAAACCACAACGAGATACCACCTCACACCTGGCCCAAGGGCGAAAATTACCAATGCAAGAAACAACAAGTGTTGGCGAGGATATGGAGAAAAGGGGACCCTCTTGCACGTAGGTGGGAATGCAAACTGGTGCAGCCACTCTAGAGAGGGGAGGTTCCTCAAAAAATTAAAAAGAAGAACTACCCGAAAATCCATCAAATGCACTATTAGGTATTTACCCAAAAAGGTACAAAAATACAGATTAGAAGGAGCTTATGTTATATACCCAACTATTATTTCACTGTATGTGAAAATAAGTGAATAAATAAATAAATAAATAAAATTTAAATTAAGGGGTGCCTAAGTGACTCAATTGGTGAAGCATCCAACTTAGGCTCAGGTCATGATCTCATGGTTTGTGGGTTTAAGCCCCACATCAGCCTCTATGCTGACAGCTCAGAATCTGGAGCCTGCTTCAGATTCTGTCTCCCTCTCTCTCTGCCCCTCCCCTTCTCACACTCAGTTTTTCTCTCTCAAGAATAAATAAACATTAAAAAAAATGATGATCAAAAAAAAAATCTAAGAATCCTATGTGATTTCCCAGCCATAATCTATCAGCAACTATGGAAAATGATGGGTTTCACCTGTAAGACAGGGACCTGTCATTGCAATTTTTTTTTTCAATGTTTATTTACCTTTGAGAGAGACAGAGACAGAGTGTGAGCGGGAGAGGGGTGGAGACGGAGACACAGAATCGAAAGCAGGCACCAGGCTCTGAGCTGTTAGCACAGAGCCCAATGCAGGGCTCGAACTCAGGAGCGGTGAGATCATGACCTGAGCCGAAGTTGGACACTTAACCGACTGAGCCACCCAGATGCCCCAGTCATTCCAATTTTCAAACAGGCAGATTCTACAAGCTGTAGATCCAAGAGGTCTCTTTTGATCCTAAACAAGTTGCCACAGCAGATTATTAGAAGACTAATGTCTGAATACCTCAAAGAAGAAACAGTGGCCACTTGGAACCAGTGTAGATTTCCTAAGATGAAGTCACTTGAGAATAACCTCACTCCATTGTGTAGTTTCTAATGAAAGATGGAAGGTTAAAACTTTGATCCTAGTACAACAGTAACTAGTTGAACTCTACCAGAAATTGGTAGACGTCAATCTGAAATGTGTATACAAACACCAAATTACCCTGCCTTCAGGACTAGGATTTTAGCCTAGATAATTGTGTTATTATTTCATTAAGGCATTAAAGAAACACTCATTAAACCACTGCAAAACTTAGAACTAAAAGTAGTAAGTTTAACCACCTAAAACACCTTGAAAGGTTAAAGAGCCAAATACAGGAAATTAATTTTGAGAAATTCAGTTCTGTTCATAGGACTAACAAACCAATTGCCCAAGTCTGCTCAGAACAACAGGTGTTTAAAAAAAACAAACTTGGTAATTATGAGATAACGGACCATCAAGAGTCAGTAATGCTATTTAGAAGTACCATAGTTGAAATGCCTTCATTTGAGCAATCATTTTTTTTTTTAGTTTTAGTTTTTTTTTTTTTTAACATGTATTTATTATTGACAGAGAGAGACAGACCATGAGCATGGGAGGGTCAGAGAGAGGAGGAGACACAGAATCCAAAGCAGGCTCCAGGCTCTGAGCTGTCAGCACAGAGCCCGACTGCAGCGCTCAAACTCAAACTGTGAGATCATGACCCGAGCAGAAGTCAGACACTTAACCAAATGAACCACGCAGGTGCCCCAAGCAATCATTCTATCCTAGGTTCTGTGCTAAGCACTTTCCATAGACTACCTTATGGAGTTCTCCTCACAAAACTATGACAGTAATAGCTAAAATCAGAATTTAAAGTTTAAGTGACTTCCCCAAGACAAGGTAGGAAGGAGTGGAGCCAGAAGTGTCCTCGGCTCTGACCTGAAGCTAGTAATCCTAACCATGAGGCTTTACCACCTTCCTAGAAGGGGACAGGGGTGGGACAGTTAGCCAAGAGTGTGAATGGTTCTACCATGCTCTGTGCTGTCAAACAGCATCTGAAAGTACTGCACTTTAAGAACCATAGCAAACTGGGGTATATTCAGTATCCCAGGGTGGGGAGAGGATTCAAAATCCTGTTACTTAAGCAAAGCTGAACAGGTTTTTCTCTTCTAATTTAGAAGACTTGAAAGCAGGCTACTAATTCATGTTTTTAAATCTAAGGGGATGTGATGAAAGTCAATTGTTCAGAATGGTCCCTCATCAACAAACTATGATAAAAACAATTCTCTCCTTCATTAAGTACAGCAGCCTAATCTTTCCAAAGATACACTGGGGACAGGGAGGTGATGTCAACAAGACGGAGAACTAGGCGGTGCCAACATTTATCCCCCAAGAACAAACAACTACAAACCAACAAAAATAGCTCTGGGAAAGTTTTGCATTCTCCTGAAAAGCAAGAGAAATCCTATGGAGCTAAAAAAAAAAAAAATGGAGGATGGCCATATAGAGCATAGGAAGCATCTGACCTGTGTCATTCATTCAATCCTACCAGTCCAGAGTAGCTTAGTGCCATTAACAATCCCCTAGAGGGATTTCACCCCACATGGAAAAGCATAGGAGAACCCCTGAAAGCCCTATCAATTCACCAAGGGGGACTACATGAGAAGAGAAAAAAGCAACTAGAAAATAATCAGAAATCGGGGCGCCTGGGTGGCGCAGTCGGTTAAGCGTCCGACTTCAGCCAGGTCACGATCTCGCGGTCTGTGAGTTCGAGCCCCGCGTCAGGCTCTGGGCTGATGGCTCAGAGCCTGGAGCCTGTATCCGATTCTGTGTCTCCCTCTCTCTCTGCCCCTCCCCCGTTCATGCTCTGTCTCTCTCTGTCCCAAAAATAAATAAACGTTGAAAAAAAAAAAGTTAAAAAAAAAATAATCAGAAAGCAATTAAGTAAATGTCAAGAAGAAGTTTTTCTCTAGCAATAAGGACTCTACAGTACTCTAAATGTAAATGGTTTAAATTTTAAACAGTGCAGCTGAACGAATAAACAAAAAAAACTAAGACCCAAGTATGGCTGCCTAGAAGATTCAACCTTGAAGAATACTCACAGGCTAACAGTGCAAGGACAGAAAGACATTCCACACAAATGGAAACTGAAGGAAAGCAGGGATCCCTATACTTAGGACACAAAGGTTAGATCAAAATTTATAATGAGAGGCAAGTAAGGTCATTATACAATAATATAAGCCAATTGACCAACAAGATTTAACAATTTTATGTGTACCTACTATCAGAAAGCCTAAACATTATTTTAACAGGTATGAAGACAGAAATAGACAGCAAAGCAATAGTAGTAGGAGACTTCAATAACCCATTTCCAACAATGCATAGATCATCCAGACAGAAAAAAATCACTAAGGAAAGAGTGGATCTTAAGTACACTGTAGCCCAAAAGGACCTAACATATACAAACATTCCATTCAACAGCAGCAAAATACACATTATTCAAGCACACAGTCTACTCAAGTATAGATCGTTTTTTAAAAAAACAAAATGTGTCCTAACAAATTGAAGATAACTGAAATATCAAGTATCTTTTCCAAACGTTATGATATAAAAGTAGGTATCAGTGACCAGAAGAAAGTTGGGGAGTGGAAGAGGGAATCGCGGTATGTGGAAATTAAAAAAAAAAAAAAGCATCTATAGTGATCAACACATTAAATAAAAAGGTCAATAAGTGTGATACAATGCTTTCATAAAAATCTGACCTCAAAAGATTCAAAGAAAGCATTTGACAAAATTCAACCTAAGTTTCCATCAACCAATGAATGGGTGAAGAAAGTAGGGTATATATACATAATGGAATACTATTCAGCCATGAGAAAAGCAAAGTCTTGCCTTTTGCAACAACAACAATGGATCTGGAATGCATTATGCCAAGTGAAATAAGCAAGGCATGGACAAATAGTGTATACTATCAATAACATGTGGAATCTTTTTTTTAATAAAAAGCCAGTTTAATTGTAACAGAATTGAATGACGGTTGCCAGGGGCTGGGAGAAATGAGGAAATGGGAACACACAACTCAAAATTTGTACCTTTTGACCTTCAAAACTAAGTTCTGAGGATCTAATATCCAGCATGCTAACTATAGTTAATATGGTATTGGAGTTAATCCAGTATTGTGTACTTGAGACTTCCTGAGAGAAGATCTTAAGCATTCTCACCACATACACTAAGAACTTCACTGTATGAGATAAGTATTATCCTTCCCCAACATATGTAATAAGTCATCATGTTGTACACTTTCAATACATACGCTTGTATTTATCTATCAACTTGAGGGGGAGAAAAGTTAGATTGGGGGGGGGGGGTCTTTGTGATTATTAGCTCCCCATCACTCCAAGTATTCAAGGACAGTATTCAAGTGGTCAAATATTCAGTAGTAAGCTACACAGGGGGATGGTGCACCTGCTAGAAACTAAAGAATAACTTTCAGGTTTCTCTCAATCCTAAGACTCTGACTTTAGCCAAGAAATTTATTTTCCCAGACTGAACATACAATTTTTTAAGTTAATTTATTATAGGAGAAAGAAGGAGAGGGAGAGAGAGCAGGGGCTGAGGGAGAATCCCCAGCAGGTTCCTCACTGACAGCACAGAGGCCAACATGGGGCTCCAACCTACCAACACAAAATCATGAACTGAGCCAAATCCAAGAGTCAGATGTTTAACCAACTCAGTCACTCAGGCACCCCTGAACAATTTCTTAAGAGGCCTGTGCAACTGCCCATTTACATCTGAGAAAGACTAGTCATCTAACGTCCTGAGCAACCTTTACCTCTCCTCCTCTGCATCCCAGTATTTTCCAATGCAACCCATACCTGATACACAGGAAAACACTGCCATTAGCCCTTGCAGGAATGCTGTAAACTAAAAGGACTTGTAGACATGAAAGCAAAATTACCAACCTGAGCACCCTACAAGGCAGCTTAAAACAGGGCTCTTGCTTTCAGTGAGCTTACAGTTAGGTTGGAAAGTCAAGACTAACACATAGGAGCCCAAAAGGAAAGCAGGGGCAGGTGATCAGTGATAAATATGAGCGACCAGCCATGTATTAACGAGTTCGGAAGGGAAAGAGTTCAGTTGTATTAATCTGGTCAAAAGATTAGTAAAAAAGAAGCTTGAGAAGAAGTAAGCTTGAGCTTGCTTTGAAGACTGCAACAGATTTTAAGAAGAACAGAAAAGAGACCAAACGTGAGATGAGAGCAGTTAGCAGGCATACAGCCTATCCCATAGGCAGTTATTAGTTGTAGTTAATTTAAGTAGAGGGTCCACAAGAGGCAGCAGGGGACAAATGACATGCCCATAGGGAAAAGGAAGTCCATGAGAAAAATGCCTTACTGAAAATTTTCAAAAGTAGAATGCCAGAAACCTGTCAAGGTTGGGAAATAGATAGCAAACCCAGGTCTATCACCTTTATAAAAAAGGCGAGGACTGCCTCAGTTGAGCACCTGACTTCGGCTCAGGTCATGATCTCACAACTTTTGAGTTTAAGCGCCTCATCAGTCTCTGGGCTGACATGGCAGAGCCTGGAGCCTGCTTCGGGTTCTCTCCCTCTACCCCTCCCCCGCTCACACTCTGTCTCTCTCTCAAAAATAAACATTAAAAAAAATGTTTTTTTAAAGGGTAGGCCCACCAGAGATTCTAAATTCAGGTGATAACAACAAACCACCAAGCTTGGAATCCTGGGTTGGGGCTCAAAGTAAGGAGCCACTATTTCCATCACTGAGCATCTCCTACCATTTGAAACTAACATCTGGTCATACAGCAAACCAAGAGGCTGAAGAAAAGGAGGGAAACTGACAAAGAGCCAGGAGACAACACAAAGGGTGGGAGGGGACCACACAAGACAGAAATTTGCCCCAGTGGAACCTCTTGATCTTCACCAATACTTTTTTTTTTTATTATTTATTTTTGAGATAGAGTCAGAGCATGAGTGGCTAAGGGGTAGAGAGAGTGGGAGACACAGAATCCGAAGCAGGCTCCAGGCCCTGAGCTGTCAGCACAGAGCCTGACACAGGACTCTCACTCACGAACCATGAGATCATGACCTGAGCTGAAGTCAGACACTCAACCGACTAAGTCACCCAGGTGCCCCTTCACCACTACTTTTAAGTCCTTAATAAGACCTCCTGTGCTCCAAGTCCTGGAGCATACAGTATTCCTGCTAGGGCTTTCCTGTTTATCAGGTGTGGAATCTTTATCATAAAATTCAGAAAACATCCACCAGCTTCTCTCTCGGCTTCCAAGAGCCGTATTACCGCTTTAAAATACAGGGAGCTCTTTGGAATAAAGGGAGCAGGGTGGCCTATGACCTGCATGCATGGGATCTAGACTTTGATGTGTAAAATCTCTCTGGACTAAGTCCAGAAAGATAATACAGTCATTTCAACCTATGACCGTCTGGGGAAGAAGAGGAGGGAAGTTAATGGTTTTAATAGTCCACATCCCATCAAAATGCTCACAGACTACTGCAGGTACTGTATCAACCCTGGGGACAGTACATTCCTGGCAGCATTGCCCAAGATAATAAGGCTGAACTGACAAATGCCTACCTTCCGAATTTTATTAGTTTACACTGTGACAACTGGCAGGTCCTTAGAGACCATCCAGTCTACTCTGTTTTACCAGAGGAGGAAATGGAGACCCCGCGAGGGGTCATACTTGGCCACACTCATACAGCTGGGAGATCACAGGCCATCTCCATCCCGGACTCCTGAGTTAGGCACCTTCACACTGACCTCTCACTGCTTTCTGAAACCTGGAAAACCTGCTAAAGCTAAAACTCTGTAATTGCCTATTTACCATTTGTTACAAATTTCATCACCAATGCTTTCTAGAACTTCCTCTCTGCCAGGCACTTCTAGAAAGGCTGTGAATTAACTCACTGACTCTCACAACAACCCGAAGGGGCAGGTTACAATGATTATCCCCATGTTACCCATGGAAAACCTCAGGCCGAGAAGCATCATACAACCAGGACAGAGCCAAGGCCGGCTAACTAGACAGTCTGGCTCCAGAGTCCCCAATGCTATTCGCTTTGTTATAGTTTTAAAGAAGTTATAAAATGATGTAAGAAAAGGAGCAAGCCTTTAAGCACAAGGGCATGGTAACTCATGTTTGCCAATGAAATTAGGAGCTCAACCATGAAGTCTTTAGCAGGCAATTTACCTCTCGATTAACATATGAAGGGAAGGTCTACGAATTTTAATATAGAGACTTAGTTAACCCTTGAGGTATTTTTCAAGAAAGTAAAATGGTCACGTGCACACCTCTCAAAGCCTGCCTCTTGAAACATGGCAGAATCTTACCTGAGGACTGGTTTAGAGGGTCTCTTCTAGACACACTATCAAGGAAAGGAAACCTGTCATTGCTGGTCTCCACCAATGCTGGCCTTCACTCATAGATACAAGGTTTTCCTCTCAAGAAACCTTACTTTTACATTAACTTCCTACACAAGTCAAACCTCAAGGGGCGCCTCGCTCAGTTGAGTGTCTGACTTCAGCTGGGGTCATGATCAAAGGTTTGGAGGAGTTTGGGTCCCACCTCGGGCTGGAACTTGCTGCTGTCAGCGTAGAGCCCACTTCAGATCCTCTGCCCCCCCCCTCTTTACCCCAAACCCACTTGCTTGCAGGCGCACGCACGTGCTTTCTCTCTCTCTCTCTCCAAAAATAAATACAACATTAAAAAAAACTTTTAGGGGCGCCTGGGTGGCTCAGTCGGTTAAGCATCTGAATTCATCTCAGGTCAAGATCTCGTGGTCCGTGAGTTCGAGCCCCGCATTGGGCTCTGCGCTGACAGCTCAGAGCCTGGAGCCTGCTTCAGATCCTGTGTCTCCCTCTCTCCCTGCCAGTACCCCACTCGTGCTGTCTCAAAAATAAGTAAACATTTTTAAGTTTTTAAAAAACTAAAAAAAAAAAAAAAAGAAGTCAAACCTCAAATTCAGGAAAAAAAATTAAGGAGAAATCACCTCTGAAGGATAGAAGTACATATGATAAAACAGTTCAAAACAAATATCACTGGAACAAATGCCCAATATTCAATTACGTGACGTTTTTGCTTTCCCTCATTTAAAAAATTATGTCAAATCTCATTATCTTGGTTATCCAGGAGAAGCAGTCCAGGAGCAGTAATGCTAGAAATAAGCAAATTACTATTGTGCCAAGATCAAATTAAGGACAAAATTACAGTTGATTAAGATGTACTATCACATAAAGGTACCTGACATTTTACCAAAAGTCTGAGTATCAAGTGTGCAAAAGTCCACTCAAAATACAACAGACCCTAAAAACTCTGAACTTAGACCAGTATTGCCTGAGATGTGAAATCCACAGAAATTTAGAACCCAAAATAACAATTACCCAACCTGACCCATCTCTTCCTAACAAATCTTTTTTATTATTATTTTTTAATATTTATTCATTTTTAAAAGACAGAGCACAAGCTGGGGGTGGGGGGGGAGGTGAGAGGGAGGGCAGCGAGAGAAGGAGACACAGAATCCAAAGCAGGATCTGTCAGCACAGAGCCCGACACAGGGATTGAACCCACAAACTGAGAGATCATGACCTGAGTTGAAGTCAGACACGCAACCCACTGAGCCACCCAGGCGTCCCTCTTTGTAACAAATCTTAAAGTCACATGAAAAAATTATCCCGTTGCTTCTCTGTTCAACTAAAACAATGAAAGTACAAATGCAATTACACAAAACCTTTATCAACTACATCTGTCCTATCTAATCAGTAAATTAACACATAATACAATTAGTCTGCCTAGGAGTTTTAGAGTAATTTGGGCTTTACCATCATTTACCAGAGTAATTTGGCAATACCATTGTAGCCAAACCCCAATCAGGGTTTTCCAATATTTATAGTATTTATTTTTCGGTACAGTCTGCTTAGTAATAAACTCTGCCAGACTTCAAGTTAGAGCTTAAGTACCAATATAGTACTTGTTTTTATACACAATGCCAAACATAAACGTATTGTGTTCCAGCTTTAATACCTTTTGAGGATACTTTTCCTTTTCTCATATCGCATACACCCAAGGTCATGTATCAGAGCTCACCTCAAATTTCTACCTAATTCGTCTTAGCCACCACAGAACATTTTAAAAGTACGAGAAAATATCCTCAACTCTTATGCACTGCACACATGTTAAAAAAAAAAAAAGGTGTTAACCCCAAATGAAGCCACTGATGAAATTTCATCGAGCCTTTATTACCATTTCCCTCTTTAAGTGCTTCTAAACTTCTCAAAAGGCAGGACAGGTGCTTCAAAGCAAAGTCTAATGACACCTGTTACATAACCTGTTCTTGGTTGACCAGGTTATACGGTTGTGATAAGGAAGCAAACTGTCAAAAGCAGAACAAACACTAATTCTGTTCTCCATTCTCCTATTAGCCAGGACATTCAGAAGCTGTGTGCCTCAGTTTCCCAACCACTAAAGCAGAGGTCTGATGTGATCCCAATTCCTATTTAATCAAAGTTAATGAGCACAATAATCACACAAAGTTCCCTACAGACCATTACACTGGAATACTATGCTGTAGAAAGCAATTCCAAAACGTTTTTGCAGTATTCCTTTCTTGTCCTCCAAACAGTCCAAAGGAGTTAGGTCGGCCATTAATCAGGAGGAGGCAAATAGAGATGTTTTATTAAGATATATGTAAAATCCAGAATTCATACAGAAACCTTCCCCTAAGTTCTCACTCTGGTTGTATGGTCATGTGCAAACAGCAACCCACAAAACCTAGTAAAGACAGGTCTCCTTTCTGTTCTGAAAACAGGATTTCGCTTTCCCTGACAGCTCCAGGGCTTAGGAACAGAGGATGAGAAAGCTTCGGAAAATCACAGACCCCCGGGACCATAAATGAGGAGGGGACTGGGGGGCGGGGTTTTGTGTCGTTTTGTTTTGTTTTTTTTTGTAAGGTTTGCGTTTTTTCTTTTCTTTCCCAACTGGCGCGGGTCTGGTGGTAAACCACCATAATTCCGGGTCTGCAGAGATTGGTCTAGACCCAGGCAGGGGTCATTTCAGGAAGCTGGGCAAACACAGATGTTGCTGCCTTTCCGCGACCCACCCAGCTGTAACCAATAGGGGGGGTCACTGTGGGCTCCTAGGGAGGCAGATGGATTCTCTCCTGGAACTCTAATGGGCGTCTGGGAAACCAGAGCTGGGTTTCCAAGGCGGCCCCAGCACCCAGCTTCTACCCAGCCTCGACAGGAAAGGATGCCTCCTCGGCCGAGCAAAAGCCCATCGTTGTGACCCCCTCAGGAAACTCTAAGCAGGAGAAGGTTAGGGTACCACCCACCCACATCCCAGATGTTCAAGGGGCACACAAACCCGTAAGAATAAAATCCGACGGAACGCCGACCGCCCCTCGTAATCAAACGTCTGCAGCTGCCTTTGAAAATACAGCAAATGTCTCCATATGAAAGAGTGCTAGCGCTGGTACCGTGAGGTCTGCTCTCTGGGAGCCCAGCCCCACCAAGGACCCTCACGCTGGAGCAAAGACACCGATGGGTAACCAGCTTTCGAGCCGCCCCCCACCCCCATCTCCACCGCAGGAATGCATCTCCGTGGCTCTCAAAGGACCCCGACCGGGCCTCCACCCCCCATCCCGGGACCCCCCCCAGCGGCAACGAGAGGGGCCACAGCCTTCTCGGTGCGCTCCCGGCCGCGCGGCGCAAACCACCCCAGGCTCCACAGCGGCCGCCGCCGCGCCGGACGGTGCGGCCCTTTGCACTTGTTGCCGTCCCCCAGGGGCAATGAGGCGGCAGGATCCCTCGCGCCACTAAACTCACAGCGGCACCCACCTTTCCACCTCTGCTGCCCCTCGCGTCCCCCAGGACCCTGGAGAGAGTATTTCTGGGCTAGAGAACTCGGGCGAGGGGAGCAAACTTTTCTGCCCTGAGCTACTGGGAGACGCGGGGGATGGAGCCCCCAAGAGCACTTACCTGGAGCCAGGGCCCCCACAGCCTCCGGAACCCCACCAAGGCGCTGCAGCCCGCGTCCTGCCCGAGGGCGTCTGGAACGCGCCCCAGCCCGCCGCCGCCGCCGCCCGGAGCCGGGAAGGCTTTCCCCGAAGCTGCCAACGCCCGGCCGCCCCGGAGGCTGGAGCCAGCGCGGAGGGGGCGGAGCCGCGGGCGCGCTCCCGGAGCCGGCTGGCTGCGCCCGCCGCTCGGGCCGCCCCCGCTCCCTCCGCGCCTGCCGGCTGCCACTGGATCCCCGCCTGCCCACCTCCCGGCCCCGGCATCACATGGCCGGGCCCGCCCGCCGCCGCGCCCGCCACCGGCTCCAGGACGAAACCTGAAGCGGCCCGACCGCGCTGTCTCCGCTGCCACCCCCACCCCCACTCCCGGCGCGCCTCGCCTTCCCTCCCCCATCCCGGAGCGCCCAGTCGGGCGGAGGCTGGCGCGGCCCCTGCGGGGCCGGGGGAGGGCGAGGTCGCGTCCCGGGTGCGGCGCCCGCGCTCCCCGGGCCCCCACGGACCTCGCTTCGGCGCCGCCTGAGGAGGGAGCCGGCCATGCCCAGGGGAGGCGCAGGCTCTTCACTTAAAAGCCACCACACCGGTGACAGGCCGTGGCCCAAGTGTGACTTGAAAACCAGACGCCCTCTTTCTTTTTGAGGCTCACGTCCCTGTGTCCCAGGGCTGTGCGAGCCTCCGTTCCCTCCGCGTTCGTGCGGGCTAGTGGCTGCCTTGCAAGTCATTGTAATTCACAAATTTCTCATGAGAACCGTAACCTGTTTTCACCACGAAAAACTGCGCGGGAGGGGCTCCCTTACCATCCAAGGCGCTTTTCCGGTTAGCTCCTCATAACCCCGAGCACAGAAGCTTCTCCGTCAGCCAGGCCTCCAAAACACAGACTTGAGACCAACTTTAAAGGCAAAGTTACCAAATGAACTTTTCTTGTGAGGACCTCGAATCTCTTTGTTTTTCCTGCGAAGACCTACCGCCCACAGAGCCGGACAGGGGTGTGTAGTTGGAGGAAGCTGGCCACCAAGACAGTCGGCCAGGAGGAGCTCCCCTCCCCCCGACCTGTTCCCAGCTGTCTGCAACACCTGTCCTGCGTCTGGGCCATTTGTGCCTCTTTGCAGCCTCACCTTGTCTCACCCGATCTGCTGACCGAGTTCCTGAAGAAGATAGCAGAACAACAGGATCCCGCCTCTGAAGTCCTTAGTCCTGTTCCAAGGCAAAGGTCTGGCGTCCTGCCTTCATAAAGGGGCCCCCGATTGGCCTGCACTCTTAACCCCCTCCCCGAGGTGCAGTCCCAGCTGATTTTATTTCCCACTGGGATGAACCCAAGGCCTGGCCTCAGGCACTGCCTTTTAAAGACGGTCCTGCCCATGCCAAGACCTCAAGGTACTCAAGATAAAAAGAATAATATTTTCAAAAAAAATTTTTTTTTTCCAACTGTAAAATGTCTGCTGGAGACGAATTGAATCAACTTACCAGACAAAAACGGTTCCCAAACTCTGGTAAGCAAAAACATCCATGTGTTAGTGACCTTGTCGTTTAATAGTCTTTTTACATCCATAGTATTGAATCACTCTATTTTTTCCTTGTCCTTCCTCCCTTTTCTTAGTTACGTTAGATATGTAGAAAGAAGTAAGAACATGTAGCAGGAGGACCAAGTATTAGAGGAAATTATCCAAAACCCCTTCCCCACTAAAAAGAAGCAAAACTAGTCATTGGGGAACCTTTACCAGCTGAGGATATCTAATCATGCTGTCTGCAGTTTTCTTGCCTTCTCTCAAGCCCTGAGCCTGATCAATATTTAAGTAAGCACTTGGCTTTCAACTTCTCTAAGTTCAAATATTAAGCAAAGTGTACTTTAGCAACCTTAAAAGAAGCCCGTGAATGTATGAGGCAAGGAAGCTATCAGTAGTGTAAATAACCCTTTGCGTCTGATTGATTTTGCTACACCAGGTACAGGTTACTCCCGACACTGAGAAAGTACTAAGCTTGGCTGGGGCAGCATTTGTTGAGAATCCAAAGACTACCTATGTATTGTCAGTCCCCAGACAAGGGACATTCAGCCAACAAGAAACCAGGTTGGCAATTCAGTTCAGTTTCTAACGTCCTGCTGAGGATTATGCCACTATCCCAACTCAGTTCTGTCTTTCTTATTCAGTCTCCATTCATCCTTATAGACCTCCTCCATGAGCCTTTTCTTCTTCATTGTCCTGGTTCCTGCCAGCCTCTGAACTTTGCCAAAGCGTAACGACCTTATCACACAACTTAGTCCTTTACTATATTCCCTGTCCTATGTGGGACTGTTACGGTTCTTATCCACTCTTGACATCTCAAGGGCAAAGACTGTTTCTTATCCCAGGAATCTCTACAGTCCTAACACAGGGCACCTGTGGAGTATTTAATATTTGTATACAGACTCTAGCTCTGGGGGTATTTAATACTTCGTTTTCTTTTAAAAATTTTTTTTAACATTTATTTATTTTTGAGACAGAGAAAGACAGAGCATGAACAGGGGAGGGTCAGAGAGAGGGAGACACAGAATCCGAAACAGGCTCCAGGCTCTGAGCTGTCAGCACAGAGCCCGATGCGGGGCTCGAACTCACGGACCGCGAGATTGTGACCTGAGCCGAAGTCGCCGCTCAACCGACTGAGCCACCCAGGTGCCCCTACTTGGTTTTCTTTAAGTGCACTATCCCATCAGTTATATAGGATGGAAAACTTCTATCACAATTTTCAAACTTTGTTTTAGTGGTTTCTAACTGCTCCAGGTTTGATTATCTACTTAATTCTTTCCTGCTCTTCATTCTATTTTCCAATAATTCTCAAAGATTGAAAAATTGTAAATCTAATGTTGAGCCATATATGTTAGGAACTTAACCTTTTTTTTTTTTTTAATAACAGCAAGATACTAGAAGACCATAGAGGTAAGGGTGTGGGACGGGGTACAAATTGTAGCGTGAGAAAGGATGGCCTTGGAAGATCCAAACCTTCTAGCCTCCATTTCCTCATCTGTAAATGGGCATAAAAATTCTTCACCATGGTGAAAATTAAATGAAGGTTATTATGGGATACATTATAAGGATGCAGGAAATGGTGGCAACTAATAATCAGAATATGGGTAAATGAGAATACTTCAGAGCTTTGAAATAATTAATAGAGCATGTCAGACTCTGAGGTAAGAGACTAGTTCTGGAATGTACACTTGGTTGCTCATGTTGAGAAGGTCAGGAACACAGAAAAAAAAAAGCCAACTGGATCACAACCACGGGACAAATCTTGTGGAAAAGGGCTCAGTTTTCAGTATGGCTACACAGGAACATTACCTGGGAAGCACTAACAAACTTTGGTTCCCACAATCCCACCTCAGACCAATTATTTCAGAATCCCTAGGGTTGGAAGTGGCACATTGGTATTTTCTAAGACTCCCAGGTGATGCCAAAGATTGGGAACACCTGGTCTAACAACTGAATTTATAGCCACTAGAGAAGGAAGAGAGCCAGCCCTCAATTATATGAGGAATCAGCTCTTCCATTTCTGCTGATGATGTACAATCTGTTTTATTTTTTTTTTATTTTTTTAATGTTTGTTTACTTTTGAGAGACAGAATGCAAGCGAGGAAAGGGCAGAGAGAGAGGGAGACACAGAATCCGAAGCAGGTTCCAGGCTCTGAGTTGTCAGCACAGAGCCCGATGTGGGGCTTGAACCCACAAACTGTGAGATCATGGCCTAAGCCGGAGTCAGACACTTAACCGACTGAGCCACGCAGGCGCCCCAGATGTACAATCCTTTTTAAATTGCCAGCCAGTGGTGCTTCAGTGCAAGGTACGTGTGAATCACCTGTGGATTTTGTCAAAATGCAAATTTTGACTCCACATCAGTTGGAGGCTGATGCTCTGCATTTGTGACAAGCCCCACATGACCACAATGGCGCGGGTCTGAGTAGCAAAGTAACAGATCCAGAATGGTCATTAGGGACAAAAGTAGAGAAGTAGTCACCTTGTTACAAGAGGAGTCTTGATGTTTCTGAACATTTTTGTTTGTTTGTGTTTTTTATTGTTGTTGCTTTCAGTAGGCTTCAGACCCAGCGCAGGGCTTGAACTCACAACCCTGAAATCGAGACCGGAGCTGAGATCAAGAGTCGGACCCTTAACTGACTGAGTCACCCAGGTGCCCTAACATCTCTGAATATTTTTAATCAGTTAACATGTATTGTGCACCAACTATGCACAAAAGGTATTTTGCAATCTTTTAAGAAGGAACAGGCCATTGCCAGCCAGTTTTAAACGTGAGACCTCTCCAACAGGCCTAACTTCTCCACTAGGTACAGCTGGTTCAGTGCCCAGAGCCTACAGTACTTTTAGGGGCCAAAGAACATGTTGTAACTTCTTTTAAAATCAGAAGGAAAAACATGAACTTTTAGGTTGGATGAAATGTTTTAATATATAATATTAATGTATATATAACAATGAAAATAATTTTTTTATGAAAAAAAATTTTTTTTTAATTTTTTTTTTCAACGTTTATTTATTTTTGGGACAGAGAGAGACAGAGCATGAACGGGGGAGGGGCAGAGAGAGAGGGAGACACAGAATCAGAAACAGGCTCCAGGCTCTGAGCCATCAGCCCAGAGCCTGACACGGGGCTCGAACTCACAGACCGCGAGATCGTGACCTGGCTGAAGTCGGACGCTTAACCGACTGCGCCACCCAGGCGCCCCTATGAAAAAAATTTTTTAATGTTTATTGTTGAGACAGAGAGAGAACGGGAGCGGAGGAGGGGTAGAGAGAGACAGAGATACACAATCCGAGGCAGGCTCCAGGCTCTGAGCTGTCAGTACAGAGCCCCACACGGGGCTCAAACCCACGAGCTGTGAGATCATGACCTGAGCCAAAGTCGGACGCCCAACCGACTGAGCCACCCAGGCGCCCCAAAATAATAAAATTGAATTGTTTTACGGAGGCAAGGACTCGTGAAAGCAAAAGGGCCTGGGGCCCACCAAAGTCATAATGTGCCTGTATATTCAAAGTACATTTTAATCCCAGGTATTTTAAGGAAAGCAGATGGAGCCTGTTGTGGTTGATATTTAGATGTTGATATTTACATGAGAAAAAAGATACTGGGGGAGCTATAAATTGCCTCTTGAATGTAATCAGTTGTATAAGTAGTTCAACACTTCCCACAGGATTTGAGGACCCCTGGGAATGCTCCACTGACAAAATTTTGTTCCCCTTCAGCGCATCCCTGAGGCCCAAAAATTCTACCAGCGGAGATTTATTTTACCTCCGAGCCACCTTCAGAGCTTTACACTGTCTAGAGACCCTTCCTTTGCAAAACTGATCTTTCAGACCCACGTATTTTTTTACCCTCCTGATCCAGCACCACTTTTTAGAAACTACTCAGGGGATTTTCTTAAAAGAAGATACAACGATGAGATTTCATTTTACAAGAAACACTAATTCTAATCCATTTCTAAATATTCAGATGCGGCCACTCATGGCTAAAAAATGTCACCTTCATCACTATTATTAAATACAGTAACCTCCACAAAAAAAAAATACTGATTTCTGATTTCTTTACTGTCCAGTATAGTAGCCATCAGTCACATGTGGCTGTTTAAATTAATTGAAATGAAATAAAATTGAAAAATCAGTTCCTCGTTGCACTAGCCATATCTTGATGGCTTGATAGCCACGTGTTAGTCTTGGACAACACATATTACAACATTTCATCATCACAGAAGGTTCTTTTGGACCGTGCTGTTTCAGGACCCTCTGAAACGCAAGGCCGGTTTGGGAAGTATGTAGCCTCTAGCACAGGTACGTTTTGTTTTGCTTTTTATTTTCTCCAGCTTCACAGGTCATCAGTTACTCTGTTCTTTTCTAAACCTCCCGACCCAAACTTCGTAGGAAACTAGCTGTTGGTTGATAATTCCCTGCCCTTCGGGAAGGCCAGGCCTTTTTGTTTTTCTTGTTTTGTTTTGTTTATCCATTTTTGAGAGACAGTGAGTGGGGGAGGGGCAGAGAGAGAGGGAGACAGAATCCAAAGTAGGCTCCAGGCTCTGAGCTGTCAGCACAGAGCCCAACACGGGGCTCAAACCCACCAACTGTGAGGTGGTGATCTGAACAGAAGTCAGATGCTCAACCAACTGAGCCCCCGCAAGCACCCCATGAAAGCCAGGCCTTTTTGACTTGTGAAGGGCCAGTAAATCCTATCCTTGATTCACCCAAGGAAACACAGAGGTTTTCCATAGGGTCTAGAACACGCTTCATCTCACAAAGTGATTGTTTATTTGCATCATCCATTTGTTAGCTTTTTTTCCTTACCAAAAATGGCTCCAGCTCTCCCCAGTTTGTACCTGACTTCTTAAATTTTAAACCAACTCAAAGGCCCCTTTTTGGTCTCCAGGGCATGACTGTACAAAGCAGGCCAGCTAGATACTATCCCCAAATGCAGACATCTATAAACCTTCCACCGGTTAGCAAATTTCTTTCCAGGAACCTTACTGGAATGCTCACGTATAAGATTTGGGGCCACATAACTCAAAAGCTAGCTTGTCTCCAGTCCCCTAACACCTGCTGATCACTTGCACAAACATATGAAATCCCAGCCTGCAGCAAGTTTTCACAGTTAAAAGACAAAGCTCTTAAAAAACAGAGTTGATCATTGAGATAACAACACCTTTTTAATTAGGGAGATAGAACTCATCACTGATAATATAGGTGGGAACTAATGTGTGTGCCACAGTCACATGGGCTGCAATTATGTTGAAGACTTCTGGTGACATGCCAGATGGTGAGAATGAAGTGTCGGTGTTCTGCACATGACATCATTTGGAAGCCTCAAAATGCACGTATAGCTTTGGGCAGCTATTACTCATTAAAAAGGACCGAGATCCTGTTTTTCCATTTAAAAAGGGTAGGCAGAGGGAGAGAAAAGACAGGAAAATCTATAAATAAAATTGCTATGAATTAGTTAACCTTCCCCAACAATAACAAAACCTACATAAAAAATATTTTATCTCAGTAACTCGGACTTTTGCCACTAAAGGATCCAAGAATTTTTTTTTTTAATTGGCTGAGTAAACTATTTTGCAATTTCTGAATCCAACTCAGAAGAGCAAGGCAGTCGGTGATAAGTGCAATAATGCATGGGAACTTTGTTGTCTGTTTTTAATTCTGAAAAGATCTCATTCCCACACTCCCTTCAATGGGACACTTTCAGAGCTCTTTCTTCAGCACCCTGGGGAGGTATGGAGAGCAGGTAAGCTTACACAGGCCCTGGTACTCCAACTCAGACAAAAAGACTTAAGAATCAGCCATAATATACAAAGGAAAATTGAAAGACTTGGAAAAAAATGGAGAGTCTAAAAATAGACTATTTTAAATAGACACTTTATTTTAAAGTGTCCTACTCAGAACCCCACCCTAAAAGGCAGTTAATTTTCTTCTATCAAGAAAAATGTCTTTAAGTTATCACTCTTGGGGTCCCTGGCTGGCTCAGTCCGTTAAGCATCCGACTTTAGCTCAGGTCATGATCTCATGGTTCGTGGGTTCACGCCCTGCATCAGGCTCTGCGCTGACAGTTCAGAGCCTGGAGCATGCTTCAGGTTCTGTGTCTCCCTCTTTCTCTGCCCTTCCCCCACTCACACTCTGTCTCTCTTAAAAATCAGTATTAAAATTTATTACTCTCTGCTACTATCTCATACTGCAAAAAATTAGTTGTTTTTCATTTTTAAAAGCTAATTTCAGCCATATGGGGTAGTTGAGCAGCAGGCATGACAGAAGCTGTGGACAAGCTCAGAGAGCTTACAAGACAGCCTCTGCCTTCTTCCGCTAGAACAGGAGTCTGCAAACATTTTCTGTAAAGGGCCAGATAGAAAATTTCTTCATCTGAGTGGGTTTGACGGTCTCTGTCACAACCACTCAACTCTGCAGCTATAGCACAAAATCAGTGATTGACAGTATGTAAACAAATGACCGGTGTCTGTGTTCCAAAAATTGTATTTACAAAAATAGATGGTGGGCTGAATTTGACCTACAAGCTATAGTTTGCCTACCCACTGCTCTAGACCACTGGAATATGTAGGGAGCTTTTAAAACCACTAATGCCTGGATACTACCTCAAATATGGACAGCTAGTCATGTAGAAAGCCACAACGTGACAAAACCCATCCAAGTTAAGCTATAAAATTAAACTTCAGAAATTAAGAATTAAACTACAGGTGGAAAAAAACTTCTTATAAATTCTCATTTGTGTATTCCAGAAATAGATAGATAGATTTAAAGTACCTATTGAACAAGAACAAAATGCTGTGAAAATGGAACAGAGGGAGGACAAGAAGGTATACATGGAAATTAAAAATATAATTTAAAAATTCATAGTAAAGTTTAAAATTCAAAATTCAGAAGTGCCTGGGTGACTCAGTAAGTTAAGCATCAGACTCTTGATTTCAGCACAGGTCATGATCTCATGATTTGTCAGATCAAGCCCCGCATTGAGCTCCATAGTGGTGGTGCAGACCCTGCTTCAGATTCTCTCTTTCTTTCTGCCCCTCCTCCATAAACACACACACACACACACACACACAAACACACACACTTTCTCTCCCTCTCTCTCTCTCTCTCTCTCAAAATATTTTTATTTTTATTTATTTTTTTTTTTTATTTATTTTTGGGACAGAGAGAGACAGAGCATGAACGGGGGAGGGGCAGAGAGAGAGGGAGACACAGAATCGGAAACAGGCTCCAGGCTCTGAGCCATCAGCCCAGAGCCCGACGCGGGGCTCAAACCCACGGACCGCGAGATCGTGACCTGGCTGAAGTCGGACGCTTAACCAACTGCGCCACCCAGGCGCCCCTCAAAATATTTTTAAAATAAAATAAAATTCAAAATTCAATTTGAAAATTCAACACAGGATGTTGAAGATAAAATTGATGAAAAATCCCAGAAAGTTAAAAAAAAAAAAGCCAAGTTCACAGAAAATATAAAATCAAAAACAAAATTGTTGCAGGATTAATCTCACATATCCAACGTCCCGCTAAAAAGAGTTCCAGGAGAAGAGGGAAAGGGTAAAAGAAATTATCAAAGAGACAATTTTTTCATACAGCTCAATAGCAAAAAAACAATCTGATCTTAAAATGGGCCGAGGAACGGAATAGATCTTTTCACAAGGAAGTCATCCAGATGGCCAACAGGTACCTGAAAACACACTCAGCATCAAAGTTACAGTCATCCCAGAGATAAGAGACAAGATAAAGAGACAAGATAACAAGTGTTGGCGAGAATGTGGACATAGGGGAACCCTTGTACACTGGTGAGAATGTAAACTGACACAGCCACTATGGAAAATAGTTGGAGGTTCCTCAAAAAATTAAAAATGAAACTTTTTATAATTTAACAATCCCAGTCCTTGGTATATAACCAAAGGAAATGAAAATGGGATTTCAAAAAGATCTCTGCACTCCCATGTTCATTGCAACATTATTCACAGTAGCCAAAATATGGAAATGATCTAAGTGTCCATCAATGGATGAATGCATAAAGAAGATGTGAGATGCAGATACATATACACATATACGTACACACACACATACATAATAGAATAATAATCAGCCATGAGGAAGAAGGAAATCCTGCCCCTTTACAGCAACCTGGATTGACACTGAGGGCATTATACTAAGAGAAGTCAGAGGGAGACAAATACTGCATGATCTGATTTATATGTGGAATCTAGAAACAGCTGAACTTGCATAGAAACAGGGACTAGAATGGTGGTTACCAGGGACTGGGAGGTGAAGAAATTATGAGAAGTTGGCCAAAGGGTAACAAAGTTACAATTAGAAAATGAGTAAGTTCTGAGGATCTAATGCACAGGGTAGTGATTATAGTCAATAATATTGTATTATATACTTCAAATTGCTGAAAGACTATCTCAAATGTTCTCACAACAAAAAAATTATAAAAGACAAAAAATAAATTATAACTGTGTCGTGATAGGTGTTAAGCTGACCGTAGGATAGTAATATATTGCAATATATAAATGTTGTAAATTGACATGTTATACACCTTAAACATATACAATATTTGCATTCTATCTCATTTTTGAAAATGAAAAAAAGGGGCACCTGGGTGGTTCAGGTGGTTAAGTGTCAAATTTGATCTCAGCTCAGGTCTTGATCTCAGGGTTGTAAGTTCAAGTCCCACATTAGGCTCCACCCTGGAAATGAAGCCTACTTTAAAAAAATGGAAAAAAAAAAAAAGGAACAATATTTTTTTCAAGTTTTTATTTAAATTCCAATTGGTCAACATACAGTGTAATATTAGTTTCAGGTATAGAATTTAGTGATTCATCACTTACATACAACTCCCAGTGGTCATCATTACTAGTGTTCTCCTTAACCCATCACCCATTTAACCCACCCCCCACCCAAAAACGTACAATATTTTTAAACACAGAATTCAAGGACACATAAGTCTGCTTCTCAGAATCTATCCTAAAGATACCTGCAAGGGCATGAACATGTATACACAACTATGCTCAGGCACCGTTTTTGCGAGCAAAAATTGGAAACAACCTAATTGTTCATATGGGTATTTGGTTAGATAATTATGGAATGCCTCCACTATTTGTTTAAGAAAATAATAACATGGCTCTGAATGTACTAACGTGGAAAGATGTCCAGGGTTATATGACTAAGTGAGAAAAGCAAATTGCAGAACAGTATGTTTACTAGCAGCCCATTTTTATTTAAAAAATAGTAAAGTGTTTGTGGATCAATATATATTTGCAAATGCATTGTAATCAGTCTAGAAAGCCACCCAAAAAGCTGTTAATAGTGATCATCTCTTGGGAGAGGAGTAGGATTGGGGGATTTGTGAACAAATAGGTAGTGAAACGAATAAACCTAAATAGAGCTTTAAAAGCATAGAAAGGAATACGAGTGAAAAATGAGAAAAACATGAGTATCTAGTTACTTCTAAAAGAAGGCCATTGATTGGTTGCACAACCAAGTGAAGATACTTAATACTACTGAAATGTACATCTAAAATGTTTGAGAATAAATTTTACTATGTATTTTTACCGCAATTTTTTTAAGTTTTTTTTTTTTTAAGTTTTTTTTTTCAACGTTTATTTATTTTTGGGACAGAGAGAGACAGAGCATGAACGGGGGAGGGGCAGAGAGAGGGAGACACAGAATCGGAAACAGGCTCCAGGCTCTGAGCCATCAGCCCAGAGCCCGACGCGGGGCTCGAACTCCCGGACCGCGAGATCGTGACCTGGCTGAAGTCGGACGCCCAACCGACTGCGCCACCCAGGCGCCCCAAGTTTATTTATTTTGAGGGGAGAGGGGGAGAGAGAGAGGGAGAGAGAATCCCAGGCAGGCTCTGCATTGTCAGCACGGACCCCGATGAAGAGCTTGCATTCACAAACTGTGAGATCGCGACTTGAGCCGAAGTCAAGAGTTGGATGCTTAAGCAACAAGGCCACCCAGGGGCCCCTACCACAACTCTTTAAATTCTAAGTAGTTAATTGATAATTTTGGTAGTTATATACCTGAATTCAAAAAAAAAACCACATCAGGTTCTGCTCCATCCAGAAACCTCCAACCTTCTACAGTTTTCTAGAAGATTCAGTAACATGCAAGTGTGTGCTCCCAGTGCTCCCAAAACAGGGTAGAATTCTATTCTGCATATGCTCTAGAAATCATCCTTGCCCCTTCTCATCCATTGTCCCTTGGTGCTTTGAAGACACCACTGTTATAATAATTACCACGTTGTGCTCCTGAGTTGGTTGTCACCTTGCTGGCTAAGGTGCGATGTGGTCGAGCCGAAAGAACAGTGTGGACTTTGTCGTCACACCTAACTTGCCACTTGCTAACTGTGTTCGTCCAGTAAGTTACTTTATCTCATTAAGACATGCTTTCATCCCCCTTAAAGTCAAGATCGTTCCATGAGTCTTACAGGAATTTTTAAGATTGTGGTAAGGACTGGAGCCTAGTACCCAGCCAGAACCTGGTAACTGGTAGCCTTCGGTGTTATTTGTGTCTTTTCTGCTGGACTCTAAGCTCCTTAAGGACTCTTAGTGTCTTTTTTGTGACCACCCCTATCCAACATGATACTGAATGCCCTGACAAGAGCCATTTCAGCAAATAGAAGGTCGCCTAGTGGGCCTCCAGGGGACCTCTGAAAGAGAGCAGCTTGCAGGCCAGGCCATGATGGTGGACTGAATGTCACTAACACCCCAGAGCCAGGAGTGAAGCCATAGGAAGTAAATCTCCCCAACAATGGTAAGTGACATTTGTAGGATTCTCCTTGTGGGACATTTGACATTCTGAGATTCTAGACACCTAACAAGTGTTCTGTCTTTTCCTCTTTTATGTTTCATCATTTAATCACTAGGTTGTACCTCCTTAAGGGCACCGTGGCCAGTGTGCTTGTTTGAGAGTATTTCCCGGCAAACAGATGTGGAGATGCACTGAGGCCTGGCCAGTCCCCTCTGTGTCCCCTCCTCCAGGGGAGTTCCCCTACATAGATCCCTTCCCTGGGTGGTTGTGATGTCACAAGCACAAAGGCTCTGCAAAAGTCCCTCAGACCATCTCTTGTTTTAACCTAAGCACAGTTCCTAAAGCACCGGGCATTCTGCGCTAAACCCTTTGGTTGCAAAGCTCTGCCCCTATTATCTTTTGCCTCTCCCTGTCTTGACATTTGCACATCAGATTGCAGGGTGGAAAGGAAGACAATTTGATTTATTCTGTGTATTCAAGGAAACTCCCCCGCACCACATTGTGCCTGACACGCACCTACACTAAACATTTTCCCTGGTCACACTGTTATCCTAAGGGGAGGCAGAGACAGCACTGAGCTGACATACCACCTGGAAGCCTTTTCCCTTTACTCATGCCTGGGCCTCACCCCTGAACATACTGATTCAGCAGCTCCAGGATACATCCCTAACATGTATATTTTGAAAATGCTACCTTGGTATTTCTGTTAGGTTCCTCCCCACCTCTGCCTTGGGAAACACCGAAATAACCTGCCACTCCCTTCTTCAGAGCTGCTCTTGGCAATGGTTTGTAGAAAGCCACTCTCTCCTTGGCCACCAGTGCCGCAAGGATCTGCACTATGGGTCATAGCCTCAGACTCATCATAATGGCAGCTAACACCATGCTTAACATATACCAGGCACTGTTCTAAGGCCTTTTCTTACATTAGCTCATTTAATCCTCGCAACACTAGAGATGCTATCAGCTACCAGCAGTATCTCCTCTTTACCAGAAAAGAAACTAGTAAGTGGTAAAGCCCAGATTCAAGCGCAGCCCAGACTCACAACAACTACCCTGTGTGGCCTCATGCAGGGAGTTTCAGAAGAACTTAGGAGTCACATATTTCTTGATGGTCAAAACAACCCCAGTCACCACAATGACCGTGCCTGCCCCGGTCCATGTGGTCCACCACCAACCTCAGCCGTCACATCTTGGTCTGCTCAGCCATATAAATTCTGGAAGCCAGTCTGCAGATCTGTGTTTTTCTGCTGATCTCCTACACCTTCGTTCAGTCTCTCCCTCCAGAAAACTTTCAGCAGCAAGCCCACCCTCCAGGCCAGGTTGAGCTAGATGCCTTTATCTGCCCTTCCGTCCGACTCCGCATAGTTCTTGGTCACTGAACTTACTTGTATGGCGTTTGGATGGTCTGTATCTGTCTCCATGTCCCTCAGCTGAGAGCTGACCAAGGTCAGGAGTATGCTTTAATCATCTTTGATTCTCTGTTGCCTAGTATAAGATTTGGCAGAAGAAACACATAACTGTTTGTTTAATAAACAACATTGGCTTCAATGATACCTTCACCCCTCAACCTTCTAACAGGGACTTACGAATTCAGCTCTGGAGTCTGAAGCAAGAAGGAACATCATCTAGTGGGCCCCTATTTAGACTCATTATCTTGTTCTATTTTGTCTTCCAAACTCTGCCCCAATATAATTATACTTTATTTTGGTTTGTTTTATAGCTGAGAAGCCAGGGACCCAACAGTCTTAGTTAATCTGCAAAAGATAGGCTCCCATTCAAATGCCAACTTTTCTAACAAGAGAGTACCCTTTATCTTTAAATTCTCTCTTTTCCACCCTACCAAGACTTATTAGTGGGGGACCTACAACATGCAAAATAGACTCCTGGAAGCTCCAGATGGAAGCTAAAAAAAAAAAAAATAGACGTACAACATTTTGAAACACTTCATAGTCGTCAGCAACATGAAGGTGGCAGATATAAACTCTCTTGCCTTTATCTTTTAATTTTTGAGGACTTCAGAATTAGTTGCACCTTGTGAAGTACAAGGAAATACAGACAAAGGAGTGAGGAGAAACTGCCAGTGAAATCACACAGAGGTCAGGAGATAAATAAGCCAAAGGAAACAGAATGGCACTTGCCTTTCAGTTTCTGAGCAAGACATGATTTGGTTCTACAGATAAACATATTCTCCTATAATTTCCATTAACCCCCAAGAACACTTTTTTTTAATGTTTTTAATGTTTATTTTATTTTTGAGATAGAGTGCAAGTGGGGGAGGGACAGAGAGAGAGACAGAGAATGGAAGCAGGCTCCAGGCTCCGAGCTGTCAGCACAGAGCCCAGTGTGGGGTTCGAACCCACAAACTGAGATCATGACCTGTGCCAAAGTCAGACGCTTAACCAATTAAGCCACCCAGGCGCACCCCCCACCCCACTCCCAAACACTTATGATATACTCCAAGATTACTGAAAATATTATCAACAGGTCTCATTTGCCATCCTTCTCACACAGCTCCCCTGCTCTAGTCACACTTGTGGAACTGAGTATTTCTTTTGCAAGTCATTTTGGCACTGTTAAAATGTGCCACTAAAATGACTTTAACGGCAAATATAAAGTCCTTAAATATTCCTCATTATAAAACATTACATTCTTCTTTCACATAACATAAACTGTGCTAAGAAACAGGTTAAGAGCGTTAAAGAGGAGAATGGAAATGGTATCCCAGAAAACCTTTAACATAGTGCACTTGGCCTTCACCTTTGCTACTGACAGTATGACAAATTGTATAAACCATCATAAGTAAACATCGCACGGCAAGATTAAAGCCCCAAGTGCAAAGTATCATTAATCATACCAAACACTTACTTGCTTTTCTGTTGGCATCAAAACGTAATTGTTTCTCTATAAATTAAACATACCTCATGGTACAATGCTGATCCAAATCTCTGCAGTTGGCAACATAAAAGGGACACTTACCATCTTTTGTTCATTGTAGGGACATGTTTTTCTCCAACCAAAATGATCAACCTGAATTAACGTTTATTCTGTCCTCCTGTGTAAATGTTGCGAAACCCAGCCGTTGAAGTTTGAGTAAGGAAGAAAGAATGATCTGTGTTTGTTCACTACATTAATTAAAGTATAAGGCTTCAGGGGGAAAAGGAGTGTGGTCACAAACAGATCTGAAAATCTGAAAAAACCTCAGATCTTCGCCCCAAAATAATACACATTCACTCATAGTCACCAAATTTTGAATTTACTTTCCAGGGAGTTCTTGGCCACCTGAAAGTCTATTAGTGGTTCACAGGTTAAAAACTCACACACGGGGACAAAAACTTCATGAAGTATGGAAATTAAATCACTTACATTTCTTGACAGCAATAGCACACATAAGTGGAGCAGCCATTGAACCCATTATTAATGGAATATTTTCTTCTTTATTAAATTAGCATCATACTACCTAAGACTAAAAATGATAGGGGCCCCTGGGTGGCTCAGTCAGTTTAGCATCCAACTCTTGATCTTGGCTCAGGTCACGATTTCACAGTTCATAGAATTGAGCCCGGGCACTGAGCCCTGTGTTGGGCTCTGCACTGACAGTGCGGAGCCTGCTTGGAATTCTTTCTCCCCTTCTCTTTCTGCCACCTCCCCTGCCCATCGTCTCTCAAAATAAATAAATAAACTTAAAAAAAATAAAAAATGACAACATTTGAAGTAGAAGTTAGTAATAAATCACTTAAAAGAAACAAGTTTTGCAGGCACCTGAGTGGCTCAGTCAGGTAAGCGTCCATCTCTTGATTTCAACTCAGGTCAGGATCTTGCACTTTGTGCTATCCAGCCCCACACAGGGCTCTCTGCTGGCAGAGCAGAGTCTGCTTGGAATTCTCTCTCTCCCTCTCCCTGCCCTTCCCCCCTCATATGCGTGTGTTCCCCCTCCCTTCTCTCTCTCTCAAAAATAAACTTTAAAAAATAGAAGTTTTGCAGATCGTTCTTTAAATGATCCCTCACAAAGAGCTTGTCCCTAAATATTTGCAAACTATCTATTTGGTAAGCAGTTACTATCTGAAAATATATAAGGAAGAAGCTCATGCAACAAAAGCAAAAAACAAATCAATGTATTTTAAAATAGGCAGGGGCGCCTGGGTGGCTCAGTTGGTTAAGCATCCGACTTTGGCCCAGGTCACGATCTCTCTGTGTGTGGGTTCAAGGCCTGCATCTGGCTATCTGCCCTCAGCAAGGAGCCCACCTCAGATCCTCTGTCTCCTCTGTCTCTGCCTCTCCCCTCCTCTCCCCCCTCAAAATAAATAAACATTACAAAAAAAATTAAAGATTTAAAAATAGGCAGACAATCTGAATAGACATTTTCCCAAAGACACACACAGGCCAACAGGTGCATGAAAAGACGCTCAACATCACTAATCATCAGGGAATTGCAAATCCAAACCTCAACTAGTAGTTGAAATTAGTAAATGTTTAAGCTTAAACAGGATATTTGAATAATCTCAAATATTTCTCAAATACAAATGGAAAAATAACAATGGTGGAGAAACCTAGCCTAGAATGCCTTAATTAAGGGATCAAAGCAATGTTAGCAGTAATAGGGCATATGGACATTGTGTGGACTTGATGTGACACTCCAAGAGAAACACAATATCACTTCTTTGATATTCTCGCCCAAAACATGCAGCCTAATCTAATCATCAGAAAACACCAGACAACCCCAAATGGAGACACATTCTACAAAATAACTGACCAGTATTCATCAAAAGTTTCAAGGTCATGAAAGACAAGACTCAGGAACCATCACAGACTGGAGGATATTAGACACAACAACTATACGCAATGTAGGATTCTGGGTTGGATCCGGGGACAGAAAAAGGACATCAGAAACAAAACTGGAGAAACCGGTATATTTTAGTTAATAGCATGGCACCAATGTTAATTTCCTTGTTTTGGTACTTGTACTGTGGTTAGCAACAGAAGTTGTTAACACTGGGGAAGCTCAGAGAAGCTGCACTATTCTTGGAACTTTTCTGTAAGTCTAAAATGATTTCAAAATAAAATAACTCTGGGGTTTTAAAACCTTCTGTCCTTGAAGCTTCTTCCATTTTTGCTTAGTTCCCCGGAGACCAAGGACTTAATCTCTTGTTTAGTCCCAAGAGAGCAAGCCACCTCCCTCCCTAGCATCCCTGCTCACACTTATCTCAGGTCTGACATTTGCCTCCTCAGAATTCAGCCTTCAAACAGCAAACACTTAGCACTTACTGTATGCCAAACCCTGTATGTAAGGCAGATATGGCCCCTGTACTCTCACAACTTGTCTTACCCATCCAACCTTATGTCAGCTACTATTTAAGTGGCTGACTCAGATTTTAAATATTGTTCTCCTGTTTTTCCAAGATGGATCGAGGAGATTCATACCCTTGTCTCCTATATTGTTAAGAAAGAAATCCAGAGATAAACTAGTCTATGTTACTATTTGGACTGTTGACATAACAGTTTATATTGGTTGAGCTGAACATTAAATTAGTGTTCCTCTGACTATCAAATGACGTCCATATCCTATTTTCTAAGAATATCCATCACTGATCACATGGTCTGCTTATAGCAATGCAAGAGACAATGTTATATTTACAGGGACAACCAGTTCTCCAGGATTCTTAACAAAAGCTCGATGTGTTCATCTTTTAATGATTTAGAAATCACCACATCCATTATTACATAGAGGAAAAAGAAAAAAAACACAAACTACAGTGACCATTAGAGTATCTTTAGTAGAAACTCACTGACTTAGGCAATAGATTTATTTGTAACAAAACCAGAAAACATCTGCCAATCAAACTGCATCAGGAGCTTGGTTATCTGAATCCCTATCAGAGTTTCCCTGTTAGTGACTTCAGTTTCTCCACCTTCAAAATAAGAGTAATATGCACTTCCTATGCGCTCATGGGAAGCATCATACCATGACATTATATAAGGCAATGAGCCCTGGGAACTTTCATTAAATGTACCCTTCATCCTTATCTCAACTCTAAGAAGCAGTTTCCCACTTAAGGGTGTTTTGATGAAGCCCTTGGATCTTTAACTCTTTTTTTTTTTGATACTGATACAGAAGGTTGGTGGAGAGAAGGAACAATGTTACTTACACATTTTACAAACTAATCACTGTTACCTTTTCTTTAGATGGCAACCTACATGCATAAAGTGGGAAGTCTCCAAGTCATCAGTGGGGAACATTCCTACCTGCGTAGAGACTTACTTGGGAGACTTACATCATCCCTACAATGCGTGCCTGAAATATTTTCCTTATTAATTACAGATTTAACATTTTTGTTCATAAGTGAATTTTTTTTTTTTTTTTTTTTTTTTTTTTTTTGCTGTTGGGGAAAAGGAGTTTATCAGTCAGGGTGGGCTAGGTTATGCTGTGATAACAAGCAATTCCCAAATCTCAGTAGCTTAGAGTATCAGAGGTTTGATTCTTCCTCATACTATATGTCTACTCTGTCTTTTCTCCATGTTATATTCCCTCTGGGATGAGCTTATCTGGCATATTGCTGGTTATCATGGAAGAGAGAGAGACTTGGTGAACCATGAACTGGATTTTAAAACTTCTGCTTACAAATGGCATGATGTCGGGGCGCCTGGGTGGCGCAGTCGGTTAAGCGTCCGACTTCAGCCAGGTCACGATCTCACGGTCCGTGGGTTCGAGCCCCTCGTCGGGCTCTGGGCTGATGGCTCAGAGCCTGGAGCCTGTTTCCGATTCTGTGTCTCCCTCTCTCTCTGCCCCTCCCCCGTTCATGCTCTGTCTCTCTCTGTCCCAAAAATAAATAAACACTGAAAAAAAAAATTTAAAAAAAAAAAAAAGAAAGGAATTTTCCTGTTTAAATAAATAAATAAATAAATAAATAAATAAAAATAAAAACTTGAAAAAATATATCTTGTCTAGGAGTCCATTGTTTTATAGTTATGTTTATAGAAAACTGCCAAGCCTCATTAAATTAACAGTTTATATTTCTAGCCTTTTAGCCAATAAAGTCATCACACAGTCCCAGCTAATACAGTTGATATGAATAAAGGAACGCCTGCATTAATAAGTATTGTTAAAGACAAAGACGACTCTATTAAAAATTTCTGCTATAACACTAATGATCCAATGAGGAGCACCGGAGTGGCTGGCTCAGTTGGTTAAGCATCCGACTCTTAGTTTCTGCTCAGGTCATGATCTGACCTGCACAGTTGATGGCACAGAGCCTGCTTGGAATTCTCTCTCTCCTCTTTCTCTCTGCCCCTTCTCTCTCTCTCCCCTAACAAAATAAATAAATAAACATTAAAAAGTTTTAACCCTAATGACCCAATGGGAACTAACATTTCACTTTTGTAAATAACATGGTTAATGTCTTATTTGCATATATTGCAAATCATACCGTTTACTTCCAAAATGCTTGTGAGCAGCCTGTCTCAAGTCCTCAAGTAACTATACCCCTCATTTTATATTTTATGGGATTAATTTATTTAAAAAACATCCTTTATAACAGAGTATCAAAGAAAATGTCAAATCAACCCTCATCTAACTAGTCCAAATGATGTTAATAATCGGGAACTAAGAAAACACTCCCAACTAGTGCAGGGCAAATAGACTTCTCATAATCACAAACATGTGACAAACACAGTTAAGCAGGTAAGGCACTTTTTATATCACTGCATTTACTCTTGCAACAATCCTGCAAGGGAAGTGATGTTAGTCCCATTTCACAGATAGGGAAGCTGAGGCCCAGGATCACAGTGTATGCTCTTTTCCATTATTCTACATTGCTGAAAAGGTTAATCTTCAATTCAAAGAAGGGCTTGGAGGGGCGCCTGGGTGGCGCAGTCGGTTAAGCGTCCGACTTCAGCCAGGTCACGATCTCGCGGTCCGTGAGTTCAAGCCCCGTGTCAGGCTCTGGGCTGATGGCTCGGAGCCTGGAGCCTGTTTCCGATTCTGTGTCTCCCTCTCTCTCTGCCCCTCCCCTGTTCATGCTCTGTCTCTCTCTGTCCCAAAAATAAATAAACGTTGAAAAAAAAAAATTCAAAGAAGGGCTTTGAAAGTCATTTTGTCAACATGGCACTAGCCAAATAGCTTGGTTGTTTTCTGAGAGAACTCACCTTTCTACCTAGGAACACCAGCTTGATTCAGAGAAAGGACTGTGGAAACGGGTTTCTCATGGTATTCGAAATAATACTGCCACCTCGTGGACTAAGGGAGAGCTAGGTTAAGTCGTCCTAATGCAGTTTGAAGTTCACCTGATTAAAATTCTCAACAGGCAAAAAAGACAGCTTGCAGAAAAATTCTGAGTTGGAGATATCAGAAAAATAACGTAACCTTTGTAGCTTGTATCCATTGGTTAAACTGCTTATGACACGTCTATATCCACAGTGATATAGGAGGCCAGCATAAAATGGAACACAGCAGAACTATGTGCACCAAGATGGAGCAGTCTGCGACACAAAGGGGAAAACTGAAATGCACAACAGCAAGTGTGGCGTGGTCCTGTTGGTTTAGAAGTGAGGGCGTACCTGTATATTTAAAGATGTGTAGAACAGGTGGGGAAGAATATTGTAGGGATTGCCTTCCTTATCCTCTGCTCCATCCTCCTTCTGGGGTGCCTTCAGAACTACAGAGCTGGAAAGTTAAAAACCACATTTCCCAGATTTCTTTGTAGATAGTGCTCTGGATGCAAAACTGAGTTCCACCAACTAGTTATATTCACACGTGATTTGGAAGGCAGGGGTGAGGGGAAGGCCAGTTTCTTGTGTGTTGCTTTTAGCAAGATTCCTCTACAGTTTGCCCAAGTGCTACTCATATTCCCAGACCCCTCCTATGGCAGCCCTAACAGGTGGGTGGGTGATCCTCAATGCGGTTTCTGGATCGTTCTCCCTCACTATTCCCCCAAGAAAGCCTCACCTTTGACTTTCATGCCATCTGACTGCAGACCTAATCCTCCCCCTTGTTGGTCACCACTGATGAGTGGCCACTCCCCACCATTTCTTGAACATTCTAGCTCCTGGCTTTCTGTCACTTTCTCCAACATTGCTCCTGTCATAATTCTTGGCTCTTGGACCACCACCTTCCATGTGTCTCTCTCACTACCTCCAGCAAACAAACTAACTCTTCAACTCCACACAAATAGCCCAGTGATCCAGTTATGTTTTCACTATCCTCACTCCGTTTCCTTACCCATCTTGCGTCTGTGGTCCATCATAACTACACGACATAAATCTTAAAAGCTATTGTCCCTTTCTCTATTATTTTGCATTCACCAATGAAAACCTCAATGCTGGTTAAGTCCGTGGCTCAGGGCACCCCGCATCTGCATCCTATTAGCCAAACGTGAAGAGAGAAACACAACCATGCCAGTTGGCCTTGCTTCAAATCCATGACACTAACTTCACGTAGGCCCTTAGTGCTGCTGGTAATCCTACTTAATTCTGTAGTCCACCCATTCTCCCCAAAATAATAATAGCTAACAACAGAAATGTTCCAGGTACTTTCACTTAATTCTCACAACCACTCCCTGTGATGTTGTCTGATGAACAGATGAAGTGAATACAAAATGGTAAAATAACTTGCTCAAAGTCACAAAGGTAGTGAGTGGCTGAGCCAAGATTCAAACCTAGGCAGGTGGCTCCCTCTGAGCTCTTTCTAGGAGTATTTCATATCTTCTGTTCTCTCCTCTAACTTCCTCCTCCAAACTGTTTTTATTGGTTATCTTGTTTCCAGTAAAGGTACCCAGTAAAGAATTTCCACAAACCCTAACCATCATCACATCTACACACTTAACGGCATCTGTGCCCGTATGTTTTGTCTTTCCTCTTGAACCAGGCCTGAACTGTTCATTCTCTTATCTAAGCCAATCCTTCCATTTGGACCCTCGACCCCAGGTCCCTCCCCAGAACACTGCCCCGGCAATCGGCCTGCCTCTCTCCTAGATCACTAGTTTTTTTGTCTGCCGGATTATCTGCATCAGCATACATTCTGTAATTTTTTTCAAGTTTAAATCTCAAATGAATTATGAATCTCAAAACAGTTATGCTAAGTGAGAGCCAGCCCCGCCCCAACCTAAATTCTATGATCCCATTTGTGTGAAATTGTACCAAATGCAAACCGATCTATGAACCTATAGTGGCAGAGAGTAGAACAGTGGTTGTCTGAGTGGGTGGGACCTAACTAAGGTTCGCAGAAGGGCAGGAGAAAATTTTTGAGGGTGACACATGCTCATTACCTTGCTTGCAGTGATGGTCTTATGGGTGTACAGGTCAAAACACGTTAAGACTGAACTTTTAAAATGTGCAATTTATAGCATACCAATTAGACCTCATTAATTTTTTCGGAAAACTGCCTTGACCTCCTATCCCTCCAGCCGATCTGTTTTTCTGCTCCCCTTAATGGTAAAGTTCCCTCAAAGAGCTGCCTAAATGCATCATCTCATTCCTGATGACTGTCTTACAACTCTTTTCCCTTGCTTCATGTCAGTTAAGCCAGCACCTTGCTATTCTGAACTCACCAGGCATGCTTCTGCCTCAGGATCTTGCCACCCTGTCCCCTAAATGTCAGTAAGGATCTCTCCATTTCCTTAAGGCCTTTGCCCAATTGCCACTCCGGTGATGCCTTCCCTCACTTCCGTTTAAAACTGCAACCCACCTACTCACCCCCAACACACACATATCATTTCCTAACTCCCTCTTCTGCCTGATTTTTCTCCGGATCATTTATCACCATCTGACCCACGACATATTTTACTTGTTTACTGAACATCTGCCTCTCCCAAGTAGAATATTAGTTCCAAGAGAATAGGGATTTTGTCTATTTTGCTCATGGCTATATCTGCCAATTCCCTGACTCTAATGTATGTGTTTCAATAAGTTTTCAGGATTGGTGAATTAGTCTTTGGAACCATTTGGTTGTGAATAAAGGAAACCACTCAAACTCATCTAAACAAAAAGAATTTATTAGAAGGATTCCAAAGACTCTCACGGACTCTTGAGGGAACCCCTAAGGGACAGCCAGAAGGGAAAGGACAGCCAGAAGGGAAAAAGAAACTGCTGGTAACAATGATGGCTTCTCTCTTCTCTAGCCTGAACTGCTGAGGCAGGATGGCCTTGTTTTGCTTATTTTCTCTGGACTTCGGTTTCTTTCTCCTTTCTCTCTGCAGACCAGCTTCCTCTGCTGATAATCGCAACAGCATTCTTTGAATCCCACATTTTCTTAGATCAAGAATTTGATTATAAATCCTAATTACAACCCCCCCCCCCTTACACAGGGAATGAGCCAGATACACCGCACCTAGTCTAGTTACTTTAATCAGGGGAAATAGGCATGTAACCTATTTACCATTAAGTATCTTTTAGTGCCTGAGGGGAACATTTTGTTCCTAGGAAAGACAATTTATAGTTACTTGTTTAAGTCAAGCATTTGAAAACTTTTCTTAAAGTTTTAGATTTAACTTCATCCAGAAGACTAGTACATTTTAATAATCACTTTCAAGGGGGCCTTTAATTCATGTTTGAGAGAGCAGACTTAAGTGGAACAGACTAAAATTTAAATTTCTTTAAACAAACCCATTTACAATCCAAATTCCTTTAAACGACTTAACATTTATACACTTAAAAGTATTTTCTTGAAAACAGCGCTTCAAATGCTTGACCCAACAAGCAAAGCTCTCCGAAGTACCTCTTATAAATATAATAAATTAAATGTACGGTGACTTCCTTAATTCTCTGGAACATGTCAATATTTTTGCAGGCTTAGTAACATATTAAAGTACTTTTAAACTAGGGGCGCCTGGGTGGCTCAGTCGGTTGAGTGTCCTACTTCGGCTCCGGTCATGATCTCACGGTCTGGGAGTTCGAGCCCCGCATCGGGCTCTGTGCTGATGGCTCAGAGCCTGGAGCCTGCTTCGGATTCTGTCTCTCACTCTCTCTCTGACCCTCCCCCGCTCATGCTCTGTCTCTCTCTCTCTGTCAAAAATAAATACAACATTAAAAAAAAATTAAAAAAAAAATAAAGTACTTTTAAACTAAAATTCAGGAGTCTAAGATCATTTAGGCATTTTAAATTAGAATCCAAAGGCCAATGTTACATACCATAATATGGCTAACATGCCAATTGTGTTTAAATACTTTAAATAACAAATACTAACTTGTCCCAATGAATGTAAAAACTCACCTTCACTATATATTTCATCTAAGAACTGCGGCACTCAGTGAAGTCCTCTCAAAGGGAAGCAGTAGTTTTGGGCCCAGAGGCCAGGCCAGTTCACAGTGCCAGGAGGACGAGGAACTCAAGCTTGGGGAATTTAAGAGTAGGTTAACTACTGTAGCTAATTCAGCATTAAATGAGAACACCAACAGTGGATGGTTGTGATGAGAACTGAATAAAATAATTTATGGGAGGGGCGCCTGGGGGGCTCAGTCAGTTAAGCATTTAACTCCCCATCACAGCTCAGGTCAGGATCTCAGTGTTTGTGAGATTGAGCCCCGCGTCAGGCTCTGTGCTGACAACACAGAGCCTGCTTGGAATTCTCTCTCTGCCCCTCCGCTGCTCACATTCTCTCTCTCTCAAAATAAATAAACATTTAAAAACTAATAATATATGGGAAAACCCTTATCACATGTCACACACTTGATGGCAGCTAGTTTTAGAATTTCATGCTCTCAATTTTTACTAGTACACAAATTACCACCATACTTAAGAAGTATTTTTAAAAGCCTTTACATACGACATTTATTTAAATAAATTAATTATTTCAACATGAAGACAGTTTCTGACCTCATCTAATCTCATAATTACTCAGGGAAGCAAACTCCTGGTTTCTCATAAGCCAGTGTGCTGTATGTTTACATAAGTCAATCCATAAAAGGGAAACTACACCTTATTTTTGAGCACATGCTCTTACCAGACCACAGAAACTTTTTTTTCTGCTTTAAAAAAAAAAATCTGAATTCACAGAACTAAATTTTAAGAGGAGATTCCCATTATAGAATCTTCCTTTAACTAAGGGTCCTTCTAACTCAAGGCATGTTTCCTTACAGATAATTAACACATGAGGTGGAAAAAGAATGGGAAGGCGGGAGAGGTAGCCAGTGTGAAATGTGTGTGCCAGCATTCACTAGCCAGGAACTATCCATCAAGAATTGATACATCTCAGAAATACAAGAAGAAAGTAAGAATATCTTTATAAAAAAACGTGACTTACATAGAACTTAAAAAAAAAATACAACTATTTTCCAAAGCAAGCTACTCTAGCTTGGGTTCTGAAGCACAAGATGATTATGGAAATTGAGGGATAAAAATATAAATACAGATCAGAGAAAATGGTTTTCAGAAGGGTCGGGAGCTACAAGATAAGCTCCAAACATATACAACAAGATGAAAGGCTAATTCTTACAAGAGAAATGACAAATTTTATCACTCCTTTGACCTGAGGCAAGCTGAAAACTGGGTAGAAAAACAACATATCGAGATGGAAGAAAACGTGGTCCACTAAGATCTGTAGACCTTGTTCTGACAAGGATGGTCACGATTCACGGAATAAAAAGAGTATGTGGAATGGAGAATACAATTGTTAGGTATCAAAGCTGCCTCCTCACACTTTCTGAATACATATCTAACTAGTTCAGAGTTAAACTGTTCAGAGCTGGCCACTGATTTGCTGCAACTGGAGCAGAGGCAGTCCCACTACCAGTGGAAGCAGAACATGGGACCCATGATAAATGATGATGCCAAGCAGAGGGAGCCAAGCCTGAAAATCCCAAGGGCACCGATGAGAGTGAAGAGAGAATTTATTTGTCGTTGCCATTTGTTGTGTTGTTGCCGTTGTTGTTTTTCCAGGACAGAAATACAAAATAAAGCACTGTTCCTTTAGCAGGATTCCAGCTGAAACCCATTCCAGATTCTGAATGCCTGCCCAGATGTTCATACACAACTTCGCTGTATTAAAATCAGTATCAATTTGTCCAAGGTGGACAATACACTATGACCAAGATAACGGAGATCTTCCAGCAGAAGATGCCATGGAATAATTCAAAATATAGTACATATTTGGTAAACCATGGTAAACCATGTCTTAAAATAGGTTCTTATTTTCCAATTATAGTTATTCAGGTCTCTTCCATAAAACTCCTTCTGTGAATAGTTTTGGGGTAGTTTTTAATCTATCAAAGAGATTCTCTTTCCAATAATTAATAGAATCAAATCGATTTCAAGTTAGCAGTTCTTACAGGTCTCTTTAAGCAGACACTATGATTCCACCTTCTTGTTCTCTAGAAATCCATCAGATGCATGCTGCCACACAGAAGTGCTTTCTTTCCTTGTCATAGTAGCAAAGAGCATATCCATCATCCCCAAGGTTTCTAGTAGTTCTCTTTGGTAATCAATCTCTTTCTCTACAAGTCCTTGAAGTAATAAAAACTTTTTGTCAACTACGGGTGACTGACCAATCACAGGAAGATATATATCTGGAAAGAGAAATAAAACACATTAATGGTAAGTACCTTTCTAAACAATAAACGAATAGCCAATGTTTAGGAAAAGTGTAAAAATATTACCTACAAAGGTACCGAAAAATCTGTACTTATTTTACAATTTATGATTTACAGAAAATAAACAGTCCAACCGAATAAATGTATTCAAAAAGAAATAATTACAGAAAGTAAATTGTAGAGGTTTTTACTTCATTTTCTCATTAAAAAATGGTCATCATTAGTGATGTCTAAGACAAAGTTCTTTAATTAGAATTATTCTCAGCAATTCAGAACTACTGTAAACATTTTACTTCCTTTAAAATGCATTGTTTTGCTAATGTTGTTTGTTTTCTTCATGATAATCTCTACTGGAGAATTGATAAAACAAGATATTGTAATCTATTTGATTTCATTATCTGACACCTCTATTGTTGCAAGCGTGCTAGGATTTTTCAGGTTTTAACAACTACTCACCAATAATTATTTCAGCAGCATTGATCAAAACAGGGGCAAATCTTGGCTGAGAAAGATTCCTAAAAAGCAAAAATTGTTTACTGAAACTTGCAATCTTTCCCAAAAGGTCCTTAAAATAGATTTACTGAATTGTTCCTTCAGTTGTCTACAAAGGTCAATCTAAAAGTAAATGTCTCTCATTTGAGATAAAGAAGGATTTCCGATGCAAAATACAGGTTTCATGACATAAAACATACCGTATCAAAAAATTAAGAACACGACTGATTTCCTTTTCATCCCGGCCTGCAAGGGCATTTGCAAGGACTCCTCTTCGATTTAGCTCCTTTATGATGGAAACTGTAATCTCAGGTGTCTTTATTGTACAACTAGGCTAGAAAAATTTTCAGAGTCAACACGAGCAGATAAGACATCAAAGGAAAAAGATCAGACTCTTGGAACTCACTAACAATTACCGAAGCTAAGTTTTTATCTTTACAGTTTGGAGTAATGGTAATGCACAAGACAAGTAATAAAATGAGTCTTTTAAAAATATGCTCCTTACGGGTTCATCAACTGTAACAAATGTACCATTTTGGTGGGGGATGCTAGTAATAGGAGAGGCTATGTATGTGTAGGTCAGGGAATATATGGGATATCTCTGTACCTTTCCCTCAATTTTGCTGTGAATCTAAAACTGTTCTAAAAAACTAAAGTCTTACTAAAAATAAAAATAAAATTTAAAACACACACACACACACACACACACACACACACACACAGCATATTGTATGTATGCGTACATGCTCCTCACTTACCTCAAGGACTCTGTCAAGTGCTTTAGAGACCCGGAAATTTTTCAGATCCCTGTCATATAATTCTAGGTGTTTCTTTGATGGCCTGTTGATCAAAATGTCATCCTGTATTACAAAGCAAATTTATAAAGAAAAATCAGTTTCTGTATAGAGTTGCATTGAAAACAAATCTTTTCATAGTGGTATTTTTTTACACCAGGGTGACCCTGAACTGCGTAATAAATACCAGGCATATGCCAAGAATGCAGACTAATTGAAAATGGAATACTTTGCCACATCAATGTATTATTAACTCTCCTATGACTTAACTTATAACATATACACAGCACCTCACTCTGGGCAAATATTACTCATTTCAGTTCTCTTTACGTGGCAGCCTACGTGACCTGGCAGAAAGAGAAACCAAGAATGTGAGAAACAGATCTAGTCCCAACAACTCTGGTAACCAGTAACGAAATGCTACATAGACCGTAACTTCTTTGTATCTCCATCTCCTCAGATGCCAAATGGGGATATAACTGGCTCTGCTACTGTTCAGGGTTGTTTAGGACATTCAATCAGATACCATATGAAAGATATTGTTTTTGAATACAGTAAAATACTGTAACATTATAATGATCCAGGATATTAAAGTACTCCTTATTCCCCAGTACTTATTAATAATGTTCCCAATCTAGCAATCTGGAGAGAGAGCTAATGTAGACAAAAGCAAAATAAAGCTAAATGCCATGTGAACTACACGTTCCAGTAACGTGCAGGGATGGAGTTGGCTACTCTAACAAACTACACCATCTAAAAAGAAAATGTAAGAAATACACAAATACCCGTTGCTTCATGTAATTTTTTCCTTTAATAAAAGTTCGATACGCAGGCCTTCTTCTCCTGGGAAGAGAATCCTTCTTTGCTTCAGATTTCCTATGTTTAACACTTAGTATTCCATTGGTCATTCCCACAACTATTGTCTCATCTTCATGCTAAAAGCAATTAGAAATATAAGTTAGTCTATTCCTAACACATCATTTATCTTACTTTTTCTTCAAAACACCATTTATAAAGCGTTTTCTGCTTATCCGCACTTTCACAAGAGTTCCATTCAGATAGAGATACTTTGCCTAACAATGATCTATGCAAAAAGTCAGAACAAATCATTTTTTCTTCCAGGATATGATCTTACTGATAGAACATGTTATATCCAGTGTAAATTATCACTGGCACTTTGTATAATAATACAGAATTAATGACATCTTGGGGAACTTCTAAAGTAATTTTTTTCCTACATCCTCTTACTAGGAAAAGGATTGTGTGATGGCATGACTTTCCACAGTCTGGCCAAGAGAATATTTTATAATAAGCTTTTCCTCTTCTAATTCAGATTTCTATATGATGTATTCAAATTTCCTCTTCTTCCACGGCTCATGAAACTTGACAGTGGACATTCCAGAAAGAGCATCAACAAAGACAAGCACATTCACTTTGTTATCTCCTTCTCTCTCTTCTCTTTTTTTCTCCCCCTCAGAGAGCCAATGTGACTTTCTAGAGTATGTTAACCCTAAGTTAAATGTGTTGAAAAGGGATTTAACAATTTCCCAGATCCTGTCTTTAGAGTTAACAATGCCTACAGCTGTACTCGGTTTGAAGCTGTATGGTGAACAAGACCTAAATCTCAATTTGTACTAAATTACTGGGACAAGTCATATAATAGCAACTGTCTTAACTATTTCATGTGGCAAGAAGAAAATAAGATTTATTCAAATACAAAGGTAAACTGTAAAATTCCATTTCAGTTTCACTCAACAATGTTAGTGAAAGCTTTAAAAAGGGCTACAAATACTTACTGCAAGTGCAAGACTCAAAATTGAAGCTGCATAATCAAAACTGTGGACTACTTTATAGGAAGTCGTGCTATATATTTTCACCTTCCTGATAAAAAGGAAAGATTTGTCATAAATCACCTTGGAAAGGAGTATAAAATGCAAATTTTCTACTTTTTAGAAATATATAAACATTAAATTTTACACATCAATGAAGGAAAATAACAATTAATAATATTAACTGCAAACTAATTCATCACTGAATCTTTTACAACTGAACTGTTTGTCAGCACTAGCCATGTCTGTATAAAGACCTGACTAGTCACCAGAAGAACAGACCGCGAACCAACGTAGCCTGAAGAGGACACGTGAGAGTAAAGAAAAGGTATCAAAGCCCACTGGAAGCCAAAAGAGCAGCGTTTCTCAACGTCAGCATGCTCTGTACCATGGGCCGGATCAGTCTTTGTTGTGGAGGCTGTTCTGCGCCCACTGCAGGCCAGCAGCTCACCACTCCCACCTGGTGCCAACAACCCAAAATGTCTCCAGCTGCTGCCGCGCATCCTCTTGGAGACACAAGTCACTGTGGGCTGAGAACCGTGAACAGAGCCAACTCACACTTGATTTTTGAGGGACACATCTAAAACCTGAGTCCCAGGGGCGCCTGGGTGGCTCAGTTGGTTAAGCGTCCGACTTCAGCTCAGGACACGATCCTGCAATCCAGGAGTTCGAGCCCCGCGTCGGGCTCTGTGCTGACGGCTCAGAGCCTGGAGGCTGCTTCAGATTCTGTGTCTCCCTCTCTTTCTGCCTCACCCCCCACTTGCACTGTCTCTCTCACTCTCTCTCTCTCTCAAAAAAATAAACATACATTTAAAAAAAGTTTTTTTTAAACTCGAGTCCCAAATTGCCTAGTAACACCATTTCAGAGAATCTCCTACCTATTTACATAATAAATTCCTTTCTGTTTAAAATATTTTCTAGCTTTTAAAATATGTATTAAGCATACTGAAAAACCAAGGCTTTCCATGATGGTGAAAATAGGAAATATGGAAACAAAATGACCAAAAACAAACGAATGTAAGTAACTACAAGAATTGTGCCATAGTTCTAGCCACATGCTACTGAGCACTTGAAGGGTGGTTATGAAAATGAAGAACCAAATTTTCAATTTTACTTGATTTTATTTTATTTTTTTTTTTTTAAATTTTTTTTTCAAACGTTTATTTATTTTTGGGGGGACAGAGAGAGACAGAGCATGAACAGGGGAGGGGCAGAGAGAGAGGGAGACACAGAATCGGAAACAGGCTCCAGGCTCTGAGCCATCAGCCCAGAGCCCGACGCGGGGCTCGAACTCACGGGCCGCGAGATCGTGACCTGGCTGAAGTCGGACGCTTAACCGACTGCGCCACCCAGGCACCCCAATTTTACTTGATTTTAATTAACTTATTTTAATTTTAAAACTGAGGCAGTATTAAAACATTTTTCTGTTAAACAAAACTATATTTCACTTTAATCACTATAAATTATTACCACATCATAGGGCACATATTGGATGCTTAATCTGTCTCTAGTCTCTCGGTAATACTTTTTACACTGATTACGTGTTGAAATGATATTTTAGATACACTCAACTAAATGAAATATATTATTAAATTAATTTTACCTAGTTCCTTTTGCCTTTCTGTGGCTACTACAATATTTAAAACTACATATGTAGCCCACATCTTATTTCTGTTGGCCAGCACTGTTCTAGAACTTTAACTAATGGAATACTAATGCTTATATAAAAAAGGAATATTTGAATCACGTTAAAGTATAGAAATTTCCACATACAATTTTAACTTTTGAAGAATATAAGCTAGAATGTATACATACACTCAGAAGAAATCTTTTAAAATATACAAATATACACACAAAGGATTTTTTAAAGCCACAGAATAACATAGACTATTTTAAAGATTAACGTTCAAATGGTTCAATAAAATTCCTTAAGTATGCAAGTTAACGCACTGAATTTTGTCAAGTGAGAAAATAGGTTTACTGTATTGTAAATAAAAGGTCAAAACTATTTTCAACTCAATAGATTTTCAAAGAAGTCATTTGACAGAACATTTATTTCATCACAAATACTGCAGAAATAACTCATCTTCTCAAGCAGTAAATATTTCTACAATACCAATAATAAGGAAAGAAAATGAAAATGCTAACCTATCCAGTGACCCAGAGAGTAACCTCTGTCCAGAGCTGCTCAGATATAAACATGTCACAGTTTTATGATGATTTTTCAAAGATACTAGCAACTGTCCTCCTTTTAGTACGTCCCAGATTTTAACATAACGACCTCCTATAGAAAGAAATCATCATTAGTTTGAAATTCTGCCTATACATTCAATAGTTTCAAGATTTGAAAAGCATTCTTTACTAGACACTGCACAGCATGGAGGTGAAGTGAAGGGTTCTGCAAAACTGCCTGGTTTCAATGCTGTCTCTATCATTTATTGAGTTTGTAACTGATGATAACAAATAGTTCCTACCACGAAGAACTGTTACAACGAAAAATTGTTGCATACCTGTAAAGTTCACAGAACTGCCTACAAAATAAAAAGTATAACCAAAATGGATTTTAAGAAAATTGTAATAAAATCATTCTGCAAAAGAAACGTGTCACTACAGAAATGAATAATAGAGTTTCATTTCCTAAAAAGTTTGTGAATCCCAACAAAACTGAAAAATTTCCCTATCACTTCTACTCTAAGAGTTAGAAGCGTCCTTAAAGGCAATTTAATCTAATAGTTTAAAAAGAATTCTTCTACTATAGCATCTTCTATTTCAGTGAAATATTACACAGAAGTCTAGAAGGTAAAATTGAAGAATGAGTTGGAGAGGGGGGAGCAAAGGTCTTACCTATCCTGCCTGGGAAACCGGGCCTGGGAGCCAATTCATAGTCCCTGTCTCACCGCATGTGGCAGCTCATGAGAGCACAGTTTAAAACAAGTGATCCTAGCCAAACTCTCATTTTCAAAGTCTACAAGAGTTAAGGGATTTTCCAAGGTCATAAAATTAGCTAGTGACACAGTGGAGATTAGCATACACGTGTCCATTCTCCCCATTCAGCTTGTTTCCATTTCTCAAAATAACATCAAGAAAAATGGATACATCTGACAATGTCATCAATTTATTTTGAAACTAAACAGGTACTGGGGAAGAAGTACAAAACAGGGTAATTTCTATTCGGGTTTTAGAATTAAGAAAAAAAATCTATACACACAGCCATATACGTGCTATGAATTATACACACCATCTTTGTATTCTAATGTCAACACATTAACTTTGACTTGATAAATCAAAGAAGCCGATTTATTTCTTCCATTCTCATTTTGAAAATGCTCTAGGATCAACATTACAGAAAAATACCTCAGTTCCAGCTTGATGAAAAACGTACCAAGACCCCTTTTGAACGCCACATTATACCCTCCTCCAGAACTACTGGCTATTTTCTGGACAAAGTCACTTCAATCAAAAGAGACATAAAAACAGACAAGCCTGATTCTAGAATTGAAAGAACTGTGATCTCTTTCAACCTAAGATCTCTTAGGTAGGAATAACAGGCATACAACCTGGATTTCTGGCTTATATACACAATGCAGGCTCTCAAGTTCTGGGATTTCAGGTCTGCCACTCTATCGTGGACAAATTACTTTAAAAACTTTTATTTATTTCCTTAGTTGCAAAATAGGGAGAAAACTCACTCACTTCTAGGCTCAATAATTTGTATATAAGAGCCCAGTACCTGGCTCACATTAGGTAGTCAATAAATAACAACCGCTTGCTTGTCCTGTTTATCAATTGAGCAAAACCTAGGTATGTAATTCAAGGGCACAATATTAAATTATAAAAAGTAACTGATAAAGACATAACTGACTCAAAACCAACTATATAGGTAAAAGCAATTTTTAAAATACCTGCTGATACCAGAAGACCTCCAGAGGGAAAGAGCAGGACACTCTCCACTGGCTGCCCATGCTCAACAGAGATCACACTCTTATTGGTTCGTGCGTCAAACATCTTGAGGGTATGATCATATGACCCTAAAATGTCAATTTTGGTATTAGGTGAGTTTCGTTACTCAAATCAACAAAAACTAAATATACGTGTGTGTATGCAAACAAATTTGAAAAGGAGTAAGGGCTTAGATAAAATTTAAAGACACATATATACGTTCATGATGACAAAGTACCTACAAACTCTGGGACCACTGATTATTTCTGAAAAAGCATTATCATACAGGACCTTAAACTATTCCCATCTTCAAGTTATTGTCACTACTCAATCACCTGGGAACCTCTGCACAAGCACTCACAAAGACTGAACTCCGTTATCTTTGTTTCTCAGCTGCTTGGAGGCTCTGTGAAAACCAGAGTACTAAACCATAGTTCAGACACTCATGTTTTCAAGGAAGCCTTATGTTTCCAAACACACTTGGAAGACAATAAGAACAATCACCAAAAGAAGAAAAAGAAAAGAATTGGATAAACAGAAACATATTCCTTTATAAAATTTTTTACATTGCTCTATCCCAAAAGAGTCCCAAAGCAGCATCAAATAATATCTCAATAAAATGATCAACTTCAGGAGGGAAAAACAGTTCACCAACCTGTTACAAAGAGATCTGGGTTCAGTTTGCTAGCACATCCACACCTCACATAATCAGAATGTTCTTTGAATGTCAGAATTTCTTTGGAGTTTGGAATATCCCACAATTTAACCGTATAATCATCAGCCCCAGAGACCACATGATATTTGTCAGCTGTAAAATCGACTGTATGAACTGCTCTAAAAAATTAAGGATCAATATGTTAAACAGCAAGAAAAAAACTAACATAAAACATAAAACTCTGCTTTTCCCCAAATAACAAAAAAAGCTCAGTTTTAGGGAGTAATTGTAGGGGGAAATCATGAGAGAAAAATCTTTAAAACAGATATCCATCCCTAAGCCAATTTAAAATTCTAAATACCCTTACACTATGAAGTTAATAATATTCAACAGCCTTACAAGTTATTTTCTATATGTTAACAATTCTACAAAACTGCTCAATAAAGGTAAACGTTCTAAATGTTGGAGCAAAGGTACTTTTAATTTAAAAACTTTCAAAATGGGGGACGGGCGCCTGGGTGGCTCAGCTGGTTGAACGCTGACAGCACAGAACATGCTTGGGATTCTCTCTCTGCCCCTCCCCTGCTCACTCACACCCTCTCTCTCTCTCAAAATAAATGGATAAACACTTAAAAAAATTTTTCAGGGGCACCTGCGTGGCTCAGTCAGTTAAGCTTCTGATTCTTGATTTCAGCTCAGGCCATGACCTCACAGTCTCTAGGATCGAGTCCCACGTCAGGCTCTGTGCTGACAGCAACAGAGCCTGCTTGGGATTCTCTCTCTCCCCCTCTCCCAAAATAAATAAACTTACTTAAAAAAAATATTTCAAACGGGTAGTTCTTTACAAAATTCTAAGAAGAGTTGACACTAAGTAGGATCATGTTAAGTGAATTTGTTGTATTTTAAATGTTTCACTTATGAGAAAGACCTTCCTGATAATACACTGTAAAAAACACTTCAGATTTTTAAATCAGTAGCAAATGTCAGAATCGAAAGTGGTAATTCTGATATAAAGTTATAATATAAAATTGCCCTGACCATTTATCAAGGGGAAAATATTAAATTCAAGAAGAAAAAATCAACCTTCCAACTTGCCTTCAAAATGAGAACCTCCACTATAGTTCAGCCTATAGAGTTCTCATTCATAGTTGTGAGGTACCTTTAGATCAGTGGTTTATAACCTTGACTGATCACAGAACTCACTAAGAAATTACATGAAAGCTATAGGAAATCTTCCCGGAAAAACATACATTTCTTCAAATGTCACAAACAATTCTACGGAATTCATGAGCCCCATCAAACTGGACCATAGGACTGGCCTAGATTAAGCACGCTGTCCTTGAACAATCATGAAATAAAGTATATACAGGTACATAATCTTCACAGAACTTCTCTATGTTTTTATTCAAAGCCCCAAAAAAAGAAACCAAAAAAGCTTACAACAACAAAACAACAAAGAACACATAAAAACCAACTGTCTGTAACAATATGGTGACAGATGTTAACTAGACTTATTATTTTGCAACATATACAAATATCGAACATACAACTGAAACTAACGTAACGTTTTGTTAATTATACCTCAGTTAAAAAAAAATTGTTTTTAAATTTTTAAACACTGGCTCTTACTTAGTATGGCCTTCAAAGTGCCTGAGGGGAGCTCTCCCAGTTATATCAAAAAGCTGAACTCCACCATCTTCACTGCCAGCCACAAGCAGTCTACCGTCCTGACGAAAAGTAGCACAGTATGCTGTGTCTTTAAATCGGGAAAAGGTTTTTATAGGTTCTTGAGAATATCGGCCATAAATGTGAATCTACGAAAAGATAAAAAACACAGTACTTAACCAAATGCCTCCAGATCAGTAGTACATATAAAGACACAAAAGAAAAATAAATGTAGTATTATATTTACCCTCGAGGAAGCTGTGACAGCATAATTATATGGAGGCTGCGGAGAAAAGTCTACTTTTGACACTGCACCGAACTCCTTGATCTGAACAGGGGTCTTAACAAAACAAAATACAAAGTATTAACAGAGTTACAACTGGTAAGACTGTTCAAGCATTACATAATTTCTTACTCGATCGTTTCACTTTGTTCTTAGTAACATTTACTAGGTTGTAGCTAATACAGAAGTATGAAAAAGCAAAAAAGGTCCAAATAACATCACCCAGACCATCCTGGCTGTCATTAAAGTAAATAACTATATGGCTGGAAAACCATACTCCACTCTTTCTCTTCAGCTGTGGAGTTTTCTGTGATTATTACTGGGGAGAAAAAGTTATGCCTGTGCCAGCATACATTTAACCATGTATTCTGTAACTGACACAAAGATCACACCATGCAGGCTGTTCTGAACCTCGCTTCCTTTCACTCAATTACACATCTCAGCTAATTTTTCATATGATCAATAGATTTGCCGTCCATTATAGGGTACATCATATTTACCGGTCCGCTACTAAGGGACACAGGTTTTCCCAGAATTTCTAGCATTACAAATAATACTTTAATCAACATCTATATACCTGTATCTCAGCAAATTTAGGGGACTGTAATCTTTGGGTAAGTTTCAAACTGTGGAACTTACATGGCCAAAAGGTATTTTTATCACGATAGATAATGCGAAACTGCCCTCCAGAAAGTCTGCATCAATTTTCCTCCCTCAGGTAGCAATGATCAAAATTTTTCATTTGTGCCAATATAACAGATGAAAAGTAGTATCCAAATTATTGTGGTAACTGACATTTCTTTATGAGTGAAGCCACAGCTCTTTTATACATTTATTGGTCATTTAAATTTCCTGTTCCATTAACCTCCCAATCCCAATCTTTTTCCACTTTTCTATTTAGTTGTTCATCTTTAAAAAAAAATAATTTTCAAGCTTTTAAAGATAGTCTAGCAGAATTAATTCTGCATCACTTTCTCCTTAGTTTTGCAAAGGCAAAAAGAATTTTCTCACATGACATTCAAATTCTAAGATTTAATTCATTTGGCATTCATTAATCATCTATTCTGCGCTAGGTCCTTGTATGATTAAAATGATTAAGCAGTAAGGACTTTTATAAAAAATTCTAAGAAAAAACATCAGCTACCTAATTTTCTACCCAAATTATGAACTGGTGATTGATTCCTTTTAGTTATTAGTTCTCTATTAGAGTATCCAAAGTATAACATATGCTGGAGAAATGAGCATCAGTACAACCCCCTCGTTACGGTCTCCACTTACCTTATAGTTGTTCCAGTACAGTGTGTCTTGGGTGATTTTTTCACCAAGTACAGGATACGTCTGAATAGCTACAGGCTTATAACCAGCCATAATTTCATATAATTGGACTGTTATCCAAGAATAAATAGTTTGAAATTGATGTTAGAAATAATTACAGTGACTCTGCTTTATGTCTGAAAAAGAAAACATTTTAAATACATGTTATTCTTAAACCTGTATAACTTTCACTTTGTGTCTTTTCAAAAGGCTGTGTGGTAGCTTATAGGATTAGTGACCAATAAACCATTTAACTATAACACAGAAGAGACAACCTTAAGGAAGCAGGTAGAATACAGACAGGACTACCAGAGTGCACCCTCTACTCAGCTATACACATAAGCTGTACACAAATATTCTCACATCTAACTAGCCAATTTACAACACTTGGAAGTTAAGTCTGGCTCAACCATCCATCCAGTAGCCAAAGCAGAAGTGCACTGGCTTGGATTGTTTATTTCTTTTTTTTTTTTTTTTAATTTTTTTTTTTTCAACGTTTATTTATTTTTGGGACAGAGAGAGACAGAGCATGAACGGGGGAGGGGCAGAGAGAGAGGGAGACACAGAATCGGAAACAGGCTCCAGGCTCCGAGCCATCAGCCCAGAGCCCGACGCGGGGCTCGAACTCACGGACCGCGAGATCGTGACCTGGCTGAAGTCGGGCGCTTAACCGACTGCGCCACCCAGGCGCCCCAAGGATTGTTTATTTCTTAACAACAGAAAGCATTAAGGTGAAACTGCAAATAGAAAAGTTTCCTGAAACCAAATTTAAGATAACATTCAACCTATAAGAACACAGTCTAGGGTCTTGACTTCCTGAAAGCCTTAGAAATACCAAGAAGGAAAATAAAGCTAGTATTCTAATGGAAACGCTTAAAATTAAAAATTTTTTAAATTCTTTTTTAACGTTTATTTACTCTTTGAGAGAGAGAGAGAGCGCGCGTGCACACAGGCGAGGGGCAGAGAGAGGGAGACAGAATCTGAAACAGGCCTCAGGCTCTGGGCTGTCAGCACAGAGCCCGACGCGGGGCCCGAGCTCACGAACGGTGAGATCAATGACCTGAGCCAAAATCGGACGCTTAACCAATTGAGCCACCCAGGCAACCCGGAGAAGCTTAAAATTAAATTTAAGAAAAGGGGCTCCTGAGTGGCTGAGTCATTAAGCGTCCAACTCTTGATTGCAGCTCAGGTCATGTTCTCCTGGTTCTTGGGATTCAGCCCCACAAAGGGCTCTGTGCTGACAGGGGACCCTGCTTAGGATTCTCTCTGTCTCCCTCTCTCCTCTCTGCCCCATCTCTAAGAAGAAATAAATAAATAAATAATTTTTTTAAACAGTAGGATAAAAATGAATTAAAACTTTTAACTAACATAGAATTAAGCCAAAACATCTCTCCAGAACTATTCAGCTGTAAAAGAGATTCATGTTATCAGTGGTGCAACTCATTGTCTATCCCAAAAAGCCTGGTAACAGTGCATGAGTAATACCAAAATGAATAGGGATGGCATATGCTAAAGGCTATTTTGATGAAACACAGCAATCAATGATTAAAAGGAAGGAAACGTTTCTTTCATTCAAGTACCTACACTGTATAGGGCACTATTCTAGGCTCTGGAGATACTATGTTGAGTAAAACAGATATGGGTCAGTCCTTTCACACACTCCAATATTCTCCATTTTAGGTGGTGATTGGCAGAATCTAGGACTATGGAACTATGTAATCAGCTTTGACTTGTCCTTCCTCTTCACTTTTAACATCCAAGTAGTTAAGATGATTTTACCTCCCAGATCTTTCTAAACCTCCATCATGTCCACTCTACCAAGTTCCACTGCCCTAATCAGATCTTCTCATCGGATATGGTGCAGTATAAGGGCTCCTGACTCCCTCATTCATCTTTTAAATAGCCATCAGCAAGATCCAGCTTTTGCTACAAAGCCCAACCTTGCCTGAAAATAAAGGTCTAAGCTCCCTAACATGGCATGTGATCTGGCCCTTGCTTACCTTTCCAGCTTCACTTCTTTGTTACTCCCTTTTAACACAGCATTCTCTTTCTTCTCTCATTCTTTGCTCATTTGTCCTCTTTTGCCAGGAATGATCTCCATCTACCCACTTGCTGTTTCTCATTTAAAGCTCAACTCAAGAATCACATCCCCCAGGAAACCTTCTGTGAACTAATCCTACTTCACTCTGCATATTTCTGTCACTGTGCATAGTAAAATTGCATTTGTAATGATCTCTTTTTCCTACTAAACTGAACATTTTGTACCTGGAAGATTTTTTTTAAGTGCTCAAAGAAAACTTGTGGAAGGAAGGAAAGAAAGCATTGTGTTGGGTTCTATGGAAAAACACAAAATTAAAATCACAAATGGTGTCTGTAATATGAACATTACTACACAGCGAGAGTCAACAAACTTCTTCTGTAAGGAACCAGAAGATAAATATCTTAAGCTTTGCTGGCCAACAGGCAAAATGGAGAATATCATGTTGTTACAAGAAAGCAAGCAAGAAAAAAAATCCCAATTTTTTACTAACCCCCCCAAATAATTATGAGTACAATTTTATGTTTATAATAATTATGAGTACAATTATGAGTACAATTTTATGAGATTTATGGAGGCGGGGAATAATATTTTACTCACTTCGGGTTCAAAGTGCTTCCTAGCATCAAACAGATTGCAAACTGTTACCTGTAAAACAATTCTAGGCTCACTGGCAGGCGAAAAGAAACCATCACTTGCCCAGATTTAGCCTGCGGCTCCTTCCCTTACTAGCATACAGGCAAAGCCATCCCTTACTAGAATATCGGCAAAGGAATACCTAACTCTGCCTCGAGAGAAACAGTGTAAAGCTTTAAATGTTTACAAGTAAGGAGTAGTAGTGGTTTGCCAGATAAAAGTGAGATACAGCACTGGAGGAAAGGGAGAGGGGGAACACGACACAATACAAAGGCATGCAGGCAAGAAATGATGTGAAAATGAATAAGAAAATGATCAGGGACAGGTCAGAGCCTGAGAAACTGAAACTAAATGAATAGATACTACTACAATCCGACGCAGAATAACAGATATATGCTATAAGTAACGTACAAAGTACTAAGCGCTCAAAAAAGATTTTTAATTCTAACCGGGAGGCTCCCAAAAAGATTCACAGTGCATTTCAGCTCGGCCTTGACGTATAAGATCAAAACAGACTGACCTCTTAAGATGAGCACAAGCGCACGGGGTGAGGGCAGCATTCGAAACCGAGGGAACATCATTAGCAAAGACAGAGATGGAAATTTGCCCATTGCCTCGGAGGGAAGCGGATTAATAACGGTGCACAAGCGAGAATGTGGTCGTAGAAGGGGCAAATATGGGTCGAAGCTAGGCGGTGGGGATCCTGAGAGGTTGGTTAAAGAGTTTCAGCCCGTCTGCGAAGACTGGGAAGCCCCAAAGGAGCACGCGAGATAGCAAAGCAGGCCCGACGTGAGTTCGGACTGCGCCCACCAGGAGCCGCCTTCACCTACCTCCGATAGTCCCCGCGGGTCCGCCAGGACACTTGTGTCCAAGGAGAATTTCTTGGATTCGGCCAGCCCCCACCCGGACTATTAAGGCTCACTCGCGGAAAATCACGCGGACTCTACACGGCGCCGCCGAGACACAGAGAGGGCAGAACTACCTGGCCGGTCGCACAAAAGTGACGTAAAGGCGTAGGCTCACGTGACTTACGCGGCCAGGAGTCGTAGGGGCGGGTCAGGGGGGCGGGACGATGGGGGAGGAGGAGACGAGATCCCAGTACTGGACGGGTGTTGCTCTAGAGACCCAGACGGGTCCTGCTGAAGTGACCCAGTGTCTGTAGTACTTGGGCAGCAGAGACTGCTTAGCGGCGGGGGAAAAAACCTGGAAGTCCTCTCGGCTGCGGTGACGCGGAACGTTTTTTGGCCAAACCCCGAAAGAAGAAATCGGAAGTGACGTCGCGGTCAAAACAAGCCGGGGTTTGGGGGCCTGCAGTGAATCTGTGGCCGCAGATGGAAAGGCCCGACTCGCTGTCGGCTGTCGAAGGTAGTCGCGAGGCCCTGCGCGCCCATCCAGTAGGCTTCCGGCCCCTGTCCCCCGGACCCTCCCGCCGGGGGTGAACCAGAGTTTCCGCCTGAGCGGCTTTTCGGGCCGAGCTGGCGGGTGGCTCCCGAGCGGACTTCCCTCCCTACAGTGTCCCTTTCACGGGGCTTCTGCCCTGGGACACCTGTCGCCTGTGAGGCGTCATTTTCATAGCACCTTCCTTTCCTTGGTGGACAGTTTCAGGAGTAGGAAGAGCCAAGGGACACCTGTTACTAGGATCCACTGCGGAATGTGTATCTCATTAGGTTTTCTCCCTTCATCCCTGGGCTCTGACCCATCGAGGTGATCCTAGCTCTCCTTGGCCATCCGTCTTCTCACTGCCTCTTACTCTCAATCCTATTTTCACCTCTCCTTCTCCAAGTCTTCAAAATCTTAGCTTAACCCATCAGTTTTGGCTCATCTCGTCTAGCGTATTGGCAGGACCAGCGTTCTGTTTTCACTCCCTCCTCGTCCCAGTTCTCCCCTTCTCGAAGAGGGTAATTCCGCCTATATTATGACATGGAAGATGTTTAGAGCTAGAAAGAATATTAGAGATGCCTATTTCAACCGTCTTCGTTGTATAGATTAATAAAACGAGTCTCAGAAAACGTATATGACTTGTCTTTCCAGGGTTGCACAGCTAGATAGTAGTGATGTTGAGACCGGAATGCCAGATCTAATTAGCAAGCCCCTGTTGGGCATCTCGCAGGGTCATTTTAGGATAGAAAATAATATGAAACAGTGTTAAACTTCGTATCAGAAAACATTTCTGGAGCACCTGATGGGATCAAGCTCTGTTTTGTATGCAAAGATTAGTAAGAGTGGCCCCCAGCCTAGAGAAGTTTTCAGTTTCCTGGGAGTTTAAGTGGAAACATTCAAAGGAATGGTAAATGCCAAAATGGAAATAAATGCAGTGTGCTAAGAGAGCTCAGGGGATTGCATTTAGGCCAGCTCTGGGTAGGAGTCTGTGGGAGATGGGTCGTCCCTCAGGAAATTTTCATAAGAGCCTATATTAAGTTGCTAACATTTTAACTAAACAAAAACTGAGAAGTATATCTTCAGTACATCATAACCAAAGCTTTGTAAAGCCTTTACCTGTCCAAGAATCAGGTGTTAAAGATGCCAATAGATGCCAATGGATACAATGAGTTTTATCTTAAATTCAAACTGAGAACCACTTATAAACATAGCATGTTAAAAAATGAACTACAGGAAGAGGTTAAAGTTTTCACATCAAATTTTTTATATGTTTTAGCCGTTTTAGTTTATGGAATGAAGTCTTGGCACTTTAAAATTAGAAGGTGGTTTGGAGCTACTGGGTAGCTCAGTCGGTTAAGTGTCAGACTTCTGGTCAGGTCATGATCTCACAGTTTATGAGTTCAAGCCCCTCATCAGGCTTTCTGCTGTCAGCATGGAGCCCGTTTTCTGTCCTCTATCCCCCTTTCTCTGCCCCTTCCCCTGTCATTGTCTCTCTCTCTCTCTTTCTCAAATAAATAACGCACTTAAAAATCTAATAAATTTAGAAGGTTGTTTAAATCTATGAGTCAATGAAAAGTTCACCTACTTGAACTATGAAAATAACAAATGCCCAATTTTTGAGAGAAAGATACTATGACAATTTTTTACAAGGTTTTCTCCCAACAGGAACTAGCTTCTTTCCATCTTGATGAAGTACCTCCCACCCCTCTCTGGGCTTCGCCTGTAGCAGGAACTTCGGTTAGTTCTGAAAGCTGGGTAGTCCAAGATCAAGGTGCTAGCATGGTTGTGTTCTGGTGTGAGCCCTCTTCATGGTTCATAGCTTCCATCTTCTTGGTCTAACTTGGTGAAAAACCATGTAAGTTTATTTTCATTGTTAGCTTGATCTTCTGTCCACTTATCAATGTTCAGGAATAGGAGAGGGGAGAAAAGAGTAAAATGTGTTGGAACCTGGTGATGAAGGTAAAAAATATGCCTGTATCTCATTTGGTCTTTACCAAGATCCTATGCAATTAGTGGCGATACCCCCATTTTACAGATGAGACTGAGACTTAGAGAGGTTGAATAATGTACCAGTTCACACAGCCAAGAAGTGGGGAAGCTTGGATTCATACTCCGGTGTCTGCCTCCGAACATTGTATGCTTACTGTTACGTATAGGGGCTTGTAAGAGCACTATGTGCATACTTGATTGAAAAATGATTATTTTGTGTATTATTACCTAAGTTGATATAATCTTTTTAATTTTTTTCTTTCAGATTTTTCAATATCTAAATTCCAAGAACACACTGGATACCACTCCTATAAAACAAAGAGGAAATCATGAAGGAATGTTTTAATCATTGAAACTACAGTTGAAGTCATGGCTACGTCAGCAAATCTGGATGTTGGAGCCCAGCTGATAGTGGAAGAGTGTCCCAGCACTTACAGTCTAACTGGCACGCCAGACATTAAAATAGAACATCAGCTGGACTCAAATGCAGAGGAAGGATCAGCTCAGGGTGTTGCCATGGGAATGAAATTCATATTACCTAACCGATTTGATATGAACGTGTGTTCTCGATTTGTGAAGTCCTTAAATGAAGAGGATAGTAAAAATATTCAAGATCAGGTTAACTCTGACCTGGAAGTGGCATCTGTCTTATTTAAAGGTTGCAAGTTATGGTATAAATATGTGCATTTGTTCTGTTTTTGTTTTTTTTGTGTGTGTTTTTTGTGTATGGTTTTGTTTTTTTTGTTTTTTTTTTGTTTTTTTTTTGGTTTTTCCTTTCTGATCACGAGATTTTGAGTTTGGGAAGAGAGTTTGGAAGTCATCTTTTAATATGATTTTCTAGAATCTCACAGAAACCGAAATGAAATAATTTTCATGTTTTGTGATGTCTATAAGTGTATGTTGATTTTTTAAAATTTTCTAGCTTGACCTTTATTTAGAAATTAAAGTTTCTTATTTGTACCTTTTTAAATGATAGAAGAAAAATTGATAGAAGAAAAATTATTCGTGCCTTTTAAGAAATGAATTAGCTTAATATTCCCTATTCCATGAATATTTGATTGGCCTCAGTTTCCCATGCATTAATGCAGTGAAGTCTGCCATCATATTGTAGATTTATTTTTATAACAATCTACTGAATAAAAAAGCTAATTTCAAAATAAAATTGTTCAAAATTAATACAGATTTTTCCTGGAACTTTCACTATGATGATATAGATTTTTTAATTTTTTTTTTTTTCAACATTTATTTTTTTTGGGACAGAGAGAGACAGAGCATGAACGGGGGAGGGGCAGAGAGAGAGGGAGACACAGAATCGGAAACAGGCTCCAGGCTCTGAGCCATCAGCCCAGAGCCCGACGCGGGGCTCGAACTCACAGACCGCGAGATCGTGACCTGGCTGAAGTCGGACGCTTAACCGACTGCGCCACCCAGGCGCCCCGATATAGATTTTTTAATAGCAAAGAATAATTTAATATCACTTGAGAAACAGTTGAAGATGTACCTCGTGTATTTCTCTTTTAATGTAAACATTGACATAGAACTTTGAAATGTTCTATCATGAAAATATTGTGTTAATGTGTTTAAATTTATTTTACTTAGCTGAATGCAATATCCATACATCTCCTTCTCCGGGAATTCAAGTAAGGCATGTCTACACTCCCTCTACAACAAAGCACTTCTCACCCATAAAACAATCAACTACTTTAACCAACAAACACAGAGGAAATGAGGTCTCAACCACACCTCTCTTAGCAAATTGTAAGTATTTCCCACTGATTTGTTAAAATATTCTTATTACTGGTATAATGCTTTCAAGAGTTTGGCCTTGAAACATTATTTTCTTTAAATGCATATTCTATTTGGAAAGTGATGTCTTGATAGTATTAGTAATTTAAAATTTCACAATATTACTGCAGAGTCACATATTTCAGGTTTTATATTTCTATGTTGAGAAAAAATACAGATTTTAATACAGATTTTGTATAGGCTTATACAAATACAGGTTTATATTCATACATATACAGATTTTTACAGATTTTCATTCTTAAAACCTTTATAGTTTTTTTTTTTAATGTTTATTTTTGTGTGAGAGAGAGAGAGACAGAGTGTGAGCAAGGGAGGGGCAGAGAGAGAGGGAGACACAGAATCTAAAGCAGGCGCCAGGCTCTGAGCTGTCAGCACAGAACCCTACGCGGGGCTGGAACTCACGGAACGACGAGATCAGACCTGAGCCGAAGTCAGACACCTAACCGACTGAGCCACCCAGGCACTATTAAAACCTTTATAGTTTAACTATAAAAAAAAATTTGTTATTCTGAACTATGTGCAAAGTAAGAGAGTATTTTTACTTCACATTTTACTTTTAAACTAGATCAGTGATCAGCAAGTGATTTGTAGTAAAAGCTGAGTGATTTGTAATTTACAATTTGACTATAATAATATGAATATGAAATTTCTCTTTTTAAAACCTTGAAGCCACAATTTTTAAAAATGGAATCATTCTAGAGGAAATAAAATGAAGCTTTTCTATACAAGTCAGAAAAATGTAGTATGGGTATGTTAATCAAAGAAAACCAGTTAGCAGTTTGACGTTAGGAACTGTATCTGAATATGTAATGTAAATGCATCTATATTCTAAAGCATGGTGAAATATTTGTTTTTACTTTGGAAACATTGTATCTCTCCTAATTTTGAATGGCATGCCTTAGCAGTTAAGCCAGGAGGAGTCCATGATTCTTACTTCACCTATTAGCCAAAGTTTCTACTTATTATATTTCCATGTGCTTCCTAATTGCTTTCCTTTCTATTAACACCACTCAGTCATATTACTGAAGTCAAGGATCAAGTGATACTAATTTCTAAGATGAACTCTCACAGAACAGTGCCTGTTTAGTTTTGTTGTAAAATAAAGATGTTGTCTTAAAATAAATAAATGAGGGGTGCCTGGGTGGGTGACTTAAGTTTCCGACTCTTGACTTCAGGTCATGATCTCACTCATGGGATCAAGCCCCACCTGGGGGTCTGCGCTGATATTGAGGAGCCTGGTTGGGATCCTCTCTATCTGTCTGTTTGTCTGTCTCTCTCTCTCTCTCTCTCTCCCTCTGCCCTTCTCTTTCTCTTAAAATAAATATATAAACTTTTAAATATAAATAAATGAATGAATAAATGAATGAAATAAAGATATTGTCTTAAAATAGTCCAACCATATTATTTTTGAGCTAAAAAGAAACACCTAGAGATTATGCAGTTCCCCTCCCTCATGTTATAGACAAAAACATTTAATTATTTACTCAAGGTCACACAGCTGATTAGCCACAATGAAGTCTGCATTCAAGAATTTACTCTGAAAGTTAGTTTTCAGCTTACTAATTCCCATGGGTTAGAAAAAAACCCATGGAGTCTTGAAATAATGGTCTTTGGGATTTCAGAGGATTCAGTCAATAAAAAGACAGAAGGTGTATCTTTGTGTGGTTTTAGACCCAACATCCTCCTAAGTTTGGATATTGAGTTAGCATTTTAAAAATTAAATACCTAAACTGTTTCTTTGATTGATAAGATCAGTGGCTATTTGCATTAATAGTTGATCATAACAATTTGCCTGTTCATTGCTAATAATACTTTGTAGCTGTCAGAATTGCCTTAAACACAAACCGATCCTCAAATATAGGTATATTTTAAGTTATATTTTTTTAAACAATAAAATGAGAGTTTTTATTTTAGAAAAGAAAATTGCTGCACACATATGAATACTGACGTGATGAAAGTGTACCCTATAAGTCGAAAACTGTGAAGCTTTTTATGGTATTGTTTCAGCTCTATCTGTTCACCAGTTGGCTGCTCAGGGAGAGATGCTTTACCTAGCTACTCGGATTGAACAAGGTAATAGCCTGTTCTTTTAAATGTACTTAAATTTTGTAGGGTTTATTAGATTTTTGTTGTTTTATTTTAATACAGGAAAGTATAAAGACAAAAAAAATAGTTGCATAATCTCACCAGGCAGATAACCCAAACGTAGTAAAAAACAGACAAACAAAAAGTATATAAAGTATAAAAGTCACAGCTTCCCATACCATCCTAGCCTTGTTCCCAAAAGCAAATACTATAAATTTCTTATATTTTCAGAAAACTTTTCTAGAAAACATTTCTGTTTATTTTTGGAGTTCTGTATGAGAATATATATGTGCTTTTTTGTTGTTTACACAAGAGGGAAAGTATTGTACACACCGTATTACACTTTCCTTTTTTTCACTTAATATTTTGGACATCTTTCCATATAAGCACATAAAGATCTGTTTCATTCTTTTTTTTTTTAATTTTTTTTTTTTCAACGTTTGTTTATTTTTGGGACAGAGAGAGACAGAGCATGAACGGGGGAGGGGCAGAGAGAGAGGGAGACACAGAATCGGAAACAGGCTCCAGGCTCTGAGCCATCAGCCCAGAGCCTGACGCGGGGCTTGAACTCACGGACCGCGAGATCGTGACCTGGTTGAAGTCGGACGCTTAACCGACTGCGCCACCCAGGCGCCCCTGTTTCATTCTTTTTAATAGTTTAACAGGTCTATGATTTTGCACTGTATTGCTGCATACACATGTACCATGTTTTCTTTTTTTTAATTTTTTTAAACGTTTATTTATTTTTGAGAGACAGAGGGGGACAGAGCATGAGCAGGGGAAGGGCAGAGAGAGAGGGAGACACAGAATCTGAAACAGGCTGCAGGCTCTGAGCTGTCAGCAACAGAGCCTGACACAGGTCTCACGCCCACGGACCGCGAGATCATGACCTGAGCCAAAGTCGGACACTTAGCCGGCTGAGCCACCCAGGCGCCCCGCATGTTTTTATTTTTTAACTAATCCTCTTGGAGGTGATTCCAATTTCTTGCTCTTAAATAATAGTCTTGCTTATGTTCCTTTTAAGTATGTAAATTCCTACAAGTATATTTGCCGGGTCAAAAGAAATGTGAATTTTTATTTATATATATATATTGCCAGATATTTGTCCTGTCCCTACACCAGAGTTAGAGTTTCTGTTTCCCCATACCCTGACACAAGATATTATCAGACTTTAATCTTTGCTAATCTCATGGGTGAAAAAATAGTCTCTCATACTGGTTTTGTTTCAGTTTTTAAAATTATGGTCTATTTAAGCTTTTTTGCGTGTGAACTGCCTGATATGTGTTGATTTATGTGAACTCTTATCTAAATTAAAGAAATTCACTCTTTGTTGTTTATGTTGCATTTTTTTTCTAGTTTGTCATTTTCCTTTGATTCTGATGTTTTCAAACAAAATTTTAACATTTTGTAGTGGTAAATTTATTTTTTTCCTTGCAACTTTTGAGTTTTATATCCTGCTTTGAAATGATTTCTACTTCAAAATTACAAATAAATTCACTCACATCTTATTCTACAATTTCTGTGGTTTGGTTTTTTTCACATTTCAATCTTTGACGCATATGGAATGTTTTGGTATAAGGAGGTAAAGGTCAAGCTTTACTTTTATTTTCCTTTTTCATAAAGTTAGCCAGTTATCCCAACATTACTGATTGAATACAGGGTGCATGATAAAAGAGGTGGGTTTTTTTTCATCATGTCATTTTCTTATAAGACATACTTCAGTATTATATTTCTTTTTGTTCATAAATATTTGAAGGTTTCATTCTCAGTCTACTAAATAAACTTAGGGGAAACCTGTGGACTTTATAACTAGTAAGGTGAATCTAGGAAACAAAATGGGGTTCAAGGTAGAATTGCATGGGACTGTGTTTCAGATTATTCTGTCTTCATCCCAATTATGTTAGTAAAACACCAAGAATGAAAAAAATACCAATGTTAGCTATAGAGTAGAAGATAATTTTAATAAGGTTTTGGAGGTTTTATAATATATATTTATATAATTGTAAGGGCTATTATATAATCTCGCTTCTATTGTGCTTCTCCCAACTACTCATTGAGATAAGCAAAGTATTATTCCGTGTATTGGAGAAATTAAATGATATGCCCAGAATCATAGTCCTGTAAAGCGACAGAGGCAGGATTCAGACTATGGTCTCCTGATCCCGAGTCCAGTCTTTTGTGGACTGCCCTATACCTAGCATTACGTCATGTGCAGTAGAAACACGCTGTTTGAACTGAGCTGTGTATACCGAAGCACTTTTTAATACATTCACACCGCACCCTGCAACAACACTTAATAGGACTTCAGCAAATAAGTCGGCAGAAAGTGAACTTCAGTGAGTAGTAGTATCAACTTTTTAGAATGCCAGTATTTTCTTAATGATATTAATAGTTGGTTGTTAAATTAGATGACAAAAATTGCTTTTCTTTTAAATAGAAAATGTTATCAATCACACGGATGAAGAAGGATTTACTCCTCTGATGTGGGCTGCAGCACACGGGCAAATAGCTGTGGTAGAGTTTCTACTTCAGAATGTAAGGAAAATGCCTCAGAAAATGTATATGTACAGTTACTTAAGTCTGTAGTAAAGATTTTGTATCTTCAGCCAACTAGATGCAATGGTAGAGGATCCAAAACAATTTTACATGCTTTTCATGTTCTTGTGGAACCTGGATCTAGCTGGGCAGACAAGACCAATCGTACGTGAAACAGCAAGAGAGAATTTAATGCCCAACTCCCTTGAGGTACAGTGGGAACAAAAGTACCGTCAGCTCTCTAGGACCAGCTTCGTGGAGGAGATGTAATCTGACTCCAGAGCAGAAGGACAGTTAGGACCGAGATAAAGGGAGGAAGGAAGGCATCCATGAGTAGAAATTTGCGTTATTTACCCCAGAACGTTACCTGACCGAAGTATTGAACTGAATTCTTAGTGACAGAAACAACAGTATTCTTGTTTACATGAATTGAAAAGTCTTTTCTCTCCACTTACCACTCCAGGGTGCTGATCCCCAACTTTTAGGAAAAGGTCGAGAAAGTGCACTATCATTGGCCTGTAGTAAAGGCTACACAGATATTGTCAAAATGCTGCTTGATTGTGGAGTTGATGTGAATGAATATGATTGGGTGAGTTTATGCTACCGATTTTAAAATACCGTAATAAACTCTAGGATTTACTTAGTTTGGAGAGACGTAATACATTTCACTAAACATTTAGAAAAATCATTAACTTAAACACCTGGAAGAAAAAGTTAATGGTGTAAACTCACTTGTGACATCTGCTTTAAGTATTCTTCACAAAATGTGAAAATTGCCTTAAACTGCTTTTACATGTCCATTTCTTAGTAAAACTCCTCAACGGCAACATTGAATTACTCAAATCTTGCTCACCTTGAAAACTAAATGACCTTTTCCTTTTGCAGAATGGAGGAACACCTTTGCTTTATGCTGTACATGGAAATCATGTTAAATGTGTAAAAATGCTCTTAGGTAAGCCATTTTTAAAAGTGAAAATATTTAGAAAATACCATGTGAGGGGTTTGTTTTCACTTCTTACAAGGTGGCCTCCCTTGGTATTACTCAGGAGAATCATTAATTACTATTAAACACGTGAATCCTGGAACACGTGCTACCAGAGAGTTGCCCCTGTGAGAAGCAACTCCATCACACCGCCCACCTGTGCTTGGAGCATTTGTCTTTGTTGCTTTCCTTTGGAGGATCACGGGTGAATCCACAGTTGTTTCCTCGATCCGCGGCGTCTTTATGCAGAAGTTCTCGCTATAGTTGTTGATGAGTTTCAGCTTTTCGAGAGGATGCCTGTTTGTTTGAAGTGTCTTCCCTCTGACCCACCGAAGTGAAATCTCTGCCCTTCGTACTTTGTCAGACCATCCTGAAGACACCCTCCACTTTGCTGAAAATCTGTCCTGCTGTTTGCACATGAGCCAGTAATAAACAAACATGTCTACATTTTCATTTTATTTATGCAGATTTTTCTGTTTTGATACAGAAAATGGAGCTGACCCCACAATTGAAACTGACTCTGGGTATAATTCTATGGATTTAGCTGTAGCCTTGGGCTATAGAGGTGGTAAGTATTTTAGAACTGTCAGATTGTATTTTTTTTTAATTTTTTTTGACGTTTATTTTTGAGACAGAAAGAGACAGAGCATGAACGGGGGAGGGTCAGAGAGAGGGAGACACAGAATCTGAAACAGGCTCCAGGCTCTGAGCTGTCAGCACAGAGCCTGACGCGGGGCTCGAACTCACGGACCGCGAGATCATGACCTGAGCCGAAGTCGGCTGCTCAACCAACTGAGCCACCCAGGCGCCCCTGTCAGATTGTATTTTAGTTAGTAAAGCTGTATAAATAGTACAAACTGTGGTCTAAACCATTTTCATCACTTGTTGTCCTAAAACATGACATGTTATCCTAACTCCTGACATATACTTTTAACTGTGGGCAACATCAACAAATTCTTACCAAAAAAAAGAGTTTGTTACTGTTACTTTTCACCAACCCAAATAACTAGTTGCTAGAGTGCACACGTACTTATGTACAAGATTTGTTTAACATTTTGTAACAAATTATTTACAAAATGCTTTCTGGTTGCCCTTTCTCTGTTCTTTAGAACAAACTTTGCGCAAGAACAGAATCCAGTAACTTAGACAATTACTAAGTCCATGACACACTAAGTTTTAAGTGTGTTAAGTATTGCATGCAATCGTATCACCCTCAGACTACGAGTATATGTTACTAGGGTATATCCTCAGAATATGATGAATAACTATTTTAAGAAAAAGTTGATGGGGGCGCCTGGGTGGCTCAGTCGGTTAAGCATCCAACTTCAGCCCAGGTCATGATCTCGCGGTCCGTGAGTTGGAGCCCCGCGTGGGGCTCTGTGCTGACAGCTCAGAGCCTGGCGCCTGCTTCAGATTCTGTGTCTCCCTCTCTCTCTCTGCCCCACCCCCCACTCACGCTCTGTCTCTCTCTCAAAAGTAAACACTTAAAAAATGTAAAAGAAAGAAAAGAAAAGGTTGATGTTAAGTTGAATTCGATAGTTCTGTTTAAAATTGTGTAATCAGCATGCTGTGGTCTTGATAACCTATCTCTTCTAGTTCAACAGGTTATTGAGTCACATTTGCTGAAGCTGCTTCAGAATATCAAGGAGTAGACACAGTCATCAGGAAGTGTCGTCTGCCCTTTCTTTTACTTTTTGGCTCTTATAAATGATAGTTTTGTTTACTTATAAATTTTTACCTCAGTTGCAAAATTTACTGGTTTTGGTAAGTTTTAATAAATATTCCTCTCAGCAATTCACTGGTTTATAATAAAATTAATATTGATGCTTTTTTATAAATGTGTTTTACTGCATATTTAAAGTTATAAATTAATGTTTTGTGGCATGTAAATTTTTATGGTACAGATAGTTATCTGTCTTTGTATCAAGTGCTGTAATTTAACATTTTCAAAGATTATTCTACCCTATTTGTCTTCACTCTTGTATTAACTCATTGACTTCACATAGGTTTGCTATAAATCTATAGAAAAAAATTTGTTATTGTTGAATTCAAAAATGCACAGTGTGATTGTTTACAAAATGATGTTATAAATAAAGTACTTTTTCTGTTTGCATGCTAGTTTTTTTTTTAATTTTATAAGATTATTGAGGAATTACTTTAAGATTTTGGTTTAACCCTTCCGTCCTGCTAGGATACTCCATTAGATCAAACAGTATAATTAAAATAAATCAAATGTAAGTCAATCAACAAAGATTTGATTGTCATTTTTAGAAGTATATTTAGAATATTTTTCTCTTGTAAATAAGTTTTTCAGTAGGAAAAGTCCTCCATGAAAGAAAAGTCACCCCTTCAATAAAAGTCAATTAAATGCTCTTTAATTCCATTGAAGGAGTACTATAAATATATATATTGGTTTTAAAATAAAAGATAACAGAGATATAAAAAAGGACCATAACATGATTGAAACCTTTTAGATTTACATTTAGAGAGGAAATATAATCATTTATTAAAAGGGATACAACCTAAAGAGAACTATATAAATATTCTTTGGTTAAAGGAACCTTCTTTTTTGTACAGATTTTCCTCTTAAGACAGTTAAGCCTTTTTGCTGGAGTGAGAGCTATGTAATGCTAGCTGTGTGCACAGGAATAAAATTCACCTGCATAACCTCGTCAGTGACTCCGAACAAGAAACTTGATTATTGGTGATTTTATATTTAATGGAATTGAAATTACAATTGGATACATAATTATTACATTCACAGTAGACCATCCCAAACCCATTGCTTTCTGAGTTGTCCCTGTGAAAAGGATAGACCACCGTTTGATACCTTTGCCCCATGTTTTATTTTTTATTCATAAATTCAGTGAAATTGCTCTCCATTCAGACATATTTGCTCATATTACATTATGGGCCTGGAAAGCATCTCAACATTTTACATGTGTCCATTATGTTTCTTTTTCACATCCACTGAGAATAGTCGGACCTATTACATATACCAGAATCAATTCATGGAAAGTGTCATAAAGTCCTTATTGGTACTCAGTCCGTCTTCTGTTCACTGTCTCTTGTCCAAAAGGTTAAATATTTGAAATAAGAAATTTCCCCTCAACAGTCATTCAATCCTTCAATACACATTTATTGAGCTCATACGCCATGGTAGATTTGGGTTGGACTCAGGAGATGCAGTGGTGGGGACCCACAGGGACATTTTCACTGCCCTGCCTTGAAGACCTTACATAGAATCTGCCTCTGGGGAGCCTGGGCGGCTCACTTAAGGTCCAACTCTTGTTTTGGGCTCAGATCATGATCTTACATTTCATGGGATTGAGGCCCAAGTCGGACTCTGCATTGACAGTGCAGAGCCTGATTGGGATTCTCTCTCTCCTTCTGTCTCTGCCCCTCCACCACTCACTCGTGTGTGTGTATGTGTGTGTGTGTGTGTGTGTGTGTACACGTGCTCCATTTCTTTCTTAAATAAACTTAAAAAAAAACCAAAACTCCTCCCAGCGAGTTTGGTTTTGTTCAAAATCATCTCCTGTTGTCCCACACATCCTGAGGACAAGTTAAAAATGCTGTGTCGGGGCTCCTGGATGGCTTAGTTGGTTGAGCATTGGACTTCTGCCCAGGTCATGATCTCAGGTTCATTGGTTCGAACCCCACATCAGGCTCTGTGCTGACAGCTTAGAGCCTGGAGCCTGCTTCAGACTCTGTGTCTCCCTCTCTCTCTGCCCCTCCCCTGCTCACTCGCTCGCTCTCGCTCGCTCTCTCAAAAATAAACATAAATTTAAATGAATGGTTAACTGAGGCATGTTCAAGGCCCTAAAATGCCTGGTACTGGGTTTATCACACACTAATTGTCCTGCTGTGTCCCCACATTAGTCCTCCTCATGGACACAACAGAGCCTTCTATGTCCTGAGGAGAAACAGAGGGCAGAGGATCTGAGAGTAGCAGAGGCTCCACTCTAAGGACAATTGGTTCTCAAGGTGGGATGCACAATGGAATCATCTGGAGGGCGGTTGAAAATGCTAAGGCCGGGGTCTCCCGGAGAATCCGTTTTATTCATCTGGGATGCCAAGCGGGGGCATGTAATAGCTTCCTGGGTGATTCTCATGTACAGCCAAGAGTGCCAACCTTGCTGTGGCTGGTAGAACCAGCATGTTCCAAACCACATTCTAACATTTGCCTTTCACATTGCCACCCTGTCTACAAAGTAACGTTATGAAAGAACCTAGCTTATCCTTTCTCTCTAGCCTGTTGGTACATGCTCTCTTTTATAAAGGTAAACATGAATAACACATGAATAACTCAGCTTTTGTCCGTCAATGAGCTGTTAGTTATAACTGCACATCCTTTATTAATTTGTGTTTCCGAAAGACGCATTTCTGATGCCATACAGTTGTTAACTTATTTTGCTTATCTTTTGGATAAGAAAAGAGCCCTGAACACCCGGGACAGTAGTCTATTACCAACAAATGCCAAAGAACTTGTTATTCCTTTGTTCTAGGATTTCCTTCGGGACACGGATATTGACTAAAGCACTGGCTATCCAGAATTCACACTCGCTCATGGGTTCCTCCACAAGGACAAGGCTGGGTAACCCTCTTCCATGATGTGTGCCTGTTATGAAAACTTTGATCTTCTCATACGTGGTGACGCTGTGTTTGCCCCTCTGCCAAGGAGACTGTCAACAAAAATGAAGTCAATCACATGTACCCCTGTCTCAGTGATCTCCTGCCTCCGAGGTCCCTCAGCCACTTCAGGAACAGGTTGGTGGTATTTAGCGAAGAGCTCGTTTGGGCCAGAGTTTGGCCTTACTGCCTCCTTCAGAGAATAAACCACTCCCTTTGTGCCATTCTAGGTTCTTCTTAGAAGATACCGTTGCCTTCCCTGTGTCGATAAGATGACTGGGGTCCTCCCCAAGAAAGCACCATGTACTGTGTGTGGTCTGTTTTCACACAGCCTCCTACATGGGGGAAAAGTCAAATATAGCAACTGCTGTTGCCTTACGAGAAACAGTAGAACACAAATGTCAAAGTTTGTGCCAGGTGCTGAAGTCACGGCCCCTGCACCTCAGGATCTAGTCAGGGAGAGAATGCAGTACAAATTCACTAACCTCAACGCAATATGAAGTAATTGATAAGAAAAGTTGATGTCAAATAGGAATTGATTTGGGAAAGAAACTTATTTCTGTGGCTTCAGGAAGCCAAGGTCAGAATCCCTGACCTTTATCTTTATTTTTTCTGAATATAAAAGTAACGTGTACTTCTCGTATCTGTCAGAATGCTTTCATGTGTAAAATAAAACCCACTTGAGGTGGCTTAAACAAATAAGTAAATGTATTTGCTCACATAGGAGGAAGTCCAGAGTTAGGAGGACTTCAAAGTTGGCTGACGTAGCAAAGCAACAATGTCAAGTAAGACCCAGGTTGTTTCGGTCTGTGCACTCTGTGGGCCACAATTCAGCCCCGTCCTAAAGCTGGTTCCCCTCAGGGCCATGGTGTGGTGTCTAATAACAAGGGCCATATGCTTCTCCATTTCTGTCTAGTTCAATGAGAGAAGGAGGTGTCCCATCCCCCTTCCAGAAGAGTGAGGAAGAACTTCTCCGGAAGTTTCCAGAAAACCACTCCTCTAGTCTCATTTACGACAGGCTTACATGCTCGTTCCCGAACCAGCTATGGAGATTGAGACTAGCTGAGCATCTACCAGTCATACCCAACTCAACTGAGAGCCAGCATCTTCTGTAGCCCTTGGGCTGAGTGGGGAGAAACACCAGCATCTGTTAAGAAGGGGAAAAAGGGGAACAAACACAATACCTGTGGAGAGCCCTGACCAGGAGCCATAAGTAGATAAGCAAAAGAAGAGAAAATGGAATAATAAAAAAATGCTTGATTGATTTGAAAGAAGGAGGAAGCAAGAAATATGGAAACATAGATAGGACAAATAGAAAACAACTAGCAAGATGGTAAACTTAAATTCAACATTAAATGTACAAGGACTAAACATTACAGTTAAAAAACAAAGGTTGAGAGGGGCCTCTGGGTGACTCAGTTGGTTAAGTGTCTGACTCTTGATCTCAGATCAGGTCTTGATCTCAAGGTCATGAGTCCAAGCCCCGCAATGGGGTCCACGCTGGGTATGAAGCCTACTTAAAAAACAAAAACAAAACAAAGAAAAGACAAAGGTTGAGAGACTGGACCAAGGAAACCAAGCAAGAATCACCATTTGCTATTTTAAAGAAACAAACTTGAAATATAAGGATGAAGGTAGATTGAAAGTAAAAAACTAGGAAAAGATACCATAAACATCAACAAAAGGATGTTGATTTGGCCACATTAATATTGGCATCTCAAACTTCAGGTGCCTAAAATAGCCAAAACTTGAAGAAGTTCTTCTTGAAGAAGAACAAAGTTAGAAGAGTAAAATGGTCAGATATCCAGACTTACCATATAAAGCTACAGCAGTTAACACAGGCAGTGACAAAACAAATAAACCAATGATATAGAATATAGTCTAAAGAAGGATCTGCACCGGTCTGTCAGCTAATATAGACGAAGTTACCCCTGCGATTCAGTGGAGAAACAATGCCTTTTAAACACAGCTTTTTAATCTCTGAAAACTTTGTATGCTGCCTAGTAGTCATGGGTAACTGCATTCACATGGAGCTTTGTAAGTAGAAAATATGAACTGTTATTCCCTTTTGCTTAAAAATAACTGTCTTAGAACTCTTTTTCTCTTCTTCTGTGCATAGATGTAAGTAAACAGAAGACTCGTTGATTCATCTTAAAGTGTTCCAGTGTATCCCCAAAACCAATTTGATTTGTCATTTGGGTTCTAGCTTTGGGCTTTATGTTAATTTTTTCAGAGCGTATATATTTTATTTTGTGTAGTTAGATTCACCAATACCTTTGTGCTCCCAAGACAATGTCTCCAATCGCCTCCCTTTAGAGAAGCAAAGAAGTCAGGGTGCGTTCTTTCCTAGCTTCCCCACCCTCCTTACCCCAGCCTCCCCTGGCGACTAGAGTGCAAGTGTGTTATGGAGCTTTAACCAATCAGATGCTCTGAGATGTGTCATACAATAACTGGCCGCCAAGTGGCAGTCATGATGCAGTACGAATGTGACACTGACCCCTCCAGAAAGGATCCAGAAACTGTCAACCTCAAAAACACCTAGGAGCTGGTGAAATAAATGGTGACCTGTTTGAAGCAAATATAACTACAAGAGTTTATTTTTTTTATTAAATTTTTTTTAACGTTTATTTATTTTTGAGACAGAGAGAGACAGAGCATGAACGGGGGAGGGGCAGAGAGAGAGGGAGACACAGAACCAGAAGCAGGCTCCGGGCTCTGAGCCATCAGCCCAGAGCCTGACGCGGGGCTCGAACTCACAGACCGCGAGATCGTGACCTGGCTGAAGTCGGACGCTTAACCGACTGCGCCACCCAGGCGCCCCCAAGCGTTTATTTTAAATGGGGATCAGATAATAATGCCAGGAACTAGGTTATATTTTAATTCTAGCGTTAGAATTCTCCAGGAGGGAAGCCTTGAGACACAAGGCAGCATCCTCAACCCCATAAATGAAGAAGGCTCTCTCTCTCTCTTTACCTTTCTCTCCCCTACTGACCTGGGTATATGAGCCTAGGTGTGCCATGTACCCTCCAGGACTTGTGAGTAATAAATCTTGTTTTTTTTTTTTTGTTCCCTGGCGGTTGTAGTTGAGCTGTAATTTGCAGACATAATAGGAGCCCCAGGGCAGGCGCGGTAGGTGCAGGTGGGGGAAATGTCCGTGAGGGTTGCCACGGATGGAAAAGGTTGCCGGCATTCCTAGCTGATAGGATCACCATCAATCAGCTGAGACTAACAGAAAACAACTGGTGTAATAGCCCATACCATTATTTTATGTGTGTGACCTTTTATAGTTTGTGGCATAGATAGAAACTTAACAACACGCGCTTTATTTCCTTCTTCTCCATTCCAGCCTTCTGTCGATCTGTCCTCACTGCATATTTTATAAGCACACAAATCAGTATGATTCAAATATCCCTAAAAAGACAGCCAAATCTTCAAAGAGGTTAATAAGACATGACCTAGTGCACGAAAAGGAAAAAAAAAAAAAAAAAAAAAGATGGTTTCAAAACGACCAAAATGTCAACATGGTTTGAAAGAATCTAATTAGCAATACAGATACAAAGATGCTACCCTTGTGATAAGCTTGATTAACAAAACAATGAAGCCTGTGAGAAAAATTTGAGTGAAACATTCCGGTGTTGAAAGCTTATCTTTGATGGGCTGGAAATGCCATGAAAATTAATCCTGAACCATTTCCCAGTTGAGAAAGATTTTGTTTATCCTTCTTTGCTAGAGTGGGAGCCAACAATTCTGATGGTTTGGATTAGCTCTTAATATTTCTAGCCATTGGGGTATTCAAATCACCGGTGCGTTCTTGGCGACAAGCTGTCTCACCACAGACAGCAGGAACAAAGGAACGAAGTCTTCTCCACGCAGAAGTCACAAGGCTTCTCTCTCACTTTGACCAGTGGCCTTTAGTCAGAAACAGGCAAAAGGATGTAGTAACCCCAGGGCATCCGCACACCAAGGAGATCTGCGCTCTACCCTTCAGTCCTCGTTAGTTTTCAGGGTTTCCAATGTGCTCAGCTGTGCACTGAGTTTTCCAGGCTTCGAGTCCGTTAACCCCACCCATTAGGCATCTCAGTCACATGAAACAAAACAAAACTACACTGTTGAAGCCGAGGCCACGTGACAGTGACAGAGAGAGAGGCCAAGTTAGGGTGGTTAAGAGGCTCATGCAGTTTTTAAGGCTTGTCAGAGACAAAAAGAATGTTTTCATCTGGAGAACTATTTCAGACTGGAAAAAAGTACGTGTGTTCATGTATTCATTCACTCTATAAATCCATTCACTTTACAAACTGCTATATATAAGATTTATGCCATAGTGAAAACAATGAGAGTTTCAGAATCAGATGAACCCGGATTCAACTCCTGACTTTGACAATGCTTTTCCTGAGCCCAAGTTTTCTCACCTGTAAAAATTAAAAAACTAATATAGTCTGAGGGTTTTTCTAAAGATTTGAGATAATGTTCATACTAGCACATGATAATTAATAAATAAGAGCTATAATTATTACTATTATATTATTATTAACATTACCTCTATCAAGCAACACCAGCCCCCAGTTCAATCCTGCATATTTTCATAAGGATGGTTCTTCCTCTCAGTCAGCTTCTTTAGCCTGACAGAGACAAATCCTACTAGCTTTTTACTACCTCATCTCAACCATGGGAGATCTCACCCCCTGACCAAACTTGAGTCAAGCTCCTCTGAGCCCTCTTCTTGTTTTGACCTTGACTTTGGCTTTTGTCTACTGCCCTTGACCTTGGCCTGCTGAGTCCAGTCTTGGCACAAATCTCCTAAGCCAGTTTACTAAGAATCCCTTGCCCTTGATAGTTGGTCATGTTGGCCTGCATTAGCAAGGATCCCCCTACCCTTGATGGCTAACCAAGTTCCTCTTAGTAACTTTCCATCCATAGACCCCCTCACTCTGCTCACTGGCTGTACATCCCCAGTTGTCTTTGCTTATAGGTGGAGTTGAGTTCACTCTCTCTTCCTACTGAAATAGTCTCAAATGAAGTCTTCCTTACCATTTTAACAAGTGTCAGAATAAGTTTTCCTTTAGGCCCTTTATCTCTGCATGTCTATTTCTTTCTTTTTTTTAATGTTTATTTTTGAGAGAGAGAGAGATAGAGCATGAGTCGGAGAGGGGCAGAGAGAGAGAGGGAGACAAAGAATCTGAAACAGGCTCCAGTCTCTGAGCTGTCAGCACAGAGCCCAACGCGGGACTCGAACTCGGGAACAGCGAGATCATGACCTGAGCTGAAGTCGGAGGCTTAACCAACTGAGCCACCCAAGGGCCCCCTCTGCACGTCTATTTCTGACTATTGATCCCCCTGAAGCCCAGCCACCACTAATCTACATGCCACACTGGACAAATACCCATCTTCTGAAACGGAAACACCGAAAGCCTTGAAGAAAGTGCAGCTGGCTCCCTCCAGGCCAGACCTCCTCCACGTGGCCAGCCCGCACCACCCGTCACCCAGAAAAGCTCACTTCTGCTCCTCACCCTAGCCTCTGTCCCTCCTTGCAAGCCTGCCTTTGCCCTCTCTCAATTAATCCCTCTGATTAAGCTCACCCATTTTGTTTTCTTAGTCCCGCAGTCCCTGCTGGCTGACTCACTCACAGCTCTGATAGCAATCCTGTTAGGGGCGAGAGCTGACCCTGAGTGCAGGCCCTTCCTCTCAGAGCCACACTTGTGGTGAATTGGAGGCTTTTGTTGACAGAATCTTGGAGTTGGCAGAGGCCCCAGGGTTCATCTGGTTCTGCGTTTTCCTGCTGATAACAATGAGCCGGAGCCCTTGTTAAACACACATTGCCAGGCTTCTCCCCTGGGTATTCCAGATCTGGGCCGGAGCCCAGGAATTTGGGTTTTTAAGAAACACTCCAAGGGACTCTCATATTTAGAGAAGATTGGGAGACATCCGAATTCTACTGTGATCCTGACCATTTTATAGAACAGGAAATGGAGGCCTGTAGAGGGGCGGTGACTCACACAAGGGTGCTGACGACCGCCTTAGCAGATCCGAGCCTAGGTTCACGATTCCAGCCCCGTGCCGCCACTGTGCCCACTGTGCCATTAGTCACAGGTGCCTGCTGGAGGACACAGGAGGTCTCGGGCACCATGTCGGCAGGCAGGTGAGGAGTCGACTGAACCAGTAATCACTTTCTCCTCGCAGTGCCTTTCGTCACTAGACTTTGTAACGAGACTCCCTCCTACGTTAGGAACAGGAGACCAGCAGGCCTTGGGGAGTAATGACTGCTGCTTCCCTGTGCAGGAATGCCAGCTGTAGTCTCCAGTACCCTTGAACTAGAGTCACTTTATCCATCTAGGCCCCAGCTTCTTCAGGTGTAAAACAAGGTAACTGGACTAGAGTAGGATCTCAACACTTTTCCCAAGAAAGAGAGGCCCCTGACGGGCACAGGAGCTAAGAGTGGAGTTACAGTAAGAGAGGAGTCAGGGCTGACCGCCCTGAAGAAAAAAGAGGAAGGAAAGAGATCTGTAAGCAGTTCTCAGAGGCGAGCCATCGTGGAGTGGGAAGGGGGTGCAACAGGGACATAGGAAAGCTCTCTCTGGGGTGGGTTCCTCCAACCTGGGTACTGAAGGAACCTCTGCACACTTGGAAAATTACTGCAGGCCCCAACTCTCACCAGGTTACCATCATTTTAATTTTTACTAAACTGTTATTTCAAGACATACAACCATGAAACAATGTATAAACTCCAGGGTGATAGATTACTATATAACTGAAGAAAAAGAAAGGAAGAAAGAAAGAAAGAAAGAAAGAAAGAAAGAAAGAAAGAAAGAAAGAAAGAAATCAGTTGCCAGAAAGGTAGTAGAATTCAGATTTGTAACAGTAATTTAAAGTGATGGGTAAGTGAATGAGTAATACAATTGCCAATTGGGGGATAATGGTAGAAAAATGTTAGCTCAGTTTTGGGTCCTATAATGTAGTCTGTTTCTTTTTTTCTTTTTTCTTTTTTTAATGTTTATTATTTTTGAGAGAGAGAGAGAGAGAGAGAGAGAGCGAGCACAGGCTCCAGGCTCTGAGCTGTCAGCACAGAGCCCGATGCGGGGCTCGAACTCACAGACCGCGAGATCATGACCTGAGCTGTAGTCGGCAGTCCAACCAACCGGGCAACCCAGGCATCCTGTAGTCTGTTTCTATATTGTGAGTCTGAAAACACAACTCCTGAGAACACCTGTTTGCATACAAAACAGGAGTGTTGATACATCCCTTTGTTTGTAGTTCAGGAGAAACACACCTTTCACTTAACCAACACTCTAAGCGAGCAACGCAGATGTCACTTGAAAACTCTAACGTTCTCTTCATTTGAAGATACCAGTGTGTATTCAGTGGGCAACTAAGCCAATTATTGTTGTATTCTGGTACAGAACCATTCTTCAGGGCATACTTCCTACTGAAATGATTTTTTAAATCAATATTTAAAGTTGATATTTTCAAAGAGTGAGCCACAGTGCGCCTCCACTGGAAACGTGGAGCAGATGAGAAGTTAACCAGTATTTGCTTTTAGGAGACTCAGGTTTAAGTCCCGTTCTGCCACTAACTAGCTTTCGACGGTTGGACAGGTGTTCACATCTCTGGGCATCGGTTTCCTCGACTATAACATGGTCCTACAAATCCCATTCACCTCACAGACTCCCCACAAAAGTTGATGAGACAGCTTATTGGAAGGTGCTTAAACAATGCTCATGCTGCTTACAAAAGGAGAAAACACAATCACAGGGGCAGGGGCAAGTGGCTGCAGATTTCCCCCCAGGCGCTTGAAAAGTCCTAGCCAGTCATTCCTGAGTAGCACGGGACAGACATGAGTATCTCCTGGTCCTTCTGGTCCTTCCTGTCAGGGCCACCTCGGAGCAACTTAGGGTGCTGATCGGCAGGTTAGCGGGCTGAAAACACCTCCCTCCTGTGGAATTAGGGCCTGTTCACTGCTGCTCTCTGCTGCCCTCTGCAGTATGGAAGTTGGTCTTGCATCAGATGGAGTCGGCCTCAAGCGAGGAAATGCACACGCCCACTGTACGGGGCACGCCAGCTCCACATTCCAGCGCCCCCTCTCCCCACCTACCCCACCTCCTCAGAAGCCCACTTCCCGAGGCTTGTCCTGAGTGATTGCAGACGCTCAGGCGTCCAGGCTTCACGTAAGCCCCTCTGTTCATCTCTCAGTCTGCACAATTCCTTCTCCCTCCCTCTTGGTTGTTAGTTAAGACGATGTATTTTAGGGCCAGGAGACGGCAGAAAGTTCCCTCATGTCTGCTGACCTGCAGTGGAATGATTTCCAGTTATGCAGCAGCCACTGAGGTAATGAAGGCATTCTGTGTTGTTCTAATGCCATTGTAATGGCACTGATCTAAGGCGATGTCTAATTCTATTTTAATGATTAGTTTTTGCATTAGGTTTTGAATACCTTTCAGGACTGTCACACTAAATAAGCACTGACTTTTTAAAAGTAGCTTCCTTTCTTGCGTGCCGCTCACGGCCTCATTATCATTTAGAGTAGAGAAGTGATTTCCAAATGAACCACCCAGGGTATGCAAGAGACTCCAGTGGGGTCAGGGGAAAAAAAAATTAGAACTTTCATTTTTATATAGTATATTTAATTTCACCCTTCTTAAATTTTAATTTTAGACAATGCTTTACAATACATATAATATTTGGTGGACTAGCACACGTATAGATTTATCAATAAGTATTTGCATGCCATGGGGGAATGACAATTTTATTTCATTTATTTATTTTGTTACTGAAGGCATATACAATTGTAAAAGTTTGGAAGTCTCTATTCTAGAAGAGTATTTATCATCCCATACATCCTGTGTTTCACAGTCACCAAGGGAGCTTTTCAAAAATTTTTGCCATGCCCCAAACCCATCCTGGACTCAGTGAGCCAGTCTTCAGGAGGGAGGCATGGGATATGTGAACTCTTAAAAAGTACCTCCTCATGATTCTGATACAAACTCTCTTGCCAAAAATTACATTGTTCTCCAGACTGTAAGCTCACCAAGGGCCAGACTCTGTCACTCTGTCTTGTTCACTGTTGTATCTACAGGGTCTAGCACACTGCCCAACACAGATGTTCCATGAACATTTGCTGAAGGAAGGAGTCATAAGCAAATGAACCAGTCGGGAGGGAGAAGGCCACAGGTAACTCCTCCAGCCTTTGCTTTCATCCTTAATGTTTTTATTTATTTTTATTTTTTTTAAGTTTTTTTTTTAATGTTTGTTTTTGAGAGAGAGAGAGAGAGACAGAGTGCAAGCGGGGGAGGGGCAGAGAGAGAGGGAGACACAGAATCCGAAACAGCCTCCAGGCTCTGAGCTGTCAGCACAGAGCCCGACGTGGGGCTCAAACTCAAAGTGCAAGATCATGACCTGAGCTGAAGTCAGACACTTAACCGACTGGCCAATGGCCTTAACCGACTGAGCCACCCAGATGCCCTGTCATCCTTAATGTTTTTATATAATAGTTTATGCTTTTGAGGACCCATCATATATAAAACTGAGTAGTTTTTAAGTCACTTTAGTAAATGTGTATTTAATATTTAAAGTCAATGAAGTATTTTAGCATTGTTTAGCATTTAGTATTTCCTATTACAAATTACAGCATGTAAAAAAAGTCTTCCTACATACAGCTTTATTCTATATATCCTATTATATGCACAGGGGAGAGTCCTCGAAGTGAGATTTCTAAATCAAAGAGTAGGGACATTTTATTTATTTTTTATTTTTTTTTAACGTTAATTTATTTTTGAGACAGAGAGAGACAGAGCATGAACAGGGGAGGGTCAGAGAGAGGGAGACACAGAATCTGAAACAGGCTCCAGGCTCTGAGTTGTCAGCACAGAGCCCGACGCGGGGCTCGAACTCACGGACCGAGAGATCATGACCCGAGCTGAAGTCGGCCGCTCAACCGACTGAGCCACCCAGGCACCCCGAGTAGGGACATTTTAAAGGTTATAGGTACTTGGGAAGGACAAATTCACATTGATCTCAGGAGGTGGAGATTCTGGCTTAATGAAGAAGGGCTGACAGGGGTTTTGTGATCAGGCAGAGAGAATCTTCTGGAGCTTTGTGGACCAGGAAGTCTGAGTTCTGGTGTCTGTTTCTACCACTTACTGTCTGTGACATTGAGACTCTAAGCTTAAGTTTCTTTACCAATAATGTGACTATTCACAGCTACCTGACACTGTTAACACTATTAGGTGTTGGAGAGAAAAGAATTAATATTTGTATTTGATTTACTTCCAAAGGGACAGAAGTCTTAGAGTCTAGGAGTTGCTCCCATGAAAAGATGCCTTCCCATCTATCTTCTGTTAAAATATACTAGGGGCACCTGGGAGGCTCTGTCGGTTAAGGGTCCAACTTCCGCTCAGATCATGATCTCAAAGTTCGTGAGTTCGAGCCCCGTGTCAGGCTCTGTGCTGACAGCTCAGAGCCTGGAGCCTGCTTCTGATCTGTGTCTCCCACTCTCTCTGTGCCCTTCCCCTACTCATGCTCTGTCTGTCTGTCTCTCTCTCTCTCAAAAATAAATAAGCATAAAAAAAATTTTTTTAATAAAAATAAAATAAAATGTACTATTTTCCCACAGGAGGTTTGGATGCTAATTTCTGTCAGTGGGGACCCAGAAATGTCACAACTGCAGCCTCAGGACGCTGAAGAAGGTTCAGAGATATTTAGGAACCCTGGCCAAGGGCCTACCTCAGAAATACCAAGGCTCTCCTTGTCTGGGGAAGGTAGGGCTGCTGAACTCTGACAAAAATGACCAAGAGCAGTCTGAACATTATTTTTCTCTTCATGATGTGCCAATAAAACCAGTCAGGCAAGTTCCCATGGTGCCTGCCACTCTGAATGGCAGCAGCTTGCATCTCCTGCCTTTCTGTTGCAGGATCCTGGGGTTCACCAAAGCACCAAGTGCCAGCCTTTGGAACTTCTGGTTGGAACCCAAGACCCAGGTCTGCGTGTCATCTTTGGCACAGAGCCATGGTTCTCAAACTTTGGTGTGGATGCGAATGACCTGACGTGCTCAGTCATACGCAGACTCCCTGCCCCGTTCACTAGACGTTCTGATTCTGTAGGTCTGGGGTGGGGGCAGGAACCTGCCTCTCCTTCAGTGAGTCTGAGGTAGATAGTTTGAAAAGCAAGGTTTGGGAAACACTAGCATAGTAGAAGTAGTCCTGGGTGGGGAATCAGAAGGCCCGGGTTTGACGTGACATCATTCCATTTATATCAACATAAACCTCGGAAGCCATGTCACCTCACTGGCTCTGTTTCTTCATTTTATTTGTTTTTTATTTTTTTGTTATAGTAGTTTAGAGTTTAGCTTTTTGTTATATTAGTTTATCTAGTCATATTATTTTTAAAAATTTTTAATGTTTATTTTTGAGGGAGAGAGAGAGAGAGCACAATGCAGGGGAGGGGCAGAGAGAGAGAGGGAGACACAGAATCCGAAGCAGGCTCCAGGCTCTGAACTGTCAGCACAGAGCCCGATGTGGGGCTTGAACCCACAAACCATGAGACCATGATCTGAGCTGACGTTGGATGCTTAATCAACTGAGCCACCCAAGTGCCCCAGTTTATTTAGTTAAATTAGGTGTACAATATAGTAATTCAACAATCCCATTTATCACCTAGTGCTCATCTGTTTATTTTAAAACTTCATTTTCACAACTGGGAGAGCGATGCTCATTCATTGTAAGGCTGGTTACACAGGGACGCCAGTCTAGCTTAGTTGGTAGAGCATGTAACTCTTGACCTTGGGGTTGTAAATTTGAGCCCCATGTTGGGTGTAGAGATCACTTAAGTGTAAAATCAAAAAAAAAAAAAAAAATCCTAAGGCTGCTTACCCAGAAGATCAAATTAGAAACTGTAGACTCGGAAAACACCACTCTAACTCAAAGCATACGTTTAAAGTCCTGTAATTTTGGCTCCTGCTTTCACACTAAGATAACCATGGACAATACAGAGCTAGTCAACAATGCCCTCAACACGAGTCTCTGCCCTGAGATGAAGACTTGTTCTTTGTGCTTGTGTGTTTTGCTGTGACAGGGCAATGCTGGCTGGCCTCCCACTGGGCAGTGCCTCCGGATTTTCTGCACGGCATTCTTTGTACTCAGAGTTATGGCTGCTATGACTGGTCTGGGGACCCTTTTTGGGATACTCATAAAATCTGCAAGTATTTGTGTCTCCTATGTGGCAGGCCAATAATCATACTCAACAATGTCAATTTATTAACTCAAGAAACAAGAATGTATTTATACCCCATCTATTTCCAAAATGGCTGAGTCTCCCGGTACGGGTGATTTGGGGGTGAGTCTACTGATAGTGGGCAATTGGCATGTGGTGCAAGCCAGCCATTGCTCTGAACATTAAATATATCACATCTTTATTTCGTTCTTTTCAACAGTCTTGAGAGGTGGTTGTTATAACCATTCTGAACAGAGACTCAGAAAGTCTTGCCCCAGATCAGAGAGCTGGTAAAACGATTAGATAAGGTTCCAACTCTCCCCAACTCTGAAGTTCACACAGAATGTGGATTCTACCTTCAAGAAGTTTCCGTTGGAATTAGGGAGACTAGGGAAATGGTGAACAATACAGAAGAGTGTATAATTTAGTATTTTTTTTAATTTTTTTCAACATTTATTTATTTTTGAGATAGAGAGCATGAACGGGGGAGGGTCAGAGAGAGGGAGACACAGAATCTGAAACAGGCTCCAGGCCCTGAGCGGTCAGCACAGAGCCCGAGGCGGGGCTCGAACTCACGAGGCCGTGAGATCGTGACCTGAGCCGAAGTCGGACGCTCAACCAGCCGAGCCACCCAGGCGCCCCTCCCATTCCTTTTTTTGAGTGAGTAGATTCATTGCATTTAAACAACTATACCAATTAGAAAACACACACACACACACACACACACACACACACACACACACACACACAATGATACCAATTTACCAATGTCCCCTTGAAGTTGTTGCAGCAAGCTTTCTTTGTTCCCATTTCTAGCTGAGAAAATAATGGAAGGGCTGCGCAGAACCAATCCCTGGCAAAGCTCAAACCAGAGCCCAGGTGTGTGGACTCCCTCTCAATCACCTTTGATAGCTTCTCAAGCGGGAGTAACTCCACACTCATTTGCTCAAACGCCTGTAGTATTGCAAGACATGCAAGCTAAGTAAGCCTAAAGAGGTCTGGAGGATGGAGGAGAAAAAAGAAAGAAAACGAGGAGAAGAAATACTGGGGTAAGGACCCATGGAAAGAAGCAGAAGGGGAAGGAGAAAGCAGATTATTATTATATTATGAAAGCTTGATGTGCGTGGTCATGGATGTATATGCCTTCCTCCAGCACTTGTCTTACAAATCGTCGAGATGTGCCATATCGACAACGTAAAACAGCCTCTCTGCAACTTGACTTCTTGTGTGAAGACCTCGCTACCTACTTGCCATCCTCCCTGCTTTGGAACAGCAAGCCGGCTCGTGGTCATGGTGAAGAGGAATCTGCTACCTACAGGGGTGAGCTGACCAAATAGTCAAAATTAAAGAACAGTTAAAAAAAAGGGGGGGGGGGGTGGTGCCTGGGTGCCTCAGTAGGTTGAGCGTCTGACTTCAGCTCAGGTCATGATCTTGTGGTTCGTGAGTTCAATCCCCGGGTCGGGTTCTGTGCTGACAGCTCAGAGCCTGGAGCCTGCTTCTGATTCTGTGTCTCCCTCTCTCTCTCCCCTCCCCTGCTCACGCTCTGTCGCTGTCTCTCAAAAATGAATAAACGTTAAAGAGATTTTAAAAAGAATTAAAGAACAGTTACCAGCAACTAATAACTAAAATTCAGAATTATATTTAAAACATTATCATGCAGGAATTCTTTCTACTAGAAATAATGCCTTCATCTAATCGGCCTCCAACAAAACTTGATATTCCAACCAGAAGACTTGGACATACATGGACAAGGTGTGTGACACAAGAAACGGCTGTGATGATCATTCAGATGAATCCCCTAAAACTGACAATAGGTGTACTTGATGTGGTTTTTTATGGTGATATACACATCCAATTTGATATTATTTATGTGATGAAGTTAACTGATAATGTTTTATATTTAGCCAAAACAATGTTTCAGGAGGAAAAAAATTGCCTTAGTTTGCATATTTCCATGATTGTGGAAATTCCCGCTCTTTACATATATGGTAACTGACGGGTTTTTGGTTTTTTGTTTTGTTTTGCTCTAATTCAAAAAAAATTTTTTTTAATGTTATATATTTATTTTTGAGGCAGAAAGAGACACAGCATGAGCAGGGGAGGAGCAGAGAGAGGAAGACACAGAATCCGAAGCAGGCTCCAGGCTCGGAGCCGTCAGCCCAGAGCCCGACGCGGGGCTCGAACTCACGAACCGCGAGATCGCGACCTGAGCCGAAGTCGGATGCTCAACCGACTGAGCCACCCGGGCGCCCCTCACTGTGAGTTTTTTTTTTTTTTTTAATTGAAGTATACTTGACATACAATGTTACATTAGTTTCTGGTGTGTAACAGAGAGGTTGCACAAGTCTACGTGTTCTCCTATGCTCACTGCAAGTGTAGCCGCCATGTGTCAGCATGCAGCCCTATTAAAACACCACTGACCGGACTCCCTGCGCTGTGCCTTTCATCCCCACACGTATTCATTCCATCACCGGAAGCCTGTGCCTCCCGCTCCCCTTCACCCATTTTCCCATCCCCCTAACCCCCCTCTCCTCTGGCAACCATCAGTTTGTTCTCTGTATTTATGGATCTGTTTCTGCTTTTTGTTTGTTTATTCACTTGTTTTTGTTGTTTTCAGATTTCACTTGTATTTGTTGTTTTCAGATTCCACACAGAAGTGAAATCGTATGGTATTTGTCTTTCTCTATCTGACTTATTTCACTTAGTATAATACCCTCTAGCTCCACTCATGTTGTTACAAATGACAAGTTCATTCTTTTTTTGTGGCTGATATTCCATTGTGTATCTATACTACATCTTTATTCATTTGCCTATGGACACTTGGGTTGCTTTCATACCTTGGCTAATGTAAATAACGCTGCAACAAACACAAGGGTGCATATATCTTTTTTGAATTACTGTTTTTGTTTTCTTTGGGTAAATATCCAGGAGTGGAATTACTGGATGGCATGGTGTTTCTATTTTTAATTGTTTGAGGAACCTCCATACTGTTTTCCAGTGTGTGCACTAATGTATATTTCCACCAACAATACATGAGAGTTCTGTTTTTCTTCACATTCCTGCCAACACTTATTATTTCTTGTCTTTCTTTTTCTTCTTTTCAATGTTTATTTTTGAGAGAGATATAGCATGAGCAGGGAAGGGACAGAGAGAGAGACACACACAGAATCTGCAGCAGGGTCCAGGCTCCAAGCTGTCAACACAGAGCCTGACGTAGGGCTTGAACTCACAAACTGTGAGATCATGACCTGAGCCGAAGTCAGATGCTCAACCAACTGAACCACCCAAGGGCCCCTATTTCTTGTCGTTTTGATACTAGGCATTCTGACAGATGTAAGGTGATATTGTGGGTTTGATTTGCATATTCTTGATGATGAGTGGTATTCAGGATCTTTTCATATGTCTGTTGGCCATCTGTATGTCTTCTTTGGGAAAATGTCTATTTAGTCCTCTATTTTTAAATTGGGTTTTTTGTTCGTTTTGTTTTTTGTGTGTGGTTTTTTTGTTTGTTTGTTTGTTTCTTTGTTTTGTGTTCGTGTTTGGTTGTTTAAGTTCTTTTTATATATTATGGATATTAATCTCTTACTGGCTTGCAAATTTCTTCTTCCGTGTATTAGGTTGCCTTTTTGTTTCCTTCACTGTGCAAAAGCTTTTCATTTTGATGTAGTCCCAATAGTTTATTTTTCTTTTGTTTCCCTTGCCTCAGGAGACCCATCTAAAAAAATGTTTCTATGCTTCATGTCAAAGAAATTATTGCCCATGTTTTTCTTCTAGGAGTTTTATGGTTTCAGGTCTCACATTTAGGTCTTTAATCCATTTTGAGGTTATTTTTGTGTAGGGCGTAGAAGCCAAGTGGTCCAGTTTCATTCTTTTGTACGTAGCTGTCCAGTTTTTCCAGCACCACTTGTTGAAGAGACTGTCTTCTCCCACTGTATATTCTTGCCTCCTTTGTCATAGATTGCCCATATGAGCATGGGTTTATTTCTGGGTTCTCTATGCCGTTGCATTGATCTATGTGTCTGTTTCTGTGTCAGTGCCATAGTGTTTTGATTCCTATAGCTTTGAAGTATATATTGAAATCTGTGATTTTGATGCCTCTGGCTTGTTCTTCTTTCTCAAAATTACTTTGGCTTAATTGATGTTTTAGTGAGTTCTTGGAGTAGCTACCTTTGCATTTCAACTACATACATTAATATATACTTAGAAACCTTCCTAAGAATATTTACACCCGTGATTAAGCAGTTCCATCATGTCCAGGAGTTTGCATTTTTAAAGCAGGTTAGTTCTCTACCTAATAAGCAAATACAGTCAGATTTGCAAAGTTCAACAAAGGAAATAATCTTGATGGGCAACTCTTGTCCGTTACCAAATTCCTTTTGGATTTCTTTGGAAATTTTGGTAAAGATCAAAGGCAAGTCTGTTGAACACTTTGGGTCTCAAAGATTCTTGTTTGTTCGTTTAACCTTGGGTGTTTCCTCACTCCTCCTCCTCCACCACTCTCCTCTCTGCCTCCCATGGTGCTCTCCATGGTGGTTTAAACACTGCAGCACCCCATCACTTTACAAACTGGCAAGGCTGTTTTGTCTAGAAACCATGGTGGTAGATACAATTCTCATACCTCATGCCCCAGTCACTGGGTAAAAGACTTATCAGAAATAATCATTCACTAAATAGATCCGTTCCTACCTTTTGTCTGGCCATTATGGAAGGTAGAAACAGAAACGCTTCCTGGGAGTTGCGTGTTATCTAACAACGCATTGACAATAAAAGGCAAGAGTATAAACAGATCCTTGTCTTCTTGCTAACTGCCAATTAGCGAACACTGATTCTCTTCCCTGCTTACTGAGCACATAAACTCATATGGCCCCTTCCTTATTTATGGAGTGTGTCAGTATGTTTATTTTCAGACCGATGGAGAGAGGCAGTACTCTTCTTGGCTTTTCAAAGTACGAATTCTTTCACCAAAACATGTAGAATCTTTAATAGACATCTGCAATTTTCCCCTTGGACAGTTTTGACTCATATTTTTAGGATCCAAAGGGCTTTTTCTTTTCCAAGAGCATCTTTTCCAGGCCGCCTTGACATTTTAACAGTAATGATTTTAAAAATAAATAAAATTGTCTAGTTTTACAGTGCACAAAGTGTTCAGCCTAGAGATGTGATACTGTTTTCTTTGCTGACTATGCCTGCATTCCCCAAACATGCTGCAAAAATGGCATTCAAGACCGTGCTGATTGGAGTGATGAAAATTTATGTGAATAGAAAACTTTTCTAATCATTGTTTTGGAAAAGCCTTAAAAATATGTTATTAGTTACCTTAAGACTTCTCTCCAAAAAAAAAAAAAAATTGACATATGTATCTTATTGGGCAGAGGGGCCTCCTAAAGCATGAATCCGGTGTTATGTAACGGAGAAAAATGATTAGTAGAAATCAGACCCAACCTTTAGTGACCTTCAGCCCATTTTAAACTTGTTTCCAAATTTTAGAATGTAGCTTTCTGTCCTGTGCACCACAGGGTTACTGGGAGGACAACACAAGTGTACTCTAGTTTAACTATTTCAACAAAGAAAAGGTATTAATCCCAAGAGTTTTCAGATCAAAATTTGATCACTATCTCTTAATTGGCCAAGCCTTGGTTCTGATGCAGCTAAAAGCTAGTTTGGCCCAGGACTAGTCTTAAAAGTAGAGGACACCTGCCAGCATGTAGTGACAGCATCCAGAAGATCAACCAGATGAAAATCATCTGCCCCTCTAAGCCGGCCAAGACTTAAAATTCTTTCTAGTAGTTGCTGAGGTCAAAAGAGCAGACCTAGGTTTGACTCTCATGCTACCACACAACAGGCTGTGTTGATCTGACACAAAGTATTTTCACCTCTTGAAGTTGGCTTCCTTATCTGTACCACATGGCTCTTTGGCGGGGGGGGGGGGGGGGGGGGGATTATTATGATAACCAATGAGATTATATAAAACAAGTGGTACAGAGCCTCACACATAATAGCCACCAGAACTGTGGGCAATTAAAGAAAAATTATAAGGATATGGTAGATTGCAGTATTGTTCAAAAGTATTGGCTGTCCTGCTCTGAAAGAGTACATTTCTCCAGGCCTCGTGGCCCTCAGATTGGACTATGCACATGACTTGCTCCGGCTGATGAAATTTGATTCATGACGTGTGTCGCTTCCTAAGTTTTCAGAGCCAGATGGTTGTTTGCTCTCTTTTCCCTGTCCTGAGACTAGCAATGTCCTGATCAGATGCTGTTCTTGCAGTAAAGTGGACCCCAGCCGCAGGCAAAGCACATGTATCAAGAGTGACAGAGAAATCTTTGTAGCAACTAAAATAGTCATTTGTAACTGTAGCATAATCCTGATAGTGAAGGTGTTACAAGAACTTTTCTTATTAATATATAGCCACTAACACACACCAGACCATTTAAGAAATGGACCAAAGAACTTTTCTTGAGGTTGTTGGAGAGTCTCTGACTACAGGCACAACAGAATTAACCCTACCCAGCATCTGCTAAAAGAAGCAAGTTGCCCTGTGTAGGCCTGGCCTGGAAACCGATTGCATTTCCTCATTTAGTCCCTTTCCTGTACAGATCTTGGGCAAACACCTGGGAGGATATTCAGATAGTAGCATATTCTTCACAGGCCTAAGTCAGCCTGTCACTTTCAACTCCATTTCTTGGGATGAGTTGGGAAACTAAAAATCTCATCTACTCCAAGTATGGCCAATGCACCTGCAGCATCAGACTCACCTGGGAGTAGATCAGAAATGCAAACCCTCAGCCTCCTCTAGCTCTTCCCAATCTTCTGTCCTCCTTTAGACATTGTTTGGTCAGTTACATACAAGCAATATTTGTTAACAGCGTTAAAAGCCAGTAGATGACCCACCATTTTCTCATTTGCTGGGAAGCCGAGTGCTCCAGATAGAGTCTACCCATGAGTCTGGCACCTGCAACTTTGTAGCAGAGCCTAACCTGACCCACAATACTCTGGCAACATGCACTTCTCTGTAATTTTGTAACCGCGGAGACTGCTGAGTCCCTGTTACTGTAGCAGTGGACTTTAACAAGACTGACACATCCTTGGAAAGTAATACAATGTTTAAATATGCAAATACTATCTACACAAGCATTTCATTTTTATAGTTTACTTATAGTGACTTTTAGATATAGCTGCATAGTACCCTCACAAGGTACTTGCAAATTATTATGGAAATTTAACATTCTCATTGTTGCAAGAAAAAGCTAAAACTATTTTTTCATCTGGCCTTAAAGCAGAAGACATTTATTTTAAATGCCATTTGTATAAGTTACTTCAACATTGATTGCTAATACAATTTGTTTTAAGTAGCCTTATATTGAGACAGATTTTTGGGATGATGTCCTGATTGGGGTACAGGCACAAGTATTGTTTGTTAAATCTCTTGCAACTGTACACATCATTTTTACTGTGTTATTTTGAAAAGAAAATGGGAGGAGCCACCTGGCTGCCTCAGTTCATACAGCATGCATCTCTTGATCTTGGGAGTTGTAAGTCTGAGCCCCACGTTGGGTGCCGAGATTTCTTAAAATAAAAAAATACATAAATACATAAATTTTTTTAAAGAGAAAAAAGTAGCCCTACTACAGTGTTACCACTTGAATTTAATTAACATAAGGTGGCATTCCTAAACCAAACACTACTTTTTACCCGTGTCTTACAGAATATCCTACAAGGGTTATTAAGAGATTACTTTCCCTTTTTTTTAGGTAATTTTGGGTTACAACTACAAAATGGAGCTACTCCTCCCTACTTCATAGACTGGGGATTAAATGAGAGAAAATTAAGTGCAATAATATATTAAAGGCACTTAGTATACATTTAAGAGATAGACCGTATTAAGAGAAAAAACTCATGCTCAAAGGAATATTTCATTCTCATTTTATAGTTATACCCATTACATAAACCACTGTAGCCCTGAGGATTGCTGGAGAAAAGTTTTAAAACATAACTTTATATCACCTGTGTTACATTATATGGCCATTTAAAATCTTTAATCAAATTTCATCAAAGATTACCAGTCATATTACATGCCATGATTAGCTATGAATAACTTTGCTTTCTGTGTACAAATTAGTGTCAGTGAAATAAAAAATGAAACCATATACTAGGCAAAGAACTTTATTAATCTTGTTTCAAACTTTATTCCCAGGCTTCTTCAGCTTAATTAGCTGCAAAGAATGAATTGTGTATAAGCAAAAACTGAAAAGAGCTGCAGTGTCCAAGGGGCTTGGGCTTAAAAATATTAGAGATCTAGATTTTATCAGATCCATGAACAAAATTTTTAAAAAGCAGTCATAATATAAAATAGCAGCTCCCAGTAACTTCTTCAAGTTTTATCTTCTTCAGAAGTTGACTCAATTCAGTTTGCTTCATTCTTGGAAGCTTCATCAAAATTCTCCACAAGATCTAGAAAAAGAAAAAGGTAGAAACTCTGAAAAAAGCCAAACCTACACATCAATGGATTTTAAAGAGATTTACCAAGTAAATTGCCTTCTCCTAATTGCCAAGAGTTTTTCTGATTTTAGAATAGTTACACCATACCCCCAAGACTCTTGAACGATTTCTCCATGCCTTCTCATAAATTTATTGATCTCGAAGTAGGAAACAGGGGTCTCTTTTGTGATCTGTTATTATATTCATGTGACAACATACATTTTTTATTCAATATTTAAAGTTAGATACCTATACCTACCTGGGATCCCAATCAGAAAAAAACAAGTCTACAAATTTAACTCCTAAATAACTCTGAATTATTTTTTCCATTCTAAAGAAGTGAGGTTCATGTCTACGTTTTCTGTTCTTTACCTTATTACCTCCCCCCACAAGGTACTTTCCTAGAGTACAAAGATTTTTCATTCTTCCTTGCTAAGATTCTCTAATTTAACCACAAGTGAAGGTTCCTACCTGGAACTTCATCATCATCATCCTCTCCGGTAGCAAGTGGTGCCTTTCCATCCACAGCTGTGAAAGCGAAATATATGTTACACACTTGTTAAGTTTTTAATAAACATCAACCAGAAAAACAGATTAAAGGCCAAGCATTGTTACAGTTTATATTCACGATTACAACAGTGACATCTGGGATTTCATCCCTAAGTACAAGCATTAACATGGCAGTCTACAAATGAACGAGAATGTTGTTAACAGCCAACAAATCAAATTCCATACCCTTCTTTCAAGCCCTCTGGCCACCACAGGCCCTGAGGTAGTATGAGAACAACAGAGTGCCCCCAGGGTAGAGGTAAACCCACATACCACATCATGGTAAAATTTCTTATGGGAGACAAATCAAGAAGCTGTTTCTCAAATGCTGTTTTGTTAATGGCATAAGGGAGATGCTCAACAAACCTTTACTGAAATGAACATAAAAGGATCAAAAAATTAAATGCCTTTGATTGGTGGTAAGCATCCACTTTTTAAAACACAAAAAAGTAAACTACACTTAGGAGTTAAGACCTCACAGCACTAGCCCTGTAAGATTTTCAGTGGGATACTTCCAAAACCTACTTCAGCTCTGAAAGCCTTTCTAGAACCTCTTTCTTAAGTCTCTCACTGTGATACCCTCTCTCCCAACATATACATATGTACACACACACATACACACACACCTCTCTTTATACAAATACAAATACACACACACACACACACACACACACACACAGAGATAAACATGTAAAAGGTCTAGCACAATCCACTGAATCAAGTATTAATGATCGATCACAGCATACTAGTTAACTTATTGAACACACTAAGAACACTTAAAAGCAGCGTAACAATCGTTTTTAGAGGAAAACTGGCATGTCCAAATGTAAAGATACTCACATCTACTTGAAATCTTAGAAATTTACTGACAAATCAGTAACGCTAGGCAAAACCACTACCAGGAAACTTACATTGTTTGGGCAGAGCTTCAGCCAGCCTTCTTAAACTAGTCAGACTGTCTGCACCAAGTTGGTTTAAGATACTGGGTAACATTTCTGTCAGCTGCTTTGTCTCAGCATGGCCTGTAATGGTGAAAGTGTTCGCAGCCAGGGATGCCTGAACTTTAGGGTTGTTAAAGTGGATCACTGTTCCTTGGTTTGTGAACATATTCACCTATAAAGAAAAAAAGTTTAATGAGCAACACCCACCAACATTCCTTTAAAGCCAAACATTCTATTAAGCAAAAGCTGAAGTCTGGCTAAGTAATCCACTATTCCACTGTGAAGCACAGGTGCTATTTTTTTGCCTGGAATGGAAAGTGCAATCTAATCACTTTCAGACTCAGCAATCTCCCTACTATTTATTAATGGAAAGATTTTAAAAAATCATTTAACTCATGACCATTAAAATTTTTTTCTACCCACATCTTGTTCTATAAAGAAATAAAATTTGGGGAACCTGGGTGGCTCATTAGGTTGAGCATCCAATTCTTGATTGTGGCTCAGGTTCTCACGTTCATGAGACCAAGCCCTGCATGGGGCTCAGGGTGGACAGCAAGAAGCCTGCTTGGGATTCTCTCTCTCGTTCTCTGCCCCACTCATGCTCTCTCAAAAAATAAATACACTTAAAAAAATAAAAATAAAATTTGACACTTACTTCTTCAATACCAGAGATATTGTTTACTCCTAACTTCTTTAAGGAGAACTGAAGTTTTTTATCATCTGCTGTAGCTGTTCTATGAACCACCTTCTTCTTTCGGCGAGCAGTTCCCTGAGTGAGGAGAAGATAACACACATAAACACCATAACAAACAGTTTCTAATTCCTTTCTGACCTTTGGATCTGTTTAAGAAAATTACTCTAAGTATAAAGTTTTAGGCAGCAAATAGGCAATGACGGAAGCCGAAAGAGGGTAACAAATCCTTAATAACTTCTCATTTTGTCAGATATAAACAAATTATCTTTTCAAAATCCTATTATTTAGATTATGTGCTCCAGAAGAGCAGATAAAGAGGTGGCATTCTCAACCTAAATTAGGCCTCATTAAAAGCTCCATATTCAGAACTATTAACCTTTTTGGTTTTTTTAAATTAACCGATGAAAAATCAACATCCATTAATAGTCACAGGCAAGACAATGTATGACACATTCAAATGAGTCTGTATATAGACTTCTGTAACACCTAATAGTAAAATCTGAAGTTTTTAAAATCTGAAGTATCTTAATCTACAAGGCCCCTACATGATCTGCTCTGCCCCTATAATGCTGTTCTTGACAACATCTCTATCACATACGTATTCTCATCTTCAGCCACAGAAACCTCGTCTGAGTTCCTTAAACAGGCCGAAAAGAGCCTATGCACATACTGTTCCCTTCTTCCCCTAGCATCTGCACTGGCTTCCTCCCTTACTACAGATCTCCGTTTTTTGGCACCATTATCAGTGACCTTTCCCAACCACCCGATGTAAAAAAGCAACTCCAGTAGCCATCGTCTTTTATCTATCCAGGTTTTTTTTTTTCTTCATAACAATTATTACTATAAGAGAGAAATGTATTTTATTGTCTGCCTCCCCTCACTAGAATGTAAGCTTCCATTCTGTTTACTGCTATAAAAAGTTTAAACCCTTTACATGGTATATAAGGCTCTTTAGGGAAAGGCTACCACCTACCTGCCTCAATATACCCCAACCTCCATACCAATTCCTATTTGTCCTTTAAAACCCTGTTCCAGCCTCTTTCAGGCCTGCCCAAACCTCTGTAATTAACTGTCCCCAAGCAAAATCATTCCCACCCTTGTACTTCAGAAACACTTCTACTGAACTATGTATATTACACTATGAAACAGATCTTTCTTTTAGAAAAGATGCCTATCTCCCCTACTACCATTAAAGCTCCCTCAGGGACCATGAACTTCTTAAATTTCATATTCTCAGGACTGAGCACAATAAAGGCTTAAATAATGATAGTTACACCAAATAAAATATCAACAGCTACAAAAAATACTGGTTACCAGACCCAAAAAAGCCTTTAAAAATAGACATCACCTTGATGTAGTCATGTAGCTATCTGGTTTCCAAATAATTGTCTCTAAATCTCTCTAAAAGACACTCTAACTGCTACTGTAAGATTATAAAAACAAAACGGACACACCTTCTATACATTCCACACACTTCACATGTGTAGAGTTCCATTTTTACTGATATAATTAAGATATTATCAATGTTCTGATCAGATACTGAATAAAGCATTTTTACAGGATCAGAGTAACCACAGAAAGATAGCACGCAAGCACATTATTCAAGTTATTTCTTGTGAAACTTGTACCAAAAGAAATGATAGTTAAAAACACCAATATAAGAATATCCAAACACTGACCCACAAAGGCTGTAATGAGTTTCTCTGGGACCTGAAGGCCACACCTAGCTTTTAACAATTGCTAAGAAGGCCAAGAAACACCTACTAGTTGTTAATTGGCAGGTGCAGATCCTGAAGACTACCCGCTTCAGGGAAAAAAAAAAAAAATCAGGACACATTCATTGTTGGCAAAGTCCAGGAATTTAACAGATACACATCTCCTTATTTAAGTCTAAGTGAAACTTTTGGCTATTTCACAGAATACTCTATTTGAAAGCAAATGTTTAAAGTTGGGAAAAATAGATAACAAGCTTGGTAGCAGGGAAGCTTTACAAGTTTTACCAAGTAAAGACACGCTCTGTTCGGACAAGCTACCACACCTTGTTAAATACTAGGAATGTGCTAACACAATGCAAAATACAACTAAGTACATCTCTGTCTAGAGCAGTCTTCTGATTTAAGTAAATTACTCAGAAAACAATCTAAAAATTTCCAAGTTCAAAAAAGAATACTCTTGAAAATCAGTATCAAGCAGAAAAAAACCCAATTAACCAAAACTTACCTAAAAGCCTAGCAATCATTCTCATTCTCTCAGTTTTAGCATATTTACAAAGTCAAAATTGAGAGCTTATCTGCTTAGGTAGTATTTTCAAATCCATAGTCACTGCTCTTAAATTTTGTGATGTACCTCTAACAAAGGTATCTTCCAAATATCCTAGAAAAAAATATACAACTACTCTGGAATGCATTTAGCTAAGAAAGTATTACAGAAAGGTCTTAATGTACAGGGAACACAAACTTCTACCTGTCAAGTACAATTATCCAGAACCTGACATTATAAACTGTAGTTCAAAAGACAGGTGGAACTTAAATTCAGAGTTACCTTAATTATTTACAAAAAAAAAAAAAAAAAAAAAGAGAGAGAGAGAGAAAGAGAGAAAAAAGAAAAAAAAAGGCATCAGCATAGTACTGAAGGTATACAACTTAGGCCAAAACAAGTTAGGAGTAGGAGGGCCACAAGGATTATCTAACTGAAATGACACATTTTCTTACTAATCAACTTAGGAAACATTTTGTTGTACTGAAACACTGTAACAATGAAAACATTTTCACAGAAGTAATGTTTATAAGTGGTCTCTTCACCTAGATTCACTTTTTTTTACTATACAACATGCGTGTCCCACTGATACACTCTACTGTGTATCATTTAACCCCGCCTCCTCCTTCCCACCCCACTTTGCGAGCTCGATGAAATGCCCTCTAGAGACAGTGACAAGCCAACAATACCAAAAAAACAACCCCCCAAAAAAACCCAAACCTGGAAACTTCAACAACAAAAAAACCCCCAAAAAACTATTAAAACTTACTTTCCCACCAATGCGCACTTGTGCTTGCAGTTTGGCGAGTTTCTCCTGGTTCATGATAGTTTCTTTCATCTAGAAAAACAGGAAACCCTCAGCGAGGAAAGGTCTAGTTATCTCCAGCATTCTACGCTCGTTATTTCCCAAGACACGAGCAGAAGAAAAAACGTCCTAAACAGGCCGAGGCCTGAATCCCCAATCCACCCCGCAAAGCTCCCAATTTCAGTTTTGGGGGAGCGCAAAGGGCACCCACCTTCCTACCCCTCCTCCACAACTCCCCCCTCCCTGCAGGCCCGAAAAACGGGCGCTAACCCATGCCTGATCACCCCCGGCCCCCCACCCCCGGCCCTGGCCCAGCCTCGGCCTAGCCAGGGCCGGCCCGGCCCGGCCCGGCCACTCTCCGCAAGCCTCGCGGTACCTGAGGCTCCTGTCCTCGGGTTCCGCCGCGAGGTGGAGGAAGAGACGGCGTCGCCTCGCCCCCAGGGCAGCCGCCCCTGGCTCGACCTCGCCCCCGAGAGTCAGCCTGAGTGGGTGCGCCTGTCCGTCGCATCGCCTTCCTCTCCTCAGCCCTGTCCCTCCCTGTCTCGCTCCTTCCGGGCACTTCCCGCCCCCGTTCCCGTCCTCCTCCCACGCCGGCGTCCAGAGCCTTTTTGTACCTTGTTGGAGCGGAAATGGGACCGCGCGGGGGACTAGGGTAGGCGCTCAGGGGGTCTCGGGTGGACCAGCTGAGATTAGGCGCACACACGCGGGGACGCAAGATGGCAGCTAGAGGGAGGCCGGAAGTGATGCAACACTGCTTCCTCCTAGAGTCAGGAAACGGACTTCGCTGCGAGCTCAGCCCCTCGCTGCGCACGCGCGGCTGCAGGCCGAAGCGTTTGTGACGGTCGCGTGGGTCACATTTCTCGTCAGCGCGGGCCAGATTGAGACCTCCCGAGGGACTCTGTGCTGGAGGCACCGCGAGTAGTCCTGGGAAAGGCCATAAAGGAGTCAGAAAGAACGGTTCTTTGCACAGTTAGGGTTGAGTAAGTCGGCCCCGATCCCCAAATTCTTTACCTTCAGAAGAAAGGGCATTTCCCATCTGCGGAAACGCTTGGGGCGCCCAGAGTGTGCGCACCTCTTTGGTCCCTCTCGCTCGCTGGATGGTGTAGATTGGAGCAGTCGTCTGAATGTTTTAGAATTTACCCTCCGATAGAAATAAGCCTTTAACAAGACATTTTGGCCAAACGTTGTCAAAATAAGCTAATTTTGCCTTCTAGGAGGAGGAGGTTTGGGTAGGTTACAGGACCGTGGTTCACAGGTTTTCTGGCTTGAGTGTTCAGAATGCATTCCCGAGTCCCACTCCTCAAAAGCGGTTCGTTCGGACTGGGGATGGAACCGGGTAATCTGCATTTCAGCAAGCGTAGCAGGTCTCACCTGAGACCCCTGTACTTGATTACATTACTTCTCTTGTTTCTTTAACAAAAAGTTGACTCCTTGATCCTTATTTGGCACGGATTTTACAATTAGCGATTCACAGTTGAACCAACTTTGTTTCTGAACTAGGTAGTGCAATCAAGGGAGAATTTGTGCCCGGTGTGTTTACAGAGACTTCTGGTGTGAGTTAAAATTTCCTGAACGGTAGGACGAGCTTTAAGACAATGTTAACGTCAAACTACTTATATTTTAAAATGGCGATTTAAGTCAGAATGCTATCTGGTCAGCCTTTTGGTGGTCTTAGCTATGAAAAGCCTTCGCAGGGTCAAAAATGAGTCCCAAATCTCTAAGAAAAATACAATTTATACAGCAGGGACACTTGCGTAGGTGCAGATTTCTCTTTAATTAAGATGAATCTTTTTGTATACTTTTCACATGTACATTGTTTAAAATGTGATGTCTCTAAGAAAATAGGACATCTGTATTGCTTTGTTAGGGTAATTGTAACAGTTGATATCTTCTTAGAAAACAATGTTGCTCCTATATAAGACAAGTTGAGTACAGAAAAATATGTACTATTAGGCTAGGTGGGTTACTGTAGAGGTCAAGATGACAGTGCAAACATCAGTCAGTGCTATAGAAATATTACAAAATATATATAGAAATAGTCCCCTTTTTGAAAGTATGTCTTTGTTCAGGAACAGATTTTTCCCCTTCTTCCATGTTACACTGAGGGCATTTGAAACTTCCTATTCATATAATGTTTTCTGAGCATTCACATAAACCCAAGATTCTTCTGCCTACCTGTCACCTGATTCACCTTTTAGACACCTGTTTTCTGGAAGTATCCCAGGTTATTGTTTATTTTCCTTTGATTCCCATGTTTCTGTCTTGTACTTTTCTAATTTTTAAGACTTTTATCATGTTGAAAAATATGAAAGATGCCCCTCATAGTAAGAAAAGAAAATTTTGAATTTTGACTTCTGCTACATTTGCTTATTTTGTGAATGGTTAGGAAATTCAGATTCTGCTAGTATTTATATACAAGGATTTTTAAAAAAGTAACTGAACGGGTTTTTTTAACTCCAAAAAAAGTTACTAAGTTACTATCTTAATCAGTGTTGACAAAGGAATAATTTATGATGTGTAGGGCAAATAAAAATTACTGGCTCCCACACTTAACTGCTTAGCTTCAACAAACCCAAGACTCATTTACTGAAGCATTCAACATGTCCTCTGTCAATAGAGCAGGTAAGAAGGGGGAAACCTGTTTGCTCTCCTTGGTTTATAGTTTATGGTCTAATCAAAGTCCATGAGTTGTTTTCACCTCTCTGTTGGATTTAAGTTAGCTTCAGCAAGAGGTAAATATTTACTTTGTTTAATATTTATTAAGATCGCATTTTGACCCACAAGAGATATTGGAAATGGCTGAGAATAAATATTCCCACGCTTCTAGTTGCTTTGTGATCTGGCCATTGACTGATAGCCACAATGGACCTTTTTTTCGTTTGTTTCTAAACCTGCTTGAACTTCTAATATAACTCACCTTTGTCAAGTTAATTTCTGCACCTCATGTGGCTTTTGGTTTAAATGTCTCAGGAAAGCCTTCTCTGATACCCTCAGCCCCATTGAGTTACCTCCATCGTTATTTTTAGTTGTGGTACTTTATTAAATGCAAATGGTGGTTTGATAATTTTGTTGAGTTAATGGATAATTCAACTAGGAATCTTAACAATTTCTACTAGGTTAATGTTGAGTGTTGGCTCTTTAACAGCTGGATCCTCAAAGAACTCTTAGGAGTGCTCTTATGAGGTAGGTTCTTCCCATATTACTTTACTTATTTTTGGCCATCTAACTAAAGTGTAGAGAATCAAGATGTGAAGATTGACATGACCTCATCTTCCCTCCATCAATTCTACCATCTCTGTATATCTGAACCTATAAATATTGCCTACCTTCTTATTACACACAGGAGAATATTCCCTCTACTTGTACTTTTGTGTATTTCATTCAGGACCTTGATTCTTCTGTTGCATCCCTCCTATATCTCTTCCCCCCCCCCCCTTTGAACTGGATCATCCTCCCTGCACACTAAAATGCCTCGTTATCATGTATCTCAAGAGAAAAGAAAATGACTCTTTTTGACCTCTCTTCCCCTCCAGCCACTGCTTACTTTCTGTGTTCCCTTTTATAGCAAAATCTTTCCAAAGAATTGTCTAACCCTCCATCTTGACAATTCCAAAAGGTAGATTCCTAGTTCTTATTTTAGTCTTTAGGTAGCATTTGACATACTTGGCTGCTTCCACATTTTTGAAACTTGTTTTTTTCCTCTAGGCTCCCAGAACCTCTCACTTCCTGATTTCCTCTCACTGGCATCTCAGTCTACTTTGCTTTATCTTATTTCTCTGACTTTTAAATATTAGAGTTGCTTACAGTTTAGTCCTATGTTCTTTTCTGCCTGTACTCTCCCTAAACATTTTCATCCATTCCCATGGCTTTAAATGTCATCTTTAGTTTGATGAGTCCCAAATTTATAATTCCAGCCCTAACTTTTTGAATACCAGACTGAATATTCCTTTTACATTATTGTGGAAAACTTCAAGTACATAAGAGTACAAATAATAAAGTGAACTTCTATCAAACCATTGCACAGTATCAACAGTTATTAAATTAATACATACATACTTTGATTTTATTCTGAATTTTGTTTCAGAAAACTTATATATATATATATAAGGTCTCTCCGGGAGAGAGATACAGAAAGTTGAGTGCTGGGAAAAGGAGGAGGAGGAGCAGAGGGCTTTTTTGTTTTGCAGAGAACCCTGGTACAGAAGCAGTGGAGTGAACATGGGGAGAGGAAAGTGTGCTTAAAAAGGAAAGATTTACTGAAGTCGTAGGGATGTCCAAAGCATCTTTCTGAGTTTTTTTGTTTTTGTTTTTTATTTATTTTTCTTGGTGATGTCTACACCCAACGTGAAGCTGGAACTCATAACCCTAAGATCAAAAGTCCATGTTCCTGCATCTGAACCAGCCAGGCGCCACCAAAGCATCTTTTAAAAAATCTCAGTCACCTAATATAGTCTGTATTTCTGAGACCAGAGTGGAACCAAGGAGGTCAATTACTTTTTTATAAGAAAAAAAAATACTTTAAATGTTTAATTGCTGGGGGAAAAAAAGCCCACTGAAAATAAGTTGCTCTCAGAATATGTATCGTCTGCAGTCAAGTAAGGATGATAAATGGTAGGAAGCTCCTGGAGAGTCATGAAAGCAAAGCATGGAAGTCTACGTTATCCAAATTTTGCTGATTATTTAGCATACTGTTTATTAAACACACTAAAATATTTTTAAGGGCTTTCACAGCTATGTAAATCTCCCCAATTCTATTATCTTCATGAAGTCTTTAAAATTCCTTAAGATAATAATGCTTTATAGAGGCCAGTTTTCTTTCATTTTATCTTGCAACATTTGCTAGTATTTATTAGTTGTACTTCAGTTTCTCTATGCTTATATGCTGATGATTCAGTAGGGGCCTTCTTGTGAATAGGATAAATCAAAGTGAGAATTGTATCTTCTACTAGAGTAGAAGCAAGTGCTACAGTATCAGTGCATCAGTATGGCTGATGGAGTTTGTTGCTATTTTCAGCATTTTGGTATTAAAACTGATGTGGCAACAAGAGGAGGAGGAGTGACAAACTGGTAAGCTTTAGTTGCTTTAGTGAATTTGTGGAATTGTAATTTAAAAAGACAGGAGAGGACTTGGCATATAAAGAACAGCAATACAGAGAACTTCAAGGAAACTAAAATCCTGCAGAAAAAAATATATATACTGTTTATTTGTGTATCTTTTAAGTGACTGGAAAATACTGCCAACAAGAAGGTAATGTAAACTTGATACCTTTTTATTTTTTATTTAAAAAAATTTTTTTAAATGTTTTTATTTATTTTTGAGACAGAGACAGACAGAGCATGAGCAGGGGAGGGGCAGAGAGAGAGGGAGACAAAGAATCTGAAGCAGGCTCCAGGCACAGAGCCCGATGCGGGGCTCAAACTCAGGGATCGCGAGATCATGACCTGAGCTGAAGTCAGACGCTTAACTGACTGAGCCACCCAGGCGCCCCTTGATACTCTTTTTTTTGTTTTTTTAATTTTTTTTTCAACGTTTATTTTTTGGGGGGGGGACAGAGAGAGACAGAGCATGAATGGGGGAGGGGCAGAGAGAGAGGGAGACACAGAATCGGAAACAGGCTCCAGGCTCTGAGCCATCAGCCCAGAGCCTGATGCGGGGCTCGAACTCACGGACCGCGAGATCGTGACCTGGCTGAAGTCGGACGCTTAGCCGACTGCGCCACCCAGGCGCCCCATCCCTTGATACCCTTTTTAAAGAAATATTGTAATTTAATACTTGTTAACTTTGCCAACATCCAACAGCCTTGTTTGCTCTTCTTGGGAGTCTGAGTTTGTTTTTTGTATTTTTTTTTTTAAATGTTTAATTTTGAGAGCAAGGAAACTCAGGAACCCTCAAGATCATGACCTGAAGTTAGACTCTTAACCGACTGAGCCACCCAGGTGCCCCTGAACTTGTATTCTTGGTTTAGAGAATAAGGAGTGGTAGGAAGAAGGAAGGTGGTGTAGGAGATTGACACTGTGTGCATTTTATATCATTTTGGAGCTGCAGAGGTATTATAGGTTAAAGTGGTTTAAACTTTGGTTTGAGAAGAGGACACAGCCAGAGGATAATTAAACTCTAAAGGTGTATCCTGGAAGTGGGTGGGGTTAACACAAATTTAGGAAGTGAAAGTAAATAAATCATTCAACAGTTTGAAGCAGTGTTTCTGGTAGAGAATGCCGGCAGAGCTTAACTTTTTAATAGAAAAAGTGGTTTTGCCCTTTCTATTTTAGGTTACGTTTTAGCACCTTTAATGATATATTCTGCAATTTATTGGGGAAGATTTTTTAAAAGATTTTATTTGCTCAAAGAAAGCAATCTGACTGCAGAAGCCAAATCTATAAGCACTTTAAAATGTAAACCATGGGATAACTTCATGACTACCAAATTGTAACTGATTCAGCTTCTTGTTTCAGTACTTGATCTTTCCCCAAGCTCCAGTCTAGTGCCAGCCAGGATCATGACACACCCCCAGGGGTATTTCATTCTTTTGGCTGAAGGGCTGTCCTGAAGTCTACACCCTTTACATTAACTGTCAGGACACCCACTATTCGTTTGTCAGATACGTCATACGGCTTATGTATTACTATTTATTTATTTATGGACAAAACAGAAGTTGTCAGGGTAGAAAATAACTTAAAAGACGAACATATAATTAGTAACTTCATTTGGTTAATAAAACTATCCATATTTTAAACCTAGAGGACGTTTCATTTTGTATATTCCTGTATCATTTATCACTGATGTAAAAGAATGAAAAAAATCAGAAATAATTATTTCGTTGTTTGCATTTGGGTGATAGATTCAATATTTTTAATATATGGTAGGATGACTGTCTTTTTTCATTCTTGCAGTTGACCTATTTGCAGGCTTCTATTCCATATACACGTTAGGTTTTGTTAAATTATTTTAAAATTTTATTGAGATTGTATAGATTAATTGGGATGCTTTTATATCTTTGCTAATTGTATGAGTCTGCACTCAGTTGCAATAAATAGATCTGGCTATTTCAAGTATATAGGGATTTAGTATAGGGAATTGGGCCTTAGAATATTATTTAAAAGGCTGGAAGAGTGGACTTTAGCCTAGGCCATCAGAAATGAGTCCTAGGATAGTATAGCAGAGCTAGACTGTTAAGGGAGCTGTTGCTATTGCCCCTACTGGTCAGGTGGATGGAGAATCAAGACCCCAGGACTAGAATTATCAGTGTTAAGGATGGACTACCATAGCTACAATGTAAGAATCAAGAAGATACTGTAATACTCAACGCCCACAAAGCCAATGACTGTGCTCTAGAAAGCTGCTGCAGAAAATAACTCCTATATTCACCACCATGCTTGCCATCCAAAAAACAAAGCAGCAGGAAGAAGGCTTTGGTTTTCCACACTCCAGATCTTACTTACATGTACCTAATTGGCAGAAATCATTTACTTCTAGAACACTTAACTGCAAGGATATCTGGGAAATGTAGTTCTTAACTTTTCAACATTTATAGTACAGAAAGTAAGCTTAAAAGAAATTTGAATAAATGCTGAGTGCCAGTCTACCTTATACCGTGAATATAGCACCACTATTATTTCAAATATTTTATATATTTATTTTACTTACATAATTTTTAAAAGATTTTTAAAACTTTATTTTTGAGAAAGAGAGAGAGAGAGAGAGAGAGAGAGAGGGCAAATGTGGGAGGGGCAGAGAGAGAGAAGGAGACACAGAATCCAAAGCAGGTTCCAGGCTCTGCACTGTCAGCACATTGCCTGACACAGGGCTCGAACTCACGAACTGTGAGATCATGACCTGAGCTGAAGTCGGAGGCTCACTAACCCAGCCACCCAGGGGCCCCTTCCTCAACATTTTTGCATCTCAGGTTTTCCTTTTCAGTTATTTTATTGTTATTTTAAAGAAGTGTTTATTTACTTTGGGGGAGGGGCAGAGAGAGGGGAACAGAGGATTGGAAGGGAGATTTTCACTGACAGGCTGACAGCAGTGAGCCCAATGTGGGGCTCGAACCCACGAACCGCAAGATCATGACCTGAGCCAAAGTCAGATGCTCAACGGACTGAGCCACCCAGGCACCCCTTACTGTTTTTTTTTTATTCAGGTAGAGTTGACACACAATGTTACATTAGTTTCAGGTGCACAACTTAGTGATTTGACAAGTTTATATGTTACTCTCTGTTCACCACAAGTGTAGCTACCATTTGTCCCTTTACATCACTATTACAATATCATTGAGTGTATTCATTATGGTGTGCCTTTTAATTTTTTTTTTTTACGTTTATTTATTTTTGAGACAGAGAGAGACAGAGCATGAACGGGGGAGGGTCAGAGAGAGAGGGAGACACAGAATCTGAAACAGGCTCCAGGCTCTGAGCTGTCAGCACAGAGCCCGATGCGGGGCTTGAACTCACGGACCGCGAGATCATGACCTGAGCCGAAGTCGGCTGCCCAACCGACTGAGCCACCCAGGCGCCCCTATGGTGTGCCTTTTAATCCTGTGACTTGCTCATTCTATAACTATCTCCCTCTCCCCTCTACCCATTCTGCCTACCTCTCCTCCCTCCACTCACTCTCCCCTCTGGCAATCATCATTTTGTTCTCTGTATTTATAGTTCTGATTCTGCTTTTTGTTTATTCATTTTTTTGAAGATTCCATTTATGAAGGAAATCATACGGTATTTGTCTTCCTCAGTCTTACTTAGCATCATACCCTAGGTCCTTCCATGTCATAATTTCATCCTTTTTATGGCTGTGTAATATTCCTGTGTGTGTGTGTGTGTGTGTGTGTGTGTGTGTGTGTGTACACACATTTTCCTTACCCATTTTTCTATTGATGGACACTTAGGTTATATCCATGTCTTGGCTATTGTAAATTATGCTGCAGTTAACATAGGGGTGCATAGATCTTTTCAAGTTAGTGTTTTTGTTTTCCCTGGGTAAATACCCAATAGTGGGATTATTGGGTCATAGGGTATTTCTATTTTTAATTTCCTGAGGAACCGCCATACTATTTTCCACATTGCCTGCACCAGTTTGTATTCTCACCAACAGTGCACAAGGGTTCCATTTCCTCTACGTTCTCACCAACACTTGTTTTTCATCTTTTTGACAAGACAGGCATGAGGTAATATTTTTGGGGGATTCTGATTTGCATTCCCCTAATGATGAGTGATGTTGAGCATCGTTTCATGTGTCTGTTGGCCATCTGTATATCTTCTTTGGGAAAATGTCTATTCAGGTCCTCTGCCCATTTTTTTAATCGGATTGTTTGGGTTTTTTTGATATTCACTTATGTAAGTTTGGATAGTAACTTCTTATGTGTCATTTGCTATTACCTTCTCTCATTTGATATAGGGTGTCTTTTTGTTTTATTGGTGGCTTTCCTTGCAGTGCAAAAGTTGTGTGTGTGTGTGTGTGTGTGTGTGTGTGTGTATGTGTGTGTAGTCCCAATAGTTTATTTTTGCTTTTGTTGCTCTTGCTTCAAGAGACATATCTAGGAAAATGTTGATATGTCTGATGTCAGAGAAATTATTGCCTGTGTTTTCTTCTAGGATTTTTATGTTTTTAAGTCCTATGATGCGGTCTTTAATCCATTTTGAGCTTGATTTTGGGTATGTTATTAGAAAGTAGGCCAGTTTAATTCTTTTACTATAGCTGTCCAGTATTGCCAGCACCATTTATTGAAAAGACTGTCACTTCCCCATTGTATATTCTTACCTCCTTTGTCATAGATTAATTGACCATATAATTGTAGGTTTATTTCTGGGGTCTCTGTTCTGTTCCAATAATAAATATTTTTTCCTATAAAATATTAATCAGGTGGTAGTAATATTTTTCACCCTCCTGAGTTTTACAGAACTGAAAATTTCAATGTTATCCTCCCTTATTTTCTCTGAGGATACAGTCTGTTCTGAACTCAGATCTGCTGAATACATGAAGAGAATGACATTTGCATTAAATCTGTGTCAAAATCACAAATCATGGTTATAATTTGAGTATCGTGGTTAATTTTTATTTTTTTATTTAAAAATTTTTTTAATATTTATTTTTGAGAGAGAGAGAAACAGAGTGTGAACAAGGTAGGGGCAGAGAGAGAGGGAGACATAGAATCTGAAGCAGGCTCCAGGCTCCGGGCTCCTAGCTGTCAGCACAGAGCCCCACGGGGGGCTTGAACTCATGAACCATGAAATCATGACCTGAACCAAAGTCAGACTCTTACCTGACTGAGCTAGCCAGGTTCCCCCTGTGGCTAATTTTTAGATATTGTTCTTCGCTGTTGATTCAAACAAATGAGGAGTAGGTGGTTTTATATACTGATTGTACTCACTAAAACAGAATCATGGCTTCATATTTCCATTATAAATAGCCTTTTCACATACATTATCAAGACTGAATTGAGCGTTCACTTCGTCAGTACTTACACTAAAATTAGAACAATACAGAGAAGAGTAGCATGGCCCCTCTGCAAGGATAACATGCGAATTTGTGAAGGGCTCCATATTTTCTTTAAATTTTTAAAAAGTTTTTATTTTTGAGAGATAAAGTGTGAGTGGGGGAGGGGCAGAGGGAGAGGAAGAGAGAGAATCTTAAGCAGGCTGCGTCCTCAGTGCAGACCCCAATGTGGGGCTCTATCTCCCAACCATGGGATCATGAGCTAGCTGAAATCAAGAGTCAGATGCTTAACTGACTGAGCCACCAGGTGCCTCCCCCACCCCCAATTTTTTTAAAAGACTGAATAGGAAATCTTCACAAACTATGGTCAGTTATTCCGGTTTCATTTTGACTGCAGTCCTTGGACAAATAGATTTGAACCTGTTTGCTTACCTGTAAAGGTCCTCAAACTTGACTGTGAGTCACAATTTCCGGGAGAGCTCAAAGAAACAAATGTAGGTAGAGGGCCACACTCACTGAAGGAGGCTGGGACCAGGGCTTCGGCTTCTGTGTTTTTATTAAGTTGCCCCAGAAATTTGAGAACTATTGTCTTAGTATGCTTCTATGGATTGATTGATCTTCATACATTTTATTTATTCATTTATGTGCATATATATAAACGAACATGAACCAGCTAGGAATGGTCATGTAGTGCTGAGACCTCAGAGATGACAGAAGCAGCCCTGTCCTAAAAAGTTCTCAGTTTAGTGGAAGAGACAAACTGTTAATTGCAGTGTGGTGTTTTGTGCTCTGAAACAGATGGGATGCTGAGGCAGCAAGAAGGAAGGGCATCACACTTCTCCTGGAATTGCACATCAGGGAGTATTTCGTTGGTCTGAAGGGTTAGAGGAATCAACTGAGTAAGAGTGAGAGGAGAGCATTTTAGGCACAGAAGAATAAGGAGGCACAAACCACAAGGAATTTGACAAGCTAGAGTATTATTTCCCAAACCATGGGACACTTCCCTCACTAATCAGATTTTAGTGATTTAGGTGGTTCATGGTGGATAAGTCATTACATAGTGATAGAAATCTCCTACCAATTCTTTTCTGCATCTTTTGTAAGAAGAACATCTTTTTGGCTGGCTCTAGTAAGTAACAGCTTTGTAACATTTGCTAATTTCCTTTTAAAGAAAGTAGCCTTGGGGGCGCCTAGATGGCTTAGGCAGTTAAGGGGCCACCTCGATTTCTGCTCATGACAGAAATCCCCACGTCAGGCTTTCTGCTGTTAGCACAGAGCTTGCTTCGGATCCTCTGTCCCTGTCTTTCTGCCCCTCCCCTGTTTGCACCATCTCTCTCTGTCTCAAAAATAAACATACATTAAAAAAAAAAAAGAAAAGAGGAAAGTTGTCTTAATCTCAGAGCTTCAGCTGGCAGCATTATCTAGGTAGAATTAAACACTTATCTTCGCTATATGGCAGTTGAAGCTAACTTGCTAACTGACTTTTTGGTAGAAATATAAAGTTTCCTTTTTAAAATAATCTATTGGAATAATTAAAATTGATCTATATAAAAAATATTAAATAGCTAGTTCATTTGTTACTTGAGTATGCCAAAAATTGTGAGGAAAGTATATGAATGAATTTCTGAAGTTTAACATGGAGGTCAGTGGCAAGAGGTAAGGCTACAAAGACAAAGCAATTATGAGGGAACCTGGAGGCAGTGCTAAGGACCTTGAGTTTTATTATAAAGTGAGTGGAGGTGTCATGAAGATGTTAAACAAGAGAAAGTTAGACTTGGAAAAAGCCACAAAAGATAATGCCAGAGTGAAGTGAAGAGGCTGGTAAGGGGGAGAGAGGTAGAGGGAATTCACAAATAGGTTTGGCTAAAAATAATCCAGAGCTGTTCTTGATGGACTTGTCTATTCATTAAATCAATGGAGACTTCTGAAGAGGGTGAGGTTGATCACTTTAGGAGCTTTCAGCCCCATTTAGCTGATAGCTGCAGCTTGGGTATGAACCAAATGGTTAGTTTAAGAATATAAAGCATGACACTTCCACAGACTATTAGTTACAGAGGTAATATTCCACGCTAAAATTTTTATAAGAAATTTGGAATATAGCAAAATTACTGCTCTCTGATAATAGGTACCAAAAATATGTACCATTAAAAATCAAAACAAAAGGGGGGGGGGTGCTTTGCTGGCTCAGTTGACCGGTAGAGCGTGTGACTTTTGATCTTGGGGTTGTTTGAGTCCCATGTTGGATATAGAGATTACTTAAAAATAAAATCTTCAAAAAAATTAAAAAAAAATCTTCTTCCATGTAATTTGAGTGAAATATTTCATATTACTGCCCACTCCCCCAACATCTGGGTGCACAACTCTTGTCAAGTCATGGTTCCCACAGAGATTGGGCCAAGAGTGAATGCCAGGGGCTCTAAACATGACCACGCTGGGTCATAGAACCAGATGCCAGACATCTGTCTTCTGTCAACCAGGATCAAAATGAAGTCCTATGCACTAGATGACTTAACATGTAACATATAACCTAAGCAAAGATTGCCCTGTTGCCTATTGAGCAAAATCTCAATTATAAGCCTTTCTTTCTCACCTTCTCAATAGCTGTGAAGATATGGGCCCTGGCAAAATGGCCTTGTGCTCTTGGTTGGTTTTTTGTTTTTTTCTTGATGCTGGCCTGCCTTATTTTTTTTTTTTAATTTTTTTTTTAACATTTATTTATTTTTGAGACAGAGAGAGAGAGAGAGAGCGCGCATGAACAAGGGAGAGTCAGAGAAAGAGGGAGACACAGAATCTGAAACAGGCTCCAGGTTCTGAGCTGTCAGCACAGAGCCTGACGCGGGGCTCGAACCCACAGACTGCGAGATCATGACCTGAGCTGAAGTCAGACACTTAACCGACTGAGCCACCCAGGCACCCCTGGCCTGCCTTATTTTTTCAAGTGTCTTTTTACGGGGGGGACTCCTGGGTGGCTCAGGAGGTTAAGTATCTGACTCTTGATTTCAGCTCAGGTCCTGAGCTCATGGTTGTGAGATCTGCCCCTCCCCCACTCACATTCATTCTCTCTCTCTCAAAAATCAATCAAACAATAACAAATAAAAATCTTTTTAGGCTCTCCTTCTTTCTTTGTCCTTAGACTTTCCACAGGACCTTCTCCTTCTGAGCCTCCACAGTTGAGTTTCTGCTGACTTTTGAATTTATATCACAAATCCTGGCTCCTTATTCCCCGTTCTATATTTTCAGATGCCTTTTGAATCCATTTGGTTGTCCTCAAGTGTAATGTAACCCAACTTAAATCTTCCTAGTGAATTAAATCTCTTTAAATAATCCCATTTTTGGCTATCAGTTACTGAGGCTGATAAAATGACACACTCCAGGCTATTTGGTCTGCTGTTCAACGATTTGGGTTCACAGAAAGATGAACAATGTTAATTGATTGTGCACCCACAGAATAAAGAAGCCATCTTTTGTTGCTTCCAAATTTCCCTTCCTTCCTTGGAAACCCTTTGGGAGTGGAGTTGTTGAAAATAAAAAGATCACTAAATTTCAGATTTTTGAGGATAGGACTATTAAATGGAATACTCATGAGGAATACTGAACAGCTTTAGTTGCTTGTGAATATACTAATTAGAACCTTAAAAATTCCAAAATATATTCGCTACTATACCAAAGTTCAATTTTTAAAAATTTGTATTTGGGGCGCCTGGGTAGCTCAGTCGGTTATGTGTCTGACTCTCGATTTCAGTTCAGGTCATGATTTCATGGTGGTGAGATCAAGCTCCGAGTCAGGCTCCGTGCTGGGCATGGAGACTGCTTAAGATTCTCTCTCTCTCTCTCTCTCTCTCTCTCTCTCTCTCTCTCTCTCTTTCTCTCTCTCTCTCTCTTGCTCCCCCCTCCCCCTCTCCCCCTCTCTCTCTCCCTCTCCCCCTCTCTCTAACTTGTGCGCACAAAAAATTTTTTTGTATTTACATGCTTTATAATAAAATTACCAAATCAGTTTCACCTTCTGCTTATCTGTCATAAATAAACAATAGACATTTTTCAGGGAGGTCAGAGTAGAATTTCATGTAGATTTATGTTTATGGCCTTTCAGTGTATAGTACCTTAATGGTACATACTTAATGCCTGGTGAGCTGATGATAGAATGTCACATAATTTATATATATATTTACATATAGAGCAAGCATTACAAAAAGGAAATAAAACACATTTCTTCCAATAAACACTAATTCATAATTTAACCAAGAAAATAAAAGTTGCACTAAAAATACTGCTATAAGATTAGTGTCTCAGATTCAAAATCATAACCAGCAAGAACTATAACAGTCTCCCTGAGAGTGGAGTTTGAGTAGGGAGAGGTGATGGGTTAAGGCCCCAAATGGGAAAAGCAGCTTTGAATGAGAAACCAAAGAGGGGTTCCTGGACCCTGGATAGAGAGTCATGGAATTAATGAACTGGGCAGTGTTGATTTTACAAAGTGAAAACCCTTCTGGTTGCTGGTAACAGAGACAGAACTCCATCTGGCTTAAGCCACAAAAGACATCAAGAACTCCAGGGGTTCCTATGATAGCTTCAGGCTTGGCTAGATCTAGGTTTTCAGGGATACCACCGAATACTGCCTCTCTCCTTTGGTTTTACTCTCTGGTAGCCTTGGCACAGGTTATGCCAAAGAGAGACTTCACAGCTCCAGGCTCACAGCCTGGCAAATGTAACTCTTAACAGAAAAGGATCTCTTCTCAGTTCCAGCAAGAGTCCCAGGATTAACTGTGATTGGCCTGACTCAAGTGCCGTGTCCACTGCTGGACAAGCCTGGGTCATTTACCACCACTGGAGCTAAGCAATGGGATTCTGTCATTAGAAGATAGACAACAACCTGGGGTGGAACAAAAGCAAGAAAGGGGACACGAGGACAAGAAAAGAAGATGAATAAACTAATTTCAAATTTTGGCTGAGATTCATCCTGGCAAACCAACCGCAAAATGTTTTCATGCCAAAAAGCTTATGATGCCTTTAATTCAGAGTTTCTCAACTTTTAAAAAATTATTCAAAAACAATTATTCCTCTAAAGAGCCTTTCAGACATGTTTTTGCCTAATCACCTGCCCATGAGATTTTAAACACCACACACTGTATGCTTATTTATTATATGCATATTTGTGCTTTATATATAAGAAGAGTAAGTATAAAGCTGACTATTTAATGCAGGGTTAAGAACAACAAAATAAAATTTTAAGTTAAAATTTTAGTTAAATTGATAATCGGGCGCGTGGCTGGCTCAGTTGGTAGAGCATGTGACTCTTGATCTCAGGGTTGTAAGTTCGAGCCCTACGTTGGGTGAAGAGATTTAAAAATAAAATCTTAAAAAAAGAAAAAGCTATTATCATTTAACTTTATAACTATATTTGCTGAGTAACTTTTAATATAGTTTACTTAGAAACTGTAATGTATCAAATCAATATACATATTAGCAATTTTAGAAGTATATAATAGCAATGTAATCAATTTAAAAAGAAATCATTCAAAATGGTTATTTTTTTTCAGCAAAACAGTAACAGTTGAAGAAAATTAAATTTCCTAAGTATTAAGTTTTGCTTGATATGAGAAAATGTCTTTTAACTAGATGCTAGATGCTTACTCAAATATTGTTGACACTTCTTTTCAGCCCTTGGCATAGTGAATGATGACTGACTAACTTTTGTAGGATTAAATAGTAAAATACAAGCCATTAAAATTTTTTTTTAATGTTTATTTCTTTTTGAGAGAGAGTGAGACAGCATGAGTGGAGGAAGGGCAGGGAGAGAGCGAGACACAGAATCTGAAGCAGGCTCCTGGCTCTGAGCTGTCAGCAGAGTGCCTGATGTGGGGCTCGAACTCATGAACTGTGAGATAGATCATGACCTGAGCTGAAGTCGGACGCTTAGCCCACTGAGCCACCCAAGCGCCCCAAAATACAAGCTGTTTTTTAAAAAAAAAATACAAGCCCTTTTTTTTTTTTTTTTTTTTTTTTTTTTTTTAGCTTCCCAAGGCTCAAGTTACACACTAGCACTGAGCATCCAACATAGCAACATCCTCAAGGCAGCCAATGGCAGCCAACAGTACAGCAGGCCACCACTCACAATATGACTTTGAGATTGAGCAGTTGAGAGAAAGTCTTCAAATCACAGCCCCCTATTCACCATGTAGTACTGATCTGGCATCCATTTGTGTATCTTCCAAGTTAATGCCTATGTTGCACACGTGATGCCCAATAAAGCTCAACAAGAGAAATTATATACTAAGGAATAAGATATTCTTGGAACTACTGGGAGGAAAGGGAGGGAGGGAGGGAGGAAAAGAAAAAGGGAGGGGAGAGGAAGGGAGATGGTGTCTGAAGAACTTGCCTTGTGTGGAGCAAAAAGAGTCCCCTCATTTTCCTAACCCAGGAAACCCCAATAGACCCTTTGAGAATCAAAAAAATTTTTTTCTTGAGTAGGGTGGAGCTTTGAAAGGCTTGAAACCCTTGTAATCCCATACTTTGCACAGTACATCTCTTGAGGGCGCTATCACTCCCACTGGGAGTGGATATGCTAACAGGTAGCCTAAAAAGCAACTTTCTCCCCCTCACATTGAGGTGAACTCTATCTTCCAGTGAAGTTTACTAATTGGTTCCGATGTTTCCATACCAAACAGACTTAATCTCTTTTATAACAGATCCTCAAATATTTGATAACTGAAATTTTATTTCTTCTATACTGACGAGTTTCTCTAAGCTTTTCCTTTCTGAGGCTAAACGTAACCACAGGTTCCTTGAACTGCCATTCATTTGACTCAGTTCCCCTGTTGCACACACATTCTTTAGGGGCAGGCCCTACGTCTTGTCTGGTTGCCCTATTTGGATCCACTCCAATTTGTTGTTAAACTTAGGTGTCTATCTGAACATGGTATCTGAGCCCAAATCGAGGAAGGCGATCTCTTCGCCTGTTTTGGATGGTGTTCGCCTATTAGCAGAGTCACCAGGGCAGCCTGACTAGCTTGCTGATACCTATTGAGTAATAAACGGAAATCCCTAAACCTTTCTTCACAGGTCCTGTTGGTAGGTTGAGTTCTTCCTCCATCCAGTTCTAGTTTTCTGAGACTTACGTGTGATTTTCATTCGCACCTATTACATGTCCTCTTGGGCTCTTCCACTTGTTCCTTCATGTTGAGACATTTGAAGATCCTGATTCTGTTATCCAGTTCATTCATCCATCCCATCCATTCATTCATTACTTACACTTGCTTTTCTGAAGATACTTTCATAAAAGTAAGAACAGAAACAAAAGTCCCTATGAGGTAAAAAGAAGAAAAGTTTCCAGTTCCTAGAGTTAATATGAGTGCTGAGACTGAGCCCATGAAGTTCACAGCTAAGCTTTGTCCCCAAGAGGCTGTGTTCCTCCTTCATGCGTCTCCTGTTGCAGGGAGAGAACGGATGTAAAAGGGTCATCTCAGGAATTCCTGTATAATGGCTTTTTCAAAATAAATCTCCTTGGCACCTGAGATCTAATCACCTACTGGTGTCAGTGTGCGTTGGAAATTGTAGATGTTAGTGGAGTAACAATCTTGTAGAAGTTAAAAACAGCATCCTTTTGAAGCCCATTATACATCAAGTATTTTATCATTCTGGCCATGTTAACATATGTTAACAATGTGACATCAAACACTGAGTCAATCAACAGTATAATTCGGGGGGGAAAAAGACCTTGCTACTGATACTCTCTATAATGAAGGCAAAAGAGTGTTTCTGACTTGAATTATTTGGACGTTTAGCCTAGTTCTCCACTCAGAGAATGGACCTGGCTTATGAGAGTTAATTCATACCATTTGGAGGTTGAAACAGTTATAAAGCTGCTTTGGAATGTCCTAAATTGTGCCTAAGAGACCTGTTTTTGACAGATGTGTTCATGTAGTCCAGTCAATTGGCATATGGAATTTTTATGTACAAGCTATGCAAAAGTTTCAACATGTAACATTTATTAGTGCTTCCCCTGGCACAGAGAGACAGATGGTATACACATTACTTGCAGAAGCAGGCTTTGCAGTGGCTTACAAGCCTGACTTTGCTCAGTTACCTAGGTCACTTAACTGCCACCACCCCCACCTCCCCACCACCCATCAACACACACATGCATGAGAGGCCAAACCTTCCCTCCTCTGACCCTAGAATTTGCTATAGTAATTCTCTCCCAATTGCTTGACTTAATATTTCTCCTTCCCCTTCCTTGGCCCAGATCCCCACCTCCTCTGTCTTTTCATTCCCTCCAGCTGGTCCATGCTGAGGTAAGGAAGAACACTCCCCCACAGCTGTTCTCAGCCCCCACCCATCCCTAATGTTAGTCTTGGCAGCATCCAGCCCGTTTCCCCCACATTAACCCCAAGCTCCTCCTCCCTTTAAGTCTCAGCTGCAGTAATGAAATGCCCAGTTGCAAGAGCTGCAGATTAATCTTCTGTCCCAGTTCTTCTTTTTTTCTTTCTTCTCTTTTAATGTTTATTTTTGAGAGAAAGAGAGTGGGAGCAGGGAAGTGGCAGAGAGAGAGAGAGAGGGAGAGATTCCCAAGCAGGCTCCCCACTGCCAGCACAGCCCAACGTGCAGCTCAAACTCACCGACCAGGAGATCATGACCTGAGCTGAACTGAAGAGTTGGACATTCAACCAGCTGAGCCACGCAGGTGCCCCGTATGTGTATTTTTAAAAGGTCTATCTATGGAAGTGAAAAACTAAGTCTGAATTCTATTCTTTAGTTGCCCAGAGAAGGAGAGAAATTCAGAAGCTCAGAAGCTACTAATGTCACAGTGAAAAAGGAAGTGAGTTGGAGTGACTGGGGATTTAGCCAGGGAGCCTTTGAAGATAAATTAGCAGGAAACCGTGACAGCTTCAACTCCTTCAACCCTTTTGGGGTCCCCGAAAGGCCCATTTCCCCTCTGCTCCACTTCTTTGGCCTCCATCTAGATCCTCACCCTAATCTTGTTCTAGCATCTTCCCTTTTCTTCCCAACCTCTTGTTTTAGATGCAGAAGTATAAAGGAAGGGGATCCCCCATTTCTTTACAGTGGTGAGGGTGAAGGGTAGAGGAGAGATATAATGAAGTTCTAGACATACCCATTTGCAGGTTGAATAGTGCTATTAGAAATGCCTTAAACAGAAAGATTGGGCTTACTCAGTAGGCCATAGAGTATGCTAGAAAGAGAACTGGCCCAGGAACCTGAAACTTTCCTTCCAGGTTTGGCTCTGTACCCAGCACTTTGGGCAGATCACGTAACTTACGTGCTAGCTTTGCAAAGCATCCATTTATATACCTTTCAAGTAGAAATTATGATATCTGCTCACCTCACAAGACTGTAGGGGATTTTGGATTATATAAACAGGCAAATAATGCTTTGAAAGACACAGAAATACAGTGTATAATAAAGGTCGTACCTTAAATCAGTGAGAAGAATGTGCACACATGGTCCCTGACTTATGCTGGTTTGAGCTGTGTAACAGACCAGGATACTCACTCTTGCTAGCAGGTGAAACATAATCTGACAGGAGGCTTTAGCATGGGATAGGGAAACTGAAAATGCAGACTTCACTGGATAGTGCTAAGAGGGAATGTAGACTTTTAAGACCCCCAAAACATATCTTTGGAATCTTAGGGTTCCAATGTTACACAGTAAGCATGGACCCTTCCTGAGGCCACTTACCAGGCCCAGTGGTGAGGCACTGGCTGGCCACCTCTTGCTATTTTCATTTTCTGCCACTTCTCTCAGAAGATACATCAATGCCTTTTCTTGGACTCTAGCCTTAAAGTACTCCCCCAACAGGAGAAATCATGACTGAATAACCCAAATTCATTGATTTTTCTCTTCCTACCTGTGATTTTAAGCCTCTTGAAGGCAAGAATTGCATCAAGCTTATTTTTATATCCCCAGTGCCTAGCCCATGGCCAGGTTAACAGTAGGCACAGGCAGTGATTATTGAATAATGGAAAGAACAGCTGCTAGAGAGATGAACAGAAGTATTCCTATAATAGTAAGTGGAAAAGTAAAGCTTTGACAAAATATTTCCAAAATTCAGTTGGAGAAATAAATGTGCAATAGTCTAGAAATGTTTTTTGTTTTTTTTTTTAATTTTTTTTTCAACGTTTATTTATTTTTGGGACAGAGAGAGACAGAGCATGAACGGGGGAGGGGCAGAGAGAGAGGGAGACACAGAATCGGAAACAGGCTCCAGGCTCCGAGCCATCAGCCCAGAGCCTGACGCGGGGCTCGAACTCCCAGACCGCGAGATCGTGACCTGGCTGAAGTCGGACGCTTAACCGACTGCGCCACCCAGGCGCCCCTAGAAATGTTTTTTTAAATGTTTTTTCTTTTAATTTTTTTAATGTTTATTTTTGAGAGAGGAAGACAGACTGCAAGTGGGGGGAGGGGAGCAGAGAGAGAGGGAGACAGAATCTGAAGCAGGCTCCAGACTCCAAGCTGTCAGCACAGAGTCCAATGCTGGGCTCGAACTCTCAAACTGCGAGATCACGAACTGAGCCAAAGTTGGATGCGTAACTGACTGAGCCACCCAGGCGCCCCTAGAAATGTTTTTTAAATGTTAATAAAGAAGGATTGAAAAAGCTCTACCAGATACCACCTAATATAAAATTACGGAAATTAAACCAGTGTGGTAGGGGCATGAGAATTGAAGGTCTAAAAAGACCAAAAGAAGGTCCAGAAAGAAACATGAGAAAAATTGATGTATAATAAAGGTGATACCTTAAATCAGTGAGGGAAGTATGTACAGATGATCCCTGACTTATGGTGGTGTGACATAACAATTTTTTCAACATAATGCTAAAGTAATAGCATTCCGTAGAAACTGTAGTTTGAATTTTGAATAGTGATCTTTTCCTGGCTAATGGTACCCAGTACTGCACTCTCTTGTGCCGCTAGGCAGTAGCAGGGAATTGCAGCTCCCTGTCAGGCACCTGATCTCAAGGGTACTAACCACCATTCCAGTTTTCACTTTCAGTATGGTATTTAATAAATTACATGAGATCCTCAGCACTTTATTATAAAATAAGCCTTGTGTTAGATTACTTGCCCACCTGTAAGCGAATGTAAGTCTTCTGAGCACATGTAAGGTAGGCTAGACTAAGTAACCTAGGATGTTCCGTAGGTTAGGTGTGTTCAGTGCATTTTTGACTTATGATATTTTCAACTTATGGTGAAATTGTAACTGGGACATAACCTTACTGGAAGTTGAAGATGTCTGTCATTCAGTACATGGCATTAGAACAAAATGGCTATTCGTTTGAAGGAGAGAGTTAAGTCTAGAATCCTTTTCCATACCTGACCAAAAAATTTTCACATGGATTTAATGTAAAAAGTGAGACATACAAATTATATATAATAAGGTATGAGTATGTATTTTAAAAATCGTAGCATGGGGAACATCTCTCTAAAAATGACCCTGAATGAAGAAACCATAGATGTGACCACATACAACCCCAGTGCTGCAGAAACCAGTCAAAATACAAATTGGGACAAAGTCTTTGCTTATATATGGGAAAAGATGAATGTCCTTAGTTAATAAAGGTCCTCATATATCAATAAGAACCAGTCCCCAAAAGAAATTGGGTGAAGAAGGTGAAAGGGCAGGGCGCCTGGTTGGCTCAGTCGGTTAAGCATCTGACTCTTGATTTCAACTTAGGTCAGGATCTCACAGTTCGTGAGTTTGAGCCAAGAGTCAGGCTCTCCCTCTCTCTGCCCCTCCCCCAATCACATGCACTCTCTCTGGCTCTCTGTCTCTCAAAGGAAATAAACTTAGAAAAAAATGAAAGGGCAATTCGCAAAGGAAAAAAATCAAATATTTTTTGGATATACGTGTTCAACCTCAACAGCGACTAAGGACATGCCAATTAAAATAATGAGATTTTTAGTTTTACTGTTTTAATGGTGAAGACTTTAAAAAGAATATGGTGCTCAATACTGGCAGGGCTCTGGGGAAGCAGGCACTCTCGTGTCAAATGGATTGTTCAGGCGCAGGTGGGAATTAGGATGGGGTGTGAGAGAAGGGGGTGGAACAGTCATTGGTGGAGAGCACAGTGCCCGAAGAGGTTGGGTATGTTATTAGTCCTACCTGGCCTAGCTGGAGAGTTGATGAAAGTTCTCTTGGGGTAGGAAGATGGACAGCAGGAGAACAAGGGAAAAACAGATCCAAGAAAGTTCTAGGAAAGAGAGTGATTTCTGATGCCATTACAGCTACATTTCCCTTCATAAATTCTTCTTTGCTCATGCCTTTGATTTTTACAGAGCATCCCAAGAACAACTCATTACCCAGCACACATTTATACTGGTTTCTTTTAAAAAATTGTGTTACTTACTTACTTACTTACTTACTTATTTAGAGTGAGCATGGGGGAGGGCCAGAGAGAGAGGGGGAGAGAGAATTCCAAGCAGGCTCCAGACTCTGAGCCTGACACAGGGCTCAATCTCACCGTGAAATCATGACCTGAGCCAAACCAAAAGTCAGATGCTTAACCCACTGAGCCATGCAGGTACCCCTAAAAGTTGTGTTTATTTTCAACATTTACATCAAGAAGTGTAATGCAGTGATAGAAAGAAACCAGGACTGGCATTTAAGTGTTGTGCAGATAGCACAGGCACCCCTTGTGGGCAGGGCAGGGTAACAGTGAGAGCTTCCAATCTCAATTTACTAGCTGTGGGGTTTCAGGAACATCATTCAGTCTCTGAATTTCTTTCCTATATGTTTGTATTTCTGTAAGAGTAATACCACTTAACTTTACAATGTTATTGGAAGGAAAATTATGTATGTAAAATCCTGAGAGTATGTGCTCAATGAAAGTAGGTTCTCTTCTTTGCTAAGAACAGCAGCAAAGGGGTCAGTTAGTTACAGGTGTCACTACTCGTTTCATATGTGGTCTTTTTTCCATCCCAAACAAGCTCTGAGGCCTCATACTGCCTGAGGGTCTTGCTAACCCTTGATAAAGGGTTTTGGGCAAAAATAAATTAATTAATTTAAAAAATGAGCTGCTTCCTATTTTGTTGTTCTTCAGGCTGAGAGGAGGGCTGTGGCTCCTGGTACAATATTGATGGGTTCAGTCCAGCAGGGCCGCCCTCCATCTTCCTGGCTGCACAGGCTCATGTGCTATGGCTTGCATAACAACTGGAGATTATATGACCCCATCTGGTGAGGAAATGGAGAACAGAAGGCAGGCAAACAGGAGCCCCGAAGAGCCTTCTAAGTTACTTTAATCAAATTGGAAGGGCAGTCATCTACTAAATGCAAATGACTATTTGAATTTGGGGATTACCTGTGACCGTCATAGTAAGAACGCAAAACCACATGTTAAGGCTCTTCTAATGTTGAAAAAATTGTTATGTCACACCCCCATAAGTCAGGGACCATGTGTACATACTTCCCTCATTGATTTAAGCTATCACCTTTATTATACACTATTTTTTTTCCAGTTTCTTTCTGGACCTTCTGGACCAAAAGGTCAGGGATGGAAGCCCACAGTCAGCAGGGGCATGGTGGATGTTCGATGGTTCCATCTCACACTGAGACACATGGCATTGAGTCAGGTGGCTCCTGGCATGGCTGTTGCTATGTTGCTCTTGTCTTTTGAGAGGTAGTGTGGTGTGTTTAAAAAAAGAAAAAGAAAAAAAAAGATTGAGTGGTACCCAGGTGGCTCAGTCAGTTGTACGTCCAACTCTTGATTTCTGCTCAGGTCATGATCCCAGGGTCGTGTGATCGAGTCCCGTGTCAGGCTCCATGCTGAGCATGGAGCCTGCTTGAGATTCTCTCTCTCCCCTTCTGCCCCTCTCCCCCACTTATGCACTTGTGAGTTCTCGGTCTTAAAAAAAATAATCGACATCAGAAATGGAAAATCAAGATCTTAATCACCCCACTGCTATCTTCCTGGTCAGAGGTGCCCAAACCTTAACCTGCCTCAAAATCACCTGGTAGGCTTGTTGGAGGCACAGGTTCAAGAGCCCCGCCCTCAGAATTCCTGGGGTAGGGACCTGAGAATGTGCATTTCTTTTTTTTTTTATTTTTTTTTTCCAACGTTTATTTATTTTTGGGACAGAGAGAGACAGAGCATGAACGGGGCAGGGGCAGAGAGAGAAGGAGACACAGAATCGGAAACAGGCTCCAGGCTCCGAGCCATCAGCCCAGAGCCCGACGCGGGGCTCGAACTCACGGGCCGCGAGATCGTGACCTGGCTGAAGTCGGACGCTTAACCGACTACACCACCCAGGCGCCCCGAGAATGTGCATTTCTAACAGACTCCCAAGTGATGCTGTTGATGCAGGTACAGGTGTTGGTGCCCTAGGTAATTTTTAGAGAGGGTGTGGCCTTGATGCTAGGGGATCCACCCTGAAGGTGAATTTGTTCCCCTTCTCCTCTCCTCCCTCCTGCCACTCGGACCAGTCTTCTCTAGTTTCAAAAAAAGAAAAATCATTATCTCAGTTTCTTCTGTTTAAGACAAGGGATTTATCAACTGCAACAGAAATGACAATTTCTAATAGGGGTACATTGACATCCAGAATTCAATCCCCGACACTGTTTAAACTTTAGGAAAATCTGGAAAACGGGACAGGAAGGAAGGAAGGGCTAAAGGAATGAAGGCAACCCGCCCAGGCCTCACACCCAGATATTCTGACTTAATTGGTTCAGGGTAAGGTCCTGGCAGGAATATGTTTTACGAGCTCCCCATGCGACTCTAATTTGCAACCAGGTCTGAGACCTGCTGGTCTACATCAGTGGTTGTCAAATTTGCCTGCACCCTGGGAGCATTTGGGAAGTTTTAAAAAAAATACTGATACTTCTGTCCCATTTTCAAAGATTCTGATTTGGAATGGGCTGCAGCTTGGGCAGACAGAGTTTTTAAATCTTCTCAGGTGATCCTACTATGTCTAATATGCAGGTAAATCTATTCTGGATTTAACAAGTCAGATTGATGGCTTGGTCCTCCTCTCCAGACATTCTCTACCACACAGATTCTCAAAACGTATTCCCTCAGCCAGCATGAGCACCACCTGAGAACTTTTTAGAACTGCAGTCTTTAGGCCACACCTCAGACGCCCTGAATCAGTAATTGAGTTGTAACAAGCAGCAATCTGTGTTGTAACAAGCCCTCCTGGGACTTGGATGGACCCTGAACTCAGAGAAACACTGCTGTGTTATCCTGGCTGTTATCTGAAGGTTCTGTTTGCCATCCTCCCAGAGACCATCCAGCCTAAGAAGCAAGGACTTCAGTCCTCTGAATGTTGGGCAATACCAAATCCCCAGTTTCTAGATGAGCAATGCCAAAATTCTTGGTGTGACTGAGTTTTTATATAATCTGTGAAGTTTTTGTTGGCTGGAAATTGATGGCATCAAGTTGGGAGTGTCACTAACGGGCTGCAGCTGCAATCTTGGTCAAAGTTCTAAGCAAAGAAGAGCTAACAGGAGACAGGCAACGTAAAGCAAACGTTGATCCCTGTTGTCTGGGATGTGAAATAAGATCATGAAATATGAGGGGAGAGGATGGAACTCAAGGGTCTGTGCTAGGAGAAACCAGGAGAGCCCTGGTTTGGGAGTCTTTCCTTAAATGCTAATGCCCTTAAACGTCTTTATAGGGACTTGCTTGCTTGCCAAGGAAAAGAGCCTGTGTGTACTGTGTTAAATACTGAAAGAATTGATCATGTCAGAGCCAGGCAGAGTAGCACACACACAGCAGCCTAACTGAACACAGTAACATCAAGGAGTTTGTACAAAGGAGACTTGACCTGCTTGACAAAGGACTTCTTTGTGTACTCCCATAAAACCAGTTTATTCTGATTCAGTTCAGCCCCGGGTTAGATGCTGGGAATTCTAAGATGGAAATGACATCGAACCTGCCTTCAAGTGGATCATACTCTCGCAGGGGAGAAAGGCAAGCAAGTATGTTTCTACACTGTGCTGATTGCTGTTTGTGAACACGGTGCAGCGGAAATGCAGAGAAAGATTAACACTGGATGAAGGTTGGCTTCATGGTCAGGGAAGCCTTCATGGAAGCAGACACTGGAGCTGGATTTTGGAGGGAAAATAGGTTGTTTGGCTGTCAAGGTGGGTGGAGGGTTTCAACCTGGGCAGGGTCTGAGGTGGGGGCTGGGGGGGAAGCAACCCACTGAGTATTGTTAGGGGGTAAATCATGAGATGGGGAGTGGCAGAGGATGTGACGGTGACTTGAGCAGAGGTGACAGCTTTTTAGGCTAAGCTTAAGGAACTTGAATCTGATCACACTGATCTGTGCTTGGCAGACCTAGCTGATGACCAGAATTACCTGGGGAACTTGGACTAATTCAGTAGGTCTGAGTGGGCCCTGTGATGTGTGCTGCCCAGGTGGGCAGGGAGGGAGAGGCTGACCAGGAGAAAAGAGGCTAGGAAGAGCAAAGTGGCAAGAGTGGGTAGTTCTGGAAAAGCAATTTGGAGATTAGCCCAGTGGATTGTGGAGTAACTGGGTGTCTTCCCCACTTTCAAAAGGAATGTTTAGATTTTCGAGACTGGTTTTTGTGCAATCTTTATTCAATACTTGTCGCAGAACATTTGCTGATGTGCATTGGGCCAGTAAGTGTTATCACCGCCAGTCTGGGTTTGGCAGAAGCCCCACCTGATTTTTTGCACTGTAAGTCAATTCACGTAGTAACAATAGTGGCAACAAATGAGGCGTGATAAGATTTACGGTTATAGTAGGCACTTACTAATATGTGTTTCCTAAAACTTGACAAAAATACATGTTTAAATTTACTTTAAAATTACTACAAAATAAAATGGATAGGCATGAATTCCTCTGAGTCAAGACAAGATTGGTCAAGGGTGAACTATAGGCACTAATACTGAGTGTCTACTACAAATAAGCACATCAGTAAAGGAGCTTAAAGTGGAACAAATCCTTGAGCCAGAAATAATAATTTGCCGGAAATTCTGTTGGGAAGCACTAGTTTTTGAAGCACATGCCTTCATTGCCTTGGAAAAGTCAAGCCACAGATTTTCCAGGTGTCTTCTTTGGAACCAAACACTTGGCATTTGAGCTCTCTGACTGCCATAAAAATATGAAACACATGAAAATAGCTCTCCCCCAAATCATTGTTTTATTATGTTGTGAGCTGACTTACATGAAACGAATAACATAAACCATCATAGATTCTCATCATTAAGCATTATGTATCATGATGTGTTAGATTGTATTTTCCAAAGATGGTAGTAATAATATCTCCCACACACACTTTTTATGGGGTGACTTTGGCACTCTGCCCATTGAGAGTTGGGGTCTATATTCCTCTTACAAATTAAATTATGTTTCCCTCAAAATTCCTATGTTGAGGTCCTAATCCTCAGCACCTCAGAATGTGGTCTTATTTGGAGATGGAGGTCATCAAGTGAAAGTCATTAGGGTGGGTCCTAATCCAGTATGACTAGTGTCATAAAAAGGAGGAAATTTGGGTACAGGGGCACACAAAGAGGGACAGCGATGTGAAGAGACACAGAGAGAAGATGCCCACGTACAAGCCAAGGAGGGAGGCCTAGAAGAGATCTTTCTCTCACAACCTGGAGAGGGAACCAACCCTGCTGATACCTTGTGGACATCTAGTTTCCAGAACTGTGAGACAATACATTTCTGTTGTTTGAGTTCCAGTCTGTGATGCTTTCTTATGGAAGCCCTAACAAAGCAATACAGTTCTCCTTGAATCTGGGGGACTTGTGACTACTTATATAGCTTCCTAGGCTAGATTACAGAAGGCAATAAAGCCTCCATTGGTTCTCTTGGAGACTGGTCAGCTGTGAGGATGTTCAGGCCACTTGGAAAGGTCACATGGTGGTGTTCTAACTGCCAATCCCAGCTGACAGCTAGCATCAGCTGCTAGAAATGTTAAATAAATGCGCTTCCAAATGATTCCTGTCCCCAGCCCTGGGTCACCCCAGCTTTCAAATTTTCCGACTGAGTCCCTGGATATTGTAGTAGAGACCTATGAACCCCTGTATGAATTTCTGACTTGCACATGTCATGAGTATAATAAAAGGTTGTTTCAAGCTAATGAATTTTGTGTTAATTTGCTACATAGTAGTTGGCAACGTGTCTTTAAAATTATCTTTTTTCACAAAATGTTTGTACCTTATGTGGCTGGTATTTTATTGAAACCATTAGGTACCTTAGATTCTGCATGATGGTCACCACTTCTCTTGACACTTCATGACATTGGGCTCAGATATTAGGGGCAGTAGGTGGCCCTGCCATAAGTCAATTTAATAGACCACGAATGAATGAGTTTCAGACTAACTGAACAGGACAGACAACAGTGGCTCAGGGGTGAGGGTAGGAATTTTGGAACAACTTCTGAGGTGAGTAAGAGTTTACTAGCAAGGTTAATGCGGTTTGCCTGGAGCAGAGAAGGAATCTTTGAATCCCAAAAGGCAACACTTTCCTCATCTGGGGCACAGAATCCAGGAAAAAATAAAGCAAAAGTGCCAACCTGTTGTGGGGGGCAGGAAGTATTGGCTGTTCCAGAAAAAGGAATTGGGAAGCAGACTGAGGCAGCTTGTGAAATCTCAACCAAACTAGGCAGCACTGGTAACCCACAAGTTACGTGTCTGAATACCTCATAATCAGGGTCAGAAGGGGAGGCATGGACCAACCCGCACTGAGGAGCTGTGTTTATTCAGGCTCAAGGTATCAAACATAAGGAAAATGCAGTTTGTAAATCTGCCCAATTATTTCCTAGCTTGCTCTTCTTCTCAGTTTTGTGCTTTGCTTTTCATTGTTTTTTTTTAATGTTTATTTATTTATTTTGAGAGAGAGTGCACACATGCATGCTTGTGAGTGGGGGAGGGGTAAAGAGAGGGGGCAAGAGAGAAGCCAAAGGAGGCTCCAGCTGTCAGCACAGAGCACAAAATGGGGCTCGAACTCATGAACCATGAGATCATGGCTTAAACCGAAATCAAGTCAGACGCTTAACCAACTGGGCCACCCAGGCAGCCCAACCTTTCATTATTTTTTGATAAAATTCATTTTGAGCAATTCTAAATTTTGTTAGGGACTGGGGGAATTAAAAAAAAAAACAGCTTTATTGAGGAATAGTGGGCATCCAATGTAATCACATATTTAAAATGTACAGTTTGATATATAACCATTACCATAATCAAGATAGTGAACGTATACCTTATTCCCAAAAGTTTTGTGGTCCTGTTAAGTCCCTGCCTGTGTCCTTTCAAGTCCTGCTAAGGGCTAGGGGAGTTTTATTCCCCACACTTCGGCCTTGCTTGGGAAGAATATTGCCCCTAGTGGTAATGGCCACCATGCTTGCTGAAGAAGTCTTCCAGATAACAAGAAGGAGGTTCTGTTTAATGGTGTGTGAGTGGGTGCGTGTGGGTGGGTGTGGGTGTGTTACAAGCCCTTTTTTGACTTTCCTGGAAAGACCTCATGAGGTTGTGGTTCTGTTACCTGAAAACTTCCTGAGTATAGTTTTTCTTTCAAGCACGTGCTTGTCCACACTGATAGGCATTGTGCAGGAGACACAAGGGATGAATTCCCACCTCATACCTGTTAGGATGACTACTATTAAAATAACAAGTGTTGGTGAGCATGTGGAAAAATTGGAACCCTTGTGCACTGTTGGTGAGATTATAAAATGGTATAGCCATTATGGAACACAGTTCCTTAAAAAACTAAAATCAGAATTACCATTTAATCTAGCAATTCGACCTCAGAGTATATTCCCAAAAGAATTCAGAGACTCAAAGATATATCTGTATACCTACATTCATGGCAGCATTATTCACAGTAGCCAAAGTGTGGAAGCACCCCAAGTGTCCATCCACAGATGAGTTGATAAACAAAATGTGGTACATACATGCGATGGAATATTGCTCAGCCTTAAAAAGGAAAGACATTCTGATATATCCTACAACATGGGTGAATCTTGAGGATAGGCTAAGTGAAAAAAGCTAGGCACAAAAGGACAAATATTGTATAATTCTACTTATATGAGATACCTGGGGTAATAAAATATACAGAGGGAGTAGAACAAGTGGTTACCAGGGGCTGGGGGAGGGAGGAATGGGAAGTACTGTTAAATGGATGCAGAGTCTCAGTTTTGCAAGACAAAAAGAGTTCTGTGGGTGGATGGTGATAACCTTGACCCAACAATGTGAATGTTCTGCATGCCCCCCCCCAACTGTACTCTTGAAATTGGTTAGGATGGTAAATGTCATGTTTATGTGTGTTTTACTGTAATTTTTTATTTAAAAAATGAGAGAAAAAGGAAAATTTTGTGTAGAATTTTTGGCCTGATCAGAAGGTTATGGTGAATTTGCTTTGTATTTTTGTCCTTTTCCTACTTTGAAACTAATACATGCAACAGGGGACTTCAGCCATAATGGTAATGTTTTCTTTTCTAAATCAAGCAGTGGATACTTGGGTGTTTTGTATTTTCAAAAAATGTACATTTTGGGGGCACCTGGGTGGCTCAGTCGGTTAAGAATCGATTCTGTTTAAAAAAATTTTTTTTAATGTTTATTTATTTTTGAAGGAGACAGAGACAGTGGTGGGGGGGGGGGGGAGGAGCAGAGAGAGAGGGAGACAGAATCCGAAGCATGCTGCAGGCTCCGAGCTGTCAGCACAGAGCTTGATGCAGGACTCGAACTCACAAACCATGAGATCATGACTCAAGCTGATGTCGGATACTCAACCAACTGAGCCACCCAGGTGCCCCAAGAATCTGACTCTTAATTTCAACTCAGGGCATGATTTCATGGTTCATGAGATGAAGCCCTGAGTCGGGGTCTGTGCTGACAGCTGGAGCCTGCTTGGGATTCTCTCTCTCCCTCTCTCTGCTCCTCTCCTCCCACCTGCCAAAATAAATCACTATTACGTTTAAAAAATATATACCTTTTTCATTTACCTAAAATACTTCATAATAAAAACTTTAGAAAGTGAAAATATCCATTCAACAATATTTTGGGGGTGCTTTCTCTGTGCCTGGCTCTGCTTTATCATTGGGATATAGCTGTAAACAAAGATGATACAATTCCTGCCTCCACAGAGCTCACATTCCTGTGGGGGGATTGTTTGCATAAAGCACCTTGAATATAAATGATTATTTCTTTAGAATGGATCCTTAGAAGTGGAATCACGGAGCAAACAACAGTATAGACACTCCGAGGCTGCTTCTACATCCTGCCAATTGCCCTTCAGTCCCATCAGCAAACCTTGGGAGTGCCTGTTTCCTCATTCCTTGCCAGCCTTACGTAACTTTTTTGCCCATTTGGTGGAAAAATAATATCTGCCTAATTTGAATTTCTTTAATTACTGGCCGTTAAATTATAAACAAGATGAAACAGTTTTCAAATGTTTATTGCCTATTTTTCTTTTAAGTTTATTTTTGAGAGAGAGAGAGAGAGAGAGAGAGAGAGAGAGAGAGAGAGAGAGAGAATCCCAAGCTGGCTACCCACTGTCAGCATAGAGCCCAACTGGGGGATTGATCTCAGGAACCGGTGAGATAATGACCTGAGCTGAAATCAAGAGTCAGATGCTTAATTGACTGAGCCACCCAGGCGTCCTCCTCCTCTACCTACTTCTAAATAACCCCCAGTTTAATTTACTTAGAATTTACTTTGGTATATGGGCAAAATACCTAATTTTTTTTTTTTTTTTTTGCACTCGAGAGAAGTTAATCAGGCTATCCTATACCATTTACTGAATAACTCCTTCCTTTCCTCTCTAACCTGTGGTACCACATGTGAGTCATATACTAAGACTGTGTTCACAGTTTAGGGCTTGTTTGCGGACATAACAGTTTGTACCGTTGCTTTACTCTGATGTGAGATCCCCATTATTTTGATTATTGCAGCTACTTAGTAATATCTGTTAAGACAAGCTTCAGTGCCACTCTTCTTTGCCAAAACTTCCTTGATCATTCTCACTCATTTATTCTTTGGTATAGTCTGAATGAAGTTTTAAAAAGCCATGATAATTTTTATTAAAATTGGATTAAACTCATAAATGTATCCAAGAAAAATTAACTTCCTTACAATAGTCATTATCCCCATCTAATTACAGTTTTTTACAGCAGAGCCATTGATTTATCTATATTTGTTTCATATCAGCAAAGCCTTGTGAAACACAGCATGGCCGGAAATGTGTTAAACACTGTATATGGATACAAAAATGGCTACTATATATCTTCTAAAAGAGGTCACCTGTATCTCACCCAAGTCAGAACACTATGGATGCAACAGAACATGCAGAAGAGGGGCACCTGGGTGGCTTAGTCAGTTATGCATCTGACTCTTGATTTCGGCTCAGGTCACGATCTCACGGTGCATGGGTTCGAGCCCTGCATCAGGCTCCACACTGACAGTGTGGAGCCTGCTTGGCATTGTCTCTCCCTCTCTTTCTGCTTGGGATTCTCTTTTTCCTTCTCTCTCTGCCCCTCCTTGCTCACTTGTGCACGTATGCTCGCGTGCTCTCAAAAATAAACATTTATTTTATTTTTTGTAAGTTTATTTATTTTGAGAGAGAGAGAGAGAGAGTGCAAGAGGGGCAGAGAGAGGAGAGAGACAGTATCCCAAGCAGGCTCCACACTGTCAGTGCAGAGCCAATATGGGGCTTGAACCCATGAACTGTGAGATCATGACCTGAGCCAAAATTAAGAGTCAGATGCTTAACCAACTGAGCCACCCATGTGCCCCTACATAAATAAAAATTAAGAAAAAAAAAGATTCAGAAGAGATGGATTTAAAAGGCACAATTTGGCACATTTTGACATGTATACATCAGTGAAATTATCACCACAGTCAAGACAGTGAACATATTCATTACTCCCAGATTTTCCTTGTGTCCCTGTGTAATCCCTGCTTCCATTCCCCCCACCATCTCTAGGCAGCCGCTGATATGCTTTATGTCACTCTATATTTGTTTGCATTTTTTTTTAGAGTTTCGTGTACATGGAGTCATACAGAATGTAATTCATTTTTGTCTGGCTGCCTTCATTTGTCGTAATGATTTGGAAATGCATCCATGTTGTTGCATGTATCGTTAGTTCATTCCTTTTTATTGATGAGTAGTATTCCACTGTACAGATGTGCCACAGTTTATTTTTTCATTTACCTGGTGATGGGCATTCGGTTTGGGGCTATTGCTGATAAAGCTGCTGGGAACATTCATATACAAGTCTTTAAATAGCTGTATACTTTTGTTTCTCTTGGGTACATAGCTAGAAGTGGAATCATTGGGTCATGTAGCAGGTGTACATTTGACTTAAAAAAATATTTATTTAAATTCAAGTTAGTTAACATACTGTGTTGTACTGGTTTCAGGGGTAGAACCCAGTGATTCGTCACTTACATATAACACCCAGTGTGCATCCCAACAAGTGCCCTTCTTAATGCCCATCCCCCATTTAGCCACCTCCCCTCACTCACTTCCTCTTGAGCAACCCTCAGTTTGTTCTCTGTATTTAAGAGTCTCTTATGGTTTGCCTCTATCTCTGTTTTTATCTTATTTTGTTTTTCCTTCCCTTCCCCTGTGTTCATCTTTTGTGTTTCTTAAATTCCACAAATGAGTGAAATCATAGGATATTTGTCTTTCTCTGACTGGCTTATTTCACTTAGCATAATACCCTATAGTTCCATCCATGTTGTTGCAAATGGCAAGATGTCGTTCTTTTTGATTGCCAAGTAATATTCCATTTAAAGATCCTGCCAAATTGTTTTTCAAAGTAGTTGTACCATTATACTTTCTCACCAGATATTCTAAAGAAATTCAGTACATACCCTGTCAACAAACAGTGCTGGGACAATTGGAGATACATACGTAAACAAAACAAAACAAAATAGAAATAAGCCTCTAATTGCATGCCACATACAACCAGTTACTCCACATGGATCACTGACCTAAATGTAAAGCCTAAAACTATAAAAGTGCGAGGAGGAACTACTTTAAAATATTGAAATTGAGTCCAGTTCCACTGAGAATGTGGCATTTGAGCCAGGCCTTGTAGCAGGTAAAACTGAAAGGACTTGGTAGCAAAGCGGACATTAAGAAGTGACGAAGGAGGGGCGCCTGGGTGGCTCATTCGGTGGTTAAGCATCGCACTTTGGCTCAGGTCATGATCTCATGGTTCATGAGTTTGAGCCCCCATATCTGTGCTGACAGCTCAGAGCCTGGAGCCTGCTTTGGATTCTGTGTGTCCCTCTCTCTCTCTGTCCCTCCTCCACTCACGTGCGTGCTCTCTCTCTCTCTCAAAAATAAATGTTAAAAAAAAGTGAGGAAGGAGTCCATGGTAACTGGATGTCTTGACCTGTTCTTGCTGGCAAAATGGCAAGATGCTTAACAAAGAAGTGATTGGGCATACATAGAAGTAGGGGGTTCCAGAGTCAGAAAAGAACATTTGAGTTCCCAGCCCACAGTTCAGGTAGACATGTCCAGCAGACAGCTAGAAGAAAGACCCGGCAGAACATGAGAAGACTAGGAAGGGGATAGGAATTTTCAAATGACTTGATGATAGCAACAGATAATGCCATGAGGGTAGATGGTCTCACCAAGGCATAGAATATCGAATGGGGTAGAGTTGTAGACACAGTCTTAGAGAACGCCAACATTTAGGTGATGACAGAAGGTAAAATAATTAAAAAAAAAAAAACTAAGATGGAGTGATATAAAAAATGCTGCAAAAGGACCAAATGGGGATTATCCTTAACATCTGCATACAGGTTGTAATCAAAATGTCAGGAAGTCATGTAGGCGCCATCTTCAGAATACATCCAGAATCGAGATACTTCTCACCACCTCTCTGCTGCTACCCACCTGGTTTATGCTCTGCTGCCATTGGGTCTCACCTGCATTGCCGCAATGGCTTCCTAACGTGTCTTTCTGTTTCTTCCCTTTCTTGGTACAGGATTTTCTTTTTCTTTTCCTTTTTCTCTCTCTTTCTTTCTTTCTTTCTTTCTTTCTTCTTCTTCTTCTTCTTTTTTTTTTTTTTTTTTGAGAGAGAGAGAGGACCAGAGGAAAAGAGGGAGAGGGAGAGAGGGAGGGAATCCTAAGTATGCTCCATGCTCAGTGTGAAGCCAGAAGCGGGGCTTGATCCCACAACCCCTGAGATCATGACCTGAGCCAAAATCAAGAGTTGGACGCTCAGCCGATGGAGTCACCCAGGCACCCTGATACGGGGTATTCTTTTTTTTTTTTTTTTTTATGTTTATTTACTCTTGGGAGAGGGAAAGTAGGGGAGGGGCAGAGAGAGAGGGGGCCACACAGAATCCGAAGCAGGCTCCAGGCTCCGAGCTGTCAGCAAAGAGCCTGATATGGGACTGGAACTCACAAACCACGAGATCATGACCTGAGCTGAAGTCAGCACAGAGAGCCCGATGTGGGATGCTTAACTGACAGCCACCCAGGTACCCCCTGATACAGGATATTCTTAACAGAGCAACCGGATGAATCCTTTACAGGATTTAAGGATGAATTCTAGCAGGTGACTGCTCTGTCAACAGCTCCTTGTTTCATTTAGAGTAAAAACCCAAGTCTTTATAATGCCTACCTACATGATCGCCTCCTCCCATCCCATACCCCTTTGACCTCATTTCCTATTCTATGATTTTGGTCCACTCCCCCCCTCCCCCCTTGCTCACTCCACTAGATTGCTCTGGCCTACTTGCTACTCCTTAAATATGACCAGGTATGTTCCTGCCTCAGGGCCTTTGCCCTAATCGTTCCTTTTGCTTGGAATTCTCCTCCCCTAAATACCCAACTGTATCATTATTCCAGTCTTTGTTCACTGTTTTCCCCACAACATCTATTAACTTCTAGCATACTAGAGAAGTCATTCATTAATTCATGTATTCATTTTGTTTATTTCTTATGGTCTGTCTCTCTCCTGCTAAAATTACAAAGTGCCTCGAGCTAGAATTGTGTCCTTTCCAGCTGCTTTTGGGAGACTTCCTCACACTGATCTTCAAACCCAATCCATACTTCAGCTGTCTCCATTCTGCTATTTATTCCATCTGTTTGTTCTTTATTTCATCTATTGCATTCTTCATACTTAATGTTTCCACTAGGGTTTTTTGAAAATTATTTTTCTTTCTTGCTTGATCTTACTAATAATTTCCCTTTTCTTCTTAAGATATTTATCATATTTATTTAAAATTCTTAGTGTCTGGGGGTGCCTGGGTGACTCATTTGGTTAGGTGTCTGACTTTGGCTCAGGTCATGATCTCACGGTTCGTGTGTTCGAGCCCCACATCGGGCTCTGTGCTGACAGCTCAGAGCCTGGAACCTGCTTTGAATTCTGTGTCTCCCTCTCTCTCTCCCCCTCCCCCACTCATGCTCTGTCTCTCTCTGTCTCTCAAAGATAAATAAGCATTAAAAAATGTTTTAAATTCTTAGTGTCTGTTCCAATAGTTACGCGTCAGATGATATAAACTGTTTAGACTATAGTCTTTCTTTTACACTAATTATGCTCCTCAGGTCACAGCTCAGCAATTTAGAGATTGCTCATTGTGAAAAATGAGGAAAATATAGAAAAGTACAATATAAATACCAAAATAAAAATCACCATAATCCTACCTCTCAGAAATAACCAACTGACCTTTTATTGTATTTCCTTCCAGTCACACTATTTACATGTATAGCATATTTAAAAATTGGTAAGATATTATGTGTAATTTTCTATCTGAACTTTTCCTTTACCATTAGTCTTAAGACCTTTTGAAGTTATTAAGATTGTTTGCAGACCTAATGTTTTTATTGAAGTGTAATTAACAAACAGTGTTATATTAGTTTCAGGTGTGCACTTCAACAATCCTATACATTACTCAATGCTCATCAAGATAAGTGTATTCTGCCTTTCATGAAGGGACATCTTCCCCACGAAAAGATGCCTCTCTCCAAGGACCTCCTCCACCCCTCCCCAGGAGAGGAGGAGAGGAAGCGGAAGAAGTGCCTGGTGCGTAGCCCCAATTCCTACTTCATGGATGTGAAATGCTCATAAAATCGCGATTGTCTTTAGCCCGTGCGCAAACTGTAGTTTTGTGTGTTGGCTGCTCCACTTTCCATTGCCAGCCTACAGGAGGAAAAGCAAGACTTAGAGAAGGATGCTCCTTCAGACGGAAGTAGCACTAATAACCCCCAGAATCAAGATGATGGGAAACCATCCCAATAAAAACATTTAAGTTTTATTTTTAAGTAAAATCTCTACCCTGAAGGTGGGTCTAGAACTCACAACCCCAAGATCAAGGGTCACGTGCTTCACAGACCAAGACAGCATGGCACCCCCCCCCCATTAAACACATTTTGGATTAGAAAAAGAAAAGTATGTGCTCTTAATCCCTTTTATCTCTTTCACTCATTCTCCCATCCACCTCCCCTCTGGCAACCAAAGTTTATTCTCTCTATTTTTGAATCTGTGTTTTGGCTTTTCTTTTCTTCTTTGTTTTGTTTCTTAAAATCCACGTATAAGTGAAATCATATGGTATTTATCTTTCTCTGACTGACTTATTTCACTTAGCGTTATATGCTCAAGGTCCTTCCATCTTGTTACAAATGGCAGGATTTCATTCTTTTTTATGGTTGAGTATTATTCCACTGTACATATATACCACATCTCCTTTATCCACTCATCTATGGATAGACTTCCATGGTTGCTTCCAACTTCCATGGTTGCTTCCATGTCTTGGCTATTGTAAATAATGCTGCAATAAAAATAGGGTGTATATGTCTTTTTGAATTAGCGTTTTCATTTTCTTTGAGTAAATACCTGGTAGTGGAATTACTGGATAATATAGTATTTCTATTTTTAATGTTTTGAAGAACTTTCATACTGTTTTCCACAGCGGCTACACCAAATTGCACTCCCACCAATTGTACACAAGGGTTCCTTTTCCTCCACATCCTCATCACCCTCATTTGTTGTTTCTTGTCATTTGGATTCTAGCCATTCTGAAAGGTGGTAAGGTGGGGCGCCTGGGTGGCGCAGTCGGTTAAGCGTCCGACTTCAGCCAGGTCACGATCTCGCGGTCCGTGAGTTCGAGCCCCGCGTCGGGCTCTGGGCTGATGGCTCGGAGCCTGGAGCCTGTTTCCGATTCTGTGTCTCCCTCTCTCTCTGCCCCTCCCCCGTTCATGCTCTGTCTCTCTCTGTCCCAAAAATAAATAAAAAACGTTGAAAAAAAAATTAAAAAAAAAAAAAAAAAAAGAAAGGTGGTAAGGTGATATCTCATTGTGGTTTTAATTTGATTTTTCCTAACGATGAGAGATGTTAAGTATCTTTTCATGTGTCTGTTGGCCATCTGTATGTCTTCTTTGGGAAAATGTCTATTCAGGTCCTCTGCCCATTTTTTAATTGTGTGTTTTTCTGATATCCACTTGTATAAGTTCTTTATTTATTTTGGATATTAACCCCTTATTGGATATATCATTTGGAAATGTCTTCTCCCATTCAGTAGGTTGCCTTTTTGTTTTATTAATGGTTTCCTTCACTGTGCAAAACCTTTTTATTTTTGTGTAGTCCCAGTAGTTTAATTTTGCTTTTGTTTCCTTTGCCTGTGGAGACATATCTAGAAAAATCTTCCGCCAGCTGATGTCAAAGAAATTACCACCCATGTTTCCTTCTAGGAGTTTTACGGCTTCAGGTTTCACATTTGGTGGTCTTTAATCCATTTTGAGTTTATTTCTGTGTAAGAAAGTGGTCTAGTTTCTGTTCACTTTTCCCAGAACCAAATGTTGAAGAGAATGTCTTTTTCCTGTTGTATATCCTAGCCTCTTTTGTCTTAGATCAATTAATTATATAAGCATGGGTTTATTTCTGGGTTGTCTATTGATCTAGGTGTCTATTTTTTGCCAGCACCATACTGCTTTGATTACTACAGCTTTGTACTTCTTTCTCAAGATTGTTTTGGCTATTCAGGGTCTTAGGTGGTTCCATACAAATTTTAGTATTACTTGTTCTAGTTTCTGTGAAAAATGTTGGTGTTTTGATAGGGATTGCATTAAATGGCTTTGCGTAGTATGGACATTTAATTCTTCCAACCCATGAACATGGACTATCTTTCTATTTGTTTGTGTCATCTTCAATTTCTTTAATCAATGTTTTATAGTTTTGTTTGTTTTATAGTTTTATAGTTTTATAGTTTGTTTTATAGTTTTATAGTTATATAGGTTTATAAACCTATATAGTTTATAGGTCTTTCACTTCCTTAGTTAAGTTTATTCCTAGGTAGTTTTTTTTTTTTGGTATTTTGTTATTTTTGATGCAATTGTAAATTAAAAAAATTATTTTTATTTATTTAATTTATTTAATTTTTATTTTATTTATTTATTTTTTTTTAATTTTTTTTCAACATTTTTATTTATTTTTGGGACAGAGAGAGACAGAGCATGAACGGGGGAGGGGCAGAGAGACAGGGAGACACAGAATCGGAAACAGGTTCCAGGCTCCGAGCCATCCGCCCAGAGCCTGATGCGGGGCTCGAACTCCCGGACCGCGAGATCGTGACCTGGCTGAAGTCGGACGCTTAACCGACTGCGCCACCCAGGCGCCCCTAATTTTTATTTTTAAGAGAGAAAGAGTGCAAGCAGGGGAGGGCAGAGGGAGGGAATCTTAAGCAGGCTCTACGCTCAGTGAGGAGCCCCACATGGGGCTCTATCTTAAGACCTTAAGATCATGACCTGAGCCCAAATCAAGAGTCAGATGCTTAACTGACCGAGCCACCCAGGTGCCCCAATTTTTGGTATAATTGTAAATGGGATTGTTTCCTTAATTTCTCTTTCTGCTGCTTCATTATTAGTGTGTACAAATGTAATGGATTTCTGTATATTAATTTTGTATCCTGCAACTTTCCTGAATTCATGTATTAGTTCTAGTAGTTTTGGGTTTTTTTTTGGTAGTCTTTAGGGGGTTCTATATATAGTATCATGTTATCTGCAAAGAGTGAAAGTTTTACTTCTTCCTTATCAATTTGGACGCCTTTCATTTCTTTTTCTTGCCTGATTGCTCTGATTAGGACTTCCAGTCACAGACCTAATTTTTAATGATTGCAAATGATTCCATTTTAAGGATATATAGTAAAACGTTGAACTCTTGAGCATTTAGCATGTTCCCAATTTTTTTCCCTTAAAAAAATCACTACAACAAACAATTTTGTACATAAATCTTTGTTTATATTTCTGGTTGTTTTCTTAGGATGGAGCCCTAGAATGAATGATAACAGAGAGAATGGGCACTGAAGATACAACTGCCAAATTGTTTGCTAGAAGTTTTGTGTCACTACACTTTACACAGGAAGTGTATGATTGAGTTCTTACCATTATACCCATCATGTTCATGTTCTTTGTTAATTTGATCGAGGAAAATGGCATTTCACCTTTTTCCAATTTGCATGTCTTTTATTACCAGTGGTCATTATTTTTCTTTACTCTTCTGTAGATTTTGGGTTCAGATCCTTTCTCAGTTTTTTCTGCTCTAGAAAGTTAGCCAATCAGAGCTTTCTAGTAAAGACAATTTGCTCACATGTTCCTCTAGTGGAAACTTTTAAGACCACCTTCTGCACAGGGGCCTATGTTTGTATTCCACGGCAACTAACCCCCCACCGCCACATTGGTGCCAGACTGTGGTGTCAGGTGAAGGGTTGTCCCTGAGGGTGGATATTGAGATCTCTTGGTGTGTTTGCATATGTAAAGCAGAGGGATGATAGGTTTAAGCCTGGACACCAAGCAATAGAGTGCATGTGTGTGCACGTGCATGTGTGTGTGTGCACACGCGTGTGTGCGATAGCTACGGTTGGTCACTATGTATTTTAAACACACAAAAAATTGCAATAAGTGACAAGGCTTTCTGATGGTTTTATAAAGGATCCTTTTTATTTTCAATGCTGCATCCCTAAAATCACTTTAAAGAGCCCCATTCTTCCCAAGCAGAGAGATTTCTCTTCACAGAGAGCCCCTGGGTGAACTACAAATAAAAAATAATAATAAATGCATTCTTTCTAGATATGGTAATACTATTTTTTAATTCTTATGTTAGAATTAAAAATAATATGTCTATTTCCAAGAAATTAACTTATTAAACAATGTAAGTAAACATGAGAAGATTACAGAGCTACAAACATATTCTCTTTTTTTAAATGTTTATTTATTTTTGAGAGGGAGACAGAAACCAAAGCAGGCTTCAGGCTCTGAGCTGTCAGCACAGAGCTGGTCACAGGGTTTGGACTCGCGAACCGCGAGATCATGACCTCAGCTGAAGTCAGCCACTTAATCCATTGAGCCACCCAGGTGATGCTATGAACATGTTCTCTTGAGAGTGTTGTATTGAAGGTAACCCCCCAAAGGAGGAGTCCTCTCTGGAATGGAGATGTGTGTATTTTGCAGTTAAATTCCTGATAAAAATATCTTCTGAACTTTTCATTTTGGGATACAAAATTTAAACGTGCCGCCTCAAGCCACTGAGATCAGAGCTAAATAAGTCTCTGTGCTGGTGTGTGTTGGGGCAGGAGGGCTAGTCCAGGTTACCTGCGGTAATGAAAATTCCTGAGTCAGTATAAATAATTTTGCTGTTATAAAACACAGATTTAGACCTTTGCTGACATTCTGAATTCTTGAGGATTTCTGAATCTTGCTCAGGACATGAAATGCTTGTTTAAGGAGCTGTTGTGCAAGCATAAGACTGCTTAATAAGACCCAGAAGGCCACTAAAATATCTTCTTCACAAAGGACTCTAACTTCCAACTACACTCCGTGAAGACCCCCATTTGAAACTGGATTACAACATTTTATCAAATGTTTTTTGTTAAAATGTATCTACCCTTAGGAGAGGTACTAACTACTCTCAGCCAGTAACACCTTGCCTTGAACTTATTTTCAGACTGCGTAACTGGCCCCAAAGAAACAGATTTAGGGGGTGCAAAGAGTCTGGCCCATGGAGTCCTATGTTGGGAGAGGCTTCTGGAACTGCGACATGAAGATGGAGGGCTCCACTCTGCCTTCGTGGCCTCTGTAACAACTAGAGGCAACTATCCATGGCTGTTTCCACAGCCACCATATGGTACCCACTTCACCAGTTGTTGTGACCTTGACATTAGCTCAGTGGCATGTATGAACCAACCCTCATGGAAGGAATATTAAACCACTAGAGAATGCTGAAGTGGAAGGACCTGGACAGCCAGAGAAATATTTCAAGGTCATCTGGGCCTCCAAGGCTTTAAGACAGGTAAGAAGGCAGGAAAGGGATATAAAATGTAAGTGTGTGTGTGCGCATGCACGCACGCATCAGGGGGAAATATTCACAATTCTGGTGGAGTCTTAACTCTTACTTTTTTTTTAAAACTCTTTAAAGTTGAAGATAATGTGCAGAGTGTGAATCTGAAAGTCTCAACGTTGGGGTGCCTGGGTGGCTCAGTCGGTTAAGCATCCGACTTTTAATTTCAGTTCAGGTCATGATCTTGCAGTTCATGGGTTCAAGCTCATCGTTGGGCTCTGTGGTGACAGAATATCTGCTTGGGATTCTCTATCTCCCTCTCTCTCTGCCCCTCCCCCACTAAAATAAATAAATAAACTTAAAAAAAGAAATCTTAAAAAAAAAAGAAAGTCTCAAAATCGTGAGCAAGGTGAGGTTACAAATCTAGAAGGGTGTGGGAAGACTGTTGCTGTGACTTCATTAATGTGTGTGCTTTCTTAGGACAGTGGGGTTCCTTTGAGGATTTCTGGGGTGAAAAAGGTGTAGGAAAATGACAAACCTTTATTGAATGCCCACTGCATGCATGGTGTTACAAAGAGCTAGGTGCATGGAGGTTTGAAAAGGAACAGAAAAGGAGAAAAATAACCCAATGTCCGTTGGCAGATGAATGGATAAGCAAAATGTGTATATATAGAAAAGAGCCTTTAAGCCTTTTCAGCCTTAAAAAGGAATGACATTTTGATACATGCTACAACCTGTATTTTTCTATTTTGTGAGACAGCCAGAATACTCAAATTCATAGAGAAAGTGGAATCATGGTTGCCAGGGGCTGGGGTTTGGGTGGGAGGAATGGAGTTCCTGCTTAAAAAAAATTTTTTAACGTTTATTTATGTTTGAGACAGAGAGAGACAGAGCATGAACGGGGGAGGGTCAGAGAGAGGGAGACACAGAATCCGAAACAGGCTCCAGGCTCCGAGCTGTCAGCACAGAGCCGGATGCGGGGCTCTCGAACTCATGGACTGCGAGATCATGACCTGAGCCGAAGTCGGCCACTTAACCGAATGAGCCACCCAAGCGCCCCCGGAGTTACTGTTTAATGGGTACAGAGTTTCAGTTTGGGATGATGGAAAAATTCTGGAAATGGATAATATGATTGTTGCCTCAACGTGACTTAATGCCTCTGAATTGTATAAAGTGGTAAATTTTTACTACTGTGCTATGCCACCAATGTGATGTTTGTGTATATATTCATGTTATACATTACTTAATACATATAAGGCTCTGAGCCTAGTCACAAGAAAAAAAAGTTAAAAAGTAAAAATAAAGGGTAAATTTTATGCTATGTATATTTTAACACGCACTGGAAAACAATTAAAAAAAACAATTAAAAAAAACCAACGAGGAATAGAGTGCCCTTTGGCCTCCAGACGTTTGAGGTTCCAGAAAAGGAAGATGCGTAGAGCCACGGGGAAGGACAGTGTCCGGTTAAAGAACGGCTCCCAGGCACCGCTGTTGTGGCCGAGGGACTGAGAAAGCACTTGTCATTGGGCTTAACAATTGCCCATCTACCTGGCTCCCCCACGGGACCCCTCACACCACGGACTCCAGTTTTATTCTTTCTCTCCAGAACCAGAGCTCTAGGCACAAAGTGGTATCTCAGTACAGACTTGTGGAATGATTCCAGGAGAGACGCAGCCCCAAGCGTCCGCCGAGTTGGGAAACACGTTCGTATACATATTCATGGGTAAACTCTTGGGATGCTCTAGGGCAGAGAGAGCTGGAGTCCAAGGTCCCAAATGGGGAGTTTACTCCCCCAGGTCTCTGCTAGCCTTCACCCACCAAAGGAGGTTCTGTGAGGGGACCGAGTGCAAGGCGCCGAGCCCCCCCCCCCCAGTGGAAGGTCCCGCCACCTCCCCGATTCCTGCTGCCGCACAATCCCAATAACGGCTCTCTCGGGCGAGGAGGTGGGGGGGGGGGGAACTTGTGGAGCGCCCAAACCATCCAAGTGAAAACAGCAGAAACTTGCGGTTCAGGGAAAGGCCTCTGCTCCTGCTCGGCCGCTCCCGAGAAGGAGAGGTGGGGCCTCAAGAAACAAAAACCCTGGCCGTCCGACGGCCAGTGGGAGGGAAGGTCCGGAGCCCACTAGCCACACTCCCAAAACGCCTGCTGCCTCCCAGCTCGGGATCCGGGCCTGCGGCGCGGTCAGCAGGGCGCTGCGCCGCCGCCAGGGGGCAGCCCTCCCCCACGTGGGCACCACCGGGCCAGGCGAGCGCCCCGCGCGTTCAGCGTGCACGCCAGCGGAGCACACGAGAGGGAGGTCGCCGCGTCGCCCCCAGCCCGCCTCACAGAATAGTTTCTCGTCCCTTGTGCCAGCTTGAGAGCGTGTCGGTGGATATTCCCCAGCCGGGGCTGAGAGCTGGGAGCACGTTTGGGAGGGACGCCCGGGGGGAGGGGACGAGGGGCGCAAAGGAGGACCACGCGGGAAATGAAACACTTGGGTTTCCGCGCTCTGGGAATTTCAAGAGCCGGGAGCTACAGGCCGCGTACAAAAGTGTAGCTTCACTAAAGCAAACAAAGCAAGTGACACGTCCAAATCTGGGGCTCGAGTATAAAGCTCACCCAAATCTCTGTTAACACTGTCCCCGCAGCACTCCTCCTGGGTTGATCTTCAGCTCTGACCTTCTCTAAATCCTAACACTTATCCTTGAGTGGCCAGAAGATAATTTGCCACGTTTTTCAAACGTTTCTAGGGAAGATCCCTTTAACCCTTCGGGGAGGGAGCTTTGGACAAAGTTACAAACGGAACGCAAAGTCAATCTCAGCGCCCTCCTTGGCCAGACAAGTTCAGGGTAGGGGAATGGGGGCTGATCACCTAAAGTAACTAATGGTCTGCGAACAAATTCCTCCCCTCCGTTTTACCTTCAAATACCTCGCCACACACCAATCCTCAGTCTAGTGCAAATCATGGTGTTTATTTAGCTATTGACTGGGTACTTATAAAACTTAAACTTCCTAATGTAAAAGTGAACGCCTTGGTAAGGAATCCTGGCTACATCAACAAAGCAATGTGATGCCTGATTAATAGTGCTGATTAATGTTGGCTCAGGTTAATGCTGAGCGCCTTACAATAATTAAATGGTTCAGTCATTTTTCAAACGAGACTCAATGGAAAATAATTTATTTACAATTTGAGGCGTTCTCGTAGATCTGTCAAAGATCTATGATGGACTTTATGGGTCATTTGTAAGTGTAACTGGTGGTTAGCTCTCCTAGGCAACAAAAACTCGATTTTAAAATAAGTCTTAGGTGGGGGGACAGTTTATTTTTGAGACTCTGTGATGGATAAGGGGAGTAATAAAACGTTTGAAAATGTGAAAAACCTTGTGGATAAAATGATATACACAAAGGTAGCTGATGATTGTTCCTACAAAAAGCCATTGATTTTTGATAGTTTTTGTCAAGTGGTTATTTTAATCAGAAAGCTGTAATTTGGAGGCAGGTCCCTACTTTGAAATAGAAGTGTTTTAGGAAATGCAAATATTGAAAAAGTATGGCTATGTGAGTGTGAATTCCACAAGCTATTGGGATTCTTACACCAGCCACAATGATTAGAGTTGATGACAAAGATGGGAATACTCAAAATAATATCATATTTAAATTCTTTCCACTACCTTGTGACCTGAAAAGGAAAATTGGATTGAAAAGAACTTGCATCTTATTTTAAAATATTATTTCGTTTCTTTTTCACCAGTAGCTATTGGAAATATTTAGATTTTCCAAAAACATTTCTAAAGCTGGTTTGAAAGTTTTAATTAATATAGTTCCTATTAAGCCTGAGTATGTGTATATGTTGTAGTTATTTAAGTATTTTGAGATTACTGTGAAGTGTTGATTAGAATGTTCCTCTTACTAAGAACTATAGAGTCCCTTACCCATTATGAAAGAGCTTTTTATGAGTTGCTCCTAGGGTGCAGTTTTTAAAAATGTATTTTGTTTTTCACTAACATTTTCTATTTCTTTTCTGCATTCAATGATTACTTTCTTTATTCCCATGAAATTTGTCAGATCCTCTCATTAGAGGGGCTTAGTTTAGCTGTCAAGTTTCTAGGGCATTCAGTTGCAGATAAGTGACTAAAACGCCAGCCTAACCACATTTTTATTAACAGATGGCGGAAAACAAACGTCTTTGGAGAAGAACCGAAGGGGACAGGTTAAAAGGTCAGTAAACAATTATTATTGTGCTTAAACTGGGGGGGGGGGTTCTCTACAGATTCGATGGGGGAGCTGCTGGCCCAATCTGGGGGAGATGGGACAACCCAACAGATCTCAGAGCCATTCCCCAGGGACCACCTCGGACGATTGGGGGAGGGGAGTTACCTCTGGGCTGGACGTCTCCTACAGGCCATCTGACTGGTCAAACTGTCGCGTCACGGGAGTGCTTGTGAAGTTAGGATTGAGGGCTAATTGAAGGGAAGGAGCCTGGGAATTCCAACTCGTGCAGTGGCCCTAGGTCCAGAGCACCGCGGGCCAGCACGTAATTCGGGTCCCAACCCCTTTGACAAGGAGTAGTAAAGAGTGGTGGGGTCCTCTCTCCTCCCCCCATGTTCTCAGTTGCTGTTCTCTCCTACGGGCAAACTTTCTCTCCCGAGCAGGGCTGATTTCCTAGGCTTTCTTTCCCTTCCCTCGGTAGCGCTCTGACGTGCACACCATGTGACAGGCCTCCTGCTATAAGCCGAGGAAAGGTCCGCCCTCTCCTGGACTCAGCCCTCGCCTCGCCGAGCTCGGTCCCTAGACTCTCACCCGTCCCGCACCGTCCCGGGCGCCCGACACTCTGACTTGCTCGCCCGGGGCCTCGCCACCCCCTCCTCACTGATCGTGCGAGGCCCCGCTCCGCAAGGGGAAGGTCAAGTCCCCCCCGCCTGGGACCGGTGCGCGCGGAGTCCAGCGAGTGCAGAGACCTTGCGGCTCTCGCGGCGGCGCAGGAGTTACAAAGTCGCGGCGCAAAAAGCCTCTGCCGCAGCCCGGCAGCTCCCGCGCAGCTCCAGCGGCGGCGGCGCCCCCAGCGTGGCGCCCCCGTGCCGGGCCCGCCGCCCGGGACCCGGGCTGGGGCGCGGCGGGAGCCCGGAGCCCGGTGCCCCTATGCGCCGCCTCGCCGCCGCCGCGCTACAGCTATGACCCTGAGCACGGAGATGTCCGATGCCTCCGGCCTCGCGGAGGAGACAGACATCGACGTGGTAGGGGAGGGCGAGGACGAAGACGACGAGGAAGAGGACGACGACGAGGGCAGCGGCGGCGTGTCCCGCCTGGCGGTCCCCGCGCAGCGGCGGCGGCGGCGGCGCTCCTACGCCGGAGAGGACGAGCTGGAGGACCTGGAGGAGGACGACGACGACGACGATGACATCCTGCTGGCCCCGCGCTCAGTGGCCTCCCCGGCGCCCCCGGGCCCAGCCCCAGTGGCGGGGGCCGGGGGCGGCGGGGGCGGCGGCGCGGGCTCGGGCGCGGGCGGCGGCGGCGGCGGCGGGACCGCAGGCGGCGGCGCCAAGAACCCCCTGGTGAAGCCGCCCTACTCGTACATCGCGCTCATCACCATGGCCATCCTGCAGAGCCCCAAGAAGCGGCTGACGCTGAGCGAGATCTGCGAGTTCATCAGCGGCCGCTTCCCCTACTACCGGGAGAAGTTCCCCGCCTGGCAGAACAGCATCCGCCACAACCTCTCGCTCAACGACTGCTTCGTCAAGATCCCCCGCGAGCCCGGCAACCCCGGCAAAGGCAACTACTGGACGCTGGACCCCGAGTCCGCCGACATGTTCGACAACGGCAGCTTCCTGCGCCGGAGGAAGCGCTTCAAGCGGCAGCCGCTGCTCCCGCCCAACGCCGCGGCCGCCGAGTCGCTGCTGCTGCGCAGCGCAGGGGGCGCGGCGGGCGCGGGCGACCCCGCGGCGGCCGCGGCGCTCTTCCCGCCCGCGCCCCCGCCGCCCCCGCACGCCTACGGCTACGGCCCCTACGGCTGCGGCTACGGCCTGCAGCTGCCGCCCTACGCGCCGCCCTCGGCCCTCTTCGCCGCCGCCGCGGCCGCCGCCGCCGCCGCCGCCTTCCACCCGCACTCGCCCCCGCCGCCCCCGCCGCCCCCGCCGCCGCACGGCGCGGCCGCGGAGCTGGCCCGGACCGCCTTCGGCTACCGGCCGCACCCGCTCGGCGCCGCCCTGCCCGCCCCCCTGCAGGCCTCGGCTGCCAAGGCCGGCGGCCCGGGCGCCTCGGCGCTGGCGCGCTCGCCCTTCTCCATCGAGAGCATCATCGGAGGCAGCCTGGGCCCGGCGGCCGCCGCCGCCGCCGCGCAAGCAGCCGTCGCCGTGCAGGCCTCGCCTTCACCCTCTGCGGGGACCCCGTCCGCGCCCGCGCCGGGATCCGGCGGCGGCGGCGGCGGCTGCGCGGCTCAGGCGGCCGTAGGCCCGGCCGCCGCGCTCACCCGCTCCCTCGTGGCCGCCGCGGCCGCCGCCGCCTCCTCGGTCTCCTCGTCCGCCGCGCTGGGGACTCTGCACCAAGGGACTGCCCTGTCCAGTGTCGAGAACTTTACTGCTAGGATTTCAAATTGTTAATAACGCTATGTTAGCGCGCTTGGGAAAGAGAAGGTAGGAATCCCGGCTCTTTTTTTTTTTTTTTTCTTTTTCTTTCATCTTGCTGGTTTGGCGTTTGGTACACTTCTCCCGGCGCGGCCCCTCCCGACCTCGCGCCCCCATTTTCGCCGCTTGGGACTCTCAGACAAGACTGAGTTTGGCAGCAGCGGGGACGCGCTTTTTGGCTCTGCGGGTCCCTCTATTTATGCAAAATCGCCCTATGCTGCAGGCCCCGACCCGGGGTGCGGAGGAAGAGGGTACTGGTGGGGGCACTCCCTTGGCCTAAGCACAAGGGGCTTCCTTGACTTGTGGGAAACGTTTTTCTAAAAAATCTAAGCCTTTTTGAGGTCTAGAGATTCTCAGGTCCAGGCGTTAAAAATATCAGTAATGTTCAAAAGAATGATAAACAGTAAAGGTCCTGAAGAGTGCCAGCGAAGCGGTAGTTTTTATTTGAGGACACTTGTCTGGTGTACTTTTTCATGAAAAGGAAAAAAATGATTAACATGTTTACACAAGGAAAAAAAGTCAAAGTTATCATTTCTTATTTTAACCTGTGTTTTGTATCATAATAGACGTGCGGATTTTTTATTTTGTACTTACTGCGTATTCTTTACAAGGAGTATTGTAAATTTTACTGGCAATTATTATTGTACTATTCTAATGTAAGATTTTTACACTTTTTCAGAAATAAAATGCTTAATTTTCAAAGAAAATCCACCAAAAAGTTGGCTCCAGTCGTCCCCTGCTTAGTTTATTTTCTCTTTTGTTAAGGAAATTTCTATGGGAGTTGTGTAGGAACCCAATATAGAATAGGACATTTTATTTTCAAAGAGACTTTAACAAAAGCATCATGCCATGATTTTTCAGTTATACTTCCTAGGTCAAAGCTATTGCAAGAAACCAGAAACTACTTCTAAATGATTACAAGTTGAAGAAGTTACTTTGGTATACATTTTCAAATCTCATTCCATTCCATTTTGAAGAGCATTGAGGCTATTTAAAATTAATGCCACAGTTACCCTCAGATAATTTTATGGAACTTTAAATTTATTTGTCAGTTTCCCACTTCCTTTGATTTCCACTGGCTTTTGAGCACAATATTGCATATATCTGTAAAAGCTCTGCAACACATTATATTGTAATGAAAGCAACACAAGCAAATAGGTAACTTTTAGTTTAAAATTTTTAAAGATGATCAACACTTAAGTAGCTTTGAAGTCCTGAGTATTTACACATATAAAATAAATTGTATTTGAAAGCTCTAGGGTTTAAAGCCACCACTCTCCTGACAGAAGGGATTCCAGGAATTGAATAAAGAAATTTTTATTCTAAAAGGCAAACTTAACATTGAAATTCTAATTTAAATGTGTAACTTAAGGTATGTAAGAGAAATCTTCAATTTTAGGGTAGTACACACTAAGAATAAAAATGAAAATGTATCAGGTGTTTATTGAAGTATTTATACAATTTTCATGATTTAGGCTATATTTTTTCAAACTTTAAGTGTTTTCAATAACTACTTGTTGCAGGCAATTTCTAGTTCTTTGAAAAAACGTGAGTCTCTAGTTTTGATGACTAGAGATGTTATTGTGGGCTCCAAATAAAAGTAAATCATATGTCATATGTAATTTAAATAATATTAGTGAGTTGCAGAGGAGGTTAAATATGTTTATTAAATTATTTTTCAAAAAATCTGGACAGGTATATACCTGAAGATCTGCACAACTAACCAATCAAGTTAACGAAGACTGACTTATAGGCCAATATTTTTGCAGTGACATTCACTCTTGATGCCCTGTCCTCTTGTCCCTCTTTAGGGAGGGGAAAAAATGGACTCTCACAGCCTCAAAAATTAAGTTCTGGGTTTTTTCCTATCAAATATTTGGAATAGATTAAATAAGAGTTTAAACATACCCTCATAGTTTACTACTAAGTATATAGATACAAACTGAAATATTGTTAGATCAAAATCTTATATACAAAAGTTACGTTTGCCCTAGCACGGCTAAGAGGACTTTGGAACCGAGAACGTCCAGATGCCACAGCTGCCCGGGGTGGAGACGAGTTAGCAGGCGGAACCCAGACGGCCCAGGCACCGCTCGCATGCCTCGCAGCCTTCTGTAAGTCACAGATCTGAAACTTAGAGCTGAAAGTCATTATGAGGAGAGAGTGAAAGAACGGGGCCATGGGTATTATTATTATTTGCATGATACTTGGATGTCCCGAACAGCGGGGAATCCCAGCTACTCCTTCTCTCTGTTCAAATTCCCGCATCTCTAAAAAGTGCCAGGACGGACTCTACCCGCTCCCTCGCCCCCAGGTTGTCCGCGCTTTTAAGAGAATGGTAACAAGGCACTGTGCAATCCAGCGCTGGCCTCCTTTGGCGTCTGGAGGTGGGGTCCCGCATCACCCAAGCCAGCTAGAGAGACCGCAAGCCTGTGGTGCGCCCCTGAGCCCTAAGAAAAAGTAAGCTCAACCGGCCTGCTCACTGTCGCGTTTTGCCTCATCACCTTCCGGGTTTGGGCTTCCACGGTAGGTGTTGCTGGCCCGGAGACGGACGAGATAGTGGGGAGCGAAGGCGGCGAGCCGGGCAGGGAGTGAGCGGTGGCGGACTACCGGGCGGCCGGGAACGCGGGGCTCGCCCGGTTGGCTGAGTGGACGAGCAGGTGCTGGAACAAAGGCCGCGGGGCTGCCGGGCTACGGAGGCCTTTGATGGGCAAGGACGTCTCCTCCCGGGGCTCCTCATTCGCATGCAAATCCAGCTCTGGTCCTCTTTTCTTTGAAGGCAAACAGAAGGATGTTTGTGTGTTTGTAAGGACGAAGCTTGCTAGAACAAGCCTTCCTCAATAGGCTGGGTCTCGAAAAATAAACCGGTTGGACAAACATTGGCCACCAGCTCTCCTCCTCCCAACTACAAAGTGTGGATTTGCTACAACTCATTAACCCGACGCTTTTCTCCCCTTCGCCTTGTTTCTCTGCTCATCAAACGCCCCCGTAGAGCCTGGAGACAAATGACCGAAGCTCAGTCGGGAGGGAATTGCAGTTAATAGGGAGAGGGATATATTGGGGCTAATGGTTCAGGCAGCTCCCGGAGAAGGACCACACAAAAAGGAGCCTCTCCATTCAGGGCTCTGTTGTGCTGCGGAGATTTACTCTGCAGCTAGATTTAGCCAAATGTTATCTATTGCCCGGGTAATGAAGCCCTTATGGATTGAATTGCTCCTTGTACCACACATGATGTCATGACCTTAGATCGTTTCTTGGTTGATTTCTTTTTTTCTCTATTGGGTAATTATTTTATTTCTTTAAAATAAGAAGCTAGAGCTTCTGCTCAACAACATGCTTCCTCTCCGTCCGCATCCTGTGCATTTATTTAAGAGCCACTTCCTTTCCTCTTAAGAAAAGAAAAAGAAACTGGGGAGGGGAAGGAAAAAATGATGAGAACCTCTCCCATTTTCTCTCACTGAGGCATCTGGATGTTTGCTCAGCTCTCCTTCCTGGTCCCCTACTCAGTGGGCCTTTCCTGCCCAAACTTTCTGCTGGTGGAACTGTATTTGGGGTATATTTACTATCAAAATTCTTACAGCGAATGTAATAAGCATCCATTTGGGAAAAGCTTCAGCCTTTCAGGTTTTATTATTTTTTTTTTGAAAGCCCACCATTCCTTCCTGTACCCTGTCCTCTGAGAGAGCTGGGGGAGGTGTTTTTTCTGATGGAAGGTGATTATTTTGATGGACTACCAGCCTGTGTCATTTATTAAAGGCTGTCTGAGGCCAGCGGCTGTGCCTGTTTTGTTTTTCTCTCTCTGGCCCTGGTGGCTCTGATTTCCTTGCTTGACCGAAGACCAAGCTTGGAGCAGCTAACTGTGTTATTATAACTGCTATAGATGAGTAAGGATCAGATCTTAGTACCCAGAGCCAGGAGTTAACGACTCTAGTTTTCGTTTAAAATTTTTCTGCTGGCTACACATTTTGCTCACACTTATTTTTATTACTGACTGAGAAAAGTCATGTGGGGACAACTTTAAGTTCATATCTACATCAAACTCAATCCAAATCAGAAATCTGCCCAGCAGTCACTCTGGTCTCTCTGGGATCCTTCAAGGGGATGACCGCAGGACACATTGGCGTGCCAGGGATCCCCTGCCCCCTTTAGAACTGAACCAGACAAGGAATGGCCTGGGAAGCAGAGGATAAGTAAAGTGGGCCCGGCATTGTCAGCATCCATTCCTGTCTCTCCCTGTTTCCTGGTGTTGCAGCTGGGCCACACGCACTCACGCACACACACGCACACACACACATGCACACACACACACACACACACACACACACACACACACACACACAGGCATGACCGCTCATTGCCCATCAGCTGCCACTTGCCTCTCTTCTCCCCTATGATTTTGTAATTAGGCATATGCTTTTTGTTGGTAAATGTGTTTGATGTCACGGCCAGTGAAATGTGGACTGTTTATAGGGCCACGAATGTAAATGTGTAAATATGTTTAGTGTAAAATCTGGCCCTTCGACTTTAGCAATAAATACCCTGCCAATTTGGATACGATTACATTTGACAGGAAGATGGAGAATCTGATCATGACCAGCTGCTCACGGCTCTTTGGGACTTGTACTTTCCCAACTGAATTCACTTTTCAGATAATTTCTTTGCATGTCACATCTCTCTAATCACATCTTTCCCTTGACGTGAACAGCTTGGGCTCTTTTCTTTTTATTGTTGACCACTCTGGCACGCAGGAAGCTTCCTGGTTCATTCCTCTTGCTTCTTTACCAGGAAAACACTATTCAGTAACAAGTAAACACACATAGAAAATAATGGATTATTATCATCAATCCCCTTTTTGAGTTCTGAGCCTCCAGGTGTGATAAGATGGCTCAGAAGAGAAATGAGATAAAGCCTCTGAGTTTCAGGCCCAACTTATAATTTCCTGCTCTTTATCATCATCATCCTGACTTTAAAAGCCATTTTGAGCTATTCTCACTTTTAAAAAGTAAACGTTTTAGGAAGTACAATACACATACAGAAAAATGCACAAATCTCAATGACTTTTCACAAGGCAAACATACCCTTGCAACCAGCATCAGATCAAGAAGCAGATATTACCAGTTCCTTAGGAACCGCCCATCTATTCCAGTCATTACCCTCAGCACACATTAGCGTTTAAAAAGGATTTTCATTAATATTTCTCTCAACCACACTGAAATAGTGACAACAAGAATTATTACTGATCTCATTTTACAAATAAGGATATTAAGGTTGAAAAGATATGAAATGACTTGCCCAAGGTCACAGCTACTGGGACTTCAGTATTTAAACCCCATTTTATGCCCTTCACATCACAATGCCACTTTGTGGCCGTCATTGTGATTTATTAAACACCCACTGTGGCAGGGCAATTGCCTTAGACGTCACTGTGTAGAAGAGCCATTTGTTTTTTATTCACTTTTTGCTTCCTTGCTAGATCCTTCTCCCTCCTTCCTCTACTCAGGAGATACCCCAGCCCCTTCATGTAGATACATTTGCAATCTCTAGTCAAGTTATTTCAGAAATGTCAGCTTCCTCTACCTAGTGCCACATGACAGCACTCTTCCAATCTTTTGTGCATTAGCAATCTCCCTTAAAATATCACACACATACACACACACACACACAAACCTACCTCACCTTTTCACCTTTGTACTATTTGCCCATTTCCTCTGCTTTTCTCCCTAATTTCTAATGGTTGAAATTCTGCCACACTGACAGAAATTTTGCTAAGCAGGTCTTTAGAACCACACTTAAGGTCATATTGTCTCTAAGTGGAAAAAAAAAAGGAATATGTAAGAGTCAGATCAACTGATTAAACATTTAATGAGAAAGAAAATCACTTTTCTCAGAATGTACCCTCTCCCCTCTGTCCAGACACACTCTTGAAGATTTTTCTGTCTTTGAACAGCTGTGTATGATGTGGGCAAAGCCAGTCCTTTTAGCCCTTGCACAATTAATCCACTGCGTTGTAGCCTCCTGAGGGACAATCCCACCTGGAGCTCAGAACTTCGTGGCCAGAGGTTTCCCTAAAATGCTTAGGCGGGGAGGGAATTCCAGACCACCTGCTGGAATCACATGTTTTTCTTGATGCCAAAGCATCCTTGCCAGTTGCCACCAGAAGCATTATTAAACCCTAGCCTCCTCGGGCAGTTGTTGGGGCCAGTGCTTTGTCCCTTATGAGAACATCCAAGCTGGAGTCAGTGCGAGGATTGTACCTAACAGTGAGCTGCAGACTGTAAAGGACAGTGTCTATAGTGGTCTTTTCAAGGGACAGTGCTTAATGGAAGGTAACATTGATTTTCTAGAGGAGTATTTTTGTAAAACCAGAAACAGTTCTTCTTTTAGATTTTACACTGTAAAAGATAACAAAACCCCATTTCAGGAATAAAAGCAGGCAGTTAATATCAGAAACAGTATTTAGAGAACCTGGAAAGTTCTGACCCTGAATTTGAAATCAGGAGACAGTTTGGGAGATTATTTTTCGGTTATTTTTTGAAACTGACTTGATTTTTCAATGGGGTGTTTCCCTGCATTTGGGATTTTACAGTTAAAGGAGAATCTGTCTAATGTGTTAAGAATGCAAGCTATATATGGAATGTGCCCATAGGCCCAGTGAGTCTGTTGAGCACCAGGGGAGGTTCTGGGCAGGCCCAAGGTGGTGGATCAGAGGCCCTGGGGCCTTGCCTGGCCCTCTCTGTCCCAGAGGGAGCCAGGCACAAATTGAGGGTTCTCTCTTATTTGCAACTACTGACTGATTAATAACAGACTAGTAAAGACAAAGCAGTGGCACATATTAGTTATGGCCGAAAGCAGAAGCCTCTGTATACACTTGTTTCGGAATTCCCATTAATATAAGTAAAAGGCAGAGATTTTCAGCAATAAAAGGACACAACACATTTTCTGAAATGTCAACAATGAAGTATTATTATGAATGAAAAACAACTTGGTTCTCTATTTCTACTTCGTACCATTTTAATGCAAAGCTTCATATATATGAAAATGACCATGATGAGATTTTTTTTAATGATTGACTATGAAGTGGGGGGGGGGAACACAAACCAAAAAATTCTCCAAATCCCACAACAGAATAAATAAGACTAGTTTGAAACTAAATGTTAGATCAATTTTTACCCTCATTTGTAGTTTTGGCGAGCTTGGGGAGAAGTTGTGAGACTACAATAAGACCATTTATGGGAACATATTTTGGAGAACATAAAACCTATACAATTGTATAGAATGATGATTCCTCTAAGGCTTCTTTCCGACCTCCTTATTCTTCCCGGAAATAAAAAGTAAGACTTCTAAACTTTGGAGGAGACCCAAATTCTTAAATTAGTTAAGAGAAATCTTTGGCTATCTGTAAAAACTCCTCTTTCTTCAAAATCCCCTCTCTATGTATGAAATCAATTGTTACCTAAGCCTTTCTGGAAATAATGAGAAGAGATGGCCTTGTGTTTTCTCTTCGGCCAGTTGTGTATTTGTAGAGATGACTGTCTCCTCCCTTCTAAAATAAACAAACCAGTAGTGCTTTAAATCCACTCTTCTAGTCTCTTGCTCTATTTCTTTTCTCTAGTTGCATATCTACTGATCATCTCTTTAACCTCTAAGCCTTGGTAAAGTGGGATTAGTCTGCAGTATTTATTGAGCACCTGCTTCATTGCAAATCCCTTTATTCCCACGTTAAATGAAAGAATTCCTGCCACCACGTTGCGTCCAGTAACATAAGCATACACTCGTGGAGCAAGAGGAGGAAGCCAGTGCAGCAGGAAAACAGCAAGGTGGAGGGAAGAGTAGGAAGATAATTTTCTTTCGGTTTTTTCATTTAACATAACTCTTTCAAACTTGGTAGTCTGTAAACGAAACAGAGGTTGTCTGGTTATTGACAGGATCTTTCTAGTTTGGCAGTTTACTCACAAAACACCTAAAGCATATTAAGTGTCCATGTGGTTTGGAGTGCCAAACTCCTCTGTGCAGATAAATATAAATTTGAGTTTCCTCCCAAGTTTTTAAGGCTTTTTACTAATAGATCACCTAGTAGTGGTATCCTCAGCCACTCTTTCTTCTCTGTGAAGAGAAGAAGAAGTTAAAGGGAGGAGGCGCACATCACAAAATGCTCATAGTCCTGTGAACTGAGACTGTGACTTACATGGAATGAGTTTATGTTCACATGGGTTTGTGAAGAGTTAAGTAGAATCACAGTGAAAAACCCTCGGACCCTTTTTTTCACATGCTTAACCATTTTATTACAAATCAAAGAAAATTAAAAAAAAATAAAACACAGTCTATTTTTCTTGTATTCTTTTACAAACTTTAAAATAAATATTTTTCCACTTGCAGAAATTGTAGACACATCAGTATGCAAACCCAGAGAGTCCAGATTCCGCACCACTGGGGGTGCCTAGGCACCCCAGAGTTTTTCCATAGTCAGTTCAAGCATTAACCTCACCTTTAAGTTGTCATCACCAAGGAACTGGGAGGGGGCAAGTCACCAAGTTTGGGTTTTGTTTTCTTCTTCAAAAGTAACCAGGGTAGAGAGGATAAAAATAAAATGCTGAGGCACTCTGTGTTCTGTTTTCCTATGTCAGGAATTTAAGATTTCTTAGCTTTCCTCCTCTTCCCCTCCATCTCCTTCCCCTCCCCCAATACGTAGCAGGGCTCCAGCAAGCCATCCCCCACACTTCTTTAGGATTATCTGGGAAGGGATCCCTTATTTTAGGGAGTTGGTGGGTGCGAGTTGTTATTGTAACTCTATTCTGTAACTAAAGCTCTGGCATGTAATAAATCTCTCCCCAAAGACGTTTGGATCTTTGATTTGAAAAATCGGATTCCTTTTGTGGAAACAGTTGACAGGAACCTAAAAGGATTAGTTGCATTCCACATAGGATAATTTTTACTGGCAACATTTTGAAACGATTTGGTCCCTTTCAGACTTTAAACAATGTCCAGAGAAACGATCTAACGAGACTTGTATTGTTTTCCTTTGCCTGTGAATCCGTTTGCTGCTTGTGCCAACGTCTCGATAAGGTTTTGACAGGGTTTTGCTCCCGAGCAGTGCACCGAATTAATTTTTGATCGCTCTTTCTACTTGGTGTGTTACCTCCTTGGGCCAGGGGCGCGGCAGTGTTTTCCCAACGTCAGTCGTTGAAATGAAGCCGGAGCCGGTGGCTCGTCTCCCGGTGGCGCCGCGTCTGGGAGGGGGCACAGAGACCCGTCGTCGATCGCACAGGGCCGCGCGTCTGTCGAGCCACGGCCAGGCCCGCGGTCGCCGACAGCTCAGGCACCCGGACGTAGCGGCAGTCGGTGAGGCAGCGCGCACTCCCCAAACCTTCACCGTCTAACAGTCCCGGGGGCCCTCTGTCCACTAGGATGCGATGCTGAAATCCAGAGGGCGAGAAGGGAGAGAATTTTGCTTCTCCTTCCTCCCTAGCCCGCCCCCCCCCCCCCCGCCCCGCCAAAGCCCCAGACAAAAACCAAGAGAGGCCTGCTTTCCCCTAGCAGACAGCTCTGTGCTGCTGCGCGCGGACCGCGGCTGACAGCGCTCCCCGCCTCCCCGGCCCTCTCCACTGTTTATTTTGTTGTCAGCGGACTTATCAAGATGTTAGTTTGCTGGAGGTTCTGACCTGCCCGGGCGCTGTGGCTGCTCGGCCCGGGCTTTCCCCTCTGTTTTTACACCTGCACAAACTCCACCGCACTCCCCTGCCTGATTTATAGCCCAATTAAAGGTTCAGTGTTCTTGAAGCCACCCGCACTGCTCCCTTCCCGGCCTCCCGCCGTCCGCGCGAGCGCAGGAATGCGCGGGGCCGGGGGGCCGGTCCGTGCCCGGCGTCCCGGCGTCCCGGCGCGCGCGGCCGCGCCCAGGACCCCGAGGGCGGCGGCGCGGGTGAGGGGCCTGCTTCCGGAGAACCGCAAGGAAACCTCGGACGCACGCCGCCCGGCGCCCGGCAGCCGCGCGCAGTGAAGCCTCGTCCCCAAACCAAAGTTACTTCCTTCTTGGGGTGCCGGCTTCATCGGGATGAGGCGTTTCTCACACGACACGCATGGCCGGTGGCGGGAGGGCGCGGGAGCGGCCACGTGGCGCGGCCGGACGCAGAGGCCCCGCGCGGAGCTTCCAGTCGCTACCCTCTCGGTCCCGCAGCTGCGCCACGCAGGCCGCGCCTCCGCACGGTTTTCCCGGCGAGGAAGGGGTGGCCGCGGGACCCGGTGGGGCCGAGAGGCGCCGGCCTGAGGCGGGAGGCTGTGCGCCGCTCGTCCGCAGTCCTTCCTCCGGGTCTTGCGCGGCGGAGGCTGGAAGGCCGCGGATCTGACGCGCTCCTAAGGGAAGCGGTGGTGCCCGCTGCGGGGCTCCAGCGGGCGGTGGGCGGGAAGCGCGGGGTCAATGACCGCCCGGCCCGCGGATCCGGCCAGAGCCGAGCCTCCGCTCGGGCGGGCGGGCGGGCTCCGGCTCCAACCTCCTTTTTTGCGCTCTTTTCTTTCCGGAGAGAATAAGCGACGACCCAGCCGAGATTGGCAGCATTGAGCATCTTCCTAACCCAACTCTGTCTTCCTTCCATTTATCAATCCACCTTTCTAATTAGACTAATTAGGAGCGCTCTGGAGTGTCGCTAGGCCCGGGGACTGAAACGCTTAGAGGCTGTGAAAAGAACCCTGAATGGCCACGCTGGGGGCCGGGCGGGAGCCTTTGCGACCCATTCAGCACAGAGTAACAGTGGCTACATTTATCCCTGGCCATTGAAAAGAGGCTCGATTAAAACGTTTGGGAACTAATGCCACCCTGCATCCCTTCTCTAATTAGAGAAGCCCGGGGTGATGGCGACGACGCCCGGGACCCCGCAGACTCAAGTCCTGCACGCCACTGCTTTCCGCCCTTTCAGCGCAGCCGATTTCCTTCCCGGAGACAAAAGTCCACCACGTCCCCACCTGTTGCCCGGCCCTGCTTTCCCACCCGTCCCTAGCCCCTTCGCCCGCGTCCCACGCGGAAGGCTCAGCCAACTGCGTTAGAATGTGCAGCACAGCAGAGAAGTTGGGGGCAGCCGAGTGGAAAGAGGCTCCTAGTTCCCTCTTCCCGGCTTGGAAAGCACCCCTGTGCTTTCGGTAAGCTCCATATTTTTCTCCCCATCTGTCTCTCCTTATTTCTCACATTGCCTATGAATAGCTTGGTCTTACGTCTCCCCACCCAGTTTTTAAACATGAAATTTCCAAGTCGAGCATCTGGGAATGGGGGTGCCAGCTGCCCTCCTGATCCACTGTCTTGATCTCACACTTTGCTGTAGCAGTTCTTTACTTGCATTAATGATTTGTTTGTCACCGGTCTTTTTCTAAAGAAATATGTATTGAGCACGTACTACGTGCCTAGACAGATTCTTCCCCTACTTTTCAGCCTTCTTTCTGCCCTCTTTGCCCATTTCCAAATATTCTTTAAGAAGTTAAACCTGACTTGGCTCAACTCCTTAAGCAAGCAGTTGATTCTATGCCTATGGTTTATATGGAAATTCTTTTCTTTATTTTTTTTTTCATGGATTCAAGCACAAGAAATTAGGGAAACAAGAGAAATGAGAAATAGAAGGTATATTGCAACTACAGGTTCTGTGTATGTGTGTGAGGTTGTTTGTACATTTTGTTAGACGGTAAAAAATGTGATATTTAACAAAAAATTTGAGACACATTCTGCCCTAGAATAAAGGTGACCAAAATGGTTAGATTTCCTCACTCCCTTCCTTCCTCCCTCTCTCTCTTTCTCCTCCTTCCTTTCTTCCTTCCTTCTTTTCTTCCCTTGGTCCCTCCCTTCCTTCCTCACTTTCTCACTTTCTCTTTCTTTTGCTCCCTAATCCTCCTTTTTGGAAAAGAGCCAGATGTACAAAGAAATATCAGGTCACTGTTCTTGATCTTGTTAATTTAGAAAATGGAACCTCAGCTAAAGATGCTATTAACTAAATGCCAGCCCACAGCATGCAAAATTCCTTGGATCCAAACTTCAAAAAGAGGAATGAAAGATGTCATGTGAGTGAAAGGAATCATGGAATTTTTAAAGGCCTAAACGGATCTTAATAGAGTTTTATTGCTTCCACACCCCACTTCACAATATTTTAATTTAACAGTTACAATATGCATGACTTAGCAACATAAATCTAACTAGTTAAGCTGGGAGAGGCAGAAAAGAAGAAAGAGATGAGAAGCATGGCTCCCTTGCATTGAGGAAAATTATAATTTGCAAAATTAAAAAAAATTTTGGAGTCTTTGAAATGAAAAACCAAAATCTATTCTGATTTTTATCATCAAGCCTCTTATTCTTTCATTTCAGTTGCTAATTTATGTTTTAATTAAAGAATTCTGTAGTAAAGTGCTCAAGTCCTAAGCATTCAACTTGGTGAAGTTTGTGTGTGTACACACGTGATTGCGTGCACACACACACACACACACCTGTGTAACCACTACTTAGATCAAGTTGCAGAACACTTTCACCATCCCAGAAAACTTCTCCATGCTTGCTTCCAGTCAATACTACCCTACCCCCACCCACCATGCTCATTCCTATCACCATAGGTTAGTTTTATTTATTTATTTTTATTTTTTTATTTTTTTAATTTTTTCTTTTTTTTTATAATTTTTTTTAATGTTTATTTATTTTTGACACAGAGGGAGACAGAGCACGAGTGGGGGAGGGGCATACAGAGAGGGAGACACAGAATCTGAAACAGGCTCTGGGCTCCAGGCTCTGAGCTGTCAGCACAGAGCCCGATGTGGGGCTCGAACCCACAAACTGTGAGCTCATGACCTGAGTTGAAGTCGGACGCTTAACCGACTGAGCCACCCAAGTGCCCCTTAATTTTTTCAATATATGAAACTTATTGTCAAATTGGTTTCCATACAACACCCAGTGCTCATCCCAAAAGGTGACCATAGGTTAGTTTTAAATGTTCTCGAACTTATCAGTGGAGTCACACAGTGTATAGTGGTCTTTTGTTTGGCTTCTCTTACGCATCAGCAAGTTTTTGAGGTTCATCTGTTCAAACTTTTATTTATAAGACAATATAAATGGTAAGTCAAATTGTATAGGTCAGGAAGTGTGGGCAGACTAGAAAGTTTTACCCTACTCTGAAATTAAAACCAAACAAAATTAAATTAAAAACAAACACTCTTTCTTCCCCAAAACTCCCAACCGCCACCAAAACACATCATTATCAACCGGCAGAGGTAATTTTACGATTACAAGGAAGTAAATAAATATGATGAAGTGTTTTAACTGGAGTAACGTTCAGGTACGTAATTTTCAGTGTGCAGTTGTGGGTACGTGTAAGGAGAGCAGAAGCCATGTGCTGCTTTTGTGATTGGATTCTATTTCCTACTTGCTGTTTTAGCCCCTAATACTAGTAGTAAGTACTTGGGGCCTCTTGACAAAGAATGGCGTGAACCTGAGGGGAAAAGTGAATTATATCTAGTTTGTTCTACCTTAGACAGGCAAGTACTTAATGAAACAGCCTGTCAAGTGCACTTTGAATTCTGTTTGAAGTAAAGTGTTCATTTTGCAACTAACTTAGCAGTCTATACTCTTTTTTTTTTTTTTTTTATGGATCATCATATAGGCCAGTTAACGTTGACCAGAGAAAAGCTGTTCTCTGGAAATGAAGGAAGCACAGCAAACCTGCAGAATTCTGGTTGTCTTGCTCTCTCCCAGCATCCCCAGCAATCCAGCCACAAAGCCAGCTCTCTCATGAATTCAACCAGAGGCAACCAGTGCTCTCCTCCCCCAGTAAAAGCAAGACAGTGCAGCTAGTAGGATTTTTTTCCCAGGAAAGACAGCATTTTTAGGTGTGGGTATGTTTGTGCCATGGGAGAAATTACGAGACCAAGTGCAAGTGACTGAAGTGAGGTTTCGATTGCTTATTACTGGACACAGGTAAATTTGAAGTAGAGAAAACATATTTTTATGATCTTAAATCTAAAAATTAATATAAATATAAAATGAATCTAGAAGTTCATACTCAGGAAGCCATTTTGAAGACAAAGTTATCCCTCCTGAATTATGATAGTACCAGTCATATAAACTGGACCAGTAATTTCTGAAAATGAGAAAGAGAACTCCTGGGGCACCTGGGTGGCTCAGTCGGTTGAACCTTCGACTTCAGCTCAGGTCATGATCTCACAGTCCGTGGGTTCGAGCCCGGCATCGGGCTCTGTGCTGACAGCTCAGAGTCTGGAGCCTGCTTTGGATTCTGTCTCCTTCTCTCTGCCCCTCCCCCACTCACGTTCTGTCTCTCTCTGTCTCTCATAAATACTAAATTTTTTTTTAATAAAAAAATAAAGGGAACTACACACTTAAAGTAAAAAATAGCAGTAATATCAATTGCTGGTGAAGATGCAGAGAAATTGGATCTCTCATACGTTACTGGTATGAATATACCATGGTGCAGTTACTCTGGAAAATAGTCTATCAGTTACTTACAAACTAAATATGTATGTACTATACAGCCTAGCACACATACTCTAGGGCATTATCCCAGAGAAATGAAAGTTTATGTTCACAGAAAAATCTTTAAAAATGTCCATAGCAGCTTTATTTGTTATACAAAAAAATAAATAAAATAAAGACAATCTACATTTCCTTCAATGGGTGAATATCTCTGGGATGTTCATACAATGGAAGAATACTCAGCATCAGAGAGGAATAAAGTGTTAATGCATGCAACAAACTGGATTTCAAAGGCATTATGCTTAGTGAAAAAGCCAATGTCAAAAGGTTACTGTATGATATGATTTGTATAACATTATTGAAATGACGAAACGGTAGAGAGGGAAACAGATTGGTGGTTGCCTACAACAGGGAAATTAGGGAAGGGTCCATATATAAAAGGGTGGCAAGAGGGGGTTCTTTTTGTAGTGATGGACGAGTTCCGTACTCTGATTATTGTGGTTACATGAATCTGTACATGGGATAAAATTGCATAGAACTACACACACACGAACATCATAAAGTCTTCTTACATAACCTACTTAACAGTGTTACACAGCATCACTTTCCTGGTTTTGATAGTGTACTGCAATTCCATAAAATATTGCCATTGGAGAAAGCTGAGCAAAGAGAATATGGAACTTCACGTGCTATTTTCGCAAATTCTTGTGAGTCTATTACTTTTTTTTTAATACAAATTTGAAAAAATCAGTACAAAATAAGCAATCAGTCAGTATTTCATTAATAAAACTCTCTGGGTGTGGCAAGAGCTTTCATTGTTCGATTTCTCATAATTAATTATGGCAATGAATTTGGCCCTGTCCTTCCAACAGGTATTTTACATGTGATGTTTAAAAGACTGATCATGGGGCGCCTGGGTGGCGCAGTCGGTTAAGCGTCCGACTTCAGCCAGGTCACGATCTCGCGGTCCGTGAGTTCGAGCCCCGCGTCGGGCTCTGGGCTGATGGCTCAGAGCCTGGAGCCTGTTTCCCATTCTGTGTCTCCCTCTCTCTCTGGCCCTCCCCCGTTCATGCTCTGTCTCTCTCTCTGTCCCAAAAATAAATAAACGTTGAAAAAAAAAATTAAAAGACTGATCATTTTAAAATTGTATTTTCTATTGATAGGCCCAATGCTGAAAACTTTTTGGAACAGTAAAGTTCTTGCCTGATGGGCACCTGGGTGGCTCAGTTAGTTGAATGTCTGACTCTTGATTTTGGCTTAGGTCATGATGCCAGGGTTGTGGGATCGAGCCCCACAAATGGCTCCACAGTGAGTGTGTGGAGCCTGCTTAAGATTCTTTCTCTCTCTCTCCCTCTCCCCCTCTCCCCCACTTGTGTGTTCTCTCTCTCTCTCTCTCTCTGAAATAAATTTTTAAAAAATTGCCCGTTTGTTAGGCAGACTTCATTCTTTGAGGGTGGATTTGATTTTTTCAATTAGCCAAATGTCACTGACAGTCAAATATGGTGAATAAAACAGATGACCAAGTTGGGTCAGATATATTTTTTTGGCAAAACAACAAAATGTCCCTGAAGATTTACCATCTTGAATAAACTAGTTACAAAAGGAGATTTCTCAAAAGATTCTTGGGAATGATAGCATCATTGGTATTGATACTGCCTCCCAGAGTGATTGCTCGGAGGGAAACACTCATTTGCATACATGAGTTCTCTTGGAGGTTTATTTTATTTTATTTTTAATTTTTTTTAACGTTTATTTATTTTTGAGACAGAGAGACACAGAGCATGAATGGGGGAGGGTCAGAGAGAGAGGGAGACACAGAATCCGAAACAGGCTCCAGGCTCTGAGCGGTCAGCACAGAGCCCGACGCGGGGCTTGAACTCACGGACTGCGAGATCATGACCTGAACTGAAGTCGGACGCTTAACCGACTGGGCCACCCAGGCGCCCCTCTCTTGAAGGTTTAAAAAATTTGGCTTATTTCTAGAGTCAGGCTTTAAGGATGGTTCTTGGAAATGTGTGCCTTATTTTGGAAATAGTATGTTAAAGTATTGAGTGTTTAAAGAGTAGCACTTATTAAAGTCTTTCTAAGCCAAGCAGGACACATTACCTTACCTGTTTTGTAATTTTGAGCTATTGCAAGTGAGATATTTGTTAACTCTAGACATGGTTGCAATTCTCTTACTCCCCCTACCAAAGCATAAGGGGGACTCAACCAATTCTGTTGGTAATTCAGTTGTTAAAAGTCCCCATTGACAATGAGTGTGTTCAGCAGTCGCATAATTAACAGCACAGTCTTAATGCAGATCCTGGCCAGGAGGTCTGACCTGCCTATCTCTAAGTGGACCATGACATAAAAGCAATCTAAATTCCTACTGTAAGCAGACCAAATCATGAGTGATTGGGTTTCAGACAAGCTTTGAGTTCTGATGCCAATGTTTTAACCATGGTACTTGTTCTTATTCTTGAATGCTTTACTGCTTTATTATTTTATTTCCACTAGGAATTGTGGAGTTCTAAATATTATTAGTGGTTTACCACTTTTACACACATGTATCCTATTATTTTTGGAGATCTGTATGTGGAGAGAGAGACTGGCTTCTTTTACTCACCCATTCATCTACCTGCTCACATAGATGGGCCTCTCGCTTTTTAAATAAGCCAGAAGGGACCGCACAGAATTGAAGAGAGCTGAGCAGAGGAACCAGATCATGGGTGTGTGATAAAAATCTGGGTGTATCATAAAAAAAGTCTCTAGTAATTAATATTAATTTTTTGTTCACTTTTTGATTTGCCTGCAGTTTATCTTAAAGCAACTTAAAACATGTTGCTTTGCTCAATTTGTTTTTTTTATATTAAATATAATTTATTGTCAAATTGGTTTCCGTACAACACCCAGTGCTCATCCCAACAGGTGCCCTCCTCAATACCCATCACCCACCCTCCCCTCCCTCCCACCGCCCATCAACCCTCAGTTTGTTCTCAGGATTTAAGAGTCTCTTATGGTTTGCCTCCCTCTCTCTCTAACTTTTTTCCCCCTTCCCCTCCCCCATGGTCTTCTGTTAAGTTTCTCAGGATCCACATATGAGTGAAAACATATGGTATCTGTCTTTCTCTGCCTGACTTATTTCACTTAGCATAACACCCTCCAGTTCCATCCATGTTGCTACAAATGGCCTGATTTCATTCTTTCTCATTGGCAAGTAGTATTCCATTGTATATATAAACCCAAACTTCTTTACCCATTCATCAATTGAAGGACATTTAGGCTCTTTCCATAATTTGGCTATTGTTGAAAGTGCTGCTATAAACATGGGGGTATGCTTTTGCTCAGTTTGAACAGAAGTTCTTTTTTTTTAAGTTTATTTATTTTGAGAGAGAGAGCCAGCAGGGAAGAGGCAGAGAGAGGGGAAACAGAGGATCTGAAGTGGGCTGCGTGCTGTCAGCACAGAGCCCGATGCAGGGCTGTAACCCATGAACCGCGAGGTCATGACCTGAGCTGAAGTTGAGCCCTTAACCAGACTGAGCCACCCAGGTGCCCCTGAACAGAAATTCTTGAAAAAATTATGAGCATTTTTATTTTAAATTCAACAAAATACACGAAAAATTTATAACAAACTAAAACCGCTTCCTATGAAATGCCTTTAAAGTGTCAAAACTTGGGAATTTGTTTCTAGATACTTGGGCCTATATTGTAGTACAGGCATAAAATGGCATAAGATTTGAAGAAAATACAAATAAAAATCACATTAAGATGTGATATTATAACCAAAACAAGTGATCAATGGAAGCCAAAGATCTACACCTGATCATTCATTCATTTATTTATCCTGCATTTGGTGGGCATCTACCGTGTCCCAGTCATGGCGCAATGTGCTGTGGATACAAAGAAGAAGAATATATCTGGGGAGGGGGGTGAACAAAGATATATATATTAATTAAAATATTATGTGATGTGCTTTAAAAAATTTTTTTTAACGTTTATTTATTTTTGAGACAGAGAGAGACAGAGCATGAACGGGGAGGGTCAGAGAGAGGGAGACACAGAATCTGAAACAGGCTCCAGGTTCTGAGCTGTCCGCACAGAGCTGGATGCGGGGCTCAAACTCACGGACCGCGAGATCATGACCTGAGCCGAAGTCGGCCACTTAACGGACTGAGCCACCCAGGCGCCCCTGTGATGTGCTTTAATAGAAGTGTGAACTGATTAGTAGAAGATCACAGAGAAAGAAATAACTATGTGTGGAAGGGTCGTGGAAGCCTCTGGAGAAGTAATGCTTGACATGAATCTTAAGGAAGAAAAATTATATATACATGGGAATAGAATGTATTAAAAATAGCAGCATGAAAGGGCAGAATTTTTTCAGTGAGCAGGTAAATGAATACTGGAGCCTCATCACACGGAGTCAGCCAAATGCATATAAAGTAACCAACAGACACTCCTTGTCTGATTACCAAATCTGAGGTTTCTTTGGCCGTGCCTAGAACCATTTTGGATGTAAAGAGGAAGGAAAAGGTGGACTAAGGGTCTTTTCAGTTGAGTTATGTGGTTAGCTGTTGAAGCATGTTTCAGCGTATTTCTATTATATTGACTCCAAAATGGGAAAGTTCGGTGGGAGCTATAACTTTCTGAATGGTGAAAGGAGAATAATGGTGGTTTTAGAGACAGGTCAGACATCTGCAGACTGTTTTTAATTTCCATCCTGATAGTGGTGGAAGGGGATAAAGAGGTAGAAGGCAAGACTGCCTTCTGGGGCCAGTTGGGAAAAGTGAAGAAGATAGTGAATGAGGCACAGGGAGAACAAATTCCGATGGTGCACCAGGGTACCACGTACAGACATCTTCTCCATGCTGTGGTACTAAATTCTCAACTTTGGCTAGACCGATCCACTTAAAAGCCTCAACCTTTACTTCTGTAAGATCAGCATCATTCTAGAATTGGCTTCCCTTCTTGACTGTTTTGCTTCCATTCATAATACTCCATTTTCCTATTAATCCAGGCTTACCATTTTCAGAATCATCGTTTATTCTGCCAACACCTGAATTCTCCCACCGAGTTATTCACCACACTTGATCAATCCTTCCTTTGCAAAGACTTGCCTTTTCTCCCTTATCCACTCCCACTGTTACAATCAGAGATCAGGTCCCTATTGCCCTGTGTCTATACCACTGAAATACTTTTTCCACTCTAGCCTCCTTATTGCCAGTATCCCCATTGCCCAATATACACTGCAGATGAACTTTACAAAGACCTCTTAATCGTGTCGCACTGCTGCTCAAGAACTGGAAGTGGCTCTTTATTGGTTCTGCAATGAAGTAGTGAGTTTGCCTTTTGTTCACGACCTTTCACACCTGGGCCGTACTGTCCCAGCAGACACAGTAATTTTCCTGCTTTTCACACTATTGATAATATCATTCTCCATAGCTGTAATATCTTTTTCTTCTTCTCTCCGTAGTCTCCATCCTATGACCCTGCTGAGTTGTTTCTCCTCTCCATGAATACAAATACTCCATGAATGAATACTGTTACTACATAGTTAATCCATATGGTGCACTCTGTGCTAAGTGCTTTGCTAAATATATTATGTAACTCATCTCATTTAATTCTCACAAACATCCTACAGGAGGACAACCCTGTTTTTCACAGAGAAAAACTAAACTATGGAAAGTTTAAGCAATTTGTCATTATCATATATTGTAAGTGGATGAGCTAGGATAAGGTTCTGATTCTAGAATCTGGGCTCCATTACTCTTCCTTGCCTTCAGTGAAGGGTTTCTCTCTCTAAACTTGAAAAGTTTATTATTGGTACTACTTAATTGTATTAATTCCATAGGAGTTTTTATGAAGTGTCGACTATTAAGTATCCACTGTGTTTTAAGTTGTTTAAAAGTATGGCTGTGCCTTGTAGTTCTTCGTTTCCCCATAACACCTCGCACATAATTAGCATTCAATAAATATTTTTTGACTTATGAATAAGTTGACCAATCTACCAGATGAATAATCTAGGTAAAATAATTTGGAGTTGGTGGGCAAACCAGTAAAGGTGAGAGACTGCTCTAACCATAAAATTTAGCTTAACGGGTCTACACTGTTCAACTAGAATGGAAGAGTTATAATAACCTATACTCTCGGATATCTCACACTTGTACTGCTATGCTGGATGCCTATTGATTAGTCTGACCAAAAGTCATAGACAAATGTAGATGTATCTATAATCTCTATTTACTTGACATGAGGGAAGACCTTATTTTAGTTGCTGGCACATGATTTTTGTAAGGCCTTTCCATTCAAACTGAGTATACTTTTCTTCATACTTTCATTTATTTGCTTCCCAGAAGTTGATTTCTATTAAGAAAGCAAAATTTACACCCATACATTTACAAATTAATCATTGAAAACTAGTGAATATATGTCTTTGGGACATTATAATACTTTAAAGTTCTCTATAAGGCAGGGAACTGATACTACAAGACCTTTTTTTTTAAATTTAAGAATATTGTAGAACTGGACTAGAAGATTTGCCATATTGTATTTTCTTTTATTTTTATCACTTTGGCGTGTGTGTGTGTGTGTGTGTGTGTTTACCGATACAACTAACTTATGGTAAGTCAATAGGATTGGAATAGCTGTCATTTTGGCTTTTTCTTCAGCATATGGCCATAGCGTTGCCCAAATAGGGCCATGCTCTTCAAAATTAGAGTATATGTAGGGGGGTAAACTCAGTTATATCCATAGAAATCTGGGAAAGAGGTGTCAGGTGATAACACTGGAGCTCATTTCCCATATTCACCACCCATGTGCCAAGGGAGCAGTTGAGGTCTTAGACATTACTACATGGAGGTGTCATTAGACGCATTATTACTCTGCTGTATGGAACAGGACACTATCACCGATACAATTACATAGGGTTGTTGAGTTAACTATTCACATTAATAAATTCAATACATCATATAAACAATCAGAATGATTCTTTAGGCGAATCTCCCCTGCAAAGATATTAAGAATCTACTCACTCTGTGCATCATCAGTGGGCTAGTACATTTGTTGGCTAACTGTGTGCTTTACTGTCTACTTCCTGAAAATGCCCAGCCTGTCTGAGTGCACAGCTCTGGATTCTCTAACATTTATGGAAAGCCTAAGATGTACAACACATTATGCTAGGCACTAAGGGGAAGCAAAGGGAGGTGAAGGTAGAATAACATTTATTATATACTTGCTATGTTCTGGGAACTTTTTGTATCCTCTCACTTTTAATTTATACGTTAAACCAAGGAGATAGGTGTTTGGCCTCTTACATTAGGAAGTAAAGGCTCTGAGAGGTTAAGTAATTTGCCTGAGATCACACAGGTACTGAGTAGCAGAGCTTAGATTTGAATCCAGATCTTCCAGGCCCATAGTCTATATTCTTTCCATAATGCATGGAGGCCTCCCAAAGATGATGAGTTTGAGGGGATGTTAGAGAAACCAAATGGACACGACTGGGGAAGAGTGGAGATTTTGCCACGGCAGTCCATAGCTATGATGCTCACTCACCTCAGAGATTGCACTCCTACTAGGAGTACCCAGAATATAGAATTAGCCTTCTTAACCTCCTCAGACTTTAGGAGCACACCTGTGGCCACTAAAACATTTTTCTTTTTGAGAGCAGGTACAGAGTTTAAGAAGAACTCGCTTAGAGAATCAACGTGCTTGAAAAATCTGGTGTTTAAACAACCAGATGAGGGTTTTTTTTTGGTTTGTTTGTTTTTCGTGGATTAGCTGTTGTGAAGCTTTGTTCAAGTGGGCCAGTTCCCCGTGGTTCCAAAACCTACAAAGTACCAGCCTGTGGGGTTAGGTGCAATACATTGAAACACTGAAATCCAAGATAAAGAAAAACCAAAAGAACTCTTCTGGCTAGGCCAAATGCGGTACCTTGTGAGATGTCTCCTGGTTTATGTTGCAAATCACCATCATTACAAAACCATCAGCGGCTATGAGTATGCTGACAATGTGGGCAGACCTTAACATCACTGAGATCTAGGTCTTACGAGAGAGAATTTGGGAGGTCCAAATGAGCTCCGCTTCCTTCATTTTAAAGGCAATGCTTTTCACACTTTAGCGTGCTCAGAATCATCTGGAATCAACCAGACTGTTTGATGCGATAGGACTGAATCAGGCCTTAAGGATTTGTAATCATAACAAATTCCCAAGTGATGCTGCTGGTTCTGGAGTCACACTGTGAGAACCACTGTTCGAGACTATAAAGCGGGGCCTAAGATACAAGCAAAGTATACCCCTAATAGTCACCAGGAATATGTCCAGAGCTTCTGACATTGCTCTCAATGATGTAATCTCCCAAGTGACGCGCTTCCATCAAAGGGGTTGCAGCAAAAGCGATGGGACGTCACTTCCATGCTCAGGGTATGAGACTGTGTTTTCCATCTTGCTGGCACTTTTTCTCTCTTGCTGGCCCTCTCTCTTGCCCCCTTGCTTGCTGACTCTGCTGAAGCCAGCTGATATGTTGTGACATGCTTAACAAAGAGGCCCACACGGGGAGGAATTTAGGGAGGCCTCAGTCCACCAATCAGGAAGGAACTGAATCTTGCCAACGGGGCCGTGTGAATGAGCTAGGAAGTGGATCCTTCCCAGTTGAGCCTGGAGATGATTGTAGCCACGTGACAGATCCAGAGCTAGAGGGTCCGGTTAAGCTGTGCTCCGAGTCCCAACCTATACAGACTGCAGGAAAATAAATGTTGTTGTTTTAAACTGCTAAGTTTGGAGGTAATTTGTTATGCAGGAATAGATAGCTAATACAAGTGACCTCCTGCCCTTCCATGAGGTACTAGCTGGGCGGAAGGACAAGAGGTGGGAGAGAGACTGTGCCTTAACATGAGTGATGAGAACCTTCCTGTGCACAGAGCTGTGCTGGGTCTTTACAGAGTCACTTCAAAAGTCTCTAGTCCCATTTTTAAAATGATTTATTTTGTAGTTAGAGTATCAGCTTTAAATGAGAATGTTTATTCAGATAGTCTATTGCTAATTCTCAGAAGTTGTCTTTTTGCAATCTAAGAATAGCTATATGAAAAAGAAATGCTAATGGAGTAAACAAAAAATTTCATCTGCTGGTTTGTAATGTGACCGCGTGAGTATAACACATTTATACCCCTTTGAAGCTAATACCTAGAGGCAGATAAGAGCTAAAAAAATTTCTCATGTCTAACGTAACATTTGCATGTAAAGTAAATCACCGAAAGGAATATTTCAAAATCGCATGGTTGTAAATGGTGCTGTGTATTATTTAGATAGATTTTTATTTTTTATTTTTTTTCCATAGCAGAAAAACAGATCAAAGGAAATATTCTTAATGTTTTCCATTTTGTCAACATAACTGGAGACTATCTATTAATACAAGTCAGTAATAGAATTCTATCATAAAAGACAAATAGATTATAGGTTTTTTTTTTCTTTACAATGGCTACATAACTTTTGTGGATTAAAATCAGGATGATTTAAATATTAATAGATTAATTTATGTGGAGGAAAAGTTACAAATCATTCACTTAAAAATTGGCCTTGTGCCCACATTCTGGAGGCACACTAGGGAGAGTTGTAGCTGCACAGCTAATGTCTACACAGAGTGGATTTCTGAACATAATTTATGTAGATGAAGTGTGCAGAATGTTTTTATTTGTTCTACATCTCAGTGTCTCACCTCTGCATGAACTTCCCAAACCCAGATCTACTCCAAATACTCTTACTCCCCTTCTCCACACTTCCCTCCAACGTGTTTGCTTTGGCAACTTTCATGTTCTTGCAAACAATTCTCCCAACGAAATCAATCACTCTTGCACCCAAAGAGAAATACTGTGCACTCAGTGCGATGACAAAATGAAACATGTTTGAGGCAAACCATGTGTTCCCGCGTGTCCGGAATTATGCTATTTGCTCAAGGAACATGTTCCTAATGTGTTTGGCTTCTGTTACCCCTTGTGATTGCAACTTTCATTGTCTTTGGAATTTATGATTTCAGAAGCAACTGCTTGGGCTCATTTAATAGGACACTTTCGGAATGTGAAGCTGGGGGGATTCACTGGGCAACGTCATTCTGTTCTCCTTTCCAAGCAAGGTTGGCCCACATAAGGGCACTTGATGTTGGAGGAATTCTGGAGGATTGATCCTCTTTTCTATTTGGAGCCCTAGACAAATGGCATATTTGAATGATATGAATCTGTCCTGATGTGAAAGCTATTCAGTTCACCAATCACATTATTTAGGAAGAAATACTTTCTGGTGATGGAATGAGACGTCATCATTTTAGAAAATAATTTTTCCATGGTGCTTTCCTTGGAGGCCTCCAGGATACTTGACCAGATTTACCCCTCAGTTTGACAGCATATTTATTTAGAAGAGAAGCACCAGTCTTACCAGTTCCATTTTCTAGATGTGAGACCCATGAGCTAATCAAGACCCGTTCTTTTTTCTTTTTTGTCTGATTGATGGTTATTCAACCCTTACTCCAAGGACTGTTATAGTAGGAGGTCATTCCCAGACCCATTGGGCATTTTAACTGGGTTTCTGCACTCTCTTCCCTTGGAGCTCTTCAGGAAGCCTTGGGTTCATTTCCTGCCCCGGTCCACCTACCTACTGGGGGCCTTGGGAAACTCAGTTCCATGTAAGCCTAATTCTTTTTCTGTATTTCATCAGTCTTAAATTTTTTAGGATGACAAATGGGGTAAGTAAATTTTCCCACCAGTCTGGTGTTTAATACATTTAAAAATTAAAGCTATCAATCACTCATTGCAGCAAAACAGAATGACGCAGGCTCAGGGAAGGTGCACAACAGAATCAAATCATGTGTGATGGAAAAATACCTTAGTTTAAAAAATGGGAGGGGACAAGAATTAATATGTTGTAGAGACTGGAAATACAGTTTTTTTTTCTAAGTAAGGAATGAGTCAATATCCCCAAATTTTCATTTTTTTTTTAATCTCAGGGAAATTGAAATGAAATATTACATTATCACCCTCCAGAAACATTTGGTGGGAGCACTGTGTGCTTCAGAAGGGGCTTAGGGGCTCCTGGGTGGCTCAGTCAGTTGAGTGTCCAACTCTTGATTCTGGTTCAGGTCCTGGTCTCAGTCATGGGATTGAGCACTGCATGGGGCTCCTTGCTGAGTGTGGAGCCAGCTTGAGATTCTCTGTCTCTCTCCCCCTCTGCTCCTCCCCCACTGGTGCTAGCTCTCTCTCTCTCTCCTCTCCCTCTGTCTCTCTCTAAAATTAAAAAAAAAAAGAGAGAGAGAGGGGGTTTATATGACAGTGCATTGGTTAAGAGCTCAGGCTCAGGAGGCCAGTGGTTTGAGACCCAGCTCTGCCACTTACTAACCTGGTGAATAAGCTACTTAACCTCCCCAAAACACAGTTTTTCTCATTTGTGAAAGGGCACTAATAATACCTACCTCATAGATTTATTGTGAAAATTATATGATACGATGCATGGAAAGCACTGGCACAAGAGACAGGCCTAGTCGATGTTAACTACTGTCATCATCATATCACTGCTGTTACTGCTATAACATTCCAGTCGGGGCCATGTAATATCACTCATCAAAAAAACAAACAAACAAAAAAAACTAATCCAAAGTAGCTTATGCTGGGAAATAAACAAGGACGACAAAAATAAGTGCCATAAAGATTTTAAAAGAGGAATGAGGGGTTCAAAAAGGAAGACAGAGAAAGCTTCAAAGAGGGAGGTGGACCCTTTGTTGGGTCTTGGCCTATGCCTTGAAGGTAGGGTGAGATTGCCAACCTGTGCCCCATCCTGCCAGTTCTCCAGCTGCCCTGTAGAACTTTAGATGAGGTCATGAGGAGGGGGGCCCGCTGTGATGGGTTAGTGTCCTTATAAGAAGAGAAAGCGACTGGAACTCACTCACTATGTGCATGTGGAGACACAGGGAGAAGTCTGTAAGCTGGGAAGGGGGCCTTCACCCGGAACTGAATCCACTGGCACTTTGATCTTGGACTTCCCAGCCTCCAGAACTGTGAGAAAGAAACATCTTTTGTGTAAGCCACCCAGTCTATGGTGTTTTGTTATAGCAGCCCAGTCTGACTCTCATATGGAGCAGAAGGGGGCATCAGAAGCCTCAGCTTGGGCATAGGAATATGCCACTTTCCAGATAGGCAGTCTCTTTGGCTTACTGGACATCCAGGCATTGTATTGATGTCTCTTTCTTTTCTTTGTAAATTTTAGTGAGAGAGAGTGCACACTGGAGTGGGGGAGAGGGGCAGATGGGGGGTGGGGGTCAGGGGAGGAAGAGAGAGAGAGAGAGAGAGAAATCTTAAGCTGGCTTCACACTCCATAAGGAGCCTGACCCGGGGCTCGACCACAAACCTGAGATCATGACCTGAGCCAAAATCAAGCCACCCAAGTGCCCCGATACCTTTTTATTGACTGGCAGGAGCAAAGTGTCCTCTTTTGGCTGGGGTCGCTGAGTAAAGGAAATCTGAGTTGGAAATACTGAAACCCATTCACTTCTTTGATTCTGAAGAATTTAAGTTCCTCAGCTACAATTTTTTTTTCTCTCTGAAATTTACTTTCCTTAGTCTCTTCATCTCTGCCAACCAGTTTCAAAATACTCTAAAGTGCAGGTAATTTTTATTAGTGCCGTCTTCCCATTTCTGTTTAAAATTCAGGGCCATGGATCTCTTTGATCAAAAGAAGCCACAGGCTCTTTTCACACTTCTTGGAGACATAGATGATTCTACTTTGATTTGGCGAGTATTTGGCCCAAAATTAGGTGGCAACTGTCATTAAGTCATTAAGATCAGGACACTGACACTTACTGACCAGTGTAAACCAAGCCAGTGAAAGAAGTAGAGAAGAGAGAAGGGAGAGAAAGGAGACCATCATCGTTCGCCAAATCTCTTTGGTTGTGGCTCCCCAGACTGAGCAAGAAACTCTAATACAGAAGAAAGGGAGACGTGGGTTGTTGGTTCCTAACAGTTTATTTTGCTTTCATCATCCTAGTACTATGTTTGCTTCTGAAAACTACCAGATTGCATTGGCAAGTGATACTTAGCTTAGGATCTCTAGAACTTTTCAGATATTTTTCTTCTGTATATACATTCCAACCAGTCCTCTGCCATCCTGCACTTGGCAAGTCGTCTTCTTCATGACGGGCAAATTTCCTTTCTGCTTCTCTGATCCAACTTCACGTAAATCTGCTCATTTATACTTTCTGCAGGCACTTTTTGGCAGGGATTCCCTACAGGTCCCCTTCCAGAAGAACCTCTGCCCAACTTCCCGGAGGCAGAGCCACTGAGGAGTCTTTTCGAGGAAGCACTCTCAAATGGATTGTTAAATTGTTCACGTTAACTATTAGGAGTTCGCGCAAGAGCAGCCTATTTTCTTAATTGTAAGTCCAATTTCTTTATTACTGCTATGAAGTAGGAGATTTCAATCCAGTTCTCAGCCAAGAGCATTTAAAAAAGTATAGTCCAGTACTTTTGCAGATATCTTTGCCATCCAAGGCTGTGTATGTACTATGAACCCTCATTAGTCCGTTTTCAAACTTGACTCACCTCAACCTTTCATGACTTCTCCCGGATAGTGGCCAGTCGCTCTGCAATGACTTGAATGAAGTAGATGGCTTCATCAATTTTGACTAGACTCAACAAGTTTACTTCAGTAAAGTGAAAAGTGAGTCTTGCTCGAGTATTGGGAGGAAGAAAAAGAGATGGGAAAGATTAGCACGTTAGAGGGCTGTATTGAGGTAGACGTGTTGTGTTAATCCACTTGTGTTTGTGTTTGCACTGGAACCTCTGGCCATTGGCTTTACTTTCTCAAGGCTGCGACATTTCCCTCTGTTTCCCCTTTTGTTGCTTGGCTAGGAAAAGGCGTGCATTCCTCTTCTCATTCAGCCCAAACCTAATCCACGAAGCCTCCCGTGCTTTGGGAGACATGTGGTTGTGTTCTAAACGCCATCTGCAGAAAGACGGTCTTGGGAAAGCTTCTTCCCCAGAACAGGGAAACATCTCCGGCGCGAGTGATCTCTGGCGCGCAGATTCAACAAGCCCAACCGCACTTGGCTGCGGCACAAACCTAATACGGCAGCCCATATTGTTGCTCTGGAAGTCTGCAGCCAAACTGAGTTCTTGTAAAAATAAATACTCATCAGCAAATATTTTGATTAGTTAAAAATGTTCTAAACGGCTAACCCCTCGCTCCCCTGCTCCCCACCGGCGCGAGGGCGGAGAAGAGGCTTCCCCACCCCCTAACCGCGCTCCGGGGGCGTGGGGGGGGGGTGGCCCGCGCGGCTCTCCTGGGCCCGCGGGTCCGGTCCCCGCGCCCCTGCCCCGCGCCGCTGCGCGCCCAACCTCGGCCGGGCCCGGGGCTCGCTCAGCCTCTGGATCGCGCGGAGCCGGGGAGGGCCTGCGGGACGCGAGCGGCTGGCAGCAGGCGGCCTCGCCCTCCCCGGGGCCCGCGGGCGCGGCTGGCTCCGAGCCGCCACAACCCCGCTACCCTTCCTTGCCTTCAGCTCTTTATTAACTCCCCGGAGCAGCGCGGCTGCGGCCGCGCCTCCTGCGCCCCGGTGGTCTGGCTCCTCCGCGCGGCGCACATGCTAAACAGATTAACATGCCTTGGCTGACCCACGCTTCGCAACCCGCGGATAGGGTTTCTGCAGCTCCATGTGGAAATTAACCTAGCTGTACCCGTGGTCAGCTGCGCCCGGCCGCTCCTGCGCCGGCCGGGCAATCCAAACAAACCCGGGCCGCTGGCTCCCTTTGTTACTCTTGGCTCCCCTCCCCCCTTGCCGGCCAAATATTTATTGGAAAAGAGGTTCTCCTCCTTGGCCGAAGGTAGGGCACATTTCTGAGGGCTCTTTATTTGTAAATGATTTTTGGCAGGACCGGGCACCCTTAGGAGGGGGTGGCCGGGAACCCAAAGTCCACGACTGGAGGTCGTCTAGGCCCCGCAGGCAGGGAGCTGTTTATGTTTGCACAGGGCACCCTAGTCCTGGTCGTTAAAAATACACGCGCTCTCTTTCGCTTTTATTAACAGCCCCTCTGTTTAATAGGGTTGTTTGCTTTGTTCTGGGCTAAGTTTCTCCCCTCGCCTCCCATCCTTGCCTTCCATGCACACCCAGTAAGCAAAGTGAGGTGATTCTTCCAGGTTTTCCTTCCTATGCAGAGACTGGTGGGTACCAGCCTGACGTTAAAACCGGGTCACGGCAGTATCTGCCTCTCAACCACTACCTCTTCTATGAATTGTGGGGCACTAAGGATGACTAATGGACCTTTGGTCACTTGTTAAGCACTTTTTCCCTTTATCCCATCCTATTCCATATACACGGTTTGGCTTTCACTAGATAAAGAGTGAAGGTGTCTGTGTCGGTTGGAGGAGGTTGCTCTGGTGAATACTGCAGCCAGGAAGACAGAGGGGGGCTCTTCACATTCCTTTCCGTCTCGTATGTCATGAAATGTCATGACATTGTTTGGGAGCCTCAGATGGCTACTTTTGGGGACCGCTACTCTTTGTGATCTGTTATCCGCGATTGCCGTGCCCATTACTCAACATGGGCTCGGGTCATTCGAGGTTGCCCGCTGTGCCATCAGTCCCCTGGCACCTAGCAGTGTTGCATCACTGTGCTGAGGTGGTTTGGGCATGTCCCTAAGTGCTGTTTCTCAAGGCCTGTGGCAGCCATCCATCCCATTTTCCATTCGGCCCTCACCACAGGGCCCTTCACCATCGGAGCATCAGTCAGTTGTGTGACACTCTCAGGTGGCACTGATCAAACTGTGATGGTAGCATCCACGTGGCAGGGCCAGAGCGGGCCCACCGTCGTCGAGGACGTTGGGCACGGTTGCCCTTCAGCAGAGTACCATTTGCCAACCCAGTGAGTGACAATGCTGACTGTGTTGATTCATTTTGTCCTTTCAAGTAGTGTGTTTCTTGGATGGAGAGCACGTTCCTGAGGTAAAAAGCTTTCAGAGCTGCAGAGCTTCCAGAAAAGCAATCAGGAACCAACTGGCAGCACATTTGAGGGGTTTCAGTCTGACATCGAGGAGATGAACTAGAATTGGCGCTGATAATATGCCCACAGCTAAGTGCTGCAGTGAAACTAAGCTATAAATAAATGTACTGAGGAAAAGGGAAATCATGGTCCCCCCGAATAGGCCTTGCCATGAGAAACCTGCTGAGCTTGAGAAAAAAAAAAGAGAGAGAAAAAAAAAAAAAGGGCTCAAACTCCAAGACAACACAAAGCCTAAGTCAGTCAAGAGCTGATGGGTCCTTTTTCCTCTGCTTATGGATAACATCTCAGAATTCCTTCCAGCTCTGGAAGTGTGGTGTGTAATCAGAGGCTCACGCTGAGCCCCTGCATTTCTCACAAGGCAGCTGGCATCTTGATTTCTGGGAATCCTCTTTTTTTCTTCCTCAGCACCTATACTCGATATTGTCCATATGGATCGTGCGTGTGGGAACACACAAATTACAGCAACTTTTGTCTTTTGTCGTGAAGGGCTGACAGGGCAGTAAACACAGGCAGCCTCCCTCCTCCAGGAATTCCTCCTCCGCCCTGTGTGGCTCTAGCCCTGTGGATAATATCATTACAGGACTAAACAAATAAACAGTCGATCCGAATCAACCGGGAGGCACGAGGGACTACACAGTTCCTCTCTGCAAAGATGATACAAGTAAATTTACACTCACAGCTTGGAAGTGCTCCAGCCGCTATGAATAGCCGTTCAGTTCTGTCGGGCTGGGGAGGAGGTGGGGCCCTGGCCTGACCCCCCAGCGCCGTCTTTGCTTCACTCAATGTGAGCTTTCAGGGCTCTGTTTTCCTTACTATCCTCGACTGGGAACATCAAGGACCAGTAACACTTCTTATGAACCCTGAGCTCAAAGAAGAAACTGTCACTACAAAGTTAACGTATTAAACCCGACGACACGGACGAAAGGTTAACACACTTGTGCCAGCCCAGAGCTTCCCCTTCAGATGTGACTTCCTGTGTTCAGACAGCGACAGCCCTGGGCTCTGCCATGGCCCCGTCTGACAAGCATGTTGACCCTTAGAAGGGGCATGGCCCCCGCCAAGCGAAAGAACCGAAGCTGGCTATATAGTCAGAGCCACGGCTTCGCTGAGTTTTATCCTGACCAATGAGCTGATTGATACCGTTTTTTTTTTCCACTGAGAAGAGTCAGTTACAATGATAACATGAATACCACCTGCTGTTTCCTTATCCGAGTTTAAAAATGAAGCTTTCTCATTTCCTATCTTTATACCTGTGCCAACAGTTCCTGGGATGTGCCAGCCTCTTTTTCTGCCTATTCTTGACCTGAGACTTGGATTCATTCTTAACTATCACTTTCCCTGAAACTGTATGATAGTTCTGTGTGTGTGTGTGTGTGTGTGTGTTTAAAAAGATAGAAAAGAGGGGCATCTGGGTTGCACAGTCGGTTAAGTATCGGACTCTTGATATCAGTTCAGGTTTTGATCTTGCGGTTGAGAGAGCCCCACATCAGGCTCTGCACTGAGTGTGGAGCTTGCTTGGGATTCTCTCTCTCTCTCTCTCTCTCTCTCTCTTTCTCTTTCTCTCTGTCCTCCCCCTCTCTCTCTATTTCTAAGAATAAATAAATAAACTTTAAAGAAAGATAGAAAAGAAATACCCTAAAACATTAACAGTGGCGGTAGAATTATATGTTAAAGACTCCTTTATATTTCTCTCCCTTTTCTCATACACCCCAGTCCTCTAATTTTGATCTAAGAAGCATATGTTATTTTTAGAGTTGGATGAGTAAGTATTAAAAGGTTTTTCTAATACAATATTGATCCTCTTGAGGTAAGCACTAATTTCAACGTATCAGGGCCCATACTCAGTAAAGGTAGCCCCAAGGCATAGTGTTACAGGCTTTTCTGGTCTCTGTGTTCAAAACCTAGGGATCAGGCATTCAGAGGGCCTGTCTGTATTTATTCAGGAAGGTGGAGGTGGGCCAATGGAGGGAAAACCCAAGTGAAACAGAAAACAGTAAAATACAAACATACACACACAAATAAGACAGCATTACTTTCAACAGGTGCTTTCTGATACTCTGGGACCCCATAGAAAACAACTTGACGTTCTTCCAGGGCCCAAAGGCCTTCACAGGTGAGCCCAGGCTTGGGCAGTATCTGTTTTTACATCTTAAAGTTCAACGGTTCTGGGTGAGCACACAGGAGTGGTCCAGCATCTGGGAACTGAGAAGAGTCCCATCAGACTCTGTGGTCAGGAGAGAGTGGGGGCCACTTGTGGGCCCCAGGTGAAAGCAGCCTCCCATAGCTTCCCCGAGGTCTTCGTTCTAGTAAAAACGAGTAGAGGAGCAAAGCAGTGAGGAGTGGGGTAAAGCACAGACCTGGCTGTTCCCCAGGTGCATCTCTGCCACTGACCGGCCATGAGAGCCTGGGAAAGTTACTCCTCATTCTCTGGGCCTCAGCTTCATTCTTGCCAAGTGAAGAGGTTGGTCTGCTGATCTCGGGCGGAGTCTGAGTCAGCCCCTGTTTTCGGAGTGTGTGGGGACTCCTGCTTCGTGGACATGTGGTTGTAGAACTCTGATAAGCAGAGTTGTCCAGGTTATGAAGAAGGAGCTTTTCCTAAGAGAAAGGCCCTGCAGTGCTCCAGAAGTGGGTGAGGCAGCTAACTCAAGTCATGAAGCCCGTCATCACAATCCCAACAATTTGAGAAAAGTATGGCCTTCGGATCTGAAGCTGGAATTAAGTGGGAAGACTTTGCTCTGATTGCTTGTATGAGGAAAAGTTTGGAATTTCCTCCCAGGAGACATTACATTGAACCCCAACATGTGCCAAGTACTATGTTGGGCAAGGGGACAACAAAGAAGAATAGACTCTACCCTCTGCTAATAGCGAGTGTTCATGGAACCCCCCAGTGCCCGACTCAGGAGACTAGTGTCTTTTGTTTAGTCTTTAGAAGCTCCACTTTGGTAGGAGAGGGCCAGGCTCCCGGAGGTTAGGACACAGCTATGCCCTGAGCTATGCCTTGGCAAAGATGGTCAGGACACTGGACAGGAGGGTGTTTTTGATGTAGTGTTAGCCCCCCCCCCACTGTTATCCATGTTGACTCACAGTTCTCTGCATGCCTTGAAAACCTGACTATGAATGATGTTGCCTATATTCTGTTTGGGTACTCCCATCATATTCAGCTAAATCCTTTCTGAATGACAGCCTGTTCTTACCTGCATGAAGAGACACTGAAGAGACAGGGTTTACTTGTGCCTCGGCTGAATTGTAAAGGAGAAACAGAGTGCTCCAGGGATCCAGGCACGGCAAAGGCTGTTGGAATCAAAGAGTGATACTTCCAGGAGAAGATGCAACTCTGGAGATGTCTCGGGTTTGGAGACAGAGATGGAAATGAAGATTCACTTAGACAGTCATTTCTTTCACTGGGAGAAATCTCCTTCCAGAAAGTCTCTCAGTTCACACTATGTTTAATAAGATACACAGTACTCTTGCAAGGTACCTTCCAGTTCTAAGATTCCACAACCAGTCTGCCCACACAGCAAGTCTTCAGTGCCTCCCTGACTCATTGAACGCTTCCACATTCCAGGGGCCAGAGCA